>NW_027223756.1:37728768-38928768 GCF_028538775.1 Myotis yumanensis | reverse complement strand
GATATTAACTGCTTTGCATATATCTAAAAATATGCAAGTTCTTTTTAAAAAAATCATACCTTTATACAAAAAAAAGCATTTAATAGCGGTCCATAGAGAGTTATCTGAGAGTCTGGGGAAAGTTCCATCTCCACATGCAGTTTATCAGGTGGCAGCTCGGAGGGGTCAACAGGTGGGCGGGAAGAAGTAGAGGGAGAAGAAATGACTCGGTCTGACGTCTTCTGGGATGGCCTCAACACAGACAGCATTGTTTCTTCCATTTCTGACACTGGGATAAATTCGGAAACAAAAAGTTTGGTGAAGGGAGGAAAGGGCCTCTTAGAAATTCTTCAAGGCAAATATGAAAGCAATTAACTCTGATATAATACATATAAGCATAACTAAAAACAAACCTGAAAAACTAATAATTAAGAATGTAAAATAGAACAGACTTCATTGAAATATGTGCAGAAATACATGAATCAGACTGCACAGACTCAATGAAAAATTCCTGTTAACATCAAGTCCCTGCAACATAAATTTGGGTCATGATTAGGCTTTAATTATACTTGGGCATTAAAGTACAGTGGTTTTCCTTTAAACAGCTATTCAAATACAGTGCGATGTTACCAAGCTCCATACATAAGAACAATTTTGAAAATTATTCTTTAAAACGTAACTCACTGGAATAATACAAAGGAATAATCACTTGACTCTAATTCCATTTTGGACCCCAATTATAAGGGGCATAAGCTTCAGGATAACTATGATAGTTATCAAATGCATTAAAGAAACTAACACTTCACAAAATCAAGTACTTTAAATATGTAGTTTGACATACACATTGTTGTTATTTCAGCTCTGGTGCTTCTAGAGAGACAGACCTGAGAAAATTAGATAACTGCTTTTTCTGAGCATATTTCCTCAACTCTACAATGATAATAAGAATGTCAAGCCCTGACCGGTTTGGCTCAGTGGATAGAGCGTCGGCCTGCGGACTGAAGGGTCCCAGGTTTGATTCCGGTCAAGGGCATGTATCTTGGTTGTGGGCACATCCCCAGTAGGGGGTGTGCAAGAGGCAGCTGTTGGATGTTTCTCTCTCATGGAAGTTTCTAACTTTCTATCCCTCTCCCTTCCTCTCTGTAAAAAAATCAATAAAATATATTAAAAAAAAAAAGAATGTCAATATCTAGCTCATGGTTGTTGTAAGGATCAAATGAGATAATGCAAGCCAGGAAACAGCTTGGCCTACTAATTTATACATAGTAAATGCTCAATAAAAGTTAGCTATAATTACACCAAAATCCTTAAAAGATTTTAATGTATACAATTATGTCAAAAGAACAAATGCTTTTTTTTTGTATCTTTGATGATTATCATTCATAACACCAGATGTTTCAAAGTACAAATTATATAAAAAACACTTACATGATTGTTTTAACTGCTCATCTGCTTTCTGTGGGTAAACTGGATGCCATGTATAATCGATTGTAAGCATGACACTTGGGACAGTCCAACATTCAACCCAACCAGCCCTTTAAGAGTAAAGAATAAAGTTTCTAGTCAGGTACTTATTTCTTTCATTATATACATACAATAGGTACAGATAATCAAAGTTATTATTATTCTTAGAAAGACTCTGAAGAACAGTTTCTCCACACAGAAACACAAAATACTTAAGTCACTCCTGTTAGGTACTCACTTTTCTTGAGTAAGGTTCCGCCATTTGGGTTTAACTGTTTTCTGGCTGCTCTGACACTCAGCAGGAAGACCAGTGTCATGAGTCATTTTATTTGGGTGGCAATTCTTTACCAGCATAAATAATGAATATTTACTAGGGTGACAATCTGGTAGAAACAGATGAAGATCAACATCTTCTCCCTAAAAAATAATTTATAATAACCCACAGTAATAAAATAGGTACATAAACATGTTAAGATACTATTTACAGCCAAACCTATCCATAATAATCCTGAGAATAATTTTTTTTAAAAAAGAAACCATAAATTCCAAATGGCAGATGTAACACTGAACAGTCAGATGAATAACTGGAGTAAGATTTTACAGAGTAAAACTAAATTCTGATTACAATATTAAGAAAAAAGTCAGGATAATAAACAGCATAGTTGCCACAAAACAGTAAAAAGATTATCTTCAGCCCTAGCTGGTTTAGCTCAGTGGATCGAGTGTTGGCCCACAGACTGAAGGATCCTAGGTTTGATTCTGATCAAGGGCACGAACCTCAGTTGCAGGCTCAATCCTATGCAGGAGGCAACCAATCTATGTGTCTCTCACATCAATGTTTCTCACCCTCTGTCTCTCCCCATCCCTTCCACTCTGTCTAAAAATCTATGGGAAAAAATATCCTCAGGTGAGGATTAACAAAAAACAAAAACAAAAAAAATATATCTTCAATGGGTATACATGGATATTTCACATATAATTCAGTAAAAAATAAAAAATTGTCTCACTAATATAAACTCAAGTGAAATATGTTCTGTATTTTTATTAATTTTTAAAACATGATTGTCTCTTTTAATTCTAATAACTCTTGATTCTTCAATTGGCTTTTAGGAATTCTGAATTGGTATATCAAAGGATCTTCATTCAGCTTCACTTCTGTCCTTTTATTAGTAGGTTCCCTAATCTTTTTCATCCTGATGCCTAGTTTCTTAATAAGCAGCACAGTAGAGTGCTTAAAAGAACAGAACCCTAAGCTTTGTTACCTGGGTTCAAATTCCACCTCGGCCACTCACTAGCTACATAACTAGTTACTAAACTCAGCTCCTCAGTCTCCTAGTCCATAAATGCAGATAATAATAACACCTGCCTCAAGAGGGTTGTTCTCAGAATAAAATGAGTGACTACAGATGAGCACTGGAAATACTGTCTGGCACATATAAAATGATTAACAGGTATTAGCTGATTTTATTATTGTTGCTATTTTTTATCACATAATCTCCATCAATACTACAACTACTACTGACTGCTTGTGCCCTAAAATTAGGCGTTCCACAAAATTCTGACTGCATATGAGCTAGCTTTTAGATAAAAATAAGAAAGGTATTTGTGGCTATTGCTTGAGTTTATAGGTGATTACAATGAGGAATGACATATAGGGAAGTATAAAATCTAGTGCATAGACATAGTAAACATTAGAGCTAGAATGGGTGCTTAAAAGAACATAGATCAGCCTCAAAGGTTAAGAAATAATCAACTCGGAATTGTTTCCTTATTGCCCCACTTCTTGGGGAAAGGTGGAAAACTCAGGGGAATGGCAGAACACTATAGTCAACTACAAAAGAGGGACAAGGGCCATTCTGTGCCACAAACATTAGTGAACAATGGAGGAAAGCTAAACTGCTTCCGGGTGGCCAGGGGACAGAGGTAGAGGGATGAGGTGGGGGTGGGGGGCTGAGAAGGGGGGCGGGGGTTGAAATAAAGATAAGCTTTGGGAAATCCAACTTACTAACAAACTTTGTGGGATAAACAATGCATCCAACTATACGTACTCTTAGGGAGAACTTGGTATTACATGTAACTGGAACAAAGTCGGTAAACGGCAAAGAGAAATCAATATTTAGTGTTTCTCCACAGGCTGCCAGATATACTACAAAAAAAGAAAAAAAAATTCTTTTAACTTCAATAAATTTTTAAACCTAAACAAAATTAAATTTAGTCTATATGTTTAGTCCAATACTAACTCTGAAATAATTCTCTGAGAGTCTCACAAAATAATGGGAAAAATTCCAGTATCTATCACAACTATACAATCAATATCAATTTGTTGGTATTTGTCTTAATGAACAAAATACTCAACCTAATTTTTTTAAAGTTCTTACCATTTTCCTGTTGTTTAGTGGAACAGTCGATCCAGTTGTGTTGATTAGCAGCCCAAATCATTTCAAATTGATGAAACATGATTTTAAAATTCCATGTATATGGAACAAATGAAAAAATATCTGGAGCATTATCACTAGACCAGTCTTGAATTAAATCTAAAGTTATCAGGATGGGAGACAGAAATTAAAATTAAGTGAAATTCAGAAAACAAATTGTAAAAATTCTAACACCAGTAAAAAATCTATTTTTCATTTATAACTAAAAAGAACTCTTATCCTGAAATATTAAAAGGTGATTAAAGAAACTGTAGAAGATTAAAGAGAAAAACATCATCTGTTATTCACTACCCACACATCCAACACTGAGGATACATTTCCTTCTAGTTTTTTTTCTATGTAGATTTTAGACTATCTTATATCCTCCTATGAGAAATGTATGCTTGACTATTTCGTTGTACACTCTCCTATATATTTTTTTAATATATTTTTATTGATTTCAGGGAGGAAAGGAGAGGGAGAGAGAAAGAAACATCAATGATGAGAGAGAATCACTGAATGGCTGCCTCCTGCACACCCCCTACTGGGATTGAGCCTGCAACCTGGGCATGTACCCTGACTGGGAATTGAACCTATGACCTCCTGGTTCATAGGCTGACCCTCAATCACTGAGCCACCCCAACTGGGCTGTATATTCCTTTTTATCTCTTTCTCTCCCTCCCTGTTTCTGTCTCTTTTTTGGGGGGTGCGGGGAGGGCAGCTTGATAATTGGTAACTGGAAGATGCCACCTCATTTAATTGAATTTCTTAAGTGTAATAGGGTTGACCATTTTTCCTGTTGTTTTATTCATTAAACAAATATCAACAGAGTGTCTATTGTGTGTCAGACTCTATTCTAGACTCTGGTGAACAAAACACAGACTTGGCCTTCTAAGAATTTACAGTCACTTATTTTTGTTGATTTGTTGTACTGCTAATTTGTATGGTCTGGTTGTTGATTTCAAAATTGTGTTCCTATAATTAGTGTACCTATCCTTTGGTATCTTTATTTTAAACTCAATAGGTAAAAGCTCCTTACGTTGATGTTTCTCTGTCTCTCTCTCTCTCCCCACCCCTCCTTCCACTCTCTCTAAAATCCAATGGAAAAAATATCCTCACTCCTTGGGTGAGGATTACAAAATAATAATAACAATAGGTAGCTCTAGCCAGTTTTGCTCAGTGGATAGAGCACTGGCCTATGGACTGAAGGGTCCCAGGTTCAATTCCAGTCAAGGGCATGTACTTCAGTTGCAGGCTCCCAGACCTGGTCGGGGGGCATGCGGGAGGCAACCAATCGATGTGTCTTTCTCACATCGGAGTTTCTGTCTCTCCCTCCCCCTTCTACTCTCTCTAAAAATCAATGGAAAAAATATCCTCAGGTGAGGATTAAAAAATATATTATAATAATATTAATAGGTAAAATTAATTAAATATTTAAAGTAATTTTTTTAATTTTAATGGAAATTTATACTAAAAAATATTAGATTCAATAATGATATCAGAAATCAAATTTATCTCATGTAATATCATAGGAACTCATTTAAAATTCAATGTACATAAGTTTGTGCAAGATATTGGAAATTCCTCTTAATAAAATAATACATTTAATATCAAAAGTTATAATAATTTAAATTAATAATAGTAACATGTAGAGTTTTACTGTCAACAACAAAAGGCATATGGCTATTAACTTGGTCTATGAATAGAGAAAATTCCACTTATTAATTTTACCTTAACTGTATTTTTGTTTAATTTAACAAGCAAACACAGTGGTTCACCATACCTTATAGTATGTCTACTTACTTCTACATGCCACCTTACCTAACAAATGGGACGCATCCCTACCTTCTAACTATTCTGTAGCACAATATCTAGCAGCTGGGAGATGCCCAAAAGCCATCTCTGGAACTAACCAACTCCACAATACAAATTCATCATTCATCCAGCTGATTTTATCACTTTTCTCTCTCAGAAACGTTTTTGATTCTGCACTTTTACTCAAACTATTCATCTTATCTAAAATAAATACACTCTTTGCTACCCTCTCTTCTGAAGGAAATCTTTAATAACAGCATCATACTACAGAGAGAGCACAGGGTCTACATTTGAATAATTGTTCTTAAATGTTCTTCTACTAACTAGTGATAGAGGAATAGAAGGAAGGAAGAAAGGAAGGAAGGAAGGAAGGAAGGAAGGAAGGAAGGAAGGAAGGAAGGAAGGAAGGAAGGACGGTTGTAGCAATCAATCAAGCAAATATTAGGTGCTCTGGGACAGCCACCAACCCTGGCAAATCAGACCAACTCTGTTTAGCTAAACTTGTCACAGGAAGTCTCAATAAACGTAACTTGTTTTCATACAGAAATATTTATGTTACTCAGAGACCAAGATTTACATGTTTGCATACTCAGGAAATAAATATGAGTAGCTATTGTAATATGCTGCAACAAATGAAGGAATTTTCTGACTAATGACAACACCAACTAAATTGTCCATGCCAAGAAGAAAGTAGGGGCTCCCAATACAAACATAGCATGTTTGACTATTTGAATATACTATTTGTAGATTACAATAATCAAAACAAAACCATGAAGCCATGCTGATGCCTAATTCAGGAAGATAAATTGATTCACCTTCCCCATCATACTCCCCACTAGACCAAATCAAAGTACCAGCCCAGCCTAAGATGGGTTCTTTTTTTTTTCAGCTCAATTTTGGGTTCATAATTTCCTTTTTTGTGTAGAAAGAGAGCACAACATATCTATATTTAAATTTTCCCTTTGATCTTCGTGGCCCAAAAAGTGTGAAAGTAAAAAAGTTTGAATTGTGTCATCAAATCCCCAGGCTGAATCTAAAAGTAAAACTCACATGAATAGAAAGCAGTTCCCTATAATGAAGCTCACTGCATTTTTTTTTCATTAGAAAATTACCTGTGAAGAAGTTCTTCTGTGCAAAGATGAAGTGGTAGGTGGCTTTATACACCTCTAATTCACACTGCCACGTCTGGGGCATGTTCCATACTCGGGGGTAGCTGGCAATGATGTGGAACTGAAAATCAATGTCAAGTCAAAATGTTAGAGTTTAAAATGTGACCCTATGTGAAGAGCATCAGAAATAAACTCACACACACTGGTGAGTAATGAAAACTTATTTTCCTACTGAGCAGAACAGAAGGTCCCTTTGAGATTTTAATATTGCTATGGCTGAAGGTCAGCAGCCATGGTTATATCCAGTTCCTTGAAATACTAAGCCATGAGGTGTTAAAAAAAAAAAAATTGAGTAACAATCAGGTTACAGTTTCAACACTGTACGTGAGTTAAACTCAGAATAATAGCAACACCCTTAACTCCTCTGCATGCCCAACCTGGTCAGTGAGAGGTTCGGGCGCAGAGAGTGTATGCAATGGATACTGTCACACACAAGTCTGGCCCCAGAGTCTCCTGGGTTCCCATTTGACAGCGTGGTGGTTACAGGTCTGTATTCCACCTGCCAAAGCTGGACAATTCTACATAGGCAAGAGCTGCTTGATTAGGACCAGCAATTTTGCACAGCAGTACTTATCAGTTAGAGCTCAGCAATCATTAAAATGCTGAATATGCCAGTTGAATATACATTTATGGTACTCAATATATTCTTGGTTAATTGCAAACGTTTCCTCTTAATTTACATATATATCATGTAAATAGCTTGTTTAGGCAAACAATTAAGGACCTACTAATATAATACTGTGTAAAAGAATCCTCTCTGATTATCAGCCATTGGCTTCTATTATTATTGTTATTGTTGTTGATCCTAACAAAAAATAATTATCTGCCTGATTACTGAGTCCCCAATCTGAAATTTTGGTCATAAGTACTTCCTTATTTTTTCTCTTTGTACTATGCAGCAATCCAGGGTATTAAGATTTTCTTCCTTTCACCTTATTCATCAAGTAAAAAGCAGAATGAATTATTAAACCCTGAGAAAGAATCCAAAGGGGCCAGAAAACATATAGTAAAAAACAACAACAAAAAAAACAGCCCTAGCTGATTTGGCTCAGTGGATAGAGCATTAGCCTGTGGACCACAGGGTCCCAGGTTCAATTCCGATTAGGGCAGATGCCTGGGTTGCAGGCTTGATCCCCAGTAAGGAGGCATGCAGGAGGCAGCCAATCAATGATTCTCTCTCATCATTGATGTTTCTATCTCTCTCTCCCTCTCCCTTCCTCTCTGAAATCAATAAAAATATATTAAAAAACAAAAAACAATCTGCCCAGCTGGTGTGGCTAAGTGGTTGAGCATCAACCTACAAACTAGGAGGACACGGTTCGATTCCTGGTCAGAGCACATGCCCAGTTGCGGGCTTCATCCCCAGTATGGGGCGTGCAGGAGGCAGCCGATCAATGATTCTCTCTCATTATTGACATGTCTAACTCTCTCTCCCGCTCCCTTCCTCTCTGAAATGAATAAAAATATATATATTTTTTAAGTAATTCCTTTTTTAAAAAAACACCACAATCTTATTTACAACATTGGAGAGAATTAGTCTAGCCATACAGTGAAGTTTAAAAACAATATCCTAACAACTGTTCATATTTTTAAAGGCCAAAACCCCACATTTAATTGCCTTATGTTTACATCCCCCATACTAGGAGCAGAATAACAGAGAGTGCCAGGGATTCTACATCACTGGGAATCTACTTCTCTTTCCAAATTAAGGCCAAAGAACACCTGGTGGTTCTTGAATAAGAAGATGGACCATTTGATGACTTCTTGGTCATTACAATTTTATATTAAAAAATTAAAACCAAATTTATATTTTATGCACCTATATATATCTTCATATGCCCCAGACTTACTGCTAGCATTTCTGCTTCTAACAGGGTCCGGTACTGCATGCTGGTAGTGGCATCAACATGTAACAGTTGTCCTTTAATTGCAGGAGTGTAACCTAATAAGTGAAAACATAAAAATTAAGAATCTACTGGAAATAAATCCCACCACAACCCAAAGAAGAAATCCCTGAAATGTGGTGGTCAGTTGCTATTTAAATATACCCCAATGATGGGGAGGGAGCTTGCAACCACATAGGTGACCTTTCTCAAATGACCACCTCTGAGGGAAGAAAGTTTCATATTCATATAATGTCTATCATGACTTGCTTTCTAGTGCAAAACTACAATTCTGTTCTCTAAATGACAGTTTTGAACTATTTAAAATGGCTCCCATGTCCTCTCTTCTTCCACTAACTCCAGCATACCTATTTTCATCTTTTTCAACCACTCCTTATACAATGTCAGTTTCTGTACAACAGCTCTTCTTATACAGTGACAGTTACACCAAACCATGCAGCCTGTTCTGAACAAAAGCAGCAGCTCAGAGTATATCACTTCTTTTCTGGATGGGCTGCCCTTCCAGAAGCATGAACTCTGTGATCATTATTATATGGCTACTCCAACATGCATCCTGCTCTGGGCTTTTTTATTTTTTTCCAAACACCTGAATCTCTGAAAAAAGTTGTACATGTATTTGAGTTCTGTTTTGTCCTTGTCTCAGACCTAAGCCTATTTCCCGCTCAGACAGTCACCTTAAAAACCACCTCATCTTGCCCTAGCTGGTTTGGCTCAGTGGATAGAGCGTCGGCCTCCGGACTGAAGCGTCCTAGGTTCGATTCTGGTTGAGGGCACATGCCCAGGTTGTGGGTTCGATCCCCGGTTGGGGGCATGCAGGGGGCATTCTTTCATCATTGATGTTTCTATCTCTCTCACCCTCTCCCTTTCTCTCTGAAATCAATAAAAAAAATTTTTTTTTAAAAAGCCACCTCACTTTGACCAAGGACCCCGTCCAGCCTTTCCTTAGACCCTTCCCTCACTCTGAGTTCCATAGCCTGTGTGCTGGGGCACTTCCCATGAATTCCTAATAGGTGTGCTCCAGACCCCACAGGCCTCAGGGGGCCCCTCACCTAGTGCACCAATAATTGTGTATAAATTGTTTGTATAAATCTTACTTCCTATGTGCATCATCAGTTTAAAATGGTAGCAGCACTCCCTCAAATGAACCCTTCTCAATTTTGTGCAATCCCAACTGCCTTTTCCCTGGCACAGATCGGTAATTAAGGCTGTCCTAAGAGATGCTTCTTTCCAATTGACTACACTGACTCTACCTATCCTAGAGAACCTGCTTCAAGACACAGTAGGATTATTCTCTTAGAACTAGCTTAAATAAGGTTTTGTTCTTCACTAAAACAGCACAGAGGTTACAGGGAAAAGACGTACTCTCTCAGTCACTTTTTCAGTTAATTATCTCAGCGGGCAACCCCAACTGTTCCCTCTTTATGGACGCAATTAATCCAGTGAGTGGCAGGAACAAGCACAGAGAGTCAAGAATAGTATAAAAATTACTCTCTGCTTAGCAATCATAACATTGCTGGTTAGTAATTTAAAAATATGGGTAAGTTGCTATTCTCTGCATGCTCAAGAAAGTGAATAGAGCAGAATTTCATTTTAATTACTCTCAATTACAAATGTAATAAGAGGATGAGAGGCAGAAAAAATGAAGACAGCTATATAATATTTTGGTCAATTTAACACAAAGTAGTCATGTTGTTGATTAACTTGTATCAGAGCCAAATTTTAAGTGCATAATGAATTAGATTATTTCAGCTCAGATGAAATTATAGCTATCAGGGCCTTATTTAATATTTGAAATATGAAACGTTCTCCTTTCTTAAAGTTTTGCTGTTCAAAGTACCCAGTTTACTCCCTGACAAAAATCTACTATTATTACCTGAAACAAGGACTATTAGCCATTCAGTCAATTACTGGCCATGAACCACAAACCAGGTACTGGATTCAGCATCAGGTTTACACAGTGAAAACAAAGACAGAGCACCTGCTCTCATGAAGGAACAGGAAAAACATATGCTAAGCAAAGTATGCTCACTTACAAAAGAGAAATATAGAGTACTAGTGGCCCAGTGCACTGATTCATGCTCATTGAAAGGATATTAATTAGAAGAAATATTTTAATATCACTATTTGCCCTTTCTCTAAAATAGAAGTGTCAGAGATTAAAGAAAGTTAGTAAAATGTATATGAAAATAATATATAAGTTGATTAATAAACAATAACATGATATAGAAACAACAAAGACATGACATAAAAACAACAAAAACAACTAAATTCACAATCAACAATGACATATCAAAACACACACATGCGATTGGTGCCAGTGAGAGCTTTATATGTATCTTGTATGTGCAAGGCAATGTTTATTTTTAAACTAGCGGCCCGGTGCACAAATTCGTGCATCAGTGAGGTCTCTCAGCCTGGCCTGCGGGATCGGGCCAAAACCAGCTCTCTGACATCCCCCAAGGCATCCCAGATTGCAAGAGAGCGCAGGCCAGGCCAAAGGACTCCACTGGTGCACAATAGGGGCTGGGAAGGGACACGGGAGGTTGGCCAGCCAGGGAGGGGCTGCAGGAGGTCTCTAGGGTGTGTACAGCCCATCTGGCTCAGTCCTGATGGCCGGACCCCAGCAGCAAAGCTAACCTACCAGTCAGAGCGTCTGCCCCCTGGTGATCAGTGCATGTCATAGCGAATGGTTGAGCAGCCTTAGCATATCATTAGCATATTACGCTTTGATTGGTTGAACGGCCAACCAGACAACTAGATGCTTAGCATATTAGGCTTTTATTATATAGGATTGCCAGTGTGTGTCATATGTACTGGTCGGATGGATGGTCGGTCACTTAGCCTTTTACATATATATATATATATATATATATATATATATAGATAGATAGATAATAAAAGCATGAAATTATAAGACTTAACTTACTTTAAAAAAAATTTTCTCTTTCTCTAGCTGCACAAATGATTTAATTGTGTACTATCTACTGTTGATAGCTATAGGTACACAAAATATAATAAAAAGCTGAAAAAGAAAACCCCATTAATTATGTTAGTTTAAGTGGATTAACAAACTACTGTTTATATATTATTTTCCTACTAATCATTTGGAACAGAGAAGCACTTGCTGCAGCTTACCATTTTCCTCGACTGTCATGGGAATATTGATCTCCAAATAGGAGCCAGCACCAACATTGACATGCACAGCATTTGTTTCCTAACAAAACAAAAAAAGTAAGTCACATAAAATATTCATTATAATTACATTCCCATCTTTACCTTTTAGTTATTATCAGAGACAAAAATATAACCAGCAATGATATTAATAGGTATTCAAAATGCCTAAGAACACACCCTGCACAGAGTGGGTCTGTGGTTAGAGTGTTGACCCATGTACCACAGGGTCCCAGGTTCGATTCTGGTCAAGGGCACATACCTAGGTTGCAGGTTGGATCCCCAGCCCTAGTCAGGCGAGTGAGGTAACCAATTGATTTATCTCTCACATCGATATTTCTCTCACTCTCTTTCTCTCTTAGTATCTCCCTCCCTCTCTCCTTCCCTTCCACTCTCTCTCTAAAAATCAATGGAAAAAATTCTCCGTGAGGGTTAACAAAAAAATACACTAAAACAATTTGGGCTGATATAAAGGAGAAAATGAACCAGACTATAGCATAAAGGTTTGTTGATTAATTTCTGTCTACTATTTGGCACTTAATGAAAATAGTATATATACAATTATTGGGGGCACAGTGGTAGGAAGCTCATAGAAATGAATCTCAGTATAGGACTAGTCACCAAAAATTGCTCTGGAAAATAATATTCAAATTTTAAGCACTATTTTCTCTATATTATTTCAATAATTACCCTATTTTTGGTAAACAGCAAGTCAATTGTAGCATCTGCAATAATATTCATTCGTAGTTCAAAGGCAAGGATCTGTCTTGGTCTCCCTGGCTGTGCAATTTCAGAAACTTTCAGAACTTGATAATCAGGTGGGAAGAAAAACTTCCATAAACAATCTCTATATAAGAAGGTAGAAAGAATAATGACATTTTATTCCAACAAAATGATTTCTAATAAGGGACCAAAATCAATATTTGAACTTGATATGTATTATCACTACTCTCTTATTTAAAAATAGACAAAATACAAAAAATTAAGTCACAAACACCTACTATAATTTCCTCTCAATAAAACAAAAGAATGTTTTCTACTGTGAGAAATGAAAGACTTTCTACAAGTATATCAATAGTCCAGATGGCAAAGTTGCTGAACTAACTATAAGCAACGTCTATTTACATAAAAATTTGGATGTGTCCTCATCACTACTGGTAAATGTCCTCTTCTTTGTTTAAAATTCTTCCTCCCCTGGCTAACACTTATGTTTCAAAACTCAACTCAAATGTTCCCTCTACCAAAAAGCCTCCCCCAATTCTTTTCTTCTTAAATCTTTAAAATGATTTAGGTACCTTTTATGGGCTGAATTGCGTACCCCTAAACATTCTTATGTGGAAGTCCTAACCTCAGAATTTGGCTATATTTGGAGACATGGTCTTTACAGAGGTAATTAAGTTAAAATGAGATGTTTTTGGTGGACCCTAAACTAAGATGATCGATATTCTTCTAAGAAGAGAAAATTTGGACAGAGAACTTACAAGACACACAAAAGGAAAGACCACGTGAAGATGCAGAGAAAAGACAGCTATCACAAGAAACACATCATTCCCTCACAGCCTTCATAAGGAACTAGCCAACACCTTAATCTCAGAATTCTAACTTCCAGAACTGTGAGAAATTTGTCTGTGGTATTCTGTTATGGGAGCCTTAGCAAACCAAGTCAGTACCTTTCTAAGTTTTTCAAGAGTTTTTACTCACCTCTATTACAGCATGTAATAAACCTCTTTTGTCTCTTTTTTCATCCACTAACTAAACTATCTTTGTATTTAGCTCTGAATCTGCATCACCCCAACAATCATTGGCATATTTGTTGATTAAATACTTAAGGAAAAACAAAGGAACCAATAAATGTGCTGCTCATTCATCATTTTTCTAATGAGTTAACTCCTCCTTTGCAGTGAACTTGATTAAACCAATTTCTCTACACACAAGTTATTATTTGGATTAAAATGTCTAGGAATATCTTACCCTGCCATAATAAAATAGCTTAGAAAACTATTCTGTTTTAATAAAAATATAATATTAGCTCAATACATTTGAAACTTATTAGAAATATAATTTATTCAAGTACCTCTGTCTATCGGCCCATGGCCCATAGTTGAAATCTGTTCCTTTACCACAAACTATATCAAGTCCCCAACACGGAGGCAAATCTTGTAATTTGCAATCCTCACTACTCAATTCTTCTTCAATATTTTCCTCTGTTTCTTCTGGTACAAGTCCTGCATTGCAGAATATACAATATAAAGGCAGTTATTTTAAATAACCATTAAAATGTTCCTGTAGATCAGCAGTTCTAACATATTTTTTTTTTATTTCAGGAACACTTTACACTCTTAAAAATTATTGAGGACCTGCCCGGCTGGTGTGGCTCAGTAGTTGAGCGTCCACTTATGAACCAGGAGGTCACGGTTCAATTCCTGGTCAGGGCACATGCCCAGGTTGCGGGCTCAATCCCCAGTAGAGGGTGTGCACAAGAAGCAGCTGACCAATGATTCTCTCTCATCATTGATGTTTCTATCACTTTCTCCTTCTCCTTCCTCTCTGAAATCAATAATTTTTTTTAATTGAGGACCCTAAAGTGGGTATTTTTGTATTATCTCTATCAATACTTACTGTATTAAAAATTTAAATTGATCAATTTTTAAATTTTTTATTTTATTAAATAAGAAGCCCATTATGTTGATAGTAATAAATTTTAATGAAAACAATATGAAAAATAACTATTTTAATAAAAGATGAAATTTTAATTTCATTTTTAATAAAAATATTTTAATAAAAATAACCACATTTTCTAAAAAAACTAATTTGAGAAATGTTGGTATTGTTTTTACTTTGGCAAATCTCTTTAATGTCTAGCTTAATAAAAAAAAATGTGAATTCTCACAGCTGCTTCTATATTAAGTCTATTGTTCAAGGATTTGAAGAAAACCTAGCCTCATACAAATAGGTGGATAGAAAAGGAAGGAGTATTTTGATAGCTTTTTCTGATAGTTCTGGGTATTCTTTGACACTACTCTAAAATTCAACAAGTAGTAGTTTCTTAAAGGTTACAATGTGGAATCTGAAGCCATATCACTGAACTTCTTACATTAAAATATACTATCTCTCTTGCACTTTGAATAAATCTTTTATCCATGGCCTGACTTTGCAACAGCATGCATTGATCATTTGGAAAACATGGGTTCACTACAACATACATACTTTTTCAAATATTAATAAATTTCATTATTAAACATTTTAAAAATCACATTTGTTAACATCACTGGTGGTCTTATGAGAAAAATTACCAAACTCACAGTTGCAGACTCAAATTTTTTCAAAATCCTAATTTTGAAAAACCAGTCTGTCCCTAGCTATTGTTTCAAGTAAAGAATCAGTGAAAATATCAACATGGTCAAAAAAGGCAAACAGCATCCTACTTTTACTTTTAAAATATTTTGACCTTATAAAACCCCAGGAGAAAGATCAGGAAAAAAAGGGGGCTAAAATCCAATGTTCAGTAACTTTTATAAAATGGAAACCATCCATGAAGCATGGTAGCTAGATTTTAATCCTGAAACTGTTAGCCTCAAGTCTAACATACTGTGAGTTGTTTTCCTAACTAACATGAATTACCTTAACCATCATCATATTCTCAAAGGTTTTCACTCATGGTAATTTGCATTCACAATTTTTGAGGTATATTTGATAACATGGAATTTGAAGGAAAGGTTACAATATCATTTTGGTCTGAAATACTAAAGTCATATTCAACTTTTAACAACGACACAGGTATTTTTTAGGTAGGCACTCAACATTTATTGAAACTTATTTATATCCTAAGTAAAGAGACTTAAAATATTATTAATATCCCATTTCATAGAAGAAATAGAATTGCAGCTACGAACTATACTTTCAAAAAGTCTTACCTGGCTCGTCCATGTAGTAGTAGATGTCAACATCATTTGACTGCATCACCACAAAGCCTTCTCCCATTAATCTCGGTGGCCTATGAGAAGGGGCAAGGCAAACTAAGTACAACTCCAGCATACAAACAGTTCAGTGTTCTAATTAATGGTGGTGACAGGTGAAAACAAACAAACAAAAAAACAAACGCATCAAGGGTAGCATCTTGAAAAGGTAAGCCATCTTTCACAGACAATAAATTGTTCCATAGTTGTATTCTATATTAGACTAAATAATGAAATGATACTGAAATATTTTTAATCAGTAGATTGGTTCAATAGGGAAAAAAGAAAAAAAATTGTTTCACGTTTTCATTTTAAGTTGTGAATAACAGAAATCAATTTAAGACAAAGTTAACTAAATACAATGGAAAAACAATGTTCATCAGAATACAATAATTATATTCTGTATTTACAACAATTTAACTTTAAATTCAATCATTTTCTATTAATAACACTACAAAACTTAAGAAATATCACTTTATATATCTGTAAAATAAAATAAGCTTTCCAAAACATTACATAAGAAAAAATGTTGTCATTTTTATTTTTAACAACTTTACATTATCTATTTCCAAGAATATTTACTTGATCAACTTGAATCAAATTTAAAGCAAACATCTCGAACTCAAATTCTGGATTGACTGTTTCTCTACAATCGCTTTCCCACAAACTGTTCATCTTTCATTGCTTTAACAACTTTTTACTTTGTCATACACCACAGTATCTTCCTTCCACATCAAAATAAACTTCGCAGTCATTAAACAATAACACAAATTCAGCAATATTCTTCTTAAAATATATTAAATCTTAAGGTTAATGTTTATTTTTTAAACATATTTTATTGTTTTTTTTACAGAGAGGAAGGGCGAGGGATAGAGAGTTAGAAACATCGATGAGAGAGAAACATGGATCAGCTGCCTCCTGCAAACCTCTTACTGGGGATGTGCCCGCAACCAAGATACATGTCCTTGACCGGAATCGAACCTGGGACCCTTGAGTCCGCAGGCCGACGCTCTATCCACTGAACCAAACCAGTTATGTTTGGACAATGTTTTTTTTTTAATATATTTTTATTGATTTCAGAGTGAAGGGAGAGGGAGAGAGAGAAACATCAATGATGAGAGAGAACTGTTGATCGGCTACCTCCTGCATACCCCTTCTCGGGGATCGAGCCCGAAACCCAGGCATGTGCCATAACAGGAAATCAAACCATGACCTCCTGGTTCATAGGTCAATGCCTATCACTGATCAGTACCTGCCAGGCTTAATGTTTAATGTCATCATTTAACCTGCACACTTTTAAAGAGTAAAAACACAATTTTAAATCTTTTTATACAAATTAATAGCAGAACACTTTTTCATCTTACTCTCTAATAATTTTCACAAAATCCAGATTTATTTATTCATGCAGTATTAAACATTCAGGTGTAAGTGCAGCATTATGTGCTAAGCAAAGCCCCTGATCCTGAAGAGTGGGCCCAGGCAGACTCACAGCCTCGCCAGTCTCCAAAGGGAAACCTCTCTACCACTCCAGCCAGTGCCCAGAAAATTGAACAGCAAGAAGTTGGAACTAAAAAGGAATAATCATGCTTCTCACGACTTCATAGACTGTATGTTGCCTACAAAGATATACACTGGGACATAGAGGAATATCATCCTATGAATACGAAATTACACAAATTCAACCAGAAAGTCTCCTCATACAAAAAATAGACATCGTGAGCCCTCATCCTACCATGAACGCATGCCCTGGAGTTCCTTCAGGTCCCAGTCCTCATAGGGAAGCATCCTGCACCACGATGGCGAGTCCACGGTGCGTCACTAATGCTCCCTGTCCCCTGAACGCAAGCAGCTACTTCACAGGTAGAAGACAAATCTGGAAAGCTAGGTGGAAAACTACCCAGGACTTGCATACCAAGCAAGTTCCATCCTAACTGTACCATCCTAACTTCAACAGATGTCCAAGAGTAATTTTGTTTCCATTTTCAACTTTTCTCATTAACTCAGAATGGTACTCCACTATAATGAATTTGCTGAATTTACTATTTATCCATTCCTTCTGTAAATAAAAACCTACCTGAAATGTGTAAACATCAAATACCAGGGCTTAATTTCCCAAAATGAGTTTTTCAAATACAGTTAAAAGGAAGAAAAGGGTAAAAAAATTAGTCATAATTCTATAGAAAAATATTTAAAATTAGAGTTTACCAATGGATAGTATATCCACTTACCTTATAAAGCAGAACTATACTGTTAATTTATTAGAAAAATGTACCTAATTAATGCCCAGCTTGTAACAGAAATTAAAAGGGTGCTAAAAATCAAATTGATATCTATATTAGACATATGTAAGATGTTCTTACTCATCATTTTGAAGACCAACATATCTTGGACTAGGAACAAGCATGACTCGAACATTTTCAAGCTTTCCTTTCACAATATGCATGAATTGGTCAAGGTGACTGGAAGGTGGTTTTGTAGTATAAGTTAAAAAAGCATCATCAAAGTTGATACACAGAGTTTGAGGTTGGTAATGATTTCCAAAGGCCAGGCGACCCTACAAAAGATAAAAGATAGTATGTCATACTATAAAAGCTATACTTTTTTCCTTAACTGACCTAATAACAAACATTTTCAAGCAACTACTAGATGATTCCACTTTAGCACTATCTATATTTAAATCACTCCACTGATCAATTTAGACCTGGTTTTTAAAAAATTTAAGCACTTGTGAATAAATAGCCTTTCAGGTCTAACAAATTTATGCTAAAATGATATTGGTGTTAAAAGAATCCTTTCAGGAAAACCAAGATGGCAGCATAGGGAAACACTGGAAATTGCTGCCTCCCACAACAAATTCAAAAATACAACTAAAAGACAAAACGGACATCATCCAGAACCACAGGAAGGCTGGCTGAGTGGAAATTCTACAACTAGAAGGAAAGGGAAAAGCACACTGAGACTCAGAGGAGGTGCGGAAGTAAAGTGCAGAGGTACGGAGGCGCACGTGGCAAGGGCTGGCAACTGAGGACGCGGCTGTCTTTTTGAATCGGGAGTCACAAGCCCCCTACTGCTCTGAACTCCAGGTCCGGGTGAGCCTCTGGGGACCCAGACTCATACAGGGAGAAACTGGACTGTCTGGCAGCGGGCAGAACTCGGAACTCGAGGGCAGCTTTCTCTCAAAGGTGCTTGCAACAATTACCGATTACCGGGACACTGAGACACAGAGCCCCTTAGGGCAGAGCTGAGGATCAGCCATAGCTGCTTGCTCCGCCCTGTTGATTCCCTGAGACCCCGCCCCACCCAAGCTGCAGCAGAGGCTTTTGCATATGAATGCCCTGGCCCTTTGCAATCTGAAAGTTACCTAACAAACTGCAGCTGGGCCAGACAGACCCAGAACTTCCAAGAGAAGGCCCAAGGCCCCACAGCAGCTTGCATTGCTTCACAGCTAGGCCTCATTTGGGCACCTCCAAACCCCAAACAAGCAAGGGGAATCTGCAGATCTCCTCGTAGCTCCTGCTGGGTAGCCTCAGGCAGAGGCTAAATTAGCACCTCCTTAGATCCAAGAGCCAGTGTACCCAGTGGTCAGAGTGGGACCATCCAATTACAACTCCTCAGATCCATAAGAGACACACTCAGGGGGCAGACTCAGTGAGCCCTAAAGCTCCCCTGAAGCAAGTCTTGCCTCATAAAGGTGTCTTCAGCACAGAAGTTCTCCCACTGCAGACACAGCCAATTCTCACAGCCAATTGGCCTGGAGGTCAATTCCTCCCAGTGATACCTACAACAATCAAGGCTTAACTACAACAAGACTATGCACAAAGCCCACAAAGGGGTACACCAAGAGAGTCCACCTCAGGTAATTGGGGAGGCTGAGCCACTGGGCCCTATAGGACACCTAGCACACAAAGCCACTCTACCAACACAGGGAAGTATAAAAAATGCGGAGACAAAGAAATAGGTCACAAATGACAGAAATGGAGAAAAGCAAACGACTGGATATAGATTTCAAAACCACACTTTTAAGGTTTTTCAAGAACTTTCTAGAAACCGCCGATAAATTTAGTAAGACTCTCAAAAAGACTGGTGAGACCGCTGATAAATGTAGTGAGACCCTCAAGAAATCTAGTGAGACCCTCGAGGTTATGAAAAAGGACCAACTAGAAATTAAGCATACACTGACTGAAATAAAGGATATTATGCAGAGTTCCGACAGCAGACTAGAGGATCGCAAGAATCAAGTCAAAGATTTGAAATATGAAGAAGCAAAAAACACCCAACCAGAAAAGCAAAATGAAAAAAGAATCCAAAAATACGAAGATAGTGTAAGGAGCCTCTGGGACAGCTTCAAGCGTACCAACATCCGAATTATAGGGGTGCCAGAAGAAGAGAGAGAGCAAGATATTGAAAACCTATTTGAAGAAATCATGACAGAAAACTTCCCCCACCTGGTGAAAGAAATAGACTTACAAGTCCAGGAAGCACAGAGAACCCCAAACAAAAGGAATCCAAAGAGGACCACACCAAGACACATCATGATTAAAATGAATGCCAAGAGCAAAAGACAAAGAGAGAATCTTAAAAGCAGCAAGAGAAAGAAACTCAGTTACCTACAAGGGAGTACCCATACAACTGTCAGCTGATTTCTCAACAGAAACTTTGCAGGCCAGAAGGGAGTGGCAAGACATATTCAAAGTGATAAATGCCATGAACCTACAACCAAGATTACTTTATCCAGCAAAGCTATCATTCAGAATTGAAGGTCAGATAAAGAGCTTCACAGATAAGGAAAAGCTAAAGGAGTTCATCACCCCCAACCAGTATTATATGAAATGCTGAAAGGTATCCTTTAAGAAGAGGAAGAAGAAGAAAAAGGTAAAGATACAAATTATGAACAACAAATACACATCTATCAACAAGTGAATCTAAAAATCAAGTGAATAAATAATCTGATGAACAGAATAAACTGGTGATTATAATAGAATCAGGGGCATAGAAAGGGAGTGGACTGACTATTCTTGGGGGGGAAAGGGGTGTGTGGGATTCGGGAAGAGACTGGACAAAAATCGTGCACCTATGGATGAGGACAGTGGGGAAGGGGGTGAAGGTGGAGGGGGGGTGGGAACCGGGTGGAGGGGAGATATGGGGGGAAAAAAGAGGAACAACTGTAATAATCTGAACAATAAAGATATAATTTTTTTAAAAAAAAGAATTCTTTCACACTTTATGAAAATTGGAACCCAAAAAGTACAAAATTACTTTCTTTTCTTAAATGAAAATAATGTTTGCAAAAAATAAAAGGTTCTGTTTTTAACCCACCAAGTATTAATTGTAGTAAAATTACTTACTGTGCTCACGTTGACCTTTATAACTGGAATAAGCGATCTCCATGAAGATGTGGGGTCCTGAGATTCTGTTTTTACTTTAACTCTAAGAAGAAAAAATAAAAACTTAAGTATATAGGAAAGACTTAAATACCTGAGGATACAGTTGACCTACTCAAAATATACATTATTAATACCAGCTGTACCTTTCCAAATACATCTAATGACGGCTCCAGTAAATGAAACAGAGACCATCTAACAGAAGACTAATAGCCCTAAAATGTCTCATTTCTGAATGCACTCCGCCATGTGTCAGTTTTTAGATCAAGCTGTAATAACAAAACTATGTTCTTAGAATGACAAGCTTTAATGTCAAAAGTGTCAGTTATGAGATGCTGTCATTACATCTACCATCTGCTCACCACACTACAACGTGACATTTTAGAAGACAGCCAAAACTATTATTAAAACAAATGGATCATAATATCAATGCTCGGCCAGTGTTCTCAGTGGTCAAGTGCTGACCCATGAACCAGGAGCTCATGGTTCAGTTCCTGGTCAGGGCACATGCCTGGGTTGTGGGCTTAATCTCCAGTGAGGGCCATGCAGGAGGCAGCTGATTGATGTTTCTCTCTCATCAATGTTTCTATATCTCTGTCCCTCTCCCTTCCTCTAAAATCAATAAAATAAAATATGTTTTTAGAGAGAGAAAATGACATGACACAAGTCACTTTGATGTTTCCTACTGTTTTGAGCATTTCTGACAACTGAGCTGATCCTTTTCCTTCCCTATTCTCACCACTTTGTGAAATGACAGGCAAAGAATGAGAAAAACATTGGCCACACACGAAGTACACAAAATTTAAAGAATGAAAAGTTCATAGCAATTCACTAAAGATTTTGGAAAACTTGAGGCATATCTCTTCAATAACCCATTATCTCCTAAATGGCACTTCTGAGACCAACTCCAGGAAGGTGACCCTCAGTGCTTAAAACTAAATTCAAAACAGACCTCATCACCAGCCCCCAACCTCTTCTTTCCCTGGGGTTCCCTGCCTAAGCATAATCGCTGCTTACATTAGAAATTTGGATTCACTATTGATCATCCCTCTTCCTCATTCTCCACCTCTAATCTACCACTGTGTTATGGATTCATCTGCCTAAGTCTGTATTGCTCCATCCACTTCTCCCCCTTTCCCTTGCTACCAACCCAGCTGATGAAATGTTACAACATCCTTCCATCTGGTCTCCCCGCCTCCAGCCTTACCTCCCTCCAATCACATCACAGCATTACTGACTTGGGGGAAAGCCCCTGATCCTGCTAAATCATTTTAATCTAAATTATCCCCACCTCAAATAATCCATTGCAGCGTCAGTAAGTAACTTCACTATTGCATATGATGTTTCTTCTCTATGGAAGACTGTTCATCACCACCTTTCCCTAACTGACTCACCCTTCAGGTAGCAGCCCTCCTGATCCTTCTATGTGAAATCTACTTTTGTCCCTGAGGTAATACTTCTTGCACGAAAAGTGCCTATTTTACCCTACTTGGCTATAAATTCCAACAAGACAGAAGACTTGTCATATTCCCAGTACCTCAGCTCTGTGCCTGGGACATAATATCTATTAAATATTTAATTCAGAATAAATGTTCTCATCATTGACTTAAAAAACA
Organism: Myotis yumanensis; assembly: GCF_028538775.1. Taxonomy (NCBI): domain Eukaryota; kingdom Metazoa; phylum Chordata; class Mammalia; order Chiroptera; family Vespertilionidae; genus Myotis; species Myotis yumanensis. The sequence continues at coordinate 38,905,899 of NW_027223756.1, read as the reverse complement.
AACAAACTATTAGGTATGCAAGGCTGTTCGACATTCAAAAATCAATTAGCATTAACAGGTTAAAAACAAAAAATCAAATGATAGTATCACCAGATGCAGAAAAAGCATTTGACAAAATACAACAGCCATTATGATTAAAATCTCTCAGTAAATTAGGAATAGAGGGAAACTTCCTCATCTGTATATAGAGTATCTACAAAAGACCTAATTAACATCAGACTTAAAGGTGAGAATCTAGAAGCTCTCCCATTAAGACTAGGGACAAAGCAAGGATGTCCTATTTCACCATTCCTTTTCAAGTTTGGAAATTATGGCTATTGCAGTAAAACAAGAAATAAAAAGTATGCAGAATGGGAAGGGGAAAATAAGACTTGCTTTGTTTGAAGATAACATAACTGTATATGTAGAAAGTTTGGAAGAACTGATCAAAAAAGCCTATTTGAAGTAGTAAGTGATTACAGCAAGTTTGCAGGATACAAGGTTGATAACTTACAAAAGTCAATCACTTTCCTATATACCAGAAATGAAAAAGTGAATGTTTACATGTTGCAGATTAATAAAATTCAAGTGTGACAATGAACCTTTCAATGTTGGACTGGGTTCCTGTTCTTCCATTTTCCCGTGTTTTATCATCCTCTTTCTTGGGGGGGATTATTGTTGGCTCCAAACCAAATAATTCTTGAAGACGTCCATAAAGATCCGAACGATTATAGACATGAAACTCAAAGTCATTAACTGTGATGTATAATCTCGTTTCCGCCTTTGGATCTAAAGACATCAATTACACACACACACACAAAAGTTTTTAGTCAACTTTTTAAAAACTTTAGTCAAAGTTTTTGTCAATTCATTTTCCACACTTAAAGTAATTTAAATGATTTACTTTAAATCAGAATTCTATGATAAAGAGGATCATATTTAAAATACATATAAAACACTGGTAAAAGAAAGAAAAAAGCTAATGTTACTACAGCATTTTAATTTAGCATTCGAAAAACAACCTAAATTTCTAAATTTTGGTTATCTAATGCCATAATTTAAAGATTTTACATTAAGAATAGAAAAGTGTCATTTACAGAGTAAAAGTAAAACTTTACCCTAATATAGCCATACATTTATACTAAAATATAAGTAGCAAAATGTTCAAAGTATAATGTACTTAAACATCACATCAGTATTTAAACTTGTGCTTCATGGAAAGTAGGATTTTTCATAAAATACTAGTTTGTTTTTAAAAACTACTTAATACTAAAATAAAGATTTTATGAACTGTACACTTCAAACCATTTCAAATAAAAGACATAATTACATTAAATATAAGTTACAACAGAAATTTACAAATCCATCTATAAAGTGATAGATGGGAACTTGTTTCTGCTGAGGAAATAATCCAACACAGAGCATCATATGTTAACCAAGAGGCTCAACAGAAAGGTACCACAGTCAGTGCCTTATTTTGTTATGAATCATACAGGTGTTTTTTGAGACTTTTTAAATGTTTGTCCATTTTTGTCCCTACAGAACAAATTCAATTTAAGGCAATTAAAATTAGATATGACCAGTTAGAAGAGTTTAATTTTTTTATGGGTAAAGAAAGTTGTTATTAACTTTCATTTTAGTAGCTTAAGCTATAGTTTAAATATGATATATATATATCCCCCCAAAATGCCAGGGTCAAATGTCCAGCAGCCTACTCAGACATCTCCAATGTGGTGTCTAACAGACATCTCACACTTGATACATCAACCAAATACCTGATTTCCCCCCAAAGCTATTCTACAATATCCCCATCCTATCAACAGCAAGTCAATCCTTTCAATTGCTCTCTTTCTTTCATGCCTTAGATTTATCACCTTTTCTTTCAACATAGATCCGCAACCACTGTCATGGCTCTGGCCCAAGTCACCGTCAACTTGAACGTCTTTATGGAACACAGCACAGTGGCTCCCATCGAATCTCCCTGTTCTGCCCTTACTCCTCTTACTATGCCTGTGCGTTACACACTGGCCAGACTTTCCAAAGCCTAGCTATTTGAAAGAGTAAAGACAAGATCTACCCTCCTTGAAGCCTCTGGTCTGGTTAGTGTCTAGTAGGAGGGTTAGGGCCACATACCTGAACACTAACAAAGCCATGAAATAACTGGGAAGAAAATTCTGAGATGGTAAAATTCTGATGATAAAAGCAGAACCAGAAGAAATTCTAGAGTTTGTTTCCCATTTTCTGTTCATCCTTTTCATACCAGATAAATGATAATTAGTAGACATGTCAGGTAGACGTATGAATAAAGACACCGAAGTTGAAATGTAGAAAAGTGTCTTGGTAGACTGATTAAAGGGTGCTGAGAAGACCATTTATCACCAGTATGGGTCAGGCCAACAGACGTAACATGCAGTAAGGCTAGAAATGTGGGTAAGGGTCCTACTGAGGATGACTCTGAATAAATAATCAGCTAAAGTAAACCAATTTAACCAGGCAAGAGGAAGACAACTAAAAGGATTTTTAGTAAACTGGTGATAAAATCAGAGTTTTGTCAAGTCCAAAGCTTTTAAAAAACATTTTTATCCTATATAATAAAGAGCTAATATGCAAATGGTTGTCATACCATCACACCATAATGGCTCAAATACTCAACACTGGGGAGAGAGGAACGGGGACCAGCCAGGCTGCAGCCTGGGAGAGGGACAAGCCGCCCACCCCAGGCGCGGTCCCGGGCGCCTGAGGCTGCGGCCCAGGTTAAGTCACCCGTCCACAGTCCCCTGCGGCTGCAGCCAGCCTGGGCAAAGCCGCCCGAGTTCTGGGTGCCTGCGGCCAGCCAGAGGGAGGGAATCCCGGATCCCAGGTGCCTGTGACCGGCCAGAGGAGGAAATCCTGGGTCCGGGGTGCAGGGTGAGGCAGAGGTGGTTAGGGGTGATCAGACCAGCAGGGGAGCAGTCAGGGGTGATCAGGTAGGCAGACAGATGGTTAGGGGCAATCAGGCAGGCAGGGAGAGGGGTTAGGGGCGATCAGGCAGGCAGGCAGGTAAGCGTTTAAGAGCCAGCGGTCCCAGATTGTAAGAGGCAGGCCAGGCTGAGGGACACCCCCCCCCCCCCCCCCGCATGAATTTCGTGCACGGGGCCTTTAGTCTATTATAATAACCACAAATGAAAAAATGATTATGTCATCAACAATTTCAAACAAATAAAAAAAATGAAAACTCACCATGCTGCTTCTGCTTTGGGTTATACATTTTCCACCACCGAAAAATTATAAATCCATCTTGAATTCTAAGCAAGATAAATTACAAAAGTGAAAACAAGTAAGAATTTACTTAACTTGATTCTTAGTTAATTATTATATAAGGCAGGCAATTGATAATGAATAAGGAAACAAAAATTCTCAATGGAACACTGGCATACCTAAATGTTTCATACTCTTTCAGTTAATAAAGTAAAAGAGGATATGCACAGGTTTAAATTAGATTCTTCTATTCAGGTAAAATGTAATACTGGATTACATTCAATAGGAAAATGAAGTGCTAACAGAAAACCTTTTTATTTTATAAATATTTTTAATGTTGTAAAAACTACATAAACAAAAGGCCAACTCTCGAAAGGGGGACATTAGCACACTAGAGAAAACTTTTAAAGATAATCTTTCATTTCTGTAATGATATATCACTTCATGCTCCAATTTTAACTTTTACTTTTTACTTTTAATTTGGAATAATTGTAGACTCACAAAGAAGATGCCTCTACTGTTTCAAGAGAAGTATAAGTAGTGCCAAACCCTGGCATCTCTCAAATAATTCAAAATTTTCCAAATTCTAAGTAACAAATTTTAAGAAGATCACAAAAATAAGAGTAAGCTGCCCAACCAGTGTGGTTCAGTGGTTGAGCGCCAATCTATGAACTAGGAAGTCACAGCTCGATTCCCAGTCAGGGCACATGCCTGGGCTGCAGCCTTGATCCCCAGTAGGGGGCATGCAAGAAGCAGCCAATCAATGTTTCTCTCTTATCATTGATGTTTCTATCTCTCTCTCTCTCTTCCTCTCTGAAATCAATAAAAATATTTTTTTAAAATAATAATAATAACAGAGCAAGCTTTTCTTACAAGGCTTACAGAAGAGAGAACATATCAAACATATTATTAATTCTTAATACATTAAGATTTGTGTTTTCTTCTTAAAGTAAAATTAGAGTTGTTAATAGATGCTAAACAATTCTAAACACTTACTACCTAATAAGAACCCAAAGGGTGAGCATTATCTTATCAACATATCTGATCCTTATTTTATATAACAAATGACCACCATAAATTCTACAACAGAAATGATCAGGTAATTTAATGCCTCAATTTTTCATCTTGCAATGAAATGAGATTATTGATTTCTATATACTGCTATTAGGTAAACATTTTGCCAGTCTAAACTTTAGCTAAATTAATCCATGGTTAGAAATATTTTAAAACATTAATTCATTAAGTCTGATTTACTAAAAAAATTATTTCTGATTTATGGTTTGTTTTTTTGTTATTGTTTTATATATATATAATTTTTTTTAATTGGTCTCAGAGAGGAAGGGAGAGGGAGAGAGAGACAAAAACGTCAATGATGAGAACCACGGACCAGCTGCCTCCTGCACAACCCCCACTGGGGATCGAGCTGAAACCCAGGCATGTGCCTTGACTGGAATCAAACCTGTGACCCCTCAGTCCACAAGCTGATGCTCTAGCCCTGAGCCAAACCAGCCAGGTCTGATTTATGGTTTTATTTGAAGAACCAAGTAATATTAAAATAAGTATCATAATTAGAAAATTTTTTCAAGTTTAAGGTAGGTTCTTTTATTTGTTTTAGGTTTTGTTTTTGCTTTTTACCTAATAGACATGTCTTCTGTAATGTAATAGATTTCACGAACCATGATTTTTCCAGAAAGAACAGAGAAAGAGAAGGAGCCTGTTATAGGGGAAAAAAAAACAGCAATTAATTTAATTGTTTTGATAGATAGTAGAGCTCTTAACACTTAAAATAATCTTAGCAATCAATTCATTCAGTAATTAAATGTTCTCTCCTGACTCCCTTCCTGATATCCTTACAGCCTTACTAATTTCTATCATTTTTCCTGAAAAAGTGCCACACATATCATCACTATGGACTGAGTTACTAAAAACCATATAAGAACATTAGTTTTAATAGCTGCTTCATACGACTAATTCTCTTAATTATGCACAGCCATTAAATAAACCCACAACCGTGAGTAATTCACCATTTTTCTCCATTACTCTAGGAACCAATCACTGCCTCAAATTAATAGAAGATTATTTATGTTTGAGAGAAGTTCATGTCCATTAAGAGGTACTCAACTCCAGGAAAGGCTAGAATGGTTCTATTCAGTGCCCCCTCCTCCTTTCTCACGGGTTTGGAACTTTCCAGAGCATATAGCTTCCTAGTACACTCTCCCATCTATCTGCAAACCTCCCACTTATAAGTAGTTAGAAACTAAACTAATAAAGCAGGCCACAAAATGAAATATGACTCCGACTTACAGGTTTTTAAAGTACGGGTTACTTGAAGAAAAAATAAGAGCAAATAATTCATTGGGCATTAGAAACTTTCTCTAGATCAGCTGTTCTCAACCTGTGGGTTGCGACCCCTTTGGGGGTCACCTAAGACCATCGGAAAACACATATATAATTACATATTGTCTTTGTGATTAATCACTATGCTTTAATTATGTTCAATTTGTAACAATGAAAATGGGGGTCACCACAACATGAGGAACTGTATTAAAAGGTCGCGGCAATAGGAAGGTTGAGAACCACTGCTCTAGATGGAATTGAGAGAAATTTCTGTTTCCATATTTTATATCTGTCTATATTTTTTCAAATTATTTTCATGAGTATCTTTTATAAACAAAGTCAAAGAGTAACTATGGAAACACTTTAACAAATAAGAATGAGGTAAAGAGCATAACCTGTTACAGAGAGCTGTAAGAGAGAAATTCAAAGTAGGTTAGTTTATCCTTCATGAAACAATGGTAAATTTCTAAAGCTACTACCTGTTTATAAAATATAAATGTATAATATATACCTAAGATTACACAGAAGAAAATAATGCAGGTTTACTCCAACTCACCAATATGGATATAGCCATGTTTGTATAATCTGTTGACAACCAAGGTTAAAATAAGACCAACATTCCGAGAATTATAATATGTGAGATAAATAATCCATCCACAGGACAAAATGGTAGCTGTTGGGAGAAAAAAGTACAAAAGGATATCACTTTCAATCACGTTAATATCTTAGTAAAACTTTGTTGATAAAAGATCATTTACTACGCTCAGAAATGATAATATGGTAGTAAGTCCTCTTACAATTTAATACCTTGGATTTTAAAATCAGAGGTTAGAGCTACCTTATCCACCTTTCCTCACTTTCTTTTAGTCATTAGCCAGAAATGCAGAGATTCCAATCAGATCCATTAGAGCAGTGGTTCTCAACCTTGGCTTCACATTAGAATCACCTGGGAATCTTTTTAAAATCCATGCCGAAACCGGTTTGGCTCAGTGGATAGAGCGTCGGCCTGCGGACTGAAGGGTCCCAGGTTCGATTCCGGTCAAGGGCATGTACCTTGGTTGCGGGCACATCCCCAGTAGGAGATGTGCAGGAGGCAGCTGATCGATGTTTCTCTCTCATCGATGTTTCTAACTCTCTATCTCTCTCCCTTCCTCTCTGTAAAAAATCAATAAAATATATTTTTTAAAAAAAATAATAAAATAAACTCTGCTTTCTAAAAAGTAATGGAGCCCTAACCAGTTTGGCTCAGTGGATAGAGCATCAGCCTGCGGACTCAAGGGTCCCAGGTTCGATTCTGGTCAAGGGCATGTACCTTGGTTGCGGGCACATCCCCAGTGGGGAGTGTGCAGGAGGCAGCTGGTCGATGTTTCTCTCTCATTGATGTTTCTAACTCTCTATCCCTTTCCCTTCCTCTCTGTAAAAAATCAATAAAAAAATATATTAAAAAAAAAAGGAATGGAGTCAGGGGGTGGGGACTGGAGGGGTCAATGGTGGGGAGAGGGGACATATGTAATACTTTCAACAATAAAGACTTATTTTTTTTAAAAAAGTAATAGATCCTGGCCAGTGTGGTCACTGGTTTAATTCCTGGGTTGTTTGCTCAGTCCCCAGTAGGGGCATGCAGGAGGTAGCCAGCTGATTTTTCTCTCTCATTGGTGTTTCTATCTCTCTATCCCTCTTTCTTCTTCTCTCTCTAAAATCAATAAAAACATTAAAATAAATAATGAAAATAAGTAGGAATTTAGCCCACTTAAAGGCATATCTATATTAAACAGGACATCTTATACTATTTTACTACAATTGATAAAACAATAACCATTTAAGAATGTCTACTTTTATTGAATACACTACAATAAATGATATTCCAAGTTTGACCATTTGTCAATCTATCATGAAGTTTATAATCACTTACAAAATTTATAATATTCCAAAAAAAACTAGATCATGAATATACAAAAGGTAGAACACAATAAAGCATTTTCTGATAATAATATTTTTTACTTATCTATTTTTAAAGTATAACTATTTTCTAAATTAGGACAAAGTAATGTAAACCAATTTAACATGTATAACCTTTTAGCAACATGAAATTAAGTTCTTAACTTTAAAAAAATTATTTAATATGATAAAACAAGGCAGTCACTGATACAACATTTCACAGGGTAGCTTAGATTGATGGTAATAGCTTTGATGTAGCAAGTGTTATGATGTGTCCATAAAAATTATTCCTAGAACAATTATTTCAAAAAATTATTTTGATGACATTTCATTATGTTTTAAGTTTAAAGTCATTTTGTAGTAATTTTTACTGCAAATCACTGTGTCAGGTTGTTGTGGGCCATTCAGAAAGGCAAGAGGTATGTGAACAGAAAGTATGCTTCTAGCGTTAAAGAACATAGGACCTATGGCCTTTTCATTGTGACATGTCCCCACCCCCTTCAATATCATAAGGCCAATCACTGCTTACTAGTAAAATTTGGCAGTTGCTACTCCATCCATAAAAAAAAACAAAAACAAAACAAAACAGTAGGTAGACCAAGATGGCGGCATAGGTAAACACCGGAGACTGCTGCCGCAAACAACCACTTCAAAAATACAACTAAAAGACGGAACGGACATCACCCAGAACCACAGGAAGGCTGGCTGAGGAGAGACTCTTCAACTAGAAGGAAAGAGAACAGCATTCCGAGGCTCAGAGGAGGCGCAGTGTGGAAAATTTAAAGGTGCGGGGGTGCGCACGCAGGGCGGGCTGGTGGCTGAGGGCGCGGTTGTCGTTTTCAATCAGGAGGGAGTCTCAGACTCTGAGCTCCAGATCCGGGCGAGTCTCTAGAGACTCAGACTCAAACGGGAGAAGCGGGATTGTCTAGCATCAGTTGGAGCGTGAGGGCAGCTTTCTCTCCGAGGTTTGCAGCAGTTGCCAGGGTTCTGAGAAGCAGAGCCTCTGGGAACGGGACTGAGAGCAGCCATAACTGCTCCCTCCGCCCGCCCTGTTGATCCCGCCCCGCCCAAGCCCTGCGCAGAGCCATTTGCTGGATTGCCTCAGGCAAAGGCTAGATTAGCACCTCTTCAGAGGACATAAGTTTTCCCACTGCAGACACAGCTGATTCTCACAGCTAGTCGGCCTGGTGGTCAAATCCCTCTAGTATTAACTACAACAATCAAGACTTAACTAGAACAAGACTGCGCACAAAGACCACAAGGGGGTGCACCAAGAAAGCATAAAAAATGTGGAGACAAAAAAACATGACAGAAATGGAGGATATAGAGCTAAAAAATGCAATTTTGAGGGCTTGTAATAAACTTGAGGAGAGCCTCACGAAAACTAATGAGACCCTTGATGCTATGATAAAGAAACTAGAAATTAAGCATACACGGACTGAAATAAAGAATATTATACCCAATAGCAGACCAGAGGAGTGCGAGAATCAAGCCAAAGATTTGAAATGCGAAGAAGCAAAAAACACCCAACCGGAAAAGCAAAATGAAAAAAGAATCCGAAAATACGAAGATAGTGTAAGGAGCCTCTGGGACAGCTTCAAGCGCACTAATATCAGAATTATAGAGGTACCAGAAGATGAGAGACAGCAAGATACTGAAAACTTATTTGAAGAAATAATGGCAGAAAACTTCCCCCACCTGGTGAAAGAAATGGACTTCCAAGTCCAGGAAGCGCAGAGAACCCCAAACAAAAGGAATCCAAAGAGGACCACACCAAGACACATCATGATTAAAATGAATGCCAAGAGCAAAAGACAAAGAGAGAATCTTAAAAGCAGCAAGAGAAAGAAACTCAGTTACCTACAAGGGAATACCCATACGACTGTCAGCTGATTTCTCAACAGAAATTTTGCAGGCCAGAAGGGAATGGCAAGAAATATTCAAAGTGATGGATACTAAGAACCTACAACCAAGATTACTTTATCCAGCAAAGCTATCATTCAGAATTGAAGGTCAGATAAAGAGCTTCACAGATAAGGAAAAGCTAAAGGAGTTCATCACCACTAAACCAGTATTATACGAAATGCTGAACGGTATCCTTTAAGAAGAGGAAGAAGAAAAAGGTAAAGATACAAATTGTGAACAACAAACATGCATCTATCAACAAGTAAATCTAAGAATCAAGTGAACAAATAATCTGATGTACAGAATGAACTGGTGATTATAATGAATCAGGGACATAGAAAGGGAATGGACTGACTATTCTTGGGGGGGGAAAGGGGAATGGGAGATGCGGAAAGAGACTGGACAAAAATCGTGCACCTATGGATGAGGACAGTGGGTGGGGAGTGAGGGTGGAGGGTGGGGCGGGAACTGGGAGGAGGGGAGTGATGGGGGGGGGGGGGAAGAGGAACAAATGTAATCTGAACAATAAAGATTTAATAAAAAAAAAATGAAGAAAAAAAAAAAAACAGTAATGTAGCCCTCGCCAGTTTGGCTCAATGGATAGAGCGTTGTTGAACTACGGATTGAAGGGTCCTGGGTTCGATTCCTGGTCAGGGCACATGGGGGTTGCAGGCTCGATCCCCAGTGTGGGGCATGCAGGAGGCAGCTAATCTATGATTCTCTCTCATCATTGATGTTTCTATCTCTCTCTCCCTCTCCCTTCCTCTCTGAAATCAATAAAAATATATTTTTTAAAAAGTAATATACAAAAAAATACATTTTACTTACCAACGAGGAGCCACACAACATTAGAATTGTGTTCTGTAAGAAAATCTTCTAATTGGGTGATACTAGGAACAATACTGTCATTCTTCCTTTGATCCATTATTGAAGTTTTTCCAGAGCAGCATCTAAAGGTCTAAGAGTTCAAAGGTTAAATTTAGAATCAGAGAATTATTAATCTGCAAGGAAAATCATGTAAGGGGGGGAAAAAGTGAATTTAATAAATATGAAAGTTTATTAAATCACATTCTGTGCTTTCAATGATAAAAATGCAAAAATACAATAAATAACAAAACATGTCCACATTTCTATCTAAATATATAAAAGCCTAAGTGACCAAACAACCAGTCGACCGGTCACTATGATGCACACTAACCACCAGGGGGCAGATGCTCAATGCAGGAGCTGCCCCCTGGTGGTCAGTGCACTCCCACAGCCAACCTCCCATGGTTCCTCCCCCTGGCCGGCTGGGCCTGATCGACCCTGATCGGGACTGGGCAAGATGGCCCCAATCAGCCCCAATCACCGTCCAGGCTGAGGGCCCCACCCGTGCATGAATTTGTGTACCGGGCCTCTAGTAAAAGTCCATAATTATGAACACTGCAAAGATAATCAAGTATTTCCAAAGATCCTCTTTACCCTTAAGAAAATACAATGTTACATGTCAATTATATCTCACAATATAAAACTGGAGCTTGGCCAGCATGGCTCAGTGGTTGAGCTTTGACCTATGAAGCAGGAGGTCATGGTCCGATTCCCAGTCAGGGCACATGCCCGGGTTGTGGGCTCAATCCCCAGTATAGGGCCTGCGGGAAGCAGCCGATCAATGATTCTCTCTCATCATTGATACTTCTCTCTCTCTATCTCTCTCACTCTCTCGCCTTCTCCCTCTCCCTTCCTCTCTGAAGTCAATAAAAATATATATTTTTTTAAATACGGTTAAAAAAAACTGGAAAAAAAATGTTCTCAAATTTTTCAAAGCTTTGAAAATTCTATGAACCAGCAACTTAAAATGTGGGAGCTAACTTTAAATATGAGCTTTCTCTTTCTCCCTTTTTTAGTTTTTTTAGACTAAAAAATTTTTTAAAGGAGGAAACATTTTGAAAACACCTTTAATCTAAAACCAAATATTCACATATAATGGTTTACATAATAACATATGTACCTATTTCATACGTATTTTTATCATTTTACAGATGTATCACCAGCATAACACTAGGGGTGAAAAGATCTTCTGCTTCCTGGAAATATTCCAGGAGGGATATGTCCCAGCATTCAGCTTTCCACATGAAAAGGGGGTCTGTTTTGAATCAAATCCAAGGGCAGGTGCTCTATTCACCAAAAGGATCTAGAGTCTCCATCCCAATCTCCATCACCTACCACTGTAACAACCCACAGCCAAAGAGAATGTAAAAGGAGGGTGTTAGGTTGCAAAGGCAGAAAACTGCAGCGTCACAGCTTTCACCAACATTTTTCCAGGTTCAGCTAATGCAAAAACTTACTTAAGAGAAATTAACAGATAAAGGCTCAATAGTTAAGAGAACATACTTTGAACAAGTACAGAAGTAAAGGGTAAGACTTAATAAAGGCCCTAAAATGAGACATGGACATTGTAGTATAAAGGATGTCAACACACAATGGACACAGAATCAGGCTTAACTGGGGCTGAGCCCCATTGTGTAAGTGGACACCACCAATTCCTTAGTGGAGAGGAACTAGAGACTGATGTAAGAACCTACTGCATAACCTTCAGAGAGCAAATGATGGCCTGAAAACAAACTGGTTGCTTCCTCTTCCTCTCCCCTTCCTGAAGGGTTCATCTAAAAGCCACGAAGTAGGCAAAGTAAGGCCAGCATCTGCACCTGGGGAAGAAAGGGACAGGAGTCTCATGGCTAGAGGGGATGTTAGAGGTGAACAAGGATAAATAAGTATCCACCTGTGTGATGAAGAGGCTAGCAGAACAGCAGCAGTGCCTCAGGGTATCAAAGCCTTAGCAGCATGAGGAGGCCATGTGTGCAGAGGAGGTCAGGCACAGCACGCTGGAGCCTGAGTGGAAGGAAAGGGGCATCCATGGTGGGGGACAGGGCAGGAGAAGTCCAGCTCAAGGTGCCAGAGCCTGAGCACAGCAACAAGAACATCTGCATGGGGAGGCTCCTGGTGCAGGGGGTCAGAACCCAAGAGGAAGACCTGCATTGAAGGCTTAGTCCCCAGTGTGGGCCATGCAGGAGGCAGCCATTCAATAATGTATCTATCTCTCTATCCCTCTCCCTTCTTCTCTGATATCAATTTTTTTTAAATGTTTTTAAAGAAAGAAAATAAAACTCTTAAAAAGCTGTAGAAAACATATCTACAAACAGGATAAAAAGAACTGATTTCGCCCTAGCTGGTTTGGCTTAGTGGATAGAGCATCGGCCTGCGGACTGAAGGGTCCCGGGTTCAATTCTTGTCAAGGGCACGTGCCTGGGTTGTGGGCTCGATCCCCAGTAGGGGGCATGTAGGAGGCAGCCAATCAATGATTTTCTCTCATCATAGATGTTTCTCTCTCCCTCTCCCTTCCTCTCTGAAAAAAGATATTAAAAAAAAAACAAAAAAAAAAAAAAAACCACTGACTTCAACTTCTCCAAATCTCCAGGAACCATGATATTGATTGATGACTGATTGATCTATCTATCTATCTTCACCTGAGGATATGCTTTGTTTTGTTTTTATTGGTTTTTAGAAAGAGAAATATTGACGTGAAAGAAACATTGATCAGTTGCCTCATGAAGGCGCCCTGACTAGGGAATCGAACCAGCAACTTTTTGGTGTACAGGACAAAGTTCCAACTAACTGAGCCACCCAGCCAGGGTGAAAACATGATATTTAAATGGTACCCACCTTTAATAGTCCACCAGATGAATTACTACCACCAGCATATTCCTTAACATGATCAGCGATATAGAAATCAACAGAGATTTCCATAAATGAAAAGGTTTAATCATCTCACTTCTATATCCTATACATTGATTAGTTGTGGGGTTTTATTTTGCTTTCTGTACTGGCTGAAAAACACACTCTGAAGTTTCTTTTAATTCTTTTAGTCAAGAATTCAATGTATCACTTCCATTTTTATTAGAAATATACCAGAAAGCCGTAACACTAAAAAGCATTAGCAAACTTGCCCTTGCTGGGCAGCTGAGTAGTTAGAGTGGTGTCAGGACACGCCAAGATTTCGGGTTCAGTTCTGGGTCAGGGCACAAATAAGTATCAATCAATGGCCTAGACTAGCAGAGGCAGCAGCCCAACATCCGGAGCAACAGCAGCCTGCGCCCTCTCCCCTCTCCCGCCCCAGGGTCTCTTTCCCCCTTTCTCCTCCACCCCACCTTTCTCCTCCACCCCACCTTTCTCCTCCACCCTCCCTTGCCTTCCCGCCTCCCCTATTGTTCTGCCCCGGGCCTCCTGCCTTTCCCCTTCCCACCTGCTCCCCTTTTCCCTCAGTCACCTCACACCTGCAGTTCTTGGCTTTCACCCTCCCTCCCCCTGCCCCCCCACCAGTGACCAAAGACTTGACCACTCAAAGTCCAGCTCCCCAGAATACTGCTCGATATGGGCACTGGTGTGTGACTGAAGGTTGATTAAATGTCACTCTCACCATCCGCCTACTTACGCATGGAAAGGAAGTTGGCAGTATCATGGGAAAGAAAGAAGAATCAGTTAAGAAGATGCGCAAGGAGTGTGGTGCATGTATCAACATCTCAGAAGGGAATTGTCCTTAGAGAATTATCACTTTGACTGGACTCACTAATGCCATCTTCAAAGCCTTTGCTATGATCACTGACAAACTGGAAGAGGACATCAGCAGCTCTATGACCAATAGCACAGCTGCCAGTAGACCCCCAGTCACCCTGTGGCTGGTGGTCCCTGCTAGTCAATGTGGCTTTCTCATTGGGAAAGGTAGCTGCAAGATCAAGGAAATAAGAGAGAGTACAGGGGCTCAGGTCCAGGTGGCAGGGGATATGCTCCCCAACTCAACTGAGCAGGCCATCACTATTGCTGGCATTCCGCAATCCATCATTGAATGTGTGAAACAGATCTGCGTGATCATGTTGGAGTCCCCCCTAAGGGTGTGACCATCCCATACTGGCCCAAGCCGTCCAGTTCTCTGGTCTCTTTGCAGGTGATCAAGCCTATACCATTCAAGGAAAGTGTACCATTCCACAGCAACAGTCTCATTTTCCCATGACGCATGGCAACACCAGATTCAATGACATTGAATCCAGCTCTCTAGAGGTGAAAGGCTATTTGGGCAGGCTGGATGCATCTGCTCAGACTACTTCTCATGAACTCACCATTCCAAATGATTTGATTGGCTGCATAATCAGGCGTCAAGGCGCCAAAATCAATGAGATCCATCAGATGTCTGGGGCGCAGATCAAAATTGCGAACCCAGTGGAAGGATCTACTGATAGGCAGGTTACCATCACTGGATCTGCTGCCAGCATCAGCCTGGCTCAATATCTAATCAATGTCAGGCTTTCTTCGGAGACAGGTGGCATGGGGAGCAGCTAGAACAATACAGATTCATCCATAATCCTTTTTCTGCTGTTCACCACCACTCATGATCCATCTGTATAGTTTCTGAACAGTCAGCGATTCCAGGTTTTAAACAGTTTGTATATTTTCAGTTTCTACACACTTTATCAACCACTCGTGATTTTTTTAATTAAAGCATTTTAATTCCTTTCTCTGTTCAGCTGTTAATGCTGAGATCCATATTTAGTTTTATAAGCTTCTCCCTGTTTTGTTTTGTTTGTTGTTTTTTGGCTCATGATTTTTTTTGTTTGTTTGTCATAAAATGTAAGAGTGGAATATTAATACATTTCAGTTTAGTTCTGTAATGTCAGGAATTTTTCAAAAAAATTAAAAGATGGACTGAAAAAAAGGATCAATCAATTAATGTATCAATAAGTAGGAAACAAATAGATGTTTCTCTCTCTCAAATAAATATAATTTTAAAAAGCATTAGCAAAGTAAAATTCTAAAGGTTTCTTGTAATAAAAGTATTTTCATTTTTGTATCTGGCCCTTAAGCTCCTCTCTTATCTTCTACCTTAAGTCCATTCAGTCAGAAAACCTTACCTAATATATCTTCAATCTATCCACCCAACAATAGGTAAGGTCTTTGGCTGTGGGGAGAGAGGGAGGAGGAAACTGGTCACATGTGTTCACCAACAGTCTCATCGTATCAAGTTTAAAGAAAGTATTTTTTATTAGCATGTTGTTATGCAAAGAATCCAACAGATTCATTTAATAGCCAATTCCTGTGAGCTGAGAATATTGCTCCACTTGAAATTGAACTTTTATGTAAAAATTTTTTAAAAGGCTGCTTTAGGAAATTTTATGGGAATATGACTTACACAATACTACTGGTGACATGTGATACAGCACTCTAATGGATATGGAGCTAGATAGAAACATACTTCACAAAGTACAATAAGGTCAGTAGTTTGAAGTCTAGACCAGTGGTTCTCAACCTGTGGGTCACGACCCCTTTGGCGGTCGAACGACCCTTTCACAGGGGTCGCCTAAGACCAACCTGCATATCAGATATTTACATTACGATTCATAACAGTAGCAACATTACAGTTATGAAGTAGCAACGAAAATAATTTTATGGTTGGGTCACAACATGACGAATTGTATTTAAAGGGCCAGAAGGTTGAGAACCACTGGTCTAGACTCTAAACATTTAGGTGGATATTATCTTACTCCTTGAAATGTTAATTCCATGGAATTAGCTCACCATGAAAATAGAGCTCCCATGGCACTAGCTAACATTTATTTACAGCTTGCTATGTGCCAGGCACTGTTCCAAACACTTTACATGTGTTTACTCATCTAACCATCACAAATAACTACCCATTTACAATTTTCCCCTTTTACAGATGAGAAAACTGTGGCAGAAGCTAAGCACAAACACAGGTTAGGGTCCATCTAAGATCATAACCTAGACAGATCATCTGGCTTTAGAGTCTGTTATATTGCTTCTCATCACTTATGTTCACTGAAATCAGTAACAATCTCTTGGTTTTCCATTTCTTTTCTATGAAAAATTAGTTCCCTCCTCCCAACTCTAGATTCTAGTTTAGGAGCTATTATGAATGTTACCAAAATTCATTTTTTGGTATAATAAATTCATATTTTGCCCACTAAGACATTTTTCTCCTAAAAGGGTGGCCCCTTAAATCAAAGATCAGCAGTTTTTTGCGTTTTTTTTTTTAGATAACCACAAGCAATAACACATGAAGACTGATGTGTTACAGAGACTGATTAACAGCAAAGAAGGCCACATTGTGAAGTAAGCCAAATCCAACTGAACCACTCCCCACTTTTCTGCACCTCCCTCTCTCCTGGTCAAATTTTTAAAGAGCTTTGTCCCCTAAAGAAATTGACAACTGATAGAAGGTATGTGGTAGTTTTAAAATATGTCCAAAAATTATTTGATCTTCCTCCCTTCAGAGGTGGAGCTTAAGTAATTCCCCTCCCAAATGTGGTCTGGACTGAATGGTACAATTCTAAGAGAATATGGCAGAAGCAATGATGTATAACTAGATCACAGATGGCATCATGGCCTCCTCCTTGCTCTCTGTCTTGGGTCATCTGTTCTGGGGGAACCAGCTGCCTTGCTAGGACACATAAGAAGCCCTAGAGAGGTCCATGTGGTGTGGATTTGAGGCCTCAAGCCAACAGCCATGTGAGTGAACCAACACGGAGGCAATTCCTCCAGCCCCAATTGAGTCCCTAGATGACTAAGTCCCAGCCAAGATCTTGGCTACAACCTCTTGAGACCCTAAGTCAGAAGTAATAAGCTTAGTAACTCCCAAGTTCTGAGTCCATAGAAACTCTGAGATAATAAATGTTTTAAGCCACAGAGGTTTGGGATAATTTGTTACTCAGCAATAGATAACTAATATAAAGTATAAGGAAGATAAGCAAAGTAGCTCTACTCATATGGTTCATACTTATCATCGTAAGCTAAACTACCCCCACTCTTCTTCCCTCTTCCTTCTTACCAAGAGATCAGAAGTCAGCAAGCCCACATCAAAAGGCTACCAATCCCATGAGCGAATAATTTCCCTCTTCTAACCATTAGTGGGTGTCTCCTGCATGGACTTGTGAAGCAACCTCCACTCTGCCTCCTACCAATTTATCTGTATCCATAATCATCACTACCTCCCTACCTCCTGTCTCAGTAGAAGTCTATAGAAAGTACCTTTGACCTGCATCCCTTCCAGCTTAGTCAGTGATCAGCTATATCAATTATTCTTCCTCATTCTGTTATCTTCATATTTTCTTTCTGATGGCTTTTTGTCCTAGCAAATAAAGAGTGTACTATAAATGTATTCATATCACTCATACCTTTAAAAAACAAAAGCCCTCTCTCAAATACATCTCTTTAGCTACCCTCTCTCTATTTTACTTAAAACCAAAGTTTCTGAAAGATTAAATGACATTAGGTATTTCAATTTCCTCATCATTTACCAAGTGTGAACTGGCTCCACCTATATAATTGCTCTTGCTCAAGTCAACAACTGCTTGACTGCTATGTCCAATGGATACTTCTGTTGTCCTCATTTTATTTGATGTCTCAAAGATGTCTAATATTCATTCCTTTTCTCCAAACTCAGTTCCTTCACTGACTTCTGTGACTCTCCTGATTTTCTCCTACTTCCCTGTCCATCCCATCTCCTTTGAGGTGTGTTTTTCTTCTACCTTAACCTTAAGAATTAGTGTACCCCATCCTTACTTCTCTTCTATCACTTCACATGTTCTCCCTGAGTGATCTCATCCATTCGCACTGCTTTTAATTATCACCTATAAATGGAGACTCCACAATTTATACCTCAAGATGGGTCTTCCTAACTCAGATTCATATACACAACTACATAATGACATTTCTTTTTTTGTTATTCCTCACCAAGGATATTTTTCCATTGATTTTTAGGGAGAGTGGAAGAGAGGGAAAGACAGAGAGAAACATTGATATGAGAGAAACACATCGATTGGTTGCCTCCTGCATGAGCCCCAACTAGGGCCCCGGCCGGGGAGGAGCCTACAACCAAGGTATGTGCCCCTGATGGGAATCGTGCCCGGGGGCCCTTTGGTCCATAGGCTGATGCTCTATCCACTGAGCCAAACTGGCTAGGGCTACCTAATGACATTTCTTGGTGGAAATCACAGAGGCCTCAAATACAATACCTCCCAACTAAACTTATCTCCTCCAATCATGTTCCCAATTTATTGCTCTTCCTATTCTCTCTCAGAAATAGCCCCAGAATCCACTCAGTTTCCCAAGCCAGATATCAGGTAATCCATTTCATTTACCCTGCAAGTATTTATTAAATATTATGTGCTTGAACATGACAGCAACCAGGAAGTACTCTGACTCTACTTTCCTTCAACCCAATAATTCTTACCCATTCTATCTCCTTTGCATCTGTATAGTCATCTCCATCCCTTAATTCCCATTTGCCCTGTTTTACTTCTGACTCTGACTCTCATTTGCCATCTGGTCTTATTACAATAGCCTCTACTTGATCCCCATGGTTCCAAGCTCACCTCTCTCCAATTCATCATCCAGAATGCCTATTTGACCATGGCACTTCTATTTGTCACATGTGAATTCCCCCAAATTTCCTCAAATTAAAGAGTTAATTTGTTCATCTCTGATGAAATTTTGAAATTCTATCACTATCTTTAACATGAAAAACAGTATGCTAAAATGAAGTCTGTAAGAATCTGAGTTTCCCACTGTACCTTAAAGTACTACTAATAGAATACCTTCTTTTATTATTTACAATAATATGAAAGATTTATTATAAATACAAACATCTACCATAGGGTTGCATAGTGCTGCTTTCCCAGTCTTTTAAATAAACCAAAATCATCCTTGCATATAAAATTAAGGAAATGTATGGGTCACAATAATATTACCTTCTAGAAAAAAACTCACTACTCTAGCACTCTTCAGGGCCATTTAGACCACTCTATTACTCGAAGCCTGAAATAATGCCTGACATATGGTACTTGTTAAATATTTACCAATGAATTAAATGTTCCTTAATCATGTTTAACCATGCCTTCTACTATTCTCCATAGAACTCATAGTAAAAAAAAAATACTTGAGTTTTAACTACACATACTATTCTATGAAGAACAAACAAAAAGTCAAACAATTTTCTTCATTTCTTTTTTAAACCCTTTATATACAGGCAGATTAATGTACTTGCAAAAGAGAGAAAAGAACAGTGACACTTGATAGAAAATCAAGCCAAAACTTTCTGTGGCCTTATTCTTCCAATACACAAGCTCAGCACATGACTCAACTGTCAGTTAGGTATCAGTAGTTCCAAAGTCAAGTATAATGATTGGCAGGTCAAGTTATACACCACCCCCACCCAACCCTCATTCCTTGACCATTTAAGCAGATCAAAACACAACTGAAACAGAAAGTCAGAAAATTTCCTCTATCTGAACTTTAATTGGAAATTATATTGTTTCCTAACTTAGCCGAAATATTTACCTGTTTTTATTCCCAGAGTCTTCAATGTTGTTTTTCCTTCTCCTTATCTTCAGAAGGCCCATCTACAGTGTTTCATCTTAACAAACCTAAAAAAGAACAAAAAACATTTCAACAAATTATACAAGATATTCTGGCTTTAAGAGAAATTTTACCATTTCAGATTAAATTATTTGATTACATAAAAGTATTTAATGTTAGTTCAATACTATATTTCATTCTTTAAAGTTTCCAAATAAAAAATACTCCTAGAATACTCTTGAAAATCTAGAATAAGACCACAATTTCCAAACTATGGCCTACCAAACATTTGAAAACTACTTACTGTACTTATGGAAAAAGCATGATTATGGTCGTTAGAGGGTTCTAGAGGTCGAATCCTACCTTTAAAACATTCTCTAAGTGTGGCCTTGAAAAAGTTCTCTCAAATTGCTGGTCTCTGCTGGCAAGAGCAGCTCCTCAGTTTTTTTTTCCTATTCCCAGCACCTAGCACATTTCTTAACAAATGAAAACCAACCTGCAAATAACACTGATTAAGGGGCTGTAACCAGGAGTCCAATCACCCGGTTTAAATCACAGCTCTGACTTTGGACGAATTGTTTCTTTTCTTTTTCTTTTTTTTTTTAACTTTAAGATAAATTATTGAGTAAATTTATTGAGTAAATTACAGAAGTGGAAAACAGTAATTCCTAGAAGAAATGGGCTTAGAAAGCATGTTATAGACTTAAAAGAAGGGCCCTTGGAGTTTAGGGCATGAGAAAGCTAATGCTAAGGTGCCTGAAGGGAAGGGGGGGAGGGAAGGAAGGGAAAGGGGAAGGGAAAGGGAAAGCAATAGGCACAGGCATGCTCCCAGGAGGGAGAGCACTTTGGACGAGTTGTTTCTTAGGCTATGGCTTTAGTTCTCTCATCTGTAAAATGAGAATAAAAGGCCTTACATGATAGGATTGTTATGATGACTACATGAGGTAGTATATGCACATCGTGTACCACTCAATAGTTTTATAAGATAAATATTCTGGCCCGGCAGGGCGTGGCTCCGTGGTTGTTGACCTATGAACCAGGAGATCACAGTTCGATTCCAGTCAGGGCACATGCCCGGGTTGTGGGCTCCATCCCCAGTGGGAGGCATACAGGGAGGCAGCTGGTCAATGATTCTATTTCATCATTGATGTTTCTCTCTCCCTCTCTGAAATCAATAAAAATATATTTTTAAAAGAAATATTCTGGTATATTCCTCTGTTTTTATACTTGGTGGGTCTAGTTAACTTAGACTACATCAGCTTCACTGCCGTGAATGAAGCGAAAGCAGCAACATGAAACCAGTTGAAACTTACACACTTGGACACTTCCAATACCATGGTTTCCTTACAGAGGAAATTTACAAGAACTCTTGGCCTTTGACCAAGTCCCTAACTTTCTACAGGTAAAAACGAAGGCCGGCGCAGTGGGAGGGTGGGAGGTAGGAGACAACTAACACTCTGAAAAGGAAAATCAACTTCCTTTCACCTCCCTTTGACCAAGATAACGTTTCCGCTGAAATGTGTTCTCTGCCATAGTGCAGACTCAGCAAGCACCCATTCAGAATACAAAACACACCCCGCCCGGGTGCCGAGGGGGGTCCGAGGGCTCCACCGCCCCTGCTCAGCAGCCTGCAGTCGCCCGCAGCCAGGTGCTCGCGGGGCTGACGCCGCGGCCGGCAGGTGCACGGTCCTCCCGCGGAGACCACACCCGCGAGCGGGCGCCGCCCACCTGCCTCCTCCCCAGCCGCCGGGCCTCTCCGGCATCCCAAACCCCGCCAGCCGACGGTCACGGCCCTTCCAGGCCTTCCCACTGACCTACGACACCGGTCTCAGGTCCTGGTGCTGCAGGTAGGGAGAGCAAAAGACGGCGAATGTGTCGACACCACAGGAGGCAGTTGAGATGAAGCCAAACCTCCCCACCTCCGACCCTCCTGAGGTCCCGAGACACTGGACAAAGTGCTGACCAACCGAACCCGGTCCCGTCCCCTCACCTGGGCGAGCGACTGGGGCGGTCCGGAACCGCCCGGCCTCTCATCGGAGGATGCCAAGGGCCCTGGGCAGCGGGGCAGCGCCGAGCGTCCGCGGCCTGCCGAGCTCTGCCCGCGCGCACGCCCTCTAGCCCTGCCAGCCGGGCCGCCGCCGCCGCAGGTCCAGCCCGCCTCCCGAGGTCCGGCCCGGCCCAGACCACTGACACAGAGGGAGGCGGAGGATGGGGGCGGGGGTCCGAACGGAGGCCCGGCGGTACTGCGGCTGCGTCAACGGGTAACGTCCTACCTCACGGCGCCGGCGCCTGGAGGCACGCCAGCCGAGCCCCGCCCAGGAACTGGCGGCACCTCGCCCCGCCCACCGGGCTGTGGGCGGAGCCTGGGCCGTGAGGCACAAATTGTAATGGGAAAAGTGGGCAACCGTCTTAACTCTGCAGAAGCTTCCTGGTTGCCTGGAGCAGATATGAAATATGCACATAAGACAAGTAGACAGCCCGGCCGCTGTGGCTCCGGAAGCCACCATTCGATGCCGTGGTCAAGGCACATGCCCGGGTTGCAGGCTCGATCCCCAGTGGGGGACCGTTCAGGATGCAGATGGTCAAAGATTGTCTCTCATCATTGATGTTTCTCTCTCTCTCCCTCTCCTTTCCTCTCTAAAATCAATAACATGTATATTTTTTAAAAAGACAAGTAGACATGCAATTACTAACAGTGTTAAGTATGGGCCAGGTGCTGTTCTAAGCACTTAATCCTCTCAAAACCCTTATCCCCATTTCGTTACACTTCACAAATGAAAAACGCAGGTATAGCGAGAGTTACATATCCATCACCTCGCATCGTTGCAATTTTTTGTGTGTTCAGTGAGAACTCCCAAAATCTACTCTCTAGTAACCTTTCAGAAAATTTACCATCCATTCAGCTATTCAGAAAGTTGTTAGAGCTTGAACTCTCATTTCAGGGAAAAAAGTCAAAAGCCAGATGTGAAGTAAAATAATTAGAGATAACCAAAGTATCAATTTCAATTTATAAATTAGCCTGGTGAAATAAATTATTAAAATAATAACATAGCCCTAGCTGGTTTCGCTCAGTGGATAGAGCGTCAGCCTGCGGACTCAAGGGTCCTGGGTTTGATTCCGGTCAAGGGCTTGTACCTTGGTTGCGGGCACACCCCCAGTGGGGAGTGTGCAGGAGGCAGCTGATTGATGTTTCTCTCTCATCGATGTCTCTGACTCTCTATCCCTCTCCCTTCCTCTCTGTAGAAAATCAATAAAATATATTTTAAAAATAATAGCATAGTGATTAGTTATAAATACTGAGACTTATCAAGTGCTCAATAATATTGAAAAAGTTTTATTTGCATAGTACATTTCTTTCAGACAACAACACCAGAGGCAGGAATTAATACAATATTCCTCTCAAAGGTGAACCAAACTATGACAAAGAGTATCCAGGTAATTTGCTCAAGATCATTACCTCTAAAAAAAAAAAGAGAAGTTATTTGATAAGAAGAGACTTCAGAGCCCACAATCTTGGTTTTGTTGGTTAAAAATAACCATGGAAATTTCCAGATACAAAGGAAGAGAGTAGTGATTCCTCATGTATTTCTTACCTAACCTCATCAATTATTAATATATACCCCATTTGACTTATTCAAAGCACTCAATTCCAAGACCCCAAATGAATAAGCATTTTAGCATGTCTCTCGATAAAACCAGAACTCTTTATTTCATATCTCTCTTTAGGTTTCATTAAATCATCAACAGTTTCCCATTTGAGTTTTATTTTTGTTTTTTATTTGTTTTTGTTTGTTTTTTGTTTTATATATATTTCATTGATTTTCCACAGAGAGGAAGGGAGAGAGACAGAGAGCCAGAAACATCGATGAGAGAGAAACATCGACCAGCCGCCCCCTGCACATCTCCCACTGGGGACGTGCGCGCAACCCAGGTACATGCCCCCGACCGGAATCGAACCCGGGACCCCTCAGTCCACAGGCCGACGCTCTATCCACTGAGCCAAACCGGCCTCGGCTGTTTTTTATTTGTTGATAAAATACTTATTTTCCTAAATCATTTTCAACATTCTGGAATATCACATTACAATTGTATAGTCAATGAACTTGTTCTTCTGGCTTGCATTTTCTATAAAGTAAAAGTTCAATTGAATTCTAGTTATTTTTTTTAATAACATACCTTTGGAATGTCAAAGGTATGTTATAAATAACATCACTTTTTTCAGACCCCTTTGGGCACAACCATCAGACCAGGGAGGAGACCACAAATCCCCTCATTGTTAATTGAGTTAATTGTTGACTGTTAACTATCCTGTACCCACCTGTATAAAAGAAGTACAGTATGCGTCTACCATTTCACTTTTTATCCAAACCCAGTAATCCTCCCCTCCCCTCACCTTTCCTTTTTTTCCCTACTCCCTAATCTACCACCAATGGATTTCAGGTAACCCACTTACACCTCCTCTTTTGATTATAATGCATAAAATAAGGTGCAAAACTGCCATTTCTCAGAGCACTCTCTCAATCTGTTGAGATTTTGCTTCCTGACAATTGTGGTCAGTTTGTCTCAAATAAACTCACAAAAATTCTCTACAGTTTTGTATGTTTCTTACATTTGACACTACACACTCACAATAGGAAATGTCTGTGGATTTTTAAAACTGCAAAATACATTCCAGGTAAATCCCTTTAGTGGATGCTCACTAGCTCTCAGACATCACTCTGCCTTGGTTAAATAAAATCGACCCACAGGGACAATGGGAAGAACTTTGTTAGGCAAACATCCAGCTTCCATATCCGTCCGGAAACGTCACTTTTTGTTGTGTTATTCTGATAAAGAACGCAGGCCTTTAAAAAGATGAGCACTCCTGAGCTCGTTTTCTGAGACACCCTCTTGATTTCTCCCAATCCATTTTCAGACTGGAGGCTCCAAAAGGGCTGGACAAGTATCACGTTCACTGAACTGGCCCCAGCACCACCACAGGGCAGGTTAGTGGACTCCCTCTGGGGTTGAGGTCCTGGGCTAGGCTGAGGGCCAGCGGCCAAAGTGCACTGGCGCTGGCCCACTGGAGAGGGCAGAAAACGGGGCCATGGCTGGCTCAGCCGAGAGGTGCCGCACTCAGGATATCCTCCGCGCAAAAGGAGGAAACGCAAGCCACAGGCTTAGGGCAGGGAACAGACTTTTCTTCCCAAGTTGCAGCCGGGATCTCCCAAAACAAAAACATATTGAGGCGTCGCCTGGGTCTCACCTGGGCTCGGGCGGGAAGGACGTGGCCCGCGCAGCCGCAGTGTGAAGGGCCCGGCCCGCCTGTGACGTCACGTGTATCCCCGCCCCTTTCAGGGCGGGGCGGGAGCGCGCGAGGCTTTGTCACGCAGGCGCGATTGCGTGGCGGAGGTGGAGCTGGAGGCCGCCAGGGGATTTTAGGAAGACGGCGCTGCCGCCATTTTGCAAGGTTTTTGTCGCAGAGGCTGGAGAGTTAAGACGGTGGGTTGGCTTCATTGCTCGGCAAAGGGCCTTTTGCTTTAGCAGAGGTAAGGTTTCGGGTGGGGTGTGCTGGGCTGAGTGGCATCCCATTCTTTTTAGGTGTCGAAGTCAGGTGTCGGAGAAACGACCGGGTTGGGGCCTCGGCGACTGGGGTTCCTTCCAAACACAACTCGGCCAGTTGGCTATAAAATCGAAGGGTGCGCCCTAGCCGGTTTGGCTCAATGGGTGAAGTGTCGGCCTGCGAACTGAAGGGTCCCAGGTTCGATTCCGGTCAAGGGCACATGCCGGGGTTGTGGGCTCGATCCCCAGTGGGGGACTTGCAGGAGGCAGCCAATCCGTGATTCTCTCTCCTCGTGGATGTTTTTATCTCTCCCTCTTCCTTCCTCTCTAAAATCAATAAAAATATATTTTTTAAAAAATTAAAATCGAAGGGTGCGTAGGTGTTACGGTAGATGTAATGTCCTGGGCGGAAAGACCGCGGTTCTGCCACTGACTCTTCCCGGAGGGCCTGGCTGCTTGCTCGCCTCGCGGCCGGGGAGGCGGAAGGCAGGTCGGGAGACCCTGGGGAAGCCGCCTTTCGGGTTTGTGTTGTCGGAGCTCAAGCCCTTCGGGACCGGGTTTTGCAGGGTGAAACATTAATTCCTGTCTGTTATGGTGCCAAAGGCTGGCCGTGGGGGCCGGGCGACCGAGGAACTGCGAGTCCACGTCCTGGTGTTTGTTTATTTAGCTGGTGCTTGTGAGGGTAGAAATGTGGAGAGGTTTGTCCTTCGTTCGGCACTGTTTTTCGGTGGAGCATACCATTGTTGCAGCAGATCTGCATTCCTGACACTTGGCATTTTACTTGACCAATATCTTGTGATCCTAGCACTTAGGATTCTTTATTAATTAGAGGTCGTTTAATAATTCTAGGTAATCTTTCTTTTTTTTGTACTCAGGAGGAGCCTTACCCGTAGAGTGTGAGTCCAGGATTCTTCTCTTAACCTGAGAAAATCTTTCTGAACGTTAACAGGGGTGGGGAAGAGAGGGACACTTCCTAACAGGAGAACTAAATTTAAAGTAGTGAGCTTGTTTAGAGAAATAAAAATATTTGGTTTTCCTAAAATGCTTATTTGAATTTTAATATTTGCATATTGGTAACTTTGGTTATTTGAGAAGTGTGCCTTGTTCGAGGTGAGTTGGTTATGGCAGACTGATAGTGGATGGGAAAAAATTAAAGCAGACACATAAGTTTTGCAACGATTGCATAATAATGGGTGGTCATAATAATGACCATGTCAATCGCATGTTGTAATTTTGCTTGATGTCATTTAAGAGCGCTTAACCACCTCTGTTTTAAAGAGTTTCTAATGTGGTTAAAATACAATTTTGGTAATTGAAGGGTCAAAAGATTTAGAGAGAGAAAAAGAAGCTTCAAACCGGTTTGGCTCAGTGCATGGAGCATTGGCCTGCAGACTGAAGGGTCCCAGGTTCGATTCAGGTCAAGGGCATGTACCTTGGTTGCGGGCACATCCCCAGTAGGAGGTGTGCAGGAGGCAGCTGATCCATGTTTCTAACTCTATCCCTCTCCCTTCCTCTCTGTAAAAAAAAAATCAATAAAGTTTTTTTAAAAAGAAGCTTCATTGATGGCTCTATTCTCTCTCTCTCTCGTTAAACCTCAACTGAGGATATTGTTTCCATTGATGGGGGGGGGAGGGAGTGGAAGGAAGAGAGGAGAGACAAAGAGTGAGCCTGCAACCAAGGTACATGTGCCCTTGATAGAGAGTCCACAAGCTGACTCTCTAAACCACTGAGCCAAACCGGCTAGGGCTATGGCTCTATACTTTTTAACACTCATCTTTATTTAGTATCCCTAAGTGTTTCTCTGACTGAAACTATTTGTATTGCAGAATTTTGCCAAAGCTGCATGACACTTGTAATAGTATTTCCCTTTTTATTAGTTCATATTTAAAAGGAATCATATCAGTAACTTAATTAGCAGATTGGTACTGATTTACTTTAATAAGGTAATGGTACAAATAAATTAAAATCAAAAAAAGTTTTTTGTTTCTGGCTAGATACTGTTGAAGGCTCTAAGACTGAACCTTGGTTCTTTTTATATTTTTTAAATATTATTAGGAAGTGTTAGTTGAAGAAAAGCACCAAGCTGAGAATTTTTATCCAGAAGAATTGAAAGAAAATCCATTAAGGTCTCACAGTGTAATTCATTATTTAGTCCTAGATCTGTCCTAAGTGTAAAGTCCTTCATCACACTTAAAATCATCTGACATACCAGTGGAATAGTACCCCATGCCTTGGGAAACTGCCTACAAAAAGATTTTAGTACCTGTATGACCCCATGTTCTGGGTCTTTATATTTAAATAACATTAATGTAAATTATTTTATTTGCTAAACAATCATATATAACCTCCACAACTCACTTTTTGTTTCCGTTAACAGATGCGGCATTCCAAAAGAACTCACTGCCCTCATTGGGATGGTAGAGAGCGCTGGAGCCATGAAAGCTACAGTGGAAGCCACAAACGGAAGAGGAGATCCCACAGTAGTACACAAGAGAACAGACATTGTGAACCACATCACCAGTTTAAAGAATCTGATTGGTAAATTGAACTAGTAGCAATTTAACATTAATAGTTTTAGTGATTTATTATTAATTATGTAGTTTTCATCTGTCAATTATTTTATAATTCAATCAAATATTCACAAATTATTGAATGCCTATTATATGCTAGACACTATATGTGCTGAGACTAAAGCTATGAAAAACAGGTTTCCTACCCTTATATTGGTGTATGTCTCTCTGGGAATGGTGGGAACAGTTCAGTTCAGGCTGCCAGTAATGTAGGGGGATAAGACACAAAAAGTTAATACTGATAATAGGACACTCAGTGCCTTAAACTTGTATATATGAGGGAGATATGTATGCTCCTTTAATGTTCAATGAATGAGGGACAGGGAGACTATAACTCCAGATGAAAAAAAAAACAGCATATGCTATTTGGGTATGTTAAAGTACATTGGGGATTTGTCGCTTAGACTATTTTTAACAGGTTATTTTTGTAGAGAAGGCCAGTAGTGGATATATTTCGGGGTTTTAGAAGTGTGGTTATTATAAAAACCATTCCTTTGTACAGGTAGCAGCCAGTAATTTAGTAAAGGGTCTCAATAAAAATTTCTGATAACGTGTTTTGTTTTAGTGTATTTTTACTGGTATAAAGTTTGGAGGTAGTAGAAAATTTAAGGAATTTTAAAGTTCTTAAAAGTTTAAAAAAGGCTAGGTGAGTAGAGTTTCTATCATCCTGTCTTCCATTAATTTTCTTTTCTCATTTGTTTTGTTGGTCCTATGTTTTCTCCTTGTTTTGTGCAGATGTTCCATTGGGACTGTTTACCAGATTGCTTTCTAAATTAGCCAGCTGGGGTTACTTTAAAAAACAGTATGTAATTTTTTTCCTTCTCCGTCCTAAAACAGACTTGTTCTGTAGAACAGCGAGCTTGATGGTAATGCAGGCTGATCATTCTTCATCACACTATTATACTGTTATTTGGGGAGGAAGGGGGTGGCTTATGATAGGATTTCAATGACCTGAGCTAATTAATGTATAATAGAAAAGTAACTATACCCTATTATTAATGAAATACAAAATACTTTGTAAGGCTTAACATCATAATAATACTAATCACTCAGGTTTACTATACATTGTTTACGTCGTGATTTCAATGATAAACTTCATTCATGTTCATAATTAACTACGGAAACATGATACTAAATGCAATTAACCACCAGGCCAATAGCTTCTTCGACTTTGGCACTGGAGAGGTCTGGTGGTGATTGCTCTCCATAATCTAGAATATTCTAATAGTCTTTTTGAAGATTAAAATCTTTAAAAGAGTGTGTTTTATAAAATCTTTTAAAAATGCAGAAAAGTATAAAGAAGGTAACTTGCCATTGTTTGGATATAAATTGTTTCTAATTACTTGTTCTTAAAATAATATATACAAATCATGCCTCTGATTATTTTCTGAAAATAGGTTCTAAGGGACATTTTCAAGTTAAAGGGTATAAACTCTTGCTGCATATTAATGTCTTTTTCTTGAAATTTTATACCAACTTATATTCCTTTCCCTCACCACTTTTGGCTATTTTGAAATGCCAAAAATGGAATTCTGTGTGATTTTTGTTAATTTCTAGTGAATTTGTCCACTGTCATATTTATTGACTACTTGAACATTATTTTTTGTATTCTTAGCATATTTTTCTACTAAAATGTATTTTTCTTAATGATTTATGAAAACATTGTATGTCAATTATTTTACCTTTTTTATGTATTGCAAAATGGCTTTTCTTCCTGATTTGTCTTTTGGCAGTAGCCTGTCAATTGGTATCCCTTTCTACAAATTTAAATCAGTCAATTATACACAGTGTACTAGGAAGAGAGAAGTGGCTGTTGTAAATACCACCTTTATATATTGTGGTAAAAATTCTTTAATGTCTTTCTAACACAGTATCAATGATTCTCAAACTTTAGTGTGAATAAAATCATCTTGGAGTTATGTTTAAAATGAATATTACAAGATTTAGATCGAGACTGACCCTGGGGCCCAGTTATCTTCCATTTTTAATAATTCCATTATTTTATATTGCTGATAACCAACCACCCTTTGATAAACCCTAAATTTTAAAGTCCTTAGCCTGGCATGCAAGATGTTGGATGGTCTCTTCCCAGTTTATTTAATTGCCTATGTTTCCCTGTGTGAAAATTGCTCTTGCTTGAATTGTCTACTTTTTTCTGAGTAATGCATAGACAAACCCACCTCTCTAAGCCATTGTGGCTAGAAGTGCTCTGTGAACGTATAAAATGGTAATATGCCATTCTTTCCCCTGTCATTTCTACTTTCCACTTTGTCCAGACCCTGACTTCCCTTTAAGATGTAGCTCTTCCTTTATCATGAAGTCTTCCCTAACCATTTTCAGAAGCTTGAGTGCTTTCCCTTCTATGACCCTCAGCACTCATATGCAACCTTTCAGTATTTCCTGCATTGTTGTGCTTTATTTTTATGTGAGTAATCTCAAACAGTCCATTTGTTGGCAGGGCTTATGTATATATTATCTTCTACAGGACCTGTGTGCAAATACAAATGTCAATACCCTCATTAGTCTTGGCTATTTTGAAGGCCTACAGTGGGCATTTAGTGAACATTTTTAGAAATTAAATCTTCTCATCCTGTTCACTCTGCAGAGCCTCTATAATTCTATACACTTTGTTTATATACTCTCTAAGCCTTGGTTGTTACAGATTAAAGAGGTCCTCATCTTTTTAGTTTATCCTCATGGTATTACTTCACCTCATGTTTGTTATTCTATAGATTGTTCATGGATTATGAGCAGCTCTAATTTCATGCATTATTCCAGTTAAAGATTATTCGTGTTTTTTTTCTGATAGGAAGATTTTGGACTTTTATGGGAAGGATGCCTTTAAGAGAATAGTAAATTCTAGTTTGATCTCTCTCTGATAGATCCAAGCCAACTGATTAGACCCCTGACCTAGACCCACAGCGTTACCTTAATATCCTGAGTTGTTTTTCCAATGGGGAAAACTTAAGACTCTGGGGAAAGGGAAAAGGGTTTCTGCATCTCCGCAGCCTGTATGCCAGTTCTGTTTTGTAGCAATTTTAGAGATGCCTCTCTTTATTTCTGCCTAAACCAGCCCCCTGAGAAAAGAATAACAGCATATTCTGGGGAAAGTAGAGGGGTTGGTGAGGGCAACCTAGTCAACATCTGTCACTCCGTTGCTTGTCAGGATTATTTTAGCTGATTTGTCTGACTGGGCAGGTGTCCCCTCTCTCCCTCAGTGCTCCATGTGCATCCTCTTGAAGCTTCGCACTCTGTTGAAGAGGACACTCAACCCAGGTAGAGAGGGGGGGCGGGAAACTGGGCCAATTGAATCTGTCCTTTTCTTTCCATCTTATCAAGGCTACTTAACTGGGATACATTGGCTTGCTGAGGTCTATGATCTCTGAAATTCCTTACCAAGTTTTGTTTATTCATTGGTGCATTTCTTGGTGAAACAGGGCCCAGATCTTTCATCGGATTTTCAAAGGGATCTGTAGATTCAGAAGTTAACCACTGTGGCACTAAATGAATCTGTTTTCTATATAGAATTCTTGTGTGTTTTACTACAAGCAGACATAATAGGATATTAGAAATGCAAAGGGATTAGGGTGGTGGGTCTCTTGTAATTCTAGGAAAGCAATTACAAGATCCCTTTCTCATTTGAAGGGGAAATACTCTAGATGTCTTTGGCACATGAAGCAATCTTTAAAAGCTACTTTTGTCTATTTTTCAAAGGAATGACAGGAAGTTAGAAATACAAAAAGGAAAGGACATGGGATAGGTGATGTGTGTGATAAAATTCGTCCATTTAATCAGTTAGAATGTGTTCTGCAATCCTTGCAAATCATTTTCTTCTAGGGATCTTATTTGTAAAATGAAAGGGCTGCAGTACATTTAGGATTCCTTCTAGATCTAATATACCACCTTTTATGAAAGAATTCTCTGTGTGCCAGAGATATTTAAAAATCACATTAAAAGAGAAAGGAATCTTGTATTGCCTGCCCCTAATGGTGTGTGGCTATGTGAAGAAAAAAAGCTTAGTTGCAGATGCATATGTCATAAGTCTGACGCAATATTGTAAATTTTTGGTTTTAACTTTCTCCAGAAGGCAAAGGGACATTTATCAAGTAAACACTGAACATAATGGAATGATTTGGCTCAAGCTTTGTTCCTTGATATGAGGTGCTTAACAGCAGTCTATATAATAGAGAAATAGGAACCCATTTGCTTATTGGTTAAAGTAAAATTATTTCTTAAGTTTTATGATAAGTATAAATTCTAATTCATCAATTTGAGTCTTTTTCTTTTATTGAGTTAGCTGTTTAAACCAGGAATTCTTGAGAAAATGTTTTGTTTGAACCACATTGCTCTAGAATGAAGAGAATAATTTGGAATCTTCTAATGTGTTTACAGTCATTATTTAGAAGCAAGATCCTTGAATGAGAGAGATTATCGGGACAGGAGATACATTGATGAATACAGAAATGAGTACTGCGAAAGATATGTTCCTAGGCATTATCACAGAGATGTTGAAAGCAGTTACCGAATTCACTGCAGTAAATCTTCAGTCCGGAGCAGGAGAAGCAGTCCTAAAAGGAAGCATAATAGACACTGTTCAAGTCATCAGTCACATTCGGTATGAGTGATTTTGTTTTAATTGGGGTGGATATTTGTGTATAAAGTTCTTAATGAGCTAATAAGTTTAATACTTGAATCATATTGTATATTCTGTTTATATTACTTGAATCCTTAAAGGAAACTTCCAAATGCTCATAACTAATCTGTATTTATTAGTTAGTCCTCATTTGCCTGTATTAATCATTTCATTTCCCATAGACCACATCACAAGTTTGTTGATTTTAATACTAAAAATATTGTTTTTATGTTTTATGAAATAATGAACCCCCATCTTTCATTTTGAATTTTTTTTTTTTTTTTTTTACTTTAAAAGAAATCCCTTTTCTGATACTTAGAAGCAAATATAGAAAGTTGCACAGGTGAATGCCTAAATGCCCTGTATATTATCGTCCCATAGCACACTGCATTATTATCTGCAGCTAGTTCCATTGAAGTTCTGAAAATAGGTGCTGAATGGGAAATGTATTTTTAAAAACCTGCCCTTTTTTTTTTTTAACACTCCAAGCTGTTTGATCAGTAATCTTTGAAATACTGTTTTCCTCTCCAACTTTTCTTCAGTAAAACTAGCTTTGATTAGATTGAACATTGAAATTAACCAGCCCTTATTTTTCCCTTTTATTTTAATTATGTATATTTGAATATATTGCTAAATAATTTCAACTAATCTTGGACATTTTAAAACATTTTTCTGACAAACTAGACATTTCAACTCGCAGCATATGCTATTTTATAGCAAGAGATTAATAGAACATGACATTGCATTCTTTAATTTCAGACTTCAATTAAATCAGTATTTTAAAGAGACAATTGTGTTGTTTTTTTCTATTGCCACTTTAAGTATCTTATCTGAAAATCTGTTCCTTGCCATGTTTTTCTTCTGTAACATAAACTGTGCCCTGTGAATTTCTGGGGACTGAATTTGAAATTGCTCCTGCCAACTGTTCGTGGCCTGGTGCTTATCTGAATGCCTGAATATCTCCCCGCTGAATGAAATGAATTGCGTATTCTGCCCTGAATTCACTCTGATATATTGATTGGCTGGACGATCTTGGTGCTGCCCACTTGCCGTTCCAGAAGAGCCACCGAAGGAAAAGATCCAGGAGTATAGAGGATGATGAGGAGGGTCACCTGATCTGTCAAAGTGGAGACGTTCTAAGAGCAAGATGTATAGAATATTTTTCAACACTTTTTAAACTTTGCAGACAGAATAATCTTTTTAAGAATAGATTGTCAGCGGGGGGCTAAAGAATTCTTCATTGCTTCTTTGTTTTTTGGTGTTTTTTTTTTTTGGTGGGTTTGTTATTTTGTATTTCTTTTCTATAGTATTTAAATATTTCTACTCTAAAGCTCCAAAATAATCAGTGAAATTTGAGATTAGATCAAGAAAGATAGTTCTATTTAATTGTCTTTGTAGCCACTGAAAATAAAATAATTTGAGTGCTGAAACCTTAGTTATGCTTTGATAGAGAATCATTTGAAAGTATTCCACACTTAAGCATTCATTGTTTAAATAACTAGATGATTAGTACTCAGGTACTTATACTAACTCTTTCTTCCCCCTCACTTTAGATGAAATTGTGGACACTTTGGGTGAAGGGGCCTTTGGCAAAGTTGTAGAATGCATTGATCATGGCATGTAAGTTTGTTTTTTTTCTTTCTTGCGCATTCTGATACTTTTGGTGAGGAAGGATCCATAATGATAAAATGTTTTAAGTGATAGTCACATGTTTTCTTAACGTATACATATTCAAAATTTCTTGAACTATGTGCATGATTTACTTACCATGAGTGTGAATTTTGATCAAGAATGCTTACAAATTCTACGAGATGGAGTTTATTGATATTAAAGTGCATGTTCAGGTGAAGAGAGTTTCCCAGAACTTAGGCTCTTAGTGCTGTGTAAGAAATTCAGAGTGCTTTACTTTACTTTTGAATTGCAGAGATAATAAAGCATGTCTAATTTTGGTTCAAAAACCTTTATTCCCAAAGTTTTCATGTTAGAGTTAACTTCTTAAACTATAAAGTCACTAGGGGCCCAGTGCACGACTTTTTGCACCTTGAAAGGAACTGTGGGCCGTGAGGCTGCAGTGGGCACAGGAGTGGGTCTCGGCCCATCCTCTGTACCCCCATCCTGCCCCTACCACTGCAGCCCCAGTCCCCTGTCTGCCAGCATGCCTGCTCCCACGTGCTGACGGCACCCGCCCCACTCACACTGGCTGACAGCACGGAGCAATTGGGGCCAGCACCAGCATAGGGTGCAAGTGGGTCAGCAGCGGGTGCGAGAGGCGGCTGCTGGCCCCAGTTGCCCCTTGGGAGCAGGGGGAGGTAGAGAAGCCCTGAGGGGCAATTGGGGCCTGCGGCTGCCACTCATACCCGGTGATGGCACCGAGGGAGCAGGGCCAGCACCCGCAGCAGGTGTGAGCGCAGGCGGGACTGCAGTGCGCGAGAGCAAAGAATTTTCAGTAACCACCAGAGGCTTGCCCCAATGACAGCAACCAGCTGTCCTGCCTTGATCTGGCGCCCCCGCTCTCCTGCTCCACCATCCTGCCATGGCTGACGCCCGCCATGTTCCACATGTGACCCCTGGTGGTCAGCGCACATCATAGCGACCAGTTGTTCGGTTGTTCCACCATTTGGTCTATTTGCATATTAGGGTTTGATATAGATAGATTGATTGATTGATTATATTAAAGCCTATGGAATGTGATTTCCCCCTCTCTGCCTCATTTTAACATTGTCCTTCAGGACCTCTGTTCTGTGGTTTGCAATCGTTTTTGTAAGTGAACTTAAGATAATTTAATGAAACCGCATGTTTCTAAATTGACCCCTAAATTTTTTTATCATAAAGTAGTTGGGGATGATGTAACTTGCAGCTTTCTGTAAGTATTGATGTTTTAAAAAAATAACCAAAAAACCATCTCTTTAAATGACTTTGAGGGAATCTAAATGCTATAACAACTTGATACCTACCACTATCCATGAACAGACCCTTCTTTAGCCCCTGGAAATGTTTTATCCTTGAACTTATTTTCTTTCCACTTTACACACAGAACATTATTCTAAATATTTTTTATTATCACCCTATCTTCTTTGCAACAAAAATCTGAACATGAATTGAAATTTTTAAATATTTTAAAATATCTTCAGACTATATGCTTCATCCACAGTCCCCAAATGTTAACATTTTACAGTATTTCCTTTATATATTACGTTATATTTTCAAATTTTGCCAGCTGATCTATAGAGTTCATTCAGATTTTATCAACTGTCCTATTAATGTCTTTTTAAAATTTTTCGAGACTACAAGACTCTTATCTAACCAACATAATCCAATCAATAGTATTTAAAGTTGAGATATGTGCCAAATGGGGATATTATCAAAATAATGTTTAATGATTTATTAGCCCTTAGCCGGTTTCCCTCAGTGGATAGACCGTCGGCCTGCCGACTGAAGTGTCCCAGGTTCAATTCCAGTCAAGGGCTCATGCCTAGGTTGCAGGCTCGATCCCCAATAGGGGTGTGCAGCAGGCAGCTAATCAATGATTCCATCTCATCATTGATGTTTCTATCTCTTTCCCTCTCCCTTCCTCTCTGAAATCAATAAAAAATATATTTAAAATAATAATGATAAATTTTAATGATTTATCAGCCCACAACGTCATTGGGACTTTGTGGAAAGCAGTGAATTGGAAACCACCAGACTTGGAAAAAGGTGTGTGCCTAGACACTAGAAAAGTTTGCCTCAAAGGTTTTTTATAGTCTAAGGCACATATCTTGATCTAATTAGGGGCACATGGGGTTTTCCTTTCTCTTGTAAATTAGTAGAGCTTGAGTTCTGGCTCATCATCTGGATGATCAGACTTAGAAAAGAGAACAAAAGAAAGTTGAAGATTTGGAAATCCATTTCCTCACATCACTCCTGACTCTATACTTAAGAAGTTACAGGTGCCCCAATTTGAATCTCACTGCTCTGTACTATAGCTAATTCAGCCTGTTAGCACTAGTGAATGTGCTAAAACATATTCTTGACTTCATGGTTCATTGATGGTGTCTGTTTGGCCAAATGTTCCCTTTCCCTACTAATTCTGACAAACAGGCTCAGGGATATATCACCTCTTCTCTGAAGAAGTCGAAGCTCCCTTAACCCCCAGTGGTTTGGCTCTCCCTCCTCTACTCCATTGTACCTCATACCAAGCACTTCTAACCTTACCATAAGTTGGTCATATCTCTTTTCCTTTGGGCTGTTGGGTACACATGGACAAGTCCTGCCTTTTTCATCATTAACACATACCTGTACATTATCTGGCACAGAGTGGGTCAAGCCTAGTAATGAGCAAATGCTTTGAGCAGTAGCATATTCTTTTTGAGGTTTATTGTTTCATTAATGTATAAAATCTAGGTAAATTTAAAATTCTGTAAACATTAAAATTCGTAAGTATTAAGGGAAGCATTACTCCAATAAAGGGTATTTTGTCAAAATGTTTTAAAAAGATGTTTTATGGAATCTGGTATCATATTTTAGAAAAATAGTATTAGAGTAAGTGATACTTAATAAGATTATGCTTTAGAGGCTGCATGTTTTCATCCTGCTTCTCTACATTTATCATTTTCATCTTAACTTTTTTTTTTAAGGGATGGCATACATGTAGCAGTGAAAATCGTTAAAAATGTAGGTCGATACCGTGAAGCAGCTCGTTCAGAAATCCAAGTATTGGAGCATTTAAATACTACTGACCCCAACAGTGTTTTGTAAGTATAAATGTGAAGTATGATCCATCATGTTATATAAAATAATCAGAATTCTGTGAACTGAATTATTTTTATTTTTATCTTTATCTATTTTAGCCGATGCGTCCAGATGCTAGAATGGTTTGATCACCATGGTCATGTTTGTATTGTATTTGAATTGCTGGGACTTAGTACCTATGATTTCATTAAAGAAAATAGCTTTCTACCATTTCAAATTGACCACATCAGGCAGATGGCTTATCAGATCTGCCAGTCAATAAATTGTAAGTATACTTGATAAAACCTTAAACATCAACCCCGGTCAGGTTGAAACAGCCCCGGTGTGGTAGGGACAACCCCGGTCAGGTTGAAACGGCCCCCGTGAGGTAGGGACGACCCTGGTCAGGTCGAAACGGCCCCGGTATGGTAGGGACAACCCCGGTCTGGTTGAAATGGCCCCCGTGAGGTAGGGACGACCCCGGTGAGGTTGAAACGGCCCCCGTGAGGTAGGGACGACCCTGGTCAGGTCGAAACGGCCCCGGTGTTGTAGGGACGACCTCGGTGAGGTTGAAACAGCCCCCGTGAGGTAGGGACGACCCCAGTCAGGTCGAAACGGCCCCGGTGTGGTAGGGACGACCCCGGTGAGGTTGAAACGGCCCCCGTGAGGTAGGGACGACCCCGGTCAGGTCGAAACGGCCCCGGTGTGGTAGGGACGACCCCGGTCAGGTCGAAACGGCCCCGGTGTGGTAGGGACAACCCCGGTGAGGTTGAAACGGCCCCCGTGAGGTAGGGACGACCCTGGTCAGGTCGAAACGGCCCCGGTGTGGTAGGGACAACCCCGGTCAGGTTGAAACAGCCCCGGTGTGGTAGGGACAACCCCGGTGAGGTTGAAACGGCCCCCGGAGGTAGGGTGACCCCGGTGAAGCTGAAACGGCCCCCGTGAGGTAGGGACGACCCCGGTCAGGTTGAAACGGCCCCGGTGTGGTAGGGACGACCTCGGTGAGGTTGAAACAGCCCCCGTGAGGTAGGGACGACCCCAGTCAGGTCGAAACGGCCCCGGTGTGGTAGGGACGACCCCGGTGTGGTTGAAACGGCCCCCGTGAGGTAGGGACGACCCTGGTCAGGTCGAAACGGCCCCGGTGTGGTAGGGACAACCCCGGTGAGGTTGAAACGGCCCCCGTGAGGTAGGGACGACCCCCAGTCAGGTCGAAACGGCCCCGGTGTGGTAGGGACAACCCCGGTGAGGTTGAAACGGCCCCCGTGAGGTAGGGACGACCCCGGTGAGGTTGAAACGGCCCCCGTGAGGTAGGGACGACCCCCAGTCAGGTCGAAACGGCCCCGGTGTGGTAGGGACAACCCCGGTGAGGTTGAAACGGCCCCCGTGAGGTAGGGACGACCCCGGTGAGGTTGAAACGGCCCCCGTGAGGTAGGGACGGCCCCAGTGAGGTTGAAACGGCCCTGGTGAGGTTGAGACTACTCCAGTGAGGTTGGGACAAATAAAGGGGATCAGTATGGACTGATAAACAGGGGTAGATACAGAAGCAGAGCAACATTGAACAGAATGTTAAACTACAGTGGGAAGCCGGGGGAGGGTTGGGGGGGGGATTAAGAGACCAACTGAAGGACTTATATGCATGCATATAAGATTAACCAATGGACACAAGACACGGGGCAGGGGGGGGGCGGGGAGTAGGGGCCGGGGGAATGTCAAGGGGGGGAAAAAAGGAGACATGTAATACTCTTTGTAATACTTTAAGAAATAAAAATTATTAAAATATTAAAAAAAAAAAAAAAAAAGAATGGGTTCTAGAGCCTAATGCCTTGCAATTTGTGCAGGGCATTGAAGAGGCAAGGCTGTACCTGGCTCTCCTCCTATCACTGTGACCCGACTAAAGTGCAGACATTTCAGTTAAAAAAAAAAAAAAAAAAAAAAAAAAACCTTAAACATCAGAATTTTTAAAAAATATTTTTATTGATTTCAGAGAGGAAGGGAGAGAGAAAGAGAGATAGAAACATCAATGATGAGAATCATTGATCGGCTGCCTCCTGCATGCCCCCTACTGGGGATCGAGCCTGCAACCCTGGCATGCATGTGCCCTTGACTAGAATCCAACCAGGGACCCAACAGTCCACAGGCCGACGCTCTATCCACTGAGCCAAACTGGCTAGGTCTAAATATCAGAATTTTAAAGTTTTTGTTACACAAGCAATGTATTAAAACATGGTCACTAAAACTGCGTATTGTTAAGATAAAACCCTTCTTGACCCCTGTATCCACTACTAATTCTTCTTTCTCCCCGATAAAGATTAAATTTGTAAGTGAAACTAATAATGTGTTTTTATTCTC
Organism: Myotis yumanensis; assembly: GCF_028538775.1. NCBI lineage: Eukaryota > Metazoa > Chordata > Mammalia > Chiroptera > Vespertilionidae > Myotis > Myotis yumanensis. The sequence continues at coordinate 38,866,299 of NW_027223756.1, read as the reverse complement.
TTGTAGTTTTGCATCATAATAAGTTAACTCATACAGATCTGAAGCCTGAAAATATTTTATTTGTGAAGTCTGACTATGTAGTCAAATATAATTCTAAAATGGTAAGTTAAAACTTGTTTTAATTTTAGTGGTTCTTTAAAAATAATTTAGCTTGTTGATCATTGGATGAGGAATTTCACTTCTGAGGCTTATTCTTACCCTTATATTAACCCGAAAAACATATCTTTCTTTTCCTTTCTCATGGGGCTATGTTGAAATTCCAAAAAGATAATGCAAGCCTTTTGTATAGTGCTATAAAAGATTTCATATCTTTATTGATCTTCATGTTTACTCAACTGTCTCTCTCTAGAAACGTGATGAACGCACACTGAAAAACACAGATATCAAAGTTGTTGACTTTGGAAGTGCAACATACGATGATGAACATCATAGTACTTTGGTATCTACACGACATTACAGAGCTCCAGAGGTCATTTTGGGTTAGTAGACACCAGACTTCCTGATACTGTAATTGAAGAAGAGGTTTTTGTTCTTTAAGCTTTGCCAGGGGGTGGGGTGATGCAGTATACAGGAAATGCTTTGCTTTTTTCATAAAAAGAATCGAAATTACTGTAAATATTTTTCCTAAGTGGGAAAAATATGATACCATGTGTGAAGACACTTCAGGTGGTGGTTATTTTTGAGCAAGTTAATCCTCTGAGATTATAAGAACAGGCTGTATTGGCTAAGTACATCACAGCAATGTGATTTTGAAGTGATACCTATTTTTGTGTCATCAAAGCATGGTGGTGGTAAAAATGCTAATTTGGTTAGCAGACATCTAAATGTAGGGTGAAGGAAAATCAAGATGAAAAGAAAGAGCTAGCATAAAAGAGAGCTTCTTTAAAAGCCTTTCACATGATAAAGGCTGGAAAATAAAAAGAGTTAAGGAGCCGGTTTAAAGTAATGGAATTCAGTAAGGGAGCATGCATCAAAATGGAAAAGTTAGAGACCAGGTTATGCTACTAGAGCTGGGAAGTCAGGGATGTGTTTGGGGGCTTGGAGATAGTGGGGAAAGTTCAGATCAGGTGCTTTGGGGAATTACTTAAATGAAATAAGTTTATAACTTGGCCATAAGTAAGGTCCAACTGAGGTTAGATAGTAAAATATTTTTTAGACCTCAGAAGGAGGTAAATTCCTGGATTTTATCAACTTAAATTCAGAATTTTCCCCACATTAAAATGTGGGGAGATACAACACAAAACAATTGACATTTCTTTGTTATTGGTATGTACAACAGTGGTGTGTCTTACACTTAATGACCTCCTAACTTGGATAAAATATAGTAGTTTTCAGTAATAATGACGTTCAAAGTGTGGCCAGGATAGGGATAGTTGGTATAAATTCGAAATTGTATTACTGACCTTGACAAAAGAGACCACATTGGGAGATTAGAAGGGTCCTCTATGTGTTTGTGGAGTGTTTATCCTGAGGATTAAGGCAGAATTAGGTAGGAGAGGAAGATGTAGTCAGGTGCCACAATTGAGGTCAGTTAATCTCAGGTTTGGGGTGTTTGGTAATAAAGTTGAGAGAGATTAGTGAAAGAGAATGTTGTAGAATTCCAAAGAGTATGAAAACTGACACATCAGAATGGGATGATTTAGAGCAGTGTGCTGCAGTTACAGTCACCTGGGGTAAAAAACTTTCATCTTAAGTCCAAGCTCTATTATTTGCAGATGTTGTATGGGCATATAAGTAGAAATCATGCTCCATTATCCATTTGTTCAAGTGATAAGCATTGTCAGGGTTAACAAAAATGACTAAATCATAGTCAAAGCCCTTGAATGTATTATTTCTTCCTTTACCTTTAAATTCAGTGATGTAACTGAAAGTACTTAAAATGTCTTTTAAAGTAGGTTTTATTTATACATTATTGTTTACTAATTATTTGATCTTTAAACGATTAAAATATCTGTATGGCTTATTCTTTTCATCTCCTTTCCAATTAAATATAGACAAGAAGTTTGGGTATTTTATTCTTTCCAAAATAGTATTGCCATTGACAATCCTGAAGGAGAAAGTATATGTGATCATGTATTGACAGCTTGAAAGTACATATATACCTCCCTCTCTGTGTGAACTTTAAAAGACTTGATATATATAATTCTGATTATAGGTGAAACTGCATATAGTATTCATTATGATTCGCATATAATTTATGTCAAACTATTTTCTTTAATGGAAGAAGTAAACTCAGGCATCAAGCTTATGATAATTGATAAGGGCTTAATAATTGTATTCTGAGGATAAATATCGAATTATATTTGCATTAATAAAATGTAAAATTTCCTGGAACAACCATGAACTGGTGTAATAGTACTCCCATTGCACAAGCAATTCAAAGATTATGGAATATTTCCACAAATTGGTAGTTATACTTGGGAAATATTTTCTAGTCCCTCTCTTGTATTAAATGCCCTTACTCCACGTTAAATGCTATAATTTGATGTCAGGACATGGAGGACTAAGAACATACAGAGTAATATTTGATATAAAATTTAAAATGTAGCCTTGGCCGTTGTGGTTCACTTGTTTGGAATGTTGTTCCGTGCACCGAAGGATCATGGGTTCAGTTCCTGGCAAGGGCACATACCCAGGTTTCAGGTTAGAGCCCTGTCGGGTGGTGTATGGGAGGCAAGTGATTGATAACTCTCACATTGATGTTTTTCCCTCCCTCCTACTTCCCCTCACCCCACCTTCCATCTCTCTAAAATCAATAAAAACATATCTTCAGGTGAGGATTAAAAAATAAAAGTCAAAATATAAACCCTGAATTTACTGTCATATTCTCCCAAAGGAGTTATATAAAGAGAGTACTCATCTACAGAAGGATCTAGTAAATTGGCAATTAAAAATTATTACATAATAAAATTTTTGTTTTTGTTTTTAAATAGCTTTAGGTTGGTCTCAACCTTGTGATGTTTGGAGCATAGGTTGCATTCTTATTGAATATTACCTTGGTTTCACGGTCTTTCAGGTATGTATTTAATGAATATTGTTAAGTTTTAAAGGCATGTAAAATTTGGCTTCCATGTGAAAAGTTGCCATAGTGCCATTCTTAAGATTAAAACTTACATATGCAAAATGGTTATCCTTCTCTAAAACCATAGTTGAATGAAAAACTACTCTTAGTGAATGGTCAGTTCATTTTACATATTGGAGTTTTTAACACATGTTCATACTGTCTTATGTTTCCATTTTTTGTTACAGGTAATCTTCATAAATTTAGTGCTACTGCGGCCAGTTTTAATTCAGTTCTGGTTGCACTGACTATCCTATGGCTTTATTTTTTCTTAAAATATATATATATATATATATTTATTGATTTCAGACAGAAAGGAAGAGGGAGAGAGAGAGAAAAACATCAATGATGAGAGAGAATCATTGATCGGCTGCCTCCTGCACACCCCACACTGGGGATCAAGCTTAAAACCTGGGCATGTGCCCTGATTGGGAATTAAACTATGACCTCCTGGTTCATAGGTCAGCGCTCAACCACTGAGCCATGCCAGGCAGCGAGGCACTTTTTTATATAAAAGAATTCAGGAACAATGAGTTGTATTTTATTAAGCATCTGTTACACTCTTGGCTTCATAAAGATAAAAGGCAATATCTATTCAAGGAAATCATACAAAAGAGAGACATGAGGAAACTTACAGTATAATGTGGTATTTGCTGTAATGGATCAATGTAGAAAGTATAGTTGGATCCAGGAAAAGGGAACAGTTAAATTTTCTTAGAGAAGGCATCACTATAGGAGTAGGGATTTTAAGCCATTGTTAGAGGAAGCATAGGAGTTTGTCAGAAAACCAGAGTGTGAGGGTCGTGTCAGGAGAAGAAATAGTATCTTTTTTATTATTTTTTAAAATGTTTTTAAGCAGAGGGAGGGAGGGAGAGAGATGGAAACATCAGTGATGAGAAAGAATCATCATCAATCTGTTGCCTCCACACCCCCTGCTGAGGATTGGGCCCACAACCCGGGCATGTGGCCTGATAGGGAATCAAACCGTGACCTCCTGGTTCATGGGTCGACACTCAACCACTGAGGCACACTGGCCAGGCAAGAAATAGTATCTTAAATGGGTACTGGTTTAAAGGAACATACTCTTGTGAGGGAAGAATAAATGGTGCATCAGTCTTGCATAAATAGGAAAATCGTGACAGTAGGCAAGGACTGATTGATTCATAATGGATTTATTCTTCATAAAAAGGTATTTGTTTTATCTTAGAAGTAGCAGTGGTTCTCAACCTTCCTAATGCCGTGACCCTTTAATACAGTTCCTCATGTTGTGGTGACCCCCAACCATAAAATTATTTTCGTTGCTACTTCATAACTTATTTTGCTACTGTTAGGAATCGTAAATTAAATATCTGATATGCTATATGTGTTTTCCGATGGTCGCAACCCACAGGATGAGAACCACTGATTAGTGATTTACAAATGTAGACTGGTCTAAAATGAAAATGATTTTGTGAGGTTGCCATTTGGCCCTTATTTGGAGATTACTACCAAAAAAGCCCAGGAGGGATAATGTATCCCTTTTATGAAAACTTGTTTAAGTTGTGATGTGGTCAGGGTGTTATGGCGTTCTGTTTTGTGGTTGTGGGGAGGGGAAGGGAGTTCACGAGATTCTGGCTCATAATAAGGTTGAAGTTACATCAAATAGGGTGAGGAGAAGCTATGGTGAGTTTAGACTTGGGTGTAGCTATTGCAGGGTGTATGTGCTCACTGCTTCTGTTTAATCCATAGAGATCCTGTTAAAATTACTCTGAGTTTATAGACAAGTTTGATATCTAGAATCATGGTTATTGGTCAGTTCAAGGCGGTAGTGTCTGGTTTTATGGTAATAAATGATAGGGTCAAGAAAAAGTTAAGCAGAATACATGCCCTCTTTGTAATGAGTTTGTAATTTAAATTACAGAGGTTTTAAGTGAAGTGCAGATTATTAACATTGGTTTGAGATAAGGTTTATATTTGGATTTCACCCTACAACATACTCTTCAACTAAGGAACTTCATTAAAATGTGGAGCTATTATGTTTATTCCTGTCTTAAATTAAGTACTTAATGTTTTGAAAGCAATGTGCCAGGCACAACAGTTGATAGGTTTTAAAAAAGCATTACACACCACCTCTGCTTTCAGAACAAGGGTTGACAAACTATATCCTGCCTGATGCCTTCTTTAAAACATAAAAAAGAATATGCAATTGTGACCATCCACACCTAAAATATTTACTATGTGGCCTGTTACAGGAAAAGTTTGCCAATTTCTGCTCTAGAAACATCACATTTTAACTGTGACATTTTTCTCTGTTTTACTTTAGTAAGAGCTCTGCTAATGTATGGTTTAAGAATGAGTTTTGACTTGGGTTCATAGCTCAACTTTCCTCATTTCTGAGCTCTGTGACTTCGAGCTAGTATCTTTACCTCTTTGAAATTCATATTCCCATATACCTAGCTCAGGATTGTTGTGAGAATTATTGGGACTATATTTTTATTGCCTAGTATTAGTAAGTGTTAATATGTTGCTATTCATTGGGTAATGGAGGTTAATTTTGGTTAAGCAACTGCTTAAATTAGGACACAGTATTTTTTGATAATGTTCCCCAGTCATTCCTCAGTTAAAAACAGTGCAGGAGATACAAATAAATAAGAAAACTGATCAATTTACTTTAAACAAATTATGCCTCTCTGCAATACAGAGCCATACAGGTTCATTTCAGAAAGACTGTTTTATTGGGTTTGCACCAGATAATACAACTCTTGCTATTGTTCCCTATTTGAAGGAGAGTGTAATGTAAATTATATAAACTCTAATTTAGTCCTTTTATGTCAGTACTATTTTCTTAATGGTTTTCTTTCTTGTGTATACACAGAAATGAAAAATGCTAAATTTTTCCCCCTACATTTTTCAGACTCATGACAGTAAAGAGCACCTGGCAATGATGGAAAGAATATTAGGACCTATACCAACACACATGATTCAGAAAACAAGGTATGCTTTAAGATTAAAGACCTTTGTTGAGTACATGCAATAGCCTATATTCAAACTACAGAAAAACTCAACTTCGTGGTTATTGCTTTTTCCAAGGATTGCATATTTGAAGTTTTCATAAAGTTTTTAAAAAGTAATGACAGTATTTACCTGTGATCTAGTAAACAAAGTGGTGGTTTTGACACTGAAGATTTCCTCTGCATAATTGTATTCCTAAGTTTTTATACAAACAATAAATAGAGTAGTAAAAATAGCCTGATTTTGGAGTCATAACAATCTGTTAGAATTCTATACTGGTGCTAAGTCAACTGTATGTCCTTACACAAGGCACTATAGTGGGTTTCAAACACAGCTGCACCTCAGAAGTCATCCATGGAGTTCTTTAAAGATTTCCAGCCCCACTTCAATATGGAAATCAGAATTTATAAGAATGGATCCAGAGGCTTCTGTTTTTAAAACTGGCGTTGTTCTCAGTGTACAAGATTACGGAAGTATTCTATAAGCTGTCTGATACATAATTATTGTTAAGATTTTAAGAAACGTATACATAATAGATGCTTATACTTTCATCTGTTCTGGTGTAGGCAGGGTAAACATGTGGGTCTTTTGTTATTTTTACTAATCCAGATTTCTTCCTATAGAAAACGCAAGTATTTTCACCATAACCAGCTAGATTGGGATGAACATAGTTCTGCTGGTAGATACGTTAGGAGACGCTGCAAACCATTAAAGGTAAAAGAAAAAATGATTTAAAAGTTTAAAAAATGTTTCAGCTATTTTTAAATATCTTTCTAAAATAAAACATTTCTCCCCCCAGGAATTTATGCTTTGTCATGATGAAGAACACGAGAAACTGTTTGACCTGGTTCGAAGAATGTTAGAGTATGATCCAGTGAAAAGAATTACCTTAGATGAAGCATTGCAGCATCCCTTTTTTGACTTATTAAAAAACAAATGAAATGGAAATCAGTGGTCTTAACTGTATACTTCTCTAGCAGAGATTACTTAAGACTGTGTCTGTCAACTCTAAACATTCTAATATTTTTGTAAGCATTAAATTATTTTGTACAGTTAAGTGTAAATACACTATGTTTTGTATCAATAGCATAATTATCTTGTTAAGCAAGTATGGTCTTGATAGTGAATGAAGTATAAAAGTTAATTTTTCTTTTTGAGATTAACATTTTTAAAGACCTTTGACTATCTTTTGTGTCCAGTGATAAATGTGATTGATCTTATCTTTTATACATGGAGGCAGACTTTTAAAGTTGTGTGTGTGTGTGTGTTGTTTTTTTTGTGTTTGGTTGGTTGTTGTTTTTTTTGAGTAAAAGGAAATCTTGACTACTTTATTCTTGATGAATGAATATTCTTTACCTCAAATTTGGAACTTTTCTTATATTTAAAAGTTTTTCCTGTATTGTTCAACAAGTAATAAGTATTAATTACTCTATATAGCCAGGTATTGGAAATCAGAACCCATAGGAAATGTTTATTCTTGGCATTTCATTTTAAGTATTGTGTTTTGTCTCCGTGGGAGATGTTAGTAGTATTAAACCATCCAGTTTGTCTATCATGATAGGTTTTTAAGAAAACCACATACACACTTCCTCTAAGATTAAAATCTTAACTAAAAAGTCAGCTTGAAAGTCCTGTTTTCCAGTAGCTATTTAGTGAGTCACAAACATAGAAACCGGAATTCTAATGACTGAGGTGCTAGTTTTTAATGCCAAATCTTGAGGAGTCTTGAAAATGTCTCACATCTGTTTCCTTATCAAATGAGGTAAATATTTAAACCTCAGCCTATGAGAATTAAGGTTATTATTAAGCAATATATAGTTGTGTTGATCCCTACTAGAGAAAAGGAATTATTTGATTGGAAAACATTTGGAGAAGAAATGCAGAAATTTCTAGACCCTGATTGGTGGTTTAACATGGTGAACTTTTTATTTGACTATAGGTATTTTTCCTTACTATTACCTGTTTTCACATTAAAACTACATGGTAAACGTTACTTAATTTAGTAAAACAAAAACTATTGGTTCTGTTCACTCTGCCAGATAGAAATATTTTTTGTTGTAGAATTTATAATTGATTGTTGAGATGCAGGTTGTTTTTTGTTAAAAGTATCCCCATTTTGTAAGTGTGTTACACAGAGATTGGAGTTTCACCTGTTTGTATATTTTAAACAAAATGCATGGAATTTTCTTGTATGACAAATATTGAAACAAGGCTTGGTTCCCTACATTATTCACAGGGGGCATTTGCCAGTATAATAAGGCTATGTTCTTAAAGTTTACTAGGCATTTAAGAAAGCTGAAATAAATTTTACTACAAAATCACTCCATAAATTATGTTTAGGCCTCTGATGCCATCTACATATAATGAATGTAGATGCACTGAATAGTTGCATTGTATTATTATATGTGATAAGGTTTTTTTAAAGGAACATTAGATGTAAAGAAAAGATTTTTCCTGAATGTAGCAGTGTTGATACAGGGATCAATAGATGCCTGCCATCCTTTGTTTTCCCCTTTATTGTCATTCTACCAGTGCCCTTGTACTAGCTAAGCTTCTTGTACTATATAAGCTTGCTCAAGTGCTTCCAGTTCCAAAATTAATGTTCACAGTCTCCATCAGAAACTCATTTTCTCAGAGTAGCTGATCTTGGCATATAGGAAGAAAGAAAAATATCCTTTATATATATATATAACTCACCCAAGGATATGTTTATTGGTTTGAGAGAGAACGAAACATCAATCACTTGCCTCCTTGTACACACCCCAACCCAGGATTGAACCTGCAACTTAGGTGTGTGCCTTCACCGGAAACTGAACCACATGACCTTTTTGGTATATGGAATGACGCCTCAACCAACTGACGCACCTGGCCAGGCCTCCAGATTATTTCTCACTAAGTTTATCATTGCTAACCCCTTTTCCCTTCTGAAAAGTACTTAGATTCTTCACAAATGGGATTTGCTAATTCTTAGCCTAATTCCTGGAATTTTAGGAATTAAAGTGAAACACCAATAAATTATGTAGGATGGAAGAAATGATTAGTGGTTAGTGTGGTACCCCTGGGATCATTATCAGTGTCTGCTGCCAGCTCTCCTACCCTTCTTCTTTGAGCTCAGGTCCCTACATATATATATATAAATTGATTTCAGAGAGGAAGGGGGGAAGAGAGAAACATCAGTGATGAGAATCATTGATCAGCTGTCTCCTGCACATCCCCTACTGAGGATGGAGCACACAGCCTGGGCATCTGTCCTGATCAGGAATCAAACCGTGACCTCCTGGTACATAGGTCAACATTCAGCCACTGAGCCATGCTAGCCAGGTGGGTCATTTATCTTCAGAGAATTTCCCATATTCAATATTCCATCACAGTGGTATCCATTCCTCTATTCCCATTTATTCTGTGAACTGATAGGAAAGGAGAGGAAGTTTTTTTGTAGAATTCCTTCTAATAAAAAAGGGATGTTAGAAATATACTATGTTACAATTCAAAAATGGATCCAGACACCAGTCAATGAATGGAAGAGCCTTGGGTGAAAAATTCATGGAGGGCTTTATCATAGAAGCTGATAACCACAGTATTCAATCTGAACCTCAGATTGACAACCTGGCTGAGGTTATACACACCTGTGAAAGATTGTCTTTTTTTAAAAAAAAAAAAGAAAACCTGGATTTTTAAAAAACCTCTAGTTGAAATGAGCATCCAGCCATTTTTTTATTTTATGTCTCTTACCTATCACTAATCCTTGATGTATCAATTCAGTGAATTTAGAGCTCAGGCTTACTGGCATGGTTCCAACTTTATCCCAGTTCCCTATGTTTAGGGAAAAGCATGTTACTTCCTTACTTGGAATTGTTTAATAATATCTGTGTTAATAGGGTGATTAAAAGGTCAAGCAGATTACCTGGTGTTCAGTAGTCCCACTAATAAAAGGTACATTGCTTCTCGGCCTTGTGACTAAGATCAAGTGTACATATCTGTTGACTAAGATCAAGTGTACATATCTTGTCAGTTTAACATATATCCTCTATCCAAGGACAACATATTAAGTGGGTTTTTACAGCAGGGAGATATGGTGTGTTGACCTGGCAGTGCAGTGCCTTTGGAGAACAGTGCCCCCCGCCCCCCCCAAAAAAATAGGTATTTTGTTTTATATAAAGTGCTTTAACTCAGATGTTAATTATTCTTTGTGGCACAGGGAATTACTATACTATCAATTGTATTTTTAGCCCCAGTCATTGTAGTTTTTGTGACATTTTACTGAAACGAAGTGAGGGATAGAATTTTAAAAGAAATTTGGTTTTTTACCAATCAAGGATATCTGCTATTCAGATAACATTTTCTTATATTTGCTCCTTTCCTGATTTTAGTTTGGTTTTAAATGTTACAATTCTGGGGCAAAATCTACATAATTAACAGAAGTAATTATGAAGACTTGAAATCACCCTAAATATCCTTTGAGGAAGATATCTCATAAGCCTAGTTCTTTCAGCTACTGTGACCAGCAGTTCCATGCAATGAATTGAATTGAATATTAATTGTAGATATGCGGGAATTCCCAGTGACTTAAAGTGTTTTCCATTATAAATAAAAAATGCAAGTTCAGTGTTTTAACTTTAAAAGCTGCTGGCACATGGCAAGTACAGTTTTGAGAATGAATGACAAGAACAGTCCTAAATGATACTTAAAGTGTCATTGATAGAATTTAATATTAAATAATACTTCTTTTTACTTTACATTTTTCAAATTACAAACATTTAAATTATTTTGTCCTCATCACAGAGTAATGTTGGTGTGAAGATGCTTGCCTACAGAGTCAGATTGCAATCAAACCTTGATACTACCTCTATAGGTAGACAAGATACATATTCTCTAGTCCAGCTGTGGGCAAACTACGGCCCGAGGGCCGGATCCGGCCCGTTTAAAATGAATAAAACTAAAAAAAAAAAAAGACCGTACCCTTTTATGTAATGATGTTTACTTTGAATTTATATTAGTTCACACAAACACTCCATCCATGCTTTTGTTCCGGCCCTCCGGTCCAGTTTAAGAACCCATTGTGGCCCTCGAGTCAAAAAGTTTGCCCACCCCTGCTCTAGTCTCATCTATGAGTTGGAATACTAATACCTAACTTCCCAAGGGTGGTGGTGAGGATTAAATGAAATAATTTACATAAAGTGCTGGTATATAGTAGCTATTGTTTTCACAGTTTATTTCCTATATTGATTTATATAAAGTTCTACAGTCTGCAAAATATATTTCTGTACTTTGGGTTTTAGTCCCATAGGAACCATGTGAAATGAGCACAAATAGATATTGTCTTATGTCTTATTTTAATATTAGCATAGTACATCTTTTTCCATCCTTTTGTGTGTGTGTGTGTGTGTGTGTGTGTGTGTGTGTATTTTTAACTGATTTCAGAGAGGAAGGGAGAGAGAGAAACATCAATGGTGAGAGAATCATTGATCGGCTGCCTCCTGCACACTGCCCAGTGGGATTAAACCCGAATCCCGGGCATGTGCCCTGACCGGGAACTGTAACCTGGTTGATGAGCCTCGCTGGCCAGGCAAAGATGGCATTTTTAGAATCTTGCCTCTTAATGCCCTGAGTTGGCACTTCACTTGTGCTTTCAAAAGACAGTTCAGTATACTGAGGCTGGCTGCTGCAGGATGTAATACAACCAGTGAATCTCATGGTCATGGACTCACTCCCACAGCTACTTTGCTGTATAGTGAGTCCCTTAGTTGAGTGCTATTGTATGGGACTTAATACCTGTGGATCAGGCTGTCTAAGGATAGTGGTGCCAGCTGAAACTCTGCAGACAGGAAAGACAAGCCCACACCTGAAATAGCTACCCATCCTTGTGAGGTGTTGGCAAACTGCTGGACTTTCCTGGATGGAGAAAGTCCAGAGTCGTTAATTTCCCACCAAGTGGTTTGCTGGTCACCCTGAAGATGAGTGCCTCTTGCTGACAGGTTAGCCATTCAGAGACAGTAGATTGACCTTGGCAGGTGCTACATACACATTAGGTAATGTGGAGTTTCTTCTCCCCTCTCCAGATCTGTTCTTCATCCCCAGGGCTCTCCTCTGCCATTGGGGGGCTGACCTCTGCACTGCATAATCTGGGCTTGCTTATCCCGTGGGTTTGGTCAGTGCAAGGCCACCAGATCAGAAAGCAGGAGAGGAGTATTTATATCCCAGCTCCCAACTTCCCAAACCATGGTTTTGAAGTAATCGTATCCCTTGACCAAAGGCCACAGCTCCTGTTTAGCAGATCACAAAGTTCCCACAACACTTCACTCCCCTCGGCCCTTCAGCTAGGCGCGGTAGTGGCCTCCCACTGTGGATACCTCAGGGTGCTTCATCAGCATCCCCTGTTGGCTTCCCTTAGTCTGCCCCACTTTGTAAAGAGTCTCTATGTTTAGACTGTCTTCAGCTGTCTGTTCTTTCCAGGACCCTAGCAGACATAAGACAGGTTTTTCTTCCTTGCCTCTTAAAATGCCTTGTAAACATTTTCACCTTTTCTTAATTCACTTGACAAATATTTATTGAGCACCTACAGAGTGCCAGATCCTGTTCTGTTCTTTGAGAAAACAATGATGAACAAGACAAAGGGGATACAGTTAATAAAAGGGTAGCTTCAAATAGTGATAAATGCCCTGAGCCACTGAATAACCCTGAAGAGGAATCAGGTGTAGCCACATTTGATTGAGCAGTCCAGGATGGTCTTTTGGAGGCAGTAGGATTTGAAGACCTGGGGACTTTGAACTAAGGATAAGGAAGAGCTTTGTCAAATATCTGAGAGCAGGATATTCCAGATAATGAGCTTGGCTTGATATGCAGAAGCTTCTGGAATGTAGTGAACATAGTGCAGTAACATTAAGTAGTATTGGGTAATTTACCTGTGCATTTGGAAGTAAGAATAAAGTGCTAGCATGTAATATGGTGTTGGCCTCTTCAGAGTAGACAATCTAGTTTGCTTAGCAATTATATTTCAGACTATTTATTGGGTCTACATTAGATTATGGCATGGCGCCAAAACCTATCTATAACCACCTAAACATAACCCCAATTCACCTAACAATTTTAAAAGGTAAGTAATCTATCCACAGAAATAATCTAAAAATACCCAGAGAGTGAGAGGGAAGACAGATATAACCGGTCTTTTTCTCAAAATCAGTTGTGGAGTTACCCAAATCACAAAGATCTAAGCTAGCAGTTTATTATTTTTATTTGAGTATTAGAGGAGTTTGTGGAAGAGTTGCTTGGGACCCATTTTATGACATAAATATGGCTGGTAGGAATCTGAGGGAGCAGAGAATCCCACCTGACTTCCAGCCTTTAGTCTCTTTCTTGAAAACACTGTTAGGGCCACTTATCATTCAGGCTTTCCTAACATAACTTGTGATGTAAATTTGCAGCAAAATCACAGTATAGATTAAATGTCCATACTGATTGTTGCTTTGGCCAAGTTGTGTTTCTACTACAGATAAACCATCAGCTCAATAAAAGTTGGAGTTCTTTTTCTCCATCTTTTCCATTTTTAGTTTCAATTTTCTCAAATGGAAGCCCTCTCTAGGAGAGCTTACAAGTCATTTTGAAAGGCCTTGTCAGGGACAACGTCTTACAATGTTTGTTTCCAGCACCACATGCCTGGCACATAATAAATGTAGAGAATTGAAGATTCTAAGATTAAGATTCTTTCTGCTTGGCGCAATCTCCACCCTGTGTCTGTGAGCGCGCTGCGATCACTTTCGGCCACCAAGCGGCGCTAAGGCGCCATCTAAGACGGACTCGCTAAGTTTTCCACAGAGTTTGAAGTTTTGAGCTTTTAAAAAATTGTCAGAAAGGTTAATACACAAGTTTAGGGGAATATTCGCCAGGCATGAATAATGCTCCAGCCAGGGGTGAGCTGCAGAAGGCGCTCTGAGTCTCTGGGCGCATCTCAGACATCTTGGGATCGCAGTGGGAACTCATACTGGGGGGTCGCAGAGGTGCCCGCGCGGGAGTGGGTGCAGCCCGGCGCCCGGGACAGCTGAGGGCTGAGGTGCGCGCTGCACGCAGGGTCCGCCAGGCACGCGCGGGGGGCTCGGAGGAGCCAGCTTCCTTCCCGCTCCCGCCCCCTAGCCGCGCAGGGCTGGCCGGGCCGCTCCTCCCCTGGGTGGGTCCCGGCTCCTTTTCTGGCAGAGTCTATCTGCATAGAGGAAACTGCCCAAAGTGGCTGTTGTGGAGTTGCCGGCGGAGGGGAAGGGGGCGTGCGTCGCGATCCGCTGCTGCCTGGAGGCCAAGCCCTGCGCCCGGCGGACCTCGTGCCTCGGGTTCTCTGCCTGCTCCCGGCGCGCTCAGTCTTCAACCCCAGTTCTGCACCGCCCCCTCGGACAGCACCCGCCAAGATCGCGCCATGAGCCCGGGCGAGCGCGACGGCGGCAGCAGCACGCGGAAGGGCGGCCCGGCTGGCGGCGGCGGGGGTCGCCCGGGGATGGCGGTGGGAGCCTGGGCGGTGAGCGCGCTGTGCCTGCTGCTCTCCGTGGGCTCAGCGGCCGCCTGTCTGCTGCTGGGCGTCCAGGCGTCGGCGCTGCAGGGCCGGGTGGCAGCGCTCGAGGAGGAGCGGGAGCTGCTGCGGCGCACCGGGCCCCCGGGCGCCCTGTCTACCTGGGCGGAGCCGCACCTGGAGCGCCTGCTGCGCGAGGTGAGGAGCATTGGGGGCTATCCCATGAAGGGTGTGCGTGGGGCTGGGAGGAGTGTCCGTGCACTGGGAGCCCCGGGCAGTGTGGCCGTCTCCCCGAAGAGGGTTCGCTCGCTACTTCTGTGCACGCGAGTCCACCCTGGTGGCCTGCGCGAGGGGCTGAGGTTGGCAAAGCAAAGTGCCGGCCCCAAAGGGGTCCTGCTGTCCCCACTCCAGCCTCAAGGTCGTGTTCCAGGGCTAGCGGCCGTGGGAAAAGTGGGTTAGAAGGGCCATTTTGGGACGAGTAGAGGGAGAGAGAGGATCCACGAGTGTGTGCGCTCTGACCGGTTGCTTCCCGCCTCAGGTGGACGCAGGGCTACTCATCTGTGCCGGCATAATAAAGAGGCTCAAGGGGAAGTGTCTGGAGGGTGATTCTCATCATTGGCAGCAGCTGCTGTTCCGTAGCAGCTGCTTTTCCCAACGCTGGTGTACCTGGAGGGGCGTGGGACCCCCAGCAGGCAGGCGACCACGGTGGAGGAAAGCCTCTGACAGACCCTAGGGCTGGGACCTTGAAGGGATCTGGTCAGCCCGGCCTGTGCACCCTGCACCCCCCAGAAAAATTTGTTTTGAGGCAGCTCCATCCTGGAGATGCTGTGCTCTGGAGCTGCTGCAGCTGATCGCGCACTCCGTGCCACTGAGACCTGCAGGGATGCCCACATGAGACCGGTAGAGTGAGGGGAAGAGAAACAGTCTGGGCCAGAAAACTGGGTGCCAATTTCAGGCTGCCACCTGGGCGATGCAAATACATCTGAGTTTTCTTGAAAGCCTGTAAGACTCTTGACACTTCTATTACAGTTGCTGCATTGTGCCTTCAAAGCAGGAGCCACATTTGGGTCCTCAAAGCCCTCCCCCAGGTTTTGTGCAGCAGTGCCTCTCCCCATGGAACTAGAGAGGCTACCAGCGGTTCTCAACCTGTGGGTTACGAATAATGAAAATACATCCTGCATATCAGATATTTACATTACGATTCAGAACAGTAGCAAAATTACAGTTATGAAGTAGCAACGAAAATAATTTTATGGTTGGAGGTCACCACAACGTGAGGAACTGTATTAAAAGGTCGCTGCATTAGGAAGGTTTAGAACCACTGGAAGAGCTTCCCTGGCTGAGCCTAGCTTGCCTCCTGTGACCTCCCTGCTCCAGCCATCCTCTTCCTCCTGGGAAAGGTGGCTCCCAAGTGCCCTGCCCAAAGCGGCATCTTCAGTTGTAGTATGAAAAGCACATGTTTCAGGGTAGAGGAGAGGAAGAACAGGTCTGTTACTACCAGTCCCCGGAACTGTGCAGAGCTGTGATCTTTAAGTAAGGTATTCAGCGGTCTATCCATCATTGAGTGAATTTGGAATCTTTGGAGGAATGGGAGAAGACTGCACCACACCTCCTAGTTCACCACACCTATTTCTTAGCACTTTAATTTAAGCCAGCATTACATCTCTTCTTGCTTGGATTTAGGCAACATTGCTGCTTCATGAAATGATTTCCTCTTTTGTCTTGGAAAATGTCTGCAGACTTCAGAAATCTCTCCAGGGTTCTGCTTGGCAACTCCTGGTGATGGTTTCATAATTGCAGCCCATTATCTTTTGGCAAATCCCTAGAGACCAGAGTGTTGAACTGATTTATGAAAGGTCAGTAAAGTTTCTACCTGTCAGTGCTAGAACTGTGGCTATTCTTTTGGATAGGAGACCCCTCTGAGTATAAAAATAAACCACAAGCCTGGATGGAGTAAATCAGAAATCCCAGGAGAACCTTTTGCGAAGAACTTGTAAATTGTGTTTATTCTAATGGGGGTGGGGGGTCCTGGGAAAGCAGCCACGTCGAGTCCTGAATTTGGAGGGTCAGCAGGGAGAGCAGTGGCTTCCTGCGGCGTGGAGCAAACCAAAGTTCTCTCCGCACCCCCACCCCCACCCCCACCACCACTAGAAAGGCAAAGGGAACATTTTGGAATCCTGGGATTTCCACTTCAGATTTGCTGTACAACTCAGCAATCTGAGATTAGCATATACACATCTCAGCACATCCTACAATTAACTAAACTTGGTATCTGCGGGGCATGTGCTCGGAGTACTCACTGGCCAGTTTTTCCATCCCAGTGGAGCAGCAGAGATGCCACGGTGTGAATGCACTTAGGGTTGAGCTTCTGGCTGTTTGAGTGGCCCCTGTGAAAGGTGTCTGTCTCCCAGGGCCAAGCGGGCCAAGCTGTTTCTGCTTCTACCCATTCTCCTCCCAGATGTCACTGCCTGGGGAATGTGCACACCCTGGCTGGTGACCCTGAGGTCCCTGGCAGAGATGAAGGGGCTGTGGGAGGCACATAATGGTGAGCTGGTAATTGGCTTTAAATAGATGGGAAGATATTTTTTGAACTATTAGATATAAAAGACAAATGAACTGAAAATAGCTTCAGGAAAGAACATTTGTACTTGAACATGTTTTTCAGTTCTAGTTTGTTTTCAGTGAAGCCTCTTTTAAGCTTGAGCTGAAGTAGCCGTGTATGTGAGAGTGCCTGCAGGTTGTCCTTTTACCAACAAGTTTGTTTTCAGAGTTTTGGAGGCAGAAACCACATCCAAATTAAAGAAGAGAAATCCTTACCAACCACACGCCACTTTAAAGTCAGAAAAAATTTATTTTAAATAAGCCAACAAAAGCCACTGTTGATATGGGGCCCACTGTGTTTGTTCCCTTGGGAACAGAACTATGAAATAACTTCTTTGGGACTGGCTGGTGTGCCTGACAATGTAGATCCAGAAGCTACAACAAGGGTATATTCGTGTTAACTTGTGATTATCCTTCCATGCTACAAAATAAGAGAAACGGTTTTCAGTACATAAAAACAGGATTTTTGAGCAAGAATCATTAACAATAGTATCTTTAGTATGATCCAAAAATATAAATGCAAAACAAGCATCTGATATCTGTTTTTAAGGTGCTTTAAATAGGCTGCCTAAGTAATCAACCCCCAATAGTTATACCTATAGTTACAATATTACAAAAGCTTGAATTTTACTACAGTAAAAAGTTTAATTCGAGAATGAAAGAAACATTTACTTGTATTCAGAAGTCATTTCCAGCTTACAGTGGACTTATTGTTGGCTATTGGTCTTCCATTGTCCAGACCAGTCAGTTTGAAAACAAGAAAAACCCAGAGACTAAGGGTAAAATTCAAGCACTTTCCTTCCCTACCATCAACTAGATATATTGGTTGTTACTGTAAAACCCAGAATCAACTGTAGCTTTTTCAGTCTCTGTAGCAGTCTGCCACTTGTCAGGTCTGCTCTGGAGTGTACATTTTAATAAAGAGGCTCAGTTTTCAGTCCCATGGCTAGGGATGGAGAACTACATTTGTGCCCTTGACATTTCCTGGCTCCCAAACCGAAAAAGTTCCTGTCCAATACTTCCTGGCATGATCACTTTCTATGCTCTTTTCTTTTTCTTTTGGGGAGGGGGGGGGTGCAGTTTGGGAGAGCTTCATAATAATAGCAGCATGATTAGATTGAGCCAATTGTCAGGGTATTCCTTTCACAAACATTTTTTAATTGTTAAATTGGACTTTTACATATTGGCTTTTTAAAAAATCTTTATTGTTGAGAGTACAGTATTACAGATGTTCCTCTTTTTTCCCCCTCGCCCCCCTCTACCCAGTTCCCGGCCCTGCCCCAGGCCTTGGCCATCCTATTGTCAGTGTCCATAGGTAATGCATATATGCATATAAGATCTTTGTTTAATCTCTTCCTGCCCCCCACCCCTCTTCCCTCTGAGAATCATCAGTCTATTCCATTTCCATGCCTCTGATTCTATTTTATTCATTAATTTATTCTGTTCATTAGATTTCTTGTTTATTTTGATTTTTAGATTCAATTGTTTTTTTTTTTTTTTTTTTTTTTTTTTTTTTTTTTTATTTTCCTCTTAAAGTATTACAAAGGGTATTACATAAGTATCCTTTTTCCCCCCCCCGCCCTTGACAAACCACTACCCTCCCTTACCCCCCAGTGTCTTATGTCCATTAGTTATGCTTATATGCATGCATACAAGTCCTTCGGTTGATCTCTTACTCCCCTCCCTCCTGCCCCCCAACTCTCTCTGGCCTTCCCACTGCAGTTTGACAATCAGTTTGAGGCAGCTCTGCCTCTGTATCTATTATTGTTCAAAAGTTTGTAATGGTCTTTATTATCCATGAATGAGTGAGATCATGTGGTATTTTTCCTTCATTGACTGGCTTGTTTCACTTAGCATAATGCTCTCCAGTTCCATCCATGATGTTGCAAATGGTAGGAGTTCCTTCTTTTTAACAGCAGCATAGTATTCCATCGTGTAGATGTACCACAGTTTTCTAATCCATTCATCTACTGATGGGCACTTAGGCTGTTTCCAGATCTTAGCTATGGTGAATTGTGCTGCTATGAACATCTGGGTGCATATATCCTTTCTGATAGGTGTTTCTGGTTTCTTGGGATATATTCCTAGTAGTGGGATCACAGGGTCAAATGGGAGTTCCATTTCCAATTTTTTGAGGAACCTCCATACTGCCTTCCATAGTGGCTGCACCAGTCTGCATTCCCACCAGCAGTGCACAAGTGTTCCTTTTTCTCCACATCCTCTCCAGCACTTGTCGTTTGTTGATTTGTTGATGATGGCCATTCTGACAGGTGTGAGATGGTACCTCATTGTTGTTTTGATTTGCATCTCTCGGATGATTAGTGACTTTGAGCATGTTTTCATATGTCTCTTGGCTTTCTGAATGTCCTCTTTTGAAAGGTGTCTATTTAGATCCTTTGCCCATTTTTTGATTGGATTGTTTATCTTCTTTTTGTTAAGTTGTATGAGTTCCCTATAAATTTTGGAGATTAAGCCCTTATCCGATATGACGTTGGCAAATATGTTTTCCCACGAGGTGGGTTTTCTTGTTGTTTTGTTGATGGTTTCTTTTGCTGTGCAGAAGCTTTTTATTTTGATGTAGTCCCATTTGTTCAGTTTCTCTTTAGTTTCAACTGCCCTAGGAGCTGTATCAGTGA
Source organism: Myotis yumanensis (assembly GCF_028538775.1). Lineage (NCBI taxonomy): Eukaryota > Metazoa > Chordata > Mammalia > Chiroptera > Vespertilionidae > Myotis > Myotis yumanensis. The sequence continues at coordinate 38,846,519 of NW_027223756.1, read as the reverse complement.
AGAAATTGTTTTGGCATATGTCTGAGATTTTGTTGCCTTTGTATTCTTCTAGAATTTTTATGGTTTCCTGTCGTACATTTAAGTCCTTTATCCATTTTGAGTTTATTCTTGTGTATGGTGTAAGTTGGTGGTCTAGTTTCATTTTCTTGCATATGTCTGTCCAATTTTCCCAACACCATTTATTGAAGAGACTATCTTGGCTCCATTGTATGTTCATGCCTCCTTTGTCAAAAATTAATTGAGCATATTGGTTCGGGCTAATTTCTGGACTCTCTATTCTATTCCACTGATCTATATGTCTGTTCTTGTGCCAGTACCAGGCAGTTTTGAGAACAGTGGCTTTGTAATACAGCTTGATATCTGGCATTGAGATCCCACCTACTTTGTTCTTTCTCAGGATCGTTGCAGCTATTCGGGGTCTTTTTTTATTCCAGATGAATTTTTGGAGAGTTCGTTCTAGATCTTTGAAGAAGGCCATTGGTATTTTAATGGGAAGTGCGTTGAATGTATAGATTGCTTTGGGTAGTATGGACATTTTAATGATGTTGATTCTACCAATCCAAGAACATGGTATGTTCTTCCATCTGTTTATGTCTTCCTCTATCTCTTTTTTCAACGTCCTGTAGTTTTCTGAGTAGAGGTCTTTAACCTCTTTAGTTAAGTTTATTCCTAGGTATCTTAATTTTTTTGGTGCGATGGTAAATGGGATTGTTTTTCTGATCTCCCTTTCTGAAAGTTCACTGTTGGTGTATAGAAATGCCTCAGATTTCTTGGGGTTAATTTTGTATCCTGCTACATTGCCAAATTCATGTATTAAGTCTAGTAGCTTTTTGATGGAGTCTCTAGGGTTTTGTATGTATAATATCATGTCATCTGCAAATAAGGACAGTTTTACTTCCTCTTTTCCAATTTGGATGCCTTTTATTCCTTCTTCTTGCCTAATTGCAATGGCTAATACTTCCAGTACTATGTTGAACAGGAGTGGTGAGAGTGGGCATCCCTGTCTTGTTCCTGTTCTTAGGGGAAATGGTGTTAGTTTTTGTCCATTGAGTATGATGTTGGCAGTGGGCCTGTCATATATGGCTTTTATTATGTTGAGGTATGATCCTTCTATTCCCACCTTTCTGAGAGTTTTTATCAAAAATGGGTGTTGGATTTTGTCGAATGCTTTTTCTGCATCAATTGATATGACCATGTGGTTTTTTTCTTTCAATTTGTTTATGTGATGTATCACATTTATTGATTTACGGATGTTGTACCATCCTTGCATCTCTGGGATGAATCCTACTTGGTCATGGTGTATGATCCTTCTGATGTACTGCTGGATCCGATTTGCTAAGATTTTGTTGAGGATTTTGGCATCTATGTTCATGAGGGATATTGGCCTGTAATTCTCTTTCATTGTGATGTCTTTACCTGGTTTTGGTATTAGGGTGATGCTGGCTTCATAGAATGAGCTTGGAAGCGTTCCTTCCTCTTGAATTTTTTGTAGTAGTCTGAGGAGGGTAGGTTTTAGTTCTTCCTTGAATGTTTGGTAGAACTCCCCTGTGAAGCCGTCTGGCCCTGGGCTTTTGTTTGCTGGAAGCTTTCTGATGACTGCTTCAATTTCTTCCATAGTTATTGGCCTATTGAGGTTTTTAGATTCTTCCTGATTGAGTTTTGGAATGTTGTATTTTTCTAGGAATTTGTCCATTTCCTCCAGGTTGTCCAGTTTGTTGGAGTAGAGTTGCTCGTAGTATTGTTTAACAATCATTTGTATTTCTGTGGGGTCTGTTGTTATTTCGCCTCTATCATTTCTGATTTGGTTTATTTGGGACCTCTCTCTTTGCTTCTTGGTGAGCCTGGCTAGGGGTTTGTCAATCTTGTTTATCCTTTCAAAGAACCAGCTCTTGGTTTCATTGATTTTCTGTATTGTTTTTTTGGTCTCTATTTCATTGATTTCTGCTCTAATCTTTATTATCTCCTTCCTTCTGCTCACTCTGGGGTTTTCTTGTTGCTCTCTTTCTAATTCTTTGAGTTGTAGAGTTAGATGATTGACTACCATTTTTTCTTGTTTTTTGAGATAGGCCTGTAGAGCTATAAACTTCCCTCTCAGGACTGCTTTCATTGTGTCCCAGAGGTTTTGGATTGTTGTGTTTTCATTGTCATTAGTGTCCAGGATGTTTTTAATTTCTTCTTTGATGTCATCGGTAACCCAATCAATATTTAATAACATGCTATTCAGCTTCCAAGTGTTTGAGTATTTTGGGTTGTTTTTATTGTAGTTTATTTCTAACATTATGCCATCGTGGTCTGTGAAGAAGCTTTTTATGATTTCAATCTTCTTGAATTTGTGGAGACTTTGCTTGTGACCCAATATGTGGTCTATTTTTGAATATGTCCCATGAGCACCTGAGAGGAATGTATATTCCGCAGCTGTGGGGTGAAGTGTTCTGAAGATGTCAATTAAGTCCATCTGATCTAGTGAGTCATTTAGGATTGCTGTTTCTTTGCTGAGTTTTTGTCTAGCGGATTTATCCAGTGATGTCAGTGGTGTATTAAAGTCCCCTACTATGATTGTATTGTTGTCGATCTCTCCCCTGATATCTTCCAGAAGTTTTCTTATGTATGTGGGTGCTCCTGCATTGGGTGCATATATGTTTACCAGGGTTATATCTTCTTGTTGTATTGATCCCTTTAGTATTATGAAGTGGCCTTCCTTATCTCTGGTTATGGCCTTCACTTTGAGATGTACTTTGTCAGATATAAGTATTGCTACCCCAGCTTTCTTTTCCTTTCCATTTGCGTGAAAGATATTTTTCCATCCCTTCACTTTCAGTCTGTGTGAGTCCCTTCTAATGAGGTGGGTCTCTTGTAGACAGCAGATGTATGGGTCATGTTTTTTTATCCATTCAGCCACTCGATGTCTTTTGGTTGGAGCATTTAGTCCATTTACATTTAAAGTTATTATTGAAAGGTATTTGTTTGTAGCCATTTCTTTTTGTGTGTGTGTGTGTGGCTGTTTTCTTTCTGAGCTTGATATTTCTTCTTTTTACACCAGTCCCTTTAGCATTTCTTGCATGGCTGGCTTGGTGGTGATAAACTCCCTTAGCCCTTTTTTGTCTGTGAAGCTTCTTATTTCCCCTTCAATTTTGAATGATAGCCTTGCTGGATAGAGTATTCTTGGATTCAGTCCTTTGCTTTGCATCACTTTGTAGATTTCCGTCCATTCTTTTCTGGCCTGATGTGTTTCTGTTGAGAAATCATTTGATAATCTAATGGGAGATCCCTTGTATGTTACTTTCCGTCTCTCTCTTGCAGCCTGTAAGATTCTCTCTTTATCCTGAACATTTGCCATGGTAATTATGATGTGTCTTGGTGTGGGTCTTTTCGGGTTCACCTTGTTTGGGACTCTCTGGGCTTGTGTGACTTTTTTCTTCCCCACCTCAGGGAAGTTTTCTGATATTATTTCTTCGAATAGGTTTTCTAATCCATGTTCATCTTTCTGTTGTTCTGGCACCCCTATTATTCGTATGTTGTTTCGTTTCATGTTGTCCCAAAGCTCCCTTAGGCTCTCCTCCTGTCTTTTAATTTTTTTCTCCATTTGCCGTACAGTTTGAGTGTGTTTTGCTTCCTTGTCTTCTAATTCACTAATTCGGTCCTCCGCTTCTCCCAGTCTACTGTTGATACTTTCAATGGAGTTTTTTATTGAAGCTATGTCACTCTTCATTTCTTCTTGGGACTTACTTAAGTTGTTGATTTTTTCATCTGTTTCTTCTAGCTTCTTGCATAAGTAGTTGAGTTTTTCATCTGTTTCTTCTTGCTTCTTGAACATGTGGTGCATGTACTCTAGGAACCTTATTCTGAATTCTTTTTCCGTCATGTTGCATATCTCTGTCTCACTTAGCTGCTTTTCTGGCGAGTCCTCCTTTTCTTTCCTTTGGGGGTTTCTTTGCCTACCCATGTTTGATCTCGCTGACATATGTAGATGTTGAGGTGTTCAGTGGCTGCTCCCTGGGTGGCAGGGGCTCCTTGGGTTGTGGTTGCTGCTCAGACGGTTGCGGTAGCAGCTGCTTTCCAGTTGGCAGCAGCTCCTCTGGTGGGTGTTGTTCACAGCTGTGTTGGCTCTTCTGGCTGGTGGGGGGAGGCTTCACGTACAGTTGCTGTTCCACAGACAGAGGGTGTGGTGATCAGGAGGCTGTGGTGATCAGGAGGCTGCGGTGATCAGGGGGCTGCTGTTGCTTGGATCTGCTGCGTTGATTTAAAGGCACAAAATACAACAGAGCAAGGCACAACGTACCAGGCACTGAACACAAGTATATTCACAATATTAATAACTCCAAATAAAGGTGACCAACCGAATTAAGAGAATTAGGGGATAAGGGAGAAAGAAGAGAAGAAGATAAAAGAGGGAACAGAAAAGAAAAATAAGAAAAAAACAAACAAAAAAGGAGTGCAAAAATAGAATTGGGAAAAAAGAGGGGGGAAAAAAGAGAGCGAAAAAAGAGAATGAAGTAGAAGTGGGGAAGAGACTCCCCGTATGAGGAGCAAACTCCAATAGAACTGCCACTAATCTCAACAAATTCCAGCAACAGATCCCTGGAGATGAATGCAAACTACAAACCACCAATAATATCCAGAGGGGTAAGGGAAAACAGAAGCACAAAAATAGCTGGGGTGGGGTGGGGGAGGGAAGGGAAAAACCAGCAGAAAAAAAAAGGAAAAAGAAAAAGAAAAAGAAAAACAACCTCACAACCAGTCCTAAAAAAGAAGAAAAAACACAAAACAAAACAAACAAACAAATTTAAAAAAAAAAAAAAAAAAAAAAAAAAAAAAAAAAAAAGCCCAATATATTCAACAATCAAGAAAACAATAGAAAGATAAGAGAGAAAAAAAAATGGTTGGAAAGTGAAGAAGGATAAAGAATAGGTGTATAAGGATTTAGAGCAGTAGATTGGAAATAGGATATATAAGTAGGGTGGAATTAGACAGGGGGTAAAAAGAGGGAATTGGGAAGGTCTGGAGCAGGAATAGGGTAAGAGAAACAGGACACCAAAAGGGGAAAAGTAAGGAAGAGGGTTTTAGCAAAGAGGTGGAATTGAGATAGGGAAAATTAATGCTAAAGGAACGATGAAAATAGAATGGAGAACACTAATCCCAAAAGAAAATAAAGAGAAAATAAAATGGCACTTTAAAAAATGGTAAAATGGTAGGAGTAATAATACTGGTTAAAAATAAAAATGTGGTAATTGAAAGGGTAAAATCAGGTGATGGAAAAAGAAGAAAAAGAGAAAAAAAAATTGGTTTCTTAGTAAAAAGGTGAAAAAATTAAAAAGAAAAAGAAAAAGAAAAAATTTGCAGTAGTGATGGTCTTTCGGTTCTTCTACTCTTCAGCCTGGTTCGCCTTGGTCCTGCCAGGTATTTAGGAGAGTGTTGCCTGCATTACACTGTTCCTCCGTGTTGTAAATCACAGTCCTGATTTTAAAGCAGGCCGTATTTGTGATCCAGTCTGCCTTAATTTGTATTCCCCTAAGAGTCAGTTTGTGGCTCAACCTCTGGGTGGCAGTGTTTTTGGGTTGGCCTCTGAGGCTATACAGCTTCTCTATCCTTTTTTAATCCTTACCCTGCTCTGTGTTGTTGGTGGGACTGAAAATCCCTCTATAGGCCAGACCCTGGTAACTCCCAGGGACTAATCAGCTTGTTTTAGTCCTTTATCTCATACAGGGTGGAATCTGGGTGTGGCTGTGCTCCTTGCCTGGGGGGCTGGGGGGAGGAATTCCACCCTCTGGAGGAATGGCTGCCCCAGTCCTGGGCCCAGGGGGGTCTCAGCACTCAATTCGCTGCCACCTCCTCCGGCTCCCCCTCTTTCCTCAGCCTCTCCCCAGATTCCCCTCGTCTGCACCTTCACCCTCTCTTCAGCACAGGTGAGTGTCTGTATCCGAACTGTCCTATGAGCAGGGTTCAGTGAAAACAAAGAAACAGACAAACGCCGGCCGGCCGCGGAAACGCTCCTCTTACCGGTCTGGGAAACGCTCCTCTTACCAGCACTGCATGGTCTGGGAAACGCTCCTCTCTTATGGGCACTGCACGGTCTGATCAGTTCCTCAGGATGCCCCCTTTAGTCTCAGTTCTCCGCAATCACAAAATCCAAATCTCAAATCTCCTGGCGCCAGCAAACCCGCGGAACTCCTTACCCTGGTCAGGGTCTGTGTCTGTCCCAAGAGACGCGGCTGTCTGCCATGCGGTCTCCCTCCGACCCTCTGGGCTCAGGTCTGGCAAACTTTCCTGCCCAGATCCCTGGTTTTTAACCTTTCCAGGGGAGGTCTGCCCTTCCAGGCTGCAAGCCGTCTCACCAGCTGAGTAAATTTGCCAATTCGGGGTGGGTGTTATTAGTTTCAGCTGCTTACTCCGTTTGCTCCGGGACAAGACCTGGGACGCGTCTGCCTATATCGCCGCCATCTTGCTTCTAGATTCAATTGTTGATAGGTATGTATTTGTTGCCATTTTGTTGTTCATATTTTTTATCTTTTTCTTCTACTTCTTAAAGAATACCCTTCAACATTTCATATAATTCTGGTTTGGTGATGATGAACTCCTTTAGCCTTTTCTTGTCTGTGAGGCTCTTATCTGACCTTCAATTCTAAATAATAGCTTTGCTGGGTAGAGTAATCTTGGTTGTAGGTCCTTGCTATTCCTCACTTTGAATATTTCTTGCCACTCCCTTCTTGCCTGCATAATTTCTGTTGAGAAATCAACTGACAGTTGTATGGGCATTCCCTTGTAGGTAACTAACTGCTTTTCTCTTGTTGCTTTTAAGATTCTCTCTTTGTCTTTAGCCCATGGCATTTTACTTATGATGTGTATTAGTGTGGTCCCCTTAGGTTCCTCTTGTTTGGGACTCTCTGTGCTTCCTGGATTTGTAAGTCTATTTCTTCCACCAGGTAGGGGAAGTTTTCTGTCATTATTTCTTCAAATAGGTTTTCAATATCTTGCTCTTTCTCTTCTTTTGGCACCCCCATAATGCGAGTGTTGGTATGCTTGAAGTTGTCCCAGAGGCTCCTTACACTATCTTCATATTTTTGGTTTCTTTTTTTCATTTTGCTCTTCTGGTTGGGTGTTTTTTGCTTCTTCATATTGCAAATCGTTGATTTGATTCTCAGAATCTTCTACTCTACTGTTGAATCCCTGTATATTATTCTTTATTTCAGTCAGTGTATGCTTAATTTCTGACTGGTCCTTTTCCATTTTTTTGGAGGTTTCTAGAAGATTCTTGAGTAAACTTATAACTGGTTTTTTTGAACTCTATATCCAGTAGTTTGCTTTCTTCCATTTCTTTCATTTGTGACATGTTTCTTTGTCTCTGCATTTTGGCTGCTTCCTTGTGTTTGTTTCTATGTAGTAGAGCTACTGTGTCTCCTTGAGTTGATAGAGTGGCCTTGTGTAATAGGTGTTCTATAGGACCCATGGCTCAGCCTCCCCAGTCACCTGAGCTGGGAGCTCCAGGTGCACCCCTTTGTGGGCTGTGAGCACAATCTTGTTGTAGTTGAGACTTGATTACTGTTGGTATCACTGGGAGGAATTGAGCTCCAGGCCAATTGACTGTGAGGACCAGCTGCAACTACAGTGGGAAAGCTGCTGTGCAGGAGACACCCCTATGGAGTAGGACTTGCTTCAGTGGGGCTTTAGTGCTCACTGAGTCTGCCCCTTGGCTGTGTCACTTATGGTTGTGTAGAATTGTAATCTGGTATGATCTGATACTGACCACTGGGTACACTGGCTCTTGGGTCTCCATAGAGCTGCAAAGTCAGCCTCTTCCTGGGGCCACCTAGCAGGAGCTACAGGGAGATCTGCAGATTCCTCCTCTTTATCAGGTTTGGAAGTGCCCAGGTGAGGCCCAGCTATGAAGCAAGGCAGGCTGGTGCTGGTGCTGGGTCTTGGGCCTTTTATTGATAGGTTTGGGGCTCCCTGACCCAGCTGCAGCTTATTTGAGAGATGTTAGCCTGAACTAGGACAGGCCATTCATATGCAAAAGCTGCTGCACACAGCTTGGGTGGGTTTGTAAATTGGATGAGGCAGAGTATTAGGGAATCACTAGGATGGAGCGAACAGAAATGGCTGCCAGTCAGTCCTGCCACTGGGGAGGCCCCAGCACAGGAACAATGATCCCTGAGAGCACCTCCATCTGGGAGAAAGCCGCTCCTGAGTTCCTGCCCCGATGCCTGACAATCCAATTACTCCTTGTATGTGTCTGTGTTCCCCAGAGCCTCACTCTGGTGCAGGGGCTCAGAGGAAGCGGGACCTTGTAAGTTCAGTTCATGGTGCCGGCCTTTTAAGAGTAATAGCTGGGGGCACAAGAACCAAGATGGCGGCATAGGTTAACGCCGGAGTTTGCTGCCTCCAACAACCACTTCAAAAATACAACTAAAAGATGGAACGGACATCACCCAGAACCACAGGAAGGCTGGCTGAGGAGAGATTCTACAACTACAAGGAAAGAGAAATCCATACCGAGACTCAGAGGAGGTGCAGTGAGGAGGTGAAATACTAAGGTGCGGAGTGCATGTGGAGCGGGCCGGCGGCGGAGGGCGCGGTTGTTGTTTTCAATCGAGAGGGAGTTTCAGACTCTGAGCTCCAGATCCGGGCGAGTCTCTAGGGACCCAGACTCAAACGGGAGAAGTGGGAAGGCAGCTTTCTCTCTGAGGTTTGCTGCAGTTGCAGAGCCACTGGGGACGGAACTGAGGGCAGCCATAACTGCTCGCTCTGCCCGCCCTGTAGATCCCCTGGCACCCGCCCCACCCAAGCCCTGCACAGAGGCATTTGCTGGATAGCCTCAGGCAAAGGCTAGATTAGCACCGCCCTAGAGATTCAGCACAGAAGCTCTCCCACTGCAGACACAGCTGACTCTCATAGCTAGTTAGCCTGGAGGTCAATTCACCCCTAGTATTGCCGACAACAATTAAGGCTTAACTACAATAAGACTGCGCACAAAGACCACAAGGGGGTGCACCAAGAAAGCATAAAAAATGCGGAGACAAAAAAAATGACAGAAATGGAGGATATAGAGCTAAAAAACGCACTTTCGAGGGCTTTCAATAATTTGCTAGAAACTGCCGATAAACTTGATGAGAGCCTCAAGAAATCTAATGAGACCCTCGATGTTGTGATAAAGAACCAACTAGAAATTAAGCATGCACTGACTGAAATAAAGAATATTATACAGACACCCAACAGCAGACCAGAGGAGCACAAGAATCAAGTCAAAGATTTGAAATGCGAAGAAGCAAAAAATACCCAACCGGAAAAGCAAAATGAAAAAAGAATCCAAAAATACGAAGATAGTGTAAGGAGCCTCTGGGACAGCTTCAAACGTACCAACATCAGAATTATAGGGGTACCAGAAGATGAGAGACAGCCAGATATTGAAAACCTATTTGAAGAAATCATGACAGAAAACTTCCCCCACCTGGTGAAAGAAATGGACTTACAGGTCCAAGAAGCGCAGAGAACCCCAAACAAAAGGAATCCAGAGAGGACCACACCAAGACACATCATCATTAAAATGCCAAGAGCAAAAGACAAAGAGAGAATCTTAAAAGCAGCAAGAGAAAGAGACTCAATTACCTACCAGGGAATACCCATACGACTGTCAGTTGATTTCTCAACAGAAACTTTGCAGGCCAGAAGGGAATGGCAAGAAATATTCAAAGTGATGAATACCAAGAACCTACAACCAAGATTACTTTATCCAGCAAAGCTATCATTCAGAATTGAAGGTCAGATAAAGAGCTTCACAGATAAGGAAAAGCTAAAGGAGTTCATCACCACTAAACCAGTATTATATGAAATGCTGAAAGGTATCCTTTAAGAAGAGGAAGAAGAAGAAAAAGGTAAAGATACAAATTATGAACAACAAACATGCATCTATCAACAAGTGAATCTAAGAATCAAGTGAATAAATAATCTGATGTACAGAATGAACTGGTGATTATAATAGAATCAGGGACATAGAAAGGGAATGGACTGACTATTCTTGGCGGGGGGAGGGGAGTGGGAGATGCGGGAAGAGACTGGACAAAAATCGTGCACCTATGGATGAGGACAGTGGGTGGGGAGTGAGGGCGGAGGGTGGGGTGGGAACTGGGAGGAGGGGAGTTATGGGGGGGAAAAAAGAGGAACAAATGTAATCTGAACAATAAAGATTTAATTAAAAAAAATAAATAAAAAAGAGTAATAGCTGGGTCTCCAACAGCCTCTGTGTCCCGGAGCCCCAATCCGCAGGGGTTTTTCAAGCCCATAGTTCTTACTGCCCATTGGGACTTCTTTTCCCAGCTCTAGGATCCTGGGATGGGGGTTTGGTGTGGGGTTGGGACACCCTGCTCCTCTAGGAGGCCTCCGCAGAGACAATCTCCTTCCCGATTGAAAAAGCAGCACACATAGGTGCCAGACCAGCCCGTTCCGCGTCTCCGCACCTCCTATCAGTCTCTGTGTGCTTTCTTCTTTACTTCTCTGGTTGTGGGACTTCCATTCAACCAGCTTCCAGTGGTTCTGGATGATGGTTGCTCTATATTTTACTTGTAATTTTGATGTGGTTGTGGGAGGTGGCAAGTACAGATGTTTACCAACACCACCATCTTCAAATCCTACATATTGGCTTTGAAGATGCGTGGCATTGCTCCTGAAGCTGGAGAACCTGAACTGAATGAATGTATACTGGCAGGCAGAGAAGGGTTTCAGTCCCACCATTTTATTTACTCTGTCATCTAACCTCTTCAATTTCCTAAGTCTCAACTTCCTCTTCCCAGTATGCTGGTCACAACAGCCTGGGTAGTGACAAGCAAAGAAGATAACATGGAAGAAAGTGTTCGTCAGTAAGTGTGCTTTTGATGATGAGTAACAATACCTGAATGTGGTCCCTTAAGCAATACAATCATGGAATTAGTTTGCATAACCAGAGAAGCCTGGAAGTCATTCAGAAGAGTTTGGGTTAGTTTAGTCACCTGACCACGATGGGTGCTGCAATTCTAAGCATGAGTCTTCACACAAGAGTAGCCAAGGTAGAAGGGAAGGAGGCAGGAAAAAGAGTCATCTTCTTGATAGGCTTTCTCTTGCATTTGAGTCATGGGGGAGATTCCCAGCGCCTCTTGGCAGACTTTCCTCATAGCCAGCAGACTTCCCTTATAGCCAGAGCCAGGGCCCATGATCACCATTATCCTGTCACTGGCAAGGGTGATGGAGTTGGCCAATCTTGATTCATCCCCTGAGGCTGGGCATGTTGTGGCTTTTCGAGGAATGAAGACTGAGAATGGCTAGGTGTTCGGTTAATGCCATAAAGTGTTATTACCCCAGAGGAGGACAGAGCAGTATCCATTGACCTGCCACCATTTTCATAACCAAACCCCCTTCCACTGCAGTGTTTCCCAAGCTCCATGCTCTGGGAACACTCTTCAGCCAAACAATTTCTGTTCCCCTCAGGGTCCACTCTCCAACTCTGCCTCCAGCCATAGTCAAAGGCAAGGTTGCTGTGCTTGGGATTCTCTCTGGTCCAATCTCATGCTCTGCAGTTTATGGTCTTTAACCCTTAAGCAGATGCTGTTCTGATCCCATAGTGACTAGCTAGAGTGGCCTCCACGCTGGGAATAGCACTCTAAGGCCCTGCTTTCCACCTTCCCCCACATCAGCCAGGGGGATGGTAATACTTATTCATCACACTGCAGCAAGTGGAAGAGGCTGCTCAGACTGGAGACAACTGGCCCAGTCACTCTGAGGACCAAGGGGATCAGTACACCTGAAACCATGTATGGGGCCCTATACACATTAGGTGTGCACAGGCAGCTTTGCTCCCGCTCCTCTCTGCACCCCCATCAGCCATAGGCCCCTTGGCTTTCTCAGTGGCCATATCTCACCATGGCCTCCAAGTCCCCCGCCAGTGCATGTACAGTTAGGGTCATGGTCCCCAGAGCAGAATGTCCCTTTTACCCTCACTAGTATCATCTCATGAGAGTCAGCCTCTCCAGATGCCTTTGAGTCCTCATTCTTTCAAATAGCAATGTGACAGAACCCTAACTCAGACTGGCTTAAATTAAAAGGGAATGTATTAGCTTGAGTAGCTGAGAAGGTCCAGGGAAATGCTGCTCAGGCACAGCTAGAGGCACCTTGACTTTGTGTTTCTCTGTACTGGCTCCATATTTCTCAAGATGCCCTTACTCTCCCAGGAAGTGGCAGGGTAGCTGCCAGCAGCTAGAGTTTCTCTTTCCCAACAGCCCTGGCAGAAGCCCCGTGATTCACTCTGAGGTTCTATATGGATGACCTGTACTGGCCACTGAGGACAGGGGGGCAGCCTCTGATCTGCCAGGCTTGCGAGCGGGGTTCCTGTGTCACGTGTGAACCTTACTAGTGCTGAAAGGACTGGGAGTGGAGAATGGTCCTAGAGGACAACTTGGAGTGCTGTTATTAGAAGGAGGAGAGGACATGGGGCTGGTAGATGACCATCCAAGGAATAATGAGAGAGGGGCTTGGGCAACAAGTTGGAGCCACATTCTGGAGGAATTCCTACCTGATGTCTTGAAATCCAGGTAAAGGTTTTTTGATCTAATGAGACAGGCAGTAAGTTGTCAGTTTTTGTTCTGTAGATATATATGTATATACTAGTGGCCCGGTGCACGGATTCGTGCCCACTGAAAAGAAAATAATTCTGGGGGGGGGCGGGGGGGGGCCTCTGCCGCTGGTCACCATCTGCGGGACAATTGGTCGGGGTGGGGGTGGGGCACACCCCCCACCCTGCTCCCTCAGTGCCTGGGAGCTGGGCAGCAACTCCGCCCCCCACCACCACTGGTCACCCTCTGTGGGGTGATCAGGTCCCCACTCTCACCTGCCTTGGCCTGGTGCTGCCCGCTCACCTGCTCCACCATCCCACCACAGTCCCACTGTCTTGGGGCTCATTGGAGCCAGCAGAGCCTTCACTGATGCCCACTGCCAGCGCCTTGTTGCCGAAACCCGCCATGTTCCGTGCTGCCCCCGGTGGTCAGTGCATGTCATGCAAATGATTGAACTCCAGGTCGAACAACCGCCTGAGGGGACAATTTGCATATTAGGCTTTTATTATATAGGACTGATAAATTTGGGTTTATCTGAGGCAGTATTGAAATCTGTATTTCTCTCTGAATATAATGCACTTACAAAATGTGAACTTAATAAGTTACAGAATAACTTAAAAATTTTAAAACTTCCCCACAACAGCCTCATGAAATGTGGAAGACAGAGGTTATTGTCCAGAGGGAAAAATGTGTCTGAGATGGAGGCAGTGACAAGCTTGGGGCACACAGAGCCAGGCCTGGGCTCCCTCGGGTTTACAGGATGCCATAGAAGGGAGGAAACGGAAGGATGGGCATGTCCTCTCCACCCTCTGTTTGAGTTAAGTGTCCAGCCTACAGCAATGTGGACGTGCCCCATGTCAGGGCCACCTGGTCCCAGGTCCACCTTCCTCTGCCCACTTTCATCGGCTTCCTGGGAAGTGTTCTCATGAGGAAGGAGGCCCCAATCCTCTGGCCTGGTTGAGGAGTCTTTAGGGCACCCTGAGTCCAGGCATCTTGGAACAGAGAGATGCGAGTGCTTGGGGGTTGCCACTGCCTTGCCTGAAGCTGTGTGTCATGGTGGCTTTGGGAGGCCTGAATTTGGAAGAGGAAACATTTTGGGCAAGGAATCAGAAGGCCACTGTCTTAGTCCATTCAGGCTGCTATAACTGGGTGGCAAGAAAACAACAAAACATTTATTTCTCGCAGTTGTTTGTTAAAAAACAAACATTTATTTCTCACAGTCCTGGAGGCAGATGCTGTGGTGAGAGTCTGCTTCCTGGTTCATAGAGGGCTATCTTCTCATCGTGTCCCCACATGGCCGAAGGGGGTCCCTTTAATAAGGGCACTCATCCCAAACTCCCCACCTCCTAACACTGTCACCTTGGGGATTAGGTTTCAATATAGGAATGTGTGGGGACACAATCATTCAGTCTTCCGCAGCGACCGGCTGCCTGCTTGCTGTGTGGCCCCGGGCTGGCCGTGGGCCCCTCAGAGCCTCAGTTCTCTACACGTGAGGTGAGAACACGGCTCAGGCTGTCAGGAGGAGTCGTGGTTCAGAGTAGAGAAGGGAGGCTAGATGGTCTCTCTAGGGCAGCAGAGGGTGGTGAGCTCTGAGCACTGGGACCCACTGTCTTTTCCTTCCAGGGACCCTGGTGATGATATAATCCTCCACTTTCAGAGAACCCTCTCCTTCAGCACATGTCTACAGGCTTCTCTCCTTTCTCTAATTCTAACCCCACCAGGAGGCATTGCTCAGTGCCGGTGAGAGAGTTCTTTCAAACCTGCTCTTTGCAGGGCAGGTGTAGACCCTTTTCTCTTTGCCCCTTGACACGCTCACCAGCTCTCCAGCGCTGCTGCCCCTGAGACATGACCACCTCCTTTATTGAGGATGTTAGTTCCAGTGTTGGAAATGGCACGCCAACTCAGCAACCCTTCCCCATCCTCCTTAAAAAAAAAAAAAAAAAAAAAGAACCAAGATGTAATATTGATTTAACACAATTAGGTTATTGATCATCTCACCACTCTAAAACAAGGACTATTTAACTTTTGGCAGCATCCATTTCAATTCTTATCCATAGACAGAATTACACTTAGCTAATTATTACTGCAGAGTATACACCATTTATCCCTTGCTTGTATATATTTCAGCCTAACAACAACAAAATTGCTTCAGCCCTGGCCAGTGTTGTTCAGTGGTTATAGCATCAGCCAGTGCACCTTCGATTCCCGGTCAAGGGCATGTACCTGGGCTGCAGCTTTGCTCCCCATCCCCCATCAGAGAGCGTGTGGGAGGCAACCAATTGATGTGAGATCTCACATCAATGTTTCTCTCTCTCTCTCTCTTCTCCCACCCTCCCTTTCACTCTCTCTGAAAAGCAATGGAAAAAAAATATCCTCTCATGAGGATTAACAAACCAAAACCAAAACCAAACAAAAACATTGTTGCAGGCCCGGACGATGTGACTCCACTCAGTTGGTTGAGCATCATCCCCATGCACCAGGAGGTTGCCGTTCAGTTCTGGGTAGGGCACATGCCTGGGTCGGGGGCATGCAGCAGGCAGCCAATGGATACTTCTCTCTCTCTCTTTCCCTCTCCTTTTCTTTCTCTGGAATCAGTAAACAAAACAAAACAAAACATTGCTGCAGGTGCTGCACAATCTGTATGGTCATGTTTTATGACTGCAGAGGATCCCATCGATGGGATCTGCATCCTCTATCAACACAGCATCTAGGCCAGTGGTTCTCAACCTTCCTAATGCCGCGACCCTTTAATATAGTTCCTCATGTTGTGGTGACCCCCAACCATAAAATTATTTTCGTTGCTACTTCATAACTGTAATTTTGCTTCTGTTATGAATCATAATGTAAATATCTGATATACAGGATGTATTTTCATTGTTACAAATTTAACATAATTAAAGCATAGTGATTAATCACAAAAACAATATGTAATTATATATGTGTTTTCTGATGGTCTTAGGCGACCCCTGTGAAAGGGTTGTTTGACCCCCAAAAGGGGTCACGACCCAGAGGTTGAGAACCGCTGATCTAGGCTACCTCCATGTTTCTGTTGGCATAGATAACGGGACAGCCAATGGTTTTGTGGGCAAAGTCTCTTCTGTTATTCTTTGGGACATAGAGTAACTGTCCATAGAGGAACATCTTTAGGATTTTGTGTTTTTGTTTTGATTTTGGAACATCTAAGCTTGTCCGTGACATACATGTTTATCTTCCTGGCGTAGTCTGAAACTGTCACGCCATTGTGAAGTTATGCTTCAAGCTCTATGCTGAGCAAAGTAGATTCAGTCCATCTTTTGGTTGAAATTTTATTTCAGGTGGATTTGTTAAAGCCGAAAGCAATTGATAACCAACAAAGCCTTAAAATAAGATTTGGAAAAACTCTGAAGATGTCTCAGAATTAGGCTCCTTTGCTGGTTTGGTGCAGAACCCTTTCCTGAGCAGCATTTGGCAGTGCCGTGCACTGCGCTGGGTCCCCGCTGTGACTTCCAATTCTGTGAACAAATGTAACTCAGTTAGGGGACGTTCTCCGGAGGCCACACACAACCTCCAGCTCTCTCGGTTCGATTTTCTCCATGTGTAGGATAAGGATTAATCTTTAATTGTTGACATAGGCACTCAGAAGACATCCCTTCATCATATCCGGAAACATATTTTAGAGTGAGCACGAACTATTGGGAGAAAAAAATAAGTTTGCAGATGTCGCTTTAAAGAAAGGCACGTCAGTGCACTCCTAGAGGATTAGAGGGGGGAACGGTGAGGTCCCTCCCTTGTGCCTGTCCGGAGCAAAAGGCTTCACATACATTTCCCTGCTACATAACAGCCCCAGCCCAGCCCCCACCCCCGTGAGGTGGTCTTCCCTTCCCAGAGTGGGACAATGGCTGGTCCCAGGTGGCAGCATATGCCTGAATCTGGGTAACTTGATTCCTAGTCCCCCTCCCTTTCTACAGTTGCCCTGCCAGATGCCGCCCCCGCCCACTCCCCCCACCCCGCCCCCCAAAAGGGAAGCAATAGCAGCAGCTTCTTTCTGTCTGTGGATGTCGTCAGTAGGTGGCAGGACCCGTAGGGTGGAGGGCAAGACTTCAGCTTTAAGCAGACCTGGGGTCACCTCTCATTCGTACCATTTCCCAGCTGTGTGACTTTGGGTAGATGGCTCGTTTTCCATACTTTAGTTTGCCCATCTGTTAAATGGGGATTATCATCCTTGCCCTAAGGTTTCTTTGGGGATTAAACACGTTGATATGTCCAAAGTGCTTCAGCACATACAAATCCTGAAAATGGCTGCTCTGATTAGAATGCTTTCTTTGACTGAGCCCAGAAGGAATGTCTGTGTCTAATTGGAGAGGAAGCCCCGTGGTTACACGGCTGACCTTAAGATCCTTTTAGCACTGGGATTCTGCCAGCCTGTGAAGGCCATGCAGAAGTAAAAAAGGTGTGAACACATGTCCTGTCTCCAAGTCAATGATGGGGAAATGTGACTTGTTGAATAAAAGCAAAGATCAAATCAGCTTCATAACCCCATTTTTTCTGTCTTTCATTTAAGCAAAAGGAAGTTTTCCATTTAAATGGAAAAAATTTCACATTTACGACCGAGCTAAAAATCTAATTATTCTTGAAACTTAGTATATGGCTTTTTCATTGCGAAAGAGCTTCAAACACCTAGTAAATTCACTTTGATTAATAGGTTTGTCCATTTTTGTGATTACTCAATATGGTACAGACTTCCCCAAATGCTTGTGAGGAACCTGGTGAACCAGAGGCCTCACACACATCTGTTTCAGTTCACACTGGTAAATGAGAAAACTTTAATTTCTGATGTAGCCACAAAATTTGTGAGGGAAAAGTGCTTTCAAATGGGTAATGTCAACTTCTAAAACTGAATTCGCTTCCAACTTTGAATTGTGAAACAAATCATAAAGCAATTAGAATGTGTTCTTGTGTTTTAGAAGACAGTTTACATAAAATATACTCAACTTTGGGCCTCTGAAGAGGATCATCACATAGAAAAAGCAAAGTCTGTCCATTTATTTAACTTCGCCATTTTGTGTGATGTATGGGCTGTTATCATCTACAGCATCTTGTTTCCAGACCCAGGTGGTGGTGCAAATGAAGGATAAGTTCACATGGCAATGGGACTACAGTGTGTGTGTTAGGGTGTATACGTGTGAGATCAAGTGTGCATACATGTCAGCATGCATGTGCACACACCCAAGTGAGTACATTGTGTGTGCACACATGTGAGTGCATCTGTGTGAGAGTATGCACACATGTGAGTGCACACATGTGCACATATGTGCATGAGTGTGTCTATGAATATGAATGTGTGGGGGGGAGTTATGGGGCATGTAGGTGTGTGCTTGTGCACACGCAGGAACCATTGAAGGAAGCGGGGACGGGGAGACCTGACCTCATCGCCTCACCACAGAACTTGTCCCTGCCAAGTCCTCCTAAAAGCCTCCCCAACTGTGCCCGCACAGCTCATGCTGTGGGCTCTGGAGTTAGAAGACTTGGGTTTGGGTCTGGACCTGCCTCCAATAACTTGGCTTTTCCAAGCCTCCACTTCCTCGTCTGCAAAAAGGGTGCTGCACTTCATTTCTCTGAGAATGACGTGATGCACTCTTCCCGGGAGGAGCTGCCAGTTTCCTTCTTGCCTGCTCCGCACTTTGCTAATCCTAGCAATCTGATGGCTGCCAGGACTATTCGCATTCAGTGCTCGGGGTCTTCCCCAGGCACAATTCCTCCTCCTCCTTCCCACGCCTGCAAGGAGGCTCCCCCTTTATAGGCTTGGCCTTGCATGAGCTGAGCGGGAAAGAGATGCCTCACCACTCAGTCTGCAGGACCTGCTGATGGGCTTTCTTTTAGTCCTTTATTTCAGTCCCATTCGCGGGGCCCTTCTTGAAATAGTTACTTGTTTGGCTGTCTGAGTCGTGCCACTCCATGTCCCAGGCAGGTCATATTCTCAAGTTGGTGTCCCTCCCCTTGCTCATCAAGCCTCAATGCCTCCCAGGCCAATAAGGCGAAATCTCCTCACTCAGCCCAGAATCCCAGTCCTCCAGGTCCTCTCCACCTCCTCTCACTGTATTCCCCTTGGGGCAGGCGGGGAATCTGAAGTGGGTAAGTGAAGGTGGATAGGGTGTCTGGGAGACCCCACCTCAATCAGTTTGCTAGGGCTGCCTTAACGAAGTACCATAGTCTGAATGGCTTAAACAACACAAATTTCTTTCCTTACAGTTCTGGAGGCTAGAAGGCTGAGATCAAGGTGTCAGCAGAGTTAGTTTTTCCTGAGGTCTCTCTTTTTGGCTGGCAGGTGGCTGTCTTCTCCCTGTGTCTACTCATTGCCTTTCCTCTGTGCATGTCAGACTCCTAATCTCTTCTTATAAGAATACCAGTCACATTGGATATCAATAACTACCTCATTTTATTTAATTACCACCTTAAAGACCCTATCTTCAAATACAGTCACATTCTTAAGGACTGGGGTTAGGACTCTAACATGTGAATTTAGGGAGGACATGATTCAGCCCCTAACACCATCTAATCAGACTTGACACATGAGGGGAAACCCCAGACACTGTGGACAGGACTGAGACAGCAGTGTCAGTGGGAAGCAGGTGGAACTCAGTGTTGGGATTTATTATTATTTTTTAAAATATATTGATTTCAAAGAGGAAGGGAGAGAGAGTGAAACATCAATGATGAGAATCACTGATCAGCTGCCTCTTGCACACCCTCCACTGGTGATCAAGCCTGCAACCTGGACATATGCCCTGACCTGGAATTGAACTGTGACCTCCTGGATCATAGGTTGATGCTCAACCACTGAGCCATGCCGGCCAGGCTCAGTGTTGGGATTTAAACAGGCCAGACATGGTGGCTGGGCCTCTGGAGAAGACTGGCCATGGTGTGGAGAAGGCTCGGAAGCCATATACTGGAGCAGCCTGAGGCCTCTCCTCAATGGGTCAAAAGCCATGATGGAAACCATCCATTTCTATGGTGGGATTTCCTTGTCAGAGCAGGGTAGAAAATCTCAGAAGGCAGGTTCGATGGGAAGTGAAGTGTGTTTGTAAAATAATGAGTGGGAACACAAATTAAGGATTTCTGAAGAATTGCATTTTGTTTGCAGACCAACCCTTTCAAAACACACTAAGGTATTGAGGGACTGAGCAGGGACCATTGGGGAAATGTTTTCCAATGTGGTTTGGAACAGAGTGACTCCGTGTGCCAGTGGGAGTCCCCGATTAAGCCCACATTCCTTAGAGAAAAGTGTCTGAGCTCCTGCCAAATGCGTGGGCAGGGCTAGATGCTCTTACCCACCTGACTGTAGCAAGGTTTACCTGGCACTGAGGCGGAACCTGAAGCTTGTAGTGTGGTGAGCCCAGGACACCAGCTCCACAACCCCGGCCAAGCCTGTGGGAGCCGTGACTGGGGGTTTTTGTTATTTTGGCTTTCTTAGGTATATTTGGCATACAATTAATTCACATATTTAAAATGTACAATTAGATATGTCTTGACATGTACACACCTGTGAGACCATCTCCACAATCAAGGTAGTGAACACATTCATCACCCTTAAAAGTTTCTTCCTGCCTCCTTTTTTTTTTTTAAAGAAATGTTTGTTGTTGTTTTTTTAATATATTTTATTGATTTTTTACAGAGAGGAAGGGAGAGAGATAGAGAGTTAGAAACATCGATGAGAGAGAAACATCGATCAGCTGCCTCCTGCACATCTCCCACTGGGGATGTGCCCGCAACCAAGGCACATGCCCTTGACCGGAATTGAACCTGGGACCTTTCAGTCCGCAGGCTGATGCTCTATCCACTGAGCCAAACCGGTTTCGGCTCTTCCTGCCTCCTTGAATTCTCTCTCTTCCGTCCCTCCCTGCCTGCCACCGGATGGTACTGATTTCTGTCACAATTGCTTTGTTTCCATTTTGTAGAATTTTTATATGAATGGAATCATGCATTCTTTTTTGAGGGGAGAGAGGTCTGATTTCCTTCACTCAATATAATTATTGAAATTTTGTTTGACACTTTTGCATATATCATTAGTTCATTCTTTATATTATCAAGTATTATTATGAAGATATTCCACAATTTGTTTTTCCATTCACCTGTTAATGAATATTTGAGTTGTTTCCACTTTTTGGCTGTTACAAACAAAGCTGCTATGAACATTCATGTACAAGTCTTCATATGGAATATGCTTTAATTTCTCTTGGGTATAAATACCTTGGAATGGAATGATTGGTGATCTGATAGGCATATGACTAACTTTATAAGAAACTGCAAAACTGTTGTTCAAAGCCATTGTATCATTTTACATTCCCACCAGCAATGTATGAGAGTTCATTTGCCCATATGTCTTTTTTCTCTGCCTGCTTTTATCACTGGTTTTAGGCAGTTTAATTTATGATATGCCTTGGGGTAGTTTTCTTCATGTTTTTGTGCTTGAGTTTCATTGAGATTCTTGGATCTGTGAGTTTATAATAGTTTTCAAGTTTTGAAAATTATTTTGGCCATTACTATTTTAAATATTATTTTT
Organism: Myotis yumanensis; assembly: GCF_028538775.1. Classification (NCBI taxonomy): domain Eukaryota; kingdom Metazoa; phylum Chordata; class Mammalia; order Chiroptera; family Vespertilionidae; genus Myotis; species Myotis yumanensis. Next base: position 38,825,408 of record NW_027223756.1, on the reverse strand, counting down.
CTGTTCTTTGGGGACTGTAATCACCTGTATATTAGGACACTTGAAATCCCAAGTTCACTGATGTTATTCTTTCTTTAAAAAATTGTTTTTTAAATTGATTGCAGAGAGGAAGGGAGAGGGAGAGATAGAAACATCAATGATGAAAGAGAATCATTGATTGGCTGCCTCCTGCATGCCCCACACTGGGGATTGAGCACACAACCCTGGCATATGTCCTTGACTGGAACTGAACCCAGAACCTTTCAGTCTACAGGCTGACGCTCTATCCACTGAGCCAAGCTAGGGCTTATTCTTTCTTCTTGAAAAAAATTATTTCCCTGTGTGTTCATTTTAGATAGTTTCTATTGCTAACTTCCAGTTCACTAATCTTTTCTTCTGCAATGTCTAATCTCCCATTAATCCCCTATACCTTGTTGTTGTTCTTTGCATCTCAGCCATAATGGTTTTCATCTCTAGAATTTCAGTTGAGGCCATTTAATATTTCTGATGCCTCTACTTAACTTTCTGAACATATGCAGTGCAGTTACAACCATTGTTTTAAGGTCTGTGTTGCACATTAGCAGCATTGATACTGGAATTGGATTTTCCTGAGGAATCAGAGTCATCTGTCCATCATTCAAAAATTGTCCTCAATAGGGAGATTTCAGGGCTTCATTTAGGCTCTTCTTCTACTTCCAAGATTTTATTTATTTTATTATTTTTACTGAGAAGATGGTATTACAACTACAGAAAGAACTTCTAAAGAAGTAATTACCATAATTCCAACACCAAAGCGAGTGGTATTTGCTAGTTGCTGCCACACCAAGCCTGAATTTTTACACTGATGTAGACATTTTATTTATTGTACCATAAACACTGTTCCTTGTTGCTACATAGTCTTCATAACGCTATTTCATGAAGATATGACAGTTTCATCAAGGGACACACAGCCCCTTCCACTGTTTTGAGGCACAACTTCCTCATGAATATCTTTTTTTTTTTTCTTCTGTTGACTTATTTCCTTAAGGGTATATTCCCTAAAGTAGTAATTTTCTGTCAAAGGATCGGAATGTCTTTGTGGCTTTATTTGGAGCATTTTACAGAAATAAATCATTACATCTTTTTTTGTATGTTAATTCATATTTCATCAAAATGTAACCATTTGACGATGTGATAGAAAATCTGGTGAAATGTTCCAGACTAGCACTCCAACAGCTCATTAATAAATTTATCATCTGACCATGTAATGCTATTTTAAAAATCATGATTTTCCCTGATTAATTTTCCCTCTGCTCTTGCCATTCTTCCCTCAAAACTTCAAGTCCCCCTCCTCTTCCTTCTCCTCCACACTCTGGAGGGAATGCTCCCCAAGTCTCCTTGTCTTTTCTCAGAAACTCATCCTTTGTTTACTTTTGGAGCCAGGACTTGTTTGCATATGTAAAACCAGGACCATATTGTTTGCAGATGCAAGGGGTACTACCAGATAACTGAATATAAAAAGTCGAAGCTTTTAAGTCATTTCTTACAAACCTGAACACAAAAGAATATTTTCTTAAAATTAAAAAAAAAGCACATGGAAATAAAGATTGTGGGATTGGGTTTCTAATTCAACATTTCCCTCTGTGTTCTTAGTAGGGACTGTTACAAATGCAAAGAAAGTTAGGGGCCTGGAAGGCGGGGAGGGTACAGGATTAGGAGAGAAAACTTTGCAGATTCACCATCTGATCCAGAAAGATGAATGCATAAAAGGAGTTAGAATACATGACAGAACAAAAATTCAATCCCAGTAATTTATGATCCCTCTGGTAGCATTAACAGAAAGGTATTTTTTTTACCCTTTCATCAATAGTTTCCTGGTCAGCTTTTTATTTTAACATAAGAGTAGCTTAAAAGTAATTGTGTTTCCTATCAGTATTTGATAGAACCGCCACCCGCCCCCGCCCCCGCTCCCCCGCCCCGCCCCTTTAGGGCAGAGGCCTAGATCAGATAGCAATTGTTAAAAGCTACATGTAGTGTTTTGTTTTGTTTTTTTAGCATTAAATGCTTTTGTTTAAAAAAGGGGGGAGGGGACTAGTGTGACTTCTAGTCTAACCAGCATCGATAAAACAGATGAGAGCTCCACTAACAAATTGGCTTAAACTAGAAGGCTGGATTCTTTTTCCAGGTAAATTTTGAAATCGATAATAGCATCTGCAGATACAGTGGGGAGAAGGTGAGTTCTGAGGTGCCACCCTTGTCCACATGCCCAGGCAGCTTCTGAGGCCCCACGTGGCTGCGGTGCTCCAGGGACCCGCGCACCGGGCCAGGGCTGGGTGGTGTTTGCTGCTGCCGAGTGGGAGCCCTGGAGAAGCTTTGGTAGGTTGGAGTGGGAGGCATTCTGGGGGATGGGGGCTGCTCGCAGGTCGCTCCAGCATAGAGCAGGAGTGCATGGCAGGTGGGGAACCGAATTGGGGCTGAGAGCCTGGTGTCCAGACCTGACCATGTTAAGATTTTGGAGGCCTTGTGGGCCAGAGGTACGGTGAGGATGGGGAGGTTGGATGCATTTAAAGGCAGCACTGCTGTCACACCCCTCCACCAAGGCGTCATGACCACACATCCGCGTGCTCCCCCAAAACTTGGCCTTAATTCTATCTGTTGTCTGTTGCCCATCTGGAAAATGAGGGTGACTGGAGGCAGGGATAGAGGCTTTGCAGGCAGCTGGAGCTAACCTGGTTATGTTTTGTGTTTTTGTGTGTTTTTTTTGTCTCCGGGTCTTGGTGCTGGGCTGCTCCAGCCAGAGACAATACAGGACTTGGCTGGAGTCCCGTCTTCTGTGAAAATTTCAGGCTTGGCCTCAAGGGCTCAAGACCAGGGTGCCCTTTTCACATCCGACAAGCAGTGCTTTAAAAATTACATTTTCATGTTTGAAACTCAAGTACTCCTTCTGCCCGTCATAGTGCATTTTTTCCACTAAGGTTAACACATTTGGGATTTGCTTTGTTTTGCTTTTAGAGAGGCTTATTGGTTTTTGTTTTGTTTTGTTTTGTTTTCTAGAGAAAAGTTAATACTTTGCATATTCTTGTCAGGACTCAAGCCTAGGCTAGTTTGGGGGTTATGGGCCAATTGCTTCACTTTCCTAAATCTAGACTTGGGATTTGGGACTAATTTTTCATGTTGTTTTTTGTTGTTGTTGTTCTGTTTTTTGTTTTGTTTTGTGTTTTTTTGTGTGCCTTGTGTCCCCTCAGTGAGGCATGAACAATAATTCGGGCCACAGAGGTTACTCCTAGTGTCAAATCGGGCAGTGATGGTGCCAAGCTGTACTGTGAGCTATCATAATAGTAAAGCTGTGACTTCTGACTTGATTTCTGTGGTAATTCTTTTCCCTTCGCCTAAATCGAGCACAGGGCTGGGCATCCGCAGAGATCTTTGTTGAATTGTACAGAACCAAATTTTCTAGGGCAAGCATCCCCACAGGTAAGAAGAAAGAAAAAATGCCATCCTGGTGGATTGGGCCTGGGCAGCGGGTCTGAGCTCGGTGGGATGGGAGGGGCTGCGGCTGGGGGCCTGGCGGCTTCCAGAGCGGACGGTGTGATCCAAGAACTGAAAGCTGCTGCCAGGGCCCTGCCCAGCCTCCCACTTTCACTCGGACTGCACGGTCGTTTTGGCTTTCCTTGATTTGTGTTTGAAAATGTTATAACAAAGCAGAAATGTGCCGCCTTCTTTTCAGGGACTCCCGAGTAATTGCTCGATGTTTATTTTTGTTTCTTCTCTCATTCCAAAACTGTCTGTAGAATTTAATGACCTATTAAAAATGTTCTCAAAAGTACCCCCATCACTGTCGATCTAGTTTTTGTTCTGTTTTTTTGATACATTGGTTTTTGCTGATTTTTCTACTCTGTTCTAAAGCTCATCCTCATTCTCCTCCCTTTCCTTCTTGTTTCAGAAGTTGGAGGGACTAGTCAAGCTCCGGACTGTTCGGGAAGCGCCATCGGAATGCGTCTGCCCTCCGGGTAAGTGGACATTTGATCCTTGCTGGCTCCTGACTTCTGTAGGCCTGGCTTCTCTCTGTCTGCTCAAAATTGCCAAGGACATGGTCAAGATGATTGCCTTGGGTCTCAGGCTGTATGTTGTACCTTGTGGCCCATCATGGGCCTTTCTTCCTACCTCTTCCCTGGCAGGCATGTCGTTAGTCAAAGATCACAGCATGATTCACTGTTTCGGTTTGACGGCAATGGTGGTATTGGCGGGGGAGCTGAGAACCATTAGAGATGACTTATAATAAAGGCTTAGATGCTGGGACAGCACCAGCCATTCCATTCTGAAGATGGAAAAACAGGCACGAACCAGCCACAGGGTATTATCATTGTGACCTTATCTCTATTTCAAACCTTGGGGGGTCTGGGGGGAGGGTTGTGATAAATAATCTGGCCAAATAGTTTTGTGTGTTTTTGTTGGTTGTTTTTTTTTTTTTTTTTTTTTTTGGTTTTCATTTCTTTTGGTGGAGGTAGATGAAGGAAGCAGGAAACGTGGTCTGAATTATTCAAATAATCATATCTCTCTTGGGTTTTGGTGGTGTAGACTAGTATGGCTGTGAATAGAACTGGGATTTGTTGATTCCTAACTCATGTGGCTCAAATCCTGATTCCTATCAGGTCTTCCTGGTTGTCCTCATGGGAGCTTTGCACAGACGATGATTGAGAATGTAGGTGTGTAGTTGCAGCCCTGGCATTTTTAGGGTTAGCATTAACCTCTCGCAGGAGGGTGTGTAAAGCAGTGAATGAGCAGAAAGTCATAATACTTCCCAGGCTTCTCTCCATGTTGGACAAGATGACAAAACATAGATCACAGCAGCTGAGCCAGTGGCCCTTAACTTTATTGTCACACCTTCCATTAGCCAAGTTGCATGGCATTTCCCAACCTCCTTCACTGGTCCAGAAACGAAGCTCACTGATAGTCAACATCTCAAGGTTGGGAGATGCCCAGGATGTCTGCAAGGGTGGACCTCCTGGTGGGAAAACTCAGCCTCTGGGGGCCCAGCAGGAGAGGACCTGATGGTCCAGCTTGAGCTAGCTTTTAGTAGTAGGACCTCCCCAAGGTTTTGATAGGAGAAAAAGGATATGACAGGTAATGACATCACTATTTGTTCAGTAAGTCAGAAGCTGTGTTTCAATGGGGTAAAAAATCCAGACCCACAAATAATTTTCGGATGATCTGCAAAATATATAAAATAGGAATGATTCCCCCGCTTTTTCTGAGTGTTGTGGATGTTTTTTAAACTGGGAGGCACAATGCATTCGTAAGATACGAAATCAGTTCCGTGGGTTACAGCAGTGTTTTGAAATTTTGAACTAGCATAGACTTGAATAAAAACTATTGGAGTGAAGTTTCTATTTCAGCTATTTCTATTTGTAGGCATGACCTGGATGGTGAAGTGAACTGGGTTTCATGCTGTGGGCTGCTGACAGGAAGCTTGAAAGTCCCAAATACATATGACAGAGGAACTGGGAGGAGGAGGCAGGGATGGGGCACGGAGCTCCCGACTAAACCCAAGCCAGGTCCAAACCTTGGTCTTCCACTTATTAACTATAGGGTCTTCACCAAAAAATGATGACAATATTAGAGTGGCCTTTTGAAGTCCTAGAGAAAACACAGGTCAAAGCCCATGACCCAGAGGCAGTCCTGTGTCCTGTCTTTCCTTGGGGGACCCAAAAGGGTCTCAGGGAAAACTATGGAGGCTGAAAGGCTGGTCAAAGCCTCCAGTTCCCACTGACAAGAGGACAGTCACCTTCCCTGCTCTCTGAGAAGGGCCCTGCTGGCAGCCCTGTGCTGATGTTGTCGAGGGCTCGTGGCTGCCATCAAGCCATTCTGGCAGCTGTGGTCAGTGTGGCCAGGCCCCCATGCACACTCATGCCCATGCCTGCTATACTTTCTCTCCTGTCACCCTGAGCTGGAGGACTCACTTGAGCCCTTTGGACCAGAGCCCTACATTGATGCAAAACCCCAGAGGCTGGCACATTCTCCAACAGAGGCCTTTTCTCCAACACCAGAAGCCTTAGCTCATTCCCTTTCTCTCTGGCTCTGATCTGCCCTGCAGACTTCTGGAGTCCAGACACACAGACCACCCTCCATAGCTTGGGTCCCATCTGATTTTAGATACCCCACAGATCCCCCTGGCCTGGCTCCTTCCCACGCCTGGAGGACAGTGTAATCTTTTGTCAGATCCTAGGATGCAGCAGACTGATAATCGAGGCCAGAGAAGGGGGCGGCTCTTCTGTGTGTGCTGCCCATTGTGAAGCGACACTCTGCGGGAGCCATGAGGCTGAGAGGAGGGGCAGGCTGTTGCTCCTGCCTGAGTCAGTGGAGGGGGACTGGCAGGGCTGGGCCCTGAAGTAGTCCTGTGACCTTGGACAAGTGAGAGGCCCTCAAGCTTTGCACCCCTCATCTATAAAATGGTGTAGTGGGCTGAATTGTGTTCCCCTAAAACAGTGATGGCGAACCTTTTGAGCTCGGCGTGTCAGCATTTTGAAAAACCCTAACTTAACTCTGGTGCCGTGTCACATATAGAAATTTTTTGATATTTGCAACCATAGTAAAACAAAGACTTATATTTTTGATATTTATTTTATATATTTAAATGCCATTTAACAAAGAAAAATCAACCCAAAAAATGAGTTCGCGTGTCACCTCTGACACACGTGTCATAGGTTCGCCATCACTGCCCTAAAAGATATGTCCCAGTCCTAACCCCCAAACTTATAAATGTGACCTTATTTCAGGGTGGGAATCTTTTTTCTGCCAAGGGCCATTTAGAGATGTATAACCTCATTTGCAGGCCATACAAAAGTATCAAGTTAAAAATTAGCCTGCTATATTTGGTCAACATTTAATTAACTCACCCCTAAAGCCTTGGCAGGGCCAGACCAAATGATTTCGAGGACCTTATGGATGCTCCCCACCTCTGCCTTATTTGGAAATAGGGTCTTTGCAGATATAATTAAGTCAAGGATATCAAGATGAGATCATCCAGGATTTAGGGTGGCCTTAAATCCAGTGACGATTGTCCTTGTAAGATACGGGAGGGAGAGATTTGGGATACAGAGACACAGAGGGGAAGGCCATGGGAGGGTGGAGGCAAGATCAGACAAGCCAGGACCGTGGAAAGTGATCGCAGCCACTAGAAGCTGGAGGGGTGTGGGAGGGAGTCTTCCCTCAGAGCCTCCAGAAGGAATCCATCCTGCCAACACATCGATTTTGGGTTTCTGGCCTTCAGCACTGGAGATGAGAAGTTTCCATCATCTTAAACCACCCAGTTTGTGGTAATTTGTTGCAGCAGCCTTAGGAAATTAAAACAAATGGCAATAATAATCGTCCTGAGGACCTTACAAGGTTTCTGAGAGGATTGAAATGGGAGGGACGGAGGAGCTTCCTGCACCACCGAGTGTGGATCAGGTGTGAGCATGAATGAGGTGCGAGTGTGGATCAGGTGTGCGGCTGCTCCCCGGGAGGCCCCCGAGGCTGCCTGTTCTCACAGCTGCCCCTAAATTCTTCTCTGCCTTCCACAGACACTCCCAGGCTTTAGACCGGCGGTTCTCAACCTGTGGGTCTCGACCCCTTTGGCGGTTGAACGACCCTTTCACAGGGGTCGCCTAAGACCATCCTGCATATCAGATATTTACATTACGATTCATAACAGTAGCAACATTACAGTTATGAAGTAGCAACGAAATAATTTTATGGTTGGATCACAACATGAGGTACTGTATTTAAAGGGCCAGAAGGTTGAGAACCACTGCTTTAGACCAGGGGTCCTCAAACTACGGCCTGCGGGCCACATGCAAATACAAATATTGTATTTGTTCCCGTTTTGTTTTTTTACTTCAAAATAAGATATGTGCAGTGTGCATAGGAATTTGTTTATAGTTTTTTTTTAAACTATAGTCCGGCCCTCCAACGGCCTGAGGGACAGTGAACTGGCCCCCTGTTTAAAAAGTTTGAGGACCCCTGCTTTAGACAGTGTTCTCAACCTTGGCTGCACATTAGAATCCCCTGGGAATCTTTTTAAAATCCTGATTTCTAGGCCTCATCCTCCGGAAATTCTGTTTCTTTGTTATGGGGTGGGGCCATAACAGGAGTAACAAAGAAACAGAATTTCCAGAGGATGAGGCCCAGAAATCAGGATTTTAAAAAGATTCCCAGGTGATTCTAATGTGCAGCCAATGTTGAGAACCACTGCTTTAGACAGTGCAACTGAGCCCTGTCCCTTAGGTATTCCAACACCTTCTTATGTTCCCTGTGTATTTAAATGCTTAAAAATGTTTGAAGTTTTAAAATGTTTAACTTTCAGTAGGATATAATATATGATGTGATAAAAAAAAAATATCAAGTACTACCAAAGATTACATGTGAAAAATACCCCCCGCTCCCCATCCTCCTGCTCCCCTCCCCAGGGGCTGTTACCAGGTAGCTGAAGTCTTCCAGAGCTGCACTGGCTGATGGGACTTTGTGAGATGATAGAACTGCACACCATCCAGTCGTCCAGTTGGCGGCCCCACTAGCTGCTCATGGTTATCAAGCCCTTGAAACTGACAAACTGAATTTTTACTTAACTTTAATTAATTTTAGTTTAAATGGCCATGTGTGGCTAGTGGCTATGGTACAGACAGCCTGATTTTTTAAAAATATATTTTATTGATTTTTTACAGAGAGGAAGGGAGAGGGATAGAGAGTTAGAAACATCGATGAGAGAGAAACATCGATCAGCTGCCTCCTGCACACTCCCCACTGGGTATGTGCCCACAACCAATGTACATGCCCTTGACCGGAATCGAACCTGGGACCCTTGAGTCCGCAGGCCGATGCTCTATCCACTGAGCCAAAGCGGTTAGGGCCAGACAGCCTGATTTTTGAGATAGTTTATGGACATTTCAGCCAGTAGCTCCCTTCCTGTTTTTAAACAAATGGTATCAGAGGTTGTGGTCCCTGTGTTGCTTTTTTTAGTTTGCAATTTCTCTTTGAGATGGTCTGACTCAGTCCAATACCAGAGGGCAGGTGCTGCCTTGTTGGGTTAAATGATGGAATCCTGTCTGGTTGTCGGGCTGTCCTCTGAGGAATGTGACCAGACCCCACAGGGACACTGGATTGTTTCTTGTCCTATGTTCTTAAAGACCGTCCTCCGGGGAAGTTTTGGAGGGAAGGAGGGCTGCTGCTCGCCCTGTCCTCTGCTTCCCCGTGCTTTGTCCTGAAGCCCATCACAAGCCAGGCATGCTGCAGGGCCGGGCGACATTGGGCTGGAGGACGGGAGCCCGTCGTGTGTTGGGGGAGGTGGCCCTCAGAGCAGTCATCCTGAATCCTTGCAAGAGGGGTTGGGGCTGGGGATGGCCCTGAAGCCTGATCTGTGGGAGACTCCGGCAATACCCCGCCTCACTGTGCTCTGAAGTTCCAGAGGACGGCTCAGGGCTGGCACCTCAGAGCCTAAATCCATGTGAACAGCTGCCGTGTGTCCCATCCTGCACGTCCTGGAGATGTGGGCCACTCTGGTGTGAAAGGTGGTTGCATTAACTAACTCTTTTAGTTAGAAACCTCAGAACACTAACTAATGTTCTGACCATGCTACATTAATAAATCAAAAGAGGGGAAATTATTAACTCATGTAACTGGAAATGAAAAGGTCAGAGGCAGAGCCGGAATCAGGTGTGTCAGGCTCAGGGCCTCTCTCTCCATCTCTAAGCTCTTCTCTGTGTCCTTTTCAGACAGTCTCTCCGGGGGGCCTGAGGTGGCCCCCAACAGCTCCATGGGTAGACCACTCCTTCTCAGCAACCCCAACAGACAGAGCGCTGCTTCCCAAAAGTCCCAGCAGCAGGGAATGCAGAAGTGTTATGGGCTGAGATGTGTCCTCAAAATTCACATGTTGAATTCCTAACCCCCAGTACCTCAGAAAGTGGCTGTATTTGGAAATATAGTCTTTAAAGAGGTAATTGAGTTAGAATGAGGTCCTTAAAGTAGGCCCCAATCCCATATGACTGGTGTCCTCATAAGAAGGGGAGATTAGGACACATATATGCACAGCGGAAGACCAGCCAAGGGGAGAGGCCTCAGAAGGAACCCACCCTGCCAACACCTCGATCTTGGACTTCCGGTCTCCAGAACTATGAAAAAATAAAGTTCTCTTGTTGAAGCCACCCAGACTGTTATGGTGCTTTGTTCTGGCAGCCCTAGCAAAGTAACTCAGGGGGCTATTGTGGAACGGGTACAGGGTGTCTGTTTGGAAAGAAGGGAAAGTGCTGGAAATGTTGTGTAGTGGTAATAGTTGTACACATTAAGAATATACTCAGTGCCATGGAATTGTGCACTTTTCAAAAGTTCAAATGGTAAAAATACATAATTTTGTATGTATTTTACCACAATTAAATAAAACGTCTCAGAATTGACCCGGACTTTCTTGGTTTGGGGCAGGTGCCTATCCCTGAACTAATTACTGTGCCTGGAGCATGGATGCACTGATCAGCTAGGTCTAGGTCATGTGACTTTTCTTAGATAGGGGTTGGTGTTGATGCTGCCAGAATGTGGGCTGAGAATTAGGGCGGGGTGGGGATGGGGTTACCCTAAGAATTTTAGTGTGCTCTTCCCAGAAGAGAAAATGATACAGCTGGGTAGACACAGATGGGAGGTGACCACTTCAGTCCTGCTTCAGGGACAGTTGACTAGCCACTGAACCACACAAGTCTTCTGCTGTTGAACTTGTCCAACAGGCAGCATGGCCCAGTGGGAAAGCGCTTGGACGCTCAGCCCAGACTGCCAGGTTCAAATTCTCTGTCACGACCTCCATGACCTTGGACGAGTAATTTATCCTCTGTGTGCCTCAGTGTTTCATCTGTGAAATGGGGTTTCTGATCGCATCTACCTTAAAAGATTGTTGCAAGGATTGAATGAGTAAATACATGTAGAGGGTTCAGAACAGGGCCTGGCACTGCTTCTGGAGAGTCAGTTGTGGTCACTCTTAAGCCAGATCCATTGCCCCCAGGCCAGTGCTGACTCACCTAGTGCGGCCTGTTACCTTCTTCATTTTTGTTGACATCAGTCAGGGCTGTCAGAGAGGTAGGGAGAGGAAATTCAGAGTTGGCGTTTCGCTGGGACTATTCTGGGGGGAAAGAACAAAGGCTTGGCAGGCTTTATTGGAATGTCCTTCTGGGACGTGGGTGAGAAAAGGCTGGTGACAGAGCACTGGGGTGAGAGAACCAGAAAGAAAAGAGACCGTGTGGCCTGGGGACTCCGGTCAGGCACTCATGGCCTCCAGAGGCCACGTGCAAAGCCCAGGGTGGCTGCCCCTTCACACAACTCACTGTTTCTAACCGGGCTCGACCTGCCTTGGAAATATTCAGAACTTTTCATCACTGTGGTAATACCCTTCAATTCCTTGTTGTGCCTTTTTTGTATCCTTATATAATAGACCAGCGACATTGCATATGGTTTCCACATGAAGTGCACTGTGCTTGCAGTGCAGGGTGACCTTCCAGAAATTAATAGACAGATTAATCAGAGTTAGAATTTCACTGCTCTGCAAAGTGCTTGGGAGTTTGAGCCAAGGAGTGAAAATCTACCTAGGAGAGCACAAAGCACCACGTGGAAATGACATAGACCTTGATACATCCATCGACAGCTTGCGGGAATGTTACAGAACAGAACAGACTTGGTAGAAGCCGCTTGCATGCAGCCTGTTTGTTCTGGCCATTGGCTTGGGAAAGAGCTTAGCGAAGAGGGTGCCTTTTCCTACTACTTTGACACTGGAAATTGTTATCCCCCTTCCAATTATTTCTTATTTGTAGAATTTTTAAAATAATACCTTTTTTTATGTGTTAAATCCTAGTTGACTTGAGTTTGTGGTAAATTTCAGTAGCGTAATGACAGTTAAGCTATTCATGTCAAGCTGTGCAAAGTGGAAGGGAATAGTTTGTGTGTCTGATTTTTGGGGGGAGGGCTAGAATTCTCTATAGAATGGTCTCAGTTTCCTCTCTACCATGCATAGATATTTGTTCATTCATTTATTCATTCATTCACTCATCTCTCTGTACCCTATTCTGTAATTGTCCTTGGGGCAATCTTTTTTTTCTTTTAATATTTCTTTATTGATTTCAGAGCAGAAGAGAGAAGGAGAGAGAGATAGAAACATCAATGATGAGAGAGAATCATTGATCGGCTGCCTCCTGCACACCCCTCACTGGGGATTAAGCCGCAACCCAGGCATGTGCCCTTGGCCAGAATCGAACCTGGGACCCTTCAGTCCGCAGGCTGATGCTCTATCCACTGAGCCAAGCCAGGTAGGGCTCCTTGGGGCAATCTTGACCAAGGTTGTTAAAGGGAGACTGTTAGAGGGATTGCAGATCTGGCTGTTGGAGGACGACAGCACAGATAGAAGAATTATAATATGTTGAGAACGGAAAGAGTTTGAAGAGGAAAGTCCTACAGAGACTAAAGGGAGGGGGAGATCACCTCAGATCAGGATTGCAGATTTGGTTCCAGCAGAGACACTCACTGAGAGGGTGCTCAGGGTGGGGACCTCGTCTTGTTCCCTATCACGTCCCCTGACCCTAGAATGGTGCTGAGCACTTGAAGGAGAGATGATTACTGTCTGCTAATGACTTCATTGGAAGAGAGGTCACGAGAACTTGAATGAGGGCCATGAGAATTGATGACAGGGAGCAGCTGTCACAGTCCCTGGACCATGTGGTGGACAGAACTCACAAACAGGATGGATGGGCTTGGGAGTGGACAGAGGTGCCCAAGGCTGCAAGCCTGGGGGAAGGGTGATGTCCCAGTAGACACAGGAAATCCCCAAAGAGGGATTTGGCAGGCAAGACCTATAAGCATGGTTTTGGACAGTGGCCTTTCGAACCACTTTGTAGACCCACTGATGAATGGAAGAAAATAATTAGAAGTCTTCTCTTAAGGCTTCGTCTAGCCACTCGGAATCTGTTAATTATAAAATGTACCGTGTCCTGTAAATAAAAGTCTCGAGGTTTAACTATGGACTAACCACTGGGAGCTAGGGATTTTCTTGTGACCACCAGAGGGAGCCCACTATATTCATTAAATTCTATAGAATTCCAGCAGGAATTGAAAAGAGGAGGATAATTAATATTTTAAAAATTTACTGGAAAGCACACAGAAGTTCAAATCAAGGGCAAGTAAAACACAAAGTTCAACATAAATAACAAACACATGGTTCATAGTCCTGAGATAAAAAGTGTTCTCGCAAAAGAATAAGGAAAGCCAAATACTTCTGTGGAAGAATAGGCAAAGGATGTGAATATATGGAGTCCCCAGTAGAAAAATACAAATGGTGACACTTCCCTTCAGTGAATACTTACAGAGCACCCGTTCTGCTCCAGGCACTGCTCTGGGCACTTTAAAAAATGGTCCATGTCATGAATAATTGCAGAAACACCCAGCAAGATATCAGTTTTCAGCAATCAGATTGATAATGTTTAAATTGTTTCCAGCTTTCTGGAGGGAAGTTTGGCATATAAACAAAAATTTGGAAAGTACAAACTTTCTCCCAGCACTTTCACTCCTAGGCTCTATATATCCTGACAGCTGTGTGAAGGTGCTTGTACGTTGATGTTTATCAGAGCATCACTTGCAGTAGCAAAAACATTGAAAATAACACAGAGAGACCTTTATAAGGGAAATATAGCCACAGCTTTTCAATAGGGAGAAAACTGATTTTAAAGCAAAATAACATCACAATGTGAACAGTGGGTGATTGCATTATAAGTGCCCTTCATTTTTTTTTCTTATTTGCACTTTCTCTCTTTTTTAAAAATATATTTTTATTGATTTCAGGGAGGAAGGGAGAGAGAAAGAGTGAGAATCATTTATCGGCTGCTTCCTGCATGCCCTCCACTGGGGATCAAGCCTGAAACCCTGGCATGTGCTCTGATCTGGAATAGAACCACGACCTCCTGGTTCATGGGTCAACACTCAACCACCGAGCCCCACCAGCCAGGCACATTTTCTGAATAGTCCAGAACAACAAGTAAAACAGCTAAAAGGTATTTACCTGAAAAGTAGACAGTTTCTGTTTCTGGCCCTGAGCTGGACACAGCCCTGTCCAGGTGTCTTCCTGGATCACACACCTATACTCCCCACCTCCTGATCTCCTGGGAAATAGCTCCATCTGACTTAATGTCTACTGTCCACTCAGCAGGATACCTGACCCTCACAGGTATTCCAAAAATGTTTGTATTTCGTAAACACTATATTTCTAGAGGATCTTTTAAAGCTGAAAGGTGCACTGTAGAGGTTGTTTCACATAGAAACTCATGGAGAGTAATAGAAAGCAGGTCTTCTGGAATAAGACAGGCCTGGACTTGAGACCTGGATCTGCCAATTAGAACTGTGTGAGTTATTTAACTTTTCTGGGCTTCAATGAATTATTTTTTTTTAAAGAATATGTTTTTATTGATTTTTTTTGAGAGAGAGAGAGAAAGAAACATCAATGTTGAGAGAAGCATCGATCAGTTGCCTCTCGCATGCACCCTGACCAGGCATCAAACCCGAAACCTGGGTATGTGCCCTGGCCGGGAATCTTTCAGTGCACGGGATGACGTTCAACCAACTGAGCACACTGGCCAGGGCTGAACTACTCTTTAATAATGGCACAGAAATCCCAAGCGTAGGTTTTATTCTTCATTTAAAAATATTTACTGTTATATTTGGAAGGCACAGAGGTGAACAAAACAAAATCTGTGCTCTGATGGAATTTCCATTCCAGGTGTCTGGGTTAGGGTAGAGAAGACAAATGAACTAAAACAGGTAAATCAATAAATAAGTGATAACTGTGAATTATGATAGGAGCTATGGCGACATGAACAGGGTCCTTTGGTAGAGGGCTAAAGGGGTGCTGATGTTAAGATATTCTTTAGAAAGGGAGACCAGGGGAAGCTTCTCTGGGAAAAGGACACTGATGCCAAGATTTGTGTGATGAGAAGCCAGGCATCCCAAGATGCACCAGTGTCCCTCAGAATAGCAAGTTGGTTCTTAGGCAGCCAAGAGGTTGGGGTGTCATCTAGAAACTGGGAAGGGTCAGTGTCTGAAGCAAGCAGGGGAGGGCATGATGAGATAATGTGGGAGAGGTGGGTCAGGTCCATGTGGCCCAGCCCTCTTGGCTATGGAAGAGCATGTATTTCATCGAAAAAGCAATGGGAAATTGTCGCTGGGTTGAAAATAAAGAAGTGACATTGTCCAATTTATGTTTTCAAAGCTCTGGCTAATGCACATGGAGAGTGGACTGGGAGAAGTGCCTGAGAGGAAAGTGGGGGTCAAGGAAGTGAGGAAGCCAGTTAGGAGGTTATTACAATGGTCTAGGCCAGATGTCACCAGTGCTTGGACTGAGGGCATGGTGGTGGAGGCAGTGGGAAGACCGGATGACGTAGAGTGTACTTTAGAGGGTACACTGGCATGACTTAGAGGATGACTGAGTAGCGGGGAATGAGGGAGAGAGAAGATGACTCTCCAATTCTGGATGACACCCTGATTTTGACTTGGACAATTCAGTGGTGCCATTTGCTACAATGGGGGAGAAGAGGATGAGGAGTTTGTTCTGACCTGTTCACTGTGACATGACTATGGGACATCTGAGAGGAGGTACCCAGGCAGCTCCTGGATGAAATGGCACAATAAGGTGGAGGCAGTGGCACAGGGCCAGGCCAGAGTGGGCTGTCGTCTCTGTGTGTTGACTCTGGGCACACGTATGTTGGGGGTAGTCATGAAGACAGCAGTGGGCTGTGGTGTTTGCCTTCTTCCTTACTCTGGAGGCTGGCAGACCTATTCCTCACTGTTAGGGTTCTCCAAGAAACAAAACCAATAAATATATCTTACATAAAGAGATTATCTGTAACTTTATAAAGATATATCTTGGGAGGGGGCATGGGGGTTAACGGGTAGAGGTGGGCAAAGAAGGGGAAATGGGGGACATCTGTAATAGTGTCAACAATTTTTTTTAAAGATATATCTTTATAAAGATATATGTATATAAAAAGCGATTTATGCCCGGCCAGCGTGGCTCAGTGGTTGAGCATCGACTTATGAAGGAGGTCACGGTTCGATATCCAGTCAGGGCACATGCCTGGGTTGCGGATTCGATCCCCAGTAGGGGGCATGCAGACAGCCAATCAATGGTTCTCTGTCAGTATTGATGTTTGTATCACTCTCCCCCTCTCCCTTCCTCTCTGAAATCAATAAAAATACATTTTTTAAAAAGTGATTTATTTTAAGCAGTTGGTTCATGTGATTATGGGCTGGCAAGTCCAAAATCTTCAGGGTGAGTCAGCAAGCTGGAGACCTAGGAAGGCCAATGTTCCAGTTTGAGTCCAAAGGCCATCTGCTGTAGAACCAGGAAGGGCTGGTGTTGCAGATCAAGTCCAAGGGCAGTCTGCTGGAGAATCCTCCCTTGTTTGGGAATTCTCTTTGTTCTATTCAGGCCTTCAACTGATTATGGAGGATAATCTGCTGTGCTCTAAATCCATCTGTTTGAATGTTAATATCATTCCAGAAATCCTCACATAAACATCCAGATGAATGTTTGACCACATATCAGGGCACCATGGCTCAGATGACAAAGGTAACTAGTTGTTACATTTACCTCCTCTGTTACTTCTCTCAGGGTTCTCCTCCTCCCTCGTCTCTCTCTCTCTCTCTCTCTCTCTCTCTCTCTCTCTCTCTCTCTCTAGTCCGTTAGTTCTCTTATCCTGTCTTTCATGTGCTGACTGAGCCCCCCCTCTACCATCCCACCACCACTGCCTTCTTCAGACCCTCATCACCCTTCATCCTTTCCATGCCTTCTCAGGATTGGAGCAAAGCGATGTGCGATCTAAAAGCCTTCCATGGTTCTCCATGGCCTTCAGGATCAAATGTGCAATCTGTATTGGCCTTCCTCAATCTAATTCCTGTTTTCCTCTCTTGACCCATTTCTCACATCATATTACCTTCCTGCGCCCTATGGGGTGACTGTTTCTCAGTCAGCACCCATGTGTCATTCCTTTGCTTGAAATGTCTCTCCCCTTCTGTCTTTTTTTTTTTTTTGCTCCAAAATATTTTATTAGTAAAATTCTTATATAGAAAAAGATTGAAGAAAAGTTACCTGTCACACTGAATAACATGTGAAAGCATGTGTAGATTGTGGTTTCTAATTTCTCTACAAAATTAACCAGCCATCTGGAGTAAAGAGAGTCAGAAATAGTAAATATAATCATATCAGTTTTTGGAGCACTTCAAAGTACAAAAAACATTGTGCTAGTTTTTAAGTGCAAAGAAAGGTCATCATACAATTGACTTTAAAAATTACAAATAACAATCTGTACATCAAGTATATTTTTTAGGCCTCTCGTGTGCCTAGCACTCTGCAGAAAGAGAAGAGGGGACCCATCACATCAGGTCTGGCCCATGTCAGCTTCAGGACCATCTCCTCCTTTCTCAAGGGGAACGTATCCTTCAGGCTGAAGAGGGCCACAGGTATCACCAGGGAGACATAGAGGTCCTGTCTGTGCCGTGCTTATCTACGAGCTCATGCTGAAGAAACGGAGGGATTCGCAGCGACAACCTGAGTCGCAGAGCGAGGGCCAGAGGCATAATCTCTGTTCCTATCCTGCTGATGAGGGTCGGGCACACGCCCACCAGATCTACCACAGTGATAGGTCCGAGATCCAGGCTGCCCGGTGCTGCTGTGGCATTCCCAGCTGCAGCCTCTAGAGGAGGTTTCGGGCTGTGAGTGTAGACACAGTGACAGTCTCCTTTTCTCAGAAAGCTGATCCAGAAGTGCAGCTGCTGTTCTGATGCCCACATTGACATTCATGGCTGCAGAGATGGGCTCCCTGCCAGACCAAGCCAGGTTGGATGGACATACCTGGGCAGGGCTCTCCTGTAGCTCATAGCGGCGGGGCAGAACTCGGAGCACTTCGTGTAACCATTCTCTGGGGCATTGAGTTTTCACAGCGTCTGACTGCAGGGACACAAGCCCAGATGGATCTCACTGCTGAGCTCCCCTCCACAGTCTCCCCTCCTGGCTTTTTACTTGAAGAATCTATATTCATTCTTCACGATCCAGCTTTAATCTCACCTCTTCTGGGAACTTTCCCCATTTTCTAGGCACAATGTATTGCCCCCTCCACTCTGATCCCACCACACTTTGGGTATCCCTCAAAACAGTCCATATTGGAATTGAGGTCGCTTCACTTGCCTGTCACTCCCCCTGACCAGCCTGTGAAACCCTGACATTTCCCCCGATGTCTTCATGGGGCCCAGCTCATACCAGACCCTCCAGTGAGTGTTAGATGGGGGTGAGGGAAGAAAGGACAAACTATGCCCTC
This sequence comes from Myotis yumanensis, assembly GCF_028538775.1. NCBI lineage: Eukaryota > Metazoa > Chordata > Mammalia > Chiroptera > Vespertilionidae > Myotis > Myotis yumanensis. Next base: position 38,807,088 of record NW_027223756.1, on the reverse strand, counting down.
ACTAAAGGAGCACATGGAATTCAGCTCATTTTATAAACATGTTTGGGTGAGTTGTGGAGTCATAGTCACAAGTCTGCTAGAGGACTGTTACGGAGAAGGGGTAGTAAAAGCTGTAAAAAAGCTGCCACCGTGACATTGTCCTTCCTGAATTCCACACTGTCCAGGAGCCCGCCAACCTGCACTGGGCAGCTTCTTGACTCAGGTGTTGGCCCTTCTTGCGGTTAGACTTTCTCCTTACTTCCTTTCAGTTTTCCCCATGCTTTTACCTCTTGGCTTTTTCTCCTTGGTCATCTGAGGCTTAACTCTGGCCAGGGCTTGGCTCTGCTGAGTTCTGAGCTGGCTCCGAGGCCAATGATTGGAAGTCATTAGCATTTGGTTTGGCCCTGGCCAAGGTCCCTTTTCCGTGAATCAGATCCGGTCCTGCCTGATGCCTTGGGGGACTTGCCACTCGGTCAGAAATGTTTTCCTACAGGGAAATGGTGCAGAAATATTCTTCCTGAAAAGCCTTCTCAACCCTTTGCAGCTAAATTGCCTACACTGAGGAGGGCTTGGGAGCTGTGTAGACCTGGGCACTCCCCCACTGCTCCCTGGTCTGGGAGCCTCGCCTCTGCACAGTCTCTCTGCATGTCTTCTCTCTCCTTTGACCACCGAGCCTCTCGGTGTTTCCTCCCGAGGCCTCACAGAGGTTCCGTGTGCCACCCCAAAGCTGAGCTATCCGCAGCCTTGAGAGGTGGCACAGGCATGCCCTGCCATGAACCTGCCGCCCCATCCTCATATGTGCCTTTCATCCTTGTTGGGCTGGTGGCATAGACAGAGCTGCCCTTGCGAAACTGTAGATAGGATTGGTTATGACCAAAACACATGGAAATGTCCCCACTTTTCCTTTATCTCTTGATCTAGATTGCTCCAGGCCACTCGGGCTCGTGGTGTTCTCATTTCATCCTCCCTAAGTGTTTATAGCCTGGGACGGCCCAGCTGGTGCGGGAGGAGGGAGGCGGCTATGAGGGCTGGCCTTGTGGGTCTGCGCTGTTCTGGGAGCAGAGGCGAGGGAGGGAGACCCGATGGATGGCGAACAGATGAGCGTTCTTTGGTCACTAGCAACAGAAAGTCACTCAGGCAGATTGAGACAGACAGGGGGAGTAGTGGAAGAAACGCAGGAGCTCACAGAGGCGAAGTGCCCGCTGAGGAAGAGGCGTGGGAAGGGCAGCGTGCAGGGCAGCTCCCAGGTCCAGGCTGCAGGAAAGGGTGGGCGGCCCCCAAGTAGAAGCCTCAGCCGAGCATCTGCACCGACTCTTTCATGTGTGTCTCTTGCCTGAGATTCAGGGTCTCAGGAGAGAGAGTCCTTCTGTGTGGGCCTGGACGCCGTGTTTACCCCTCTGCCCCAGGGGCTTCCACTGCAGGGCTGAGAGGCCCAGAGAGCACCCCTCACCTGAATGCCAGGATGCAATGGGGGGCTCGCAGTCTGGGTTTGGATGCAGGTGAGCCTGCCCGTGAATGCCAGTTGTGCCACCTATCGGTTATGTGATCTCAGACACCTTATCTGACTCCTCATTTGTAAAATGGAATAGCATTATGTACCTGATGGCTTTGTTTTCAAGATACACTCAGATCAATGTATGGGGAACATCGATCTCAGTGTAGCCTCAGAACATTTTTGGCATGCAGTAGGCATCTAATAAAGTCTGTTTATTTACCCGTAGGTCCCCAGGAGGTGGGAGAGCCAGACACAGATCACTTCGTGGGCATTAAGGGGGCAAGGACAGCATAGGATGGGGCACTTTTCTTTTGTTGCCTCCTCCACGGAAAAGAACGTCAATTCTGCTGAGACTCTTAGTTTCTTTGATACAAGAATCCCTGTGTGAACCTCCTGCTCACAGATGGCAGGACAGCAACTGCTTCCTCACAGAAGATCCGTAGTCAGCATTTTAAAGTCCTTTCTTTTGGGTGGTCTTGGGGTTTCCCTCAGGATCCCAGGCTCTTCTTCCCCGCCCCACTATTCTTTTTTATTCTTCAGCCCCATCTTTAGAAATAGGACTGAGTGCCTGAATGCCGGCTGAGCTGCCTTCCCCACCAGGTCATGATTTTCATGACCCTAATGGGTGTGAAGTGGCCTGTTGTCTGGTCATTTCTTCAGAATTGCCCCTGTCGCCTGCTCACTCACAGGCCTGCACAGAAAGAAGTTCAACTCTTGGAGGCTGAGGCTCCAAGGGAAACAGAGCTCACTAGGAAAGAACTTCCATCAGACAAAGGAAACTGCATGACCAAGATCAAGGAGGGCCAGGACCACCTCCCCTGTTAGAAGCTCACGCATCCATCTTCCCTTGCAGTGCTTTTTGGAAAATGTATCTTTAAAAAATGTATAGATGCCTGGCCAGTGTTTCTCAGTGGTTAAGTGTTGACCTATGAACCAGGAGGTCATGGTTCGAGTCCCAGTCAGGGTACATGCCCTGGTTGCAGACTCGATCCCCAATAGGGAGTGTACAGAAGGCAGCTGACCAATGATTCTCTCTCATCATAGAAGTTTTTCTCTCCCTCTCCCTTCCTCTCTGAAATAACTAATTATATTTTTTAAAATTTATAGACAAGGCCACCTGAGCCCCTGAGTGGGTGGGCAGCAGGTGACTTGGAAGCACAGCTTAGAGAATGCACCTGAGCTGTGCCACCACAGAAGGACTGCACAGTAACTTTACCCTGAGCATCACTTCCTGTTGGTGGAACTGGCTGTCACACAGCTGAGGATAAAGACAGACCCTGTGGACCCAAGTGCTTCCAGGACAGCATCTTTATGACGTGTGACCGTGGGCCTTGCAGTGACCTTCAGGGAGGGGGGTAGTTCTTAGCATTTTCTCTGTATGTTGTGTGGGGGTGCTCTGAGAGGACAGGGATTGTCTCCCGAAGAAGACCAGGAGCAGCTGCCCGGGAGTGACTGTCCTCTTCCTCCCCCGCCACCCCTGAGGCAGGATTTGGGCTTAATTTCCAGGAGGGCAAATAGTGCCTCTCTGGTCCTGTTTGTGCCCTAAGTGTACATTCTGAACTTTTTCTTTCCCCATTAGGGATCCAGGCGCTCCATCCGGGACTAGGAGTAGAGGGGGCTGTGTGGGTCAAGTTCTGCACTGGGGCACTGGCCCCTTCACCATGGAGGTAGTAAAGAGGGGGACGTTGTATGTGTGGAGGGGGAAGATGCTCAGGAGAGACTGCTTGCAGGAAGGAGAGGGTACCTCAGGATGTAGGGAGATTGTCTCTGTGGAAGAAGGTGGAGGTGAAGGGGGGGATGGAGAAGTGATGCATGAACCCAGATCTGCCCCATCCTCACCGGGGGCAGGGACTGTGCGCCTCTCAGAATTGGCTGTGGGATGATTCCAAACCCTCTGGCCAGAATCCCCTAAGGCCGACTGAGTTGGTCTCCAAGGCTTCACTTAGGAAGTGAGCTGCTCATTTCCTACCTCACTGTGTTACATGCTCCCAGTGACCCTACAAATGAGTGATGTCTGCAATGCGCTTTCCCAACAGCCCTGCTCAGCTCCTGTAGATGCATGCCGATCCATCTCATATTTGGTCTTCCTCTTTTCCTGCTGCCTTCTATTTTTCCCAGCATCATTGTCTTTTCCAGAGAACCCTGTCTGCTCATGGTGCGCCTGGAGTAGGACAGCTTCAGTTTTTTCATTTTTGCTTCCAGCAATGTTTCAGGTTTAATTTGCTCTAGGACTCACTTGTTTGTGTTTTGGGAAGTTCAATATCTATAGAGCTTCCCTCCAACACCATGTTTCCAGTGAATCCACTTATTCTTCCTACGAGCCTTCTCCACTGTCCAACTTCCACATCCACACATAGTAACTGAGAAGACGAGGGTGTGGATGAGCTCAGCCTGGGTCTCTAATGACACATCTTTGCTCTTAGCGGTCTTTTCTAACGCTGTCATTGCGCCCTTCTGAGTCTCTGTCTTCTCTTGAATTCTTGGCTTTAGTTTCCATTTGAATTGATGACTAAAACCAAAATGAACAAAATCTTTACCCATTTCAGCATCTTCAAGGCCTGTGCTAAAGTTGTGTGTTTCTTCTGTGGTCATGATTGTTGTCTTTTTGATGTTCAGATGCAGTCCTGCTGTGGCACTTTCTTCTTTCACTTTCATCAGAAGTCATTTCAAATTGACTTCTTTGCTACTTTCTGCTGGGACCTTCTCTAGTTTTCCTCCACACCAATCATCTGCATATCTTGTTATTGGTATTTCTTTAATCAATTTTCACTCCTTCCAGGGACCCCTTTCTAGTCTTTACAACCTATTATTGTAAAAGTAAACTGTGCTTAAAATTAACTCACTGTCCCTACTCAAAAAACAAAACAAAAGAAAACAAAAAACACAGAAAAACCCGTAGATCTAAAGTTAAAAAAAAAAAGTCTGCTTTGTACCTCCACCTCCCCACCCTCTGCCATCCCATGAACTAGATGTAAATCTTTAATCACTTTTGTGCACATTCTGCCAGACTTTTTCCTGTACTTAAACAAATACCCACATTTATTTATTTGTTTACTTATTTATTTGTTATTTTAGAAAGAGAAAGAAACATTGGTGTGAAAGAGAAACATTGCTCAGTTGCCCCCCCTACACGCCACGACCAGGGATTGAACCCTCAACCTGGGTATGTGCCCTGATTGAGAATCCAACCCTCCACCTCTGGTGTAGGGATGACACTCCAACCAACCAAGCCACACGGGCCAGGGCAACCAAATACCCACTTTTAAATTCTTCAGAAATAAAATGATGCATGGTATTCTGAACTTTGTTTTTTGTCTTCACAACTTAAAAGTACCGTTCTTGCCAAACCGGTTTGGCTCAGTGGATAGAGCGTCGGCCTGCAGACTGAAAGGTCCCAGGTTCGATTCCGGTCAGGGGCATGTACCTGGGTTGCGGGCACATCCCCAGTGGGAGATGTGCAGGAGGCAGCTGATCGATGTTTCTCTCTCATCGATGTTTCTAACACTCTGACTTTCTCCCTTCCTCTCTGTTAAAATTCAATAAAATATATTAAAAAAAAAAAAAAAAAAAAGTACCGTTCTTTGTCAGTCAACCTGAATAGGCTCCAGGTGCCCACGGCCATGCTCAAATCACCACCAAACCCTGACTCCAGGCAGTCAGCTGGGGGGTCCCTGCATCTCTCTGGCCTGCTCTCCTCCCCCAACAGCCTTTTTCTCCAAGAGCGCTGGTCCTTCTTCCTCCTCTGCCTTCCTGGACCTTTTCCAGTTTCTCTCCACATCAGTCATTTTCACTTTCCCCATCATGTTCACTCTGCAAGGTAAAAGTCTCTTGCTGTGTTCCAGCTCCTTTTGATGCCGGCCTTCCTGTCCTTTCTCCCATCAGCCTCTCTGAAGCCACAGTGATGGGGGTGGGGGTGGGGGGATGGGGGGTGGGGGGTAGGGGTGGCAAGCTAAAGTGCTTCCATAGGAGGCAGTGGAAAGGCAGTGAATACACACACACTTAATACTCTCTCATTCTGATATCAACATATTCATACCTCTGATGTCTGCCTCATTATTTGTTTTCACTTCGTGTCAAAATAAAACTTATACAGGCAAGAGCACATTTCCTAAATGCCGTGTGATGAATTGCCAGACACAACACACCTGTGTCCAGGTCAAGGAACAGCACATGACCTGCCCTCCAGAGACTCTCCCACGGCCATCTCGTGCACACACACAGAAGGTCAGCTTTGCCTGTGTTCAGCTCTAGATGGGTGGACTCACATGGTATAGATTCTTTAGTCCTCAGCTGAGCAGTATATGTATCCATGTTGCTGTGTGTAGTTTTGGATCATTCATTTCTTTATTCATCATTCTATTGTTGGGCATTTGAATAATTTCCAGGTTTGGGGCTATAATGAGCAGTGCTGCTATGAGCCATCTTGTATGTGTTTTGTGAAAATATGTGTGCATTTCTGTATGTTTACACTGTACAGCAGAATTGCTGTGCATAAGGTGTGCAGATGTTCAATTTCAGTAAATACACCTTTTCCAAAGAAGACGATCGTCTCCCCAAGTGTGGATGAGAATTCCAGAATTCCAGGTTCTCCACAGTCTCGCCAGTAGTGGGCATTTTCTGTCTATTTTATTTCAGCCATTCTGGTGGCTGGGCAAGTCTTCGTCTGGACTGCCTTTTCTGTTCCATTGTTCTTTTTTTTCTTGTTCTTTTTTTTTTTTTTTTTTTTTTTTTATCCCTGAGCCAGGACCACATTATTTTAGTTACCAAAGCTTAAGTGTTTTTGTGCTTCAGGACTGTCTTGGTTATTCTTTGGCCTTTGCATTTCCATATAAGGTTTACAATCTGTTTGCCATTTCTGTTTAAAAAAAAAAAAAAGCTGCTGAGACTTTGAATGGGATTTGTTGACTATAGAATTAATTTAGGGAGAAATGACATCTTCACAATAGTGAGGCTTCCAATGTATGAACATGGCATAACATTTTACATTTTTAAGTGCAGAGGGCTTGCAAACTTTTATTAGATTCCTTCCTACCAATTTACTGGTTTTTGATGCTGCTTTAAATAATAATAACATTTTAGAAATCTGCTTTCTGTTTCTGCTGATGATTTTTCATGTTGCCCTTGTTTCCAGCATCCTTGCCACATTAATGTGTTAACTCTCATATCGTCTATAGAGTTTTATTGGTTTCCTATTCTTATGCCTTTCATTTCTTTTCTTGACTCATTGCTTTGGCAAAAGCCTTCAATAGTGCAGGATAGAATTATTACCATTTCTATAGAAGGCACCCTGTTTTCAGAACTGAACTCAGAGGACACAGTAAGCATGCCCATTGCTTTAGATTTTTAGTAGCTATCAGTCAGATTAAACTTTCCTTCTTTTAGTCTTCTCAGAGGTTTTGTGAAAAGTTATGGTTGGGTATTAAAACTGGTCAAGTGATATTTCTGATTTATAAGGTTATCATATGGTAGTTCTTCCTTTTTTTCTGTCAAAATAGTGTTATCCTGATTGATTTTAGAATGTTAACTATCCTTGCATTCCTGGGTAAACTCCACTTGGGTGGGATCCATTATTTTAATATGCTGCTAGATTCAGTTTGTTTGGGGATATTGTATCTGTCTTGATAGAAAGAGGGTCTGTACTTTTCCTTTCTACTCTTGTGAGGTTTTGGTTATCAAGATTATGCTGACCTCATAAAATGAGTTGGGAAATGTTTGCCCTGTTTCTGTTCCCTGGAAGAATTAGGGTTAGATGTAGTGTTGCTCCTTTCTTAAATAGTTGGAAGAAATCACCAATAAAAACATCTAGACTTAGGATTTTCTGTTGGTTTTAAATAATTAATTCAGTTGTTTTACTAGTAATAGCTATAGAAATCTGCATTATTTTTATATTAGCTTTATTAAGTTAAAATTCCTATACCATGTAATTCATCTATTTAAGGTATACAATTCAGTGATTTTAAGTAGATGCACAGAGTTATGTAACCTTCACCATAACCATTTTTAGAACATTTCATCAACCCCATCATCTTCCAATCCCTCTGTCACTCTCAGCCCCTGGCCACCACTAATCTACTTTCAGTTTCTCTCTATTTGCTTATTCTGGGCATTTCATTTAAATGGAATCATGAATATGTGGCCTTTTGTATCTGGCTTCTTTCACTCAGCATAACGTTCTCCAGGTTCATCCATGTTGTGGCATGTCTCAGGATTTCATTCCTTTTTTATGGCTGAATAATATTCTCGTGTATGGCCATAACACATTTTGTTTATGCATTCACCTGTTGATGGACATTTGAGTTTTCACTGTTTGGCTATTATAAGTAAAGCTGCTATGAACATTCCTGTACAAGTTTTTTTGGAGAACTTAGGTTTTCATTTCTCTTGGTCATGTACTCAGGCGTGGAATTGCTAACTCATATGCTTCATTATTTTTTATTGCTAAACCATAATATGGATATACCAAAGTGTACTCAACAAGTATGTTCCTGGTGGTCATTTAGATGTTTTTATTTTTGCTGTTAAGCAATGTTCCAGGCAGTGCTACTCAAAATGTGGTTTTTGAATGAGTGCTGGACCTGGTTATGGGTCTGTAACAAGATTGGGATAGAAATTGGGAGTGTTTGGAAACTTTTATAGCATTTTAACCAGGAATTTTTATGTCTGTTGAATCTTATGTTTTAAAAAACGAGCTAGTACTTTTATGCTTTTGGTTTTCTAAATTTCATTTTCTACTTTGTTTTATTGTATTTCACAAAAGTACTGGACCCTGACAAACGGTAAGTTAGAACGTAGAAGAACAACCGGCTGCCCTCTACAGTTAGGTAGCACACCTCCTGTCCACACGTGTTTCTGCAGGAATCATTCCTGGAAGCAGAGATGGCGGACCGAGACCACACTCTGACAAGCGAACAAGCCATTTGGGCCTAGTTGGTGAGAAGGAAGGAGGAGCTCTGTTCAGCTCCTTGGCACGAATGATGAGGATGAGTTGTGATATAGTGAATAGGTAAACGGAATGCATGATGGAATATTATTCAGGCTTAAAGAGGAAGGACATTCTGATACATCAGGGGTCCTCAAACTTTTTAAACAGGGGGCCAGTTCACTGTCCCTCAGACCGTTGGAGGGCCAGACTATAGTTTAAAAAAAAACTATGAACAAATTCCTATGCACACAGCGGTGGCAAAAACACCCGGCGGGCCGGATAAATGTTTTCGGCGGGCCGCATGTGGCCTGCGGGCCGTAGTTTGAGGACCCCTGTGATACATGAGACAACATGGATGAACCTTGAGGACATTATGCTAAGTGAAATAAGCCAGGCACAACAGGACAAATACTGCATGATTCCACTTCTATGAGCCGCTTTAGAGCAGACAAATATATAGAGACAGAAAGTACAATGGTGGGTGCCGGGGGCTGGGGGAGTTGAGAATGGAAAATTGCTTCATGGGTATAGAGTTTCCGTTTGGATGATGAAAAAAGTTCTGGAGATGGATGGCGGTGATGGTTGCACAACACTGTGAAAGTGCTTAATGCCACTGAACTGTACACTTGAAAATAAGGCAAGAAGAGGACAAGACTAGAATTCCCGCTCTCTCCACATCCTTTCTGTGCGCTCACATGGTGGAGAGAGCAGGAGTTCTAGTCTTCTTCTTATAAGGACACAAATCATTAAGCTCCGCTCTCATGACCTCATCTAAGCCTAATTATCTCCCAAAGGCCTCCACTTCCAAATAACATCAAATTGGTGTTAGGGTTTCAGCATATGCATTTTGAGATGACATAAACATTCAATTCATAGCACCCATTCACTTTCATGTGACCTTGGGCAAGTACCTTCAATGCCTTGAGACTCAGTTTCTCCATCTGTAAAATGGGAACAATAATAGCCACTGCCCCACTTTTGTGGGGTTACTGTATGACCCAAGAAGTATCATGTGCATATACCTTTGTAAGCTGTAACTCAGGAGCTTAGACTTGTCAGGGATCAGCTTGTGTGTGTTTCTGGAGCTTTTTTTCCTCAGGGCATCTTGGGGCCTTTTAGCTGAATGCATGTGGCATTAGGTGAAGGGACACTCCTGCTGCTTTTCTCTCCAAGACTCCTCCTAAAAGGCCATTTCCATCCCCATGTGTTTTAGATTAAAGCAGCCACAAAGTGAGCTGGCCCCAGGAGCCTTGCCCAAGACATGAGGTTATCAGAGGTTCCTCTTAATGACCTGATTATTTTTAAAGGGATAAGACTTCATCAACCACCAGGTAAACAAATTCAGCTAAATATGTGCCTGCTGTAAAGCCCCTAGCTGGAGCCCTCCGTTTCTCGATTCTGCACAGGGGTGACTTCAGGCCTCGGCTGGGACAGGACCCCAAAAGGGTGTCCTTTAGGTGAACTCCACCCACATCAATGGGTGACACACCCAAGCCTCAGGTGTGTGGGCTGCAGCCGGGCCTTTATGCCAGGGCCCTCCCCATTCTGGCTGTCAGTCGGGGACTGTGCAATCTGTCTCGTCCCACTGGTTATCTGAGGAATGAGAGGCTGTGTTTGGCTAGGGCCAAGTCACCTTCAGCCATCCCAGGTTTGCTGCAAAGAGGGCTGAGAAGGGGCTCTGAGCAGCAGCAGCCTGTAGCCAGGTCCCAGGGAAGACGGGGAGAGCTGTCCTAAGCGTGTACAGCAGTTGTAGCTCACTGGGGCCACAGCTCTTTGCATAGGCCAGGCACCCCTCCCCCACCTCACCCCAGTTGGTGACCAAGTCACGAGGACGGTTTGTACTCAGTGATGTGCCTGGTGCAAGCTGGGACACACCAGCCATCCAGCCGCCTCCTGGAAATAGAAGCCGAGTCAGAGCTGTTCTGGTGGAAGGCTGAGGTGGGCCCCAGGGCCTGGCAGCCGCCCAGGCGGGAGATGAGGGGGTCGGCCGCTGATCTGAGGACGACAGATGGAAAAGTGGAGGAGGCCAAGGCTCCTCGTATTGGAAGTCAGGAAGCTGGGAGAGATTGGTGTTTGTGAAAACATTTAGAGAGCTGTCTGGCTCAGGCATTCCCTCAAGGACACTCCGCCAGCTCCTTCATCTGGCACAGAAGGAAAAGCTCCAGGGCCAGTGAGATTCAGCCTAGGCCAGCCCCAGGTCCACGGGCCTCCGCCCTGCGGCCACCACGCTCAGCACCCACCTCCTCATTGCTTCCACCCCCGGGCCGCGCTTGCCCCACACCTGTGGTCTGCTCCTCTAATGACGAGCACACCTTTGCAGTTTGGCCTTGGACACCTCCTGCACAGTGCCTCTGGGGTGTGGCTCAGCTCCCAGACCAGTCCCTCCCCGCCCTGACTGGCCTGAATGCCGGGCAGTCTCTCCCCTCCCACATGGGGGACTGCGATGAGCAAGGCCATCGTTGTGGACACAGCAGTCTGACGACGAATGAAGATAAGAGCAGGGGCACACGTCGTTTAGTATAATAACCAGGTTTGCCGAGGAGCAGTGTGGCTGAACCATTCCCTCACCCTCACGACAGCCATTTATTGACCGGGACATCTGGCAGCAGAGGCGTGTGACTGAGGGAACACTGGACGGCAGCTCTGAGCCTGAGCCCACATTTGGGGGTTCAAGCCCTTTGTGGCTAGCCTGACCCCCTCTGGATCATTGGCCCCCAAGCTCTGGAATGGAGATATCCCACTGGAGACTCACCTGGCAGCCCCTCCCTGCTCCCCAGGGGCTGTGTGCCTGCACCAGGGTGATGAGCACGTAACTGGAACAGGCTTAAGCATCAAAGGACGTTTACTGGGCTCTGGGGAATTCTGGTTTTAGAGGCAGTTGACATCATCTTGGTGTGTTTGCCTGTCCCTGGCTCTGCATTCCCAGGTTGGTTTCATTCCCAGGCAGCTCTTCCCCAGTGAGGACTATGACAGCCCCAGCCCTGCCAGCTCCAGGCCCCATCCTACCAGCTGTGCAACCACAGTGGTCCCAGAAGGATCCCACAAAGGACTGCCACAGGTCTGGTCATAGCCACATGTTCCCCAAACCCACCACTGTAGCTGCTTGGCCAGGCCTGGGTCAGATGCCCACCCTTGGGCAGAGGATTAAGATCAACCCCACAAAACCCACGTGGGCTGGGCATGGCAAAGGGTGGCTCCCCGGAGGCTCTCCAGAGGAATTTGGGGTGCCAGTAACAGAACATGGAGGGACGCTAGGAAGGTGCACCCGCACATGTTGACTCCAATGCCCATACCCAACTACATGCCTTTGTTTCTCATCCTCCAGCCCAGAATCTGCCCTCTGCCTCAAGGTCCTCCCAACCTCACCTCCTCCAGAAGGTCCTCTCTGATTACTCTACCTCACCCCTCGCCCTGTGCTTTCTTCTTCTCCAGAACTCCCAGACACCACCTCTGTCAGCCTGCCTATGCAGTGTTTGTCCATTACCGCAGGCCATCACCGTCTTCCACTGTTACCCATTTGGGGTATTTTTCTCCACCTTTATTGGGAGGTCTTTCTCCGTGTTGATGAGGCTTTTCCTGTGAGCCTTGGACTCATTGTCTTTTTCTCTTTTCCACTGATTATATTAGGCAAAGCCTTAGGGTCCTGGGGTCCCCACCACTATTGTAGCCTGTTCTTACTCACCGATGAGCTTAGTCATGTTATTCAACCTCTGCCTTGCTTTCTTCAACATGACAATGGGGAGAAGACTTACCTTACAGAGTTACGTGGATTGAAAAGGCAGTACATGTGGAAATGGAGTCTAGCAGAGCCCTGGGCTCCCAAACGGCTGTTAGGTGAATGAATGAATGAGTGAGTGAGTGAGTGAGTGAATGAATCAGTCAGTTGTTGAGCCACACAGTCTGTAAGACTCTGGACAGGGAACTTTGAAGAAGTAAACCCTGTTCTGTGATGTCAAGGAGGCAAGAGTGAGCCCCTGCCTGCTTGCCTGTGGCCAGGCTGGTTTAGAAGCTGGGAAGGTCTGCAGAAGAATCGGCAGGTGTGGTCAGGTGTCCCCGTTAGGTGAGAAGGGCCAGGAACCGGTCAGGTCAAGGCCCAACCATCACCAGGATGTTGGCCTGTGCTGGACAGTATTGCATCTGTCCCCCTCCTTTTGGTGACCGCATCCTGGTTTCCTTTGGGCAAAACTCCCCAGCTATGGATTGGAGTGGGCTGACTCCACCATCTAGTGATAAGCACCTAACCCAGTCAGCTCCCCCCCCAAAAAGCAGGTTCTAGACTTTTCCTGGAGCCTTTGGAATAGACAGGGTATCTTTACACTGGGTTGCGGAACTAGTGGAATTGGCGCTGCGGGGGCCTCAGGATGCATAGCCCTCCCCCCTCCCACCATGAGTAAAGCAACACACCCAGAGAAACCAGAACTGAAAAACGGGGAGGGAGACTCTTGATGGCGTCATTGGAGTCCCTGGATCCAGCCTGAATCTCATGGACTTTTCAGTCAAGAAAGGCAATGCATTCTCTTTGTTTTTTGTTCATTTTACCCCATTCTGAGATACCAGTCCTGACTGATGTACTGCCATACTCAAAGCAGTTGTTCCCCAGAGATCCTGGCCCTGTGACACAGAACCAGTTTTTCTACTGATGCTCACTCCCCTGGGTATTTGCATCTTCAAGGTCCTTGTTAGAGATCACGCAGACACACTGTCACGGACAGGAGAGGTTCTCGGGAAATGGCTAATTCACAGTCCACGGGCCTCGGGAGCAGGGCCGTGTCGCAGTGTGGCCCTGGCTCAGGTAGGTCGGGGCCTGGGACGTGTGTTGCCCACCTTGAGAAAAGTTTCTTTCCCATGGTGCTTCACTCCAGGTCTCACTTCGGGTTTTCTGTTTGTTGGTTTGAGTTTCACATGCACTGTTGGTTCGGTCATGGAAATAATTACATGCACTGATAAAGCGTGGCAGCGAATGAAAGAAAAGGCTATAAAAGCACCCGCCCTAGTGCTTCCCAGGACACAGAGGAGGAACATTTCTGTCTGTAGTTAAACAGGAACAGAGCTTTGGAGCTGCTCTTCCGGGCCAGTTCCAGTGAAAACCATCTTCAACTCCGGGCCACATGAATTGCTAGGAGCTTGTCCACAACATGGAGTTTTTTTAAAAATGCAGCTCTGGCCCTACCCGGTTTGGCTCAGTGGATAGAGCACTAGCCTATGGATTGAAGGATCCCGAGTTCGATTCTGGTCAAGGGTACATGCCTGGGTTGCGGGCCCGATCCCCAGTGGGGGACATGCAGGAGGCAGCCACTCAATGATTCTCATCATTGATGTTTCTCTCTCTCACCCTCTCTATTCCTCTCTGAAATCAATAAAAACATATTTTTAAAAAAATTCAGCTCTGGGCCTCGATAGGTGATGCTAGGGACAGAAAATACAGGGCTGGGGGTGCACCATCCATTATTGACACTATCTCTGTGAGAATTATACCATGAAAGCCAGGCTTGGTGTCCAAGGATTCAGGATGGACCTTCCTATTTGCAGACAGTGGGGGAGACTGCAAGACATAAGGGAGGATGCCCTTCAGCAGAAGTGATCAGCAGTCCCTGTGTGCTGACTCTGGAGCCTGGACAGTGCCCCTGTCTGGGTGCTGGGTGCCTGCCTGGACTATGACTTATGGTGTTGACCATGTCACCAGACTGCCTGAGGATCACAGACAGCGCCCCAGACCCCATTCTGCCCTCCAACAATGCCCATTGTCCTCAAGTATTAGCTTGTTGCTTATCCTTGGGTACATTCTTTCTCAAAAGACTAGTGGACACCCCTTGAGGTTGAGGATGGCTGTGAGTGGCCCCAGTGTCCTTGCTGGACTAGGGTAGGGTGTGTGCAGCTTTCAGATGGTCCCCAGCTGCATGGGGAAGGTGGCCATGCCTTTCCCAGTCCCGGGGTAGACGACTGGGACCAAAGTAAGATATGTTCCGACTGGAATTCATGTGGGGATATATATATATATATATATACATATATATATATTTTAGAGGCCTGGTGCACGAAATTCGTGCACTCATGGGGCCGGGGGGGGGGGGGGTTGGTGTCCCTCAGCCCAGCCTCTGGACTCTTGCAGTCCAGGAGCCCTCGAGGGATGTCTGACTGCCGAGGAGGCAGAGAGGCTCCCACCACTGGCTTCTGGCTGAGTGGTGCTCCCCCTGTAGGAACACACAGACCACCAGGGGGCAGATCCTGCATTGAGTGTCTGCCCCCTGGTGGTCAGTGGGTGTCATAGCGACCAGTCGTTCTGCCATTTGGTTGATTTGCATATTAGCCTTTTATTATATAGGATATATATCTTAATGGGAGAGCAGAAAAATCCTATCCCATGGCTGGTTGTCCTCCAAAGGCAGTAACGTGCCTGCTGAGTTTTCCTCTTTCTTCCTCTCTTGCTCCCAAGTTACAGAAAGCAAAACATCCAGGTCATGTTTCCAAATTTCATTTCATAAACTGAAAACACATTTTAGGTCTCAAGGGGCAAAAGACAACTTTATCTAGTTAATGCTGAAAGATTTTAAGGTTTATATGTCATGAAGTCATGTAATTCTTTCGTGTGTTTTAGGCAAACTAGGAGAATTGTTACTTGGTTAAGAGTTCATATTCTTTTTTTAGTTATTTTATTGTGGTATAATATATTTTCCACTTCAACCATTTTAAGTGTACAATTCAGGGGCATTCATTTTATTTATAATGTTGCCCAACCATCAGCACTGTCAGTTCCCAAAACTTTTTCATCACCCCAAATGGAAACTTTGTAACCGTTAAGCAATAACTCCCTATTTCTCCAAACCCTCAGCCCCTGGTGTAACCTCTAACCTACTTTCTGTCTCTATGAATTTGCCTAGTCTAGATATTTAAATAAAAGGAATCATACAACATGTGACCTTTGGTGTCTGGCTTCTTTCACTGAATGTTTCCAAGGTTCGTCCACATTTGAGTATGAATTAATACTTCATTCCTTTTTATATACTACTAGAGGCCTGGTGCACAAAAATCTGTGCACTCGGAGGGGGGGAAAGGGGGTCCCCCAGCCCGGCCTGTGCCCTCTCACAGTCTGGAACCCCTCAGGAGATAACGACCTGCTGGCTTAGGCCTGCTCCCGGGTGGCAGAGGGCACAGCCAATCCCTAGGTGCAGCCCCTGGTCGGGCTCAGAGCAGGGCTGATTGGGGAGTTGGGGCGCCGCCCCCTGTCATGCACAGAGCAGGGCGGATCGGGAGGTTGCGATGCCACCCTCAGTCACACTCAGGGTAGGGCCGATTGGGGGGTTGGGGCACCGCCCCCTGTCACACTCAAGGCAGGGTCAATGGGGAGGTTGCGGCGCCACCCCCTGTCTCGCACAGAGCAGGGCCGATCAGGGGGTTGGGGCGCTGCCCCCTGTCACTCACAGAGCAGGGCCAATTAGGGGGTTGGGGCGCTGCCCCCTGTCACAGAGCAGGGCGGATCAGGGGGTTGGGGCGCTGCCCCCTGTCACTCACAGAGCAGGGCCCATCGGGGGGTTGAGGAGCTCCCCCCTGTCACACACAGAGCAGGGCGGATCAGGGGGTTGGGGCGCTGCACCCTGTCACACTCAGGGCAGGGCCAATGGGGAGGTTATGGCTCTACCCTGTCACCCACAGAGCAGGGCCGATCAGGGGGTTGGGGCGCCGCCACTGTAACACGCAGGGCAGGGCCGATGGAGAGGTTATGGCTCTACCCTGTCACACACAGAGCAGGGCCCGTGGGGCGGGGGGGGCGGTTTGGGTGCCGCACCCTGTCACACACAGAGCAGGGCCGATCAGGGGGTTGGTGCACCGCACCCTGTCAAACACAGAGCCGCAGGGCGATCAGGGGGTTGGTGCGCCGCACCCTGTCACACACAGAGCTGCAGGGCGATCAGGGTATTGGGGAGCTCCCCCCTATCAGGAACAGAGCAGGGCAGATAGGGAGGTTGTGGCCCCGCCCCCTGTCACTCACAGAGCCTCAGGGCGATCAGGGTGTTTGGGCGCTGCCCCCTGTCATGCTGATGCCAGTGCCGGGAGGCATATTACCCTTTTACTATATAGGATAGAGGCTTGGTGCACGGGTGGGGGCGGCTGGTTTGCCCTGAAGGGTGTCCTGGATCAGGGTGGGGGTCCCCACTGGGGTGCCTGGCCAGTCTGGCTGAGGGGCTGAGGGCCGTTTTCTGGCTGGCGGGTGACTAAAGCTCCCAACCGCTCCTTTTTTTTCTTTTTTTTCTTTCTATTCTGGGCCAGCTTTAGCTCTGAGGCCACGCTGCTGAAAGCAGGTTTCTGGCCTTTACCTTCTGTATTTGATACAATGTTGCAGTCTGGCTGGCTGAAGCCTGGCTGACTAACGCAGGTTTCTGGGGTTTTGTTTAGCTTCTATATTTGCAACATAGTTGCTTAGAGTTGCAGCTGAGAGGCCGGCAAGTGAGGCGGGGAACGTTGGAGTTCGTCAGTCACTGGAGCAAGCAAGCCTCCCTGTTCGCTTCAGTGCATGGCTGCCAGCCATCATCTTGGCTGACAGTTAATTTGCATAAGGATATGCTGATTAGCCAATGGGAAGGGTAGCGGTCGTACGCTAATTACCATGTTTCTCTTTTATTAGTGTAGATCTTTTGTATATCCATTCATCCATTGACAGATACTTGAACTGCCTCATTCTTAAGTTTCGGCCTTGAACTGTTTTGGGGAGTAAATTTAATAGTAACATTTTTATTCCTATAAAGTCTTCTTTTTATAATACTACTTGGACAATTGAATAGAATAAAATGGAACTAACCGTTATTGATTATCATCTATAAACCAGGTTTTATGCTAAGGCCTTACAGATAACATAGTACCATCTCACTTAATCCTCATAAAAATGGTTTGATGTCAATATTATCACCCCATCTTACAGACAAAACAATCTGAGGCCCAGAGAGGATAAGGGACTTGTTTAAGGTCACATAGCCAGAGTGAGGCTGAACAGAGCTTTGAACCCTGGTCCACCTAGCTCCCACATCTACATGTTCCCATCTTTTCTGCACTCTCTCAGTAATCATGGAGACAATGTGGTTCGTGCCACTTTGTCACATTTAAAGATGTCTCCTTCCCAAGTGTATTGACACAGCCTTGAGCCCTGGTCCAAAGTGACCCAGGTTTTGTCCTTTAGCTTTAGTATGTCTCCTGTCAGCTCTTCGGTGATGAGGGAGCATTTATAGGAGTCACATGAGTGCTTGCTCCTAGGAGGTGTATGGGAGGTTGGACAAGGCCTTTGAGTAACCAATAGATCTCTCTGCACTGCAACTGGGGAACCAGTGACCAGGTCCCTCCACTGAGCCCTCTGCTCTGGCAGCAAAGTTGGGGACTGTCCAACTTAATTGATCACACATGCATTCCCTCCCTTTTCATTTCTACCTCCCTCTGACCGTGTATCCACCCATTCATCTGACATTCATCCACCCAGCCATCCATACCTTCATCTGACCACCTGGCATCCATCCATCCAACTATCCACTCATCCATCCGCCCATCTACCTAGACAGGCCCGGTGGACCCTAGGTCCTTGTGAGGCTCTGGGATATAGTGATGGGCCACATCAATGATCAATGAGATAAACATTCTTTAACAGGGGATGGACCCACTCAGTATAATGTATTAAAAGTCAGGAAACTGTATTCCAAAATCCTGATTCCTGGTAAAACTGAAGACCAGGCAGTACAGAGCCCAGTTTGCCCCATGGCAGGGCCACCAGAGCTGTGTAGCACTGTGCAGAGCCTTCGCCTCTAGTTCACCACAGCCCCTGCCACTCCCCGTTGTCTTATGCCTGGACCATGCTGCCTGCCTGGTCCCAGGAGGCCTTTCAGTCTGTGTCTCCCCGCCCCTCTGCCCCCCCCCCCCATTAGACTAGATCAGATCAGTGATAGCGAACCTATGACACGCGTGTCAGAGGTGACACGCGAACTCATTTTTTTGGTTGATTTTTCTTTGTTAAATGGCATTTAAATATATAAAATATCAAAAATATAAGTGTTTGTTTTACTATGGTTGCAAAGATCAAAAAATTTCTATATGTGACACGGCTCCAGAGTTAAGTTAGGGTTTTTCAAAATGCTGACACGCCGAGCTCAAAAGGTTCGCCATCACTGGACTAGAGTGTGTTTGCAGCAGCCACTTGCCTGCTTCACAGTCTGCCTGGGCTTTGTTCCAACACATTCTTCCCCTAAGCTCACAGTTTCTTCATCTGCATAATGGGCATTGGGGGTGGGGGTGGAGGGTGGAGATGATAAAAGCTGAAAAAGATCTGCAGACTGCAGTGTGCTACTCAAAAAAAAAGGGCGACTGCGGTCCCTGAGTGCCTGAGCTGGCAGGAGAGAGGACGGGAACAGGGCCTTGTTGAAAGGCTGGGTGTTAGGTTTAACAGATTCCCCTGTTAATTGAGGTGAAACATTCGTTGGCATCCTCCCTGCACACTGCTTAGTGCTATTAGTGCTCAGCACGTGGGCGTTTCTCCTGCCAGTACTCACAGAGACAGGCCTTAGGGAGCACTCCGACCCTTTCCACTGTGTCTTTGATGCTGGGATGTCGGCATTCTTTACTCCTCCCACCAGGTAGGGGTACAGGTTTACTTTTATCCACTCATCTATCTCTGTAACAAATCTTTATCACACACCTCTTTGCCAGGCACCATTCTAGACATTGGAGATATGATAGCAGAATAAGACTGACAGCTACTAAGGGGCTTACCTTTCTTTTTTTTTTTTTAATTAAATCTTTATTGTTCAGATTATTACAGTTGTTCCTCTTTTTTCCCCCCATAGCTCCCCTCCACCCGGTTCCCACCCCCCCCCCCTCCGCCCTCACCCCCCCCCCCACTGTCCTCATCCATAGGTGCACGATTTTTGTCCAGTCTCTTCCCGAATCCCCCACACCCCTTTCCCCCCCAAGAATAGTCAGTCTAAGGGGCTTACCTTTACCCAGGAATAAATGACGGTGTATCTTGCCATGTCTTGCTGGATGCTTCTGGCTGTTCTTGGCAGGGTGGGGTGAGGCTGGATGGCTAGATGGGAGGTGGGTGTGTTGCTGTAGATCTCACCACTGGAGTCTATGCCCAGCTGGTGCTGGCCCCAGGCCTAGACGCATCCTATCATGGCCTCCTCAAGGGGTGAGCACATCCCCCAGAGCCTTGCCCAGAGGCACATCTGTCCACAATCATGGACACTTTCCACGCGTACAGCCACCGGATGGCTCGGCTCTGTGTACCGGAAGAACCACTTCGCCAGTTATTACAGCAGCAGCACATCATGCGCCCTCATTCTTTCACTTCGCTGCTAATTACTTAGCATCGGGACAAGTGTGAGGTGCGAGGATACCTGGTGGGCAAGGTGGGCACGGTCCCCACCCACATGGAGCATTTGGGGGAGACCGGGAGGGACAGCCAATCCAGTCCTGAGGAGGCAGGACGCTCCTGAAGGGTGGCAACACCTAACTTAAGAAGGGTAAGTAGACGCTGGGGAGAGGACCGGTAAATGTCTCCTCTAGTCTAGAGAAAACTGTGTTTGGCAAGTGAGAGCCTGGAGCATTCAAGGAAATAAGCGCCCAGTCAATGTGTTTAGAAAGCAGAGTCTGTACATGTGAGGGAGATGTACAGACTCTGCTTTCTAGGCACATTCTCCCCCAAATGCTCCATGTGGGTGGGGACCATGCCCACCTTGCCCACCAGGTATCCTCGCACCTCACACTTGTCCTGATGCTAAATAATTAGCAGCGAAGTGAAAGAATGAGGGCGCATGAGGTGCTGCTGCTGTAATAACTGGCGAAGCGGGTCTTCCGGTACACAGAGCCGAGCCATCCGGTGGCTCTGCGCGTGGAAAGTGTCCATGATTGTGGACAGATGTGTCTCTGGGCAAGGCTCTGGGGTGGGGGTGGGGGGGCAGGTGGAGCAGTGATGCTTGCCAGCAGTGAGACTGGGAAGAGGGTCACAGTGTTTAGATCATTTATCCTGTGCACCGTGATCAAGGGGTTTGAAGGTACCCTAAAAGCCAGGAAGGTCCATGAGGGGTTTTCAGGCAGGACATGTGTTGAGTGCTTTGGCCCTTTAGTGGAGCGGAGGATGGATTTGAGGGGCCCGACCTCGGGCAGGGGCTGGGGGCGAGTGAGGAGGTTGCTCAGGGGTCTGGGGCGAGAGGAGGAAGTGGCAGCTGATTCTTGTGCAGGTGTTTGGAGTAGAATTGATGGGGCTGGGGCTTCATCCCCTATGAGAGGGGACAGAGGCAGGGGGCATGGGAGGTCTCGGCTGCTGGTGAGGGTGGCCGTGAGGAGCAGGAGAGGGGAGCAGGCTGGTGGAAGAGAGGCTCGTCAAGGGGGAATGTCACAGTGGAGGTGCCCAGGATCCTGGGAATTAGATTCTGAGGCTCAGGGATCTGGGGGGGGGGGGGGGGGGAGATGGCACCAGCATGAGGAGCCCACAGAGATGAAGGGAACCTGTTTAAGGGGAAGGCATGGGAGGGGCAGGCCAGGCTGTGGAGAGGAAAGCCGGGATGGAGGCCCCGGGTGAGCAGGTCACCAGGGTCAGGTGGCACCAAGCACTAAAACATGTCCTCTGGGTTCGGCATTAAAGAGGTCACGTTAAAATTTGGTGTGCATTATTTGGAGGGAGAGTGGGTTGAGGACTGGTGGGAGGTGTGGGAGGGAAAGCGATGAGGCTGAGTGGACAGCATCTGGAAGGGGCAGAGGTGCGGGAGGGGTTCTAAGGGAAGGAGCTCAGAGCAGCCAGGAAAGCAGGAGACAGGGCTGCAGTGAGTTCGTTGTCGAGGGTCCTGAAGAAGCAGGAAGAGGTGGGGTCCAAGCCCACCAAGAAGGATGGTGGGTGTTGGGAAGCTGAGAAAGTCGCCCCTGTGGCCTGTTTCCTCAGTGAAGGGGGGTGGGTGTGCATACTCAACATTGGCAGGGGTTTGAGGAGACTGGAGCTGAATGGACAAGAGGAGGAAGGATTCCAGGCATCTGAAGGCTGTGGAATGTTTGTGGACCTGCCCTTCCCTCGCCAACCCCTCCCTAACAGGCTAGTTAGGGCCCCCAGCCCCTGGATAACTCTGCACTGACTCTGGACTTGTGCCACTTCTCGTGCCACTCCTTGGCCGGCCCTGTCCAGCCCAAAGAAAGGCTCACAGCAGGCACTCCCCAGTCCTGGACCCATCCCCACCAAGATGGGCAGCCTGCAGAGGAGGCTGATGGACAGGGAGGCTGAGATGGGGTGCTGTGGGTGGGGCACACAGAGGAACAGAAGGGGCCCAGGGCAATGTGATGTTCCCTGCCTCCCCCCAGCCCCCCCCCCCCCCCCCCCCAGCAGACATCCCCAGAAGGGCTGGCTGGGCACTGAGCCCGCCCAGCCCTCCTCCACATCTGCAACTCAGCTGCTCCAAGAAGCTTGCCCAGCACATAGCTCTTGGGTGTCCATTAGAACAGACAGCAACTTTCTTCTGCATGAAAATGTTTTGCTTCAAAGAGAGGGATTTTATTTTTATTGGACTCTGGGGGGAAATAGCTCTAAAAATTAAAACTTCAACAGAAAACACAAATGGGTCTTGGTCCCTTCACTTGGCTTTGTTCCTAATTATTAAGCCAATCTCTGAAAATGCTGAGTTATAACTTGGATTGACAGCCAGTGTTACGCCTTTGTGGATGATAGTAACCTGTGCCCTATGTGCGACTGGTATTCTGAGGCTGGAAATATATGGTCAGTATCTGGACTTGGACTTGGGTATTTTTCTTCCCAATATGGATTTTTCCATGCTGCCCCGTGCCCCGGGTCCCCACAGCATCCTCTTTGTACATTGCGGGGGGCAGCTGGCTATCATCCGCAGGTCCATTTACATTGTCGCCCTAGACCTGTGGCCCCAGGATGTGGGACCAAGTGTGGTGATGGATTTTGAATTAATCGATGTGTTGACCAAAGAATATCCAGCCTATAGAAAAGTCTTATAAGAGTTTATTTGAGCCACAATTTTGAGGACATGCCCAGAAGCAAAATCTCAAGGGTTTAAACAGAAAAGGGATTTTTTTTCAGCTCACCTAACTGAAATCCTCTGACAATGTGACAATGATGAGAATTGTCCAGGGCCTGGCACAGGGCGGATGGGTCCAGGGCTGGGGAGTGCCTGCTGTGAGCCTTTCTTTGGGCTGGGCAGGGCCATCTCTGCGCTGTTCCCTCCTGCCATGAATTGGCCCCTGGCAGCTCCAGGCTTACATCCAATGAGATTAGCATCCTGGAGGAAAATGAGAGAGCCTCTCTTCTTATAGTCCCTAGTGAGCTCCAGAGTGGATTCTCATTGGTTGCAGAGAGTCATGTGCCCATCCCTGAGACAATCATGGAGACCCTGGGAGGCCAGGCCTAAGTCATATGACCATTCCAGAACCAATCATTGAGATCCTGGGAGGCCAAGCTTGGGTCATGTGCTCACCTAGTGGCTGGGGTGCACCTCCCTGTTTTGAGAATGGAAAAGTGGGGACTGGTTTCCATAAGGGGAGGGATCCGTGGGGTAGACAGATCAGTAGACCTGACCTACAGCCTCTAATCCGCAGGCTGAGCAGGCGAACCTCCATTGTGTGCTCCAACAGCAATTGCTCCAGTACTTCTGGTAGAGCTCAGCACCCCACCAGGCAACTAAATAACTAAATCAATCTCTCTCTCTCTCTCTCTCTCTCTCTCTCACCATATAGTGAACTGTTAAAGTAGTAGGCTAAATAAAACAAAATGGAGGAAAGAAAACAGCAAACGTTTATTGACTATTACTCTGTGCCAGGCCCTGTGGTGGGTATTTTAAGCAAGTTAATTCTTTTTGAACTGTGAGCTAGATACTATTATTATTCCCATTTTGCAGATGAGAACCTTGAAGATGGAACATTAAATGACCGGCCAAAGGGTTCACAGTGAGACAGTTAGGATTCAGAAGAGCGTTTTCTCAAAAGAGTAACGTTACATGAGCAAGGCTATAATTTTCAACACTCCTTTTTCTTTTCCTTTTTTCCAGCACTCTTTACATAGCCAACGGTGGGAAATCTTCCAAGGTTCCACCCAGAAGGGGCTGGATGGGACTGCGGCACGTTGGCACAGGGGGGTAACGTGAAGCTGTAAGGGGATGAGTAAGGCCTCTGTACATCACTGTGCGTCACTGTCGGGATATAGTGCCAACTGAAAAGGGCCAGGCGCAGCCCGTGCATGTAGTGTGCTGCCTCCTACGTAACTAAAAGGGGGGAACGCTGGATGTACATATTCATATTTGCTTAAATCTTGAAAAAGAAACCATAGAAGAATAAACACAGATTTACAAACCAAACAATGTACCTTGTTTCATAAGTTGGCTTTGGAACCATGTAAACATTGTACATAACTTAAAAACCCAAATTAAACAAAAAAGAATAAAAGCCATCTCCTAACACTGAAAACAAACAGAAACAAACAGTTCTGTATACAAAATTAATGGCATAACCTCACAGAGAATTGTTTTGAGTGACTTTGAAACAATTTGTGTAATCCAAGTGGGACAGAGACAAAAACAACCACAAATAAAGCCTGAACTGCATTCAGTAGTCTTTTGGTTGCTAATAAAAGTGGAATTGTTGTTTTGAAATGATTATATATACATATTTAGCCGTAAGTAATTACATTAGTGTCTTCAGAAACCAAGGTTTGCAGTGTAAGGGAAGCAGTGCAAGCATAAAATCTTGTAAATTAAGTAAATCTTGTCATTGTTCATGAGAATTGGTAACAGCAGTATCAAGTCCTTGCTTTATCCCATAAGTAATTGCATTAATGTCACTAAGAGCAGCCATACAGGTCTTCTGCCTGGGGTCAGACCCCCCTTCCTACCTCCCACCAAGCCTCCGTTCCCACTGGCCCAGGCGTTCCCTTTGCCCACGAGAGACGGGATGGTTATTCATTGGATGGGTGGGAGTGCGTATTTCCATGGCTCTTGGAACCCCAAAGTCTGTTTGAAGGATGTGCATCCCCGGGTTTTCCTGATCACGACCCTGAGTTCAGGCCCCAGCTGCTGCTTGTGTGTGCAGGCCACAGTGGCGTGGGACACCCAGAAAGCCTGGGGCCTCCAAGAACTGTCAGTCATCCAGGCACGCTAGGAGCCACCCACCCAGGACCGGAACTCAGCAGGCTCAGCCCCGCTGCCAAGGACAGGCTTCAGCCCTGGGGAGTGGCGTGGTTACTTAGTGCTGCTCAGGAAGCAGGCCTTTGCTACTTGTTTTTCTTTGTTTCTTTATTTCTCCCATCCAGCTTCTCAAATCTTCTGGCTGACCTGGCCTCCCCTCTGCTTTGCAGGCTGTGGGTGCATTGCTGGGTGGGCAGGTCCCACCAGGAGTCTCAGTGGGGGTCTGAAGGCCCGGCATCTATGGACTTAAGGAACCAGCTTAACCGTGGGTCCTCAGCGGCTGTGAGACTCAGCACAAGGTCACAGCCTGCCAGGCTTCCTGGCCCCTGGTGTCCTCTCTGTGGGGCCGCTGCCTCAGGAGGTGTGCGAGCCCTCGTGGTCAGGCTCAGCCTTATTCAGGTCCTTCTATGGTCCAGTCCCAATGATCGGACACCCCGGCCCTGAGTCCGGCCCCCGAGCCTGGCCTCCATCGTGCTCCTCCTGGGCCTCAGCCATGCTTTAATGGGCTGCCAGTTACCTTCGTGTTATGAGTTGTATTGTGTCTCCCAAAAAGGTGTTGAACTCCTACCCGCTCCCCACCCCCCGCCCCCGCCAATACCTGTGAGTGTAAGCTCATGTGGAAATGGGATCTTCACAGACGATCAAGATGAGGTCAGTTAGTGTGATCCCTAATCCAGTATGACCGTGTCTTTATAAAAAGGGACAGACACACAGAGGGAGAACGCAGCGAGGACGTGAAGGCAGAGATCAGGATTGCACATCAAGAAACGCCGCAGTGCCATCAAACCCCCCAGAAGCCAGCCAACCCTGCTGACACCTTGCTTTCGTACTTCCAGTGCCCAGAACTGTGACTGAAGGAATTTCTGTTGTGTGAGCCACTGTCCGTGTGCTTCCTTACAGCAGCCTCCTCTTTCTCAAAGTCATAATTTCTCATTTGTGTGTGTGTGTGTTTTTTATTGATCCTTAGAGAGTAGAAAGGAGGGAGGAGAGGGGGAGAGAGAGAGAGAGATTGAGAGATAGAGACACATCGACTGTTTGCCTCCTGCATGTGCCCTGAATGGGGCTGGTGGTCAAACCTGCAACAGAAATTCCCCTGACCAGGAATTGAACCTGTGACTCTTCAGCCCTTGGGCCAATGCTTCAACCACTGAGCCAAATCGGCCAGGGCTATATGTATGTCACTTTCCTGGCTTGTGACCTGTGTCGTAGAGCCAGCCCGCTCCTATCCCCCACCTCTGCATGCAGGGCAGTACAATGTCTGGCTCTGGCACCCTCTAGAAATATCAACTGAATAAAAAACTGAATGTGTCCTTCTAGGCAAACGAAAGCAATTTTATTCGAAGAATGTTATAACATCTGCACAACCTCCTCTCGATATAATTAAGACCCTCTGGGGTATTACAAAACCAGACCTGATCCACACCCCTTTATCGCAGAACCAGACCTGATCTGCACCCCTTTATCTCTTTCACCCCTGCTGTGGTCTCTCTAACAGCTGAATTGGAAACAGACCAGATTGCCAAAACAAACCCTGGTGTTCCCACACACAGGAAAGCGGGGCTTAAATTGCACTTTCTTCTGTAGGGGCAGTACATTCTCACTGGCAGCTCGTACCTAATAAAAGTCTGTTCTAGGATTTGTGAAAGACATAGGTTTTAGATTGGCAGTGACTTATGGCCTGGCATGATGGCAGGCTTTGGCCATAGCCCGCCCTGAAGAAGACCTTGCTGAGGGCCGGGTGTGCTCAGCCCCCCAGTCTGGCGAGGACTGCCCCCAGAGTAGGCGGCTAGGCTTTGGAAGGGCCTGGAATCCTGCACCTGCAGCGCCCGTGGCCCCTCATGCCAGACCTGCCGGCCACCTCTGGCCCACCCAGGACCAGATGGACCAATAGAAAAAGTTCTTTGCTTGCACTCACCTCTCTGGGACCCTCCACGCATGGGAGCTGCCGGAGTGGCCAGCAGGGCTGTGGGGCCTGACAGCTGGTCCCCAGGAGCTGTCTGCTCATAGTGGCGCTTTGATGCTGGCATGAGGGTTGTAGGCAGGAGGACAGTGCCACTGTTGGTGCTGCTTGTGCTGTGTCCATAGATTGCGAGGGGAGGGCTTCTGGCATGGAAGGCATTTCTTGTACTTCAAGACCATAGATCACTGAGCTCCGGGCCCCGGAGATCATCTCTCCCTCATGGTGAGGATCAGAGCTTTATTTACTCAGTGCCGTCTCTGTGAAATGCTTGAAACCGGGATCCCCAATCAGACAGAGTCCCGTCCCTCGAGGAATTTCTATTTTAAGGCTGAGAGAGCTACACGTAAACCAGCAGTAAAAGATTTACTTGATGGTTAACACACATGTGATGCTTACTACTGTAAGTGCCAGGCACTGTTTCTAAGCACTTAACAAGAATTATGCCATTAATCCGTTCTCTAACCTTGTGAGGTAGGTAACACTGTTATTGCCATTCTATAGATGAGGAAACTGAGGCACAGAGAAGTTTAGTAACTGAACCAAGGTCACAGGACAGAAGATGTTGGAGCTGGTATTCTTATGCAGGGAGCCTGACCCCCAGGCTGGACACCACTCAGGAGCCCCTGCGATGAGTGGGGGCCTCCGAGGGGACCGAACACCTGAGCTGGGGCGAAGGAGCTCGTCCTGGGGTTGGGGGGACAGGAAGATATTTAGTGGAGGGCACGTGTGTGCAGAGGTGGGGAGATGTTGAAGCACCTCTCCTGTCGGGAGTAGGGGCTGATCTGGCCTGGCTGGGATCAAGTCCTTGTGTGACAGCCTGGCAGCCAATGTGTAGAGACTTGAGGTGGGAAATGGGCAGCCAAGTGTGGCCTTCCTTGGCCTGCACAGTGTTAGAAAATGATCTTTTTAAAATATGTTTTTATTGATTTTTTTTTTTTAGAGAGAAAGGGAGAGGGAATAGAGAGATAGAAACATCAATGAGAGAGACATCGATTTGCTGCCCAGGCATGTGCCCTGACCGGGAATTGAATCCGGGACCTCTTGGTTCATGGATCGACGCTCAACTACTGAGCCACGCTGGCTGGACCACAATGATTTGTTATATTGTGGTAAAATACACATAACCTAAACTTCACCACTTTAACCATTTTTGAAGTGCACAGTTCAGTGGCTTTAAGTACATTGACACGATTGTGCAAACATCACCTCTGTTTCATTCAGAAACATTTCATCATCCCATAGGAAACCCTGTCCCCATTAAGCAGCTACTCCCCATCCCCTCCCCTAGCCCCTGGCAACCATCTGCTTCTGTCCGTATGAATGTGCCTATTCTGGATACAAACTTACCTCGGCCATGTAGGCATCAGACAATAGGTGGCCTCCTGTGACCAGCTCCGTCCACCTTGCGTACCTTCGGGTTCATCCACGTTGCACCTTGGGTCAGTGCTTCATTCCCTTTCATGGCCGAACAATCAACATGTTTGTTTTTAGTGAGAATGCCTTTCGGGGGGGGGACCTTGGGTGCCCCACGTTACCCCAGTCGCTCCCACCCTTTGTTACCTGCAAAGATAACAAGCCGCACACTGGTGTTACCTGCCTACATTATCTGTTTCCACCTTTGGTTTTAGACCAGCAGTTTTCAAGCTTTTTCACCTCATAGCACACATAAACTAGTTACTAAATTTCTGCTGCACACCCAAAATATATTTTTTTTTTTGCTGATCTGACAAAAAATAGGTTAATTTTGATTGATATACAATAGTAGTAGTAGTAGTAGTAGTAGTAATTACCTACTCTTTTTGCTCCAAAGTGACTTTTTAAAAAATCAGATGCCTATACATATAAAAGGATTTCTGGTACCAGAATTAACCAACCAGATGCAAAATTATAATGCAACATGATCAATAAGATGCAACTCTAGTATATAACCTATATACTTTCTTTCTCACCCTATCACCCCTCTTCACTCTCTCTAAAAATCAATGGAAAAAATATCCTCCGGTGAGGATTAACAACAACAACAAAAAACTACTCTTCATTTTCATTGGTTAATTTGCTTTGCTTTATTTTCAATAGATTTGTCATTAGAATCACCCCCAAAACCGAAAGAATGAAGACCAACCCCTTTTGAAAATCTCGTGGTTAGCACAGAGTTGGTGCTCAGTTAAATGTGTTCTGTAATAGAAGGAAGGAAGTGGGCCTTATGGAATCTCTATTTCTTCTTCCTGTGTGCAGTTAATGACTACAGTAGAAAAGTGTCCTTTTAAAGGCAAGCTCTGTTGCCCTAGCTGGTTTGGCTCAGTGTATAGAACGTCATCCTGCAGAATGAAGGGTCCCGGGTTCGATTCCAGTCAAGGGCACATGCCCAGGTTTCAGGCTCGATCTCCAGTGGGGGGCGTGCAGAAGGCAGCCAATCAATGATTCTCTCTCATCATTGATGTTTCTATCTCTCTCTCTCCCTCTCCTTTCCTCTCTGAAATCAATAAAAATATATATTTTTTTAAAATTCTAACCTCGAAGGTGATGGTATTAGGAGGTGGGGCCTTTGAGAGGTGATTAGGTCATGAGGGCAGAGCTTTCATGAATAAAGGAGGCCTGAGAGTGTCCTCTGTCCTTGCTGCCATGTGAGGACATATGGAGAAGGCTGCCATACGCAGCCTGGAAGAGGGCCCTCAGCAGACCTGACCTTGCTGGCCCTGATCTTGTTGGACTTCCAGCCTCTAGAACTATGAGCAATATATTCCTGCTGTTTATAAACCGCCTCGCCTGTGGTATTTTATTTTAGCAGCCAGAATGGACTGAAATTATATCGTTTACATTTTGTTTATCTATTCATTTGCTGGCGGACACTTGGGTTGTTTGCACCCTTTTGGCTATTGTGAATAATGCTGCTTTGAACATTGGTGTACAAGTACCTGCTTTGAGTCCCTGCTTTCAGTTCCTTTGGGTAAATACCTAAGGGTGGAATTTCTGGGTCATATGGTAATTCTATGTTTGACCACCAAACTGTTTTCCACAGCGGCTGCATCATTTTACATTCCTACCAGCAGTGCACAAGGGTTCTGATTTATCCACTTCCTCACTAACACTTGTTATTTTCTTCTTTTTTTAACTTATAGCCATACTAAGGGGTGTGAAGTAGTTTTGATTTGCATGTCATTAATGACTAATGACATGAACATATTTTCATGTGCTTATTTGTCTATCTTTTTAGGAGAAATGCCGATTTGAGTCCTTTGCACATTTTAATTGTGTTTGTTATTGTTGAGTTGTGGGCATTCTTTATACATTCTGGATATTAATCATTTATCAAATACATGCTTCCGAAATATTTTCCCCATTCTGATTGTTGCCTTTTCACTCAATTGATAATTTCCTTTGATGTTAACAAATGTTTTTAATTTTTTATCCTTTCCTTTGTTGTCTTTGCTGTTGGTGTCATATCTAAGAAATCATTACCAAATTCAATGTCATGAAAATTTCCCTTATGTTTTTTCCTAAGATTTTATAGTTTCAGTTCTTAAGTTTAGGTCTTTGATCCATATTGAGTTAATATTTGCATATGGTCACATTTATTGTTGCTATAAAGAATGTTTGTGAATATCCCTGACATCTTACACAAAGACGGGTTCACAGTCAAACCTGCTTAAAACCTGTGAAAGGCAGACTTTTTACAAACTGTTGACTAGATATCTGTGAAAACTAGACTGATTTAACTGGGGAATTTCCACTGTGACGTTTCCTTTGGGGTTTGGACTGTTGGAGGATGGAGGGTAACTGAGACACTGCTGCTGATTGCATTTGAGACAATACAAAGACATGTCATTCAAACCAGGAGATTGAAAAATCACTATGGGATCATGAATAAAAAATGTTTACATAGGAGGCTGCTCATGGGCCCCGTGCTTTTAAATAGGCTGCAGTGGTGTGGCAGTGATCTTGAGACGGTGGAGGTGGGGAAGGAGGCACCAGGGTCCAGCTTGAGAGCTCCCTCCGCCTCCTGGGAAAACAGCAGCAAGGACTCTGGGGTGGCGGTGACCTGGGAGGACAGCAGGACTAGAGCCTGGGGAGGCTGGGTCTGGATGTACGACAGAGGCATAGTTCAGTTTAGTTTGGTGTGGAGAACAGTCTTATGTATGATCTCACATGAACCTGTCCCCCAGCTTCAAGTTACCATCCATTTGCTGATCTGGTTTCATCTATCTCCTCTACCCCCCCTTTTTTTTTCCTGGAGTATTTTAT
Source organism: Myotis yumanensis (assembly GCF_028538775.1). Classification (NCBI taxonomy): domain Eukaryota; kingdom Metazoa; phylum Chordata; class Mammalia; order Chiroptera; family Vespertilionidae; genus Myotis; species Myotis yumanensis. Next base: position 38,776,333 of record NW_027223756.1, on the reverse strand, counting down.
AAACAACCTTATATTTGACTTGCAAGTATTTCATTGTGCGTCTCTCAAGGCTTAGGGCTTTTTCTCTCTTGCATAACCACAATCCTGTTATCACACCTAAGATGAATATACATCCCAAACATCCTATCATTTCAGTCCAAATTCAGATTTCTTTACTTGTCCCCAGTTATGTCATCTCAACATGGTATTACCCAGACTTTCTGACCACTTCCTGGTCCCACATCCTCAGGCCCGAAGGAGCCAGAATTCTTTCTGGAATGTAATAAAGAGTCGAAGGTACCTGGTGTCGGGATGGGGGGTGGCCTCCCCCTGCCACCGCAGGCCCTGGGTGAGCTGGCACCTCCAGTGGACGGTAAGTGAGGACGCCTGCAGCAAGGCCGAACGGGAAGCCAGCGCCCTGCAGTTGTGAATATTTTGTCCCCAATTCCTCTGACACCTTGGGCAGGTGACTTTGCCGCTATGAACCTTCATTTCTTCATCCATTAAATGGGAATAATAAGACTACCAGCTCTACATTAAGCAGTGCACAGAAAGGGCCTGGCAGTGCTGTTAAGGATTCGGTGAAGACTGGCTGTGGTCATCAGCAGTGCCATCGCCATCATTACCGGGGTGATTGTTGCTATCTGGTGAAGATCGCAGGTCACCGAGACTGGCGCTCCCGCTCTAGGCTGTCCCCCTCGGCCTGCTATGGCCCGAGAAAGCCAGGGCTCCAGGGAAACCCGGTGTTTCGGAGAGTGATCCCTCTTAGAACACTAATGATGTATTGATGCCCAGTATAGTGCCCAAATCCAGAAGTTCTGGCAGTCTCTGTCCAGCTTGCATTTCAGGGCCCTGGGGTCTCTGTGCCCGTGTTCACCGGGGGAGGCCTGTGACAATGTCTTCTGTGATTGAAGGGGACAAACAGAAGGCACCAGCACCTTCAAAGGCCAAATCAGTTTCTTTTGTAGCGACTTCTCTTTAAACCTGAGTATATTTGGCTTCAAAAATAAAATAAAATAAAATGGCTTTAGGTATTTTCCAAATATTAATTAAAAACATTAATTTGATTCCTCCAGACACTCTTTCCATGGACACAGGAAGGGAGGGGGTTGTCAAGGGAAAGGTTTGCTGCCCAGATGGGGCCCCTTTTAGGGGAGTCCATCCAGATGTTCCCGGGCTGTGGGCCTGGAGGCTGGAGGAAGCTGGAAGGAAAGAGCCACTTCCAGGTAAAACGGACCAGAGCTAGGAAGACACGCAGCATTTGGGTGATAAAATAACTGGCATGTAGGTTATATAAGAAAAGGTTGCTATTGTCCTGGTCTGGAGGCCGAGCCCTTCCGCAGCACTCAGACCAGTAGCTCAGGGGGACAGCTGTTCCGTTAGCTGCAATAACCCTGGTTTGTTTCCATTGCATCCCAAACCCTCACTGAATTCCCCCAGGCTTCTTGGCTTCCCCTTGGTTCTTCTGGCCGAACCCTGGTATCTCCCCATCTCTCACATAAATCTCCAAACTGTGCTCAGAAAGAGCTTTCATCTCCAATGCTCAGTGGGAGGCCATGGAGCTTGTCAGGATCCAACCCTGACAGACCCCGGGCCCTACAGGCTTCCCTGCCTACTCCCCACCCCACCCCGACTGTATGTCCAGCTATGTCTATGCCCTGAAGCCTTCCAGCCAAAACAAGGGGCCCGAGTGACTGTTCTTCTAACTGGCACCTGCCTTCTCATGTTTAGTTCTCTCTGAGCCTCAGTTTCCTCAGTCCTTCTTCACAGGACTGCCGTGAGCATAGCTTCCCCTGCTAGAATTGGCATCCCAAACACTCCCACCTTGTGAAAGAAATGACTTAGCTACCGCACTTCCAGCATTTCTCTTCTCCTTCTTTTATGTTCTCTTAGGAAAAGAGGGAAGGAAGGGGGATAGGCCGACACTTGTAAACATCCATGTTTTCACTTAAAGAGGGTTCTCACTGTTTTGTGTTTCTGAGAGGAGCCTTCAGATGTGTCCTTCAAGATCTTTGCTTCCCCACTGAGCGGCACACAATGAGTAGCCACTCTCCCTCTGGACCAGTGGGGCCTAATAAGGAGGCATGAATGATACTCTTTTGGGGCCAGTTCTGTGCACACTGCCTGCTTTTCCTTTAAACAAGCCATTTGTTTGTAGACAAGTTGGATTGCTGGGTTACATGGGTGACTCTGCCTTGCGTGAGTACTGGTACCACTGGCGGACGGTGCTCGCTCCTGCTGGTCTGAGCCCGTCCAACTACGCTGCCTCCGCCATCGTGTGGATGGATGCCTCCCCCAGAACACAGTTGCTGTTCCTCCGCTCAGAGCGTCTTGGCCCTCAATGACTTAATGGCTCGGTTGTTTTCTCAATCCTTGGGTTGCCTAGAAAACAAGTTCTTCCAGTAAATGAAAATAAAAGTGTTTAAAAGTCATGTCAACAGCCACAATCTCTCAGCCTTTTATGGCCCTTTGCTGTTAGAAGATGCAGTTCAGCCATGATTGCTTAGAGAACCAGACCAGCCTGAGAGGGGGGAGGGACAGATATTCTGTTAACCCCACTACATGGAGGGGCCAAGTGAGGCTCAGAGGAGTGGGGTGACACAGGTAGAAAGTAAGGAATCTAAAACTGGAATCCTGACGTTCTGACACCCTGGGTTCAAATCTTGGCTTTCCCAGTCGGTATTCGAGAGCTTAGAGAAGTAATTGAAGTCATCTGAGCCTTAGTTTCCTAGTCTGTGTATCAGAGAAAGGAATAATGCCTGCACTGGAGGGAGGATTAGATGAAGTGGTACACACAGCGGCCCTAGAATGGTGGCTACATGAGCACATGGGCCCTGCCCCTCGGCCGTTATTCTTGCTGGGTCAGTAGCAAAGAGGCAGGTGGTCAAGCAGCCCCACCCACATTGTTGGCTGGGGCACCAGCACTTGCAGACTGATGGTGTGCAGTGATGTGAGTGGGAGATGGGTGTGGCAGCCACAATCCTAAAATAGTCCTCAAGATTCCTGCCCGCTGCGGTACAGCTCTGTATTTTCTTCCCTTGAGTGTAGACAGAACCTGTGAATATGATGGGATAATACTCCATGGATTATGGAGGGAAAAGGATTTTGCAGGTGTAACTGAGGCCACTAATCAGTTGACTTTGAGTTCAGTAAAACGGAGATAATCGGGTGGGCATGACCTAATCACACAAGCCCTTTCAATCTGGGTCTAGAAGTCAGAGACAGAGTGAGTCAGAGGGACCTGAAGCATGAGGGCCTTTGGAGGGGACCCCGTTGACAGGACCTGTGGGCAGTCGCTAGGACCTAATATTGGCCCCCAGACCACAGCAAGTGAGAAAATGGGGGCCTCAGTCCTACGATGCAAGAAAACGAATTCTGCCAACAGTCATGTAAGCTCAAAAGAGGCTCCTGAGCTCCCAAAAGGAACTCAGTCCCACCAGCACTATGGTTTCAGCCTGTGAGACCCCGAGCGGAGGTCCCAGACGTCCACCCTACAGAAACTGTGAGTTAAGGTTCATGCTGCCAAGTATGTGGTAATTTGTTTGCAGCAACAGAAAACTGATACAACAGCAAGGCCACTGCAAGGTGACTCTATTAGTTATCTATTGCTGCAAATCACCACAAAACTTAATGGCTTAAACAATAAACATCTATGATCCTACAGTTTCTAAAAGTCAAGAATGCAGGTGCAACTTAACTGGGTGCCTCTACCTCGAGGTCTCTGCTGGACCCCTTCACCCAGGTGTCCTCGTAGCTTATTATTTCACTTTATTTGGGTTTCTGCTCCAATGGTACCTCCTCCTCGAAGAGCCCATCCTCCACATGCTAGCACTCATCACTCTCTGTCTCTGATGCAGCCGCTTACTTTGTTTCATGGCACATATTGTGAGTTAAGTTGTGTCTCCCCAAGAGATATCTTGAAGTCCTAACTGCTGCTCCATGTGAATGGAATCGTATTTGGAAATAAGATCTTGGCAGAGGTAACCAAGTTGATATAATGTCACGGGGATTAGAGGGGCCTAACCTAAGGACTGGTGTCCATATGAGATGAGGGAAATGTAGATACACCCGGCAGCACCATGTGATGATGGAGGCAGAGGTGGAAGTGATGCATCAACAAGCCAAGGAACACCTAGGATTGCCGGCCACCCGAGAAGCCAGGGGAGAAGCAGGGAAGGGTCCTCTTTAGAGCTGTCAGAGAGAACGTGGCCCTGTTGACACCTTGATGTCAGACTTCTGGCCTCCAAAACTGTGAGAGAATAAGTCCCAGTTACTTTAACCACGTTGTGGGTATTACAGCAGACATGGCATACTGATAGAGTGCTTATCACCACCTTCTCTCTCTTTCTCTACCTATCTACCTACCTGTCATCTAGTTTATGATTTGTAGTCTATGTTCCCCACTGGCATGGAAGTTCTTGAGAGCACCTGATTTTCTTATGTTTCCAGTGGAATCCTCCTTACCTACATCAGTGTTTTGACTTAATAAAAATGTGCTGAGTGAACTGATGAATATTTATCAAGTTAAAAAAAAGTGTCCACCATATAAATCTTCTATATGCCACATTCCTCTACAGTTAGAAAGGTTAAGAAAGAATTATGGTTAAGTCCCACTGATCTGTTTCAATATGAATTTTTTTACATCTCACCGGGGAAGAAAAGATAGCAAATTTTTAGACAAAAATATTTTCAATAAAACGCCCAGACCTGGAATCCAATAAAATAATTATTCAGTTGTGAATAAGATAAAGGGATAGAGCTATTTAAAATTTATTTTTATGTCTCCTACTGCTATATTATCATAAAATATTTGTGAACTAAATTCCACTGACTGCTTGGTTTGGGAGCAGGTCATAGTTTCACTGAAAACAAGAAAGAAAGAAAAGAACTAGGCAGGGTAACCCTTAAGGTTAATTAGGAAAGAAATTGATACAAAATTCTGACTTTCAAGGGGCTCCTTTGAAAATCTGATGAAAGCTGAAGACGTGGACAAAAGTGCCCATTCATGCCAAATCTCACATGTAAGTTTGGAGTCTTGAGGATTTGCTGAAGCCCGAGGTTAAGAACTCTTGTTCTGAAGGCTTTGTCAAAGCAAGTCCACGTTCCTGGTGGGGACTGACCCCCGTCCTCTGGCTGAAGTCCACTCTCCTCTGGCCTGGGGTGAGGTGGGGGTGGTGTCTGTACATCAAAGCCGAGCACCGTTTCTTTCGGTTGCAGGGAAATAGAAGTGGTTAGATCTAGTTGAGAAAAGAAAGTGTTTGAACGCAAAATGAATAACTTTGTGTGGTTGTTCTACATTTTTCTTTCAAAAGCACTTTTTTTTTTTAAAGCAACTATAACCTAAGAGTGATGCTGGATAAATGTAAGAGTTCTGAGAGGCTCTGTCAGTGAGGTTTTGGGGGTGCAGGGGTGTTGTTAATCAGCCTGTGGCCTTGACTGTTCAGAGGCAAATGTGAGAAGGAACAGGAGAAACTTTTGAGTCGGACTCAGGATCCCAGCTCTCCCACTCACAAGCTGTGTGATCTTGGGCAAGTTACTTAGCCAGCCCGAGCCTCCGTTTTCCCACCTACACATGATGAGACTAATAACACTTACAATGAAGGTTTGTTGTGGAAACTAGGAATTATGCATTACAAGCACCCAGCACAGGCTTGTTCTGGGAATGGTAGCTATTGCTGCTGCCGCTGCCATTGTTAATGTTGTTAATTGACAGTACCTTACATTTCATAACGTATGTCCCATATCTGGCCATGTACCAGAAATATCTGGAAAACATTTAAGAAAAATTCCTATGGAACTTTCTTGGAGTGGAGCGCAAGTATGCCGGGCAACTGCCATTTGCTTCTCCAGACCCGTCCACGCTCTGTCCACCCTGCTCTGGGCCCCAGGAGGCCGACTGTAAGGCCTTCGGGATCACAGTTGACCTTGCTAAGGTCACTATGGCCAACTGTGCCCCTCAAGCAAGGAGATGGTCCTTACACTCCTGTCACATAGGTTCTCCACGTGGCTTTCTCTTTCTCCAGGTTCAGGTAGCTGCCCCCTCTACCTGCCCCTTTAGTCTCTGGGTTGCTTAAAATGTCCCTGAGGTTTTTATTTTAATTAGGGGTGGTAAAATACCAGACACAGAGACATATGACTTGGAATAAAAGTTTATTACTCACAGTTCCCAAGGGAAGGGGACACCCCACTCCTTGGAGGGCCACCCGGGGAAGCACCAGATTTGGTCAGAAGGCAGAAGGGACAAGGGAAGGCACGGCAGAGCCTGTCTTGTGGTTTTCGTAGAAAGGGAGAAAGGGATAAGGCAGGGGAGGCAAACTGAGCAAGCTTAGGGTTCCATCGTTTGAATGATTTCAGCAGGCTCTGGACTATGGAGGTGGTCCCTAGTTGTCTGGGGTGATTTGGGGTGGTTTAGGGGGCGTCTTGGTTGGTGTGTGAGCTAAAAAAAGACATGGGGGAGATATGGGCTTTGGGTTGGTTGGTTGGTTTGCATGAGAAAGGTGTGCCTGAAGACAAAGTGTTCGCTCGTCTCTAGGAATTAGCTAACCCTGACAAGGGCAGTCTCTTCCTGGCCAGCAAAGCATCAGAAGATGTCAAAGCATCATAAAATATAAAAACCAAAATTAATACAGGCCAGGAACGGCACCATTCCTAGGCACCGCTTGGTAAGTTTCTCTATTAAACTCTCCTCAAACTCCCCCTGGAGAGGGCTCCCTGTTTTCTGCCAGGGACCTGATGAGGAGCTGCAGGGTTTTTCATATTCCCCAGCGGTCCTGAGATAGCTGGTCCCTGGAGTGAACAGGTTTCCAGAACCATCTTTTTCGTGCATGGAACTGATGGTTTGCAAAGCCATTTCAGGTCTAGTTAGATCTTCGTAGTAAGTCAGTGTGGAAAAAAGACTTGAGAACAGTCACCACAGAGGACAGCCAGGGACTTGAGAACAGTCACCACTAAAGCACAGACTCCCCTACCCCCACCCCCACCCCCACCCCCAAATATATATTTTTATTGATTTCAGAGAGGAAGGGCTAGAGAGAGAGATAGAAACATCAACGATGGGAGAGAATCACTGCTCGGCTGCCTCTTGCACACCCCCTACTGTGGATCGAGCCTGAAACCTGAGCATGTGCCCTGAGCAGGAATTGAACTGCGACCTCCTGGTTCATAGGTGGACTCTCAACCACTGGGCCACACCAGCGGGGCTAAAGCACCGACTTCTGAGGGGAGGCTCCTGACACTTCCCAAGTGTCCGCTGCAGACCTCAGGCTGGCTCCTCCCAGTGGGGCTTTTGGAGTGGACCGCTGCTTAGTGGGGTCCAGCAGGGAGTTGACCCCTCTGAACAGTGTCCTGAAGGAAAGGCCACTGTGTTCTGTGAGCGTCCAGACAATTCCAGGCAGTAGGAACACTGGGTCATTTCCCGCCGAGGGGATGCTTGTGTCTCATGAGCCAGCGTTTCCCCCATGGCCTTGTCCCCCATTTTGCATCTGTGTGTTCTTTCCCCCGTTCTGGCCTGTTAACGAGCTTAGATTTAGACCTTCCCATTCATCTGCCCACACTGGCATCTCTGGGGTTTGTCCCTCCTTCCAGACTGAAGCCCAGCTCTGGGTCTGGGTGGGGAGCCAGGGTCCTCACGGCCTGGGAGGGCACTGCCCAGCTCTTTGGTTTTGGAATATTCTTCTAGGCCATCTCTAGAGCGAGGGAAACAGTAATCAGACAGTAATTGGTGGGCTGGGTCTCAGGGGTCTGTAATTGCAGAACCTCAGCCTGCTCGCCTGGCCCGCAGACACTGGCTCCTGCTAAGGAAGGACACAGGGCAGAGAAAGTGGGGGGTAGGAGGGCAAGAGCTCAGTAGTAGCTGACCCAGAGGAGGGGGACACAAAGCCTGGATTGTCAGCTCAGAGCAAGCTACAGTCCCAGGGAGGGGCCCGAGGGAGGGCTGAGCCAGATGTTAATCAACCAGGACTTTCCATTAATTTATGCGTTTGGCCCAACAGCTGCTCTGCTTTTGTCAGGCAGATGTCTGCACGCTGAGCCTCCAGTCTCGGGGTATGGAGGCATGAGTGCTCGGAATGTGAAGGGTGAAGCTTTCAAGGGGCCGATTCGGCTGCCTGGAGTGACCACTTGCACTGTTAGACAAATTGGGGGAATGTGTTTAAATGAATGAACTGTATTATGATGATTGCCATAAGGAAGGCCAGTGAGAGGAGATGTCTAAGAAAAATTAACTAAAACCATGTTAGCGTTTGGGCCCCTGCACAGCGGGCTGGCTGGAGGAGACACATCTGTGGTCCATCGCTGCTCCTGGGACTGGAAGGATCTACCCATTCTAGGGCTTCTCCGAGACCGAGGCTGCTGATCACCAGCTGCCACCAGCTCAGCCGGGAAATGGGCAGCATGACTGCTCTGCCATCAGGCAGGGGCTCTCTGAAGAGATGTGGACGGACACCTCGCCAGTCATGGCTGCCTGCGTTGTGCTCAACTCTCCCAAGGGTCCCTGGCTGGACCCTCGCAGGACCCTGGGTGCAGATCGTCCCATCTTCTGCTCTTCACCCAAGACCTACTCCTGGGACTTTAGAATGTAGGTTTCATCTCCAGCATGTGTGTATAGAATTTGTAGATTGTGGCGGGGCTTATAAAATCATTATCTAAGCCCTGGCTGGTTTGGCTCAGTGGATGGAGCGTCAGCCTGTGGACTGAGGGGTCCTGGGTTTGATTCTGGTCTAGGGCACATGCCTGGGTTTCGGGCTCGATCCCCAGTGGGGCAAGGGGGTGTGGGAGGCAGCCGATCAATGATTCTCTCTCATCATTGATCTTTCTATCTCTTTCTCCCTCTCCTTTCCTCTCTGAAATAAAAATATATTTTTAAAAAATTCCCTAAGAGTAAGGATATAAATACTGCCCTGGCAGACAAGGCTGGGACCAGGGATGCAGTGGACAGGAGAAATGAACAGGGAGCATGCTCATGGGGAGTCACAGGGGTCATGAGGGTCATTCTGAATCATGTTTAAAGTTGAGAATTTATCCACTTCTGGGTATAGACCAGGGGTGGGCAAACTTTTTGATTCGAGGGCCACAATGGGTTCTTAAACTGGACCGGAGGGCTGGAACAAAAGCATGGATGGAGTGTTTGTGTGAACTAATGTAAATTCAAAGTAAACATCATTACATAAAAGGGTACGGTCTTTTTTTTTTTTTTTTTAGTTTTATTCATTTCAAACGGGCTGGATCCAGCCCGCGGGCCATAGTTTGCCCATGGCTGGTATAGACCCAGAGGAAGTGAAAACAGAAGCTCATAACAGCACAATAGCCCAAGGGTGACAGCAACCCAAGTGTCCATCAACAGGTGAATGGATGAACGAAATGTATCATATACTAGTACACACAATGAAATATATTCAGCCTTTAAAAAGAAGGAAGTCCTGACACATGTGACAACATGAGTGAACCTTGAGGACATTCTGCTCAGTAAAATAAGTCAGTCACAAAAGGACAAATATTGTTTTATTCCACTTATATGAGGCACCTAGTATAGTCAAATCCAGAGGCAGAAAGTAGAATGGAAGTTCAGGGCCTGGCGGGTGGGGGTGATATTGTTTAATGGGTACAGAATTTCAGTTTTGTAAGATGGAAAGTTCTGGATGATGGTGATGGTTGTACAAGGCAAATGTACTTAATATCACTGAACTTTAACACTTAAAAATGGTCAAAATGGTAAATGTTGTTATGCATATCTTATCACAAAAAATATTTTTTTGTTTTTTTGTGTGTTTTTATAAGTTTTATTTTATTGTTTAAAGTATTACATATAGTATTACCTATGTCTCCTTTTTCCCCCATTGGCCTCTCCGGGCCACCCCCACCCCCCAACACATGCCCTCACCCCCCTAGTGTCTGTGTCCATTGGTTATGCTTATATGAATGCAAAAAAGTCCTTTGGTTGATCTCAAAAAGATATATTTTTAAATTTAAAAAAAAGTTGGGGACTTTTTTAAAACATTGAGTCCTGTCCCCAAGCATGCCATCAAGGGGAATGATGGGCTCCCCAACCCAAGCAGGGGCGCCCTGAGATCTGAGGGAGTGTGGATGCACACTTGGCCCCAAAGCCAGCCCCGCCTGCTCTCCTGGGACTGCTGGTCACTCTGGTGTGTGTGTGTGTGGTGTGTGTGGTGCATGTGTGTGTGTGTGTGTGTGTGCACATGCGCGCACACACATGCGCCAGCTCAGAGGCATGGAGGAGTGAGGCGTGCACCGATTTCCAAGGCAGAGCTAGAGATGATCTTTGAAGTACAGTGGGGCCTTGACTTAGGAGTGTCCCAACTAACGAGTTTTTTGAGATACCAGCTGTCTCTCGGCGATTTTTTGCATTGAGTTGATAGAGTAATTTGAGTTAATGAGCTCCTTAACGAGCTCGATCTTGGAACGAATTAAACTCGTAAGTCAAGGCCCCACTGTATTTGAAGCTCGAGGCCAAGCCCTGCAAGGTCTCTCCCAGTCAGACAACAGTATTCACCTACTGCCTGTCTCTCCTACTGGACACGGGGAAAGATGCAGGGAAATGATGCCGTGGAGCCTGAGGGCTGTGCCTGAGTCCAGGAAGCCTCAGGAAAAGGGAGTGCTGAGCTCTGTCCATTTCCTCCCCCAACATGAACGGCCCTTAATTCCCCCTCCTCTTCCAGCCACTGCACCCTCTCCCACAGTGAGGGCGGCGCCCCCAGGAGAGGCTGCGAAGGGAAGCGCACACACGAGGTGCATTAAATGCCAGCAGCCCACTTTGGAGAATGTCGCCCCCTCTGGTTCTTTCTCAGTCTCGCTAGGTGCCAGGTGCCCTAAGCCCTCAGCGCCTCCCTACCTCTCGCTGATCCCCCTTTTCACACACGGAGAGTGCGGGCCTCAGACTCCCCGACTCCAGCAAGCTGCACTGTCTGCTTGTAATTTAATAACTTCCTTTCCTGGGATTTATTTTTAGGGTTTCTCTCTATTTGGGGCATGTGGAACTGGTTTTCTGTTTACTGTAGTGTCTAACATTTGCTTTTAAAATAACCGAGTGAAAAAAACGTGAATCGATGTTAAGAGAAATATTAAATCAGTAATAGGAGAAGAAATATGTGGCCCTGGCAGGCGTCCCAAAGCGGGTGTACCGCGGGTGTGGATTTGCAGCACTGGGACACGGCCCTTGGGGGTTCCTACACATCCTCCCAACGCCAGCTCAACTGTCACCTCTTCTCTGGAGTTTTCTCTGACGTCCCACCCCATAAACAAGACGGCAGCCCTATTCACAGTACGCGTCGGGCTGTATGGAAATTGCTTCTTTGTAGGTCTAAAGAATCCATTTCCTGAGACAGGGAGCAGGGTGAGGACACCCCCCTCACACCCCTTCCCATCCCCTCATCCCCCACCCCTTCACCGTCCCCAGCCCCCTGCTCAAAGCCAGCCCAGAGCAGACTTCAGGGGTGTTTGTCACTGAGAGGCTGCTGGCCCCGGGGGTGGAAGGCTCTCCCTCCAGGGGTTTGGATAGGGTGAGGTCAGCGTTCCCAGACCCCTCTCTCTCTCCCAGAGGCCCTGTTAGTTTGTGACTCTAAAGACCTCGGTTCAGGAGAGGAGCCAGGAGCAGCGAAGTGAGGTAACACACTAAAATAAAGGGCCCTGGCTCAGGCCCTGACCAGATTAATGGAGTCCACGTGTCCCAGCTCACCTTGTTATGAGCTTCTCCAACTTAACCTTCTCACAATGGTAGTGTATGTTGTGGGCTATATATGTTTCTTCACATGTATTGTTTTATTTGTTCTTCAAAATCACCCCCCAAGGGAGAGACTGTTGTCTCCATTTTACTGCCAGGGAAACTGAGGCTCTAGCTTGTCCCATGGTCGAGAAGCTAGAATAGGGACACACACCATCTCCTGATTTCCGAACCTGTTCTGCTGTCCCACTCGACCTGTCGGAACACTACCAGCTCCCCCTGGGTCGTGGCTGCCCTCCACCTGGCCCAGCCTGACAGGGTTAGAGCTGCTCTGACAGCCCCGCTCCGCTGGTGGAAATGTCATGGATCCCACACACTCAGCTCCGGACGGTCTGTGACCATGGCTCTGACATTTTCCAGAGTGGCCAAGGCCACCACACCTAGCTGCAAGGACCCAGGAAACAGCAACGTGCTTGGCCCACGGGCTTGTAAGACCCAGATGGAGGGGACCCCACCTGGGGTGGGGATGAGGGTGCTGCATCATCAGGTGTACTCCAGCCCCAGGAAAGCACTGAGGGCTGGGCGCCCAGGCCTGTTTCCTGCAGCTGTTAGAAAGCACTGGGTCCCTCCGGCCTCAGGAACCTCAGAGTGACTTGCTCTTTTTTGTGTGACAGCTATAGAAGAAAGAAAAAAGATAAAACAGCATTTAAATGACCAGCTGCTATGCCCCTGAGGACAGTGGCAGGAACTGGTGCTGCTACTATGAATGGCCTGTGAACACTGCTCTATGCACCTCAGTACATCAGCTCCAGCAGTCCTTACAACCACCGTGGGTCCTGTTACTGTTCCGATTGTAAAGATGTGGAAATGGAGGCAAAGCAAGAGAGGGGATGGAGAAGTGTTTAGGAGGATGGTGGGTGACTTTGAGGGTGGCGTTAAGATGCCTCTGAGGATCACAGCATGGGAGGCAGACGAGTGCTGTCATTCACTGAGATGGGATCCAGGACGGAGGAGAAGGCTTGGGTGTGAGAGAAGAGACTCTTGCAAAAGGTTTTCGGTTTTGTTTTCCGAAGTGCAGATTTACACGAAGGTCTGGAGTTGATTGGGAAGATGGGCTGGAAACAGACTCGGTGGTCACTAGGGCCCCCACGTCAGTCACCAGTTAATCCTATATAATAAAAGGGTAATATGCAAATTGACCCTAACAGTGGGCGGAAAGACCAGAATGACCTCTCGACCAGTCACTATGAGGCACACTGACCACCTCTTGGTCCCTTTCCTGGCCGGCAGGCTCCAATCATCTGATGGCGAATGGGGAACCAGGGTGGGTGCTGCCAGGCCAAGGCCCCCGCCCCGCTGGTCGCCCTATACACAGAGGGCAACCTGAGGCGGGGGCGGGGCTGGTGAGTGGGCGGGACCAACCTCTCGGTTCCATCCCCTGGCCATCAGGCTCCTATGGCCCAGTGGGGAACAGGGAACTGGGTTTAGGAGGATGGTGGGTGACTTTGAGGGCATTGGGGGGCATGGCTGGTGGCAGGGGGCGGGGCCAGCTACGGGCAGCTGGGGAAGATGGCCCTGATTGCAGGCCAGGCCTAGGGACCGTACCCGTGCACGAATTTTGTGCTCTGGGCCTCTAGTATTTAATATCACACACAGAGACAGATGTTACCTGATCCCATGTATATGAGGAATCTAAAATAGTCAAACTCAGAGAAGCGGAGAGCGGGATGGTGCTTGCCAGGGGTGTCAGGTGGGAGGTGCTGTCAAAGGTGCCAGGGGTCAGTGACTAGCGGGAAGAGGTTCTGAGAGCCACTGTCCAGCAGCACAGCCAGCAATGCTGTATCCTACACTTAAAACCGTACTCAGAGGGTGGATCCTATGTGAAGCATCATTATCACCCACACAAATAATAATAAATAAAGAGGCCGGAGGAGACTTTTGGGGTGGTTGGGTATGTTCATGGCATAGATTGTGGCGATGGTTTCCCAGCTGTATACTCATCCCCAAAATCAATTGGTATGTTACATAGTCACAGCTTTTTGTATGTCAATTATATCTTGGTAAAGTGGTTTTAGTTTTAAAATGTATTTGATATCACAACTCTCTCTACTTTTGGCCACCGAATCCCTCACAGTACTCACCGCCTTTAAGGCCGTGGCTAACCTACTTATTTCTATGTTTCGCGCTATCACGTTGCGTTCCCAACCCCATCCCACTAGAATGTGGACTCCATGAGGGCAGGGCTTTTTGCCATTCTGTTCACTGCTGTGTCCCCAGCACCAGGTTCCCCAGAACATACTAGGACATGCTAGAGGGGCCCAGGAAGCACACCCAAGCAGGACGAGGCCTCCTGCTCCTGCCCTGAGGCGCGCCTTGTCAGCGGTGCCCCTGCCCTGTCCCTGCAGGGCTGCACAGCCGGCCTGCCCGGAGGGCCATGTCAGGAGGGTTATCTGTGGCCGTGAAGAATGCTTTTAAACCCATGTCTGGGTTTCTGACCTCTTGAGAGAGAAAACAGATGCACTGTTTAACCCTTTGTTGCTGTGGGAGGAGCCCAGCAAGTGGGTTTTTAGGTAGTTGGGTCAAGCTGGAGAATCTCTGGCCTTTGGACCAGCATGGGTACTGAGAGCCTGTTGTTCCCAGAACCTGACTCTTGGACGTCCCTGAACTGGCTGCAAGATCTCGGAACCCAGCCTAAGAAGCTCGTCATTTGACAGGGTCCTGGTTAACAATTGGAAGTCCGGCCCTTGTTTCCCGATGGGATCAGTGTACTTATTGTACGAGGTTGTGAATGTGGAAGTGCTGGGGGGAGGGTTGCCACTAAGAGGTCAAGAGCTCTTCCTAAGACCCCCACCTGGCTGGGCTTTGGATGTGCTTTTTAAATTGAATTAACTCTTTTGAGGACTCAAAGCTATTTCTTCACTCATGTTGACAATAATGCATGAAATGTTGTCCATTTTGTCACATGTAGTGGCATTTGGAAGGAGATTGAAGATTTCTGTTCAAGTACAACCCACTGCTGTGTGACATTGGGCAACTCACTTAACCTCTCTGAGCTATGCTTCCTTGTCTAAAAACCCAATTGCATGAAGTTGTTATAAGGCTTTGGTCACACTAGGTATCGGAAGACCAAACCCAGCTTCCAGGTCAGTTTTGATTGGCTGGCACAGTGTTTAAAATTGAAAGAACAATTTTAAAACATAGGAGATGTACCTTAAAAATCCCTCATCCCATGTTCTTTAACAAGGGAGAAGCTCTAGCAGCACAGGCTGGCACTCCTGCATTTCCACAGTCAGGGCTGAGTGACAGCCACAACCTGCACCTGCCCGCCCCCTCATGATGTGAGCGTGAGCAGTACACCAGGGAGAAGGTA
Organism: Myotis yumanensis; assembly: GCF_028538775.1. Taxonomy (NCBI): domain Eukaryota; kingdom Metazoa; phylum Chordata; class Mammalia; order Chiroptera; family Vespertilionidae; genus Myotis; species Myotis yumanensis. The sequence goes on along the minus strand of NW_027223756.1, from coordinate 38,761,310 downwards.
TTGAGTGTGTCTAACAGGTAACTGAACGTGGAAGCACCCAGTGTCCACCCACAGATGGATGGATAAACAAAATGTGGTGTTTACACACCATGGAATATTATCCAGCCCTAGAAAGAGGGAAATTCTGACACATGCTACAACACGGATGAACCATGTGGACGTTATCCCGAGTGAAATAAGCCAGACACAAAAAGACTAATGGGTATAACCCCACTTACACGAGGCGCTTAGAGCAGTCAAAGTCACAGAGACAGAGAGTGGGGCGGTGGCTCCCAGGGGCTAGGAGAAGGGGGATGGGGAGTCACTGTTTAACAGATACAGAGCTTCAGTTTGGGGTAAAAAAGAGTTCTGAGCTGGATGGTGGTGATGGCTGCCCAACAGTGTGAATGTACTTCATGCCACAGAACTGTTCACTTCGAGTGGTGAAGACTGTCCATTTTATGTTGTGTGTATGTTACCACAATACAAAGGCTGTGTGGGGGTAGGGGGGGCCTGTGAACATGATTTGCTAATGGACCACGCAGACCAGGAGCGTCAGATCGCTGCCCCTCAGCCCGCACCCTGGCCGCACCAGTTGTTGGGCATCTCCTGTAATGAGAGATGCTCCTCTCCCTGACCTCTCCTACCAGGCTGGTTTCCCCAAAGAGGGGAGGCCCCCTGCTATTTACACCATGTGGCCTGGGCAGGCCAAAGGGCCCAGACCTGCACAGTGTCCTGGGCCACAAAGCAAGGCCCAGATGTTTGAGCTCTTCCTTGTTTATAAACAAAACGTCTGCTCCCATCCAGACCCCCTGTGCTTCAACGACAGAAAGGGCCGGCGGGCGGGTGGGGTGGGGGCGCAGCCTTGCACACTTGGAAAGCATCTCTGGGCAAGTTGCTTGCGGGTACCCACCCACTCCCCCTCTTAGCCGGAGCCTCAGGTTGTTCATTTACTTCTCCTGCCTCGGTTTCCTTGCCTGTAATACAGAGAAACTAACAATGCCCTCTGTGAGGGCCACACCTAAGTGAATGTTTGCGAAGCATTCAGAACAGTGGCTGCCAGTAGCAAGTGCTTCGTGCGTGTTTATTAGTGTTACTTACCCCCTCTTTTCCTGCCCTTTCCCCCTCTTGCTTCTACTGCCCCTTTCCAGACACAACGGTTTTACTCCACCTCCCAGCCTCAGCTCGAGGAAAAGAAAGCCAAGTGGACATCTTGGGCTTTTCTGAGAAAATAAACCTATCTCCATGCATCTAATTAAAAGCAGAGTGTTCCCAAACACTAACCATTCAGGATCTGTGTTTATTCTCCAGGGACAGTAGGCAGAAATGTTCTTTTTACTCGCGTGTTACCGAGACTGATGTGAAAACCCTTGTCTTGGCTAAAAGGTGTGTAGCTCTCAAAATAGCAGGATTCCCCAGAGCAAAACAGCCCATCAGGGCTGCGAAAGTTCCATTACACTTAAAAAAGAATATATCCCTTTATTTAGCTGTGCAGTGCGGCGTGAAATGGCACCTAACCATCCACTTCTAGGCCCTTTGAACATTTTTGTTCCCCCCGCCCTCCAGCAGCAGCATTTGGGCAAGGTGCGTGGGGCCAGCCTCCAGCTGGTTCTGCTTTGCTAATTATTCCAAATAAATAGCAAACACGGCCTTCCCGCTTCATCCTTCCCGTTCTGCAGTCTCTGCTCTTGGTAAGTGTTCGCTAATTTTCACATCCATTTCCATTTTGGCTCGAGTTCTGAAGAGGGATCCAGGGGGACATTTGTTCATGAAAAATCTGGGAAATTTGATTTGAGAACCATTCTTTTTATACAGCATTTCATTGTTGAAAGGATATGACTGGTAATTTGTAGTTAAATTTGTTAAATCCTGGAAGGTTTTGAGTTTTTTGTTTTTGTTGTTTTAGTAATGCAGAGTTGAAATTAAGTTAAAAAATGTTCCAGCTTCGTAGTTGGCCTGATTTTGTGTTTTCATCAGCTGTTATGGATGGGGAATGTTGACTAGCACAACAATAGTAATTTAGGGATTTCAGAGCTCAGTGGGGGTGATTTATAGTAACCTGAGGCTCTTAGCATTATATTTTGTTAAAAATGTTTCCTCTTATTGTGCCTGATTTAATGCAGATTCTACTCTTTTGTTCTTTATTTCTTTAAATGACTGAAATAAGTTAAATGCCTACAGGTTTATCTTAGCCCCAAATAGCAAAGATAAAAGGCATCAATATGAAAAGCTCCCTATAAGTTATATCAATGACAGAAGAATGTTGAATTTTCATTACTGACCCGGGTAAATGCCTCAGCTGCTTTTGTTTCAAAGTTGTTTGGGGATTGGGCCTGATTGCTGGGGGCGGGGGGAGTCTGACTTAACCTCTTGAAGTCTCAATGCCATCTGTGAAATAAAACAGAGTGAAATTATGTGGAGATGTTTACCATGCATGGAACAGAGCACGTGTTGAATATATGGCTGCTTTTATCATAATTCCTTCCTTCCAAAATTTTAAATAAGCTCCTACTATGTGCCAGGGGCTGTACTAGGTGCCAAGAATGCAGCACTGAGCAAACGCAGCAATTCAAAACCATGTTTGCAGGATGGTGTCCGATTGCTGGGGTGGGAACTTGTGGGACAGCTCCTTTAAGGACAACAGCAATGGGTGTGGAGTTCACTGTGTGTGCTCTCTAGTGTGCACTCCTGTTATTTTCGACAGGGGGGTGGGAGGGGCAGGAGGAGGAGCACAAGGAATGCCCTTAGTATTTATGAGAACACAGCACTTACCAAGACTACTTCATGCCCATTCCCTCATGTCACCCTCTCACAAACTCCCCGTGAGGTAGACACTGTTATCTTCCTCATGTTACACATGAGGAAACTGAGGCCACAGAGATGAGGCAAATTGCCCAAGGTTGCAGAGCTTGCAGGAACTTCTGGATGAGGCACCTTTGTATAAACTGTTGCATGTTGGCTACCCTGGTCTCTCCAAAGTAGAGCAATTGTTTAGCATACCTCAAAGCATTCCCACAGTTGTCCAAGCTATTAAAAATTGGTTGTGTATTTTCAGAGAGCAGTAACAGTTCACCGTGCTACTGAGGAGCCCTTCCCTAGTGGGATCGCCTTGTGGCTAACCAGGCCCAGGGTCTGCTCCAAGCCCAGTTTGGGAAAGCAGGAGGCACAGGCGTGTGAGTGGCAGGTCACTTGGCGCCCTCTCCCCAGCCCTTCTCAGCCTGTGGGCGATGGGCCATCTTTGCCGCTGCTGCCCCTTGTGGAGGAAATGGCCATTGCAGTCAGGAGCGGTGGCTAGGAAATGGCCTGGACTGACTCTCAACAGCCACCAGCCCCGGCACATGCACTGCAGCTCTCTGGAGAGTGCCTTTGGCTGTAAGGTCATGGGAAGTGAGCCACTTGCAAGGGGTGAGGCAGCACCAGGAATTCAGCTCCTGGGCTGCAGCCAGTTCTCATCTCTGCACAATCGCACGGAAGGCACCTGGTCCTGCTGCCAAAACCGTGAAGTGGCGTGTTCCTGCTCACCCGCCTCTCTGTGACAACGGCTCTCTTAATGGTGGTGACATCCAGATTTTCCCATGGGAATCTCTCTTTATTTGTTTCCTTACGTTAAAAAAAAATATGTTGGTATGAACTGAGACACCCCTCCCCAGGCCCCCAAAACTTGAATATCATACAAGGGAGAAGGTGGTTAGGGGAGATCTCTCCCACATTGGACTGAAAACAACCTCACACCAGCAAGGTCTAGGACTTACGTTTTCTACCCTAGAGCTCCTAATGGCATACGGGTGGTAAAGTTGGTAAGACCTTTTGTAAAATGTGAAGGGCAAAAAAAGTTCCCCCTCCCCTCCATCCCCCTAAAGAAAGAAAACAGGTGTCATTTTCACTGAAACACAAGGCAGCTAGGTAGGGGGTAGATATCTGTAGACTGAATGGCAAAGCATTTTCGCAGCTGGGCTTTTTCAACAATTGGAATCTTGAAGCTGAATCTTAAAGGGAGGAGAGTGGTCACACCCAATGAACTAAGTCCTTTCCTATGTCACCCTTTCCCTGAGCCTCTTCTGATAGCTCAAGCTGTGTTTCCTAGTTGGGATTAACTGGTTGCCAGGATTAATTTTTTTCACTTGACAGGACTTTCCTTACAGGGTTTGTGGGGGTTGGTTCAGACCCCATGCCTGTGGTGGCTAATGGTCAAGGGCCACAGCCTGCCCTGCTCTGTCTCTGTGGCCGGAGGCTCCTCAGGCCCTGGGCTGGGGCCAGCCTCCCCTACCGGGAGGGTCACTGCTGTGCTCACCTTTACAAATGCCCTTTTTTCTGCTTGGTTCTTCTTCCCTTGGGGTAAAGAACTGTGGGCTCTCTAACGCTTTCTTGGCCTGAGAAAGGTGCTTCTGTATTAGGTCTGCTTACGCTGTTTATTTTATTAAGTCTGGGAATTCTCTTCGCGGTGAGCATCTCTGGCTTGATGGCAGTTCGAGAGACTGTTGGGAGTGATTAGGCCAAAGCAGAAATAAACATACTATGAACATAACAACTTGGCTTTCCCTGGCAAATTCCAAGTTGAATGCTGTTTGAAATACATTTCTGTACTTATAAACTAGGGCCTACTAATGGTAGAAACAGAAAATATAAAGAAGGAAATAAAAACCACCCATTATACCACCATAGAGAGATAACAGTTGTTATTAGCATTATGCTGAATTTTCTTCTTTTTGCCTCAAAATGCTTAATGTGTATTTAACGAGATTGAGAGAACACTCTGCATTAGTTGTGTAGCTTTTCCATCATTGGCCTATCATGAGCATTTCTCCATGGCATTCCATTGTTGTGAAAAAATACCATTTTAAATGTTGTTTACATCTTTTATTATGGAAAATTTTGAACATTTTACAGAAGTAGAGAGAATAGTATGAACTCCGGGTACCAATTGCCTGGCTTTAACAGTTATCAAATCATAACCAATTTTGTTACAGCTAGACTCCCATCTGTGAACCACCTGGAAGCAAATTACAGGTATCATAATTTTGGGGGTAAATATTTCAGTACAGATATTTAGAAGTCAAAGACATTTTATGAAAACATAACCAAAATACCAGTTATTACACATAAAAATTTAAGATAACAAATACTTAATGTCAATTAAATATCCCATTGGTGTTCAAGTTTTCCCCTTGTTTCATAATTTTTAATAGTTTGGTTGAGGATCCAGATGAGGTTCATCTCTTGTGACTGGTTGCTATGTCGATTAAGTTTGTTTCCATCTATAGATTCTCCCTCCTTCTCTTTCCTTGTGCCTTACAACTTATTTATCGAAGAAGCTCGTCATTTTTCCTGCAGTTCCCCACAGTCCGGTCTGTGATGCTTGCATTCCTGCCGTGTCATTTAGAGGTTCCTCTGCCCCTGTATTTCCTGTAAATTGGTGGGTAGATCTATAGGCTTTGATAAGATTCAGGTTTGGTTTTGGGGTAAGAATACTTAACTAAGTGGTAGTGTGTGCTCTCACCAGGACAATTCTTTTGTGATGTTAACAGCCATTGATGATTATTGCCCAGATCCATTATTTTTTTAGGTATTTGTAAAAACGGTGATATTCTAATCCTGCTATTCTTTATCTATTAGCTGGAATAATTCTATAAGGAGAGACTGTGTGGTTACCCTGTGAGAGAGTTCACGTAAAAACAGCAGGATGGATCCCCCACACTAATTATTTACCAATTTTCAAAACAGTGAGTTTGTTCCCTAGCATCTGACAAAGGGGGTCTGCTGAGTTTTATTTTTAATATTTCACCACTCGTCATGGCGAAGCGAAGTTCTAGGATAGGCGCACAGTCTGGAAGGGATAAACACGCGCTACTTTTGACTGGTGGCGGTGACAGTCCTAAAGGCCATGCATAGGCTGGGTGCAGTGTATCTAGTGGTCACCACAGAAGTTGATTCAAAGCTCCAGGACAGCCAGGAATGTGAGCCAAGTTTTGTTGGTTGGCCTGTGGCCATTGGCTGCTTAATTCCTCTTATCACTTTCTCTCACTCTCTGGCCTGCTGTAATTTAATTTAGGGCATCTCGGAATTTTTCTCTTGTTTTTACCATTAATGATAACTAATGGTTCAGTGTTACCAAACATTCAAAAAAGGGTGCCTCGTGGCTTTATATGTGTGTGTGTTTTATTATTATCAGCAGCCATATGTTTATTAGACCACTGTAGTTCTATTTAGAATTGCCTTTGGGGTGAGGAATCGGAATTTTAGTGTTTTTCTTACCCATTGGCAAGATTTTGTTAATATCTTAAGGATGACAACCCTTTATTATCTTTATTATGAATGTTTTCCTCACTTTGTCATTGCCTTGTAACTTTTGTGGGTTTTTTTTAACATAAATAATTTGATATTTTTAAGCTAATCAAAGCTGATAATTTTTCTTTCATTGCTTTTATGCTTAGAATGTCCCACCTGATATTAATCAGCTCAGTGTTTACCTCTCTTCTAGTTTATAGACAGTTTTTTCTGCCTTTATTGTATGTTCCTTCTTTATAAAAGGAATACATGCTTGCCATAGTATAAAAGCTTCTATGACATATAGAAGTCTTCATTCATTTTTTTTACTTAACTCTTTTTTTAATTTATGGTGTGAGAAAAAGATCTGACTTAACTGTTTTCCAAATAACTTGTTATCCCAACAATCTGTTTTTCTCCTGAATTGTACTCAAAATTGTTTGGTGCATGCACATCTTTCTTTCAAAGTCGGTACCAGTGCCACATTGTTTTAATTCATGTGGTTATGTAATACGCCTTAACTTTCTTGTTATTTTTCTTTTAAATGGCTTAGCTATTCTTGTCTGTTTATTCTTCTAAATACACACGAGAAGTATTTTGTCAGGTTAAACCAATGATGTATTGATTAGAATGGCTTTAAGTGGAGTATGGACTTTCTCCTGATGGGAGGGTATGCTGAGCTGAGGCGCTTCAGACAGGAGAGTGATGTGTAGGGGTCTGTGTTTCCCGTGGCCCCTCTGAGCTGACAGCCATGTGGAGGCTGGTGGGATATTCTGCAGCTGTTCGTTCACAAGAAAGATGCTAGGGTCTTGGCCACACAGTGTGGTCTGACTGGAATGGCTGGGAGGAGACGTATTAAAAAGAAGGGAAGGAGGGAATGACGTCATACTTGGATATGGCGACTGGAACAGAAGAGAATTAGGATGACCCCTCGTCTCCCACTCGATCAGCTGGGTAGATGGTGGTGCTTTCCACCATCAAGAATTAATGGCTATAAAATTCTGTGCTTCTGTGACTTGAGAAAAAAATGTACTCCATGCATGCTCTGTGTACTAGTATGTGCTAGTGTTTATCAAGGGGGCCAGGCGTTATCACTGTTCTCTTTACATAGGAGGAAACAAGGCTCACACTGGTGAGTGACTTGCCCTGGTCACACGGGTGTCCATGGCAGCCCTGGTCCTCCCACATATGGTACCCCTCTCACTGTCACTGTGCCAGCATCCTTTTTCCCCAGAGAGACTCTGAGCAGAAAAGGTGTAGTGTGGGCCCCCAGTCTCCTTTGTCACCCTTACAGTGGTGGACTCAGTAAATGATTGCTCCCATTCTTGAATTGTGTCCCCCCAAAACTATTTCTTGACGTCCTAACCCCCAGTACTGCAGAATACAACCTTATTTGGAAACAGGATCATTGCCGATATAATTAGTTAAGATGAGGTCACACTGGAGTAGAGTGGGTCCTTAATCCAAAATGACTAGTGTCCTTGTTAGAGAGAAGATGATGTGAGGACAGACACACGGAGAGAAGGCCATGGGACAACAGAGGCAGAGACTGGAGTGATGTAGCCACAAGCCAAGGACTGCGGGCCACCACCAGAAGCTTGGAAGGGACAAGGAAGGATTCTACCTGGAGTCTCAGAGGGAGCACAGCCCTGCCAATACCCTGATTACATACTTCTGGCCTCGAGAACTGAGAGAAAATGAATTTCTATTGTTTGGAGCTGCCAGTTTGTAGTACTTTATGTGTATCAGCACCAGGAAATGAATACACTCAATAAGGCAAAAGACCAGTGATGTTACGACTTTTCGCCTACCCAGGTCTTCCCTCCTTCATAGGAGTGAGAATGTGTTGTCATCAGGGGTCTGTGGAGAAGAAAGGTAATACCTGACGCTGAACCCCTGCTGGGACCCAGGCTCCTTAATCCTTAATGGATTTGCTCATCTGAGCCTCGCAATTCTGCAGAGAGTATTGGTATCTCCATTTCATAGATGTGGATGCTGAGGCCCACTAAACAACTTGCCCAAACTCTGCAGGCTGCCCGTCCTTCCTGGCTTCTCCCCAGGCCTAGCCATGCAGGTCCCCAGCCAGTGGCATTGCTTGAGGGCTGTGTGGCCTCTGCTCTGGGACAGGATTCGTTGTGCCAGCAGGCAGGCCTCTGGACCTAGGTTATTAGTGCATTTAGAACTTTCGATAACCGTAAAGAAAGTGGCTGTTTGTTCACTTTTTGATCTGAGCTGCTTTTTATAGGCTTTTAAATTTAGAAAGGTATTTGAATGAAGTACTATAATGAGCTTTTTTATTTCCTGTCAGCAATTCTCTCAAATGTGGCCTGGATTTGTTAACCTAGTACTTGAGGTGGGACTGGGGGGCTGCGTGTTTAAAAAAAGTCCTTTCAGCTTCATCTGTGATCACTTTTCAGGGCTGGTACTTAACTACCCAAATGTTGTGTTCTTACGTACTAATTATTGGGCTCCACTATATGAAGAGGGAGAGAGGGTTTGCAAAGACAAAGGTAAATGTCTCTTTACTCTGAGTGTAAAATGGCTCTTATCATATTCTGTACCTACCTGGCCATAGTGCCTATATTCCTGCTCCTAAATGGAAGCTCTTGGAAGACTGGAGATGATTTTTATTTTATTTTAATATCACTAGTTCAGCAAATGCATGACATAAAGGAGACTTTGAGAGCCAGTCTGGAATCCTGATGAGAAGTGAAGAAAACATGGGTGGCTCTGGGCAAATTGTTTCACCTCATTGTGCCTCCGTTTCATCATCTATAAAGTGGGAATAACATCCATCCACATCATCATCGTATTTGCCTTCATCTTCATCGTAGTGAGTAAGTTGCCTGAACAAAGGAACTGGAAGTATACCTTGCACCAATCTTGAATCCTACCAGCTCTGTGCCCTGGGATTCTATCAAAGTTGAAACTCTTTAAGTAAGGAGATTTCATGTCCAACTAAAGTTTGGTTGCTTAAGACTGAATATTGTGATTAACAGAATTGGACAAAGTTCCAAATCCACATCAGTCTCCCTATAGCACTTATAACAGCACCGTACACATAGGAAGCACCAGAAAGTGTGTGGGTCCAAAGTGCTCCAACTTGTTTTATTTAATGGCTGCTCCATTCGTGTGGCTGTAAAGTGTTGAGGTATGTGGGGTGTGTACCATTTTCCAGACGCTCAGTTATCTTCCCCACAGAACCCCAGTGCCTTAGTTGTATTCAATAGCCCCCCAGAAATAGTTCATACATATAAAAGCAGGCATTTGTGTGTGCCTCTTTCCCTACACTTTCACAGCACACAGATATACAGCACTCACTGATCTGCACCTGCTTCCTTCACTTAGCAATCCACCTGGCAGATCTTTCTTTATTAACATATAAAGAGCTTCCTCAATCTTTTTTTCTCACTGTATAATATCCTTTGCATGGATGTGCCCTGGTTCCTGTAGCCAGACCCCTATGGACACTCTCTTGCCATGGAGTAAATTCACATATCCGTCATTTCCCGTAGGTATCCTGGGTCCAAGGATACATGCGTTGCTAGTTTTGATGGACTTTGACAAATTGCCTGTTATCGAGGTTGCACCATTTTACACTCCTGGTTATACCCTCACCTCAGTGTGTTATCAGGTTTTGGGTCTCAGCCATTCTCATAAGTAAAACATACTGTCTCAGAGAAGTTTTATTACCAGTGTGGTTGGACATCTTTTCTTTAAATTTTTCCATAGTAGCTTTTGTTTCCATTAGATGGTTGGACTTTTTCCTAACAATCTGTAGTAGCTCTTTGTATATAAATATGGGACATAAGCTCTTTGTGGTCCGAGTTGAATATATTTCTTCCCTGTGTATTGTTAGTGTTCTGAATTTGCTTAGGTAGTTTTTACATATCCAGATATTCTTATATTTTATATCAATTTTATCAATCTTGTCCCTTATGGCTACTGCATACTGGATAGAAAGATCCTCACCACTCTGTCTCTCTAAAATAATTTCCCTTGATTTCTATTTGATGATTTCATGGTCTCATGTTTACTTTTAAATCTTTAATCTACTTGGATTTATCCTTTGTAAAGTATGTAATGTGAATCCAGCTTTTTTTTTTAAATAGTTACCTTGTTGTTCCAACTGTTTGTTGACCATTCCATCTTTTCCACATTGGTTTGAGACATCACATTTCTCATAAATTAAATTGCTGTACATAATTTTTTCTATTTTGGGGATTTTATTATGATCCATTGATCTTTTTTTATTATTATTATCTTAAGTTTTACATATGTCTCCTTTTTCCTCAATTGACCCCCCCTCCCCAACCATTCCCAGTGTCTTTGTCCATTAATTATGCTAATATGCATGCTTACAAGTCCTTTGGTTGCTCTCTAACCCTGCCCCCCCCTTTTCTGCCATTTGTCTCTGGATCTATTTTTATTCATCAAATTATGTTGATCATTATATCCCACATATGAGTGAGATCATGTGATATTTATCTTTCTCCAACTGGCTTATTTTGCTTAGCATAAAGCTCTCCAGTTTCATCCATGCTGTTGCAAATGGTAAAAGTTCCTTCTTTTTTATAGCAGCATAATATTCCATTGTGTAGATGTACCACAGTTTTTTAATCCACTCATCTGCTGATGGGCACTTAGGTTGTTTCCAAATCTTAGCTATTGTAAATTGTGCTGCTATGAACATAGGGATGCATATATCCTTTCTGATTGGTGTTTCTGGTTTCTTGGGATATAGTCCTAGAAGTGGGATTATTGGGTCAAATGGGAGTTCCATTTTTAACTTTTTGAGGAAACTCAGTGGCTGTGGAAGACAATATGGAGTCTGCATTCCCACTAGCAGTGCACAAGGGTTCCTTTTTCTCCACATCCTCACCAGCACATGTTGTTTGTTGATTTGTTGATGATAGCCATTCTGACAGGTGTGAGATGGTACAGCATTGTCATTTTGATTTGCATCTCTCTGATGATTAGTGACTTTGAGCATGTTTTCATATGTCTCTTGGCCTTCTGTATGTCTGCTTTCAAAAAAGTGTCTATTTAGGTCCTTTGCCCCTTTTTTATTGGATTATTTATCTTCCTTTTGTTAAGTTGTATGAGTTCCCTGTAAATTTTGGAGATTGAACTCTTATCGGAGGTAACATTGGCAAATATGTTCTCCCATGCAGTGGGCTTTCTTGTTGTTTTGTTGATGGTTTTTTGTGTTTTTTTTTGTGTTTTTTTTTTTTGCTGTGCAGAAGCTTTTTATTTTGATGTAGTCCTTTTTAAAATTGCTGTAGTTAGTCTTGCATGTTGAGCTTTCCATATGAACTTTAGAATATGTTTGCCTAATTCAAGGAAACATCTTGTTGGTATTTGTATGTGTAGATGGAAATTGCCAAGATAGAGTCATTTATGTCAAGGGAACTAAAATGGAACTGGGAGGCCATGAAGAAGTTTGCTCATGCTCCTCCCACCCACAACTTTTAAAATTTTAAGCCAACTGTGTAACCACATCTTGAACTTTACTTTCTCTTTACCATGACAACCAGACTATCTGCATTCTTCACCAGGAAAGGAACCAATCCCTTTCACCAACCAGCATCCTTCATTTGCATAGAGGACAGAAATGAGGACTGTGTCTGTGGTTGCCTTTAGAAATCCCACCTTTGTTTGTTCTTATTGGAGTACAATTTAACTTGCTACCTGAATATGTGCCTCTGGGGTTGAAATCCTTTGCTCAAATAAATGCTTTTTATTCTTTGTTACAGCCTAGACCAGGGGTGGGCAAACTTTTTGACTCGAGGGCCACAGTGGGTTCTTAAACTGGACCGGAGGGCCGGAACAAAAGCATGGATGGAGTGTTTGTGTGAACTAATATAAATTCAAAGTAAACATCATTACATAAAAGGGTACGGTCCGTAGTTTGCCCACGGCTGGCCTAGACCCTTTTTTAGGTTAAGGTGAGCTTACCCAAATGGTGTTAATTGGTAAATTAACGGGAAGAATTGACACCTTTATGATGCTGAGTTGTCCTGTCCAAGAACATGGTGTGCTTCTCTGAGGGTTCAAGTCTTTTTCCTTTTTATCTCTTAGAAGATTTGGGCTTTTTCTTCATGTAGATACTTAAAATTTCTTCTTAAATTTATTTCTAGGTGACTTGTATTTTAGAATAGGATAGGATAGAATAAAATAGAATAGAATTAGGATCTTTCATTATATCTTATAACTTGATTGTTATTTTTATATAGGAGAGCTATTGATTTCTACATAAGTTTTTTATGTCACCATATTACTGAACTCTTTCATTGGCTCTGATTCTCTTGGGATGTTTAGGTAAACAGTTGTATCAAGAATCAGAAATAAGTTATCATATGTTTCTCCTTTAGGAGACTGAAATACCTGTTCTTAAAATGCAAATAACTCTTCAGTAGATTTCAAGTTTTCACTTTTCCCCCTTTTTTATAGAAGAACTTGCTTTGAAAACAAAGTCAGTATAATAGAAGTTGAAAATGTAGTTCTGATGGGATTTGATTTTAATAAAATAGAGATCTATAATTCTTTATGCTATTTGTACTAAGAATTAACTTTTAAGAAAAAGCATGTTCTCAAGAACAATTTGGTAGAAAGAAAAAGTACCTAAGTTAAAGCATCTACCTGGCACATGGTAATGGGAGGAGCCCTAAACTGAGAGCTCCAAGACTTGAGTTTAAGCCCTGGCTTTGTCACCACTTCATTGTAATGCGCCCACCTCCTTGGGCCTCAGTTTTGTCATCTATAAAATAGGACTAGTGATAACTACCTAAAAGGATGTTGTGAGGAATCAGATGAGATCATGTATATTGAGAGCATCTAGCACATTGCATGGCCCATGGCTTATATGCAGCAAATGGTGGCTATTATTATTCATAGATCTATTCATTTAAGCCACCCTTGGTGTGTTAAGATACTGGTTAGGCTGCTATAACATAGACCTCCCCAAATACTGTAGTTAAAAAAGATAGAAATATATTTGCCTCTCATGTAATAGTACAGGCACAGGTACAGTGGCTCAGAGGTATTGGAGACTCAGGTTCCTAATGTTCTGTGGCTCTAACAGCACAGTGTCATCTCAAGGCCCCACCTGGCGGCCCCAAGCGGCTGCTCCAGTTCTCACCCGTTGAGTCATGATTCAGCCTGCAGGAAGCAAGACAAGGAAGGGAAGGAGGCGCATGCACTTTCTCTTTAAGATCATGTTAGGAAGATGCTCACATCACTTCCACTCGTGTGCCATTGCCCATAAACTAGTCAGGTGGTTGCACCTGTCTGCAGAGGAACCTGGGAAATGTAGGCTTATGCTGTTCTAAAATTTGTCTTGCTATAGGAGAAGGGGAAACAAACATTGGGGACAGCTAGCTCTTTGGAGACATACTTGATATCTGAAAATCATCCTGCAAACCACCAGATGGGCCTGCTTGTCACCCAGTTTGGTGTATAGGGGGTTGCAGGAGTGGGAGGGGCTGAGGATCTGTTATATCTTATTTTATTGCAAGATCATGAGGGTATATAATTACCATAACCATAGCAGCTTTGCTCATTCTCTGGGGTTTGCTTTGAGAGGCTGTCATTTCATGGTAAATGGATATTGTGATGAAGGTAATCTGGACTCACGTATCTTGGTATTTGCTGAGGTGTGGCAGACCTGTTGGTAGAGGTCAAACTTCGATCCTCCTTGTGACCATCTCGGTGCCTGGACAGTGCTAGACTTAAAGTAGGTATCCATAAATGTGGATTGATGACTGCTAGACTGATTCTAGTGAAAGGATTGTTTGGACACAGTCGGTGAACCTCAGTTCACATCACTTGCTTAATAACAGCACTGGATGCAACCACATGTCAGTGCTTTTATCTCGGGAGCTGTGGAAGAGGGCACTCTATCTATAAATCTGCCCAGCGACTTATTAAGACCAGACAACAAAAGCTTCCCTGTCTCTCAGGCCACTTCTCTAATTAGGAAAAATAGTAAGTTAAAAGTTGGGATGGGGTGAGGGAGGTACGGCATCTTTTGAGTTTAAAGTTGTGTTTAGTCCGGGACAGCTGTGCCTTTAATTATCCTGTCTGAGTTGACTTTAATGAGCATTATTTTTAATGCCTTCATTTCAAGAGGAAAAAAAGTGCTTTTTGCATCCAAGCGTATAAAACAGTTTTACTCAACTAAGCTTGAAAGACAGAGTCAATGCTGTTGGGTCTGTAGCAACTCTGAGCCAGAAACCTCATATCAGTCTTGGCCAGGAGGCAAACGGCCAGTTGCTATTAGGGAATCACAGGATTCAGGCCAGCCGGGGTCCCCTCTTCCCATGACTATCTCCCAGTGGCACACACATGGGAAAGCAGTGCTGGACACAGGGCGGGCAGGAGCAGCCTCCTGCGTCTGACAGTTCCTCATAAACATTCTCACTGACGTGCCATGCAAACTGTGTCCTCACTGCAGGCTAAGGCGCCACCATCAGCTCATGGCCCCAACTAGATACCTGGGTCGACGGTTTAACCCTGTCAGCACCACATTCCAAGGGTCCCCAGGCCGATCGACCCCCTCTGCCTCCCTTCACACCCTTCACCTTCTCTCCCTTCCATCTTGCCACCTAGCTTACCTTTTCTTCTTTTTCTCTTCCAGCCATGCTTTTTTTACATGATAAAAGTAATATAACTACATTAAGAAAACAGAAAAAAAGAAAGAATTACATATAATTCTATATCCTAATAGCCATCATTAATTTTTATACATTTCCTTCTAGCATTTTTTTAATTATAAGCATAATTATTCTCATAATTATAGTTTATAAATCGCCTTTTATCTTGGTTTTTCTCTCAATGTGTTAATAAGCCTTTTCTGGAAAAAATTCTATGCAGTTGTTCAAAAGACATTTCATGTTTTATTTTACCACCCTCCTGTTACATGCTATGGTTGGCCTCAGCCTGGTGGCTAAGTTGGTTGGAGCATTGTCCTGTACACCAAAAGGTTGCAGCTTTGATCCCTAGTTGGGTGAGTAGGGAGGCAACTGGTCTCTCTCTCTCTCTCTCTCTCTCTCTCTCTTCCTTTCCCTCTTCCTCTCTCTCTCAAGTCAATACACAATATCAATAATTAGGTGAGGATTTTTTTTAAAAGGATACTATGGTTGGCTTCTAATTTTTCACCTTTACAAATAGCATTGCAATGAACTTTTTCACTATATGCACAACCTCAGTGTTTTGAACTATTTCTTTAGGATAGATTGACATATTATTTGATTCTATGTTTAAATTAAATTTGCTAATGCTTCATTGCTAATGTTTCATACTTATTTTCATAAGTGACACTGGTCCATAAAGTTTTAAGTATCAGAACAAGGCTGCCAAGACTATTCAATGGGGGAAAAACCAGTTTCAACAAACAATGCTGGGAGAACTGAACACGCACTTGTAAAAGAATGAAGTTGATGGACCCGTACATCACAACATACACAAAAATGAACTCAAAATGGATTAAGGACCTAAATTTAAGAGCTAAATTGAACTATATTTTCTTAGACGTATTGACTTGATGTCCCCAAATGTACTCCCTCCCCATCTGGACAGAAGTCCAGAATCATTCTCTGATCTCCTGACATTTTACAAATCCATCTCCTCTCTCCCTCTTTGCAGCACTTCCCTGGGCTGCTCCACCCATTGTCCTCATAACAGCCACAGTGATTTTTTTTTTAATATAAAATGTCTATTAAGTTTTGTAATCAGTAAAAGACAATGTAAGTTGTTTTTTTATTATTGAGGTAAAATGCACATAAAAGTTTACCATTGGAACTATTTAAAAATGCACAACTTGCTGACAGTAAGTACATTTACAGTGTTGTGCAGCCATGGCCATTATCTAGTTCCAGAACTTTTATTACCCCAGATGGAAACCCTGTACCTGTTAAGCAATCCCTCCCCGTCCCACTACCTTCAGGCCCTGGCAACCACTAATCTGCTTTCTGTCCCTATGAATTTGCCAAATCTGGATACTTTATATAAATGGAATCATACAATATATGGCCTTTTGTGTCTGGCTTCTTTTACTTAGCATAATGTTTAGAAGTTTTATCCTTTTATGGCCGAATAACACTTCATTGTTTGAATATACTACATCTTGTTTATCCATCCATCCTTCGCTGGACACTTGGGTTAATTCCACTTTTTGTTCACACTGGACCTGCTATGAACATTTGTGTACAATTATTTGTTTGAGTATCTGTTTTCAAATGATGGACCTGTTTTCAATGGAGGAATGGAGTTGCTAAGTCAGATGGTAATTCTCTGTTTAACTTACTGAGGAACTGCCAAACTTTTCCAAAGTGGCTGACTCTTTTATATTCCTACCAGCAGTATATGAGGGTTCCAGTTTGGTCTACATCCTTGCCAATACTTCTAAGAAAATATAGTTCAATTTAGCTCTTAAATTTAGGCCCTTAATCCATTTTGAGTTCATTTTTGTGTATGTTGTGACATACGAGCAACATACTACATTCTTTTACAAGTGCGTGTTCAGTTCTCCCAGCATCGTTTGTTGAAGAAACTGATTTTTCCCCCCATTGAATGGTCTTGGCAGCCTTGTTAAAAATCAAATAACTACAGTTCTATGGATATTTTAATGGACTGTCAATTCTGGTTTATTGATCTGTACAGCTATCCCTATGCCAAGTCCACATTGCTTGATTGCTATAGCTTTGTAGTACGTTTTAAAATGGGAAGTATGAGTTCTCCACGTTTGTTCTTCCTTTTTTCATGATTTTTGGCTATTTAGGAACTCTTGCAATTCCATATGAATTTTAGGACCATCTTTCCCATTTTTTGCAAACAAGGCCGTTGGGGTTTTGATAGGATTGGCGTTGACTCTTTAGATCACTTTGGGGAGTATTGTTGTTCTCCAATTCATGAACACAGGATTTTCCCACTTATTTAGGTCTTCTTAACATCTTTTAGCAATGTTTTGTGGTTTTCAGTGTACAAGCCTCGCACTTATTTGGGTACCTTTAGTCCTAAGTATTTATTCTTTATGATACTATTTTAAATGAAATTATTTTCTTAAATTTTATTTTGATTTTTTTATTGTTAGTGCATAGAAACACAACTGATTTTCTGTATTGATCCTTCAACTTGGCTAAATTTATCAGCTCTTAGAGTTTTTTTGTGGCTTCTTTGGGATTTTCTATATAAAAGATCATGTCATCTCTGAATTAAAATAATCTTACTTTTTCTTTTCTTGCTTGGATGCTTTTTATTTCTTTTTCTTGATTAATTACTCTGGTAAAAACTGCCAATATTATGTTGATTAGAAGTGGCAAAAGCAGGCATGTTAAAGAATTCCCCTAGTTTATTAAGTGTTGTTGCTTTTTATCATGAAAGGGTGTTGAATTTTGTCGTTCTTTTTTCTTTTTCTTTTTTTTAATCTATTGAGATGATCAACAGGTTTTATGCCCTTTGCTCTATTAATGTGGTGTATTGCCTTGATTGATTTATGTATATTAAACCACCTTTCATTCTCAGTATAAATTTAATTGATCATAATGTATGATCTTTTTAATATGCTACTGGATTCCGTTTGCTAGTATCTTTTTGTTGCTGTTGTTAATCCTCACCCAAGGATTTTTAGAGAGAATGGGAGGGAAGGAGAGAGAGAGAGAGAGAGAGAGAGACATTGATATGAGAGAGATACATCAATTGGTTGCCTCCCACAATGGCCTTGACTGAGTCCCAGTTCAAATCTGAAACCCAGATACATGCCCTGACCTGGAATTGAACCCATGATCCTTTGGTGTGCAAGCTGATACTTTAATCACTGAGCCATACTGGCGAGAGCCAGTTTGCTAGTGTCTTATAAAGGACTTTTACGTCTATATTTACAAAGGCTATCAGCTTGTGGTTTTCTTGTCTGGTGATATTTTAGTCTGGCTTTTATATCAGAGTCAAGCTGTTCTCATAGAATGAGTCAAGTATTCTCTTGTCCTCTATATTTTGGAAAAACTTGAGAAGAATTGGTGTTACATGGTGATCTTGTAAGTACACAGTCAGATCACCATACTCGGGTTTAAAACCCTGTCCTGATTTCTTATCAGAATTCCTAACATTGCCCACTAGATGCTGAATGTGGTTGTTCCTCATTTCCTTCTCTGCTCCAGCCACACTGGCCTGCAACATGTTTCACACCAGTTCTTGTCAACGAGAGGCAAACCTGAACCCTTTCACTGGGAAGGGGAGTTCTTCTCTGTCCCATCAGGCCCTTGTGCACATGCTCCCCCTCTACCTTCCAGGTTTCTTCCTGCACCATCTCACTTAGCTCAGTGTGACTCATCCCTTGAGGATCCTTATCCAAACTACCAACTTACATATCATAATTTAGGTTCCCCCATGGTTATTCTCTTTCATTGTACTTTGAACATCTTTATAGCAGTGACCTCTATTGGTGGGGAGCACTAGCTGGTGACGGAGTGACTGGGGGTTACTGTAATTATTGATGTGACTTTCGTTTATTCTTGTCTCCTCATAGACTTTGGGTACCTTGATGGCAGGTGCCATGTTTGTCTGTAGTTTACCCCTAAAAATTCAGTTCCTGGCCATGTGTCCTTAACATAGTATACACTTGATAAATATTGAAAAAGATTAATTTAAAATTGTCTGTTCCTTAAATGGCTTAAGCAGCATGCTTCGAAAACTAATTAAACCCAGGACTAGTTAATTTTAGTAGTATCTGTTTTTATTTTTTTTTAAATATCTTAACTTATATATAATATTCTCCTACAATATTTTCCAGTCCCCCATACCTCTAATCTCTACTAAGTATAGTGATTTTGCTCTTTTTATTCTTTTTATAAAATAATTTTATTAAAGTTTTGTATCTCTCTGCTCCTTTCCTTTAAAAACCACAAATGAATTGTGGATAGGCATATACTCCTAACCCTTATCCCAAGTCCTTTGTTCCTTCTTCTGGAAACACTCCCCACCAGTGGGTCACTCCCTCATTCCAGGTCTTTCTGCAGATGTCGTTTTCTCAGTGAGGTCTTCCCTCACCACATTCTTTTTTAAAAAATCATTTAATTTTATTTTTTTAATCCTCAATCAAGAATATTTTCCCATTGATTTTTAGAGAGAGTAGAAGAGAGAGGGAAAGACAGAGTGAAATATCGATGTGAGAGAAACACATTGATTGGTTGCCTCCTGCACGCGCCCTGACCAGGCCTGGGCCAGAGAGGAGCCTGCAACCGAGGTACATGCCCTTGACCAGAATTGAACCCGGGACCCTTCGGTCCACAGGCCAACGCTCTTTCCACTGAGCCAAACTGGCTAGGGCTTGCTCTATTTATTTTTTATTAGGCTTTCAAAATATATATATGTTCTATTTCCCTGGGCTTGAAGCTTTTATTTTCTTTTGGATCCAACCTTTATTTTTAAATAGGAGTCTTTTTTATTTCTAAGCTATTTTTACACTTAAGATTTTATTATTTGCTTCTAATTATATAGTCTGTTGGTCAACTTATATACTTTCTTATTTTGAAATTATATTGTGATCGAATATGTGGCCACCTATAAAAATATATGTATATGTTAAGATATAAAGAAAATGTCAATAAATTCCCCAAATTCTCTTTTTATTAGTTTCACCTGGTACTCAGTGAGACCTTTTGAGCTTGAGACTCAGGGAAGTCTGTTGAGTATTTCTTTCATTGTTATTTTCCTCTGTTCTCTCCCCCTGAAATTCCTGCTTGAAATATGTATGGGTGTGTATCAGATTTTTTTCTCCATGTCTCCTATTTTTGAAATGAGAGGCAAATGAAATGAGATGATAAGACAGAATACAGTTTAGTGGCATGACATAAGACAAGTTATTTAACATCTTCCTGCTTCAATTTCCCCATCTGTAAAATGGGGCTAATATAGTACCTACCTCATGTGAGGATTAAAGGTGATGAAATATAAACAATTAGCACAGTCCCTGCACATCATATGTGTTCAGTAAATGTTACTTGCTCTTTGTCTCTGAGAAGGGAGGCATCACTCAGCTGGTGCCTGCAAACTCAGAACAGGAGCCCCATGGGCTGGGGACCCGAACTGGGGGGGAAAGGGAATATGTGTTGGTGATGCTGAGGTCTCAGGGGCCAGAGGTATATGATGAAGCTGGTTCTGGAAGGTTAAGTGGAATGCTTTGGCTACACCTGATAGAA
The DNA here is from genome assembly GCF_028538775.1 of Myotis yumanensis. Lineage (NCBI taxonomy): Eukaryota > Metazoa > Chordata > Mammalia > Chiroptera > Vespertilionidae > Myotis > Myotis yumanensis. The sequence goes on along the minus strand of NW_027223756.1, from coordinate 38,740,872 downwards.
AACCTGACTTACGATGCCTTGAACCAATATTTTTTAGTTGTTTTTTTTCACATGACCAGAATTCTGGAGGTAAGTAGCTGTTGGAGTTGACTCAGTTGCTTGACAATGCCATCAGGGTCCTAGTCTCTTTCTACTCCATGGTCCTTAGTGGGTTGGCTCTGGACTTCATACCTGTCTTCCCATGGTTCTAAGATAACCACTCCATCTCCAGGAGTTACGTCTTTGTACCAGGAAGGAAGAAGAGGTGGGACAAAAGGCCTTGTTCCATGGAGCTTTGTCCTTTCAGGGAGGTAGCCCTCCCTGGCAGACTTCCTTTTCTGTCTCATTAACCCAAACTGCTGCCTGCCTGTCCAAGGAGAACGAACCAAGCATGAATCAACCCTGGGTCTGGCTCTGGGCTGAGGGCCTACTTTTTATAAAATATGAGGCATCTCCTGGGCCTTCCTGACCAAACTGGGTTCAGTGGTGAGGAAGAAGATGAGAGAAGACATGGTTGTTGGGTAGATACTTGAACACAGTTAGCAGCTTCTTCAGAATGCAGCTCTATATTTGGTATACCAGGATGTCACAGAGACTTCTTCACCTGCCTACATAGTAATCCTCAGTCCAGATGTGTGAGATGGGAGGCATTCTGGTTATACTGTGTGCATGACGTCTACCTCACTTTTGAGAAACAAGACATGACTAGCTCATAATGATTTGTCCTTAAGGATCCATAGCACCTCCAGGACTCATACTGTCTGGCCTCAGGAGTTTTGTGCCTGATGGGTTTGTTCATTACACAGCTCACCTAGCCTTCTCTAGCTTTGCATCCTCCTTCACAGTCATCTGAGTTAAAGGGTAGAGGTAAATGTTGAAGCCTTTAAATGGAGTTGCTCTTTTCATTTTATCCAATAGCTAAAAACTTGCTACCTCCATGTTCTTGTCTTAGGGCTAGATTGCTGTGAGTTGGCCTTAGTAGTAAACTTTTTTGAATAAGGTCTAAGAAAGCCTGTGCTATGCTGGAACCCAGCAAGCAGATTTTTTACAAGTGTGTGCAAGGAGGCATAATCATTTGTCTAATTGGCCTCCTGCTGCTCACCATCACCACGTGGAAGTTGTTATGGGGTAAAAGAGCTGCAGTTACAGCAGTAGGAATACTAGGTGTGGAATTAAGAGACATAGGTGTGAATAAGACAAACCTCTTAATTTCTCCAGCCTTCGGTAACGAGGGGATAATAATATCTACCTCCTGGTGCTGTTGTTAAAATTAAATAGGATGATGTATTGAACTTACCTTGAGTAGTGCTGTCACTTAGTGGGCATTCAAAACACGTGAGATGAATCTGAGTTAAGTGAATAAAATGCAGGCCATATCTTCATGGGGAGATACACACACTTAAACAGCTTTAAAACATGGTAGAAAGTAAAATGCCATACTTAAAAGTTTCTAGCCATGCAACACTGGTTCAACATGCTAAAATCAATTGATGAAGTCCACCATATTAAGAACTAAGTAAGAAAAATCACATGATTATACCAGTAGATGCAGAAACAACATTTGATAAAATTCAATATTCATTCAAAGTAAATTCTTGCCCTGTCCAGTGTGGGTCAGTTGGTTTGACATCATCCCACGCACAGAGAAGTTGCTGGTTGATTCCCTGTCAGGGCACATGCCCAGGTTTCGGACTCGATCCCCAGTGGGGGGCATGCAGGAGACAGCTGATTGATGTTATGCTTTCACATTGATGTTTCTCTCTTCTCCGTTCCTCTCTCTCTAAAAATCAATAAACTATTTTTTTTAAAAAAAAGAAAAAACTTCTTAGCAAACTAGAAGGGAAATAGAAAAGAAATAGAAGGGAACACCTTTAACGTGAAACCAAAGATAGATCTCAAAAGGTATTATTCTATTTACATGAAATTCTGGAACAAGCAGAAGAACTAGAGTGATGGATCAATGGTCTCGGGGTAGGGAGGGTGGACACTATGACTGATAAAGAAGAGCATTACAAAAATATGTAGCTAACATCATACCTACTGGTGAAAGATGGGTTGTTCTCCATAGTAATCAGGGAGATCTTTATTTCTACATAATATTGTACTGAAGTCCTAGCAAGTGCAGTAAAACAAGAAAACACAAAAGGCTGCCCCAGCTGGTTTGACTCAGTGGATAGAGCATCAACCTGTGGACCTGAAGGGTCCTGGGTTCAATTCCTGTCAAGGGCACATGCCCGGTTTGTGGGCTCGATCCCCAGTGGGGGACACACAGGAGGCAGCCAATCAATGATTCTCTCTTATCATTGATGTTTTTTCTATCTCTTTCTCCCTTTCTCTTCCTCTTTGAAATCAATAAAAAATATATATTTAAAAAAAAGAAAAGGCGTTCAAGTTGGAATGAAAGCAATAAAACTATCTGTATTCATAAATGACAAACAAAAGCTCTTGGAACTAATAAATGAGTTGTATCACAGGAAACAAGGTCAACATTTAAAAATCATGTCTCTATACACTAGTGACTAACATTTGGAAACTGAAATTTAAGAAGCAGCCTCATTTATAGTACTCCCTCCTAAATGAAATATTAGGTATAACTATAATAAAATATGTCCAAGATCTGTATACGGAAAACTACAAAATGCTAATGAAAGAAATCAAAGGAAAACTAAATAAATGGAGAGACATACTTGGCTCATGAGTTGCAAGATTCAATACAGTTAAGATGTCAACTGTCCCCAAATTGATCTATAGATTTAAAGCAATCAAAATCTAAACAGGATTTTTTTTGTAGATATCAACAAGCTTATTCTAAAATTTATATGGAAAGGCAAAGGAATGAGAATAGCGAAAGCAGTTTTGAAAAAGATGAACAAAGTTGAAGGATTCACACTAATCAAGACACAGTAATATTTGCGAAAGGTTAGTCACATTGGTCAGTGCAATAGCATAGAGAGCCCAAAGATCAGCTCATGCAAATGGAGTAAACTGGTTTTCAATAAAGGAGCAAAGGTAATTCATTGAGGAAATGACAGTAGTTTCAACAAATGGTGCTGGAAAAGTTGGATGTCTGTATGTAAAAAAAAAAAAAAAAAAGAATCTCAACCTAAACCTCATACCATATCCAAATATTAAACAAAAATGGATTAAATATAAAAATAAAACACAAAACTATAAAACTCTTAGAAGAAACCAAAGGAGGAAATCTTTATGATCTTAGTTTGGGCAAGGAGTTCTTAGAGATGACAACCAAAAGCATGATCCATTGTTTTTCACAATTGTTAAGTTTTAACTTAAAACTTTTGTTCTGCAAGAGACATCCCAAATATAATGAGAAGACCGTCTTCACACTCTGGTAAAATATGTAAAAATCACATATCCAACAAAGGACTTGTATTGAGAATATATAAAAAACTCGAAAAATTCTACAATAAGAAAACGAACAACCCAATAAGTTGGGCAAAAGTTACTTCACCAAAGAAGATATATGGTTGACAAATAAACACATGAAAAGATGCTTAACATTAGGAAAATGCAAATTAAAACCACTATGAGATACCACTGTATACCTATTAGAGTGGGCAAATCTAACAATGCCAAGTGTGGCTGAAGATGTGGAGCAACTAAAACACTCGTGTTTTGCTAAGAATACAAAATGGTCCAGCCACTCTGCAAACACTTTGACAGTTTCTTAGAAAGGTAAACACACTCTTAGCAAATGACCCAGCCAGCCCACTCCTGGGCATTTATCCCAGAGAAATGAAAATGCATATTTACACAAAAGATCTCTACATGAATGTTCATAGCATTATTCATAATTATTGAAAACTGGGCGGGGGGGGGGGGGCGGCGGGCGGGAGACGGACAAATGTTCCTTGGTGAGTGAATGGATAAACTCTTGTTCATTCATGTAATGAAATTCTACTCAGCAATGAGAAAGGAATGCTTGCAATGACTTGGATAAATCTTAAATGGATTATGCTAAGTGGAAAGAAATCAGTTTCAAAAGGTTACGGTAGTATATGATTCCATTTATATCACATCTGGAAAAAGCAAATTTATAATCACGGGGAGCAAAGCAGTGGTCACCGAGCGTTAGAGCAAGGGGGGTGGTCTCTGCAAAGGGCTAGCCTGAGGGAATTGCGGGTGGGGGGGGGGGGGCCAGGTATTGGAGATGTCCTTTATCCCGTAAGTGGTGGCAATTATAAGAATCCTTACATGTCTTAACTCATAGAACTGTACACTTAAAAAAAGAAAAAAGAATGTTATTGTGTTTAAATTTTTAAAACTCTGGCCAGAATCTGAACACAGAAGGCAAGTGGCCACAAGGCAGCTGGCCCCTGCCTGACTGATGTTGAATCACCTTCCAAAACGGGGGGCTCGGCACTGGTTTGGTAGAGTCCTCAAGCCTCTCAAGTTTCAGCTCCCTTGAAATGTGGGGTTCCTTTGCTGACTCGAACCCAAATGGCACAGGCTAAGTGTTTTCACATGGGCACCACTTCTGTGCCTCTAATGGGTTTCAGGGAAACGCCGTCGGTGGGGTGGGGTGTGGACCTGCATACGCGTTTCCTGCGACTGAGGACGGAGGCCACACAGTGCAGGCAGTGGCACAGATGAGGCTCCACTGGGACCACACAGGCTCACAAGCTGCTTCAAATCTGCCAGGGCCCCGACATTCCCAGCAACTAAAACGAAACAGAGAGGCAGCCCGGGGTGCTGGAAACATCCCTGGCCTGGAGCGCAGGTCCCGTGTGACGGTGGGAGGCCGCTTTACGTGGGCCTCCTCTGCTTGCGAAATAGCAATGGGGTGGGGAACGGAATAGACCAGGGGCTCTCAGACGGGGCTCTTGAATTTTAGGGGTGAGCCGGGAAGGGATGGGGTGGTGAAGGGGATGCAGGAAGTTGGACCTGGCTTCCTTGTGCCAAGCAACAGCCCGAGCTGTTCCGCCCTGATGCTTTATAGACTGGGCCACTGCACGAAGTCTGCTAGTTAGAGAGCAGCTTCTGCTGCTTTAAGCAAGGCTGGGTCTGTAAGGTTCCCGAGGGGCCCTGGGTTTCCCCGAATCTCCACAGCAAGCTGGTGATCCCCCCACTGGGACCCCGACCCCATCTCTCAGTGAGGGGGACGCTCAGGCCTATAAGGTTGGATTCCCGAAGGCTTCACTCTGGGATATCGCTTAGGGGTAGAAAGTTTCTCAAAAGAAGCTCCAAATAATTTAAATGACAGCATTTTAAGTCATGTGGAGGGGAGGGTGATCTTTAAAAAATGTTCCCATCTAAATTTGCAGACCTGTTTGTACAAACACGTCAAAGGCAATTTTCTTCATGGAATTACGAGCACATGGGACCTTGCATTATACTTTTGTGCCTGAGACGTGCCCTTCTCTCTTTCCTGACCATATGCACCCCCCGCCCCCACCTCTGCCAGCTCACATAAGATGAAGAGAGAGACCAAGTTCAGACTCTTCTCCTAATGTTGGGGTTCTTGGCCAAGGAGAAAAGGAGAAAGGCAGGGCCTGGCTGGGGGACTGACCAGGCCACAGGACTTGGCGTCAATTGGATGGCCCCGAAGGCCAGCCCAGCTCAGGTTGAAAGGTCCCGACCCAGTAGATGGAGATTCAGGGCAGAGAAACTTAGGCATAAGCTGATTGATTGGCCCTCTGCCCAGTCATATGCAAGAGAGGGAGCACAGGGTTTCTTTTGTGAAGCTCGGATTCTTCTGTTATGGGTGCTTTGGGGCCCCTGTCAGACACTGGATGGGTTTTTTCCTCGTTGGCATGATGGTGGGGCAGGTGGCCTCCTGTGATCTGGGCAAAGGAACAGAGTGTGAAAGCACTTTTAAGCCCCACCCCCTTCCCCACCAGGTCTCTGTTGTGATACGGGGTCAGGGCTAGGCAGCAAGTGCGGACGGACACCAGGTGCCCCACACGTAAAGGAGCCTCTGTACTCAGAGGGGCCCCCTCGGTTTAATGCTCTGCTGTCATCGTCTTACATTCTCAATAGTTTTTGATTAAGAGGCCCCACATTTTTACTTGGCCCTGTCCTCCACCAATTACGTAGCCAGTTCTGTCCGGACTTTTAGGTTTGACTTAATAGTTATTGCATTATTATTTTCATGTTGTATATCTTAAGTCTCAAAAAAATGTGTTTGACATTTCTACTTAGTTTTAAACTCATACTTAGAGTAATCATCTGGACTTCTTGCAGGGATTGCTGCCGGTCTAACTGTAGGGGAATGCGGACTGCCAGCCAGCAAACAGCTTTTTAAAAACCGTGTGCGTGTCATGGGAGAGGATGTATAGACAGACACAAGCAGATGCATAATCAAGTGCAGGAGGAGTTTCACGTGAGGGCAGAACCGCTCCGCCATTGAGCGGACACCCTCTTGGGGGACTTCTAGGTGCCAGCCGGGCTGACCGTGGGGACACTGAGAAACACAGCACAGCCCCTGCCCTCAGGGAACTAGTTTAAAGAAGTGTTTTTCAGACTTTTTAAACCCCAGCCCATAGTAAGAAATGAGCGACTCGGTACACATACACATATCACACGTACATAGAAAAGTGCAGCAGTAGTTTTGTGGAACAGTGTGCTTACTATGCAGAAATATTCTGCATCTTATTTGGCTTTTTGTGTGTGTGTTTTGAATGCTAGTTGTAGTACATGAAGTTGATTTCATAACCCATTAGCTTAAGTTTAAAAGTATCGCTCTGATGGGAGAGACTGATGGGCAAGCAAACAGTGATAGTTTGATAAGTGTGATAATGGAGGGAGGGGGGGCATGCAGACTTCTCAGACGAAGTGTTATTTGCTCTGAGTCTTGAAGGTTGAGAAGGAGTTTGCCGGGTGGAGAAGCTGGCTGTGGTAACAAAGAATTCCAGAATCTGGGGCCAGGTCTGCACCTGGGGACAGGTGAGGGCTCCATGAGGCTGGGGGCTTGGGGGAGATGGGCCTGGAAAGGCAGGGCAGGGCTTCACAGGCCGGGCAGGGAGTTCAGTCACTATCCTGTGTGAAGCACTGGAAGTGTTTTTAATAGTGTGATTTGAATTATAATTTATACACCATAAAATTCACCCACTGTAAGTGTACAGTCCTGCTTTCGTACAGGTTTTTAGTACATTTATACAGATGTGCAACCACCACAACCCACTCTTAGAACCTTGCCACAATCCCCAAGAGTTCCCTTGTAATCATTTCCAGTCAGTTCCCATTTCTAGCCCCACCCCCAGGCAACCACTGACCTGCTTTCTGTCTCTACAGATTTGTCTTTTCTAGAAATTTTAAACAAAGGAATCATACAATATATGGTCTTGTGTGTCTGGCTTCTTTCCCTCAGCATCTTGTTCCCAAGGTCCATGCCTGTTGTTGTGTGTAGTAGTATTCTGTTGACTTTACCCACTAGATCAGCGGTTCTCAACCTGTGGGTCGCAACTCCTTTGGCAGTCGAACGACCCTTTCACAGGGGTCGCCTAAGACCATCCTGCATATCAGATATTTACATTACGATTCATAACAGTAGCAACATTACAGTTATGAAGTAGCAACGAAAATAATTTTATGGTTGGGTCACAACATGAGGAAGCTTATTTAAAAGAACAGAAGGTTGAGAACCACTGCACCAGATTATATTATGTATGTATGTATGTCCAATATATATACTGGCCAGGTGGTGAACATTTGGGGTGTTTCCAGTTTGGTGCTCTATGAATATAACTTCTCTGAGCATTTGTGTCCAAATCTGTGTGTACGTAATTTCTTTCTCCCTGGGGGCGAGTGTAGGCGTGGAATCGCTGCGTTGTGTGGTGAATGCGTGTGTCACTCTGTAGGAAGCTGCCACGCTGACTTCCACAGCCACTGTGCCACTTTGCATTCCCACCAGCAGTGTATGAGGCTGCCGGTGTCTCCACATCTGCAGGATGCTTTGAGGTAGATGTGATTAGATCTGCCATTAAGAAGATCCCTCCAGCTGTAGGATGGGGGTAACTGGGAAGGAGAGGGAGAGGGGGGAGGCTGAGGCAGAGGGAGAAGTCCAGGGACCACCAGATTCAAGCTGGGACCCTGGGGGATGGAGAGGAGGGTTGGGTGTACCCAGAGTACAGGGGACAGAAGCTAAGGAGCACTTCTCGAACTGGCTTCAAGTCACACAAGTGTCAGAGAAGATGGTGGTGAGCTGGGAGCCAGACTTGCATTGGATAGAGATGATGGTCCTGAAGCCCCTGGCCTGTCTTAGGTTCCCATCAAGTGAGGCCGGCTCAGCAGTCAGGTCCCTTGGGATTGTTCCCAAATCCCCAGGGAAGGGTTCCCAGCCCAGGCTGCACGTGGGAACCACTGGGACTGGAAGAGATGCACTGCGGCTGGTTGTGCTTTAGCTGCTCTGGGTGCAGCCTGGACGTGCAGAGGGCTCCAGCCCCAGGTGACTCCAGCGTGCACCTGGACGGCTCCCAGGCCAGTTCCCAACTGGGGTGCACACGTGAAACCTTGTGGCGGGGGGCGGGGGCGGGGGTGTTGGGAAACTGTGATGCCTGGGTCTGACCCAGAGCTTTTAGTATCATTGGGAAAGGTTGAGGCCTGATCACCAGAACTTGTAAAGTCTCCCCAGGTGATCAGACCTGTAGGTAAAGGGTGAGAGCCGTTACTCCAGGCAACTTGTTTGGACCTGAGAAGCATTCCGAGTAGATGCTCCCAGTGCCAGCATTTCCCATGTTCTTGACTCTCGCTGTTTCGTCAGTGTACCAAGAAATCTTTTTTTCCCCCTTTTCAAATGCACAGATCGTTTTTCTGAAGCATTTTATAGCATATGTTAAAAAAAAATAAAACCAGTTTGTTGGAGCCTTGTCCCTGTACATCAAAAAGGTTTCGGGTTCCATTCCCAGTCAGGGCACATACCCAGGTTGTAGGGTGAGTATGGGAGGCAACTGATTGCTGTTTCTCTCTCTCTCTCCCTCTCTCTCTCTCTCTCTCTCTCTCTCTCTCTCTCCCTTCCTCTCTCTCTCAAATCAATAGACATACCCTAGGGTGGGGATTAAAAATTAAAGATAAATAAATAAATAAGTATAATAAAACCAGATTCCAGTGCACATGTTTTATAAATCCATCTGTTTTACATAAGATATTTACAAATACGGACACAGAAGGAATTTCAAGAGATTTGTGGGTAAGGAACCAGCATATTAGCTGTATGTTGCCTACTCTGTAGTCTGCACAGAGCCTGTATCCATAAACACAGATCAGACACACATGATGAACCGAGTACCTACAGGTAAAACAGCTTATATAACAGGCCCCAGATTGGACTGGAGAGCTCATTTATGCATACTTTTCTTCCCCAAATATTTTCAGATCGTAAATTAAATAAACAAAACAATGGCTCGTACCTTTTGGTTCCTCCAGGTGTTTGGCACTCATGCATTCCTGCCCGTGAAACCCAAGTACCTTTTTAGCAGTAACTTGAGGAAGAGGTCAGAGCCGACGTGATTTTTAAAGCTGCACTGTTTTAGCAAGTGGGCTTGCCTGTTAGGTTCTCTAGGTACTGTTTGCATTCTTCACACTTAAGGCCCAGTTCTTTGGTGTGGACCAGAGCAGAAGGTCTCAGGGCGGAGCAGCTGCCACACTGTGCCTCTGCTTGTCTCTGGCCCTGGTCCTCCCCCAGGGGATTACAGCACTTCAGCTGAGATTTTTGAGGCCTGACCAGCAGCCTTGGGTTAACTTCAGACTTGGGTTTATTCACTGCAGCCATCGGGGACCTCTGAGTCCACAGTGGGCACTTAGACCAGGCCCCCCAGCGATGAGCTCAGCTAAGACCCACCCCGCCATCCCACTTCCCCCTCGGGCCCCTTGCTGGTCAGGGCCCTGGGTCCAGTCTCCCACTGCCCCCAGCACTGGGTCACTTTCTTGACTTCTGCCTCTTGGCTGATGAAAATGGGAGCTGGTACTGGGGTTGATGGAGACATAGGGCTGCCCTCAGAGGGGCCAGTTAAGGCCCCTCCGAGCCTTAACTGACCATGGTGAACAGTGGTGGAGCATGGAGCCATGGCTGAGGGGACTCAGCGGGGACAGTGGGCACCTTCAGGGCCTGGTCCCTTGGAACTCAGAACAAGATCAGGGCTGTAGGTTCAGAGGCTGGATTCACCCCTGGGCAGGGCAGCAGAAGATAAGTCACAGGTCATGCTGAGCAGGTGATGCAGTTGGGGCTCAGCTACAGTCCCAACAGGGACACCGAGGCAGGGGCCAGGAGTCCCACCCCCATCCCTCCCCACCACATGTCTATTTACCACTAGGAATGATTAAGTGTGGGGCTCATGCTGAGCCCAGGATGCCATAGAAGCAGGACAGTTCCTGGTGCCCCCGGGCTCTGTGCTCAGCTCCTCACCTGCAATCCCTGGTGGATCATAAAAGAGCCAGAGGTGATTCTGATCAGTCGCCACCCCCACCTGCCTCCAGGAATGAGATGAAAGAGCAAGGTTATGCTCCACTGAGGTGGAGGGCAGGGAAGTAACAACATTGTACGTGGTGACAGACTCCTGGGCTCAAGTGCCCCCTCTACTCAAGAACATTGTGACATTGGGGAGGGAAACAAGGGTTCACGAAGAGGCGAGGCTCTGACCCTCAGTCTCTTCCTTTGCAAAATGGGGGTGTCGCCCCTCAAGGAATGTGAATTGAGCCTGCCAGGAGCTTGGCACAGTTCCTTCATAGGTAAGTGCCCAGTAGATGTTAGCTGTTAGTTCTGTCCTCTAAACAGGTGGACTGTGGAATGAGCCTCATTCATCTTTGGTTCCCACCCCTTTGCTCAGCAAGGACCGCTTAGCTGGGTCACCAGAGGCCGCACGATGACACCATCAGAAGAGCAGCAGCTCAGCCAGCATCCTGGTGCCTTTGTCCTGAGGCCTGGAATTCCTATCTAAAGACACTCGTCACGCACTCTCCCTTTCATCCACGCTGACCTCTGCCTGAGGCCCGCCTGAGCCCAGGTGCATCCTGTGAGGCTCAGTGAGAATGTCACCGCCTCTGTGAAGGTGGCCCCGGGTGGCCCCGGGTGTCCTCCCATAAGGCCTGGCCCGTCGCGATGCTGTTTAGTATAATGGCCTGTCGCGTGGCTGCCTCCTCGTGTTCCGTGAACTCATCCGGGGCTGCGTCATATCCTATTATTAACAAAAAGAACAACAAAAAAATGGCAGTCAGCATATTCTGTACTAACTAGGTGGCAAGCATTGTGCTCGGCGATTCTCGAACACGACCTGATTCATTCCTCCTCACAGGACCAGGAAGCTGTGGGGGCCGGAGGTGCCTTCCCCAGAACCACCCCCAAACATGCACTCTGAGTACAAACAGTGCCCTTCTATGCAGCTCCCACCTCCCCACCCTGAACCCAGGCGCCTCCCTCCCCTGGGCCTTTCCTAATCAGAAATTCAGGCGCTGCCAGGGAAGCCTGGGAGGTGAGTCCTATCAGTGCCCAGTTACACAGAGCAGGAAACTGACTGAGAGCTAAGATACCTGCCCACAGGTTACCTGGCAGAGCCACCGTCAGCCCACTCTGAACCCCCGCTGCGCGCGCACACACACACACACACACACACACACACATATTCCGGTCACTGCAGGCCCCAGTGGAGACACACTGTTCTCCAGGCTTCATGTCTGCAAATGGTCCAGGAGGTAACTCAGCTGGGAGTTCTTGCCCTCACCCTGCTCACCCCTTCCCACTTCATCTGATGATTAAAAGGGAAGAGAAAAAATACAGTACACACGTCCCCCAGGGCTGCAGGGCTCCAGGATCTGGTTCCAGAAACAGAAAGGTTACTTTATTAGCTGTCACAGAAATTTCACTATGACCCCAAAGTAATTTCCCCAGAGAGAGGCAAATCTCCAGGAGCCAGGAATAGACGAAAAGATTACTGCTTATCCCGCTGGGCAAGCAGCGCCTGTATCCGGCACTTGTTTGGAGTCAAGTGAGCTGCTCTGGATTGGTGCCTCCCCCTCCCTGGACGGCAGAGGCTCCTGGGAAACACGGGGTCCGCCAGCAGCCCACAGCTCAGGTCATTGCTGGGTGGCCTGCGTGAGCCACCGGCTGTGGGCACAGGAGCGGATGTGGCCCGCTAAGCGGCACGCTGCAGTCTAGAAGGGAAGCACTGCTCTTCAGGAAGGGCCAGAAGCTCTGAAATCAGACAGTCTGAATCCCACCGCTGTTCTGCTCCAGTAGAGCCACCGGGCCCTGCAAGAGCCTCTTAGAGGCTGAGCCACTTGGACTGCACCTGGGAGGAGCCATGGGGAAGCCCCAGAGGGAGGAGCAGGGAGGCAGGAGCATGGTCAGGGCCGTATACTCAGAAGGCTCCCTCTGGCATCTGTGTGGAAATGGGCTGCAGGAGACAGTGTGGGAGCTTTGCACTGTCTAAGCAAGAGGCCACGTGGCCCCACCAAGAAGATGGAACCAGGGCATTCTCAGCTTGGATGCCCCCGGGCCTGGATTGACAGGAGGCTCAGATGATCAGAGAGCAGAACAGCTTACCCAGAGGAAGGGAGAGGGAAGGCGCTTCACTTTGGGGTGGTGTGGTGGCAGGAGCCCTGGGCTTGAGGCAGGCAGGCCTGGTCAGCCCCAGCTCTGCCCTTTGTTGCCTGTTGGGGCATCATTGCACCTCCTGGGGCTCACACACCCCCACCTGTGGAATGGGGATACACCCACCTCCCAAGGCTGGGTGCAGGTTACAGCCACTGAAATTCAGGTACCCAGCACAGGCTCATGTTTCTGCATATCTGCCTGCCCTTCCCACTCAGAGAGCAAAGTTAGGCATCTCTGCCAAGCGCGGTGAGAAGACGCCAGTCCAGTGAGGGACAGTGCAGTGGGATCAGCTCACTGCGGGGCCATCCCATCTGTATGTTGGCCCTGGGGACCCCTGGTGTAGGAAGGGATGTGGCTGGGTGGTGATAAAGATACCGGGTCAGGCCCCTCAAACCCTGATGGAGCTTCTGAGGCTGAAGGGCTCACAACCTCTGCTTCTGAGCCCTCATTCCAGCAGCTGAGGGGTTAAAATCCGGATGCTGGGCCTGGTTCTGGAACAAAATGAAGCTCTGAAATAGCCACAGGCCAAGGGAGTGGCAGTGCCCTGGAGAAGCAGGAGACATCCCATCCTCAGCCCAGTCTGACATCCCCTGCCCAGTCTGACGTCCTCTGCCCAGTCTGATGCTGACATCATGAGAGCAGGAGAAATGGCTGCTGCCCTGGTTTGGTGGCTAAAGCCCACGGTGCTGAGAGAGACTGCAGGCCACCAGACGCCATCGGCCAGGCCGGGCCGGACTGTCAGTCCACAGCATTCATTTGTCCTCTTCACACCGAGTTCCGAGGAATGGAAAGTGGCCCAGTTCCCGGAGGCTGCCCAGGTCCCTGTCACTGCCAGGGCGCTGGAGGCCACGGCCTCACACTGAGCTTGGCGTGCGTGGTTCCACCAGCCTCCAGGGGCCAAGGTGCCGAGGCCTCCGTGTAAACCCGAAGCCGCTTGTCCTCCCAGGAGAAACTTGGTGTTTATGGTTTCTGTCCAGCAACTACTGAAAGTTGTGTTCAACTTTTATATTTTGACTCCATGTAATTAGGCTTAATCGCTTTATGTTTTGGAAAAACAATAAGAAGCATGGAGGCTTGTGGGGCTCGTTGTGTCCTGGCCCTACGGCGGCGTCCCGCTGGTTGAGGTTTTCAACAGGAAAAGTATCTTGAATATTTTGTGGTACAGGATGGCTTCTCCAGACATTCTTCTCTCTTCAGTTAGAAAAGCAAAGGCGCTGGCCCAGGGGCCCCTCAGGTCTGGCAGGGGTGCCAGCCTCAAGCTGCCCGAGCACCTTCGGGCCTGGACAGAAGTCGGTTTGGGAAGCCAGAGGCCTCGCTCCAGGAAATGCCTCAGGAGCCGGGCGCAGAAGCGTGGTGGCCTCGGGCGACGCTATGCCAGGACTTCTGGTTCCTCTTACTCCTCTGCTTTCTGAGATCTGAGGCCACTGAGAATAGAAACAGGCTTGTGAGGGGTCAAAATGCCTGCTGCGTTTCTGGAAAGGCTGGGCTGCAGGGCAGAGCCCCGAGGGCGACTTGACATTGGTGGGGCCTGGCAGGGCCTGGCCTGCCCGTGTCCCCTCAAGAGCCTGAGAGAGTGAGGACACTGTGCCCACCTGGTGGGGAGACATGGGCCATGGTGGTCAAATCCTGTCCCGACTGCTGTCCACAGGCATCATTTCCACTGCTGCATGGAGGGTGCAGTGAGGGCGTAGATGGCAGACAGTTTCTTCCCAAAACTTGTGGTCAAACTAAGCCAGATAAAGGGGCAGGAAGGAGAAGGGTCTGCCCGCATGACCTTGGCACATGGTTAATGCTCAGGACGCGTGTGGGGTTTTAACTGAGATGTGATTGACATATACCATTATATTGGGTTCGGGTGTACAACATCATGCTTCGATATTTGTAGATACTGAGACTTGATCACCACTAATAAGCCTAGTTAACATCTGTCACCACACATAGTTACAAAATTTATTTTTCTTGTGTGAGAACTTTCCAGATCTATTCTCTTAGCAACTTTAAAATACAAAATAGAGTACTGTTCACTATAGTCACCATGCTATATACATTATACCCCCAGAATTTATTTACTTTATAACTGGAATTTTTTACCTTTTGACCACCTTCACCCATTTTTCCCAGCCCCCCACCCCCCTCTGGACCATCAATCTCTTTTTTGTAAATATGAGCTCAGTTGTGTGTATGTGTGTGTGTGTGTGTGTGTTTAGATTCTGCATGTAAGTGAGATCATATGGTATTTGTCTTTCTCTGTCTGACTTACTTCACTTAGCATAATGCCCTCATGGTCCATCCATGTTGTCACAAACAACAGAATTTTCTTTTTATGGCTGAATAATATTCCATTGTATAGCTACAGATGCACCATAATTTATTTACCCCTTCATCTGCTGATGGACACACAGGTTGTTCCGTATCTGATAAGAAGGAAAGGCAGCAGAAGCAGAAAGTTTTTGCTTGACTAACCTAAATTTAAAACTCAGGTCTGCTATTTTATGTCTGTTGAACCTTAGGCCAGTTACTTAATCTCTCTGAACTTTAGTTTTCATATTTATAAAATGGGGATAATAATACCTATTTGGCATGCTTGTGCTGCTGATAAAATGAGAAAATACAAGTCTGTGTTACTGGTGGACAGAAATACCATGTTTGGTATTCAGGAACAATAGCCACTGGCATCATGATTACCTTCTGGCTCACCCTTTGCCTGACACACAGACATATTCTTTGGCTCACTCATAATTCAGGTTGTTGTTTTTTTAATTTGGGTAAAATTTGCATCGAAATCTGAGTTTCTGGCTTTTGTGTAAAATAGGCAGCTCTGGCAATGCTGGGCCATTAACTGGACGTGGCTGTGACTGGCTGGAGCAGGGCCTAGGGCCCCCTCTAGCAGGACTTGAGCTCTCCTTCCGCCACAGTTCCCACCACTCCCTATTGCCTAATGCCAGGTCAGCCTTGCTCATTGGAGGAGCTGGTTGAGCCTTCTCATCAGGTTTTGCAATAACCCCTCCCATCCCCGTGGGACAATGTGAGCACAGGTCCTCATCTTTTCCGATGAGCAAAGTTTCCTCCCTAAAGTTCCAATACAGGACAGGAGGCCAGAGGAGTGGGTCTCCTGAATGAAATCAGTGACACAACTGGTAGGTAGCTGATAGAGTCTGCACTGAAAGTCAGGCTGCTCTAGCCTTCCTGGGCTGCCCCTTGGGGACATGGGAGCAGGCAGGATTCAGGTCATCACCGGCTGGTGCAGGTGGGCGGCCTCCCTCTGAGCATCTCAGGGCTGTGGTTCACCTCCCACCCTGCACAGAGATGGCCTGGCACTGGACTGAGACAGCTCAGGTGGGCACCTGTGGACTTGGCTGAGGATCTGTGGAAGGGAGCAGGGCTTGTCCAGAGGCCTCAACGCCCAGGGCACTGGGCCGGCTGGTGCTGTGGTACTGCCCACAAAGCCAAGACAGCTTACCCTTCAGGACCACTGCAGGTACCACCGAATCACAGTTTATGGCCCAGGAAGGAAAAGAAATCCTCCAGAAACTGTCAGTCTGTTGTTGTTATTGTGTTTGGGGTGTGTGTGTGTGTTTTGGGGGGGGTTGTTGTGTGTGCGTGTTTTTAATAGATTTTTTAAAAAGCAGTTTTAGGTTCCTAACAAAATCAACATCCCCCACCAAGTGGTATATTTGTTATAATGGATGAACCTCCATTGACGTATCATTATCACGCACAGTCCATAGTTTACCTTCGGGCTCACTCTTGTAGTCTGTGTGTTGGGACAAACGTATGAGGTATAGCCACCAATATAGTATCATGCTGCCCTAAAGATACTCCAAGATACTCTGCCTGTTCATCCCTCCCTCTCCCCTAACCCCTGGCAACCACTCTTACTGTCTCCATAGTTTTGCCTTTTCCAGAATGTCACATACTTGGAATCGTACAGTTGTAGCCTTTTTCAGATTGGCTCCTTTCACTTAGTAATATGCATGTAAGTTTTCTCCATGTCTTTTCATGGCTTAATAGCTCATTTCTTTCTTTTTTTTTTTAATTCTTCATTGTTTAAAGTATTATATATGTCTCCTTCCCTCCCCCCCATGGACCTCTCCCCGGCCACCCTCACCCCCCATCACATGCCCTCACGCCCCCCCCCGCCCCCCCCCCCCCCCGCCCCCCAGTGTCTGTGTCCATTGGTTATGCTTATATGCATGCATACAAGTCCTTTGGTTGATCTCTTGCCCCTCCCCCACCCTCCCCTGCCTTCCCTCTGAAGTTTGAGGGTCTGTTTGATGCTTCTCTGTCTCTGGATCTTAATAGCTCATTTCTTTTCAGCACTGGATGACATTCCATTGTCTGTACCCCAGTTTGTATATCCATTCACCGACTGAAGGACATCTGGTTGCTTCCAGGTTTTGGCAATTAGGAGTAAAGCTGCTATAACGTCCATGTGCAGGTTTTTGTGTGGATGTAGAATTTCAACTCCTCTGTGTAAATACCAAGGAGTGTAATTGCTGGATTGTATGGTAAGACTATGTTTAATTTTGTAGGAAATTTCCAAACTGTCTTCCAAAGTACCATCTTGCATTTTCATCAGCTATAAATGAGAGTTCTATTGTTCACATCCTCTCCAGCATTCGGTGTTGTCAGCTTTCTGGATTTTGACCATTCTAATAGGTGTGTAGTGCTGTCTCGTTGATTTAATTTTCACTTCCCTGATGACATCTGATGTGGAAAATCTTTTCATGTGCTTACTTCCCATCTGTGGACCTTCTTACGAGGTATCTGTTCCAGCCTTTGGCCCATCTTTTCATTGGATTGTTTGTTTTCTTATTGTTGAGTTTAAAGAGTTCTTTGTACATTTTGGATAGCAGTCCTTTATCAGATGTGTCTTGCAAATATTTGCTCCTATCCCCTGGCTTGTCTGACAGTTTGTTGTTTTCTTTTGTTGTTGTTGTTGTTTTTTTTAGTTTTTATTGATTTTTAGAGAGAGAGAGAGAGAGAGAGAGAGAAAGAGAGAAAGAAATATCGGTGTGAGAGAAGAACATCCATTCTTCTCATTCCCCACACCGGGGATCGAGCCGAAAACCCAGGCATGTGCCCTGACCAAGAATCAAACCAGCAAACCCTTCAGTGCACGGAAAACGCCCAACCAACTGAGCAACACTGGCCACGGCTGACAGTTTGCTTTTAAATGGCTGATCCCGACCCCGTCTGGTAGGGAAGCTGCAGAGTCCCGCACTGCGGGGGGGGGGGGGGGGGGGGGGGGGGGGGGGGGAGTATGTGGCTTCCACCCCTCTGACAGTCCCTAAAGGGATGCCTCCTAGGAAGACCAGGACCTATGCCCTGACCTCAGCACTGAGCGTGACAGCAAACATCAGCAGGGCCTGTGTCCAGCAGTCGAGTGTACATGGGGGCACACACGAGAACCCCGTGTCCCGGCCTTCCTCGTGGGGCATCTGTGAGAAATGGTATTTATGAAGATGAGGGGCAGTGTGGGAGATGTGAGTCCCTGGATGATGAGGTGGGGAACACAAGACTCAGAAAGGCATGAGCTCAGGTGAGAGCTCCCAGACTAGAAAGGAACTCACGAAAGTCCGAGCAGTTCTGGTGGGTTAATGGACTTGTGGGTGGAATTTTCTCCTTTCCAGTTTTTAAAGGATGGATAATATTCTAATAGATCTTTGTTTATTAAGACAACTATTTATTTAAAAACAACGAATTCTTGCCCTGACTGGTTTGGCTCAGTGGATAGAGCGTCGGCCTGCAGACTGAAAGGTCCCAGGTTCCATTCCGGTCAAGGGCATGTACCTTGGTTGCGGGCATATCCCCAGTAGGGAGTGTGCAGGAGGCAGCTGATCGATGTTTCTCTCTCATCAATGTTTCTAATTCTCTATCCCTCTCCCTTCCTCTCTGTAAAAAAATCAATAAAATATATTTAAAAAACAAACAGAAAAAACAACAACAACGAACTCTTGGCCTGGCTGGTGTTCGCAGTGGTTGGAGTGTTGGCCCACACACCAACGGGTCTCGGGTTTGATTCTGGGTCAAGGGCACACTCTTGTGTGGCAGGTTCGCTCCCCACCCCCTATTGGGGCACGTGCTTGAGGCAACCAGTTGATGTGTCTCTCACATGGATTTTCTCTCTCTCATCCCACCCCTCCCTTCTACTTCTCTGAAAATCAATGGGAAAAATATACCCAGGTGAAGATTAAAAATAATTTTTTTTAAACAACTGATTCTTACTGTGTCTGCTGCCATTCCTGACCATGCTAAACCAGGAGTTCTGCAGTGGCATCGAGGGAAGGGCAAGGACTGTGAGCCCCTGGCTGCACCTCCGTGCTGTGGAGAGAACAGAGGAGGGGGTTCTCGCCTGGGAGCAGAACTCCAGACCCTGATGTGGGGGCCTTACTGGGGTGGCGTGTTTAGAGGAGTGGGAAGTTCTGGGGGGCTGGCTTTCTGCCCCCACCCTCACCCATGGCCACTGTGCCACTATGATTTTGGGACACAAAACTAGCATGCTTTCCTAATTGGCTGATAGCGAAGCATCTTTCCAAATAAACCTGAGCCAGAGGGAACTGCAATTGCAGGCAGGTGCTGGCGGTGGGCTCCAGTGTGCTCTGAAACGGCCGATGGCCCTCCTGGAATTCAGCGTTTCATCCAGCCCCTCCCAGGCTGCCTGCTGACCCAGACTCTACATTAATGGGTCACCCACTGCAGGCCAGACGTGTGCTAGCTGTTTCCACTGTCATCTCATTTGATTTTCACCCATCTCAAAACAGCCCTGTGCAGAGGAGGAAACTGAGGCAAGAGAAGAGACTGGGAGACAGCAGCTCTTCACACAGTGCTTTAGACCAGGGGTTCTCAAACTACAGCCCGTGGGCCACATGCAAATACAAATATTGTATTTGTTCCCTTTTTGTTTTTTTACTTCAAAATAAGATACGTGCAGTGTGCATAGGAATTTGTTCGTAGTTTTTTTTTTAAACTATAGTCTGGCCCTCCAACGGTCTGAGGGACAGTGAACTGGCCCCCTGTTTAAAAAGTTTGAGGACCCCTGCTTTAGACTTTACAGGTAGCTTCCTCCCCACTTTCCTCTTCTGGTTTTCTTCATCTTCGTGCCAGGTCTTCCTCTGTATCCCCACTCTGCAGAGGAGGAAATTGGTGATCAGAAGGAATAAGCTGAGCCAGAGCAGAAAGTAGCAAGTGGGGAGAGAGTAGCAACCCTCCCTCCTGGATCCCAGCCCTGCCCCTCCCACCCTGACGCTGCCTCCTGAGGAGGGGCTGCTGGCCAGGACACTCTGTGGTCTTCTAGCCGGAGAGGAGGGCCCTACCTCGTTTACCGAACTCCCCACTGTGCCCTTTTACACCTGTGATCTCACTGAATCCCCAGATGGCCCGGGAGAGTCAGGGAGAGAGATTGGGGTTGTCAGAACCTCAGGGGCTAAGCAACCTGCCAGGGTGGCCCAGCCGGCAGTGCCAGAGCCTGAGCCATAGCCGGAACTGCACGTGTTTCGTGTTTCGTTGCGGAGCTGTTACTTTTATAAGGAAGAGAGTCAAGAACTCTTCGTCCTGACCTGTAGAGCAGGTGGCTACAGCCGCCCAGATACTCCGGCTCCAGGGCGCTGTGGTCTTGTCCTGGCCTAGCACTGCCCTTCTTCGTTCAGCCCCAGGGTAGAGCATTGCACGTTCTCTCTCCCTTTGAAGTGCATATTTTACTGTCTTTCCCAGGGCAGCCATAGCAGGGGCACACTGGGACCTGGATCCAAGGATTTTCCCGGAGGCCTCGCTGTTCTGTCTGTGTCCACTGAGCACGCACTCCAGGGTCCCGAGCGGGTAGGCAATTTTAGATTCACAGGGCATCCTGTGCCCCGTGCAGTGAGGCAGCTTCAAGAGGCGTTTTCCTAGCCTTTGTCCTGGGGAGGATTGTAGAGCTGCCTCCACACCTAACCCAGGGGCAGTCACTGTGAGTGGAGGAGTGAATGAATGATGCATGAATGAATGTGTGCCTGCCCGCCAGTGAGGCAGCTTGACTGAGTCACTTCCCACTGCCTGGGGGCAGGGAGTGAGCATGGACTTCCTCCAACTCAGCCCTTGGAGAAAGTTCTAGATGAGAGAAGGCAGGGAACCTTGGGGATTTCATTGTCATGTGACATTGAGAAAGTCACTTAACTCTGCCAAGCACCAGTGTCCTCATCTATGAAATGAGCTTTTTCCACCTCTTAGTCCTCAGCCTTCCTGGGTTACCTGCACCTCAGGAGAGTGCGGGGCCACAGTTACATACCTCCCCCACCTGTTTCTGCAGTTCACAGACACTCACGGTGAGCACATGGTGGGACACAGTGCCAGGTCCCCTCCCTGCAGCAGCCTTAGCTGAACCTCAGTTTCCTCATGGTACCAGGACGATAAATGCATCTCCAGGACCATCTTGCAGGTCTGAGGATCAGATGAGGAGAACTAATGTGCCCAGGCTTGATACATGTGTTCAGGTTGCATTTACATATAGTCACAATTTAATTATGAATACTACAAGTGCTGTTTCATGCGATTATGGTAACATATTCAGGTAATGCTTCTCTTGTAATTTATTCCAACTCTATTGCTGAAGGACAAAGCATGACACAGGAATACAGAATGTTCCTATTCCTAGCATCTTTGGTAACCATGGGGGTGGGGGGAGACGATGGATTCAGGATGGGTGGAGGGGTGGGGGCTGACAGGTTCCCCCCCTGCCACCGCCCCCCCACCCCCACCCCCGTACCTGCCTCCCGGGAGCTGTGGCACTTAGGCTGTGTTTGGGCATGGCCTGCCTCTGTGTGAGTCATCCATGGGACCACTCCCTGCTGGCCCTTCTGTTCCTCAGTCCCCAGAACCGAAGGTCTTCTCCGACTTGATTTTTGCTTTCTGCTGCTCAGAACCTCTGTTCTGGTCAAACCTGGCTTTTGTCTCATTTTCAGCAGAAACGCCCGTTGGAGTGGCTTTGGGACAAATGCAGCTCCTGTGGGAAGAGTCAGGATTCCAGTGAGAACGTGGGGAACCTTTGCACCTGGAAGGTGCCAAGGAGGTGCCGGGTGATTTCCTTTAGACAGCATTTTCCCAGCACAGAGCAGGGGCTTTCCCCCTACAGAGCATAAGGAGCCCACATGTTATTTGAATGCTATGTGCTTCTAATAAAAATTAAAAATAAATAAATAAATAAATAAATAAATAAATAAATAAATACTATGTGCTTCTAAATCATGTTTGGAGATATAGCACCAGGATTAGCCAACTTTTTACACAGTCTCAGAACTGGGGAGTGTGGCGGGTCCCAAGATTAAGTCTATGTCCTCAAATAGAAAGAGAAAGAAAGAAAGCTGTCATTGTTTGCAGATGATATACTGTATATGCAGAACCCTAAAGAGTCCACCTAAAAGCTACTAGAACTAATAAAGGAATTCACTAAAGTAGCAGGATACAAAATAAATATTCAGAAGTCAGTTGCGTTTTTACATACTAATAGTGAACTATCAGAAAGGGAAACTAGGAAAACAGTCCCATTTACAATTGCATTAAAATAATTTTTAAAACTATCTAGGAATAAATTTAACCAAGGAGGTAAAAGACTTGTACTTGGAAAACTATAAGATACTGAAGAAACAAATTCAAGCCCTGGCCTGCTGGCTCAGTTGGTTGGAGCATCATCGCATGCACCAAAAAGGTTTCGGGTTCGATTCTTAGTCAGGGCACATACCTAGGTTGTAGGTTTGGTTGCCAGTCAGGGCATGTATGGTAGACAACCGTTTAATGTTTCTGTCTCCCTCTCTCTCTCTCTCTCTCTAAAATCAATAAACACATCCCCAGGTGAGGGGAGAGAGAGAGAGAGAGAGAGAAATTTCAGAAGATAAAAATAAATGGAAGTATATACTATGCTCATGGATAGAAAGAATTAGCATCATTAAAATGTCCATACTACCCAAAGCAATCTATAGATTCAATGCAATTCCTGTCAACCTACCAATGACATATTTCACAGAACTAGAACAAATAATCCAAAAATTGATATGAAAAACACAAAAAATCCAAATAGCCACAGTAGTCTTAAAAGAAAAAAGAACAAAGTTGGAGATATCATATCAAACTATTCTACAAGGCTATAGTAATCAAAACAGCATGGTACTGGCATAAAAACAGACCATAGATCAATGGAACAGAAAAAAGAGCCCAGAAATAGGCCCATAACTATATGCTCAATTAATATTTGATGAAAGAGAACATACAGTGGGATAAAGACAGTTTGTTCAATAAATGTTGCTAGGAAAACTGGACAGATACATGCAAAAAATGTAATTAGACCATTTTCTTACAACATATGTAAGAATAAACTCAAATGGATTAAAGACTTAAATGTAAGACTCAAAACCATAAAACTCCTAGAAGAAAACATAGGCCGTAAAACCTCTGACATTTCTCTTAGCAATGTTTTTTCCTGACATATATTCTCAGGCAAGGGAAGCAAAAGAAAAATATAAGCAAAGGGACTACATCAAACTAAAAAGGTTTTGCACAGCAAAGGAAACCAACAAAACAAAAGACAACCTACTGAATGGGAGAACATATTTACCAATGATACATCTGATAAGGGGTTAATATCCAAAATATACAAAGAATTCATACAACTCAACACTAAAACAAAAAATAATCCAATTTAAAAATGAACAGAAGACCTGAATAAACACTTCTCCAAAGAGGACATACAGACGGACAGTAGACATATGAAAAGATGCTCAGCGTCACTAAATGTCAGAGAAATGGAAATTAAAATCACAATGCGATATAGTTTCATACCTAGTCAGAATGTGTTGGGGTCCAACCCCAGCAGGTCCAGGGGTCTCCAAAGGTGTGGACGGAGTCAGCGAAGAAGGAATGACACGGAGGCAGCGTTCAGATGATCATCATAGCCACGTTGTGTTTTATTGTCTTGTTACATCTGTATTTTTACCAGTTGATTTTAATCCTATCAATTTCTATTCCAAAGGTTAGGGCATTTCTTATCTCCATTCCAGGGAGTAAAGATTATGTAGCTTAAGCGTGAATGTTCGTAGTTAAAGTGATTAACTACCTGCCTGGCACTTAGTTAAGGGGTTTTATTCCCTCCCTAACTTCAGGGAAAAATCCCTACCTGGGGAAACAACCTTTCTCAGAGAGGTGACCTTGGTTAAAACACATAGCGCCAAGAAGGGGAGCAAACATATTAAGAACAGTATGCCATATACGCCAGGTCCCTTGAAACATAAGCTGTGCAGACGTTTCTTCCCTGCAGCGACTGTGTCAAGCAGCAAGGGTGGACTGGCTGCCGGCAAGAATGACTATCAATAATAAATCCAGAAACAATTTTTGGTGAGGATGTGGAGAAAAGGGAACTGTTATGCACTGTTGATGAGAATGCAGATTGGTGCAGCTACTATGGGAAACAGTATGGAGAGTCTTCAAAAAATTAAAAATGCAACTGCCTATGATCCAGCAATTCCACTTCTGAGTATATATCCAAAGAAACTCAAAATACTAATTTGAAATAATATATGCACCCCTATGTTCATTGCAGCATTATTTACAATAGGCAAGATATGGAGGCAACCCAAATGCCTAGCAATACATGAGTGGATAAAAAATCTGTGGTACAAATATATAATGGAATATTACCTGGCCATATAAAAGAGTGAAATCTTGCCATTTGTGACAGCATAGATAGACCTAGAGGGTATTAAGCTAAAGGAAATAAGTCAGTCAGGGAAAGACAAGTACCATATGATCTCATGCATATGTGGAATTAAAAGAACAAAAGAAATGAACAAACAGAATTGAGACCAAGTCATAGACACAGAGACCAGACTGATAGTTACCAGGTGAGAGGGGGGTTGGAAGGCTGGGTGACAATGGTAAAGGGATTAAGAAGTACAAATTGATAGTTACAAAATAGTCATGGGGATGTAAACTACAGCAAGGGAATATAGTCAATGATATTGTAATAACTGACATGGTGCCAGGCGGGTATTGGAAATATTGGTGGCAGGAGGGACTCTGTATAGTATATGATTGTCTAGCCACTATGTTCTACACCTGAAACTAATGCAAAATAACATTGAATTTAAACTTTAATTGAAAAATAATATTTAAAGTTCTTTAAAAAGAAAAAAAAAAAAGGAGAGACTGAGTCCTGGAGGGGAGGAGGAATTGTCACCTGGCCCCTGTCCATCCTTGTGCTCTCTCCCCAATGCCCTCTCTGCCTCAGACTCGCCTGCTGTCTGTCCCCTAATGCAGTGAGTCTTAGATCCTATTAACAAATGACAGCAGGTGGGTACCTGTGCAAAAGGATTTGACTTGATGGAAGGGGTTGTCTTGTCCTGAGACCGTAATCCACCATCAAATTCAGCTTCCAACACAGGTAGTAAATATCCCATGTTATAGATGAGGGCAGTGAAGCTCAGAGAGGTTCAGTGACCCAAGCAAGATTACACAGCAACATTAGGGAGAACACTTCGTAGAGTAATGGTTGTCTAACCACCATGCTGTACACCTGAGACTAACACAAAGTACTATTGAATGTAAACTGTAATTTTAAAAGTGTTAAAAAGAAAAGAAAAGGTCACCCAGCAAGTAAGGACAGAATCTTCTAGGAAAGCCAGGCACTTCTGGGAGAGTCCGCGGGCTGACTCTCACACGCTTGTTCTCCTGTAGAAAAATATTTTTCTTATGGAATATACTCATTAGGTCAACCTGTATCTTCAAAAGTGAGATCATGGCTGTTGCTGTTGATAATTCACTTCAAAAATGGCTTGGGTTGTTCTGTGGGAATTCTTAACACTTCCAGACCCTTCTTTCCCAGCCTAATCTGTTTCTTAAGAGAACATGGGAACAAGAGAGCGGAGAGCATTTCAAGCTTCCCAGTAAACAAAGAATTCCAGTTACCCTGTCCTGGGGCTGAGGTTCTGTGACCCGCTTCTGGGGAGGGGGCGTTCTGTTTTTATTGCTGCTTCCATGGGGGGTTTCCCTGGGAATGGAACTCTGTTTCATGTTCTACAGATAAAATGAAAACAAGAAAGGCCCCCATGAGGTCAGCCCTTCCCCCGGGGGGCGGAGGGGGCGTGATGACCACCCAACGCCGAGACTTCAGAGCTCAGTGTGTCCCATTATTTGGGACATTCTTTGAGCCACAGCCCACATTCCCCTTGTGCTGTCGCCAAAAGGGAAGTAGCATCTCACAACAGGGAGGCAGGAAGTAGGACCTATTCTGTATGAGCCCCATGCCACCCGCTTAATCTGCACAGCAGCCCCACAGAAGTGCTGCTGTGGCCTCTGTTTCTAGAGGGAAGCTGAGGAGCAGAGCATGGTTTCCCTCAGGTCCTAAGTCCGTGGTTCTCAACCTTCTGGCCCTTTAAATACAGTTCCTCATGTTGTGACCCAACCATAAAATTATTTTCGTTGCTACTTCATAACTGTAATGTTGCTACTGTTATGAATCGTAATGTAAATATCTGATATGCAGGATGGTCTTAGGCGACCCCTGTGAAAGGGTCGTTCGACCGCCAAAGGGGGCGAGCCACAGGTTGAGAACCACTAACCTAAGTGATGGGCTGGAGTGGACACTCGGCCTTGCTGACAATAGAATTTTTTACTCAGCCTACCCTGAGGATGCAAGCCGGGCAGGCGGAAAGGCTGCCACACTCCAGCACTTGGGATTGGCCCCAGGCATGAGGGGCAGCGGAGCACCAGAGAGGGGAACCGAGTCTGGACCCTGCCATCTGGGTTCAAGTTCAGCTCTGCCACTTAAAGCCTGTAACCTGGGCCATTGCATATCTCCTGGTGCCGGCCTCCTTCATCTATGGCATGGGATGATGATAATACCTACCTTGGTGGGTTCTGCAGTTACATGAGATAATTCAGGGTAACAGTGCCTACCCCCATGCCCGGCACAGAACAGATTTTCGGTAAATATTTAGTGTCATGGTCAGTGACTGCAGTCCTGGCACTGAAGGGTTGGAAGCTGGCCTGGCTCTGCTGTTCGCCCTTCGTCCTGAGACAGTGGCCTTTGGTGTGGCCACTGCCAAGTTGGACACAGTGGGCAATGCCACTTGCCTTAAAAACGAGTGGCCAGGCCTGGGTGGAAGGGGGCAGGGAGCAGGCAGTACGGGGGCGATGGTGTGTGATCAGTTGCCCTATGAGTGTTTCTTGAGTACCTACTATGGGTCTGACAACATTCCAAGCACCAGGTTGTGACTAAGACAGGCAGGTTCCCTGCTGTCCTGGGGCGTATATTCGGGGGTGGGGGAGGTAGACATTAAATCTGTAATCACATGATATAGTCTTTGTACAATACCTGGATCTCTGCAGCCCTGTACACTGAGGCAATGTGGTTTACTATCCCTGACTAAGGATCTAGGACGAGGCCACCACCAGACCCCAAAACAAAGTATGATATGTGTGCCTGAGGCTTCTTTTCACATCCTTTCTCTCTCACCCACTTGTCTCCATCCTGCTACCCCCAAAGGGCTTGGGTGGTGCATGAGGTGAGACTGGGCAGCATGGCTCCCTGTGGGGCTGCAGAGCTGGCCAGCCATCTGGTACCCAGGAGGAGGCTCTCCCTGAGGGCAGCAGACCGGAATGGGCAGCACTCACATTGGGTCTGGCATCCAGACTTGGTTAAGATGGACGCACCGTGGCTGGTTCCAGTTTCTTGTTACAGGGGCAACAGAATCAGGTCTGGCCAGGAGGGCTAAAATTAAATAAGGGCTTAATCCATGGAGGAACTTTAAGTCTAAGTATGACAGGGCAAGAAAACTGAGGCTGGAGCCCAGGCAAGAGGACTGAGCTAAGTTGATACTAATTGTCATTGTGTCAGTAATAAGAATAATAGCCAACCGTTACTGCTTACTGCGTGCATGAAAGTCTCGTTCTCGGTGTATACTATCTCGTTCAGGCATCACCATCCTGAGGGACTTGCTGGCATTGCCCACAGTTTACAGATTATGAAACCAAGATACGGGGAGGTTAAGTAACTTAGCCACAGTCCCACAGCTACTAAGCTGCAGAGCTAGGGTTTTACCCCGGTGAGCAAAGCATACTGGGCCCTCCAGACACTGGGTCCTCCGCACAGGACTGACTTCCTAAGGCGGCTTCATCGGGGCTGACCCCAATTAGAGGAAGGCCTTGACAGAGAAGCCCAGGACTGAAACATGAAGCCGAATAAATAACAGGCCCTGAATAAATGTTTGTTAATTGAACTCGAAGGAAAAAATGCAATTTTCTTTGGGCCCAAGTCAGTGTTATTGCTGCAGCCCCAGTTCAGAATGTCCTTGTTTCTGCGGGTATTTTGTGATCTTTATCCTGATGGTAGAGACAGGCCACATCTGTTCTGTTAATGAACCCAGTCTCCTTGGCCTGGATGAAGGGGCGCAGCAAGGGGGAAGACGCATAACCACCTATAAAAACCATCTAATCAGATGTTGGTGTTACTGGGCATTCTTTCAAATGTCCCTTTATCTTTGGGGGTTGGGTTTCCCGCTGATACAGACCCCGTGGTTTTCTGCTGTATAATGATATCTCACTGGGGGAATGTGGACAGGCCGGGGAGGCAGTGCTGTGGTTTTCTCTCCGACGGAGAATCCAGAATGCCTCAGGCCTGATTTCCCGCCGTGGGCAGTGATTAGAAGCACAGTTCTGCTACTGAAGAGTGGATAGATTCTTTACCTGTAAAAATAGTTGCAAAAACTGAAAGGTATACACAGCAAGGAAGACAGCTTTTTGGCTTTAATCTGAAGGCAAGGGTCCCCAGGGTCACGCCTCTGAAGTTGGTTGTCCGTGTGTGCACGTGTGTCTGTGAGTGTTTTGTGGACATGTTGGTGTGCTTCTGTCTGGATTCTTATGCTGTACATGTGTGTTTGTGTTCATGCATGTGTATGTGTGTGTCCAGAGAGCTGTCCACCGGGGAGGAATGATTCTGCCTTGCCCCAGTGCTAATAAGCACAAGCCTCATTTCCAGACCAAACACTGCTGATATTGTGCTTGGAATGTTTCTGTTGGGTCGGGATTCATCAACAAGCACACTTTGTCGGCGGGCCCTATGCTGGTGCTTAACCACATGAAGTCCCTTATGTCTGAAGACTCCCCTCTCATGGGGAGGACTCCCCTCCAGGAGGGAAGGGAGATGAAGGAGATGAGGCCAGACCTTGGGCTGTGGGGCCGCCTGTGCTGGGCCTGGATATTGGCAGTCTTCTCTCGCCATCAGCCCCTCCCCGCCTGCACTCCCATGTCAGTAATCGGCCCCAACCCATCCACGTACCAGGGTCACCCTCAGCATTCCCACTCCAGATCCCATTCATCACCTACTTAGCTATGTGACTTTGGGCAAGTTATTTAATTTCTCTGAACCTCAGTTTCCTTATCTGTAAAATGGGAATGATACTACCACCAGTTGTGAGGGTTAAGTGAGAGTTTTAAAAATGGGTATTATTATGGTTAATTCTACCTCCAATATACCTCTACCCATCATCCCTCTCTAACCACACTACATTATCCTGGTCCAGGCAACAGCTTCTCCCTGGGCACCCTCCCCTCCAGACTCACTCCCTCCAGCCAGACCATCAGCACTGCCACCCTAGGTCTTCCCTAAGGCAGAATAACCTCAAACTTCACCACAGTTCCAAGGATATGTGGACTGTCCCCACAGAATTGGGTGGAAAGGGTTATGTTCAAGAATTCCATACACAGCTGTGTTGTCATTTGTGGATGGATACGGAAAAACATTTCCAGATATGCAGTGTCTCAGGCACTGTGTTATTGTTTCTGAGAAAGCTACTCTAGCATCTACACCCATGAAAGAAGAAAGGAATCAAGATCAGGATCCACATAGGAAGAACTCTGCAGGCTCCAAAATCAATTAAACCCATTAAAAGCTATGAGAGACATTGACAATAATTTAAAATTATAATCACTAAGTCTAATACAAAATCCAAAAAATTTTCTCATAAAAGGGTAGAATGCTAAAAGCTTTAAATACCATTTGTGATATGTGCACTTTTATGTGTATTGTACTTTAATAAAAATTTTAAAAATATTTTCTACCATTTCTTGATAATGTCCTTTAGTGCATAAAAGTTTTTCATTTCAATGAGGTCTAATTATTTAACTTTTATTGTTGTTTGTGTTTTTGGTGTCATAGCTAAGAATCCATTGCCAACTCCAATGTCATGAAGATTTAGCCCTATGTTTTCTTCTCAGAGCTGTATAGTCTTAGCTTTAATATTTGGTCATGGATCTGTTTAGAGTTACTTCTTGTCTGTGGTGTGAGATAAGGTCCAACTTCATTATTTGCATGTGGATATCCAGTTCCCCACCACCGTTTGTTGAGGAGACTCCCCTCCCCACCCCCGCATCTTGTCAAGAATTAATTAGATATAGATGTACGGTTTTCTTCTGACTCTTAATTCTATTTCATTGGTCTATATGTTTATTCTTATGACAGTACCATACTGTTTTGATTATTATAGCTTTGTAGTAAGTTTTGAAATCGGGAAATGTGAGTTGTTTAACTTGGTCTTCTTTTTTCAATATTGTTTTGGCTATTCAGGCCCCTTGCAATTCCCTATGAATTTGGGATTGGCTTTGTTGTTTGGGTTACCTGCTCTGGAAGGAAAAGAAAGGTCATCGGAATTTTGATAGGTTATTGAATTGACTCTGCAAACTGCTTTGGGAAGTATTACTATCTTAACAATGTTAAGTTTCCCGATCTGTGAACATTGGATGTGAAGTTGTATGTTTTTTTTACATTATACCTTTGTTACATGCTTTAAATTTCTGCCCTAGCTAATTTGGCTTAGTGGATAGAGCATCAGCCTATGGACTGAAGGGTCCTGGGTTTGATTCCAGTCAAGGGCACATACCTCCGTTGCAGGCTCCTCCCCAGGCCTGGGGAAGTAGGGGCGGGGGTGGGGGTGGGGGAATGCATGCAGAAGGCAACCAATCGATGTGTTTCTCTCACGTTGATATTTGCCTCTGTCTTTCCCTCTCTCTTCCACTTTCTCTAAAAATCAATGGAAAAATATCCTTGGGTGAGGATTTAAAAAAAAAATTTTTTTTTTCTAGTTGCGCAAGTCTTCACTCATTGCTCTTTTTCAGAATTATCAAAACTATTTCATGTGTTTTCTCCAGGTAAACCCCAATATTATATTTTTAAGCTTCAAAATAAGAGTGTAGATATGGTTATTGGTATGTCATCAACCTTGTAGGTTACGGAGATTGAGCATCTACTTACCTCTCCAGGAACGTGGATGCCTCCCAGTGTTTGCCTTCCCAGTGTCCCTCGGAGAGTCATAGTGCCATTTCAGGTCGTCTTCACACGTCCTTTGATTTCTTTTTGTTGTTGTTGTTGACAGTATTACAGACGTCTCCCATTTTATCGGGGTGGCATGGGTTAGTAGGATCACATAGGTTTCAGGTCTGGATTTCTATGTTACAAGCTCTGTATATTGCCCTGCGTGCCCACCACCCAAAGTCAAATCATTTTTCGTCACCATATATTAGGCCCCCTTCGCCCCCACCCTCCTCCTTTGATTTCTTGATGAGTTTGCTCTTATGTGTCTTATCCTTTTCTTGTAGCTATTGTAAATGGAACACTTTTCTAAATGCCTTCTAACTGGTTATTATTCGTGTATGGAAATGCTATTCATTTTGGTATATTAAATTTTCACCCATTTACTTTAGTATGTTTGCTCATTACTTCTAGTGGTTTTTAGTTTGTTCTTGTGGATCTGAGGTATCAAACCATATCATGTGTAAATAATTCTACTTTTCATGCTCCATTCCCGCATTAGCACCCTCCCCTTTCTTGTAGCCTTCCAGAAACTGTCCAGTAATGGTGGTGGTACACCCTCATCTGGCTTTGATGGGGTGCTTTCCGTAATTCAGCCTTCGGTGTGATAGCTTGTTGGATTAGTTTACTTTTTTTTTTTTCTTTAATAATGCAGGGGAGAGGAAATACTTGTTCCTATTCTCCCTCTTTTCACAATGTAATAAGCCAGGCATGAATAACAAAAGCACTAAACATACAAAAACCTTGCCATCTAGTCCTGGCCAGTTGCTCAGTGGTTAGAGCATCAGCCCATGCACCAAAGGGTCGGGGTTTGATTCCTGATCACCTGGGTTGCAGGTTCCATCCCTGGAGGCAACCAAATGATGTGTCTCTTTCACATCAATGTTTCTCTTTCTCCCTCCTCTCTCCCTCTCCCCTTTCATCCACTCTCTCTGAAAATCAATGGAAAAAATATCCTCGGGTGAGGATTAACACAAAAAAACAACCTTGCCATCTGGAGGTTTTTAAACACTCTCCTAAATAACTATTGGATCAGAAAGAAAATAAAAAATCACAATATGTTTAGAGAATAATCTAAACAAGAATGGTGCTGTATTAATCAGAAGCCTTGGAACACAGCAATTTAAACCAGTAAAAGGGGGAATTTATTGACTCACAAAGCGACGCAGCAGAAACATCAGGGTGCAGGTGGCCTGGAGCAGGGCCGAGGTTTACCCATCCTAATTTCCCAGAGCAAACATAGAACTGGCCTCTCTGCGGCCACCCCGGCCCTTCTGACCCCAGGGCTGCTGGTGGCCAGTGCTTGTGGGGGAGGTAAAGGCAGGCGCTCAGGGATGCACAGGGGGTGGAGCTCAGGGAGGGACCACCATGGCAGAGGCACCCTCGTGTGAGGGCACCATCGGTACTGTGGTACCAATAGAAGCTAAAGGACCAGGTTTGTGAATGATTTATTGCTCTTTTATAAATTAAAACAAAGTCAAGGTGAGCCGCATGTGTGTTTTCCTGAGTTGGAGAGGGAGCATTACAGCTGGTGCCTTCACTCTGAGAATTCCAAGGGGTGTGGGCCGTGGTCTGTGTGAACCCCAGGGCCTCCCCATCCTCAATATCATGTGAGCATCTGTGTCTCTGAGGGATGGAGGAAAAAAGGGGTCTGTTATCGGCGATCTTTGTGCCCATGCTGTGTATTTATTGGGTGCCTACTGTTTGTGGTGGGGATCTGGCTCCCAGGAGCCAATAGAGGGGCTGGTCCAGGCTCATCTCATGCCCCTTCCTCACCCCATACTCCCACTGTAAGAAATGACCTGTGTTTCTTGTTACTTCACACCCTATCCACACCTCCTATTTACATTTACCTCATATTCTCACCTCATTGCCTTTGCATATGTTGTCCTTTTACAGGGAATGCCCTTTTCTTTCTGGAAAACCCCTCCTCCTTGCAGACACAGCTTAAGGTCTCTTCCGTGAAGTGTGCCACACCCAGCAGAGTTGATTCCTCGCTCCTGGTGCTACCACAAATCCGGTGCTCACCTCCACTCCGACCACCATATCCACATCCGTATCCCCTACTGGACGGTAGTCCTTCATTTCTATATGGAATGAATGAATGAATGAATGATGATGGCAATGATTACAACTGAGTGCATTACTGAGGCGCCAACACCCAGCAGTATGGCCACTCCTTCTGATGGGCATGGTACCCGATGGGGATCTGGAGAGAGAACCCCAGCATTGGAGGCAGACCTGCCTGGCACACAGTAGGCTCTCATGAATGGCTGCTGTGTCTTCTGGTTCTGACTGTTCACCACGTGAATAGGGGCAGGGTGAGCAGAGCACCACAGGGAGACATGGGGTGCATGACACCCCAGTCTGAGCCTCTGTCTTCTTTGCCTCTCTGTTTCCGGGAAACACATGAAAGGCAAGAAAAGGCCCATTTGAACTTCCTACAGGAAAATCTCTTATTCTTTGAGCCTTTTATTGTGAGAAGTTGGACAAGCCTGTGGTTTGGAGGCCTCGGTGGTGGCCTCCCACATCTGTCACTTTCTGAGTTGCCCCCAAAGGCTAGAAGGCGCCTTCAGGTCCATAGGTATTCTTCACAGACGCATTTGTTCTTTTCTTTCGCTTGGCCTCAGATTGTCTCTCTTGGAAAGTATTGCAGATGTTGAGTGAAGTTGTGCTCAGGGAAGTGGCTTCAAACAATGGCTGCCCACTTGCAAGGCGCCCCAGCCAGGAGTACTAAGGACCACTCGGAACTGCAAGGCCTCAGCCACCTGGGGGGTCTGGGCCTTTGTTTCCAGTGGGCAAACCTAATGCTCAAGCCTTTGGCACATTGTGAACATGGAATGTCATGGAAACGCTGGGACTCAGGAGGCAGGTGGACCCAGGCTCCGGGGCCTGTGCTTCTCGCTGGCGGAGTGAACATCATCTACAAAGTGGGAAGAATACTCCTGTCCTCGAAGGGTGTTGCCACCATTGAGACAATGATTTAAATTCTCCGAAAGGAGCACCTGTGTATACGTGAGGGAGACGCAGGCGTGGTGGTGGATGGGAGCCTGGGTTCAAGTGTGGCTCAACCGTTACTAGCCAGCGACCTTGGGCAGGTTCTTTCTCCCCTCCAGGTCTGAGCCTCCTCTCCAGTAAACGGGGGGAAACAGGAGGATTAAGTGAGCTAATGCTTGAAAAGCTGTAAGTATGTTTTCTAGCAAAAGGTAATATGTCTAACTTGTAGGCTACCTCAGTAAGTTGTCGTTTTCACTCCCTCACTCTCTTCTTACCACTCAAATTATCCTATAATTCAGATCTGTCAATTAATGGATAGTTTATGGGTTTAAAAAAAAACAGAAGCAACTGACAATACCAAGTGTTGGCCTCTGTAGTGACTCTGCAGTTTTCCTTGTTCCCTCACATTGCTCTTGGCTTTGCCATTTCAGACTCATAAAGTATCTTTACTCCAAAGAGATCAAGGTATAATTGATACAAAGTTTGAACTAACCTTGCTTAACCAGCGGCAGAAATGACTAGTGAGAGGGGGGCAGGCACTGGGTAGGGAGTGAGTGGAGATGGAGAAGGGGCCATACATGCTGTGAGACTGGGAGAGAATATTCCAGAACACGGGAACTGATGTGTGATGGAGGATGTGTTGTTACAGTCACGGCATACCCTTTCTTTTAATTAATTGGCTTTTACTTAATAAAACAATTCTGGTTTGGTGCATTAAATAATAATGATTGTAATCATAACAGCCAGCAATAAGCTTTATGTCTATTGCGTACCATTGAAGTGCTGGTACAGACACACA
Source organism: Myotis yumanensis (assembly GCF_028538775.1). Taxonomy (NCBI): domain Eukaryota; kingdom Metazoa; phylum Chordata; class Mammalia; order Chiroptera; family Vespertilionidae; genus Myotis; species Myotis yumanensis. The sequence continues at coordinate 38,706,222 of NW_027223756.1, read as the reverse complement.
CAGAAAAAGCTGGTTCGGTTGCAAGTGAGAGAGGCTGGCTTCGCACAAGCACAGAGGAAAGGTGCTGGCTGAGGAAGCTCAAAGCCCTCAGGTGGGGCTAGCTTCAGGCCTGGTGGGATCCAGTGACGAATTAGTGTCCTCAGGATTCTCTGTCTCTTTTTCTCTGCTCCCTGTCCCTCCAGAGGGTCCGGCCCTGCCTTTGACTCCCATCTCTCTCTGTCTCTGTGCTGGAAGGTACAGCTCCGCAGCCAGGCCCTAGGGAAGCTGGCATTTTCCTTTCATGAGTTCCCTCTGGAGAAGCATTTCGTCTGTTTGTATTTAGGTGCCAGCATCCATGCTCAAGGCACGGGAGCAGGCCCCTTCCACCTGCCTTGCCTGGGTGTGCCCCTCACTTGCTCAAGGTCTCCCTCCCTGAGTGGCCTTGCCCCACTCCTCAGTGCTCTCTCTCAGCCAATCGAGAGTGTTTAAGTCTGTAACCCAGGTTCCCCCCTCCCCGTGCCATTGTGTGGTGACCTCTGAGCCCCTGTTTACCATGACTGAGCAAATATTCCAGTGACTGGCACAAACTGCAGCTGTTTCTCCAGTTCCTCTTCATCTGTTTAACAGACCCCATAAGGCTTGCTTGATCTTTTTGTCTGAATCACTCTCACTCGAAGTGGCCTTCATGTCCTTTTCCCTGACTTGTGTCTCTTCTTTGGTCATTACCGGGCTCAGTGCACCAGAGGCAGCCCCATTTGTGTATGTCTGGGCATCTGATCCAAGCAGTTCTCCATCACTCATAGCCTTCATAAAAGTCTGCGTCTTTTGACAAGGTTGCAATTTCTCTTACACTGGATTTGCATCATATTATTTATAGTCACAGATAACCTCCCCAAACAGCAGGTGCATTTACAACACACAGAGGTCAGCTTAACAAAGACAAAGACAGGTGCTGATTTGATGAAGGGTCAGCTTAGTCATCACTAGTTTTGTGCTGCGATGACTTTGGCTTCTCTCTGTGAAGCCACAGGTATCATCACACCAGGACCCCCTAACAGTGCCTAGGAAACATAAATCTGATCATGGCAGCCTAAGCTCTTTACACCCTGGCCCAATCTCAGTCCTTCCAGACCCCCATCAGTGAGGCCCCCAAGGTGAAGTCCAAGCTCCTTGCACAGCCCACATGCTCCATGAGCTGCCCAGCCTGGCCAGTCCTATTTCTTACTGTTTTCACACTTGCCCTACATTGGTTCACATCTCAGTGGCTCTGTCCACACCTGCCTCTCCTCCTGGAATGCCCTCCCTTGATTTCCTGACAGTCATCTCCTCCTTCCAGACTCCACTCAAGGGTCCCTTCCTCCATGACGTCCTCCCTGCCAACCCCTGCAGAGCTGATTCCTCCTTCCCAAGAACCCACAGGTCTAGCCGCAGCCACTACCCTTGCACCAACCCACTGCAACGCTGTCAACCACATTTGCTTCCTTCACCAGACTCCTCGTTCATTCCCAGGACCAAATGTAGAATATTTATTCAATTAAAATGAAGACAGGGAGAAGGAAAAAATCCACATTTGGGGTCTAGGGAAAGCTGTGGCACTTGAGCATAAAACTCTCCCCCAAACTCCATTGCCAGAGCAATGAGGATCATTGGACTCCTCCCCTTGCCCCCACGGGGTGCCCAGGGGGCCCCAAGCCTGCATGTACATCAGAGTCACCAGGTAAAACACAGGCTCCCAGACACCACTCCCAGAGACTGTCCTCAGCCAGTATGGAGAGGGCTCAGAAGCCTGCACTTCCTAACAAGCCACCCCAGAAGGGAGAGTGGCCTGGCCTGGTACAGGCCCATCAGGAATTGGACCCTTCCAGGGTACACCAGCACTGCCAGGTGACTTCCTTTCATTGTATTTGTTCCAGGTGCTGCTGTAAAAAAAAAATTGCCATGAATTTGGTGACTTAGAATCCAACACAAATTTATTCTCTTATGGTTTTGAAAGTCAGAGATCCACATGAGTCTTAAGGTGCTAAAACCAAGGTGTCAGCAGGACTGGTTCCTTCTGGAGGCTTCTAGAAGCTGCCTACATTCCTTGGCTTGTGGCTGCATCACTCCAGTCTTCATTTTGTCATTACATCGCCATCTGCTCTCTGACCTCCTGCTTCTCTCTCATAAGGTGATTACATTGGGTCCCTCCGAAGGCTCTAGGGACGAGTCCTTCCTCGCCTCTTCCAGCCTCCGGTGGGCCCCAGCCAACCTCGGCATTCCTGGCTTATAACCGCATCACTCCCATTTCTGTCTCCATCCTCACATTGCCGCCTTTCCTCTGTGTGTGTCTGGGTGTCTCTCTCTCCTAATGAGGACACCAGTCATATGGATTTAGTGCCCACCATGATCCAGTATGACCTCAGTTTTACTGATTATACCTGCAAAGGCCCTGTTTCCAAATAAGTTCATTCGGAGGTTCTGGGCCAACATGAATTTTGGAGGGACGTTATTTGCATATTTTCCTATCATGTGAGGTAATGTATTTGCATGTTTAGGGGATTAGAGCATGGACATTTGGGAGAGGGGGTATTAATCCTCACCACAATTGGATGGGGCCGATACAGTTATCTCCACCTCAGAAGCAAGGAAGCCAGGGCACAGAGGGGAAACTGACTTGTCTGATATCACAGGCTGGGACTTCAAGCCAGGTTTTCTGACAAAAGCCATGTGCTGTCAACACCCCAGCACAGCTGCATGCCTGACATGGTGCTCAGAGAAAGCTCCAGACTGAGCCCCCAAGCCCCTCCTCACTGCGGGCCCCCGACTAAGTGAGCTCCCTTCTCTCCATCCCTCCCTCATCCCCCTCAGCACAGAGCTACTGCCCTGAGACTACCACAAAGGGGGAGGGGAGTACATTGATCGAGCCCTCCCTTTTCCCAGCACTTTCATGTGAGTCATCTGTTTTAATTCCTACAAACAGCCCTGAAGTGTCAGTATTATTAGGCCCATTTTACAAATGAGGAAAGGGGTGTTCAGAAATATTCATGTTTTATAAATGGCGAGGCCAGATCTTGAACTCAGGCTTGGACGCCAAGCCCAGGCCCCTGACAGTCCTGCCAGCCTGGCCATGTGATGCAGAAGCTCCGCACGCCCTTCCTGGAGCCTGGGTGTACAGCTGGCAGGCAGCTCCAGGGCGCTGCGTCCCAGAAAGCCTCCATCCGTGGGACAGGTGGCCCCACGACCATATATCTTTGACCTTTGTTCAGTGGACGCCAGGGAAGCCCCAGATGCTCAGCTGTCCTACTCCTTTGAAGTCCATGCCAGGCAGTCCTGGCAGGAGCTGAGTCCTGCCAGGGGAGGGGAGAGAGCCCCTCGGGGGGAGCACCGGAACCCCGCAAGGGCAGAGCCGAGAGCCCAGCAGCTTAGCATGACTTCAGCTCAGCAATCCCCTCAGCCCTTGCCTGGGGGCTTGAAATTCCAGCCCTGCTGCTGTTCAGCTTATAACCTTGGGTCACTCATCTCTCTAGGCCTCAGTTTCCCCATTTGTAGCCTGAGAGAGTAAGGTTGCCATCCTTCTCTCTCCCTGTCAGAATGGGCACAGGAACCGAGGAACTGAGTTTTGAGTGAAAAACATTCGTTCAGGCTTCTTTCCTTTGTCTCCAGAGCTGTGAGCCTTTAGGCCACATGGTCCTTTGAACAGCCGGACACCATGTGCAGGCCAGAACCCCAAGGCTTTTGAAATGAATTCATCTCTTGAAGCAAAATAGTAACCAGTCCTGTAAACACAACTTTATCGTTTGGAGATCTTTGGGAGGTGAGCTAGGAGAGAGGGGGGTGGAGGCCGGCCCCAGCCTTTCTGGGGGGCAGCACACAGCAGGGAGCAGGTTCTTTGTGAGCATGTGCCAGGCGCCATTCTGTGCCAGCCCTGAGTAAACACCAGGCTCGGGGTGAACCCTGCAGAGAGCCTGACCTCAGGGAGCTCCAGCCTCGCAGGACAGCCAGACGTGAGCAGGTAACGACTGTGGGCTCTGCGGTGTCAGAACCTTGGGCTTCTCCCTGGCTGTCCCAGCCCTTGTCCCTCAGGCAGGTCTGGTCCCCTCTCTGCTTCCTCCCTCGGAGCCCCCATTCCTCCTGTGCTCCGAGGTCATTCACGACAAGTGTTGATGGTCTGGGGCCACACTGTGCACCTGCTTTCTTGGAACAAAGGGGTGATGTCCTGTCCTGTCCTTGCCCAACCATGGTGGGCAGGGTGGTGGCAGGTCCACTCCACTCCTAGGTGCAGGGGACAGTGGTTGAAAAGAGGAAAGAGAGTCTTTTTTTTTTTTTAAGCAAAGGTGGAGATTTATTGAAGAACAAGTACAGACTCCCACACGGGGAGAGGAGAAGAGTCCCACAGAATGGACTCCCTTGAGCCCAGGAGTTACTATAGTAACCAGTCTAAGGAAATAGTGACCAATCAGAGGGGATATCAAGGCACCAGGATCTGCAGCCTTTATAAGCCATAGGAAAGAGAGTCTTGATGGAGTCTTTGCCTCCCTGGTCCCACATCATCTGACTGGTGCTGGGGCATCTTTTGAGCAAAATGTTTGTGACCCATTCAACAAATCTTTTAGCTAGATAACAATACACAACTGGGAGTTTAAAAACCCAGCTTTAGGCTGTTGTTGGTCACGCACCCACTGTGGGTCCTCAGGCCCTTGTCCTCTCTGAGCCTCAGGAGATGATTCCGAGCCCCCAGCGAGATGAAGGGGGTGAGCCCCAGAAGCATTCTGTGCAGCGGGGAGCTGTAATAGCCGCAGTGACATGCCTGGACTCCTGGAGTGCTTTTCTTGTGCCCGGATGCTGCTGGCACTCTCTAAACTCACACCTTTTCCTTCCCTGCACGGTCACATCCCTGGGCCGTACCCTTCCAGGGCCTCTCTGCTAAGGTGGCATCTCCTCCCCAACCGTCAGTGCACTGTGTGCAGGAGGGTCCCACTGACCCCTGTGCAGGGTCAAAAAGCCACCGTGTGGCTGTGACCCGTCCTGGAGCTGCTTTCAAGCTGAGGTGGCAGCAGGTGAGAGGGTGGTGGGGGCTGAGGGCCCCAGCACGCTGCTGTTTTGCTCAGCTGGTGTGCACGTGGCCTGCCACCATGGGACCCCTTTGCATTTGTGTGCTTAGTGCAAGCTCTTCCGATTGTCAGCCTTGTTTACTGCCTACTCGCAGCTCTCTCGTCTGGTTTGGTCACCTACATTTACAGATTGATACCACTTCAGGTCTTTGAGACGGAGGCTTTCTTGACACAACCTTTCTTCCAAACCTTGCTCATATGGGGCAGGAAACATTCTAAGGTTATTTAGTTCAGAATAGCTTTCCTGAAATAAATGAGAAGCCACATGACCAAACCCATGACTTTAGTCCCCAATCCCCATGCAGACAGGCAGATCCCATGGGCCACTCACCTCGAGTGGGGACAGTGGACCCTTAGCCCTGTCCAAGGCTGCATGTTGGCAGTCATCCTCTTATCAATGAGTGATCTGGCTCCAGGGACAGGTGGGAGAGGCAGGTAGCAGATGCCCGGGGACAGGGACTGTAGTCCTGAACAGGGTGATTTGGCTTCTCCCCACCTATTTCAGAAGGCCAGCCAGAACTGCTCTGTCCCTATGAGCATCAGCTCTGCGGTCTCACTGTGCTCCGCATCCTGTGTTCTTGTACTGCAATAAGAAGTCAGAGAGCCCTAGCCGGTTTGGGTCAGTGGATAGAGCGTCAGCCTGCAGTCTGAAGGGTCCTGGGTTTGATTCCGGTCAAGGGCATATACCTCGGTTGCAGGCTCCTCCCCCGCCCGGGCCCTAGTTGGGGCGCATGCAGGAGGCAACTAATCGATGTGTTTCTCTCACATTGATATTTCTTTCTCTCTTCCACTCTCTCTGAAAATCAATGGGAAAATATCCTCAGTGAGGATTAAAAAAAAAAAAAAGTCAGAGAACTTGTACTTTCCACTCGTTTGTGCTCCTACCTGCATTAAAAATTGCTCATGTTCTGACGATCACTGGGCAGTTCTGCTTGCGGTATGGGCCTGTGAGCAGTCTCGTTTTTTTTGTTTGTTTTTTATGAATGTGTCCCATGGATGCAGTTCCTTTTTTTTGTTTTGTATAAACATTTTAATGTTTCTGAAGTTGAGATAAGTCTTACAATTGATAGGTGTTTTTAATGTGATAACGTTCCTTGGGTTCCAGAAAAGCTTCTATTAAGAACAATACATCTTTGACTGACAACTTCATAGATTAAAGAAACAGGAATCGTTTTAGAATTTTTTTCATGTACTGTTCAAAGTAGTTTATGCTGTGAGAAAAGAATATTGCCGATATTACTAATACAGCCTTTACTCGTCGTGGATGCAGTTTCTTTAAGGTTTTAGAAGAAAGACAGATACGAAGTAGGTGTGTTGTTGGATGAACGTGCCCTGGGATTCCTGAGGGATACAATGACACTACAAAAATGTTGGCCTGGCCTTTCAGACGGGTTTTGTTTTGTAACAGCCTTATTGAGCTATAATTCGCTCATTATACAGTTCACACCTATTTAAAGTGTACACGTTGGTGATTTTTAGCATATTCAAAATTGTGCATTCATCACCACAACAAATTTTAGAACAGTTCATCAACCTAAAAAGAAAACCCACACCCAGTAGTGATGATCCAAATGAACACCCACCATTTCCCCTGAAGCCCCTCAGGCAACTACTAATCTACTTTCTGTCTCACTCGATGTCCCTGTTCTGGACTTTGATAGAAAGGGAATCCTAGAGTAGGTATGTGTCTTTCGTGGCTGGCTTCTTTCACTTAGCATAAGATTCTCAAGGTTCGCCCACATTGTAGCAGGTATAAATACTTCATTCCTTTTTATTGCCAAATAACATTCTATTGTATGGACATATACCACCTTTTATTTAGCCATTCTTCAGTAGGTGGACATTGGGGTTATTCCTCCTTTTATCTATTATGAATAATGTTGCTATGAGCATTTGTGTACAAGTTTTGTGTGGACATATATTTCATTTCTCTTGGGTAAATAACTTGGAGTGGAATTGCTGATCATAGACTGATGACAGCAATGGAGACCATAGACTATGGAGATCATAGACTGTTGACACCTCTCATGATTTCAGTCACTCTCTGTTTAACCATAAGGACCTGCCGGGCTGTTTTCTGAAGCTGCTACAGCATTTTACGTTTCCACAGCAGTAAGCGAGGGTTCCAGTTCCTCCACATCTCACCAAGCGTTGTTATCACCTGTCTTTCTAGAAGGTATGAAGTGCTACCTCATTTTGGCCTCCCATGTGCATTTCCCTGATGGCTAATGATGCTGAATACCTTTTCATGTACTTATTCGCCATTTGTTTATCTTCTTTGGAGAAAAATCTATTCAGATCTTCTGTCTATTTTTTATTTGAGCTATTTGTATTTTCATTGTTGGGTTATTAAGTTCTTTATATATTCTGCATATAGGTCCCTTATCAGATATATGATTTGCAAATACTTTCTCCCATTCTGTGGGTTTCAGTGAAAGGAAGCGACAGGATCAGATACCAGTGATGGAGGATGGGATGGCTGGTCTATGCCAGAGGCAGGGAGACCACTAGCTGGCTGGTCACTGGCTACGTCAGAGGGTCCATCTCAGTAGCTCACCCGGAAGGATGTAGAAGAGAATGGGAGAGACAAGTGAGAAGATAGTGGCCGCCTCCAGGCTCTGTTAATGCTACATCTCACAGGCCCCCTCCTCAAGCAGCTGTCATCAGCCACGGCCCCCGGGGCCTTCTCAGGACTTAGAAAGAGCAGTTGAAGGCTTCTTACTGCCGGCATGTTTACGTTCAGCCAGGGCATGTCCTATGTCCTGAGCCAGTCCCCTCTGGGCTCCAGGGGACGCGCTTCCAACAAGGCACATCTCGCCTTTCGTCACCTTCCAAGAAGGAAAACATGAGATGAAATGCAGTGCATCCCGTGCCACCTCGGGCCTCCATGCCGCAGCAGAGCGGAGCCTGACCCTCCCAGGGGAGCTCCGCGCCAGATGAGAAACACTTCTTGTACTTTTAGCCAGACCTGCTCGTTGGCAGGAGGCCTCCATCTCAGGGCCTCTGAATAATTATCTGTAACGTATGCTTCAGTCCAGGGAGCACGTGAGACTCGAGACAGGGAACTGGATATCCAGCTGCAGCTTATGGGCTCCTGCAGGCAAACCTCAGGAAACAGCAAACTTGGGAGAACGGATCTGGTGGAAATGCACTGTGTGGGTATGGTTGTGGGTGGACAAGGGCACAGGGAGGCTTTGTGTATTGTTCTCTTTCCACTTGCTGTTTCCTATTCCTAATCGGTCAATTCCTATCGAAGCTGCCCTCACTGTAAAGTCTGGGGAGGCCTCAGAGGCAGACTGCTTAGGGTCGTGGCCGGCAAACCGCGGCTCGCGAGCCACATGCGGCTCTTTGGCCCCTTGAGTGTGGCTCTTCCACAAAATACCACGTGTGGGCGTGCACGTACAGTGCAATTAAAACTTTGTGGCCCATGCACAGAAGTCGGTATTTTGTGGAAGAGCTGGTATTTTGTGGAAGAGCCACACTCAAGGGGCCAAAGAGCCACATGTGGCTCGTGAGCCGCGGTTTGCCGAGCCGCAGTGTGCCGACCACTGCAGGGCTCTCTGATGCTGTGGGATAAGACACAGATACTTCTCTCGGGGTCGGATGAGGGTGGCTCCCAGGGCCAGGCTGTAGGGAGACCTTCCCACTGCAGTCAGGGCACGAGGCTGGGCTGCTGTCAGATGGGCGCAGGGTAGGCCCCCGCTGCAGGCCCCCAGTGAGCACCCAGATGACTCCAGGAGGCTCCTGCCCTGACAGGAGACACACCTAAGGGTTAATTCCAGCCCGGCCTTCTACCGGATGACTGTCACGTCCCCACTGAGCCTCAGTTTCCCCATCCAAAAACACAGACCTCCGCGGGTGGGTGTTTAATCAGCCAGGAGAGAGGAGGGAGGGGAAGGTGTGCTGGGCCCTGCACGATGCGAGCAACCTGTCTCCCTGGTTTGGGGCCACCCAGGCCCCTGGAAAGGACTTCTCTCCAAGCCGTCCAGATGGTCTCCATAATGCCAGTCGAGGGCTCCGGGAGCGCAGGGAAGAGAAGCCGGCCTTTGAAAAGCTGTGGCCTCGTTTACAACCCGGATGAACATCGCCAGGATTTCCTGGGGCTTCGTCTCATGTCAAGACTGAGGAGCCGACACCTCGTGAAAACGGGTTTATGGGGAAGTAGCCAGATAGGTGGGAGCAGTCAGGGGCGGCGTGTGAAGCCGGCTCGTTGGTTAACTGCATTGCGGTCACCAGCTCTGTGTGTTTGATGTGTCTGGGTTGACACCTCTCACCATTAATAAGAACTGTTCTTTCTAAAAAACACAGCTTCCCCGGACCCTGCCGCTGGGTCTTCTCACCTCATTTCCCTTTCAAATATGAGGGGCCTCTGCAGAGAGGTGAGATCTGCCTGGGGACATTTGAAAGTGTACAATTGGGTGGCGTTTAGTACACTCCTAGTGTTGTAAGCCACCACCACTATCTAGTTCCGGAACTTCTCCATCGCCCTGAAGGGAAACCCAGCACCTTGCACAGCTCCCGTCCACCCCTCCCCCAGCCCTGGGCAACCACTAACCTGCCTGCTGTCTCTTTGGATTTACCTCTTCTGGACGTTTTATATAAATGAATGCATGCAACATGTGCCCTTGTGTACTGTCTTCCTTCTGTTAGCATCAGGTTTGGGAGGTCCACCCATATTGTAGCTTGGGTCAGCACTTCATTCATTTTTATGGCTGAATGATAGTCCATTGTAGAAATTTACCGGCGTCCCCCGCTTTTCGAAAGTTCATGTTCTGCCACTGAGCTACGCAAGAACTACATTAGTAACAGTTTTCGCCAATGGAAAGAAATCCGAGCAGGGTTTCCACTTTTACTGGGAAAGGTGAAAAGCGGAAATAGCGTTCAGCGTTGGTTTTGCAGCAGCCATTACAGAGCAGCGCGCACCCCACGCGAGAGAGGCCCCGCGAGCTCCTTCCCTGGGAGCCGCACTCAGCATCCATCCCAGCATCAGGCCCAGAGCTTTGAACTGTGTCTGTGAGCATCTGTGCTCTATCTTGGTTTATTCTGTGCATTCCTGCTTTTACTATATGTTAGTGTTATTTTAGGTTTTATGTGCCATTTGATGTGATTTGGTGGGTTCTTGTGAGGGTCTGGGAACTTTCAAATTGTTTGTAGAAATCTAATCAGGTGGGGCAGGGGTGAGGCAGGACCCGTCCCTGTGGGAAGAGCTGGCTGCAGCTGGAGTGGAGCATTACACCTAGAGCAGTGGATGTCAGAGTGTGGGTCCCAGCCCGGCAGCATCACCTGGAAGGCTCCTGTCCATTTTCAGGGGCCAGGACAGGAGCTGAGGCCTGCTGCCTGGTGAGGGCTCTCCCTCCCAGGTCTGCACGCATGTGTGCCTGCCTCTCCTGCTGTCCCCCTTCCTCCCCTACCCCGCTGCAGGCCCTGGTTGCCAGCTGGAATCACTTTACTTCCTGGCCGGCCAAGGAGCCAGGCCATCCTGACTCACAGCTGACAAGCATCCCCTTCAGGCCCTCTTACCTAAGGCGGGGGGGGGGGGGGGGGGGGGGGGGGGGGGGGGATAGACAGTGGTAAAGATGAGATAGTTCCAAACCCTGTAGCCAGGCTGGGCTTCTCCATCTGCTGTCTACCTGAGTCCTGGGTCTGAGCTCTTTTCTTCATCCCACAGCCCTCTGGGGGTCAAGATCCCATTTCCTACTTCCTGGGAGTGGAAGGAGCTTACAACCACACTGATACCTCGGTGGGGATGGTACAGCTCCCATGAGGCTCAGTGAAGCCCAGAGCAGCACGAGCTGGCACAACACCTCCTCTACCACCGACCTTTTGAGCTGGGCTGAGCCCCCACAGGTCTTTGATGCTGATCACCAGTGGAGTATCCATGCCCCCCTCAGGTCCCCACCTCCCCAAGTTAACTTCTTCCCCCAACCCCTGCCCTCATTAGTTCTCCTCACATGAGGAGGAGGGAGCCGATGGGGTTCCCAGCATTAGCCTCTTTGTATTGTTATGGCATAAGCTCTAAACCTGCATAGCCTTCTCAGAAGAACTGATTCAGAAACAAACCAATGGAAGCTGACCATTTTTTGAGCTTTTCACTGCCACCCTGACAACCTGACTTCCCCTCCAGGCAAGGTGGGTGCCTCTGATCAGGAGCTGGTCTCCAAACAGCTGGAATTGTGGCTCTGCCCCTATCAGCTGAGTGACTTCAGGCAGACATCCAACCTCTCTGGGCTTCTGCCTCTCAGCTTAGAAACCCAGCCCCACAGGGACTCTGCCAAACCATGTTCTCCTCTGGGAAGACTCCGTGTAGTCGAAGCCTCCAAATAGGCTTCTCTGTGTTGGTCAGACTGTCACTGGGTAACTCAGGGTCAAGACTGCACCTCCCTCAGGTAGTCCCTGGATTCCCCACGGGAGAGGGAAAGTGCCAGTTTGATCAAGGAAACCCACGGGGGCACGCTCTGTTTGGTTCGTGCAGGAGAGATGCAATCCCCACGGCCATGCACTTTCTGGGCAATGGGAGGGACTTCCCGGGTAATTATTAACCCAGGGCCCCTTCACATGCCCCCTGTAGGTGCTGATCTCCCAGCAGGAACCGTCCCCATGCCTGTCTGGGGGCACAGGGGAAGCCTGCTGTGTATCCTCTGGCCTTCCTAGTGGAGAGAGGGCATGGGGCAAGCTGGCAGCCCCACTGTGGCCCGTGCACTTCCCCTGAGTCCTGATGAGAGCGGCCAACAGCTTTACTGTCCTCTCCCTCCAGTTGAAAGGGGCCTGGAAAAGCCACTTCCTAATTATCTCTTAAAAGCAGTGTCACCAGCTCAGATGGTTTGAGTTAATAAGTGAGGGGCCTAGTCTGCTTTCAAGCATAAAATCAGGACATTAATCTGAAATGGCCCTATTTCATAGGGTCATAGATTGGAGTGAGCCTAACCAGACATGCCCGCGTGTCCCCAGGGTGTGGTCTCGGCCCTGCCTCTCCCTGATCCCAGTCCCCATGCCCACAGCTCAGAAGGGTCTCCCCAGTCTCAAGCACTTATGTTATGTCCTTCACAGGACATTCAGGCAGGCACAGGTGGAGCCCATCCCTCCGCATCTGCAGACTCAGGCCCCGCCCTCCTGTGTCCTTCCCAGGGCTGGTTCCCAAACTTGCCATAGTCCCAGTCCCCTGGGCAAGGACCCACACCATCCCCCAACCTGAGTCAAATGTCCCTTTTCATTCACTCCTTCTTGTTTTCAAAATATTGGAATAAAATGTTTTGATGTAAAAAATTAATATGTTACATTAAAAATAATGAATCATGAATTAAATCAACTACAATTGCAAAATCAAAACTTGGAACTTACGATCAGCTGTGAGTGGCAACGTTTTTTTTCCCTTTAGGAGGAAAATAAAAAGCAGAGAAAAGGAACCCACAGACAGTCTCGCATGCAGGGGGGGAATCTGAGGCTGTGAAGTTTTACACGGCTGCTTCAGAGCGTCCACCCCACACAGGTCATGCCTCGGCGCCACGCTGGGCTCCCCTCACAGAGGCCGCCGGCCACCCAGGGTCATGATCCCACCAATGGGCTGCAGTCCTCATCTTGCTTTGACTCTGGTGGCATGTGACCTGTGGACCTTCCCCTGCTCTCAAGGGTCCCTTTCCACGGCTCTTACAGACAACAAACCAAGGGGTTCCTCGGTGGCAGGAAGGACTTTTGCAAGAAAAAAAAAAGCCAAATATAGACTTTTCTATCCACCAAAGAGTGGCCTGTGCGTACAGTTCGTCGCAGTTCACAGAGCATCTTTACATCCATTGTATTCTTTGGGGGTCACGTTGGAGGCAGCGTGGGTTCAGGCGCGAGCCCCGGATGACCGTCTGTGGAGCTGGGCTCCAGTTCCCATCTGAGGCCGGAGGGCCTCCCTGCGCTTCAGTTTCCCAGCCTGTAAGAGAAGCAGGTTGGACGAGATGAGTGGCTTCTTTATCTTTGTTTCATTTTTGTCTTTATAAGTCTAGTTTTCTCTCTCTATTAATTGCAGGAGTAATATATGATTCCTTGCTTATTGTCATAGTCTGTTTGAGCTACTCTAACAGAAGACCATAAACTAGGGGGCTTATAAACAACAGACATTTATTTCTCCCAGTTCTGCAGCCTGGAAAGCCCAAGGTCAAGGTGGCAGCAGATTGGGTGTCTGGTGAGGGCCACTTCTGGTTCATAGATGGCCTTCTTCTCCTGTGTCCTTACATGGCAGCTGGAAGGGGCAAGGGCGCTCCCTGGGGCCCCTTTATAAGGACCCGAATCCCATCACAAGGGCTCCACCTTCATGTCCCAATCACCTCCCAATGGCCCTACCTCTAAGCATCATCACACTGTGGGGTAGGTTTTCACATACGAATTGGGAGGAGGGGACACAAACATTCAGGCTATAGCACTTATTACTTAAAAATATAACAAGACCAAAATGTCAGAGTCCACCTTCATCCCTGCGGGGTCCCTCTCCCCAGAGGTCCCACAATTACCAGCTTCCTGTGGGACCCCCCGTAAGTGGGATAAATAAAGTCTATGAACAGCTGCACATCAGGCCTTTTCCCTCACATTTATATGCATATATGCCCAGATGTGTGTACAGCTCATGGTTAGCATTTTTACACTTTTTTTCACATTCCTAATACTAGTGCCTAGAATAGCGCCTAATTTGCTAGTTAACTTGCCAAATCTTTGTTGCGTGGTTAAATTAATAACTTGTTTGGGGGGTGGGGTTGTTGTCTTTGTTTCGCTTTGTTTTTTCACTAAACCCTACGTCTTGGCGATCTTTCTGAGCTTTGTTTTTGGCTGCCTCGAGACTTAACCAAACCTTCCCAACTACAGGTTCACAATCTGTATCCGGTCCCTTGGGGCTCCATGTGTGCAGAATTCAAAGTGTCCCATTTTTGAAAGGTAATATCATGTGTGTGCAGAGCCCCATAACCAGACATGGGGCCCCATAACTGCTGACATTTCTGCAGTGAAATGTAAACTACGCCCCGTAAGGGGGATAAATAAAGTCTATGAGCAGCCGCACATCAGGCTGGGTGTGCCTCCAGATGTGCCTGTTGGGATGGGAGATAAACTGTGCTTAGAGCTTTGGGGATGTGGAATAGGAGGGGTGTGGGCTTTCGCACGCAGTCCCTCGCACATCCAGACCTGTTGGGCGGACGTGGCTGAACCAGGCTCTCCCCACCTCAGGTGTCCTCACTCTCCCCGATGCTCAGTCTCTGTTCTTCCCAACCCTGAGAGCTGGCAATGAAGGGTGTGGTGTGGGCACTCAGGAGGGCAGCCTGCCCCCAGAGGCACCAAAAAATGCTTTCCAACCGGGCCCATCCTGGGAGCGAACTCCCTGCCCCACCCCCAGCAGACTTGCCAGCTGCTTATTCTCATCTTCACAGGGGACTTCTCCACGGCAGCCACTGCCTTTTCCCTCCGGGGTTGGTCGGCATTAACTACCCCCAGCTCTGGCCTCCCGTTGCACTGGTTTTACTGTTCGGATCTCTGAATTTACAGAGACCTTTGCAATATTGCAGGTTGGCTCCCAGCCCTCCCTTCTTGTTTCCACGCCGTCCTCTGGCTCCACACCCTTCCTTCTGAGGCACAGGTCTGATGGTGGCATTTTCCTTCGATGAGACCCGCCCGCTGCAGGGAAGTAGCCGTGGGCTTCAGGGGGTGCCTGTACACCCTGATATTGGAGCCGATGGGGTGTGTGTGGGCACATGTGCACTCCTAGGGCTCCGGCTGTGGGTAAAGCCCCTGTCGGTCTGGCCCTCCCTTCTCAGCCTCGTCATGGCCCCCAGACTCCTGCCACATGCATAGGACCCCTCGCTGCCCCCCAGCACCATCCTCTCCTTCAGCAGCCTGCCCTTCCTCCTGCTCTGCCATCTGCTCTCCCTATACCCCCTGGTGCAGCGGCCCCAAAGGCTCTCGCCATCCACACGATGGAATCTGCTGCCAGATGAACAGGGGGGCTGGGGAGGAATTTTGCAGGCAGGAGGCAGTGAGGGGCCCAGGAGGAGGGGAGACCACCAAGGAGATGGGTGGAGTGGGGAAAGGCACCCCCTGGAGGTGAGGTGGTGGTAGTCATGGGGCCTAATGGCTGGAAAGGAGAGACTCTAAGACAGCGGTTCTCAACCTGTGAGTCGCAGCCCCTTTGGGGGTCGAACGACCCTTTCGCAGGGGTTGCCTAAGACCATCGGAAAACACATCTATAATTACATATTGTTTTTGTGATTAATCACTATGCTTTAATTATGTTCAATTTGTAACAATGAAAATACATCCTGCATATCAGATACTTACATTACGATTCATAACAGTAGCAACATTACAGTTATGAAGTAGCAACGAAAATAATTTTATGGTTGGGGGTGTCACCACAACATGAGGAACTGTATTAAAGGGTCGTGGCATTAGGAAGGTTGAGAACCACTGCTCTAAGACAACTGAGATTTCTGGCTGCACTGTGACTCAACTTGAGCAAGTTTGTTTAAGCCGATCTCAGAAACGACTGGATTGCTTTTGGGCAGCTATGGGGTAGCTAAGCCCCTGGAAGATGGGGGAGGGGTTAGAATTTTGCTTCTTGAACACCACGAGGTCCATCCCTCCCTCACCAGAGGCATGGAGGAATGCACCCCTTTGCCTGGTTCCGTGTTTGGAGGAGGTAGTGTTGAGTCTGACAGGTGTGAAACATCAGCCCATTATGGGATCCTATTTGTTCAAATAACCTTAGCAGTGGCTCGCCTCGACTAATACGCCCCCACTGCCGGCACCGGCCCCAGGCGTTTCGGTGAATGCGCAAGTGTCCTGCCATCAGTCTGGTGCAGCTCCGGCCACGCCCTGCAGAATTGGCCGCAGGACGGTCCACTTTGTCCTTGACACCGTCCTCCAGCGGTGACTCCATCCGAGGAGGAGATACAGTTGCCGCTGCTCGTCTCTTGATTTGGCAGGTGGACCGAGCGAGGGCCCTTTGGCAGCGTGCTGGCCTCCGCAGGGGAAGGTACAGGCCGCGCGGTTGCTTTGAGGATGTCACATGAGGCGGCCTGTGGATGTTTCCCCTGCACTCCCCGCCCTGCTAACTCCTCATTTAGCTTTCTGGGCACTCTTTCATCCAAAGGTGCTTATCTCCTGGAAGTAAACAGGACATGACTTGTACCCTGGGGGCTGGGGGAAGAGTTCAGTTGCATCTAGAGAGCTTGCTTTTATACAAATGAACCTTCAGCTCTGCCATCTACTAGCCGTGTGGCCTTGGGCAAGTCCCACAGCCGTTCTGAGCTTCTATTTCCACTTCTAGGAAGTGGAAATTAAAGATGTCATGAGGGCACACTTCTCGATAAATATTGGTTGAGTGCCTACCAGTACAGCAAGATGATACACAAATCAACAAAACTAATCCAAACCGTGGCGGGTGGAGCTCCCATTTAGCAGGGAGACCAGAAATAAATGATGACGGCAATAAGCCAGTTATAGAGTCTTTTAGAAGATGGCAAGTGCTATGGGAAAGAGAAAACACAGATGTAGGCGATTGGGACCTGTTGTGTGCAGGTTGCAATATTAAACAGAGGTGGGGAAGGGGCCTGGGGTCCCCACTGGGAGGAGGACATTTGAGCCGGGACTTACAGCAGAAAAGGGGAAGTGGGGTCCCTTTGGCGGGCTTTGGCGCTGTGCCTTCCTCTCATCCCCACAGCAACCCTATCTCATGACTGCGAGGTGCCTGTTCTGTAGTTGAGAAAACCAAGCCTAGGAGAGGGGCCAAACCACCAGGAGCCCGTGGACACAGAGCCAGCTGGTGAGTGGCAGCCCCAGTACTCAAACCCACATCAGAAGTTTGAGGGGTTTTTTTAAGCCTATATTTTGGGCCAAGGAGGTTAATTTCTTGTTCCTACCATACTCAACCAGTTCTTCTAAGAAACCTTAAGTTATGTTACTCCTCGCCCTTGCAGTTGGCATGACTCCCCTCCCACCCTCCACCCCGCCCTGTCCCCCAATGTTTTATTCCCGTAGATGCCTCTCTGGTTTCTTAGTCCCTTTTTTTTTTTTTTTAACCTTTTGGCATCATTGTTCTTCCTCCTTCATTTCCTCTTGGCTGTACAGGTCTGTTGAATGAGGCCAGGGTTAACTCAGGCACCAGAATCAGCAACAAAACCCTTTGCCTAACAGCTTTAATGAGAAACAGAAAAGTGGGGGCAGTGGCTCTCCTGCCAAGTCTGTACATTACGCCAGGGCTCGCAGCCAAGCCAGGTCCGTGTCGGAGCCTGGAATGTTCAGCTGCACTTCTCCCGTGAGCAATGCCCTCCCCAGGCCTCCCACCCTCTAGTGCCCGCCTTCACCTCCTGACGCAGTTCCCATCTCCAAAGGAGGAGCCTCGGCTGCCCCACCACCTTGCTTCTTAAAAAGGACCCAGAAACCCAGAGCTGTGTGTGGAATTGGACTTTTCAGTCTGGGCAACCAATTCATGTCTCAGAAACACTCTGCAGGCCAGACAAAGCATGTCTGTAGGTCAGCTCTGGCCTGTGGCTATCATTGTGCAGCCTCTAATCTAAAAATTGCACTGAATTTTCTAGCATAGAGTTGGTCAGGTTTGATTTTTTTTCTAAACTCCTTCTGAACCAACTTATTAGACCTTCAGAACTGTGGTTCTCACGTTCAAGTTGAATCAGAAGGATGTATTGGTAATCGCTGTAAAAGTAATGCCTGGAACTGTTGTCACCCTCAGATTCACAGTTGGGCTGATGGAACCCCTGGTGCAGTGGGGTGGGCGAGGTGACAGGGGTTGGGGTTGGGGAATGGCTTTGTGTGGAGAGGACAGTAGAGACTCAGCTGAGGGCCGGGAGATGATGGGCTCAGAGATGAGAAGAGGAGAAGATGTTTCCATGGCAGTAGGAAACCCACCATCCAGAAGGGACCACAGAGTTGGGCTCCCCTTCATGGGGCATGTGGGATGGGAGAGCTGTGAGCTAGGGCAAGGCAGGTGCCAGGGTCAGTTGGTCAGGAAGGCAGTGATGGTGCCTCAGATGGAGGCTTTGGCTGCTCAGGCCCTGGCCATCCAGTGTCCAGATCTGAGCTCAGCCAAGGGGACAGGAGGCCTTTGATCAAAGCTGCCCCATCATCACCTACAGCTAGAAAAACAAGGCTCATCTCTAGCCCTTGTCAGCTGTGCTCCCGGTTCCACTGTCTCTTAACATAGATCTTAGGGTAAAATGGACCAGCTGTGTGAATGTGAGTGAGCT
The DNA here is from genome assembly GCF_028538775.1 of Myotis yumanensis. Taxonomy (NCBI): domain Eukaryota; kingdom Metazoa; phylum Chordata; class Mammalia; order Chiroptera; family Vespertilionidae; genus Myotis; species Myotis yumanensis. The sequence goes on along the minus strand of NW_027223756.1, from coordinate 38,687,924 downwards.
CATCATTTCACCCCTCTTGGCTGCAGTGGGGGATGCTGGCACCTATTTTTGTTTGGGGGCTGTTGCCTGGTGATGCTGCTTGAACCCACTTAGGCTAGCGAAGTGCAGAAACTTGGATGTGCATCTCGGGTTCTGACTCCTCACCACGTATGCACAGAGCATTTCCTTTTACACTTGAAACACAAGGAGAAGGAAGCCTGCCCAGGGTGGCAGGCAGCAGCCTGGCCCCGCACAGGCCCACGCTGTCTTTCTGGCAGTTGTCCCGTGTACACGTCCTGATTCCTTTGGCTCAGCACCACCCTCCGCACGAGGCCGTGCATGAGAGATGTCATGGCCACCCCAGGAACGCTGATTTAGGATTCTGCTGTGGGGACGCTTGGCATTGGTTTGGTTCTGGTCTTGGTCCTGGGACTAGCGGTACGTTTCCTAGGCTGCCAGTTGGTTTTTATTCTGTGTGTGTCTGAGTGGTTGCGATGGCTGGATTTCCGTATTGACTGACTCAACCAATGCGTGTGGGGCCCACATCTAGGAAGGGCGAGGAGCCTGTGCCCTGCATTCTGAACACTTCTCTTGCCCATGACGTGGTCATTTGTTTTGCTCCACCTTTCACTCTACCCTGTTGAACCAAATGCATTTTTGTAATTTGAGAGCGTTTTGGACAGTAGGAAAGGAGTTAAGCTGAAGTTTCTCTTCTGATCTGTGATGGGGGTGTATCCTTCTGGTTTCCACGTCCGCGGCCTCCCCTGGTCTCAGTTGCCAGGAGCCGGGATTGAGAATCGAGGTGTCTGCACAAGCACAGGAGGGTGTGTGGGGTATGTTTTGTCTCTGCAGCGGTCAGAGGGCTCTGAGCCGCCAGACCAGCCATTCTCCACTGGACAGGACAAAATGCACACTCACCAGGTCACTTTCTCTGAATTCCGCCGGATGTGTTCCCATGACCGATGCTGTCCCCACCCAGCCTGTGCTGAGTTGATTCAGCCAACCCCCCAAGGAGCAAAAGGCGCCTGACAGATGCAGCCACCGTCCTCACCGATGGCCTTGTCCAGAGTTGGTTGTGGTGGGACCTTTTAAACCCTGAAGGTTCATACGCACATGAGCAGCTCTCCATTCCCCTTTCTCCTCCCGCGCCTGCCCCTGGCGGTGTGACTGCTCTCCCTCTCAGGTTGCACCTGTCAGGGTTTTGCTGCAGTGAGGAGCAGCCCCATGGGCCAGGGGTGTGTGTGTCTGCTGGTGGGAATCAGCAGGCACGGCCTTGTTGGGAGAAAGCCTTACAGCCCAGGAAAAATAAAGAATACTTGGTGTCCAAATAAACAGCCAGACTTGGCTTGGAGTGAAGCCAACGCGCTGGGTCTTCCTGGAGGAAAGTCACCGCCTGCCCTGTGGTTGTGCTGCTTTGTGTGAGTCGGGCTCCTGATGCCCCACATGGCCCGGCTGCTCTGCTGCTCCAAACACGACGGTGCAGTCGGTCCCCCTCCTTAACCTGCTGCTCTGACGTGTGGACTTAGTGGTTCCTTACGCCTTTCACATACCAAACTCTAAACAAATGAGTTCACCCTGGCTTACTTGCCCCTATATATTGTCCCAGACTGTCCCCTTGGCGGTTCCTTGCTTGCCCTCCCAACATATGTAAGTGCTTCTCACCCTCAAGGCCCTGCTCAAATACTGCCTTCCCGATAAAGCCTTTCTGGATTCCCATGTGGGAAACTATGCCTCCACCCGCTGTGTCATCTCCCGTAGGCAGTTCTGTGAGCATGGCCACCCCCTGGCCTGGCCGCGAGCTCCTCGGGGACAGTGGCTGGGTCCTGTCCCTCTCCACCCCCCGCAGTGCCCAGACCAGCTGGGCTTGGAGGTGGTGGAAACACCCCTGGGAAGCCTGGACTACGTGCTGCTGTGCACCTACCTGCCGGTGCCCCAGGCGTTTTCTGCATTTGGGAGCATGGAATTCCCACGGGAGAGAAGAGGATGCATTTGGATGGTGCACTGGAAAGAAGAAACACAGAGGTAGGATGGCAGCCTGCATTTGTGCATAACCAGATAAGATGAGCTCTCTGGAGCCTGTGCCTTGGATTTGGCCACCAGCCTCCCGGGGCTCCCGGCTTATAGAGCAGGATCTAATCTCCATCTCTGGGTCTCCTCCAGTCAACATTGCAAGGAAGCCAGCTGCCCTGGCCCGCCAGGAGCACACGCAGTCTGCAGTGGGCTCAGAAACCTATATAAATGTGCAGAATACGTGACTTAGACTGTAGACTGCTTCAGAAAAATGGGCAGTGTTCCACCTCTTGTGTGAACTTGCCGATAAGCCAGCGGGTGCTCCCTCCCCACCACACAGGAGAAACGGGCACACAGAGGGGTGAGCTGCTCAAGGCCAAGGCCCCTATCAAACGTGGAGCTCCTGTCAACTTAATTACAGAAAAAGCACATCAGTGCAGCCGCCCACATCTGGACATCATCAAACAACTTGGAGCAAATGCCATCAGTGGTTTCCAAGCAGATCAAGATAGTGCTGATTTATATGCCAGCGATACCCCCAGATAATGATTTGGCCAGAGGAAAAATTTTGACCTGACCACAACTGCATTGTGTCTGATAGCAAATGAACTGCTTAACAGCCAAACCAAAACCCATTCAGAGAAGGGTCTTAAGTGCATACGGTATAAAATTTGATTTCAACAAACACCAAGTGCCCACTCCATTCCAGACCTGGACAAGATGCCAGGAAAGCAGAGGTAAAGAGAGCACAGCCCAGCTGGCTTGGCAGGAAGGCTTGCACGCAGACTGCTGGCACTAAAGAGGTCTGTGAAGGAGGGCAAGACCCTGCTTCTGGGGTGAAGGAGAGAGGCAGGAAGTGGGGCTGCACCATGGGTCGTGAGCAGGGCACTGTGTCGTTCTAGAAGGGGATTGGGTATCAGACAGAGAGACATGGGGACTTGTTCTAGTTGCAGTGACGCGTTTTTGAGGAGGAGGTGGTCTGAAAGCATTCTCCCAGGCAGGATGGAAAATGGCCTAGAAGGGCCCAACGGGGTTCAGGCCAGAGGGGCAGAAAAGGTGTGGGAAGGTGGGGCTGAAAGCACAGGCTCAGGGGCCAGGGGACCTAGTGCCCCGAGAATGCAGGAGGCGATGACCATCAGGGGGTACAGAGAGAACCCCAGTACAGGTAGGGACTCTTCTACACACCAGACAGCCAAGCTGGGCTGAGAGTGGCTCCTGCAGCCAGCAGAGCTCCTGCGTGACCGTCTGGGCCAGCTGCAGAGGAAGAGATGAGTCAGACCCAGCCCTGCCTCCGGGACTCCGGGGCTGGGAGGGGAGATGGATCTTTCACAGATGGGATACCCACTCTAATAGAGGGAGGCACCAGACACCGCAGATGACACTTGTCACTGACAGGGTCATCTTGAAGGCTGTGAGGAGTGACCAAGCTGGGGAGGGTGTAAGCGCAGTTTGAACCCAGTATGTCTGGCCCCAAAGCCCTTGCTGCCCTCCTTTCTGCCTCACTCCTCCACTCAGCCCGCGAGGAAGCTCCCAGTGTGGCAGGGAGACCATTAGCAGGCAAACCCCAGAGGAGCCTGGCCTGTTGGGTCAGGAAGGGCTCTGGGTTGGGAGAAGGTGACGTCAGAGCTGGGCTCGGAGAATGAAGGGGCTGGCTTTCCCGGCTGAGAACAGGAAACACAAGGGTCTGCCGAAAAGAGCAAAGAGCTTACACAGCCATCCAGGAGGGAAAGGGCACACACACCCAGAGAGGATGCTGAGTGGCCAGTGGGCAGAGCTCAGGCCATGGGGTAGAGACCGGGAAGCAGTAAGGCAGGCCCAGGCCAGACCTTAATACCTGCCAAGAGGCTTGTACTGGAACCGTAGGCATCTGGAGGACACAGGAGGTTCAGGGAAAAGAACGCACCTGGTCAGATCCAGCCCTCATGAGCAAGGGGGAAGAGGAGGCCAGCTGGGAAGCTAAGCCAGAGGTGGCGGGGCCTGGGGCTTTCACAGAGGCCTTGGTGCCCCCAGGGTGCCCCTGCACTGCACATCAAAGCACTGCACTCTCCCAGAGTCTGCCTGAGCAGGGTTTCCTGTGTGCAGCCGGGGCTAGGTCACAGTTATTTATCTAATGTGCTTGGATGGAGTCCCAAGAAAATAAGTTTGCTTATTTAAACACACACACACACACACACACCACAAAGCAACATTGCAAAACCCACTCCCAAAGAGCAATTGTAAAGAGATTGTTATGGCTCCAGTGGTTTATGGCTTCATTGATTTATCTGTTTGTGCATCAGTTTATGGGCCTGCCTGGATGGTCCCCGTTGCTCAGTATGCCCAGGCTGCATTTATAAGGCTTGTGGAAGTGAGCAGCCCCCAGCCCAGGCTTCCAAGCCTGCAGTCAGCACAAGGCAATGGGAACACTGTGTCTCAGGCAGGCTCTGTGAGCTTACCCTGAAACCCAAGTGATTGGTGCCCTGCGCCAGGTGCCAACCATCCCACACACGAGGGAGCTCCCAATGGGGTCATCCGCAGTCATAGGACCGAGGAGCACTTCTTATGGATCAAGGTGCCTGAGGTCCACCCCACACCCCTTGGCTCAGTTTCTGGGGTGGGGACAGGAAAAGTTCCCCGGTGACTCTGCTAACTAAAGGTGCAACCACTGGACCCTTCTAGAAGCATAATCCACTGTCTCTAGGCACTAGAGCTGGGAGGCACAGGGGCAAGGAGTCATAGCTTGTGAGGAATGGGCATGACTGTGACTGTGGTGCTACCAGGTGAACAGGGGCCTTATAGGCCCCCTTCTCCCTCCCCCTCAGCTCACCTCCTAGGGAGCTGCAGCTGGCATCCCACAAACCAAAAGATTCATATCTTGGAAATTGGGAAAGCAGATGTCAAGATTTTTGAAAGAAAAAGATGGGCTTCCTCTCCAGGGTGGGGGATGGACAGACGTCTCAGACAAGAGCAAGGCCAGGGAAGTGGCCCAGGAAACAACAGGCTCAGGGATGGCAAACATGTGCAGAAAGACACACTCAGCTTTTTAAAGTCTTTGGGCACAAGAAGTAAGAAGAGCCAGAATTGGGACCTGGGACCCGAGATGCAGGGGTTACGCCAGCAGCGAGGTCAGGATGACTCGGGTCTGGGTTACCACTTCTGCTTCAGGTAGAGCGCACGTGATGGAGAACAGTGAGGAGAGACATGAAGCAAAGGCTGTGGGGCAGGTGGTAAGAGTCCCTGTCGCAAAGCAGGTGCAAAAGGCACTTGGCGAATCCCATCTCATGAATTTGAGCCTCCACCAGTGGTCAGCAAACTCATTAGTCAACAGAGCCAAATATCAACAGTAAAACGATTGAAATTTCTTTTGAGAGCCAAATTTTTTAAACTTAAACTATATAGGTAGGTACATTGTTATTAACTTAATTAGGGTACTCCTAAGGCTTAGGAAGAGCCACACTCAAGGGGCCAAAGAGCCTCATGTGGCTCGCGAGCCACAATTTGCCGACCATGGCTCTAGACCAGCGGTTCTCAACTTGTGGGTCGCGACCCCTTTGGTGGTTGAACGACCCTTTCACAGGGGTTGCCTAAGACCATCCTGCATGTCAGATATTTACATTACGATTCATAACAGTAGCAATATTACAGTTATGAAGTAGCAACGAAAATAATTTTATGGTTGGGCCACAACATGAGGAACTGTATTTAAAGGGCCAGAAGGTTGAGAACCACTGCTCTAGACCCAAGTGAATTGGGTCCAGAGCATGGAAAGAACTTGCCAATATGATCATGGAAATACGGCTGTGTCTTTGAGGGAAAGGGTGGGATGCAGTATCAGAACTGTCCCAGTTTTCAAAGAGATGTAACCTAGAACCTCCAGATGGGGGCCTGGGACAGATGATGAAGCAAAGGAACCATGCTCTGTGACCACCTGACAGAGAGCATCAGGGTCCAGCAGGTACAAGCCTAAGCAGGTCTCTTGCATGACTGTGAATCAAGGGTGTGTTTCTACTTCAGATGAGTTGACAGAATGAATAATTTTTTTTGTCTGAGGAAAAGTCATTTGGACTAGAGTTGGGATGGGAGCATAGCTGATTGGTTAATAGTCATAGCAGCCTAATCAGAAGACAGGCCCATAGTAGGACTCAATAAACATTGGGTGGGTGGATTGATGGATGGATGGATGGATGGATGGATGGATGAGTGGATGAATAGATGTGTGGGTGGGTGGATGGATGGATGGGTGAGCCACTGTCAGCCAGGAGCTAATAGGTAATTTTCTTCTTTTGGACTGTAGGTTTTATGCTGTGGCCTACTCCATGCATTGTTTCTAATAACTTGAAGACAGCAGTATGCAGTGATAGTGTTTGCAGATGACAGAATTAAAAGTTAATGTAACCTTGATAAACTGTAGCTATAGGTAATGGACAGATGCTTAGCATGAGGCAGTTGTGTCATATGGGTTCCAAAAATGCCATCTACACCTTTTAAGACATTTTTCGTTTCCTGTCACAAGAAACCTAACGCAGAATGGCTAGAGCCAATGGGAAAAGAAAAGGGTGGGCCATTGATTTCCCTTCAGCAGGTGGGTCTGGGTGCTCATCAGTGGCACTGGGAGCCCGTGCCTCCCAGTGCGTGGGTCTGCTGTGCTCCATGCTGGCTACATCTTCAGGAAGTGGGACCTTTGAAGCTCTTACCTCACTTTTTGTACCTCAACCAAAGGAAGTCTCTCTTTCCTAACTGTTCCTGCAGATGTCCCATGACTGAGCCTCCTTGGTGTGGCCAGATAAACAAGAGTGGGCCAGGCAGTCACATGCCAGAAGCCAGGGTGGGTGTGACTCACCAAATCCTTTGAACTGGCAATGGGGAGGGATTGTTCTCCCAAGGAAAGCAGAATTGCCCATGGCAAAAGGAGACAGGACAGCTGCTCTGCAGGCCACAGACACCCCCACGTGAGGTCAGTGGTGGCTTAACCTGGAATCTGTGTCAGTCCCAGAGGTGCATGGCAGGCCCGGGGTTCAGTAGGACACACCCTCCACCCTTGGGGTTCCTCCAGGCTGGGAACCCATCACAGAGTCTCCTATCGTTCCCCTTCTTGGCCCTTAAGCTGCCCCCAAGTTGATGGTGAGCTGTGATTCAACCCTCATTAATCTGGCTCCAAACTAGGGCTCCCCCATACCGTGGGCTCTGGGTAGAAATGACAGGAGGAGCAGCTCTGAAGACTTGTCCTGAGCCAGTGACTGTCAGCTGGAGAAGGGGGCATCCATGTTCCTGCAACACCAGCAGTGTGTCAACTAGAAGAAGCTGGACCTAGGAAGTTTCCTCCCTGTAGGTGATAATGGCCCCACACCCTTGGAGAAAGAAGAGGGAAACCCTGTGTAAATATCAAAACCCCTTTATCTCCCACTTGATGTTTCCTAGGCAGTGCCTGTGGCTCCCTCCCTGTGTTATTTCAGCTTGTGGTTTGCAGAGGGAGTTCCAGACATGGTGGGAAGACCCCTGGAAGGAAGGCAGGAGTCAGGATGCAGAGCCTGCCTGGCACCCGACCAGCTATGGGACCCTCTCCAGTCAGCTTATCTTGTGGGCCTCACTTTTCCCATCTGTAGAAGGGGACAATAAGAGCTAGTGCACAGTGGTGGGTGCACATATGTGAAAGCACCTGTTTTTGAGGTGACCGTGGTTCCCCAAGGGGACAAGGGTCCAGTGTGGAGTGGGTGACCCCAGAAGTGGTGTGGGAGTGGTCAGGGTTGGAGATGTAGGGAAGATGGGAGTGCTTAGTATGGAGGTTCTGGTAGAGGCTACAGGCAGCTGTGTGAGGGAGATGAGGATGAGGGACCAAGGTTTGGGTGGAGGGGACGAGCTGGGGGGAAGAGCCATGTAGAAAAGAGATGGAGCCCACATCGTGGCAAGGAGATGCAGGATACATGAGAATCCGAGAGCATCCTGTGCCAGGGCAGTGTCGTGGACCCAGGGCACAAGAGCATCCATTCAATGTCAAGAGACGTTGATTCCACATAAGAAAGCCCTTTTTCAAATTTCTTTCACTTCTTCCCGTTGGTCCAGGAGAGCCTCTCACTTTGGTCTTTAACACCCTTTAAACTTGCGAATCTCCCTTTTTGCACAGAGAACAGACCTTGGGCTAAGCACTTCCAGGCAAGGGTTTTGGCTAAAACTGTTGCATTGTGTAGCTTTCATTGTGTGTGACTTTTAACAGTCATCACGGGAGAATGGTTTTTCTTTGGTGGTAGCCATAGAAGTTTTATTTCCCAACATATTTACGTAAATTAAAAAGCTAGTTTAAAGAAAAACATAAGTTTTTTAAAATGGCTCATGTGGCACAAGAATGATGAAAGATCCAGAAGCAGCTCTCCCAGCAGCTCCAGGCAGCCTTTGCTTGGCTATCACAGAGACGGGACCAGAGTGTGTCCTTGAGAGGTGTGGTCAAGCCATGGTAGCTGACAGAAGCTGAGAACAACTCCTCCCATCAGTCTTCACCGTCCTCTAAGCCCGAATAAAGACCCGGCACACGTTCTTGTTCAAACCCCCAGGTGCCTAATGTCTTCTCTCCCATCTAATGGCGAATTTCTAGCCCAGGGACCTGGAGCATCTGTAGTTCTTAGAGGTTACTGGTTCCCCAAAGGATTTCACTGCAGAAACACAGCAGCAGGTGGTGACAGCTGCCCTGAGTATGACAAAGACACCCCTTCCTGAACACCTGCACAAGCGTGCACTGCACGTGAGTTCCTAATACATTTGTCATTTGGATCCTCTCTATGGCCCAGCTAGGTATGTATTGTGCCCATTTTTAAGATGGGAAAACTGAGGCTCACTGTGTGTTTGTCTAGAGTCACACAGCTAGCACTCCGTGTGAGGGATTCAACCCCAGATCTGCATGCCGCTCATTCTCATGCTCTTTGCCTCTGCCTGACAGAAGGTTAGCTCCCCTGCAGGACTCCACCCCTCCCACATGAGGCCCAGCCAGTCCCCCAGGACTGTGTGGTTTACATGAGCGGGAAAACCTAGCTATGTGCGTCACCCCTTAATAGCTGCCGCCACTTTAAATTAACCTGCTCCCAGGGGGGAACGATTTTGCAGTCTTGATAAACTCATAGTTCCTTGAAAATAATTTATCAGTTTCTATTCTTGTTCCACCTTCCATGAAATTCACAGTGACTGCATGTTCCCTAGGCCTGATCTGACAAAAAATTTGGGGCCATTTCTGGGCAGGAGGGGCTATCTCTGGGAGACGTGGTTTGCGTGTCAGAGAGCTGGCATGCCAGGACATTGGGCAGTTTATGGGGGCCACAGAAGAGAATTGTGGAATTGGAGCTGCCGCCAAAGCCCTGTGACTTTGGGGGATGGTGTGGGGTGTGTGGGGGGGGGGCGGGGGGGGTCTGGCTCACTGGAGGCTCTGGCCTCAGGAAAAGCTTTTCTGCTTCCATAACCTCACCCCTAACCACACCCCTGTTTCTCAAGACCCCTCTTCACTGCTCCCCCCTCCCTCCATTCATCTTCCTGGCTCCTTTCTCCCTCCCCCCCAAGCAAGAAGCTTGGATTCTGGGAACCATCACAGCCCTGCCCCGTCTTCTCCCCAGAAATCAGCTGGGTCACTGGTGGAAACTGAGGCTCGTGGAGGTCAAATGACTTGTCCAAGGTCACACTAAGAATTACTGCAATGCTGGCATCACAGCCAGGTCTGAGTGCCTGTAAAGCCCAGGCCCTTTTCTCTCTGCTCATGGTTGCACCTCTGTGCTTCCTGTCCCAATCGGTCACCCTGTACTCTTCCAGCGCAAATTAGAAATCTTTCATTAGACAGACTGACTGCCATCTGACCAAGCACTAAATGCACTAAATTTTAACCATAGTCTAAAGATAATGGAATCATGGATTATTTTCTCCCTTTATTCTTTTTCCCACTGGAACTATATTATTATAAAGAAATAGACATTTTGCCCTGGCCAGGTAGCTCAGTTGGTTAGAGTATTGTGCCAATATGCCAAGGTTCATGTGTTCAATCTCAGGTCAGGGCACATACAGGAAGCAATCAATGAATGCATAAATAGGTGGAACAGCAAATTGATGTTTCTCTCTCTCTCTCTGTCTCATCAATCAATAAATAAAGATTTTGGTTAAAAAAAGAAACAGACATTTAAAAATATATATGTAAATATGATATATGTGTGGGGGTTTTATACATATTAAATTTGACATGGGCATATCATGTTTAAACATACACACATTCACATATTTTAAGTTGGACATGACATTAAGCAAAATTAAAAACTGAGGACTTCAGCTGACAATTCCATTTCTTTTTTTTTCTTTTCTTTAAAAATATATTTTATTGATTTTTTACAGAGAGGAAGGGAGAGAGATAGAGAGTTAGAAACATCGATGAGAGAGAAACATCCATCAGCTGCCTCCTGCACACCCCCTACTGGGGATGTGCCCGCAACCAAGGTACATGCCCTTGACCGGAATCGAACCTGGGACCCTTCAGTCCGCAGGCCGACGCTCTATCCACTGAGCCAAACCGGTTAGGCCTGACAATTCCATTTCTTTATAATTGGAGCAAACATCTTGAAATTGAGGGGGCTATTCATCATTTGCATAACTCTTAGCCGAGAGTCAAGGCTGGCCTCTGAAGGTTGCCTGGCCTTGTTGAATCATTCAAACCAAATTCCAAAATATCTTTCCTTTTAAAGAGCCTAAGCAGACAGTTCAAACCTCAAAGGCACGCAATTCCCCAGTGTCTGTTGTTCCCAGCAAGGTCTCAGATCTCTCCCTGGCCTGACCCCAGGTCTCAGAGGCCAGGCTGCCCCTACCCCAGTCCTGCAGCCACACTGGCCAGCTTCTGAGGGACTCAGGCCTAATACTGCCCACTGCGAGCTCAAAAGTGGTTGGCCTTTGCTAAAACACACAAAGGCCATTCTCCTGCAGGCTGGGTCCAACCAGGAAGCCTGGAGAAGGGAAGGTCACATCTGAGGGGTCGCATCACCAGGGACTTCAGAGAGCAGGTCTCTGGGAAGGCAGACCTCAAGGTCACTTCCTGCTGGGCAGCCTGGGTCACCCGGGGGGGAACACATGCTGAATGCAATTAGGGACAGAGGAGCAGAGGGGAACGGAGGAGCAGTCAGCATCCTGTAAAGGGAATTAATCTTTCGCTTGGTGCATTGCCACATTCTTCTGCAGAATTCAGGCAACACTTTCATTTTATTCAAAGCCCCTTTTTAAAAAACTCATCCTCACTTTTGTAGAATGCTGGCTAGCATCAGGCTCTGTGGTAGACCATTTTATACCGAGTATCTCAGATTGTTTGGAGAAACGGGCGCACATATTCTCGTGGTCTGTGACAGTTTCATCTCCCAGGGGGAAAAGAAGTAATCTTTTTATTTAAAAAAAAAATTAAGACAAAAAGAGAACTTGATTTTGTCTGACTTTGGACTCAGCCATTAGTATGCTGTGCATTTGAGATGCTAAATAGAAGTTTTGGTCATCAATGTAAACTTAAGAAATTTTCATTCTGCCAGAACCGGTTTGGCTCAGTGGATAGAGCGTCGGCCTGTGGACTGAAAGGTCCCAGGTTCGATTCCGGTCAGGGGCATGTACCTGGGTTGCGGACACATCTCCAGTGGGGGATGTGCAGGAGGCAGCTGATCGATGTTTCTCTCTTATCGATGTTGCTGACTCTCTATCTCTCTCCCTTCCTCTCTGTGAAAAATCAATGAAATATATTTTAAAAAAATAAATAAATAAATTTTCATTCTTTAGTACCTCAAATAGTACCTGCAGACAATAGGCTGAAGCTCAGAGAGTCAAGGCTGGCCTCTGATGGTTGCCTGGCCTTGTCGAATCATTCAGACCAAATTCCAAAATATCTTTCCTTTTAAAGAGCCTAAGCAGACAGTTCAAACCTCAAAGGCACGCAGTTCCCCAGTGTCTGTAGTTGGCAGAAGTGGCCCTAAGTCAGGTACCCAGCCCTGCCACTTCCGTGTGGTATGAGCTCAGCCATATCATTCCTGTCCCTAGGCCTCAGTTTCTTCAGCTAGAAAATAAAGGGGGTGAACGGGGCAAGTGTTCCATGAGATAGAATGAGAATCCTTGCCAGGTGGTGAGTTTCCCCCGCATGAGAACTAAGCAAAAACAGGATGAAAGGCTATTATAGAAAAGATGCTCAAGTAGACCCCATTAGACTGGCCTCATGCATCACCGTTGTGTCTCTGGAACAGTATCCACTGCCTGACAACAGGGTAGGCACTAAATCAACGTTGGATGGATGGATGGATGGATGGATGGATGGATGGACACACTTCCACACTTGTTGGGAGGCTGAGCTAGCTGGCCAGGAAGGTCCTCCCTGCCTGAGATCCCTGACTTCTTGACCACTCTCCCAGAAGCCCTAACTCACACAGCCAGCTTCTCTCTAAAACCTTCCCCGTGAAGATTGGAAACATTGGGCTCTGTGTGGATATTCACAAGGCCTGTCATGAAGGCTTGGAGGTAAACTTCCTGAAGATTAACAAGGCAATGGATGCCAAGTGTCAGGCATGTAATAAGGGCTGGAGAGTGTTAGCAGCGGCTGCTCTTGCTGCAGGAGGTGGAGGGAACAGGGCATGACGGTGATGATGGCGAGGGGAGCAAGAGGAGGGTGGTGGTGACAACGGCTCACAGCGCTCTGTTGGGAGGCAGAGGCGCCCTCCATTCCAGGGCCTGCACTTGAAGCACAGAGTATGTGCTCATTACCAGATTGCTCCGCGGCTCCCTGTTGGTTTCCGCAACCTGGAGGGCAGTGTCTATGGAATGAGCACTTGGGCTCTGAGTCCATAGACTTGTGTTGTGTGCTGGGTCAGCACTGATTTCTTGGTGTGACTTAGGGAAGTAATTTAACCTCCCTGAGCTTCCAGTGCCCTGTCTGCACCCTGTCCTCATCAGCCTTATTGTAGGGACCCTGGGGGAGGCCTGTGACTATAGACTACACTGTGCTACGCCTGGGACAGCATGCAAACCCCATCTCCCCTTCAGTGCAGCTGAAAGTCTTTTTTTTTTATAACCGCTTCATTAAGATACGATTTCACATACCATACGGTCCATCCATTTAAAGTGTACAAGTCCATGGTTGTTAGGATAATCACAGAGTTGTGCAACAATCGCCACAGTCAATTTTAAAACATGCACATCACCGCCAAAAAGAGGACCTGTGCCATGAGCAGTCACCCCCAGCCCTAGACTACTTACTCTCTCTCTAGATTTGCCTCTTTTGGACACATCATAGAAATGAAATTATAATATGTGGACTTTTGTGCCTGCTTCTTTCACCTTTAAAGTCTATCCATGTTGTAGCGTGCTCGGCACCTTGCCTCTTACACTTCAAGACAACCTGGAAATCATCCCCTATCCTCATTCCTTTGGTTGCACTCTGCTAATTTTAATAGGCAAGGTGTTTATCATTCAAGATTCCAGTGGTATAAAAAGTGTTTGTGAAGCCATAGGGCCCATGGCTTTCCATGCCCACCCCGCTCAGTCTTGGGAGAGAACACGCTTGCCCAGGCCCCGCCCACCACCATGGCACTATTTCATATACGTCATTCTCAGAGACGAGAAACGGTATCCCCGGGGAGTTTTAATCTGCAGTTCTCTTTGACTGAGTTTGAGCATTTTTTTCATGTTTCAGAGAAAGTACTATGTCCCTTTCAGTGAATGATCCGATCATACCCTCGGTCCATTCTTCCGTTGGATGGTTCATTTTTTTCTGGCTGATTTGCGGGAATGCTTTACGGAAATTGCCATATGAGTGGGAAATATTTTCTCAGTTTGATACTTTCCCTGGGGGTGTTTTTGGTTTGTCTTTTGCTAATATTTGGATCATGCAAAAAAAAATGTCTACTGTAGTCACATATATCAATCTTTTATTTTATGGCTTCTGAGGTTTGTGTCATATTGAAGGGCCTCTCAAATCAGAGATTATAAAAGAAATTTATGGTTCCTTTTAGTACTTTTATGGCTTCATTTTGCTTCATTCTTTCTAAAGGCTGCGGAGAATTTTATCGCACGAGTATGTCATAATTCACCTCGCCAGTCTCCCGTCGTTGGGCACTTGGGTTGTCTCCAGTCTTTTTCTATTAAACGTGATGCTGCAGTGAAGAGCCCCTCATACGTCAGGCTTTCGTGCACATGTGGAAGTAGATCTTAGGATGAATTCCTGAAAGTGGAATTACCAGATCAAAGAGTATGTTCATTTTAGATTTTGAAATATATAGCTAAATTACTTCTTAAAGAGACATATCCCTCCGCTCAGTGGTGTGCCAATGCGCCTTGCCTCAGCCTCGCCAGCTCTTATTTTTTAAATGGAAAACATTGTCCTTTACTTTCTCCTCAAAATATTTAGTGTGGGGAGGACAGACAAGCAGATAGGCTGGCGTAATGAGGATCTAGCGGCCATCAGAGTGACAGCCTCAAAAATAGAACATGTCTTACCCTGGCCGGTTTGGCCCAGTGGTTGGAGCATCGGCCTGTAGACTGAAGGGGGTTGTAGGTTGGATTCTGGTCAAGGGCATGAACCTCAGTTGCAGGCTCGATCCCCAGCCCTGGTCGGGGCACATGCGGGAGGCAACCAATCAATATGTTCTCTCACATTGATGTTTCTCTCTGTGTGTCTCTCCCCCTCGCTTCCATTCTTCCTAAAAATCAAGGGGGAGAGGGGATGTAAACTATCCTCAGGTGAGGATTACCAAAAAAAAATTATATTATGTATTTAAAAGATTTTAGCACATGTTGTCTTTCAGGCCACAAGGCAGCCAATGGCCCTTCTGTGTTAGCTGGATGCATTCCTCTCCTGGAGGGAACGGTGAAGAGACCTGTCTTCACTGTGTGTTAGAAAGAAGCCAGAGTTTAAAAGAACTGTGCTTCCATATTTTCCCTACTGATTAAAACCTTCCTTTAGTGAAGGATTGCTCTTTATAAACATTTTAAGAATAAGCATTCTAAATCCCTGAGGCCACTGAGGTTTTGTCCATCTCCTCCCTTCCCCATCTTCACTCTTCCCTCATGAGCTGCTGCCTATTTTTATTTATTAAATTTGTTTAATAGTATGTTCATCTTGCTCATTTAAAAGGTGGCCATTTTATCTCTCTCTTCTTTTAAGAGAGAAAAGACCCAAAGCCCTGCATGAGGACGGCACCCACCTCTGGGCTGCCAGCACCGAGGGGGAAGCATGAAGGAAAGGGTCTAACGAGGGCCTGAGCAGCATTCTCCTCAGTCCGCCATCACAAAACGCCACAGACTGAAGGGCTTTAACCACAGAAAGTTATTTTCTCACTTAATAATTTTAAGTTCTGGAGGCTGGAAGTCCAAGATGAAGGTGCTGTCGGGGTTGGTTTCTGGTGAGGGCTCTCTTCTTGGCTTATGGGCAGCTGCCTTCTCCCAGGGTCCTCTCTGGTGTCTCCTCCTCTTCTTAAGAGGACACAAGTCCTGTCAGATTAGGGTTCCATCCGTATGCCCTCAATTGACCTTAGTGACATTCCTGAAGGCCCACTGGGGATTAAGGCTTGAACATATGAACCGGGAAAGTCAGGTGGGAGGGAATGACACAATTCTGTCCCTCACAGCCTGGGACTCAGAATGCAGCTCAGAGGCTGAGCAACATGAAATCAGTGCTTCCCAGCAGGATACAATCCAGAATTCCCAACATGACCCCAAATCTGGTCCCTGCCTGTGCTGCCAGCCTTCTGTCTCCCCGACACTCCAAGCACGCACTTCCTCTCAGATCGCCCCACAGGCCACACCCTCCCCTGCCTCAGGGCTGCACGGTGTCCCTGGGCCAGCATCCCCGCTCCTCATCCCAACCCCACCCTGTCCATCAGACCTCAGCCTGACACTTCCTGACCCCTGAGACCGGATCTGGTCACCCACACTGGTGGCCTACGCACTTCCTTCTGGGCACCAGTTGTCCCCTTGGTAGAGGCCTGCTGAGATGTGTCCCCAGCGCTCCACACAGACTGGCACAAAGGGGAGCACAGGCCATGCTTGCTGCCGGACCACCCAGGCTGTGCACACACGCTATTGCTCATTCAAAGGTTGCTTCTAAGTAGAAAGCAGCTGGTAAACTGATGGCACAGGGCTAAGGACCGCCCTCTCTCAGTCCTTATCTAAGGTTATTTCTCCTCCTCTCCTTCTTTATCTAGAGTCAGAACCCTCCTTGCCCCACCTCCAGAGCCGTCCACTTGTAGTCTCCCGATTCCTTAGTGAGTGACCAAGTACTATGAGGCCGGTTACTGAGGCTCCAAGTGCTAACACAGCCCATGTCGGGGAGAGAAGCTTGAGCGCTGGAGGACAAGGTCTGTGCCTGGAAAGGCAGGGCCCTGGGACAGTGAGTGAGGCAGGGAGGCAGAGCAGGCAGGCCATGCACAAGCCTAAGAGGCTGAGGGTGGGGAAGCCGGCTGCACCACCCCTCCCTTCATTCATCCAGCCGTGTTTTCTGCTCACTCTGTCCCCCTCCCTGTGCTGGCTTTTGGGGCATTGTTCTGGCCACTCCTCACCTTCACAAATCTACCCAGCAAACCCTCTGCAAGCACCTGCTGTGTGCCAGGCACTGTGATGGGTGCTGGGACCCTGCAGGAGCTCTGTCTGCCTGAGCTAATGATGGAGAAATAGGACATGCTTCAAAGCAGAGTGGGGCTGAGAATAGGAGGAACAGAAGGGCAGGACCAGGAAAGCTTCCTGGAGGAGGTGACATGGGTGCCCTGAGGCATGAGTAGAAGCTGGCTAAGTGGGAAAGTGCTCAAGGTCATTCTAGGCAAGGGGAACAGCGTGTCTGTGGGCTCAGCCAGCTCAGCTGTGTAACCTGATTAGAGGGTGCCTGGGGGGGAGGGTCAGAGAGCCTGAGGACCTGGGAGGTGGGAAAGACAGGAGGACACCATTGGAGGCAAGTCCCAGTACGGGCGCACACTGGCTTCACTGGGGGAGGGGAGACTGAGGGACTTACCCCAGCTCCCACCCACCCTCTCCAAGCCTGGGAAGGGGAGAGGAACTGGGGGTGGAGGATGGAGGGAGGAGGGTGGGAAGCCAGACAGAGATTCACCCCCATCAGAGCCACTAGCGGGGCTGAAGCCACACAGACACTCCACCCAGGTCCGAGCTGGGGAAGGCAAGAGGAGGACTTGGTCAGTCATTCCTTCACTCACACAGTCAGTCCACAATCCTACATCCTCCCGGGGCTTGCCTGCTACAGCAGGGGAGAGAAGACAAAAACAAAACAAAAATGAAGCCCTAGTTACAGCAGATGCTGACAGTGCTGGGAGAAAGGTAAGGCAGGAACGGGAGAGACAGTACCAGGCCAGATGGGGGGCCAGGGGGCGGGGGGCACTGCCATCGGGACCACCTGTTTTGTTGCCAAATGCATTCCGACTTTAATGAAGTGATTAAGGAAGCCAGTCACAGTGCCTCCGTCATCGCTGGATTACCAGCCAGCGCTGAAGGGTGCGGCCTCCTCCACCTCCTCACGTCTTTCAGTCCGGCTCCCAGCCCCCACCCGCGCCCAGCTGCCTGTCCCCACTGTTGTTCCTCTGCTGCTTCTCGGCTCCCAACTCATCGTTGGTTTTTACCTTGGGGAAAAAAACCCAAGCATGGAAATCTCTTAATACAAACCAGATGAGGGACTGGTGAAAATGTTTTTCTCGGCATCAATCACCCGGGCCTTGCTGTGCTGAGAATTTGGTAAGCCCTCCTCAGAGCCCCCACCAGGAGTCCCTTCCAGACTTGCCTGACGAAAGGCAGGGGAACAATGCCACCTTCTGTGTGTTTAGTGAAGCACCGTTTCGCACATGCTCCCCACCACTCCCACGTGGGTTTGGGTAGGATTTGGGATCAGCCTATCCTGCTGGTGCCAATGGGGGTGGTTGACCCTCTGCATTGGAGAGTCACAGCTCTGAATGGGGCCTCACTCCCACCAGGAACCTGGAGTCCCCATGGTCCCCCTCCCGCCCACCTCCAGGGCTGTGTGCAATGGGGCTGGGCACTATTTAAATTTTTAATATTTTTAAATCAAGATATAATTCACATAACATCAAATTCGCCATTTTAAAGTGTACAGTTCAATGGTTTTTTCACATATTCACCATGCTGTGCAACCATCTCCACACTCTGTGGCCAAATCATCCCCATCACCCCAAAAAGAAGCCCTAGCAGTCACTTCCAATTCCCCCTCTTCCAGTCCCTGGTAACCACTATTCTACTTTCTATCTCTGTGGACTTGTCTGTTCTGGACATCCATAATAATGAAAGGGTAATATGCTAATTAGACCAGACGTCATTCCAGAAGTCCTTCTGGATGAAGCCGAGGCCGGAGTGAAGCCCGGGCCCGGGTGCCAGAGAGAAGCTGGTGCCGGCAGCCAGGGAAAGGAAGGCCTACTCTTGCATGAATTTCGTGCATTGGGCCTCTAGTTTCTTATAAAATGGAATCATACAATGTGTGCCCTTTCCTATCTGGCTTCTTTCACTCAACATGTTTTCAAGGTTCATCCATGGCTATTTAAATTAAACCTCAATGAAATTAAAAATTCAGTTCTTTAGTTGCTCTGGTCACATTTCAGGTGCTCAGTAGCCACATGTGGCTTTCCCCTCCCACATGGGGCAGATAGTGCAGCAAACGTTCTTCATCCTGGCAGAAAGTTCTCTGGGGGACTCTGTCCGGTGCACCCAGTGAGGACAGGGCAGAGGACGAGGGGGTTGTGAGCAGGGCCTCCCTGCTGGGCCCCATCCCTGCCCACCCGATGGGTGTTGACTCACAGACCCCAAAGGTCCTGATGGGATCCACCAATGACTTTTTATATTTCAGAAACTGGTGAAACTCATGCCTTGCCAAGGGACCTGCCTCCCAGGCGACCAGTGCTGGGCTCTTTGCTCTCAGCAGCAGTTCTCTCGGCCAGGGAGGAAGCGCTGCCTGCCTGCCGCCGTCAGAGGCTCCTACTGGCCGCTGCATGTGACTCTGAGTAGTAATGACGGGAAAACTCGTTAGCTGTTACGACACAAACACAAACACAGCTTGGGGCACACGATCTTTTCAAGGAGGAAGGAAAATAATAAAAGGGACCCTTGTGTGATTTCACCATCGAGAGGCAACCGTTGTTGGCGTTCTTGTTGGTAAGCTCAAGATTAAGATTTGGGAGAGTGTGTGAGGGTGTACACATAGAACTATGCACAAGTCCATGATGCTTAAATGTGTGCCTATATTTGTGTTTAGTTTTGAAAGATTGCTTGAAGTACACAGTTTCCCTTTCATCCCGGACCATTTACAGTGATCTTTTTACAGAGAAATTTGGGGCATTCCCAGAGGCAGTGGGCACCTTTCCATCACTGTCCAACAAAACCAGCGCCCATAAGCTCATCTCTTTGGCCATTTTTGAAAGTGATTGGGCACAACATAAAAATTAGCAATTTACAGCTGCCTTGGACTTTGGGGAAAGAGAGAAATCTTGGTCTAAAACGTACTCTTTTAAAAAGCATTTTATAATGGAAAATTCAGACATTTACAAAAGTAAACCAGATTGCATAACAAACTCCCGGGGACCCGTATGCCACTGCGACAAAACTCAGCCATCCCCACGCACAGCCCCTCCCCCCTTTACTGCTTGGATTTACGGCTTACTTGTCTTTCTTGTAAAAAACCCGCAGCTAGATTTTGGTTTTCATCCAGTCAACAGTCTCTGCCTTTTTACTGAGAAGTTTATGGTTTCACCCTGTCTCTTGCTTTTTCTGTTTTTGTTTGTTTTGTTAATCCTTCTTTTTTATAAATAAAATTGTTATCTGTATGTCCCTCTGTCGAGACAAGAACTTTACTGTGTCCTCGGGTCCCCCATGTCCCCTCCACTCCGTCCCCATCGTCTTATTGAGAGCATGCTTCCTCAGTTTCCCTTCTTGGTCTTAGCTAATGCGGGGGAGGGGGAGACGATGCAGCCTTTACTTGGGAATCTGATCTGACCACCCCTGGATTGTGTGTCTTGGGCCATCTTGGTTCGTTTCTCCTCCTGTCTGAGTTCTTCCTTCAGGACTATTTCCCACATGGGTCTTCATGTGGCAGACCTTCCGGGCCTCTGTGTTTGTGAATGTCCTGGTCAGTCCCTTTCACTTGGATGCCATTTTTCTGGATGTAAAATTCAAGGTTCAGGACTCAAAAGTTGAGGATCCATGTGAACTCGCAGAACTATGGCTCCCTCGTGGCTGGTGTGGCTCAGTGGTTGAGCATCAACCCATGAACCAAGAGGTTTCGATTCCCTGTGAGGGCACATGCCCGGGGTGAGGGCTCAATGCCCAGTAGGGGGCATGCAGGAGGCAGCCGATCACTGATTCTCTCTCATAATTGACATTTCTATCTCTCTCCCCTTCTTCCTTCCTCTCTCTGAAATCAACAAAAACATATTGAAAACAAACAAACTGTGGCTCCCTGTCATCTTGCAGCCGATGCAAGTGGTTTCAGTCTGAGCTGTCCCTTCGTCATGGGGTTGCTCTCTCTGGAGACTGTCAGACCCCTCTGTCTCTCTGACAGTCTTAAATTTCATTATGATGTGTTGAGGGAGTGTGGGTTCTTAACTCTATTTGCCGTCCTATGGGCCTTGCAGTCCAAGAGCTTTCATCTTTAATTCTGGAAAGCTATCTCCATTTTTCTTCCTTCTTTTTTCTTTCTTTTTTTTGTTTGTTTGTTTTGTTGTTGTTGTTTTTTCTACCTGTGCACACTTTACTAGTACATATATGGACAAGCTGACTCCCAGACGGGTTACAGAATAAAGGCTTGGGTGAGAAAACCATTATGGCTTCAACTGCCTGCATGTCAGTTCAGGATCTGAGGCTATAATAACAGGGGTATAACCTCTTCAACAAAGGAGGTGATTATCCTGATCTGCTCGGAGGCTTGCCCTGAGGACTCAATTCGGGGAACCACGGTTCTGAGGAAAGGAACTTATTGGATGAGGCAGGGCCTGAGGAGGCTTCTAGGAGGGCAGAGGAACACAGCTCATGAAGATGCTTCTGGGGACTGGAGTTGTAGTTTTGCCGGTTCATGTCTCAGGAGCCTTTCTGGGGGGTGGTTGTGTTTGTTCTGTCCCAAGGGAATATCTAGGGGTTAAATGCATGGTTTCCACCGGACACAAGTGGCTGCTTCATCTGGTCCAGTGCACACCTGGTAGCAACCAGCTGAGAGGAGCAGCCTGTGGTCTCATTCGGAGGCTGGTATTGTTTCCAGCAGGACCTTCCCCAGGCTCTCCCAGGAGGATTCAGCTATGCATGGTTTTGCCTGACTTTTTTAGGACCTTTGGACCTAAGTCACTGCACACCCAGTTTGGGAAGCCGTCTTTGTTGTGAGTCCCGTGGCTGAGGCTGAGAGGGAGGGTGGGATAGCTCCCCTGAGCCTGGGGCATGATTTGGATGCTTGATCGGCCTTTGTTATCTCCCTGCATCTCTGGAAAGATCCAGCTCAGAGTGACCAGCTGAGGAGTCACTGTCCCCGCCGTGGCGGCTGGCTCTGAGATGGGTCTGTCTGTCCGACTCCCTGCACCAACTTGCTGCCCCTAAGAGGGGTGCAAAGAAGCTCGGGAGCACCTGCCCCAACACCAAGGATCCTGGGCATAGACAGTCGTGGCCCCCAGAGTGAGACTGCCCTGGTAGAACTGTCCTTCTCCCTTACCCTCCAAGGGTGCAGCCCCAAGTACATTACATACCCGCCCCAAGCCTGTTTCCTCAGTGACAACATGGGGACAATGGAGTTGTTTTGAAGCCTGGATATAATGATCCATGCAAAGCACTTAGCACAGTACCCTCACATGGTGACTGCTCAATAAATGGCAGGTATTGTGATTATCGGTATTATTACTTTGACTCCTCTATGATCCATCAAACCCATTTCATTAACCAAAAACTAATGGTGGACAGCGATGCTTTTGTGCCTAGAGGCAGAGGGTCTGTAGAGCAACCCCAGTCTCTGAGCAGAGATAGAGCCTCCAATCCTCATATGCCAGGTAACAGTGCCCCAGCCTGCAGTGCCCCAGCCTGCAGTGCCTCCGGCCTGCAGTGCCCCCAGCCTGCAGTGTCCCAGCCTGCAGTGCCCCCGGCCTGCAGTGCCCCCGGCCTGCAGTGCTCCCAGCCTGCAGTGCCCCCAGCCTGCAGTGCTCCAGCCTGCAGTGCTCCCAGCCTGCAGTGCCCCAGCCTGCAGTGCTCCCAGCCTGCAGTGCCCCAGCCTGCAGTGCCCCAGCCTGCAGTGCTCCCAGCCTGCAGTGCCCCAGTCTGCAGAGCCCACATACTTCCAGAGAGGGACTCACGCATCTGGAAGGATATACCCCCCTAACTCCTCACTCCCTCCCCCTCTAGATCTGTGCAGAGCCTGGCAGCCAGCCCAGCTTGTCGAAGGGTCTCATTTATTTGAATTCACTTCATTTTATGGGACTAATTTTAAAAGTGGGGAGAGGTGATATCTGTGCTTTGCCATTAGAGCCTGCCTCCAGCTCAGAAAAGTGGGTGAAGGCCGTTCACAAACAACCGCACAAACTCTGGAGGGAATAGCTGCTCCAGCCGGGGGGATTAAATAGTGGCAGGGAGGGGCACAGCACAGGACCCTGGGAAGAGCCTGAGGGGACAGGCAGCCTGGAGCCCTTCTCCCCACACTCACCTGTCTCCACCCTCAGACCCCTCTGAGCGGGGCCACCCCACACAGGCGCTCCCTTCAGGCTGCTGACTTCCTGATGTCCTCCGGCCTCACTCCTAGGGGAAGTCAAATTCCACTGCAGGTGGGTGGCGTCTGCAGGATTCCTGCTGGTGCCATTCTGAGCTGCTGGCTTTGCAGGAGTATTCTGTTCTTACACGGGAAAACCATCCTTTGCTACAACAGAGGGCTTGCAACACCGGCTGCTCAAAAGCTGCACTTGTTTCTGCTTTGTGTTTTTCCCCTTCTACCCTCTTACCATAACCAGCTTTCCTCTATTTTAATTTTTTTGTTGTTTTTTAAAGCACCATTAAGTCAGAGATGAAAGGGAGACTGTGCTGGGAGAGGCAGTGCTGCTAGGGCAAGATGAACTGTTAGCAGATTCTCTCCTTAATTATTGCGGTGAAATTCACATATCACAAAATTAATCAGTTTGAGTGAACAATTCAATGGTCTTTAATTAAATACAGTGGTCATAGTGTTAGGCAACCATCACCCCATCTAATTCAGAAACTTCTAGCACCCCAAAAGGAAACCCCACACCCATTCACAGTCACTCCCCATCCTCCCCGCTCCTAGACAACCACTAATCTACTTCCTGTGTCTGGATTTGCCTGTTCTAGGCATTTCATGTCAATGGAATCGTACAATATGTGGCCTTTTGTGTCTGGCTTCTTTCATTTACATACTGTTTTCAAATGTAATCGATGCCATAGTGCATATCTGGGCTGCATCCTTTTTTGTTGTTGTTAATCCTCACCCCGAGGATATTTTTCCATTGATTTTTTTAGGGAGAATGGAAGAGAGAGGGAAAAACAGAGAGAAACATCTATGTGAGAGAAACACATCGGTTGGTTGCCTCCTGCATGAACCCCAACCGGAGCCCTGGCCGGGGAGGAGCCTGCAACCAAGGTACGTGCCCTTGACCAAAATCGAACCTGGGACCCTTTGGTCCGCAGGCCAATGCTCTATCCACTGAGACAAACCGGCTAGGGCTGGACTGCATTCCTTTTAATAGCTGAGTTATAGCCCACGTATGCATATGCTGAATCTTATCCATTGATAGACATTTGGGATGTTTCTACCTTTTGGCTGTTGTAAACAATGCGGCTATGAACATTGGTGTACAAGAAGTTGTTTGAACTCTTGTTTTCAGTTATTTTGGATATATGCCTAGGAGTGGAATTGCTGGGTTTCGTGGTAACTTTATGTTTAACTTTTAGAGGAACTGCTGATTCTTGTAGATGTGACTGAATGCCTGGCATGTGTGCTAGCCTGCTGTAGTCTGATTGTTTGTGTCCTCCCCAAATCCATATGTTGAAATCTTAACCCCCAAGATGATGCTATTAGGAGGTGGGGCCTTTGGGAGGTGATTAGGTCATGAGGATGTTGTCCTTGTGAATGGGATTAGTGCCCTTATAAAAGAGTACCCACAGAGCTCCCTTGCTCCTTTGTCTGCCGTGTGAGAACACAACCATTTATGAACCAGGAAGTGGGCCCTCACCAGACACCCAATCTGCTGCCACCTTGATCTTGGGCTTCCCAGGCCCCAGAACTGTGAGAAATAAATGTCTGTTGTTTACAGCCACCCAGTCTATGGCATTTTTTTAAAAATATATTTTATTGATTTTTTACAGACAAGAAGGTAGAGGGATAGAGAGTTAGAAACATTGATAAGAGAGAGACATCCATCAGCTGCCTCCTGCACACCCCCTACTGGGGATGTGCCTGCAACCAAGGTACATACCCTTGACCAGAATCGAACCCGAGACCCTTGAGTCCGCAGGCCGACGCTCTATCCACTGAGCCAACCCGGTTAGGGCTATGGCATTTTTGTTATAGCAGCTCCAACAGACTAAGACTAGGCTGTACCAGGTCCCAGCTTCACCTTACCACCCTCACAGCCCCACATTCTGCCTCTCTTGGCTTATTCTGCTTGTGTCATGGGCGACTTCTTTTCCTCATCAGCCTGCCAGCATGTATAGGACAAGACAAAGCCCAGAACCAGACACCACGTACAGCCACCTTAAAGGATGGTGATGGAGCCATTACTTGTATACCACAGATCATTTGGAATTCTTTGCAAAGACATGATAGATGAATTGTAGCTCAAATTTTATGGGAAAACTGGCTTTTTTAATAACCTTGCAAATTAACACCATATCTATAACCAAAGAACTTATATGCATATATGCATAACCCATGGACACAGACAATAGTGCTGTGAAGGCCTGGGGGAACGAAGGAGGATTCACCGGTCGGGGGTGGGGGGCATCTGTAATACTTTCAATATAAAGATAAATTTTTAAAAAATAAAACAAAAACACCATGTCCAAATGGTAATTCCCAATGCCCTCTTGATTTGTCATCTATACTGACAACAGGCTGGGCAGAAACTTCTTTTTAGCTTTCTTCTCCTCACTAGGGAGATGCTGGAACTGCAGTCTCATATGTGGCTGGAAGGGCTAGCAAATTCCAGCACGAGGGCCTCCGGCTATTGTACATAGACCAGACCACTTGCTCTGGCTCAGCAGTTCAGAGGGACTAGCCTGTGTGTGCCCTACCATATCCAGTTCATGGAATCAGTGGAGTCATGAGATCGAAGCAGCTGCCATCTTTATTTCTGTCTCCCTTGTTCCTTATACCTGCTGGGGGGGACGCTCTTCCCTGGGCACAGGATGAAAATGCATGCCTGTGAGGTTCCTGGTCACTGAGAGGGAATAGAAAATCCCTCCATCGCTTTAAGTCACAAAACACAGTTTCATTTGGAAATGATGTTGTCTACTCCAAAATAATTATGAACAAATAATTTTCATTCAAAGGTCTTAGGAGGTTCAAAATGCGGCATTCCTATGAAATCCCATCTTTCATTTAAATAGACCACAGTTTGCTTCTGAAAATCCCTCTTGGTTCATGCACAATGGCTGGCCCTCAGGAAGCAAAAACCTCACCTGCCCGTCTTGCTCATCTTTAGTGATGAACAGCACTGGGCCTTGCCCTGAGGGGCGGGGGCATCTCCATCTTTTGAAGGAAATTAGGAGCATGCCCAGGCTGAGCCAGGCTGTGGGTGTGGGGGAGGCAGGGTTTGGGGCTCCGCTGCCTTGGGTGTGAGTCTCAGCGCCATCTCTAACTGAGTGTGACCTCAGGAAGAGCACCTCTTTGGGCTCTGTCACCTTATCTGTTAGAACATCCCCACCTCCTAAGACTTGGAAGGAGAACAGGAGGCAACATGTGTGGAAATACCCAGACTCGGCAGACGCTTGGTTTGTGTCATCTGTTAGATTGAGTGTTGTCTACGTGCAGATGGAAGGTAAATGATAAAACTCAGCAGTGCTTTGCTAGGGAAGTGTCTCTCCCTCAGACTGGCCCGTGCAAGTGGGAGCAACCAGCTGCTGTTTAGGTGCAGCTCCCCAGCTGGGCTCACATGTGCAGCCGTGAGCCTGGGCTGCGGCTCTCTTTGAAGTGCTAACATGGATATGTTCCCATGAGCTCACTGCAGCTCAGCTCTAGAGCAGGGCCTTGAAGAGGCTGGCCAGTGCCGCGTGGTGGCTCCCCATTCCTACCCCCCAGATGGGCATCGCGTCTTTTGGAAAGGGCAGGATTGGTGGGGGGTAAGAGGGTGTTCAGGCACAGGCCCTGGGTAAATGGTTTTGCCACCCTGATCCTTAGTTTCTCTATAAAACAGGCAAGAGACCCATGTCAGAGAGTCACCATGAGGCTTCTCGGAGATACGGGCATACCAAGCCCTCTGCCGGGCACGTAGTAGGAGCTTAATAACTGTGAGGTGAGCCTGCTTAGAGTTGGGCAAACTGAAAGGCATCACCACCCACTCGGGAACAGGCAGAAGGCGTTGCAGTTAAAGAGGGAGGCAGGGAAGGGACCAGGCTAGCTGAGCCTGCAGCCTGAGAGCCTCAAACCCTCCCGCAGAGCATGGGATAAAGGACAGGGGACGCGTCCACGTGCTGCTCCTCTAAGATGAAAGGAAAAGTCTCCCTGAAGGTGCACATTACCCTCATAGCCTCCGCCCAGGCTTAGGGATTCCCATGTCACTGAGGCAGGAAGAAGCAGATGGGTCTGCCCTCCCCATGCCGGATTCCCTAAACTGGACCCCACACTTATTCCATTAGGATAAATGCCCTCTGAGACCCCGAGGGCAGCCACCTCCTCAGAGGACCCGCCCACTGCCCAGGCTTCCTCTAAAGGTAGACATCCTCCTGGCACTGGGCTGGGTACACAGAGGCCCTGATGGTTACAGCACAGGGCGAGAAGCATCCAGATGAAATGACGCAGAGGGTACCGTGGGAGCCCCAAGACTGGGTGCCTCAGATCCAGGAGACGGGGATGTAGTTCATAAAGGACTTGATCATTGGGGTGATCTTGCCAGGTAGGGAAAAGGATGTGGCTGGGCAGCAAAGCAGCTGGATAAGAAAAGGGGTCTGTGTGTGCAGGGTGGGGGCAGGGAGCAAGGGAGAGAGTGGGAGGAAATGAGACTGGATTTGTGCAAAGGGCTTTAAATGCCACGATAAAGGACTCAAGCTTGATCCTGTAAGCTTGATCACAAAGGGCCGATCACAGCCCGAATCCAGACTTGAAGGTGTTGAGCCCCTGATATGTTTTGACCTTCATTATGTGTTTAAAATGTGAGTTAACGGCCCGGCCAGTGTGGCTCAGTGAATTAAGTGTCATTTCGTCCCAAGCACCAAGAGGTCACTGGTTCGATTCCTAGTCAGGGAACATACCTGGGTTGCAGGCTAGATCCCCAGTAGGGGCCGTACAGGAGGCAGCCAATCAGTGATTCTCTCTCATCATTGATGTTTCTATATCTCTCTACCTCTCCCTTCCTCTTGTTCTAAAATCAATAAAAACCTTTAAAAAATAAAATGTAAGTTAACCATGAAAAATGTGGGACATTTCACATAAAAATCCTAATTTCTGGCTTCTCTTGAAAAAAAAAAATTGAGGGTCTGGAAACAGTCCATTGTAACTACATAGTCACTGCCCTCTTTAGATAAAGAATGCCACCCAGTGTGCCACAGCCTCCCTGAAACTGGGTGTCAGTCACCACTTACACTGGGGCTTGCACTGTTTTCTCCTCGTAAAGAAAGGCTTCTTAGAGCCATGTCCCCGAGAACGGGTCTGTGTCCTTTCCCTGCATAACCCACGTATGCCTGCAGCAGGAGAGCTGGAAACTCGGCCAGGGGGTCGTTGGAGGAGCTTGTCAGGATTCATAGTTGCAGACAACAGAATCCAGCCCAGCTGGCTTAAGAAGAAGAAAGAAAAAGAAAGGTTTAGTAAGGGCCCCCAAGTCCCTCGGAGAACAGAGCTTCAGGAGCGGCTCCCAGAGCCACCATTCCGAGCCACCCGCCCAGGGAGAGGGCACTCCCACCAACCAGGAAGCTTCCTGGGCTGCGGGCCCAGAATCCCGCGATCTCTACCAGCAGAATGCGCCCTGGCCCTCCTCAGCTCTGAAGCAGAGGTGACGGGTGGGATGTAAGTCTATGCCCAGCCCCAAGAGAGCAGCAAAGTGTGTCATCAGTGTTGCAAGGCTGGGTGTACGCTATGGGGAAGCATCCAGAAGTGATGAGGATGGTCAGGAGGTTTGGGGCAGCAACAAATGGCACATCGACCACTCTGAGCTCTGGTCACCCGGCGGAGACACGGCCAAGCCTTCCACCTGACGTCCGTGGTCTTGGACCAGGAACTTCATGCCACCAGGAGGCTGCCGAGTTTCCCAACACTAGGCCGTGAAGAGAAGATGCCCCCCGCCCCCCGACTCCACAGAGCCCACGGTGGTCCCTGGCTCGCCTCTGTGTCCACCCTCTGCCAATTCACATGCCTTCCTCCCAGCCTGGTCCTACTGGCTGGCCGCCCGGCTGCCAGTCTGGGCAGCTGTGTCATTCTTTTGGAACTCTTTGTTCTCCTGGTGGAATTTAGAAGAAGCCTCTCCCAGCTTGGAGACTGGGCTCAACTATTTCCCAGCAGCTGATAACAGCTGGGATTAAAAGATGAAAAACAGTGCAGATGTCCCAAGCTCTGCCTGAAACGGAGAATCGGAGAGCAGGCCCTACAGCATTTGTGCCTGCCCCACCCTCCCGCCAGTGGCTGTCTCAGTCCTCAGAGCCACACACCCCTGAGGATCACGGATTCCTGAGGGCCATGTACTGAGCGTTAGGGGCACGTGGCCAGGAATGCCCTTGAGAACAGGGGCTTAAGCTGGATTGTGAGCCCTGAGCCTCTGCCCTTGGTAGGCAGAGCGGCCACTTTCATTTTTATGGCAATGTTACCAAGTGCCAGGCCTGTATGCAGTGCTTGATGCGCCAGGTTTTGTATAAGACTCACAAAAACTCGGGAAGGGCCTGGTCCATGTTTCTCAGTGGTTAGTGCATCAGCCCACCCACCAGAGGGTCTCAGGTTTGATTCCCAGTCAAGGGCACATACCTGGGTTGCAGGTTCGAACCCCGGCCCCGGACAGGGTGCATGTAGGATGCAACCAACCGATGTGTCTCTCTCACATTGACGTTTCTCCCTCTCTTCTCCCCTCCCTCCTTCCCTCCCTTCCACTCTGAAAATCAATGGAAGAAATATCCTCAGGTGAGGATTAACAAAAAGCAAACAAACAAAAACTAGGGAAGGTAGGTGCCATGTGATCCTGGGCTTCCAGGCCAGGAACCCCAGCCTCAGGGAGATGAGGTGGCCTGCCCAGGGTCACCCCCCTCACCCTGACCCGTGAGTGGCAGAGCTAGGAGTCAGCCCAGGTCTGTTTGGCTTCAAAGCCTCTGCTGGCGACTCCTGCACTTTGTGACCTGATTTCCAGGGTCTGCTACCGTCTCTGCAAGATAAACCCAGAAGCAGCATTTCTGCCTTCCAGGTTCCTTCGACCGGGAGGCCTTCCTGAGAGGCCGTGGCCACACAGACGCTCCCCAGCTGCCCAGCCAGTACCCAGTGAGGGGAGCGGCAGGGAAGGCAATGTGACAGCTGGGCCAGTGCCCAGGCCCGACAGGCCTCTGCTAGCTTGTGATCTGGGGCAAGTCACTTCTGTATGGTTTTCGTTCTCTCATGTCAGCTGTTCAGCAAATATTCCTGAGCTCCACTGGATGCCAGGCACTAGGCAATAAGCAGGACAAGATCTGTCCTGTCGGGGAGCTTACATTCTAGCAGGAGGAGGGCGTGGGATGGGCAGGCACCACCTGATGTGATGAAATACTGGGGAGTCACTTAGCAAGGGCCCCACTGAGGAGGTGCCACCTGAGCTGAGACCTGAATGATGAGAAGAGGGAACGTGCTGCCAGGTGGCTCTGAGGACTGAGGATGGAAGAAACCGAAAGCCAAAGCCCACAGGAATACAGTGCATGGCGGGGCAGCGGGTCGGTACTTCGTAAATGGGGAGAGGCGGCCTTTGAAAACATGAAGAAGGCCCGAGTCTCTAGGCCAGCGATGGCGAACCTATGACACGCGTGTCACAGGTGACATGCGAACTCATTTTTTTGGTTGATTTTTCTTTGTTAAATGGCATTTAAATATATAAAATAAATATCAAAAATATAAGTCTTTGTTTTACTATGGTTGCAAATATCAAAAAATTTCTATATGTGACACAGCACCAGAGTTAAGTTAGGGTTTTTCAAAATGCTGACACGCCGAGCTCAAAAGGTTCGCCATCACTGCCTAGGCCCTTCCCCTGAAGGCCCCACCTGGGAGGGCAGCAGTACAGGGTCCTGGGGGCCCCTGAGAAGCCTGCAGGGACCACCTCTCCCCTCAAACACATGGGACCAGCCAGCCAGGGGAAGCGGCACTGGCCTTCAATTCCTGGAACTTTCTACTGTTGGCTCCACGTCATGTGGGCAGAGGGCCTCCGGGGCAGCTGTTGATGGCCTTTCGTTTGAACCTTTCGTCCTCAGTCCAAATGTGGGTGGACTGAAATTCCCCAGGGAGGACCCCAAGGGGCCAGGCCTGACACAGGGTCCATATGGCCTCATGGGTGTGGCGCCTTTTTAGACTTTTGTTGGCTCCTGTTCTGGCCAAGAAATTGCAGGTCTCTCCTGGGGGCGGGGGGGGGGCGGGGATTGGGTTGCGGTGGGGGGGGGGGGGGCGCGTGAGGCATAAGTGCGCTGTGGGGTCTGTGGTTTCTCTCTCTTTGCTGGCAGGGGAAGCCTGGGCCTTGGAAAGTCCAGGGCTGGCAGGAGGGGCTCGGGGCCCAACCCACTCCATCCGGTGGGACACAGTTGGAATTGAGGCCTCATCCAGTTGTCTTAGGAACAGAAGCTGACTCTGGTGGATTCTAAAGGCAGATACAGCAGATTTCCCTCTTGCTGGGACATCTGCAGGAGAAATGAGATACGGTAGTTTTCACCTGGGAATTGTTTCACAAAATTTAAAAATCACTTTGGCAGTGAACTTCCAGGCTATTTTGAGGGGGCTGGGAGCAGAAAGTCCAGCCGACGCTTGAATCCTGACATTGGCCGCCTGATCCCAGACTCTCAAGGTCAGAGCTGCCCTTCGGTTTTCATTGTCCTCAAGCCATCTTCAGTCCCGCCATTCACCTCACAAGTCCATCCTGCCCTCTCCACCTCGCGTCCCTTGCCTGGTTGGTGAGGCCCCATCATCTCACGCCTGCATTACTGCAAGAGCTGTCTGCTTGTCCCCCACTCCCAGGCCTCGAGTGGCCCCCTGGGACCGTGGGCATCCACGTCAATACACATTGCCAGGGCCTGCCCAGCCCCAGGAATCGGAATCTCTGAGGTGGCCGGGAAATTTGCACACAACGCAAACACCCGAATGGTTCTCCTGTTTGAGAACTGCTGGCCTGAAGGGTACAAATCAAACCCAGTAGGATCGGGCTCTGCAGACATTTAGGTCAGCACTTCTCACCATGCAGGTCTGGGCCAGCAACATCCCCATCAGCTGGAGCTGTTAGAACTACAGATTCTGGGGTCCCACCTGCAACTCGCTGAATCAGAAATGCTGGAGGTGAGGCCCAGCCCTGCTCACAGGGCCCTTCAGGGGATTGGGATGGGGATCAAGGCTGAGCCTTTGCCCTTGCTGTCCCTCCTGCCAGCAACACTGTCCTTCCGCTGCCCAGGCAGCTCCGGGCGTCTCTCGGGCCTCATCTCAAGCATAAGTTTCTCAGGGAACCTGAGCCCAGCGGACAAGTTGTCCTCACCTGTACTTTTCCTTCACCGCACTCGCCAGTTTGTAATCTGGCTCATCATCCGTGCGGCAGAGTCTGCCTCCCCCTAGTGCAGCCGTGGGCAAACTACGGCCCGCGGGCCGGATCCGGCCCGTTTGAAATGAATAAAACTAAAATAAAAAAAGACCATACCCTTTTATGTAATGATGTTTACTTTGAATTTATATTAGTTCACACAAACACTCCATCCATGCTTTTGTTCCGGCCCTCCGGTCCAGTTTAAGAACCCATTGTGGCCCTCGAGTCAAAAAGTTTGCCCACCCCTGCCCTAGTCTGTAATGGTGGTGGGGCTTGGGCCTGTCTCACTCCCATGTTTCCCCAGGCCCTGACACACACCTGACAAATAGCAGGGCTTCTGTTGGTAATTATCACCTTCCTCCCTTCCCAGCCAGTGTGGCTGGCTCAGTGGTTGGGCATCAACCTTATGAACCAGGAGGTCATGGTTTGATTCTGGGTCAGGGCACATGCCCGGGTTGCGGGCTCCATCCCCAGTAGGAGGTGTGCAGGAGGCAGCTGATCCATGATTCTCTCTCATCGTTGATGTTTCTATTTCTCTCTCCCTCTCCCTCCCTGATCTAAATCAATTTAAAAAAATAAATTTTAAAAATGATCACCTTCCTCTAAATAACATGAATATGCTGCAACTTTGATTTCCCCGTTTTAGGCATTCTCTATTAGAAGACCAAGCCTTCCTTTTGTCTCAGGTCTTTGCAGGAAGCCTGCTATTTTCTCTCTGGTAGTTTGGGATCTTCTCCTTAAACCCTGTGTTCTGAGACTTTGAGGCGAAGTGCCTTTAGCAAGGTCTGTTTTCTTTCACTGAGCTGGACTCTTAGGAAGAAATCTCAATATATTCAAATTCCTTGAATTATGTAATGATTCCCCCCTCCCCTCCCCAATTTCTCTGTTTTTTCTCTCTCTAGGTTTCCTTAGCAGGGGGAGGGGAAAGGAGGACCATCCCTGCACTGCTCCTGATGTCCTGACCTAGCTCCACCTCTTTTTCCAATTTTCTGCATCTGTTCATTCTGACTTACTTGGGGACTTGGCCCACCTTTCTCTCGCAACTCTGTTTCCAATGAAATTTTAATCGCTGCTATCATGTTTTTAATTTGCAAGAAATTTTGTGCAAATGTTCTCTGAATATTCCTTTTTAATAGCATCCTGATCTAAATTCATGGATATAATATCCGCCGTTCTCTCTGAACATTTAATTGTGGGGTGGGGGGGGATTTTAATTTTCTGTTTCTGAAAGCCGTTGTCCTCTGAGTTACTTCTCGCCACCTGTTTTGCCCTCTGTCTTTCATGCAAGAGGGTTTCTCAAACGTCTGGTGCCTTTGGCTCATTTTCCAGAGTGGAAACTAAAAAACTGACTGGCAGCTCGGCGGGCACAGATGGGGCTAGTCAGTCGTGGCTTCACAGGGCGTGAGCTGGCTGGGTCTCTCCTCCTGTGCTCATCAGATTCCCGGGGAAGAGCCTTCCCGGCCCCCGCCTGGAAGCAAAGACCCAGCGCCTGGTCTTGGGAGCCTCGCTGAGGAAGGAATGCTCCTGGGGCCTCCACATGCGTGTGTCCACTTCCTCTTGATGGCACCCCTCCCTCAACTGTGCCGCTGGCGTCCTGCAAGCGAGAGACTCTGCTCCCCTCTCTCCGGAAAATGAACCCCCAGCTTAAGAAAGGGGAGCTGTCCAGATCAGAGGCAAATGCCGTCTCTGTCACAACTGCTCAACTCTGTCGTTGTAGCACAAAAGCAGCCATAGACAGTCCATAAGTAAAACTTTATTTACAAAAATCAGTGGTGGGACCGGGCTGATATAGCTCAATTGATTGAGCGTCATCCCATGCACCAAAGGGTTGCCTGTTCGAGTCCCGGTGAGAGCACATGCCCAGGTTTTGGACTTGATTCCCAGAGGCAGCTGATCAATGTTTTGCTCTCACATCAATCTCTCTCTCTCTCTCGCTCCCTCTCTCCCTTTCCCTCTCCTTCTCCCTTCCTCTCTTTTTAAAAATCAATTTTTTAAAGTCAGTGGTGGACCGGATTTGACCCAAGGGCCATAGTTTGAGGCCCCTGGTCTAGATCCTCACTCATCAGGTCTGCAGCTTCCTGAGCTTTGGGTGTTCTCAGCGCAGAGTAGGTTGCTCTTGAGCTTCTCCATTACCAGCTTAAAATCTCAGCTGTCCCATTTCCGCACACACAGTAACCCCACTTCCTAAACTTCGTTGCTGGTGCTTCCTCCCATGACCGCTCTGCCCTCAGAGCTCAGGTTGCTGGAGTAATAGAGATAAATGAACACATTTATCTCCCATCCTTAACTCCCAGGCTCTTTTTAACGGGTCCCTCGGTTACAGAGATAAGCATCTAGAACTAGCTCTGATTAGGGCTGGTTAAATTTGTGTGTCTTCACCAAATGCTATTTTGTTGTTGGGTTTTTAAAAATAAATTAATTGAACATGCACCACATAACATGAAAGACTTCTGTGAAGGCTTGAATGTAAAATGACTCCTTCCTGAGGCCCCTCGGAGGGGCTGCGCCGCCGTCCTCGCCCAGGCAGGACAGTGTTAGTCAAGCCAGCTCCCGCGACGGCTCTCTGCAGGGTCACGGCACTGAGGACCGTGGCTGTAGGATCTCTCTGTGAGCACGGCCACTTTCTGCCCAGTCCAGAGCCTAAGGCCTGGCCACAGCCTGGAACTTGGCATGTGTGGTCCCTGCTTGTGAACAAGGTCCTCGTGCTCAGCCCCTGGGCCTGAGGCCAGGAGGAGAGAGGCACTGAAATAGCAGGGCTTCTTGGGGTCCTTTGAGCACTCAGCCTCCCAGGCAGGGATCACCACTTCCCTGCAGGGGTGTCCGGTTAGCTCTGGGACATGTGGGTGCAGGGAGAACCGTGACCCCAAGGAATTAGGCCTGGGGCCCAAGCACCCTGCAAACTTCAGAGTGAGAGCAGATAGGTCAGTGGCTGGTGCTATCCAGAGGGCCACCCACCAGCCAACGGCTGCAGCAGGCTACACGGACTGACCACCAGTTCTCAAGCTCTGATATGTAGGCTCTGCTGCGTCTTAGCTTCCTCCCCTCTCCTGAGCCCTTTTCCTGCTCTGCAGAATGGAGATGCAGGATTGCTGTAAGGATCACTAATACGGTGCCATATCTGAGCAGTTCCAGCTAGGAGGTTGTCTCTGACGGAAAATGGCTGCAAGGCATGGGTGGAATTTCAGACCTTGGAGTGGCCGTTGACTCCGCTCACCCCAAGCTGCTGCCACATTGGTTCTGGGAGACAGGGAAGATGAGCAGGTTTTTATCTGTGGATGCTCCATCTCCCCTTCTGTACGGAACCATTCCCAGCATCCATGCCCCTTCCGGGCCCCACAGCTCCTGCACATCTCTCTACAATCAGTTCCCATGCTCCATTGTGATTGATTGTTTGCATGTCATCTCCCAGCTCCTTGTGAGCCGCTCAAGGGCAAGAACCAGATGTACTCATTTGAGTATCCCCTGAGCCTGGCACAGAGTGGGTCAATGTTGGGTGGATGGACGGATGGATGGATGGCTGGATCTCAAGGATGAATGAACAAAGATTAATAATCTAGTGGGTGGATGAATGTTAAATATACAGATAGATATTTGATTGCCTGGATGAATAAAATCATTCATGCACCCAAAACTATGTATTGAATAGTTTTTCTACAGCAGGATAAATGGGTGGATGGGCAATGATGAGGTGAGAGTGCACGAGTAGAAGGAAGAGAATGAGAAGGTGGGGTGGAGGGAGAAACAGCATAACAGGTGAATAAGCAGAGAATAAACTGGAAAAATGCCTGAGCGGACAGATGACCCGTGTTCACACGTTCACGGTCCCCTCTGAGGATGTCAGTGTCTGTGAGCCGAAGGAGTCGTTCCCAAGGTCCCAAGGAGGAGGGCTTGGGAAAAAGAATTCACAAACACTCTCTTTCTGTCTATTAAAAATGTATTTTTTTTCTCTAAATAAACTTTGAACCCACTTCCAAGTATGTTTGGAAAGAGCAGTGATGGCTTTCATGAAGGGTAAATTATAAGTGCTCCGCTTGGAGCTGTGTTTAGGGACCTTCAGAAATGCATGCAGTCCCCAAAGCGAATGCTAAAATGCGAACGAGACAAGAAACACATGGCGGGAATGACGCTGTCAGGCAGGCTTGCTGCGAGCACATGTGCTTTACTGTTGATATTCGGCAAGTGTTCCAGAAAGAGGCCTTTCCTGAAACGGAGGTCAGTGAGAATACTCCCCTTCTCATAAATCCTTGGGAAATAAACCAGGCCTGTCCCCCACACACATGCGGCTAATTATCTGGGGGCGCAGGCGCTCCCCAGAGAATGGTTAGAAGCAGTTCACCCGGGCAAGGTCTGCCCCCAGGGTTTCCAACAGCCCTGGCTTGAGAGACCCATAGCCACTTGCCCTTGGTTCATAAACTGGCATTTTCCCAGCCCAGTGGGCAGAGAGGAACAGGCATAAAGAAGAAAAATCTAGCCCTGACCAGTTTGGCTCCATGGATAGAGCGTTGGCCTGCAGACTGAAGGGTCCCAGGTTCGATTCCAGTCAAGGGCATGTACCTTGGTTGTGGGCACATCCCCAGTAGGGGGTGTGCAGGAGACAGCTGATCGATATTTCTCTCTTAGCTATTTCTCTCTTATCGATGTTTCTAACTCTCTATCCCTCTCCCTTCCTCTCTGTAAAAAATCAGTAAAATATATATATTTTTTAAATAGAAGAAAAGATCTCATCTCCTTTCCTAATTCCCAGCAATGATCAGACCCAGACACAGCCACCAATGGACACCCCAGAATCCAGAGCTTCTTGGCGTGGTCGCTGATGACCATTCACCTTAGTCCAGGTTAGCCCGGGCCAGCCTCTCCGAGGACCAAGGCAGATTGCATGTGGTCCCTGCTCTGTGGGGCTCACAGATGGGCAGACAGCTCCATCCAGTGCACCAAGTGCAAGTAAAAATCTGTGGCCCAAGAGTGGGCACCCAGGAAGACATCCCAGAGGAGGGTTCATGTCTTAGCTGGGTCTTGAAGGATGAGTAGGAGTTTTTCTGGCAAGAAATGGGAGAATGGACATTGAAGACATGAGCAAAACAGCTCAGGGGTTGTGATGTGATTTGGGCCAGGTGTTCTGGCAAAAAGTGGGCCTGGAGTGATGTATGGAAGACAAGTAGGGGCTGGGCAGAGCAGGCCAGAGAGGGAAGTCTGGGTCAGCCTGGAATGGCCTTGGCCAAGGAGCTCAGACTGTCCTAAGAACAGTGAGGAGCTTGGGGGTGGCTTTACAGGGAAGTACAGGATCCGATCTGTGGTTCAGAAGGACTGCCCTGACTGTGGGGAGAGAATGAAGGAAACTGGGAAGCCAGGGAGGGAGGAGGCTGCCACCATCGGTCCACAGAGAGCTGCCAGGGCCGTACTTGTTCTTTCTCTCCTGACTCTGTGATTTGGGGTGAGCTAACTTCTTGGTGCTGCAGTTCCACATCTGTAAAAAGGGGATAATAGTACCCACTGCACGGGGTTGTTTAGGGTCACAGTCATACACTTAGAGCACCAGCACAGGGCCGAGGCGTGGCCAGCCATGTAGGGTGACAGCCTGGCGCCTCTCGTATTTAGAGGCGGTGCTCAGGAAGTGTGGATGGGATGGATCCACCCACACTCCCGAGGGATGGTAGGTGGTGATGCTGTTCACAGAGACAGGGATTCAGACAGAGAAATGGGGTTGGGTGTAGACTAAGAGCTCTGGTTTAGGCCATTCAACCAGCTTCCACTGTAATTGGTGAGGGGCTTCTGTTCCATCTCATCTAGTCCTGAGGCAGAGCAGCCTGTGGCTCAGAGTGTGAACCCTGGCACCAGACCACCAGGGGCCAAATTTCAGTCTTGCTGCTGGAAGCTGTGTGACCTCAAGCCAGTGACTTGCCCTCTCTGGGTCCCAGTTTCCTCCTCGATAAAGTGAGCTGGAGGGTAGCTGTGAAAATCACATTAGGATTGGTGTGACCTGGCACACGGTCCGTGCTCCAGCAGTGCACACTGCAGTAGCCCTCGTGGCAGCAGTCATAGAAATAATTGCTGGTGGTTTATGAACCCAGAACTGGTGTCCCTGGGTATTGTACACTCACAGCTTGGCTCCAGCCTCCCAGCCCCTGAACACCCAAGGCAACTGGCACCAAGTAAAGTACATGAGGCTTGAAATATGTTGTAAGAAAGAAAATCATATTTAAAGGGAGGGAGAAAGGAAGCCAAGTGGTTTCAAGTGTGTTTCCCAGACCCACAGCAACAGCACATCCCCTGGGAACATAATAAAAATGCAAACTCTCCGGTCACTCCAGCCCCACTGAATCTGAAACTGGGGTGTGGTGGAGCACACTCCCCCGCCCCCCCCCCCCCCAGCACTTTGGAAAATAACCCCGGCCCTCCCCCCTCACAGAGCTGGGTGGACCTAGGATGGGGCACCCAGGGGTCTCTGGCCCCGCGATGGCATCCGGCGAGAGGGGAGTCCAGGCAGTCCTCATTTCTTTTAAGGAAACAAAGCAAGTGCTTTGGAATTAGACACAGCTAGGTCTGCTCCACACCGGCTGTGTGACAGGACAAGTCCCTTCCCTTTGAGCCTCTTTTACTTCATCTGTAGCGTAAGGTGGATGCCACCTCCCTGGCAGGGGCGCTGAGCAGAATAAATGAGCAGACATCTGTACAACCCCCAGCACAAAGCCTGGCACACGGGAGGTTCGCCAGCAGGGGCCACCTTCCTTGCTCCCCGCAGCATTCCAGCTCTGGGAACTACCCTCCCATTGCAGACGCCTGGCCTCCAGCTGCATCAGGACCTGGGCCCACGGAGGGGGCTGCCGCTCAGCAGGAGGCTCGCAGCTTTCCGGGCCCTGCTCCCTAAGCCCCTGCCCAGCAAGCACCCCCCAGAGTCAGGCAGTTCCATAGCCCGGCCGGAGCGACACAGGACTTCGGGACAGACAGACAGGGGCCACTTGTGTCTGGGGACACCCGGGCTTCTCTGACCAGACTGTGGCCTCTGAGTAAATGGGAGATGGCCCCAGGCAGTCCCCAGTGTCACCGCAGGCAGGAGCCCTAGGGGCCAGGTGGGTCTAGGGAATACTGGTGGCTGCACACAGCTGGCCTGCCCACACCCCTTCCAGCTGCCCAGAGCACAGGCCCCTCCCCACCAGTGCCTCCCACAGGCAGTGCCACGTGCCAGCCCATGTCCTCCATCCTCAGCCAGCCAGGGAGCTGACCTCGGGGAGACACATTCTGATTTTCAGTCCTGGTGCCTACACCATGGTCCATTTCCCCAAACAGACACACTTAGGAGGACAGCATTGGTGCCAGCAAGAGCCCTGGCAGCCCAGGGCCCCACTCCTGGCTCCCGACTGGCTCTTCAGCTAGGACAGGTCACCTCACCTTTGGGTCTCAGTTCTCTTCTGTTAGTGGAGCCAGTCATGTCACATCTCTCTCACGTGGCCGCAGAAGCACTCAGCACGGGGCCTGCACAGGCTCCCAACCTGTCAGCGGCCGCCCCCTCCCCAGGCTCTCTTCGCCCACCCCCCAGTCCGGGTCTGGTGCGCCACCAACGTGAGTAGTGGGTCTGGACCCCTTGATATAGTTTTAAATGCTTTTATTAAAGCTCCTACAGACTCAGGGAGGAACCAGCCTGGAAACTGCAGGCATTTTGGATGGTGTGAGGCGGGCATGTCAAAAGCAGGCACAAGTCATTGGGGCCCCCAGTGTGGGCAATGGCATATGGCCTTTTAATGCATGGGCCTCTGAGAGCCATCTCTGGGCCCCTTCCATTTTGTAGGGTACCCGGTATATTGAAAAAATAATAAGTGCCAAGAAGCGGTTATGGAAATGGTGGACTATTGTAACCGCTCCCCTTCAGTGAGCATCTGCCTGGGCGGGAGGCAGGCGACAGGGTCGGCCGCTGCACGGCCCCGCCCTCTACAGCTGTCTGACTCTGAGAATCAGTTCATCCCTGTGTGCTTCGGTTCCTACATCTATAAAATGGAGATAATAATAGTAGCCTTCCTCGGGTTTGAGGCATATATGAGTCAACATGGAATTGAGATTACCACCAAGCAGAAACACTCAATAAACGGTGCCGCCAAGCTCTTGTTTTTATTAAACACTGTCAGGGGCTGCGTGGCTGCTCGGGACTGTCGGCTCCTTTGGAGAGAACATCAGTGTCCACATGTGAGACTCAGTGAATGTGCGGTTGGGACCACCTGCCAGCTCCCTCCCCTCTCACCTTGCCATGGGCTCTGTTCGTTTGGTCACTGAATGATACGATGTCAAGGCAGGCTGGCCCAGTCTGGTCATCTGGTCATTGGGGCAGTAGGGACCTGTCTCAGCAGCAGGAGCTGCTGGTTCTAAACAAACATCCTGGTGCTAAACAAACATTTGCTCTACAACCCGACAGCCTGTGGCATTGCTTTTCCAAACTGCTTTGGGACTTTCCAACAAGCATCAGGGCTCGGGACCATCGGGCTCCCTGCAGTGTGGTGGGTGATGGAGGATGCCTGCGGGGTCACAAACCCCTTTGGAATGAGCTGTATTTGCTGAACAAGGGGCCGTGGTTTTAATTCCCAGAGGACAACGTGGCTCGCGGTGCTGGCCCAGCCCACGCAGCCCACCAGCTGGCCAGCCTCTTGGGGAGTCAGTGCCCGCCAAGAGCACCATTTTCCCTGGCCCACGAGGTGTGCCCAGGACCTGACTCCCTCCTCTGAGGGACAGAGGGCTTTGTCAGGCCAGGCTGGAAATGAGCAGGAGATCACTCCAGCCCGGGTGGTCTGATACTTGTAAAACAAAATTATCTGCAGAAATTTTTTTAAACATTTTTTTTCTAATTACAGTTGACATACAATATATTAGTGTCAGGGTTACAACATAGTGATTAGCCATTTAGGTGATTTATGAAGTGATCACCCCAATAAGTCTACTACCCACATGGTACTATACATAGTTATTACACTACTATTGCCTATATTCCCTATGCTGTATTTTACATCCCATGATAGTTTGTATTACTTAATCCCGTCACCTTTTTCACTCAACCCCCAACACATTTCTATCTGGCAGCCATCCGTTTCTTTCTCTGTATCTATGAGTTTGCTTCTGTATTGTTTATTTTGTTTTTTAGCTTTCACATAGAAGTGAAAGCAAACAATATTTGTCTTCCTCTGTCTGACTTCTTTCACTCAGTATAATACCCTCTAGAAGATCCATCCATGTTGTCACAAATGGTTATATTTCATTCTTTTTTATGGCTGAGTAATATTCCATTGTATATATGTATCACATCTTCTTTATCCATTTATCTATCGATTGACATTTGGGTTGTTTCCATATCTTGGCTATTGTAAATAATACTGCAGTGAACATAGGGATGTGTATATCTTTTCAAATTAGTGGTTTGGGTTTTTTCAGATAAGTGGAATTGCTGGGTCATATGGTAGTTCTATTTTTAATTTTTTGAGGAACCTCCATACTGTTTTCCATAGTGGCTGTATCAATTTACAAATTCACCAACAATGCATGAAGGTTCCCTTTCCTCTATGTCCTCACCAACACTTTTTTTTTATTAATAATTTTTTTATTGATTTCAGAGAGGAAGGGACAGGGCAAGATAGAAACGTCAATGATGAGAGAGAATCACTGATTGGCTGCCTCCTGCATGCCCCCTACTGAGGATCAAGCCCACAACCTGGGCATGTGCCCTTGACCAGAATCAAACCAGGACCCTTCAGTCCACAGGCCGATGCTCTATCCACTGAGCCAAACCAGCTAGGGCCTCACCAACACTTGTTTATTGATTTATTGATGATAGCCCTTCTGACAGGTGATATCTTGTTGTGATTTTAATTTATATTTGGGAGAGATGTTTTAATGATTTGGTCTTAGAAGCTCAAATTCGGGGATCTCCCCTGATTTTTCCATTCAAGTGCACTTCCACCATGGCTCTGGGGCCCAGGCAACGTCGGGGAGCTCAGGCTGAAGGTCTGGAGGATTCAAATCACTTGACCCCAACTCTCCTCCCAGAGTTCTGAAAAGAGGGTCCAATAAAGGGGCCTCCATAGCCCACCAGGAGGAAGGGAGTCGCAGGCCTCAGCGGGTGTGGTGGGCCTGGAGGCCCTTCATCAGCTACAGGTCCCTCTCAGTATGAGCTGTTGTCTGTTATGGGTGCCAGAATCTTGTTACCAAGTCAACATGGACCTGGGCGTTTCCAGCATGACACTTGAGGCCTGCGTCTGGTATCGGGGAAAATCAAAGACGGCAACTAGCATGATTTCTGCTCTCAGTGCTCAGGTTTGCATCACTTACGAGGTCAAATCATCTCTGACAACAGTGCCAAGTCTGGCTACACAAAAGATAATATCCTTAACAAATGGTGTTGGGAAAACTGGATAACCACAGACAAAAGAATGAATTGGGACCTCACCTTACACCATAAACAAAAGAACTCAAAGATTTAAAAGGCAACAAAAACAAAAATAGAAAAATTGGGCTACATCAAACTTTAAAACTTCTGCACAGCCCAGTTGAGTGGCTCAGTTGGTTGATGTGTGAGCCACGTCCAGCGTGGTTCATGGTTCGGGATCTGAAGAAGGGCCACGCACAAATGACAGAGACGAGACAAGAAATAATAATTTGGAAATAATGGGGGCCAGGCGGAGAGTCCAACTCTAGGGGAAGGACTTCACTGGTGCCCAGGCCTTGCCAACCTTTTATTCAATTGTGGATACACATATAGCCCTTAGTCAGGCAGGCAATTCTGCTTACAGACAGACTATCTTAAAGGTCAGTAAATATTAGTAAAGATTTATTCTGAGACTATTTGGTCAGGAAATTGCTTGAGCCACCATTGTCTCAACTAAACAATCGGTGCATAACTCTGGCCCTTGCCAGGGCTCAAGGTTCACCAGCTTTCCAGGCTCCTTGTTTACACTTCTCTGATAGTGAAGACAGTGGGTAGCTTCCAACAGGTTGAGCATCGTCCTGTGCACCAGAAGGTTGCCAGTTCAGTTCCTGGTCAGGGCACATATCTGGGTTGTGGGTTCGAACCCTGGTTGGGGCATGTACACGTCAATGTTTCTCTCTCTTCTTTCTTCTATCATGTGCTTGGGTGAGAATTTTAAAAATTAAAAAATGAAACTTCTGTACAGCAAAGGAAACAACAAAATGAAAAGGTAACCTACAGAATGAGAGAAAATATTTGCAAACCATATACCTGATAAGCAGTTAATATCCAAAATATACAAAGAACTCCTACAGCCTTGGCCAGTGGTTGGAGCACTGGCCCAGGCATCAAGGGGCCGTGCGTTTGATTCCCGGTCAAGGGCACATGCCTGGGCTTCGGGTTCAATCCCCGGGCCCAGTTGAGTCAGGTACAGGAGGCAACTGATCGATGTGTCTCACAACAATGTTTCTCTCTCTTTCTCCTTCTCCCTCCCTCCCTTCCACTCTCTCTAAAAGCCAATGGGAAAAGTATCCTCAGGTGAGGATTAACCAAAGGAAAACAAAAAGAACTACAACTCAGTGATAAAAACAAACAATCCAATTAAAAAATGGGCAAATGATTTGCATAGACATTTCTCCAAAGAAGATGTACAAATAGCCAACAGGTATATGAAAAGATGTTTAATATCACTTATTATTAAGGAAATGCAAATTAAAACCACAATGTGAGATATCACCTCACATCCATTAGGATGGCCAGTAT
This sequence comes from Myotis yumanensis, assembly GCF_028538775.1. Taxonomy (NCBI): domain Eukaryota; kingdom Metazoa; phylum Chordata; class Mammalia; order Chiroptera; family Vespertilionidae; genus Myotis; species Myotis yumanensis. Next base: position 38,644,370 of record NW_027223756.1, on the reverse strand, counting down.
CCAAAAAAAACAAACAGAAAGTAACAGATGTTGGTGGGGATGTGGAGAAGTTGAAACCCTTGTACACTGTTGGTGGGCATGTGAAATGGTGTAGCCACTATAGAAAACAGTAAGGACGGCCTCAACAAATTAAAAATAGAATTGCCAGATGACCCTGCAATCCCACTTGTGGGTATTTATCCAAGAGTTGAAAACAGCATCTTGAAGAAATACTTGCTCCCCCATGTTTATAGCATTATCCGCAATAGCCAAGAGGTGGAAGCAACTCAGTATCCACCACCAGATGGGACGAAAGGATGAAGAATATGTGGTGTGTACATAAAATGGAATATTTATTGAGCCTTTAAAAAGAAGGAAATGGTCACTTTACCAATATGGGTGAACTTTTGAGTACATTGTACTAAGTGAAATGAGCCTCTCACAAAAGGACAGATACTGCAAGATTCCACTCATCTGAGATATCTAAAATAAGCACAGTCTTAGAAACAGAAAGTAGGATGGTGGTTTCTGGAGGGCTGGGGGAGGGGGAAGAGAGGGCTGTTCATGAATAAAGAGTTTCCAATTTTGCAAGATGAAAAAGTTCTGGAGACCTGTGCACAACACTGGACATATGCTAACACTAACGTACTGCACTCTTAAAAATGGTTAAATACGGTAAAATCTGTTATGCGTTCTTGACCACAATAACTTTTCTTTAATTACAAACATAGGGGTGCAAGAAAATAGCATGTTTTTAATTTTTTAATTTTGCTTAACCATCCTGATCTCAAGCCCCCAGTGCTGGCCAGAAATTCCTTCTCGCCTCAGCCTGCCCTGCAAAGGTCTCTCTCACTCGTTCTCAGAGGCCCTCCCTCCTCCCCATCCAGGATTCCCCCCTAACAAAAGTCGGAAGTGCCACTGACCCCCTGACCTGGGCTGCTTTTGCTTTACTGCCCCGTCCCAATCCCTGGATCAGGGGCACACAATGAGCTCCACTTAAAAACGGGAGGAATAAAGTATTCACAAGAAGGTGTTGCCAAGACCGGTTTGGCTCAGTGGATAGAGTGTCGGCCTGCGGACTGAAAGGTCCCAGGTTCGATTCCGGTCAAGGGCATGTACTGCAAGATTCCCTTGGTTGCAGGCACATCCCTAGCGGGAGGTGTGCAGGAGGCGGCTGATTGATGTTTCTCTCTCATCTATGTTTCTGACTCTCTATCTCTCTCCCTTCCTCTCTGTAAAAAATCAATAAAAATATATTTTAAAAAAAAGAAGGTGATAATAAAAACAAAAAATTAAATTAAAAAATAAAAACAGGAGGACGGAAAAGGGAAAACACACAGGCGTGTGCATACGTACAGCCATCCTGCATCAGACCGGACTCATGACCAGTCTGTCTCTCCTCAGTGGTTGTTCTGGGAATCTGGGAGGGGGGTGACCTTCGCAGGAAAGGGCAGTGCCTTGTCATACAGCCACAGACTGTGTCCATCAGGGCCCACCGCAGCGCCCGGCACGCAGGGGGCGGGCAGGATAGAGACGGGTATAAAGTGCCATTTCATTTGTAATCTAGTACATGCATCTCTGCACACCTTTCCCAAAAAAATAAAAGAATGAGGAGGGCAAAGGGGATGAAGGCAAAGGCAAGATGGTTCCCATCATCAGTTCAGAAAGGCTCCAGCCATGTAGGTGGAGAGCTGCATACTGAAAAGAAGCTGTGTTCTTGGCAATAAATCCCGAGAAACATAGAAGCATCTGCCAGAGCTGGCGGGGCTGGGAGGTGTTGAGGGTTCCAGCGAGCCCGGGCAGGACAGTGATGGGTAGGATAGCGCCTCTGATTGCCGAGTTCAAGCATTTGAAATGCCATGATGGTGTCTCTATGTGGTGTGCTGTCCCTGTTGCTGTATCGCCGTGGAGATTAAAAAGCATTGGTCAGGGCTTTCATAAGATAACGCCCACCCTCGGCCTTATATTTCTCTTCATTTGGAAGTTTCTCAGTTGCAAACTCTTCTACCTCAAGAGTTTCCAGATAATAAATCTTTTTTTATTTCGGAGGGATTGTGAGTGGATAAATGAGCAGATGATTAGTAACTGAATGAGAGAGTGAGGGGTGAGAACGCAACCAGCAGGGGAAGGCTGGGAGGAGCAGGGGCGAGGGATGGGTTTCTCCCCACACCTCTCCTCTCTGTCAGCCAGCAGGGTGGGTGGGTGGGCCACCGGCAGGCGGGCTGTGCCCAACCCACGGCTTCCCTTCTCAACGAGTCTATCCTTGTTTTCCTGTCTAGGGCCCCCTGGACGGCGTGGCAAGCCTGGAAGAAGAGGTGATCCCGGTGAGTCCCACGTTCTCCTAGTTCCTAAGCTTAGGCCTAGAAGTCTGCCCTTGGCCAGGGACTGAGCTGGATGCACCAGTCCCCATGGCACCTCATTTCTCAGGACCCTGGGTCCTGGGCCAGCTCGTCTCCTCCCTTCCAATTCCAGCCACTGCCCCTGGAGGCCACAGTGCCCAGTACCCCTTTCCCTGTCTTCTTGGCATCACAGGTCCAGTGACTGTCCCACCCATGTCCTTGGCACCCTCCGAATCTTATTATCAACCTCAGAAACGTCAGTCCCCCCTCTCACTCTGAAACAACCTCCCGGCCTTGCGGGAGCTGAGGGTGATCCCACCAGCCCACTGTCCCTGGTTCTCCTGGTGCCCCTGTCCCTCCCCAGACTTGGCCTGCCCTTCCCTTGGCAGAGGCACCAGAAAGATACTCCTCCCTCCTCCATTCGACCTGCAGACTCTCCTGTCCGTGCGTATCTCCCCTCCTGCCATCTTCATTTCACCCAAACACACTTGCTCTGCACAGCCCCTGCCCGAGACACACAGAGAAGCTTCCTCAGAGGCACCCACACACCAACCCTGTCCTGGCTCTTCCGCCTCCCCTTCCGCTCATCCCAGCCCCTCCTGTCTCTTTTCACTGTCACTCCGCTGACGTCATCTGATGGTCATGCCAGCAGATGCTTTGCCGTCATTATCTTCCTTGATCCTCGCTGTTGGCCACCCCCACGTCCCCACCCTGTATTCCCAGCTCAGCTCTAGCCTGTGTCTCCTCCCACATCTCTGACCCCCTTCTTTTTGGCCTTTTCTATATATATATACTCCATTTGCCTCTTACATGAATCTGCTCTTGGCCCTCTTCTCTCTTCTCTCCCACTCCTACGCAACGGCACCCCCATGACACTGACAATGACCCCCTTCCTGACTCCAGCTACGCTATCTCCTCTGGAGTTTGGACTTGGCCCCACTGAACCAGCTCCTCCGCTAGCCTGCTCTCCCCAGCTCCCCATCGCAGGGAGAAACCTCCAGCCTCCGCTTCCCTATGCAGACACCTGGGCATCATCCGGGACCCCTCCCTCCCCTCTCCCACACCAAACCCTGGTCAGTCTCCTCACAGTACATCTCAGTGCCCCCTTCTTGGTCCTCACCCACAGCTCCTGCAGCTCTCATCACCCCTCCCCCGTGTCCCCACCTCCAGCCTCACCAGGGGTGTCTGAGGCCCTCCCACTCTGACCCTGCACTCCTGGCCTCCCCTCCCCAGGATGTCATCTCCTCTTCCCAAACTCACACCCCAAGCTCAGTCTTCTTTAAGTCTAGTGCAAGCACATCTCCAAAGTCTTCACTTTTCAGCACAGAGTAAATGCGCAAACAGTGAGTGAAGGAGTGAATGCGTGCGTGAACGCATGCTCAGCCCCTCAGCAGCTTCTACAGGAGGGCACGGTGTGATGCCAGAGGGGATCACCACCAACGGGACCCCCAGCGATTGGGCCGGGGAGCTGACCAGGCTCTCTCTGAGCCTCCGACTCTTCTCCCTGGTGCTGGGCGTGGGCCTCCTGCCCGCTGTGCTGCATGCTTGCATTATCTAGTTCCTTCTGTAGAGGCCCCCAGATAAACTCGCTAGAGTGCCCTGGTAGGAAATGCCGTCATGGCTCTCTGTGTGCTTTGACTTCCAGAAGCTGAAGGCTGTTTCATGTTTGATTGCCATGGCTTCCTTTACTTTAGATTTTGTGTGTAAACACACACACACACACACACACACACACACACACATATACACACACACACACATACACACACACACACACACCGCGGGCCTGCAGATACGCATTTCATCACTCAGTTCTTGTTTCCGTCCTCATAAAATGTTTTATTGCCTTTTATTGTAAGCTCCTGACATCCATTCTGGAAGGAGGTGAGGAATACAAAGTGACTTTTTCTAGGGAAATGTATATTACTCAACTTACTCAAAAACCCGTTAGAATTATGACTCCAGTTTACAGCAATCGAAAAGCCACAGAAAGATAAGGACTTACTGGGCCCCTGATACTGTGCGCTGAGTCCTTTCAAGTTCCCCAAGTCTTGTCACCCTCACAGACCCTACAAGACAAGCATCTGTTATTCGCCCCGTTTTGCAGATAAGGAAACTGAGGCTTCAAAGGAAGAAGTGTCTTGTCTAAGGCCGGCGTTGGGCAAGGGGTGGCAGCACCTCGCCCCTGGCCGCCCTTTCCCAGGCGGTGTCCTGATCCCCTGCCTGTCGAGAATGGTGTGAACAGCCCTGAGCAGATGTTCCCCTCTGATTAGCTTTGGCTGCGCCTGGTGTTTATATCCAGTTTCACACACACGCACATCCTGGCTTTGGCACCTTCCGCTGTAAAACCAGACCTTTTCCTGTGTCCCGGGAGCCTGCCTGGTGGACAGTGTCTGCCGAGATGCCTTCCTGCCGCTGCTGCATACCTGCAGACCTGCAGACAGCCGCTCCTGTTCGCCCGCAGGGTGGGCGCTCTCTAGCTGCAGAGGGGCCTTTGCCTGGAGAATGCCTCCGTGGCCCTGCAGTGCTTGTGCGCCTGTCCTAATAGAATGAATGCTCATCTCCCCACTGGCCCATTCGCAGCTGGGGAAGCTCGGCACTGCTCTTGCCCTCTGGGGTCATCTTTCCAGGGTCATTGAGCAAGATACTTTCTCCTTCTAGATGCCCCCCTGGCCCCAAGAACCTCTATTGCTCCCTCAGCTTCCCCGGGCTCCCCTGACTCCGCCAGCCTGAGACACCTCCCTCTGTCCCAGCACAACCTGGTGGTGGTTGTCTCCTCTGAAAACTTGTCTTTCCCCTCCACCAAAGCAGAGGCTCCTGGGGCAGGAGCTGGGGCTGGACCCACAGGCACTCAGGAGATGGTCAATAAAAGCTTGCTGACAGGAATGGGGAGGGCAGAGAGGAGGGAGAGGGAAAGAAGGACTGGTGGGCCAATGAAGGATGAAGGCTGAGGATGCGGGAAGAAACCAGGAGGAAGCAATCAAATGCTGCTTGGCTGATGCTGTGCTAAATCAGTGGAGACAAATGGAGGCACTCACAGACTCTCACAGCTCCCAGCCTTAGATCAGCAGGTTCAGCGCTAGGGTTTTTTATCCACCCTAAACCCAAGAAACCCTTTCTAAAAATCCAGTGGGAAAACTTCTAAAATGGTGGGTTAAGGACCTCTGAAAATCTCCTCCTTTATAAAAGCAGCAAGAAAACTAAGAAAAAATGGACCTTTCTGCAACTATGGAAATAAATGGAAAACTTGCAACAACCCCTTTATTCAAGGAAAAAATTATAAATCTTGCTAAGAACAGCAGTGTTTGTAACATTTTACTTGCCCATCTGCTCAGTTCCATACCCTTAAAAAAACATCAGCCTTCCTGGCCAGGTAGCTCAGTTGGTAGAGCTTTGTCCCAGTACGCCAAGTTTGCGGGTTTGATCCCCAATCAGAGCATACACAAGAATCAACCAATGAATGCACAAATGGGTGGACAACAAATCGATGTTTCTCTCTCGCGCACGCACGTTCTTGCTCTCACTCTCGCTCTGTCTCTCCCTCCCTCCCTTCCTCTCCCCCTCTCTCTCATCAATAAATAAATAAAAATTAAAACAAAAACATAAGCCTGACAACCACAGTACCTGTGGAAAGTAGCAGCCATCAAAGGAGACAGGCAGGGTTGAAGGTCCCCAGATGCTCATTTTCAAAAGATTGTCACCATCTGACATGTCTGTAAACTCCCTGGAAAAGCTTGTGCACAGGACTTGCCTTTATTTGACCTGCTGCAGAGCATGCTCATCGGGAAAGCCCTGTGTCTAGAGCAGGGGTGGGCAACCTTTTTGTGAGTGCGTGCCAAAACCAGCAAAATCTCTGACTCAAAATTCTTCTGCGTGCCAACCCTAATTTTTTTAGAACATGTTACGCCTACTTGATATCTCTTAAGGTGTACGTATGTGAAGAACCTTGAAGAAATAATAAAATTCATTCGAGCAACAAAAACACAGTAGATGATGATGAAAAATACATTTATTTTTTAATGTATACATGTACACTGATAGTCGGACAGAAAACTTTGATTCCTTTTGATATTATCATTGGGACTTTTGCTGCTGCATCACTGATGACAGAGATTTTACATCAGGTTTATATTTTGTGACCTTCAGAGATATGCACGAGCTACTACTTTCATCCATCAGGCTACTCTTATTATGAGACTTAACAAAATTCATCACTGAGAACAAAGATTCACAAGCGTATGTGGATGAAACCAAAACACTGGTCGGACCTAGGAAGGCAGGGAGAGTTAAGGCAGAGGCATAGAAATTGCTCTTCCCCTCTCTCGTCAATCCATGTCTATGGTCTTTAAGATAACTTGTTATGTAAAATTATTTATTTATCTAAGATGCACCTACACTGAATTTATCTGAAAAAATAAAAAAAAGTCGATATTAAGAAAAAAATTGTAAATGGAAGATTATAAGAGAGGGTTTCGCGTGCCAGCAAACGTTACTGGCGTGCCATGTTTGGCACGCGTGCCAGGGGTTGCCCACCCCTGGTCTAGAGTGCTTGCCTGAAACACTCAGTGGCAACTGTGTGACTTCACGGTTGCCTGAAGGGGTGATACCCGTTGGAACGAACAAGAAGCTGACACAAACACTTAAACAAAAATCTAGGTGATGAGATGTCTAAAGGGGCACTGCAAAGCTCCAACGTCCTGCGAGGGCACGTGCATGTGAAGGGGTGTGCGCATGTTCGGGGAAAGCCTGAGAGTCTCGGTCTTTCACTTCTGCTCCAGCAGGCAGTGAAGGCACAGCAGAGCCGTGAGGGCAGAGCACCGAGTGTCGCTCCCGCCTACATAAAGCCCCTTGGCACCAAGTGGGAGACTTACTGGATAAGACATTAAAGGAAACGTCCATCTATGCTGATCATAAGCTAACCAAGCAGAGAATTCAATAGCTGCACATGACAAGGAATGCACACCTTAGAGACTCCAGGAAAACCCCTAAACACTGAGCAACAATAACAACCAACAGCACCAATAAACCCTAAAGAGTAGGAGCAGAACAAGATACTGGGGCGGGGGGGGGGGGGGGGGGGGCCGGGAGGGGGGAGGCCGGGGGAAGGTCAAGGGGGCAAAAAAAAGGAGACATACGTAATACTCTTTGTAATACTTTAAGCAATAAAACAAAATTTAAAAAAAAAAGTAGGAGCAGAATCTAATTTTCAGAGTAGTCACATTAAATTACTATAAATGCCCAGTTTTTAATAAAAAAAAATTATGAGACATACAAAGAGACAAGAAAGTATGGCAATAAACAGGGGGAGAAGCCATCAATAGAAACTGTCTCTGAGAAAGCCCAGATGGAAATGCTAGACAAAAGAATCATGTTTGCTGTTTTAAATATATTTAAAGGAAACCATGTCTAAAGAATCAAAGGAAAGCCCAAGAATATGTACCACCAAATGGAGACCATCAATACAGGGAGAGAAAGTATTAAAAAAAGAAGCAAATAGAAACTCTGAGGTACAGTAACTGAAATGAGAAATTCACTAACGGGGCTCAACAGTATTTGGGCTAGCAGAAAAAAATCAGCAGACTTGAAGGTGGGTCCGTTAAGATTATTCAATCAAAGGAAGAAAGCAAAGAGGAGAAGCAAGAGAAAGAATCAGAAGAAATACATGAAGAAGAATGGCCTGGACCTTCCCAAATTTTTTTTATATATTTGTGATTATGACTTAGCACAGCAAAAAGATGCAGATTAAAGTCAGCAAAAGTAAGAGGAACATAGGGCCCCAACTTCCAATATTCCCCTCCCGTGGAGTTGTACAAACAGCCCTAAGTCTCCCAGTAATGATGTGTGACAGCATGTGTGATGTTTGCTAAGCAGGGAAACTCCCTTGAGACTTGCTGTCTAGGGTTTTATTGAATGCCCATGTAGCTGACCTTCATTATTCAGTCTCCAGCCCCTCCAAAGGTCAAACAGATACAGCATGGCCAAAACTCCACCGTAATTCACATTGCTGCCGTAAACTACCTGGCGTGGCCCCAGGCCCCAGGTATTCAGACACTCCTATTAACCGCATAGTCCAAGGAGTGGAAGGTTATCTCCCTGCAGCTGGTCAGGATCGGTTCTTTCTTTGGAATGTGCAGGTTGTGGACAACTCAGGTCTGTTGAGTAACCCTTTCCTACACACTCTCATGGCTCTTTCTTGTCACTCAAGAATCAGCACAAAGCCCAGCCAGCGTGGCTCAGTGGTTGAGTGTCGACCCATGAACCAGGAGGCCACGGTTCGATTCCCGGTCAGGGCACATGCCCGGGTTGTAGAGTGGGTCCCCAGGGTGGGGCATGCAGGAGGCAACTGATCAATGATTCTCTCTCATCGTTGATGTTTCTAACTCTTTCTCCCTTTCCCTCTCTGAAAGCGATACAAATATATATATTTTTTAAAAAGAATCACCACAAATGTGACCTCCTCAGAGAGGCTTTTGGTAATCAACCATCCTTTAAAAATGAAGGGGAAATTAAGTAATGCCCAGGTAAACAAAAATGGGAAGAATTTATCACTATCAGATCTGACCTACAAGAAGCAATAAACAGTTTCCTTCAGTCTGAAATGAAAGGACACTAGAGAGCAATTTAAGTCCACACAGAAATAATGAATTACAGTGAAGGTAACTACATAAGTAAATGTGAAACACAATGTAAGTGTATTTTTATTTACAACTTTTTTCTCTATTCTAATTTAAAAGTCAATTGCATAAAGCAACAATTATAAAATTGTGTTTATGAGTTTATAATGTGTAAAGTGGTAAAGGATAATGAACAGGGCTATATTGGAGCATAGTACTTATAAACAATTAAAAGTAAATTATTTCTAATCAAAACCATATTATCTTAAATTAAGATGTTAATTTTAATTCCCAGGACAACCACTAAGAAAATAACTCCAAAAAATAGAATTTAAAAAATGAATGAAAACGTTACGCTAGAAAACATCTACTTAGCAGAAAAGAAGCAGTAGTGAAGTAATAGAGGAATGAAGAAGACATAAGACATAGAAATTAAGTAGCAAATTCAAACACATAAGCCTTACCTTATGAGCAATTACATTAAATATAAAAGAGTTAAACAATTCAATCAAAGTCAGAGATTGGCAGAATCAATAAAGAAATAATATAATTTAAAAAACATTCAACATCATTAATCATTAGGGAAATGCAAATCAAAACCACAGTAAGCTATTATCTCATACCCATTAGGATGGCTACTTTTTTAAAAAATCAGAAAATAACAGGTGTTGGCAAGGATGTAGAGAAATCGGAATCCTTGGAATCTTTTGATGGCAATGTAAGATGGTACAGCCACTCTGGAAAATAGTATGGTAATTCCTCAAAAAATTAAAAATAGAATTAGCATATGATTCAGCAATACCACTGGAGAGTATATATCTAAACGAACTGAAACCAGGGGGCAGACACTCCGACTAGTAGGTTAGCTTGCTGCTGGGGTCTGGCTGATTGGGACTGAGTGAGATGGGCCAGACACACCCTGGAGCCCTCCCGCGGTCCCTCTCTGTCTGGCCAACCTCCCTCATCCCTCCCTGGCCCTAATCGTGCACCGGTGAGGTCCCTCAGCCTGTCCTGCGCCCTCTCACAATCCAGGACCCCTCAGGGGATGTTGGAGAGCCAATTTTGGCCCAATCCCACAGGCCAGGCCAAAGGACCCTACTGGTGCATGAATTCGTGCACCAGGCCTTTAGTCTATATATAAAAAGCTAAGCGACCATCCGACCGGTAGCTATGACATGCAATGACCACCACGGGGTAGACACTCCAACCTGTAGCTGTGATGCGCACTGACCCCCAGGGGGCAGATGCTCAATGCAGGAGCTGCCGAACTGCAGTGACTTGGTAGCGGCAGTTCTCAGGTGACGCACCCCGGAACCAGAGAGGATGGAGCCCGATTCTGGGATGTGTCACCCAAGAACTGCCCTCTCACAATCTGGGACCCCTCAGGGGATGTTGGAGAGCCAGTTTTGGCCCTATCCCCGCAGACCAGGCCAAGGGACTCCACCCGCCAGAGGGACCCTGCTCACTCCACAGAGGCCCTTCGAGCCCCAGCACCACCCCAGGTGCGACCGGGAGGGATCATGGGAGATTGGCTCCAGGGCGTATCTGGCCCATCTCAACCAGTTCTGCCCCGCCAGCCACCTTCTAATTAATATCCTTTCAATGTGCCCGAATCTGTGCACTGGGGCACTAGTACATGATATTATCAAATAAAAGGCAAAACCACATCATCATCCTAATACATGAAGAAAAGAGCATTTGACAAAATTCACAGCCTTTCATGATTTAAAAAAAAAACCCCTTGCCGAAACCGGTTTGGCTCAGTGGATAGAGCGTCGGCCTGCGGACTGAGGGGTCCCGGGTTCGATTCCGGTCAAGGGCATGTACCTGGGTTGCGGGCACATCCCCAGTGGGAGATGTGCAGGAGGCAGCTGATCGATGTTTCTCTCTCATCGATGTTTCTAACTCTCTATCTCTCTCCCTTCCTCTCTGTAAAAAATCAATAAAATATATTTTAAAAAAAAAAAAAAAACCCTCAACAAATAAGAATTTTAAAAAAAACTTCCACAATTTAGTAAAGGGCGTTTATGAAAAACCCATAGCTAACGTTATACTTAATGGTGAAATAGTGAATACTTTTCTCCTAAGATCAGGAACAAGACAATGTCCACTCTTGCTACTTGTACTAGTATTTATCATTGTATTGAAGGTTCTGTTCAGGGCAATTAGGCAAGAAAAAGAAATAAGGTGCATGCAGGTGGGAAAAGAAGAAGTACAACTATTCTACTTACTGACCCCATGATCTTGTTTGTATATAGACAATTCTAAAGAATCCACCAAAAGTGTATTGGAGCTAACAAACATGCTCAGCAAGATTGTGCGATACAAGATCGTTATACAAAAGTCCATTTTATGCCTAGACACTAGCAATGGAGAATTTTTAAATGAAATTAAGAAAACAGTTCCATTTGCAAAATTATGAAAAAGAATAAAATACTCGGGAAAGAAGACCTAAATAAATGGAAAGACATTCTAAATCCATGGACTGGAAGATGATACAATGTTAATATGGCAATACTCCACAAATTGATTTATAGATTTGATGCAATTCCTCAAAAATCCTAGTTGGATTTTCTTTTTAGAAATTGACAAACTAATCCTAAAATTCATATGAAAATTCAAAGAATCCAAAATAGCCAGAACTTGCCCTGGCCGGTTTGGCTCAGTGGCCAGAGGGTCTCGGGTTTGATTCCCATTAAAGGGCACATACCTTGGTTGCAGGTTCAATCCTCGGCCTCAAGAAGAGTATTATAAAGGGGCATATGCGGGCCCGGCCAGCGTGGCTCAGTGGCTGAGCATCAACCTACGAACCAGCAGGTCATGGTTTAATTCCCAGTCAGGGAACATGCCTGGGTTGCAGGCTCGATCCACAGTGTGGGGTGTGCAGGAGGCAGCCAATCAATGATTCTCTCTCATCATTGATGTTTCAATCTCTCTCTCCCTCTCCCTTCCTCTCTGAAATCAATAAAAATATTTTTTAAGAAAGGAAGGATAAATAAAATTTTGTGATTATACCAAAAATCACTGAAGTGTATACTTTTTTTAAAAAGTGAATTTCATGGTATGTGAATTATATCTCAAAAGAGTGTGGGAGTTTTTTATCTAATATGTTTACTTCCCACTCAGGCTTCTAAGCAGCACTACTGCCTGCCCTGCACAGTTTCTGAGCAGGGCACCTGCTGGAGCCCCCTCCATACCCAGGCTGCCCTGCTAGACCCTGAATTCCAGGGTCTTATACCTGACCATGCCATCAGAGCCAAAATGCTGGAGGCCTGTCGGAGGTGTCATTTAAACAGGAGATTCTTCAAACCTGTTGTATAGTCAGGGTTTGTTCTGCAACATGGAGCCAAACGATGGAAAACTACATCTGTGTTTCTCTTCTCCCTACAATCTTAGGTGTGTGTGTGTGTGTGTGAGAGAGAGAGAGAGAGAGAGAGAGAGAGAGAGAGAGTATATGTTATAGAGCCATGCGCTACATAACTACATTTTGGTCAACAACAGACCGTACATATGACAGTGGTCCCATAAGATGAAATAGGAGCTGGAAATTTCCTATTGCCTAGTGACATCATAGTCATCACAACATTGTAGTGCAACACGTTGCTCAGTTGTTTGTGGTGATGTTGGTGTAAACAGAACTACCGTACTACCTGTTGTATAAAAGTGGACCACATACACTTACGTACAGTACCTAAGAGTTGATCGTGATAATTAACAGCACTGTTACTGGTTAATGCATTTACTATATACTATATGTTTTATTGTTATTTCAGAGTGTAGTCTTTCTACTTATATATTTTTTAAAAGTTTGCTGTGAAACAGCTTCTGTGTTACACCAGCAGCAGCCTCATCCATCTCGAGTTTACCAGGCCTCTTGATTGCATCATCCCTCGTGTTTGATTTAATCTCATGTTGTCTCGTACAGTAACGTGCTGTACAGGTTTGTAGCCTGGGAGCAAGTAAGTACACTGTGATGGTCACACAACAACGAAATCGCCTATCAACATGGTTTTCAGGACAAATCCCCGTTGTTAAGCTGCGCGTGACTGGAATCCCAGCCTGCGTGTGTCTTGGTGCCTCTTCCGTGCCAGGGCTGTCCTGAGGACCTAGCGCATGCACAGTATCTCCCTCCGTCCTCATAGCAATCCAGAGGCACCTCCCCACCTCACAGGAGCAGCCTTTACCTCAGGGAAAACAGACACTCGCTCAGAGAGCCAGGGTGCTGAGGCCTCGACTCTCCCTGATAGAATCGGTCGAATTAAAGCCAGGCCTGAGGCCTCGGCTAGGGGCCCGGCTCACTAACTCATCATTGGCTCTGAATTTGCCAACCCCCAAGCCTCATTTCATCTCGGTTCACTCTGCTCCACTGGGGAAACCCCGGAGGCATGACTGAAGGTCGTCCTCATGCTGAGGTAGGTTTGGGTTTTCAAAAGTCAGGAGCCAAGGCCTGTTGTGGGAGGCAGAGGCCTGGGTCAGAGCCAGGGCCTCCTGGGCAGAGCAGGGAGCAGGAGAAGTGGGCGTCAGGAGTCCGGGCGCAACACAGAGCAGCAGGCGTGGGCTGTGAGCACGGACAGTGACCTGGTAGCCTCAGGCACCAAGGCCAGCCCTTACCTCCCGGCATGCAGTTGGGCACCTGCCAGGCAGTGGGAAATATTCTTCCCAGTTTGCTTTTCCATTTGGGAAACACTCAGGCAATGGTCATCCTGGGAGGAGGTAAGAGCCCAAGGTGGGCACAGTGGGGCGGCAGAAACTCTATACACCTCTGCTTACCTGTCAACAGGCCACTCGTGCACCCTCCAAACCTCAGGGTGCAAGTGGGAAACCCTGTCCAGCCACATCAGTTCAGTTAAAGAGGCCGCAGAGTCATGGACCCCTCTACTCTCTCACTCATTTCATTCACTTCCCAAGTCATCTGGCTCTTATTTACTTGCTCCCACATTCCTGACAGCAAAGTGAGCAGATCCAGCCAATGCCTGGGACACATGTTTGAAAGCTGTGTGCAGAATGAGCTGGGCCGTGGGGGGGACCACCACATGGTTGGATGGGGGCCCTCCAGCCAGCCTCACTCCCTAAGCAGGGACCCCTGGACAGCCTGAGCCAGGCCCTCCCCCCACCCACCCAGCATCTTGTGTACCCCGCTTGCTGCAGGCCCCAGATCCCGTCTCCAGAGGCGACTGCAGCCGCAACACAACCCCAGGGGGGAAGTGAGGTGAGGAGGGCGTAGCAGAGGCGATGGCCTGCCCGGCGCCCCTCATCTATTCCGCTCGCATTTACTAAGTGCATGTGCCTGCCAGGCCCTGTGCGAGGCAGGGGAGACGGTGGGGAGCTGAGCAGATGGGGCCCAGCTCTCAGGGAGCTGCCTTGCTGATGGGGCTGACAGATAATAAACAACACACAAATAAATAGTTAATCACTGAAGAGTGTGATTGGTGCTGGAAAGGAAATAGCAGGAAGCTGATAGAATTCAGTGGGGCCGAGGGTGAAGAGACGTCTTCAGACTTCATGCTCACGAAAGGCTTTTCCGAGGTGGTGGTTATGAACCACGGCCTGCCGAGCGCAGGAACACGGTAGATGTGAATGTCCTGAGGCCAAAGAGGGCAGGCCCTTGGGGAACCTAGAGCAGGTGGAGTGCGGTGGCCGAGTGTGGGCACTGACAGAGCAGGTGCACACAGGAGAGCAGGAGTTTGGATATTATTCCATGTGCAATTCAGGACTCTGGGAAGGGGTGGGCATTATTTAAAGGCACCTGTAGCTGGTGGAGTTGGGGTGCCCAGAAGAAGGTTCAGTCAGGAGGCTGTGTGGTAGTGCCCCCTGCAAGACTTTGGTGCCCTGGCGATATGGTGCCAGTCGGGCCCGAGAGGGGGCGTGGCTCGGTGTGTTTTAGAGCCTATCGGATGGGCTAGGTGTGGCCTATTCCACCAGCTACAGGACCAGTCTGGAATGCTGCCATTCACACTCTGGCCCCCCAGAGTGGGAATGGTGCCATGGTTTGGGGTCCCATGGCATTGCTTCTAGCCTGGACCACCCCTCACTAGTTGAGTGATCTGTCACACCACCCACCTCCCGGCCCCTCTTTCCTGCAACGTGGCTGTGAGGGAGAGGAGAACTGAGCAGGAACAGAGGAGGGTGTGGAAGCAAAGGATGTTTTTCAATCAGAGGAATGGAAGAGGATATACAGATGTCTGAGAGACAGGTGAAAAGATGCTCACCATCATAATCATCAGGGAAATGCAGATCAAAACCACAATGAGAGAGCACCTCACACCTGCCAGAATGGCTGTCAACAAACAATCGTTGTCGGTGTGGAGAAAAGGGAACCCTCCTGCACTGTTGATTGGATTGCTGCAAGTTGGTGCAACCACCATGGAAAACAGTATGGAGAGTCCTCACAAAATTAAAAATGCAACTGCCATATGACCCGGCTGGGCACTTACCCAAAACACTAATTTGAAAACATGCATGCACCCTTATGTTCATTGCAGCATTACTTACAATAGCCAAGATACGGAAGCAACCCAAGTGGCCATCAATTGATAAATGGATAAAAGCAGGGGAGGGGCCATCTTTAACTTTCAACAATAAAGATAAATTTAAAAAATAAAAAGACCTGGTACGAATATGCAATGGAATATTACTCAGCCATAGAAAAGAATGAAATCCTGCCATTTGTGACAACATGGATGGACCTAGAGTGTGTTATGCTAAGTGAAATAAGGCAGTGAAAGATCAATACTGTAGGATTGCACTTATATGTGGACTCTAAAAAACAAAATAGACAAACAAAACAGGAAAAAAAAAACCTTATAGATACGGAGACCAAATTGATGGTTGCCAGGTGACAGAAGGTTTGGGGGCTGGGTGGGAAAGGTAAAGGGATTAAGAAGGACAAATTGGTAGTTGCAGGGTAGTCACAGGGTGTACAGTCCAGCATGGGAATATAGTTAGCAATATTATAATAACTGCGTTTGGTGCCAAGTGGGTACTAGACTTACGAGGGTGATCCTTCATACCCTTCATATACACCTGAAATTAATACAATGTTCTATGTCATCTGTAATTGAAAAAAATTGTTTTAATTATGAAATAACATCAGGAATTGGAGCACATTTCAGAGCTGCGGGAAGGACCTGCCTGAGAGGTGGGCCCGCCTGTGACGGGCCGAGAGGGAGGTGGGCGCGGGCCCCGGAAGGTGGAGGCCAGTCAGCTCCACCTGAACCTGAGGGACCCGGAGAGGAGGTGGGCGCAGGCCCGAGTGTAGGCAGGTGTGTGCGTGTGGCATCGGGAAGAGGACGGGGCGTCCATCCAGCAGCTTCTTGTTTCTTTGTAAAACAGGGAGCAAGGTCTTTGGCTGAAAGTGAGACGTCAGCTGTGTGGGTATCCAATGACCAAAGCCCTGCCCCTGCCACAGTTAGACTCAGGGGACGCACAGCCCCATGTTCCATTCGTAGGTATTGGCACCATCATACATCAGTTTTCGAGTCAAAAACCTTTGTCTCACCTCTCTCCTTCCTCCATGCCCCATGCGCCCTTCCACCCCCACCTCCACCATTAAATCAAAGACCCAGTCCTGTCTGTCCTCACAAGTGTTTCCTGATGCATCTCTCCCCATCTCCACTGCCAGCAGGAGTCCAGGCTGCGTGGCCTACACAGGAGCAGCTGCATCGTGTCCCCTTGCCCACTCCGCCCCCTCGAATCACTCCTCCATGCCCAGGCCTTCGGGGCCTCACCCCCCGACCCCCCTGGGTCATGATGTGGAGACAAAGCCCAGTGCTCTGTCTGGCCCTGCCTTCTCCCCAGCCCTCTCCTGCTGCAGCCCCCCAAAGCCCAGTGATCTTGGCGTGCTGTGAGCTTTCCCATCTTTGCCATGCTCCTCTCTCCCCATTCCTCTCCCAGGAATCACCCCTTGCCCTCTGGACTCAGCCTAGCTTTCCGTCCTGAGTGGGTCCAACCTCTATCCGGTCCTGTGCCTTCACCTGTGTAATTGTTTCTTAAATACCTGTTCTTCCAAGGAAAATTCTGAGTCCGAGATCTTGCCTCTTGCACTCACCCCTGCGTCCCATTACGTGCCTCCCTGTGCGGCCTCACTCTCCAGACCAGCCGTGGGCAAACTACGGCCCGTGGGCCGGATCCGGCCCGTTTGAAATGAATAAAACTAAAAAAAAAAAAAAAAAAAAAAAGACCGTACCCTTTTATGTAATGATGTTTACTTTGAATTTATATTAGTTCACACAAACACTCCATCCATGCTTTTGTTCCGGCCCTCCGGTCCAGTTTAAGAACCCATTGTGGCCCTCGAGTCAAAAAGTTTGCCCACCCCTGGTCCAGACCATAGTCCCAGGTCGGCCGGGAGCAGACATGGCTTAGTGGAAAGTATGGAGGGTTTTGAGCTCCGCACCTAACCAATTCCGTGGCCTTAAACAAGCCACTGTTTTCTGTTGTCGCCTGTCAAATGGGAGTGTTCATCATGCCTCTCACAAATTGTCCAGAAGGTCAGATGCATCATGGATATGCAATGTGCTTTGCACACCAGAAGGTGAGGACGCCTGTCGGTGTCATGCGTGTTCTCATGAGTCCCCGTCTCCGGAGACAAGCCCAGCTGGCGGCACCAGCAGCACCTGAGCTTCTAAATGCGTCCCCTCCAAGTGCCCTGTGCACCCTAGCTCAGAGCCCTTCACCCCTACCTGGGCCTCCGGCACCGTCCACACAGCTGCTCAGCCCCACACATCCCAGAGCCCTGTGCTTGCTCGTCCCTCTGCCCCAAATGTTTTCTCCCCAAGTCTCTCCCAAAATTTGTCCTTCGGGCAGGAACAAGGTTCAGTTCCTCTCTGGATGGCCAAGATCCAACACGGGTGGCCCCAGCAGGGACCAGCAGCAGCCTCCTGAGAGGAGTGTGTTAACCCATACGTGTGTGCGGGATTGTCCTCACCCCACACGCCCACCCCAGCCCCACAAGGCCAAAGGCTCTCCCTCGCCCGGCCGCTCGCTTTGGAGCCCATGACAGCATCTCAGCCTTGGTGAGGGGAGGCCGGTAGCTGTTGAGGGAGGGCCCGCCGGGGCGGGGACCTCTCTCCCTTTGGTTCTGACTGTGGCCTCTCTGCTTGTGTTTTGCAGGTCCTCCAGTAAGTGCCCTGGATTATGCTCTCTGCTCCTGAAAGATAAGACATTTTGTTCTCTCTATGTGACACTTCCTTGAAAATAATACTTAGTTAGAAAGGTGTGTCCTAAAAAAAAAAAAAAAAATCAGTCCAGACAGGGGTCGTATCTTTTTAAATTTGTAGATGCACGCAAGTGCAGAACTCAGCAGGCTCCACTTGCCCCTGTGACCATTTGCCTTCCAAGAGAGCGGGCAGCAGCCTGGCTGCCCCTCACCCAGGCCCTGGCTCCAGGGGGCACAGAAGGCGAGCACCACACCCACATTTCTAACTGCCCTGCAGCAGTGCGTCTGTTTCCATGATTTTTGTCTCACGTGCTTTGGCACAAAAAGCTCTGAAGTCCAGCAGTTACGCCAGGAATGAGTTGGGCTTCCTAACTAGATTCCGGGCTCCGTTTCTCTCTGCCAAAATCCATTTGGCTCCCTGGGTTGGGCAGCGGGCCATAAGGGCACTGGGTTTGAGAAAGGTGTAGGGGAAGCACTGGTGGCCGAGGCAGCATTGAACATCCGGGATCATCCACCCAGAAACCCGGTTCTTCAAGAAACGCAACAAGTCTATGAGCCATGGCGCCAGAGTTTCCGAGCCCAACCAATCCTGGCGACTCCATCAAGAAGCACACTGAGAGCCTGCCCGAGTCAAAATGCGCCTTCCGAAGGAATTCCTTTCAGATGACTGTTTTATTTTCTACTTCCACTTACCATGATTCATTTCCTGATCGGCACCCTTCGGAATCCGCGCTTCTGGCGCTAGCAGCGCCCCGCTGAGCCCGAGAGCCAGCCAGCAGGCGTGTGTAGGTTGATGGCCACAGGCAGTTTCCCACAGTGGAGTCATTCCTGGCGTCACAGGGAAGGTAGCCGACGTGCATGATGCAGAGGGCTGTGGAGCTGGGGGTTGTGAGCGTGCGGTTGAACTATTAAGTGCACAAAACAAAATGCAGATCCTGAGGCTGCAACCTGAGCTGGATGCCACCCTGTGAGACGCGGCCAGGCAGGCAGTGCTCCGAGCATGCGGGACAGAGCATCCAGGAGCAGTGAATGCCTCCCCTGCCATAGCTCTGGCTTCGAACGCTGCCTTCCTCAGTTCCCCCGTCCAGTGGCAGCCGGCAGGAAGCCCTCATCTGCTCTCTAGGCCTCTCGGCAGTTTAGGAGCATTTTCCTTGGTGGCTGTGACAGCGCCCTTGGGAGCCCCGTGTGCCCCTGTGGTCCTCACCATGTGTGTGCCGGCTGCCCTGGGAGGACTCGCGTGGATGTGTGCCCTGGTGGCCCCAGCAGCCTGGCCCAGTGCAGCAGGAAACGGGGTGCTCCATCCCCTAGACTTGTCAGAGCCCTGAGTCTCCCCAAAGGCATCGGTTACCCACCAGCAGCCTCTGCTGCAAACCCATAGAACATCGGGGGGAGCGGTGTGGGGCCCGATTGAGTGCTAAGTGCTGCCATATGGTTTTCTGCCGAAAGTCTGATTATTAATGACGTATTAATTACCACAGGGGCAATCAGGACGAGATGGCTACCCGGTAATTTGCCGTTTATTTTTTGCTCTCTTTGCCCTTTTCTCTCAAGCCAGTATTCTTCCTCCGAGCCTTTATTTAACTGTCTGCACTCCTCTCTCTCTGCTCCGCAGGGACTGGTCTTTCTTGGAGGGATTAGCATTGATCTGCGGGGCTGGCCTGGTGGGGAGCCTGCAGCTCCAGCTGCCCTGCAGGCAACGCAAAGCGGCTTTGAGACATCGCCTTGCTGTCCTGAGCCCCCCCAGCACTGCTCTTCCTGCCGTCTGTCTCCCCTCGCAGGGCCCAGCCCTGGGCTATGGAGCACCCTCTTCCCAGAACTCCCGTCCCGCCCACCCTGTCCGTCACCCCTAGGGGGCGGGAGACCTTGGTTCCAGTTTGGCCTTTGTGATGTCATCACTTTTCAGGTCTTTTACAATTAAACCTAAAACGTAGCTTATATTGGAATCAACGTCCCCAGCCCAGGCTGGGTGCGGGCCACATAAGAAGCAGGTTGAAAGGCAGCTGGTGGGGCTGAGTCCTGCATAGAAGTCCAGACACATCAGCGCAGGGGCGAGCCTGTGGAAGGAGAGTGTGGCAGGACCATCGTGTGGGGCAGTGGTCGGCAAACTGCGGCTCGGCAAACTGCGGCTCGAGAGCCACATGCGGCTCTTTGGCCCCTTGAGTGTGGCTCTTCCACAAAATACCGGCTCTTCCACAAAATACCGACTTCTGCGCATGGACCATGAAGTTTCAATCGCACTGTACCTGTGAGCCCACATGTGGTATTTTGTGGAAGGGCCACACTCAAGGGGCCAAAGAGCCGCATGTGGCTCTCAGGCCGCGGTTTGCCGAACACGGGTGTGGGGGAATGTGTTTGTCCTGGGCCTCAGGCCGGGGAGGGAAACGTGGACTGATTCAGAGGCCTCTTTAACGGCCAGATCTGTCCAGACCCTGGTGATGGAGGCAAGGTGGGGGTCCCAGTCCGGCAGAAGCCGCCTTCCCAAGAGGCTGTGGAGGGCAGTCAGCCCCAGGCATCAAGGAAACTGGGCTTGGGTTCCAATGCTGGGCTTCCTAGCTGGGTGACCTGGGGGAAGGCGCTCACCGGTCTGAGCTTCAGTTTCCTGCTCTGTGAAGTGGGGTGGTGCGGGCCTCCCTCACAGCATTGGAGCTGGGAGTAAATGAGACTGAGGAGGTGACAGTGATACAAAATGCATCACAACCAGACCCCGTGGGACTCAGTGGGGCCTTTGGGATCATTGATCTCCTGTTCAGAGTGGCCCACACTGGGCTCAGTAGCGTTTGGGGTCAGCTCCCCCAGCGGCAGCAGCCTGGTCCCCGTGAAGTACCAGCCAGATAGCACCTGTGGGCCGGGCCCCCCGCCTCCCCTGGACTAGGGAGGAGTGAGGATCCTACATGGCAGCTAGAGCCTCCGAACCACAGGCTTTTGCTGGAATATTTCAGCCTCAAGTCGTGGGACTCTTCGATCCAGCAGCTCAGGACTGAAAGCTTTCTGCCAGAACCCTCCAGTCCCGCCCTCCAGGCGACCACGCACCCTTACACTCCAGCTGACTCCTGACTGTAGATGCCTGTGTCCAAAGGGCTGAGAGTTAAAAATAATAACTAATGACAATAATAAGGGCCGAGGGTGGTGGCTGGAGGCTGGTGAGGGGTTCTTCCCTCGGCACCCGTTGTCTTCTCTGAGTACATGGTGACCCCGGACCCCTCGCTCCCTGGCATCAGAGAGGACGTTGGCTGATGAGGGGGCAGGCTCTGTGGGCCACAGGCAGGAGTCCGGGTGTGGAGTGAGGCAGCCGAGGGTTGAATCCAGAGATTGAACCACTTGGCTGCCCTAAGGCTCCATTTCCTTCCCTGTGAAGAGGGGAGCTGGGGCTCAGGGGAACTGAGGTCACTCCTGGAGCACCCAGACATTGCTGGTCACAGCCGACGGTGGCCAGGTCATGGGGTGGCACAGGACTGCGGGGAATCTCGCCTGAGGGGGGTTAGTTAGTGTGTGAGATGCCTGGTGCCCAGCCTGGGCCAGAGACGGGGCTCTGAATGTGGGAGTCAGGAGGCCGGGGGCGGACGTACATGCCGTGGGACCATCTGGTGTGAAGTTAGCAGCTTTCTGGGAAGGAGGCAGGTGAGGGCGCTGTTTGCTGGCAGCTCTGGTCAGTGCCTGTGGCCCCGCCAGCTCTTCACCACCAGGAAGCCAGTGTCACACCCCCAGGGCTGGGTCACCCCTTTTCCTGAGGTTGCCCAGCCCCAGTTTGCAGGCCCATCACTGTTTCGACCAATCTGGGCCTTTTCCCTGGCAGGGCTGGCCCTGCTCACCGCCGGGCCTGGGCGTTTGTGCCTCCAGCCCAGGAGCCAGCCTGTGACCCTCGCTGCGTGCCGCCAAGCACCCTCCGTGCAGCCCTGCCTTGAGGGCCGGCCCTTCCATGAGGGCCACAGGGTGGGGGCAACACCCCTCCTGACTGCCCCGCAGCAGGGAAAGGGGGCCCATGTGGACAGGAGGGTAGGAGGCTCTCGGGGCTCATGTTTGGAGCTGAAATCCACTCTTGGCCAGTGGAGGGCCTGGCTCGCAGCCTGGGGTCTGTTTACAGGCCTCTGCATGTGGTCATCCCAGAGGCCGGGGCAAGTTCCCCGGCGCGAGGGGCCGGAGCCGCCTCACAGGCACCTCGGGTGCTGAGTGTCACAGGGGCTCCCCGGCGGTCAGACCCCAGTCGGGTCCTGGCTCAGCTGTGCACACCCGGCCGGCTGCTCGGCCTCTCGGATCATGGGGAGATCACACCCACAGAGCTGGAGGGTGGAGGAAAGACGAGCTTGGGAAATCATTGTGACCCACCAGCAAACATTGGCCGCGTTTGGAGAAGAAAACAGCTTTGAGGCCCTGCAGTTGCAGAAAAGGGGTTTACCTGGTGAACTTCAAACCAGCCTCAGGGAGGGCTTTTTTTTTTTTTTTTTTTTTTGTAGTTTGTACCTAAAACAAATCACGTCCTACGGGGAAGTAAGAGCAAGAAAAGAGTCCAGGAGGGCCATGGTGGAGACTGCCGGCTGCGTTTCTGGATTAATCCAGGCTGGCCCCTCCCCTGAGCAAGACCAGCGGAAACCAGGTCCATATGTGGGCCTGATAGTGGGGGGTGGGGGAGGTGGACGTAGGAGCCACCCACGTCTGTGGGGTGGGGTGCAGACTAACCTGGGCTGGGGTCCCATGTCCACAGGCATCTTGCACAGAGGCTGGCCCGTCCTTCCTGCCACAGGGGTTCATTAATGGCTCTCTGCCGATGACAATAGAAGCGTGTTTATTATAAAAACTTACCAAAATAGAGAAAAGCACAGAAAAGGAAAAAGCAGTCATCCGTGACCCTACCACCCACAGACAAGTCCTGTCAATATTTTGGCGTTTGTTCTTCCAGCATTTTTTACACACAAGTTTGTGTCTATACTTCTTAGTCTAAAACTGCGATTACCGGGGACATGGTTTTTGTAGCTGATATTTTTCACTTAATGTATCATGAGATTTTTCCACATCATTAAGAATTCTTATAGGATGTAATAGCTACATAGTATTTTATCATATATAATTTACTTAACCAGGTTCCAAGTTGTAGTATTTATAGTGACAATTTTTCACCCTGCAGTCAACATCCTGGGAATAAATCTAGACTTACTTCCATGATTATGTCCTTAGGATAAATGTCTAAAGTTGAATTGCTGGACCAAAGGATTTGCACATGTTTCAGGCTTTTGATGTCTATTGCCAAATTGCCCTCCAGGAGGCTGCACTAATTTACATTCCCACCAACAGCGTCTGAACGCTACACATTTCCCCAAACCCTGGCCAACTGTGGGTAATATCATACTTTTTAAATCGATGCCAACATGATAAGTTAAGAAATAGATGTGTGTATGCATGTATCGTGTTTTAATTTAGGGTGTATTTTCATTAGAAGTATAGTTTTAGAGATTAAACTAGTTTTGAAGGCTTCTGTAATTCTAACTGCCACCTGGTGGTAGCGTTTGGAATTGCAGGCACAGCATTTAAAGAGGAAATCTGCAGGTTTAAGAGCTTTCAGATCCCAGTTGGTCCAGGGACTGCAGACAAGATGGAATTGGCAGCACAGGGGAATTTTGAGCTCAGAACATGGTGAGTCCAAGATGGGACCGGCAGAGGAGCACTGGGCCCCGCATTCTTGCATTTTGGAGCAGTAATCAGCACTTACATTGATAAAGTGATTTAGCCATCTCATGACTAGGAGGCTTGGCTCTGTTCAACAGATCTGTAAGGTATGCCATGCCCTGTGCATTGCAGCCCACAAAGATGAATCAGACCCAGTCGCAGTCCTTGGGGAGCCATGTGGGGGTGTGCAGGTAACCCAGCCAGTTTGCCATGGGACAGAGAGGAAGGAACGATCAGGTGTCCCTGTGAATTTCCTGGAGGTTTCTTATCACAATCCCCATTTTTGTCTCCAGACTCTGGCTTGTGCACAAGATGAGAAACCTTGTCTCTCGTGCAGGACTCCATCTCGCCTGTCCCTTGACTTTTGTCCAGGAAGCATTAGAACTCACGTCATCTCCTATTTACAAAGCAAAAGCCTCACTTTTTCTCCTCCTCTGGCATTTGACCTTTCTGGCTCTCACCATTGAACTCTAGTGGTTTTCTGGTTTATTTTACACCTTCAGAATGCAATTTAAACATTTCCTGGAAAAAAAAAATGTGTATTTGGTAACATTTTCCAGGGTTTAAGATTTCTCTGCATTTGGACAGTGAGGAAGGTGTTCGGCTGTGAGGCCGGAGGTGCATGGGCATCGTGGAACTCGGCGCGTGCCAGCGGGGCTGTGGCCCTGGGGTGGGGAGTGGGTGTGCCATCTCATCCACCAGTGACTCTGTGCAGGGGCTTTTCTGGGTCTTTGGGCCAGCACCAGGCAAGAGAGACAAGGCCTCTCCCTGTAGTGGGGAGGAGAGAAGCAACAAACAGATAAACAAATAAACCAACAAGATAGCTCAAACAGTAACACGCGCCAGAAAGAAAATAAAGCAGGGATGTGATGCGAGTGCTGGCTGCTTGGATGAGTCGGTTTAAATTGGAAATGGATTGAATGATCAGAAGGTTCTTGGGGAAGATGGCATGTGAGCTGGGACTTAAATGATGTAAAAGATGCAGTGATCTTAAGGGGAAACGAGCTCCTGGCAGAGGAAAGTGCACAAGTAATGAGTTGGGAACAAGCTTCATGTGTCCAGCGAGGCCAGTGTGGCTGGAGTGAGCGAGCACGTGATGGGAAGATGCTAGAAGGAAAAGCAGGGAGGTCTCCAGGGCTCCATCGAGTAGAATCTTGGAGGCCACAGTGAGAGGTGGGAGGCCAGAAAACCCTGACTCTGTATTTATAGAAACCACTTGTCCCCAGAGACATAGCATGGAGCCAAGGGCTCAGAGAGTCTCCCTCCAGAGGAACCGGAAGAAAGGACTATCCCCTCCCATCCCCCAAACCCTTCCATCATGCCAGGAAGCAAGTGCACCTTCTGAGTGCTTGCTGTGTGCACGCTCTCACGTGCTCTCCCCCTGGGAGGCTGATGGTGTCGGCCCTACTTGACAGACAAGGAAGCTGTGCTCAGGGGCTGTCAGGGCTTGGCTGAGACACAAGCCCACCGGCACGAGAAAGCCCAGTTAACACCCAGGCTGCCGTCTCTCCTCCATCACAGGAACTGCCACCAGTAAGCAGGTCCAGAATGAATGTTCCATCTCTCCTCCTCACCTTTTTCTTACCTGGCCCTGGAGCTCTCTCCCCGTGCACTGCTGTCCACCTCATTATGAAGTTGTTAAGACCCTTTCTTGCTCTCCAAAAACACACACACAGAAAAAAACCAAGTCTAACTTAAGAAAGAATCCATTTCTCCATTCCACCTTCTCTGCTGTCCCTCACTCATACACCTGTGTCATAGTCATTACTAGAAATAAGGAAGAAAAACATCGCCCTCATGATGAAATGTCAGGTCCTGTCCTATCAAGGAGCAGCTGAGTGGAGCAGAGCCAAACAGGGGACCACAGTGGTGATGGAGGTCCCACCCCTGCCCTTAGGTAGTCACTTAGCCTTTCTGGGCTTCTGTGTCTACCTTTGCAAAGTGTGAGGCTTGGCCTGGATGAAAACATTAGGAATCAGATCTGTACAGCACTTCAGTTTCAAAGCACATCCCATCCCTGTGCATTATGACTTGTACCCATTTCGTGGATTGAAAAACTGAGGCTTATAGTAGCCATGCCACTTTTCCAGATCTCACAGTGGCAAATATGTGGGCCTGGCTTCCTCCTGAAGACCCCTATGGCCCAGATGGTGGTCTGTCCTCCTACCACCTGCCTGGAAGGGGCGAGGGGGAGAAGCTGAGGAGGGTGAGCGAGGCATCTGGGAACTGAGGGCAGCAGCAGCAGCAGCAGCACAGGTCTCCTGTCTCTTAGCTGCCCCATATGTGACACGAGAGGACACTGGGAAGCACACATCATTTCTGCAAGTGCTCGTAGGTCCCCACTGATTTGGGCTCTGAACTACTTGATTAAGTGGCTGTCTGGGCCCGGCCACCTCTACTGGGATTCTGACCACAGATGAAAGCCTGTCACCCACCCGTCCCATCCACTGTCCCCCAGTGGGGAGGGCTGCAGTGCTCATAGACAGGGCTGCTGCCCGGGGGGAAGAAGCGCCTACTCTGCCTGGGACAGGGGAGGCCTCACAGAAGAGGGGCCTTTGAGGTATATCTTGGGGGATGAGTAGGAGTTTGGCAGGAGGACAACATGGAAAGGCATTTCATGTAGAAAGGGGTCCAGGTAGGAGGCGGTTGCAATCATTGGCGGCTGAAGCCTGCGTTACGGTGAGGGACCAGAACCAGCACTCCTCACGCCCGGCACAGAGCCCAGGACCCATCTGGCTAACTGCACGGGAGTCGTGGGGAGCGGGAGCTGCACAGTGTCTTCAGGGCAGTCATGGGAGCCCCGACTGCCTGGGCCCTGGGACGGCAGAAGCTCTGAGCTGAAATGTGACCCGTGTGGCAGGGCCTCAACCTGGGACCAATTTCAAAATGAATGACTCAGTTTGACTGTTTGGAATTAATCAAGTGAACAAAGAAGGACCACAGAGCAGCACACATTCAAATTTCTTGCACTCTCGTGGTTTCAAAAACAGCTTTGATTGTAAAAATGTAATGAGTTAAATGATTCTCTGGAACATCCCAGATTCATCTGTTTTTAGGGTCTGACATCCTACATCTCATTTTAATCTGACCCCTGCAGCGCCGCTCCCCAGCTCTCCGGATCCCGGTGGAGCGGGAACAGGATGAAAGCAGATTTCCCGAAGTGAAAGCCCCAGATTGGAACCGGGGAGACAGCCAGGCCCTCAGGAAAGGGCCACCCCGCCGGCCTTTCCTCCCAGGTGTTCATTCACTCAGACCTCTTGCCTTGCGCCCATGCTGTGTCCCCAGCGTCCCCTTGAGTGTGGGGCAGCTGAGAGACAGGAGGCCTGTGCTGCTGCGGCTGCGGCTGCCCTCGGTTCCCGGGTGCCTGGCTCACCCCCTGCAGCTTCTCCCTCTTCCCCCAGCCCGTTTCAGCCTCCACAGTGCCTGCTCCCAAGTCCAGCTCTAGGAGAGCACGTCCAGGCCTTCTGGGTGCCTGTGACGACCTCTTTGCAGAATGGGACCCTCCAGACTGGTTGTGGGCTGACCTCTTCCCGCTTCCCCAGGCAGCAAAGCGCAACCCCACTCACTCCCCTATTGCACGAAGAGGGTGCTCACAGACCCGCACTGGTCACTGCGGCAAAGGCAGGGATTCCAGATAATAGACTCGCGAGAAAGCAGGTGTTTTGGCATGAAGCTGGCCCACCCAGCTTCTCCTGAAACCAGGGGCTGGACCCTGCCCTGTCCATGCGGTGGAGAGAGCTGGGCTTTGGGGCTCTGTAGACTGTGTGACCGCAGGCACGTCCCTAACCCTCTTCAGCAGTTGGGGGAAGCCCAGCGCTGTGCACACAGGCTGGATTCCGTGACAGTCCCTGCCGCTGTGATGATTGCTGATCCCAGAAGGGGGCGCCCTGGAGGCCGAAGGATCCCTCTCTAGCCAGTGTCCCCAATGCCCAGCGTCCTGGCTGCACTCCCAGGCCCAGGGCTGAACGCAGCAGTCAGCGGCACCCAGAGCAGCCTTCCCCGGGTCGAGAGCGCCCTCTGGTGCTCCCCGGCTGGCCCTGGAGCCGGTGAGAAACCACAGTCGTTCATAGAGGCGCCCACCTGAGGGTTCATTCAACGAATACTTGTTGTTTTCTCACTGCATATGAGGGACTTTGTTTGGTATTTGAGATACAATCTCGAGAACTATGTCTAGGGGCCCTACCCCCGTGGAGGCTGTGGCTGGGTTGGAGAGAGAATCGGAATTCATGGGAAGTGCCACCTCCCTGCGCATGGTGGTCAAGGCCAGGAAGGTACAGGTTGCCGCGAACTATAACTACCATAGGGGGCCCAGCCTACTGGGCTCAGGGGGCCGAAGGGAGGGACGAGCCAAGGTCAGAAGCTGGGTAGGTGCTGACAAGTGGGGAGCTGCGGGGAGGGTGGGGGGGGAGAGGTCGGAGAGAGAGGGCACTTCCAAGACAGGCCAGGCTGGCGAGGGAGCAGAAGTGAGGGTGGAGGTGACAGGCGGGTAGCCCTGGGAGCCCAGCCGCATGGAGCCAGGTGACTGCCTTCCCAGGGGCCACACAGTGGAGGGCATTCGAAGTGACACCCCACCTGGGAGAGGCAGACTTAAACAGAAACTTTGCAAACCCATCAGGCTGCTCAGGGAGCAGCTCCCAGTCCCTGGAGGTGTGCAAGTCGGGGCTGCACACCCACCTGTCGGGAAGGTGTGTCATCTCCCAAGATGCGGGGAGTTGTTCCACTAACGGGGCCTCCCTTCCGGGGGCCGCTCAGACCCACACTCAGTGGGACGGGATGGCATAGCCCAGCGTGGGGAGCCTGGGGAGGACACTCATAGGCACCCCTCAGAGCCAGGCCAGTGGTGGCACTGGAGCCTCAGGCACAGTCACTGTGGACGGGGAGGTGGCGAGAAGACAACAGTGGGTCTCTAACTGAGAAGCTGTGCTGTGGGGTGAGGGGCGTTGAGAAAGGCTTCTCAGAGGTGGCATGTGAGTCTTCAACGAGACGTGGGGGTGGGGGGCAGAGGCTCTGCCCAAGGGCGCTGGGGAGGGTGTGCCCCAGGGGGATGGTGAGGTGGGAAGCACTCAGGGCTCAGGCCTGAGACTCCGGTCGAACCCCCCGCCTCATTGGCCATGCTTGGACTCTCTGAGCTTCAGTTTCCTCATCTGTGCAATGGGGATAATGATGGTACCCACCTGGCAGGGCTGTGCTCCGTGTTGGCAACATCCAGATGACACGGCAAAGGAGTGTGTCTTTTTTTTTTTAATATATATTTTATTGATTTCTTTTTCTTTTTTTTACAGAGAGGAAGGGAGAGGGATAGAGAGTTAGAAACATCGATGAGAGAGAAACATCGATCAGCTGCCTCCTGCACACCTCCCACTGGGGATGTGCCCGCAACCAAGGTACATGCCCTTGACTGGAATCGAACCTGAGACCTTTCAGTCCGCAGGCTGATGCTCTATCCACTGAGCCAAACCGATTAGGGCTGGGAGTGTGTCTTTTAGCTCCACCCCATTTCCTGGACTCTCCCCCCAGAACTGGCCCAGTGAATTACAGTCACTCACCGTCCCACTGGGTGCCGCTCCAGGTCGGGCACTGTCAGCCATGGGGGTCATTTCATCCACACCCCACCCACTTTCTAGAGGAGGAAAAGGGCTCCAGAGAAGCTGTGCCGCTCGCTGTGAGGTCTGCAGGGCAGGGGTATCGCACTCAGGACGTCCCCGAGACTTCGGAGTCAGGAAGGCTGGCCGTGTAGGGCAGAGGCAGGGAGGCTGGCGGAGGCTGGTCCAGGAGAGAGGCCAAGTCCTAGGCAGGGGCGAGTGGGGGACCAGAGAGAGGGCCACAGCTTGGAGAGATGGTTCAGAGCCAGAATTGCAGGCTCGCAAGCTCATTATTGCCTTGCAGGGGCAGCCAGGTGAAGAAAAAAGTGAGGGAGGCTGAGTGCAGGAGTGTGGGGAACGGTGGGGCCTGGGCTGAACTGGGGGCACATGCCCCATCTACTGGTGGTGCCCAGTTCAGCCCATGCAGATCGATCATTACATCTTCCAATATTTCAAGAGAGGCTAGAAATCCAAGATTTACATGAAATCTTTCACTCTTGAAGGCTCATTACCAGTGGGTGAAATTGTCTTGTCTGTGGAAACCAAGGAGGGCCCACGGCCCCGGGGGCAGCTTTCAGAGAGGCCCGATGATCAAACCTGAGAGAGGCCGGAGGGAGGTGCTGAGGGCCCCAAAGACTAAGGCTGGGGTAGAAGGTGCAGAACAGAGGTGTGGCCTGGGCGTGGCCAGGGCAGCGGGGTCCCTGCAGACAACCTCCGTGTCTGCTGGCTGCCAGCTGTCCCGGTCGCCCTGTGCCCTGTGTCCGGGAAATGCCAGCTCTCAGTCGCCTCTTCTGAGCTGTGCTGTCCCAGGACGGCTGCCTCTCTTTATTTAGACTGTCTTCATCATGCCACCCGGGGACTGTCACCCTCTAGTAGCTGCTTCCCTGTCCTGCTAGAGCGCCATCCCAGCAGGTGGCCACCAAAACGGGTGCCCGGCCTGTCTGCTGCGTCCGGTGTCTCCCATCAGACCCGCCCGAGCTGCAGACATCGGCCCTGAGGCCGCTCAGACAGCCTGCCTCCCTGGCCCACCTTCCACCCTCCCACACCCACGGGGAGCCCATTACCCCCTCCACCCCACCCGGGAACAGTTTTTCCTGAGACCTGACAGGGTAATTATGTAACAGGCAAATGTGTAATTTAAGCAGGTATTGGGGGACGGGTTCAAAGGCATCGCACCACCTCTTCTAGCCGTGATGTATAATGTGGACACACGGGTAATTGCTTCCAGCAGACTGAGCGTGCTCTCTCCCAAAATAGAAGCCAGCTGGCTGCTGGCCTCACAGAACCGTAGCGCTGGAAGGGACCTGGAGATGTTCTAAGCCAGTGGTCGGCAAACTGCGGCTCTCGAGCCACACGCGGCTCTTTGGCCGCTTGAGTGTGGCTCTTCCACAAAATACCGATTTCTGCACGTGGGCCACGAAGTTTCAATTGCACTGTACGTGCGCGCCCGCACGTGGTATTTTGTGGAAGAGCCACACTCAAGGGGCCAAAGAGCCGCATGTGGCTCGCGAGCCCCAGTTTGCCGACCACTGTTCTAGGCCAAGGGTTACAAACCCAGGTGCCCCTCTGCGCTGGCACGTCACTCCATGGGGCAGCGGGCCAGGCGTGAGGCATCGGGAGGGGCAGAGCCTGTGGCCTGGGCAGTCCCGCCGAAGGAGCACTGGGCCCTGCGGATATTGCCAGGCATGGAGGCCCCGGAATACGAGGTCTTCAGCTTTGCCAGAAAAGTCCAAACTCCGGATGTTTATGTGAACTGTCACGATTTTAAGAGGTAGCAACTACTTCGGTGAGTTGTTTGTTTTTGTTTTTGTTGTTTTAACTGCGTGGACCAAATCAAACCTGGCTCCAGGCCCGGCCTTTCGCTGTACAGATGAGGCGTGGGAAGGCGGCAGCATGAGAGGCCGAGGAGCGAGTGAAGGGCAGATCCCCGGGTCCCAGCTACAGCCCCGCAGTCCCCTCGCCTGCTGCGAGGTGGGGCGCACTTGGTGACTGCAGAGCCCCCCTGCAGAGTGCCCCAGGCCCCGGGGAGGGGTCCCCGGGAGGAGCCGGGTGCCAGGCTACACACCAGGGCTCAAGCTGCAGCCAGGCTGGACCTCAGAAGAGAGGGTCCTTCCTTCCCGTTCCCAAAGGCAGAATTCACGTCTGGACAGTTGCTCCGCCCCACGGTCTTGCTGTGGCCAGCATGTGTGCAAACAGCCTGGCCTGAGAAATCAGCACCACATGGAACCGGTCCACCCCAAGGGCCTGTCCCCCACCCACCACCACTCCCCACCCCCTTATACACTGGCGGCCCTAATGAGAGAGCCTTCACTCAGGAATGTGCACAACCCGGCCGAGGCCCCGGGCCCCAGCAGCCTTGTAATTTGATGAATTGTCAACATCTGGGCCGTAATTGCTGGGCCCTGGACTGATAATCCTGGTAAGCCCCCTCATCCAGGGCCCCTTCCTGGTGCATTTCAAGGCCTCCGTCCCCTGGCAGAGCCATCACCATTCACTACAACCAGAAAGCAGGACCGTCACCCAGCTCCGCTGGTCTGAGTATTGACTGCCGTCTGCATCCAGACACGGCCAGTTTATTGATTGAGTTCAATTCAACAGGTAACTCGCTGGTGAGTCAGGAGGCCGGAGCCACGGGCGGTGTGGGGCCCTCAGCACAGCCCTCTGCTGCAGCCTCCTCCCCGGCTCCGTTTCCTGAGGGACATTGAGACACTCCAGCTGTGGAGCCCGTATACCCCACGCCCCAGACTTCTTCTACCGAGAAACCGCCTCTCTTTTGCCACCTTATTAATTTTTCTCCAAGGACGGCCCTGTGGAATGCTGCTCAGGAAATACTCCGCGGTGTGAGGGCGTGAGCAGACGTACGTAGGAAGGCAGAGCTGGTACCCCCTGCTGGCCACTTGGAGGGCCACACAGAGTCACTCCCCAGCACCCCCATCCCCAGGGCCAGTGCAGACCCCAGTTCTGTGTCAGCTTGCCTATAGGGCAGTGATGGCGAACCTTTTGAGCTCGGCATGTCAGCATTTTAAAAAACCCTAACTTAACTCTGGTGCCATGTCACATATAGAAATTTTTTGATATTTGCAACCATAATAAAACAAAGACTTATATTTTTTATATTTATTTTATATATTTAAATGCCATTTAACAAAGAAAAATCAACCAAAAAAATGAGTTCGCGTGTCACCTCTGACACGCGTGTCATAGGTTCGCCATCACTGCTATAGGGTCTCCTGTCTCCGTTTGGTCTGAGAGGAGGACACAGAGGAAGCTGGGGACTGCCTGGGACCTGGGGAACTTGTCATTTGAGAGGAGACGGGCATGACCTCCATCTTACAGATGAGGAAACTGAGGCTCAAGGATACTCTGGTCCCTGTGGGAGGTAGGGGCTGCACAGCAGGGCGGGTGGGGGAGGATGGGGGGCTCTCTCTGCCTGCCTGACCTGCTTCTCGAGTGCAGCCCTAGGCCTGTTTGCTTCTTACATCCTGAAAAGTCCTGGGGCGCAGCTGGCCGCACAGGGACCGAGATGTGTGGGGCTCTGGCCTAGACCCGAGGAAGGGAAGCCAAAGCAGGAATATCCCTGCTGGGAACAAGGGCTGAGGCTCAGAAGGGTGGACTGGCTCTCCCAGGCCAACTCAGCAAGCCTGTCTGTCTGACCCAGCACTCTCTTCGGCAGAAGGTCGGGTGGAAGAGGGTTCAGTTAGACCTGCCTGGGGAGGATCTGCTTTTTGTGGGGAAGACAGATGTTCCAGGAATCCCGGGAGGAAGGCAAGGCCTGTGAGGCTGTCCCACAAGTCCCCCAGGACGGCCATCTGTCACCCCCTCTACCCTGTGCTGCAGGAGAGGGAGCGTTGCATGGAGAGTAGGGCTGATTTTAGTCCTTGGACAACCCACTGACTCCGCTGCCTCATCTGTGAGATGGGGCCATGGTGCCTGCCTCCCGGGGCTGCTGTGAGGGCAGGGGCCACGGCGGTACAGAGGCCTCGGTCAAGTCTACAGTGAGGAGCATTCATGGAGAGTCTCCCTCTCTGTGGCCCCCAGGGGCAGGGTGCCCTGCACTGGACTTGATCAGGGGCACCTTGAAGGCGTCACACCATCCAGGCCCTGAGGCCCCATCCACTGCCGGTGACGTGATGGCTGTGAGGCCCATTGTGTCTTCCCTCCTGGCACACGGAGAGGAAAGAGCCTTAGTTAGTTCTAAGCTGCACCTTAGTGTCTTGTAATCCATGCAGATTTAAAGAGGGCAGATTTGGGGCTGCATTTGGGCTCAGTTCAATAGGACTTACAGATGCACCCAGGGCCTGGGCACAGAGTCTCTGGTGGTGGCCACACTGGCAAGGTGGCCAGGGCAGGCGAGGTCCAGTAGGCGGTGGGAGGGAGCAGGGAAGGTCTGACAGAGGCACGCAGGGGTAAGAGTGGCTGATCTTCAGGGAGTTCACCGCAAGGTTTAAGTGCAGAGAGAACACAGAACGGAAGTGCTGTCCAGCTCCAGCCCCGCCTGTTCCTGGCTGTGTGGCCTTGGGCAAGCAAGGTGTTCCCCTGGCTGGGCCGGTTTCCTGCTCTGCAAGACTGGGGGTAACACCTGCCTCAAGGCTGTTGTGATGATTAAGACCAGGTGTGTGGGTCACTAAGACACACCGGAGGGGATTTGGGCCCCGTGTGTGTTGTGGCGGCCAGAAGGCTGGGCCTACATGAGAGGTCAGGGTAGAAACCCCCACGGGGCCATGGCCCTGAGGAGGCCTAGCAGGGCCTGAGCATGGGGGCAGGGGCGGGGTCCATTTTAGGAGACTGCTGAAGGGAGGAGGCTCTGGTATGTGAATCCAGGGGTCAGAACTGCCAGGAGCCCCCAAGAGGAGACCAGACAGCTGATGACACTCAGGTGATGGGACCTGAACTGTGGCTGGGGTTTACCAAGAACAGGACCCCCCAGGGCCTGGGCCCCCAAGACTTTGGAATAGGCCACTCCTTCCTTCCCCAGGCCATCACCCATCACCCCCACATCCACACTCTCCCCCACAGTGAGGCTGGTGGCCAGAAGCACTTAAGAGGCCAATTTTCAGATCTGCCCAGGTTTCTGCCTGGAGTGAGGCCCTGGTTTGAGTGCATCAAGGGTGGGCCACTCTGGGGTCTGGGGAATCTGAGATTGGCTCCTCAGGACAGCCTAGAGGTTGAGTCAAGGAAACTGGTCATTTACCACTAGACACAGTAGGCAGGGTACCAATTTCCAGGCTGCGCCAGACCCAAGGACGGAGGCAGGGCCAGGAAAGTCTTCTCAGAACAAGAGAGTGTCTCCGAGGAGGAGTCCCTCTCACCAGGGGCAAGGAAGGGCATTGCAAGCAGAGGGAGCAGAGGGGAAAGAAGGAGAGAGCTCGGGGGACCAGGGACACAGGACAGCCGAATGGCAGAGCCTGGCCCTGGCCACAGGAGACCCCAGTGCTGGGCCAGGAGTGCAGCCACACTGTTGGAACCACGGGGAGTGCAGGGCAAACCCCTGTGCTGCTGTGAGAGACCAGGGCGGAGGCCATGCTGAGGCAAGCTGCCCCTCTGCTCACCACCCCAGCACGCTCCCTCCTCCCTGCCTTTGCTGGATTGTTCTCTCTGCCCACAGTGACACACACACACACACACACACACACACACACATTTGCTATGTTCAAATCCCCAAATGTTATTTTCTTAGGGTAGAGCTCCCTAATCTTTTCCAGTCTCCTCAAAGCCAACAGACCCTCTCCCTGCTTGGAATTGGCGGAACTCTGCCTGCCCTGCCCCTGCTCTCCACGTGGTATTGTGCACATTTGCACACAGTTCACCTTTCCTTGGTGGGACTCGGTACACACTGATCAGCACATGTTCTGGCCAGGCCTCATCCGAACACTGGGGGTGGGGAGCAGACCCTTTTCCTGGATCTACTGGAGGGCCTGTGCAGACCCCACGTTAACAGCATGTGTCTCACGTGGGACAGTTAGACTACGTGGTGGGCACAAGGACAGATGGTCTGAGTCTGGAACGTGGAAAAGCCTCTTCGTGGAAGAGGAGGTGACGGAGCCGAGGATGGTGCACAAAGGCAGGCAGTGTGTGCAGCAGGCTCGGGGGAGTTGAGCTGCCTAGGTCATTTGCTGGAGTCGAGGGTGAAGTGTGCATGGGGTGAGGGGCTGTTGGCCAGCGAGAGGAGGACAGGGGTCTGCAGGGAGCAGATGGGCCGGGCCTACATCACCCCCTTCCCCCCTTGTATTCCTGCACACCCCACAGGGAGGGTGGTGCTCAGTGAGGCTTTGCTAGGTGTGTGGAGGGGGTTCGGTGGGGCTGCTTTGCCATGGTCAGTGGCCCTTTGCAGACACCACAGAGCCCGCAGGGGCCTGTGAGATGCCCCAGCTCTCGGGACTCGCCCTTGTGTTTTGCTTCCTTTAGCCTTGACTTTCACCTGTGAAGGCCACAGCAATGCAGAGCTGAAAGAACCTGCAGGACTCTTCTAGTTATGTCTTAGTTCGTGTGGGCTGCTGTAACAAAGTACCACAGAATGGGTGGCTTATAAACAACAGAAATTTCTTTCTCACAGTTCTGGAAGCTAGAAGTTCGAATCAGGGCCAGCCAGATCAGGTTCTGGGGAGGGCCCTCTTCTGGGTTGCAGAAGGCGGGCTTCTCACTGTGTCCTCACAAGGCAGAGCAGAGCTCTGTGGGTCCCTTTTACAAGGGCACCAATCCCATTCGTGGGGGCTCCACCCTCATGACCTGATCCCCTCCAGAGGCCCCACCCCCTAACATCATATTAGGGCTTAGGGAGCACTTACCTTCCGTTCAAAACAAATTACAAGTGGCAGAAACTCAGTTCAAGCTGGCTTCAGGGAAAAATGTATTCGCAAGGAGAAGAGTGCCCAGTGGTTTCAGCTCCAGCCCTTTGCCCTGTCTCTCCTTCTCTCAGTTCTGCTTTCCTCTCTGTTCCCTCTTTCTCAAGCCATTGGTGCCCCCAGGAGCCCCATCAGGTGGAAAGAGCCCTCTTGCCCGAAAGTGCCACCTACCAAAGTCCCTGAACCGACCACCCCAGCTGAGGGGATGCGGTCACCTGCCCAAGCCCATGGGTGGAGATGGGGTGGTTTTGGAGGAGAAATGGGGCTCTGTGCCTAGACCCGAGGAAGGGAGCAGCAAACAGAGGGGATTCTGGGCAGCAAACAACACCCAGCTGCTCCCACCCCAAATCTGTGTGAAACGTACCCAGACCACAGGCTTGGCACAGGCTTTGGACTGTTGTCACTCAATAGTGTCTTCTAGATCATGACACCCAGCGGAAACGCCTTTCCCGTGTGTAACCTCTGCTCTCTCTTTCTCATTTCCCAGGGGCCACTGGGTCTGGATGGAAAGCCAGTAAGTGATGACAGGGCCGTTCTAGGTGGTCCTGGGATGGGTGGTCCTGGGATGATGGGCACTGTGGGGTTGGGGGTGACCATGGGGCGCCACGAAAAAGATCCACTGAGAACCTGGCTCAGCGCAAAGAGAAGCCATTTGGGCATCACACTTAAGTTCAAGTCCAGCTCCACCATCTGCTGACTGTGCAGCCTTGGGGAGGCCTCTTCACCTCCCAAGCCTGAGGCTCCTCACCTGTCAGAGGCACATTAACCCTCCCACTGTGATGGCGATGTGAAGAACTGCAGACAGCACTGTCCCAGCCACTGGTCAGCCCTCAAAGCATACAAGCCCCTCCCAGCAGGCCCCAGGCACAGAGCATCCCCAGGCAGTCTCAATGCTGTCATGGTGGGCATGAGGCTGAGGAGTTCTCTACACCTGGGTCAGGAGCCTGCGGTCCACAGGCGTCCTCAGCAGAATTAATAAGATGCACAGGTGACAACATAGTTAAATAAA
Organism: Myotis yumanensis; assembly: GCF_028538775.1. Taxonomy (NCBI): domain Eukaryota; kingdom Metazoa; phylum Chordata; class Mammalia; order Chiroptera; family Vespertilionidae; genus Myotis; species Myotis yumanensis. The sequence goes on along the minus strand of NW_027223756.1, from coordinate 38,607,190 downwards.
TACTGGGATGGGTGGATGGGTGGATGGGTGGATGGATGGATGGATGGATGGATGGATGGATGGATGGATGAATGGATGGATGGAAGAACAGTCAAAGTAGGTAATGAACCAATGATTGCACAAACAGTTGGATGCATGGAAGGACAGGTAGATGGGTACACGCATGATGGTTGAACAGACGAGTGAAGAAATGAATGAACTGACAAATTATTGAATAGTTGACTCATAATGTGTGCATTATTGAAGGATGGAGAAAAGAACCTGGGTGGACTAATTGTTGAACGCGTGAACAAGCAAACCCACTACTGGTTGAAGGGATAGTGGGCAGTTTGGGGAGGGATGAAGGCCAGTGAGCCGATCAGTCCCTGACCAACGGTGCCAGCCCTCACCCCAGGGACTCTGAGCCCCACAGTGTGCCTTGTGGCTTGACCTTCCTAGCAGGCCTGGTAACTTGGCAGGACTGAAAGAAAAACATTCCCCTGCAGCCAGAGGGTGAAGGCAGCCGCCAGGGCCTGCGTGGAACCACTCACACGCACATACCCCAGACTCCACGAGCAGGGGCTCCTGACCGGCACCAGCACAACAGGTGCTGAGCAGGGCGGGCTCTGCCCTCTGGGAGGAGTGACTAGCAGATGTGCCTCTGTCCAGAGGGGATGCCAGTGACCTCCAGGCCCCCGTGTCCCTCATGCTGAGGACTGAGATGTGGTGCTTCCTTGGGGTCAGCACGGCAGCCTCCTTAAGGACTGGCAGTCCTGTGTGTTTTTCCACTCGGCTGCCCCCAGCTCTGCTCAGCCTCACAGGCCCTTCTGTACCCAAAGCCTTAGGGAAGCCGGCAGGGGCCAGCCTCGTCCTCCTCACTCACTGCTGTTCTTTCTCCACCTTCCTTCTCCAGGGACTTCCCGGCCCCAAGGGAGAAAAGGTAAGTGATGCTGGAGGCTGTCCAGACACGGGAGGCTGAGGAAGGATGCCAGACACCTGCCTCCAAACCCCATTCCAGAGTGTGACCGTGGGCACGTCACATCCCCTCCTGGAGCCTCCGTTTCCCCATCTATAAAGTGGGGCAGGGAGTGCCTGCCTCCTGTAATGGTTATAAGGCTTACATTGGACCATTTAAAGTGCCCAGAAGGTTAAACCTGAGTTCTCCAGACACCACAGTATAACAAAACTCAAAGCAGCCTGCCCAGTAACTAATTATGAAGGGGGCGGTGCCAGGAAAGCCGGGGGAGTTGAATAGTGACTGTGGATGGCATTCTTTGTGGGGAGGACGCCCGCCAGGAAAACAGATGGCAGAGAGCTGCCCCTGGGATCCGCACAGCCCCCTACCAGAAGGACTTCCTGGCATTTGGTGCTAAATGTCACAGCCACAGCCCTGGAGGGCTGGGACCTCTGAGTGCCTCATGAGAGAGCAGGAGAGAGAGGAAATGTGTGTGTCCCAGGGCTGACGCAGGTGTAGCAAGACTGGGCACTTCCAGGGAAGAGCTGGGCTGGGCCACGGCCACACCCCAACTCCACTGGGGGTCACTTAGTTCCCGTGGCCAGTGTTCTAGCCCCCCCGTGAGAGCTGAGCAAGGCACAGGACCGGCGTTCGGAGCCTCAGGTTTGCGTTCCCCCTCTACCACCAGCTGTGTGGCGTTCAGCAAGTCGCCCCGCTCTGTGGGCCTCAGTTTCTCCATCCGTAAATGTAAACCAGCCTCACAGAGCCATGGGAAGACTGTCCAAGGTAACAGTCTGCGTGTTTTTTGTGGACAATGAGACCCTCGTGCGGTTGGCAGGTGCAGTGATGGCCTTCCTGCTGGTTCTGGCTGATGCCACTGAGTCGTAGAAATGATTAAGGCAGGGACTTTGAAACCAGAGAGAAATTGGTGTCCTGGTATCTATAGCTGCATAACATACTACCCCCAAACTTGGAGACTTAAAACAATCAAGCAGTTATCATTCCTGACTGTTCCATGGTTCAGGGATTCCATGTTGTGCTGGTGCCATAAGAGGGCACAGTGGGAGCGGCTTATCTCTGTTCCGCCATGTTTAGGGCTGGCAATAGATAACAGACCACCCTGGGATCTGCTAGTGGGGTGACCTTGAGCAGACTACTTAGCCCCTCTGTGCCTTCATTTCCTCATTGGAAATGGTGGGGCGCGGGGGGGGGGGGGGGGGGCAGAGCCTGCATATGATTTTTGGTAGAGTGGATGAGACCATGTACATGACACTCTGAATGCAAAGCTGGATATATGAGAAGTCATCAAGCGGTGATGACATATCTCCCTGTTTTTTGTTCCCAGGGTGCACCAGGAGACTTTGGACCCCGGGTAAGAACTGAGCAAGACCCCCTCCCCGACCTACACAGTTTGTTTTATATTATAACTAGAGGCCCAGTGCACAAATTCATGCATGGGCGGGGTCCCTCAGCCTGCCCTGCGATTGGGGCCAATGGGGGCCATCTGGCCCAGTCCCAATTGGAGCCGATCAGGGCTGGCCAGGGGGGACGGACCGCAGGAGGTTGGCCGGCCAAGGGAGGTTGGCTGTGGGCGCGCACTGACCACCAGGGAGCAGCTCCTGTGTTGAGTGTCTGCCCCCTGATGGTCAGTGCACATCATAGAAACCGGTCATTTGGTCGTTTGGTCATTCGGTCACTTAGGCTTTTATATATATAGATAAAGCATGCCCTACAACTTATCACAGAAGGTGAGTGAGCAGCCCTGCCTCCCACCTACAGTGTATCCTGCTTCACAGTTTCACTTAAATGGCCGCTGGGTCTGGCACAGATGGAAAGTCTCTGCCAGACGTCCCATAGCATTTATCACTGTGGATGGGCAGACGGGGGCTGGCACTGGTCTCAGACCAGAGACTGACCTTCCTGAGGACAGCCAGCACCCCAGGAAGAGGAGGGCTGTAGGGTCAGCAGCCCTGAGCCCAAGCTCAGCTCTGCCACTTACCAGCCAAGTGACCTTGAGCGAGTCACTTTCCCCTCTAAGGCTCCGTTTCTCTAACTGTAAGTGGGATGACAGCTTCTACCCCAAGCTGCTGTGGTGACGCTTCAGTGCAATCATAAAAGTGGGTTCCCAGCACCCCACATGGAACAGCAGATGGGAGCCGCAGCCAGACCTCTTTGGCCCTCCGTGGCCCCGGGCCCCAGGACTCAGAGGTGCCTCATGCAGAAGCAGGGGTTTCCTCAACAGAAGCTGAAGCAGAGGGGAGACCCAAGTGGGATGGGCCTGCAAAAGTGGGTCTTGGCAGAGGGTCACTTAGCCGCCCTCTCCACCTTTGCCACAGCCTGGCAGACAGCGGCCACAGCCTCACTGCAGAGGCTGAGAGGTGGGCATCAGCTGCCCAGAGAAAGGCAGGAAAGTGGCATATTCACCGTTGTTTCTAAGAACGTTGCGGGGTGGAAATTGTAGCCAATGGCTGGAGGTGGGCATGGAGCAGAGGCGGGCCCTGTGCATGGGGGAATGAAAGGAAGGGGGGCCCGTGCAGAGAGCAGGGCTGGGCTTTGCAGTCCCGGGCGGGCTGGGCTGGGTCCCTGTCCCAGCTCTGCAACCTCATGACTCTGAGGGTGGTTATGAGTCCAGAGCAGGGATGAGGGCTGGCCAGGCTGTTTCCGTAGCGACCCAGCTGTTCTGTGCTGAGCCTTTGATAGGAGGCCAGAGGCAGGGCCACAGGAAGCTGGTGAGAAGTCCCTGCAGCCCAATAAAGGACACCTTTTGATGCTCACTTTCTGTTGGATGTAGAAGCTGATCTTCCCACCCCTCAGCAGGCGAGAACTCCCCCAGCCCTGGTGTAGCTGCAGAGCAGGTCTCCCAAAGCCCCACCCCTTTTCCTGGGTAAACAGCCCCCTGTGAAACACCTCCACTCCTGAGAGTGACTCAAACCACAGGTCACCGTCTCTCATGACCCCCTGGCGGCTGGGTCTCTCCTGTTGCAGAAGGGGCCATGGGGCCTGGAGTTGGGAGCTGGGCTGGTGGCTGGGAGCTGGGCTTCCTCGAGGGGCCTCTCGAGAACATTTTGAGAAGCAGGAAGCCAGGACTGCCAGGCCTGTGAAGAGCCACACACAGCATCACCACCCCTGCATCCTAATGGTCGCATCTGTCACAAGGCTCGCTCAGAGTCAGTGGAGGACGGGGACAAACAGGCCCCAGCTCTTGGTGGGGAGTAGCAAGGTCACCCTGCAGAGGACCCTGAAGGACGGAGGGAGCGTCGCGGCCCCTGTGAGCACGTGGTCCACCACCCCCGTCTCAGGCTGCCTTCTGTGGCTGAGGAGGTGGCTTTGCCTCCAGAAAAAGCCCTGTGGTTTCCTGATCACCCTCCTGCCTTTCTGACCACACAACCTGTTTGCTGTAGATGGTCTTCCCACGGCTCAATCCAGGCTTTATAAGTAGAGACCATCACATGTACAATCGCCGCATCCTCAAGGTAGACTGGACGAGCGGCCTGCCTGGGCTGCTGGCTTGCGTGTTCCCCTGGACTCATCCAATCCCCAGGGTTAGACCTCAGCCGTCCGATCCCGGCGGGAGGAGGAGGCAGCTGGCCAGCCTCATTTCCCAAAGAACGCAGGAGAAGAACCTCTCTAGGATCTGCTCAAGTGTCTCAACCCATTTTCTGCCTCGTTAAGTAGAGTCCCAGCCCATGGCCTCCACCATGGGCCCCAGAGCTGGAGTCCGATCCTTCTGGTCAGGACCTGGCTGTGTCAGGCTGAGGAGCTCTACGTGGTGGCCTTTGAGAGCCTCCGTTAAGCTTTTCACTGGGAAAACTAGTGAGTGAGGTCTGAGGTGCAGCTGCTGGAGAGGGGAGCTCTTTCCTATCATGGAGCTCACGGATGAACAGAGACCACTGCCTCAGTGGCCTTTCCTGGCCCCGTAACCCTGGTTAGACGATTGCCCTCTCTGACGCTGGCCCTCCATTTGTAAAGCAGGACTAGAGCGGTGCTGGCCAGATGATTGGATACGCGAACCCCAGGATGCCCTGGCTTATCAGCCCTGGGCTCACAGCGGGGTCCACTCCACAAAGGCCTGGTTACAGGAAGGGTAGGCTCTGCTGCACAGGGAGCCGGGTGTCCCACTGCTGTGCCAGTGCTGGGCAGCAGGCAGTGCCGGGGGCACTGTGGTCTTCCCTCCCTGCAGGTGGGGCCACCAGGTGAGGGCTCTGGCTGCCTGAGGTCTGACCCAGTACTAACCTCGGCCTGAGAGTTGGGGGTTTGGTGCTGCATGAGAGACAGTGTGGCCCTCTGTCGCCTTTTTTTTTTTTAAGAGAATTGTAAATTCACATGCAGTTGTAATACGTAACCGTGTACCCATCATCCAGTTTCCCCCAAAGGTGACTGGCAGCACCGTAGTACCATCTCCTACCCAGGAAATTGATACAGCCCACCAACCTTCCTCAGACTTCTCCCATCGCTTGTGTGTTTAGTCTTACGCATTTTTGTCACTGTTGTAGATTCGTGCAACCACCACACAAAGACCCCTCAGGCTACTCTTTTATAGCTTTGGTCGCCTCCCTCTCTGCCCCATCCCTAACGCCTAGAACCACTAATCTATGCTCCCTCTCTGTAATTTTGCCATTTCAAGAATGTTGTGTAGCTGCAACCACAACGTATATAACCGTTTGAGATTTGCTTTTTCCCTCAGCGTAATCACCATGAGATGCATCCAAACGGCTTCGTGTCAGTGCTCTGTTCCTGTGTGTTTGCTGCTGAGCAATGTTCCGTGGCAGAGGTGCCCCAGGTGGTTGGACATCTTGCCATCGGAGGACATCTGGGTCTCCAGTTTGGGGCCCTTACGAATAGGACCACTATGAGCATCCATGTACTGGTGTTTGTGTGAACAGGAGTTTTCACTTCTCTGGGACAGATGCCCAAGGGTGCACCTCTGTCACCTAATGAAGCAGGAGTGGCCCAGCCAAGGTCTCCCAGGAGGCCCGCAGCCCCCTTTCTGTACGAAGGGGACCAATCGGGCACAGGTGCCTTCTCTCACACCCACCGTGTGGTCTCTCCCACCTGAACACCCAGGTGAGGAGATGGCACACTCCATGGAGTGTAAAAGGCCCTGTTGGCCCCTTAAGCTGAGCTTTAGGGACCTGTCCCTTCGTGTGGCCACCAAAAAGTGGCAACAGGCCTAACAACAAAGCCCTTTTCTCTGAGCCTGCCAGGGGCTGGGAAGGGGAAGGCATTGAGCTGTCCATCTGAGGGGCCTCTCTCTAGAGACTAGAACCCCTTTCCTCACCCTCAGAGTCATGCCAGGCCTCGTCTCTTTCAGGGAGACCAAGGGCAGGATGGGGCTGCTGGGCCTCCAGGGCCCCCTGGGCCTCCTGGGGCTCGGGGCCCTCCTGGCGACACAGGAAAAGATGGACCCCGGGGAGCACCAGGCCCAGTGGTAAGAGGACATGGAGCTAGGCCACCCAGGACCTGGTCCTGCACCTACCAAAGCCCCAAACCCTGGTCCCAGAACCAACCCAACCCCAGCCCTATGCCCAGTTCAGGCCAAAACCCAACCCTAACTCTACCGCCAACCCCGACCCGCCAACTCAGCTAACTGTAGGGTCCCTGCATTTCCTCATCTCTCTCCTCTGTGTCCTCAGGGTCCCAAAGGAGAGGCTGGACACGACGGTGAGACGGTCAGTACCCAGAGCATTTCAAAGGCCTGAGCTGGCAGAACCGTGGTTCCAGGCCCGGCAGCTTCTACACACACACACACACACACACACACACACGCGCGCGCGCGCGCGCGCGCGCACGCAGGTTGTGTGTGCGGCTGTACGTGGACATACACCCGAGCTCTTGTCCCCACCAGCAGTGGGAAGGGATGGTGGCCAGGCCTCCAGCCCCAGCAGAATTCTCACAGCCCTGCATCCCTGGGAGGGAGCCTGCTGTCTGTCTGTCGCTGCTTGAGATCGGATGAGAAGCTATCCAAGACAGGAAGCAGTGACAGCCCTGCCTCCTCCTCCCTGGGACTTGGTGTCGTCCTTTGTAAAATGAGGATGAGGACAGATAGGAGCAACCTCCAGTATCACCTTTAACACCTTCTCTTCTCTTGTTCCAGGGCCCAAAGGGACCTCCAGGGCCCAAGGTAAGTGTTCCTCAGTCCCTGTCCCCACGCCCCTGGAAGCCCAGGCAGCAGGGTTAGGAGACAGAGTTCTGTGACCTTGGGCGAGTTACTGCATCTCTCTGGGCCTCAGTTTACTCGTCTGTTAAATGGGGGCATGATAAACCTTTTCTGCCTTACCTTCACACCAGGTTGTACAGATCAAATAATAAAGCACGTTAGCTTTTAAAGTCCTCTCGGATGTCAGCTCAGTGCTTGCTGGGTGGGAAGGCAGGCTCTGGTCCTCCCTGAAGGAGCTGGAGTCCCTGGACTGAGCAGGAGGAAAGGATAGGAAAGCAGCTCCATTTAGTGAGCACCTGCTGTGAGCCAGGGGCTTTTCATGCATCCTCTCGCATCTCAGTGACCCTCTGAGGCCCTCTGAGGCTGAGGCATCATACTCCCGCTTTCAAGAGCAGTGACTTGCCTGAGGTCATTCAGCTTGGAAGGGACCAGGTTGGGAGCGGAGTCCAAGACTGTCAGCCCCACACCCAAGTGCTCCTCTCTGAGGGGCTGGGCCCTCTGGACTGCCCCGGGCGTGGATCACGGGGCCACTTCTCCAGAGGAGCAGGCAGCCCAATGTCTCTGACCTTTTCCTTGCACCCCCATGTCTGCCCTCAGGGTGAGCCCGGCATTCCTGGAAAGAAGGTGAGGGGGGCCTGGGAGGGGCTTCTCGGTGGGGGTGTGGGAATGGGCTGGAGAGAAGGGCAGGGGCTGGGCACGGGGCAGAAATGGGAGCTCCCACAAAGAAGGTGCCCTGCTCCTTGGCAGACCTGAAACCTCAGGTCTGAAGGTCTGTGTCTGAAGCCAGGATCTCATTCATTCATGCACTTATTCACTCATTCTTTCCCTTCCTCAAACATCACATTGTTCCCGCCTCAGGGTGCAGGACAGCGGTTCTTAAACTGTAGTCCCAAGACCAGCCTATCAGCATCATCTGGGGCTTGTTTAACAAGCGTGTTCGGGGCCCACCCCAGACCCACCAAAACAGACAGTGGGGGTGACCGTGCTCTGTCCAAGCAGCCGCAGGTGATGCTGGTCTCAAGTCTGGGACCCCTGAGCCAGAGTGACCTTCTGCCTCTTCCATGCTGGGCCTCCTCCTCCTGCAGGTCTCCTCTGAGAAACTGCCCCTGGCCACCTACTGAGACACACCCTCCCCGAGTCCCTCTCCATCCTGCCGTCCTCCTAAACTCCCTGCCTGGCACTTCTGCTTCCTGTCACGCTGCGATGTATTTCTCTGGAGATTTCTTTGCCCTCGGCCTCCCCTGATCCATCGAGCAGGGACCTGTCTGCCCGGCCCGCAGAAAGTGTTCACCAGCTAATTGCTGACTGAAGGACGAATTCCCTCCCCTTCACCTGCCCACCCATTTCTTCTGCACACACCTGCTGAGGCCATTCTGGGCTGGCCCTGGCCTGGTGGGAGCCGGGGACAGAAGTAGACCTGACCCCACCCCTGCCCCAGAGGGGCGAGGAGGGGAGGGAGAAGCTGCCCGACCCGGTATGACCAGTGTGGGTGACAGGAGTGGACAGCTGTGCTGGGGAGGACAGACGGGTGTTGCCGGTGTGTGCCAACCAGTGTGTCCAGGTCTGAGGCTGCAGTCTCCACCACTCTCTCCTCAGGGGGATGACGGGACGCCAAGCCAACCAGGGTTCCCTGGACCTCCAGGGCCCAAGGTAGGTACCTGTGCCTCCCCCGAGCTCCTCCTGCCTCCCAGCTTGCACGGTTCCGTCTGCCTGGCGAAGCCCCTCCTGGCCCTTTCACACGGTGGGGCACAGGCTGATGCCCAGGACAGGCCACAGAGGGCAGCAGGAGGACCCTGGGTCCCACTCGTCATCGGGCCTGGCACCTCACAGGCTATCTCCCCTCACACCCTGCAGTCCTCTGCTTCCCTCTTCGGTGCCCCACTCTCTGCCCTGTCCCCAGGCCAGGAACTGATGTCATCCTGGCTCCCCAGCCCCTCGTCACAGCCACCAAATCCTGGCCCGCCTGCCTCCAAAATGTCTCTTGAGCCCCTGAGCTGCCCCAGCTATGCTCCAGGACTCAGGCGGAAGGAGGCCATGGTCCTGAGTCCCCTGGACTGGGAGGGCCCTGAGGTCCGTCCTCTGCAGGTGGGCTCGGCCGTGTTCTCCTGGAACTGCTGCGGAGGCGAGCAGCCCCAGGCAGCCCTCGTCCGCCCTGCTGCTTCCTTCCATTTTCAATGTCTGTTGCAGGGCGAGCCGGGGAGCGTGGGGCCACGGGGAGAGAAGGGCGTGGACGGTGTCCCAGGAACAAAGGTGACTGAGCAGCACGCGGCTTCGGCTTCTGCAGGCCCCATTCAGAGAAGCACCCTGTCAAGGGAGGATGTGTGGTTCACCTCCCATTTGCCTTTTTAAGTTGGGAATCCCTGGAGGGCCTGGGCCCTCAGGTCTTGGGTCTCAGGTCTCCTTGGACTGGCAGTCAGAGACTGACCTGAGGGGGGCAGCGGGGGCATGGGTCTGGGTGAGCTACGAGGCTAAGGCACCATGTAGCCCTGGGCTCCTGGGCCTCAGTGGCCTATCTCTGGGGTCAGAGGGTTCTGCGGCCACACAGTGAGGCCCTGCGCCCTGTGGGGAAGAGGGGACTGGAGGAGGTGGGCAACCTTTGGCTTGGCTGTGTACACCTGGCTGCAACCACGTCGTCTCCACAGGGGGAGCCCGGCCAGCGAGGAGCCGATGGAGCCTCAGGGCTGCGGGTAAGCAATTTCTCCTCCAGCCACCCACAGAAGATCCAGGGGACTGCCAGTTTTTTTTTTTTTAATATACTTTTTATTGATTTCAGAGAGGAAGGGAGAGGGAGAAAGACACAGAAACATCAGTGATGAGAGAGAATCATTGATCGGCTGCCTCCTGCATGCCCCCTACTGGGGATCTAGCCTACAACCCCGGGCATATGCCCTTGATTGGAATCGCACCTGGGACCCTTCAGTCTTCAGGCTGACGCTCTATCCACTGAGCCAAACCAGCTAGGGCAGGGCCTGTCACTTTAAAAGTCCCTGTCACCAAAGGCCCCCGAGGAGCAGTGAGGCTCCAGAAACGGAGTCTTTTTTTATATTAATTCACTTGTGTTTTTTTTTTTTTTTCATTTTTAATCTCATAGTACATGCTTATGGTTGTGTCAAGACACATCTCCTCCTATTCCCCTCTCCCAGGTGGGTGCTTGCCCTCCGAGAGACTTTTCTCGGCATATTCAAACATAGACCCTCACTTGTCACATATGGTGTTGCCCCCACCCCTGTTGGGGGGTCCTGGCCTTTCTCCCAGCCGCACATCGAGGTGCGTTCCTGTCACCAGGAAGGAGCACAGTGGCTCCAGCTGGTCCCAAGGCCCCAGGCCTTCTGAGGCCAATGCCTGTCTGCACACCTCAGGCTGGCATCCTGGACCCTGTTCCTGCTCTGTGGCCCGAGCAGTCACATCCCCTGGTGCTCCTGGAGGCCGGTTTCCTCCTCCAAAAACCAGGTCTCAGCCCGAGGCCGGGGCTTGCAGGTGGCCAGGATTAGATTAAGCACACAGTGTGGGAAGTCAGTGTAAACTGTATAGTTCCATGCAGGTCATGACCATGGAGGCAGCCAGCAGGGGACCCCCGCCTGGGTCTCTCCAACCAGGGCAAGGGGCTGGCCACAGGCCTGACCCAGAGTGTTCATGGCCGCTCACTCTTCTCCAAGCAGAGAGGTGCCCGGGTGGGGAGGGGCGGAGCAGGGGGTGGGGACAGGGCCAGCAGCCACGCGCTCACTGGTGGACACACATACCCGTGGCCGTGCGCTTGGGTGGGTGTGTGCTCCCACCGGGAATGAATGGGCATGTCAGTGCCTGGTGTGCCCCTACCAGAGGTCGGGAAACCAAGGCACAGGCCTCCACAGTGTCTTGGAGGTTTTGGGTGTCTGTGTTTGTGTTTGTTTGTTTGCCAACATTTAAAAACCTGAACAACATCACATCAAATTAGGCTTCCACTTTCCCTCTCGAGTTCAGGGCTGAGGCCTCAGTGGGCCTCCGTCCCCACAGGAAAGCCACGTGCTGCCACCCCAGATCAGGTGGGGCTTGTTCTTCAGTTGGCCCCAGGCCCCCTTGCCCTCCAGGCACCTGCCTGGCTCCTACAGTGTTTTGTCAGTGAGCCTGGGTGCCAGTGCAGCGAATGCCAGGAGACCAGGCCTGAGGACCAGCCCCGCTGGGCCCCCAGGTTACAGCTGAGCCGGGGCCCAGGACTGCGTGTGGCCCCAGTTCCTGGGTCCCTTGGATGACATACAGAGACGACTACCACTTCACCCACCAATGGAGCTCCGCCCTGAAACCTCCCTCTTCTTCCCGCCCCAGGGTCCCCCAGGCCTCAAGGGTGAGCAAGGAGACACGGTGGTGATTGACTACGATGGCAGGATCTTGGATGCCCTTAAGGTAGTGTTCCTGGTGGACCAGATGGCCCTTGCTGTTCATTTCCTAAGGGAACAACCACTCCCTTTGTGTATTAATCCACACTCTGTACACAAGGGCCCCAACGTCCCCAGGTGCTGTGCTGATACGGAGAGAGCTGCTATGACGTGGCTCATGTGGCCCCGAGCTCCCTTGGGGTCAAAGCAACAAGGGGCAGGGGCAGAGCATCTCCTGTGTCCAGCCCCAGAAGGGCCTCCTGGGACCTTCCCAGGGAACTCAGGCTAGAGGGCCGGGTCTTCTAATGACCATTGGGGGAGGATGAGAGTGGCCAGGTCTGCCCCAGAGCCTCGCTTGGGAGATGGAACCTGTGAGTCCTGCCCAGCAAACCTGGGACCCATAACCAGAGGAAGAGAGGTTGGGTGCTAGGGAAGGGAGCTGAGGTGAGGGAGAGACCATCAGAGACCAGACTGGATGGCACCTAACGCCCCCTGAGCTTCAATTCCAGTTATTTCCCACAGGCCTCAGAGAAGTACACGCTGATGGTAACTGTGGCCCACCAGGCCTGCATGGTGTGGTGTGGTGTGACGTGGCCCGAGGGCGTGTGCATGCATGGTGTGACCCAGGCTGACTAGGAGCCGCGTGGGAGAAGTTCTATGAGCACAGGGAGGCAGGGTGCCAGGCTGGGAGGATGACTCCATTGGATGGGCAGCAGGAAGCCATAGCTGGTTCTTTGAGCAGAGGGGCAAATGCTAAAAAACACATATTGGGGAATGGTGTGGAAGGTGAACAGAGTGGGTGTGGGGACGGCTGGAGGCAGGCAGGCCACCGGGAAGGTAGGTGCTAAGCATGGCCTAGAGGAGGTGGGTGGAATGAAGGAAGATGTAAGACGGGACATCTCAATGGAGCCTCTAACAAGAAGGAAGAGGTTAGTGAGAGAAGGTGGAGGACTGGAACTTTGGGGGCTGAGGGGCTGGATGGGGTGCCGCCTTTGGGAGGGGACGTGAGTTTGGAGGGCGATGATGAGCCTTAGTGAGCAGGCAGCCTTCTGGAGGTCTGGGTCAAGATAGCAGCTTGGGACTCAGGTTAGACCTGGAGACTAGAGATGCCATCCCTTACCTGTGTGACCCAGGAACTCCCCGGGGCAGGAGGCAACAGGCCACAGAGCTGATGGTCAGAGAGGTCACAGGAGAAGTAGAGACGGCGGTGCTGGGCCATTGCTGGGGATACAGCTTCAGAGGCAGTAGGGAGGCACCGCAGGATCCTGAGCAGGGCCGTGTTGTGAAGAAATCTAATGTCGGGGAAACAAGCTCTGAGGGCAGAGGGATTCTGGGCTCTCCACGGCAGTGGACACGGTGATATCTGGCCTGAGGCTCGGTGCCTCCGCCCAGGACTCCTTCAAGACCTGGGGCCTGACCTGGGTGGGTGGGAATCGGCTGCGGAAGGTCCTTGGCCCTGCTGTAGCCCAGCTAAACAGAGACAGGCCCCCCGGGGTGGAGGGGTGGACCAGCAGTGAGGGGAAGGCCCTGCTTAACACTGACCAGCCTGACCTTTGCACACAGGGTCCTCCCGGCCCACCAGGGCCTCCAGGAATCCCCGGAGCCAAGGTCAGTACACATGCAGCTGTGTGGCCCCTCAAGCCCGTTGTCTCCAGAGCCCACCTGCCCCCTCTGCTTGTCACCCCATGATCCTCTAGGCTCAGAGAAAGGGGCTACTTTCTAGCCAAGCAGGGTGCCTTCTCCTAGTTACACTGCACTCTGGGGAGTTTGATTCACATGTGGAAACCCCTCGTAGCATCACAAAGTCCCATAGATGACATGGTCTTTCCTATGGCCTGTGTGCATCATTACACCCTGCCCACCTGCTCAGGAGAAAGAGCCCAAGACTGTGAAATCAGACAGGGTCTGGTTCCACCATTGACCCTGGGCTGTGTGACCTGGAGCAAGTCATTTAATCCTTGGGGCCTCAGCTTCCAAAATGTAACCTACAGCCTGGGCTACGTCTGCCTGTAGGGGCTGAGGGCATGGAGGAGTGGAGGTGGCCAGCTCCTGGCACCCTGCTGGGCACCCAGTGGGTGCCTTCCTAGAGGTCTAACTGCAGGGACTTGACCAGGAACGGTGCGCTGGTTGGGGGCGGCAGCCTAGCCACAGACCCCTCTCGGGGACCATGGACACTATAACCCCTCTTGCTGTCTGTTCCCTTCCAGGGTGAGCTCGGATTGCCCGGTGCCCCCGGAATCGACGGAGAGAAGGTCTCTGAGCCTTTCATTTTCTTGGTGATACTGGTGCCAGGGGTCATGCTGTGTGTGTGTGTGTGTGTGTGTGTGTGCGCGCACATGTGTACGTGTGTGTGTGTACAGAGTTGGAGAACAAAATGTGCCACCTGTGTGCGATTCTGGAGCCCCACAGTGCCCCTTCATGGCTGGTTCTGCCCTTAGGCTTCGGGCAAGCTGCTCACTTCCTGGCAGCCTCTGCTCCTCCTCCCCAGGCGAGGGTGGCAGTGGGCTGTTGTGAGGGTTAAATAACTCTGTGTGTGGGAAACACTTAGAGCAGTGCCCGGTGCCATGTAGCAAAGAGTCTTCGAATGTGAGCTAATAGCATTACTGTCACTATTAGTACCTTTGTAAGTATACACATGTGATCCTACGTAGACACCACAGTGTCCAATGGTGTCATGTGGCATTTGTGTGTGTGTTTGTAGCACCGGGTCCCTAGTGTGTGGCACATCATGGATGTTACACAGTGGTGGAGTGAGGGAATGCAAGGTTGGAAGGTGATTCTGTAGATGGTGGGTTGGCTGTAGGGGTTGGGGCTCCCATCTCTGGCTCCTGAGAGGTAAGCACAGGGTTGACCTGGAACCCCATAATGCCCCCTCATGGCTGCCCAGGCCCTCATGCTCCACTCCCTCCACCCCCACCCCACCTGCACCCCTGTGTGCAGTGAGGTAGGTGTCGGGGTGCCCTCTTCCTGTCTCTGTCCAGGCCCCTGGGTGCATTTGTCACCTGGGCTGGAGGTGGGGACCCACAATGAGGAACTGGGGGTCTGGCCTGGCCTGAACAAAGCTCTGGGACTGTCAGAGTCGGGGAAGGAAGAATGCCTGCTGAGCTGCACTGACTCCTTGTTCATGTGGCTTTCAGGGTCCCAAAGGACCAAAAGGAGACCCAGGAGAGGCTGGGCCAACTGGACCCAAAGGGGAAGCAGGCGAAATGGGCCTGTCTGGCCTCCCGGTAAGTAGCTGGGTGGGCCCACCTTCCCTACTTGCCCCATGTGGGGTCCCAAAGCGAAGGTGTGCCTGCTGGCGGCGGGGCCCTGCAGCCTCAGCCCAGCGGGGCCGTGGGGCTGAAAGGAAGCTGACTCCCAGCCCACGTGCTCAGACTCCCCGAGCCCCCATTTCCTCGCCTGTAGAAGGGCCTGCTGCCTATCTCCTGGGGCCACTGAGAAGGTGAGATAAGGAGGCCCTGCCCCTGGAAGTGAGCTGGCGGTGGTTAGGCCACGGCTCTGGCTGCCTGAGTTTGCATCCTGTTTCATTTCTTACGAGAACCCTGTACAGGCAACCTCACCCCCTGGGCCTCCGTTTCCCCACCTCTAACATGGGGGTGATATTTCCCACTACGTGAGGGAACAGACAGCTCTGAGAATGGTGGCTGGCATGCAATAAGTGCCTGCTGTCACCATCATTGTCGTTGTGATAGTTGGCCTTGGCGGGGATGGATTGGAAAAACTGACAGGCTAAGCAGCTTCCAGGTGCCACCACTTCATGTCCATTGTCCATCCATAAGGCTCACTCAGCGAGAGAGGCAGTGCTGGGGTTGAACTGAGGTGCTTCCTGTGCCACAGGAACACTACCATGTGCACCGCTGCACTCTGCTTTCTGAATGCCCATCGATCTAGGGAAACTATTTTAAGCTGCACTGGCCAACCTGGCAAGTCTCTGCTGACGGAAGCCTTATCGGGGAGGAAAGGGGAGGTACTGATCACCGTGGGTGGTGATCTGGTGATGGACATAAAGGGTTCAAGGTCATCCTGTCCTACAGGGTGCCCACGGCCCCAAGGGGGAGAAAGGAGAGCCGGCACCTGACAGCCTACGCGAGAGCCTGGTAAGGGGGATTGCTAAATTCCAGGGTCTCCCCCGAATGCCCAGCCCAGGCCAGCTGGAGGCCCAAGTCTTAGAACAGCAGGGCCACCTGGCCTGACCAAACCTAGGATAGCAGGGGAGGGGGAACCTCAGGTTGTGTCCTCCACCTAAGGCCCATCTGAGAACCTAAATGGCAGCGCTGCCCCCACCCCCATCCCAAGGCGGGGGCAGCAAGAAGCAATGGCTCAGGGCCTGGTGTCCAGGGAGTGTTCCTCCAACATGTCCCATGAGCTCACGTGTGGGTGGGTAGGGATGACGAGACAATTTGTAACTAATCCACTTCTGAACCTTTCCTAGGCCCAGCTCATAGTGGAGCCAGGGCCGCCCGGCCCTCCTGGTCCCCCAGGCCCTATGGTAAGAATGTTTGGCTTGAAGCAGCTGGGATACGAAAAGGGTGGTGGGCCCAGGCCTAGGAGCTGTGACAGGGAGGGCAGAATTCCCTGGAGAGGGGAGGGGGGGCACATGTCAGGCAAGGAGGGCGGAACCAGGATCTGGGCTTGGGGGGCCCTGAGGTCAAGGCCACAGGAGCCGGTGAGTGGCCTGCAAGCCTTCGTGACCACTGCAAGAGGGCCCTGGCCCTGATCTGCTCTCTCCTCCCTCCAGGGTCTTCAGGGAATCCAGGGTCCCAAGGTGAGTCTGGGGCGTGGGTGAAACCCCCTACCGGCTGCAGTCTCACAGCCTGGACAGTTTCAGAAAGCCTTGCCAATGGGCCAAGTGAGGGCCCCACGCGTGGCCTCAGACCAGCCCTGCATCCTCCCAGGGCCCGAATGTTCTGAGTCCCCTAAGGCTGGTGCCCCCTCATGCCCACACTTGGGGCTCTGTTCTTACCCCTTCTCCTCCTGCCTGGGCCCCAGTCCACTGCTTTCCCTCCTCGCTGTTTCTCCCCTTTCTCTGCACCTCCCCCCTCATTGCCACTTCCCCTTATGCCCCCCACATGCACATCTGTCTCTCAACCGCCCACAGCCTTGACATGAAGTCTTGGGTTTGGTGTGTATTACATAATGTTGTGTCCTCTGCCCTTAAATGAAAACCATAGTGTGGCCTGCCAGTGTGCCCTGCCCCAGGAGCCACACAGAGGGGGAGGCAGCTGGCCTCATTGTTTGCCCTCCCCTGGGGGAGCCCATCTCTGCTTCCTCAGCTCAGAGGCCAACTTGAGGACTCAGAGTCATGGACGTCCAGAGCTGAGTGGGCCGAGCATGTGGCCAGCCAGATGTGCTGCTTCTGGCTCTTCTTTTTCCCAAGGCCTCCCCAGATTACGTGTAGAAGAGGCAGACGCTGTCAGGGATGGAGCTCAGAACCTCAGTTGGTAGTCAGTCCTGCCACTTGCTTGCTATGCTATGCGGGTCCACCCCTGCCCCCTCTGTGCCTCTCTTTCCTCATCTGTGAAATGGGTGTGACCACAACCACCTACCATGAGTACTCAGGAAAAGGTAAAATGCTCACACCTGAAGCTCATTCTGATTGTTTGCACAGAAAGGAACCCAGGCCAGACCTGACAGAATCTGGAATCTGTCCCTCTGCCCTGCACACCTGGGCCCCCACAGGCCCAAAGATTTCCTGGCCTTTCATCTGTCTGACCCTTTCCCCTGACTGTGTCCCCCTTCACTTCCAGGGCTTGGATGGAGCAAAGGGAGAGAAGGGCGAGTCAGGGGAGAGAGGCCCCAGCGGCCTGCCTGTGAGTATCATGAGCCTTGTTTGTCGTTAGAGGTGCTAATTCCTATAACCATCATGCCTCTTAATTCATTCCTTTTTCATCCAGGGGCCAGCTGGTCCACTAGGCCTTATTGGGCTGCCAGGAACCAAAGGAGAGAAGGTAACCACCTTTTTTTAATGCCCCCCCCCCCCCTATGGCTGCACACTGTGGTGTCACTCGGCCCTGGGGGTTCAACCCCTGCACTTCAGGGCCAGAGTTCAGGCTTGTGGACAACTTACAGGGCCGAAGTTCCCAGCAGCTACGCTCACTCACACCTTCTCTTTGTCTCTTCTCAGGGCAGACCTGGGGAGCCAGGACTAGATGTAAGTATCTCACCACTCACTGTGATCAGGTCCTCCTGTGTGTAGCTTTTGCCCTCATGCTGCACGTACAGTAGCATGATCTGGTTGGCTTGGTAACCCCCTTTCCCAGGGCTGGGACTACAGCTGCCTGGTGTCCCCTACGTTCCCAGTGCCAAGTCCAATGCACAGCCCAGAGTAGGTGCTTTTTGGATGGGTGGGTGGGTGGATGGATGGATGAATAGATGATGGATGGGTGATACATTGGAGCCAGGAAGTGGGGAGAGCAGTAAGGAGCCTGTTGCAATATCCTGGTGAGAAATGATGAGGCTTCTGCTAAGGAAGTATAGTGGGAAGGAGAGGAGGGGAAGTATTAGTCCACGGTTGACTAGATCAAGTGTCTGTTGGTTGCAAGAGACAGAAAACACAATTTAAACTGGTTTAAACTGACTCACAACTGAAAAATCCAGAAGTACAGCACATGGATCCAGGGCTCAAGTGTGTCAACACAACACAACCTCTCAGCGTCTCTTGTATGTGATTCCTCTGTGTGGGCATAATCCCAAGTTCCACATGATGGTGAGATGGAGCCAATAGCTCCAGATCTGCATCTCTCCAGGCCCAAATTCTGGAGAAAGATTATTTGTCTCTCTCTTCTTTTTTTAAAAAATATATTTTATTGATTTCAGGGAGGAAGGAAGAGGGAGAGAGAGAGACACACATCAATGACAGGAGAGGATCATTGATGGGCTGCCTGCTGCACGCCCCCGATGGGGATGGAGCTCACAACCCCGGCATATGCCCTGACCTGGAATCGAACCCTAATCTCCTGGTTCGATTGGATGCTCAACCACTGAGCCATGCCAGCTGGGCTCACTCTCTACTCTTTTAGAAAATGTCTCATCAACTCTCATTGACCCCAGTTGGATCAATGCTGAAATATCACTTGGCCAGAAAAATGCAGTGCCCTAATTGGCCAGGCCTAATCACATGCTCCATCCTGGAGCTAGGAGTGAAATCAATGAAGTATGAGAAAGGAGGGGGTTCCCAGGAAAATCAAGTAGCTCTTAGAAGGGAAATGGTGACCAGATACAGGGCTGCAAGGCTTATGGTGTCTACCCTAGACTTTAGGAGGTGTCACATTGAAGAACAACTGCAGACAAGGAAAAGGAAGAACTCTAACCTGAGTTTCTGACTGGGCGGGGCTTGTTCCATCGATGAAAAGGGTCAGGAGAAGAAGACATCTGAACTCAGGGAGGTAGTCTGGGCAGAGCTAAAGACTCCATGGCCACAGCTGCCTTCTGGGAGGCCTAGAGCTCAGGTGTCATCTCAAAGCCACACCCACCTGTTCGACCTGACAAACTGCTGGGGCTTCCATGCACAGACTCCGACAGGGTTCTAATTCAGAGGAAGCAGTGCCGGTGTCCTCAAGGCACGCATGTCCCTACATCAGCCTGCCTAGGAGTTGGGACGGGGCCAGTTGGTACCACGACTATGGAGGGAGGGGCAGAGAGGGACAGATAAGAGAGGAAAACCTCAAACCTCATTTTCAGGTTTAACCTTTAATCCCCTTGTCAGGGTTTCCCTGGACCCCGAGGAGAGAAAGGAGACCGGAGCGAACGTGGAGAAAAGGTGGGGTAGGCGGGGAGAAAATAGGGGCAGCTGGAGAGGAGATGGGGCAGGAGGACAGAAGGAGGGAGGCAGGTGAAGAGGAGGGAAGAGGCAGATAGGACATGGGAGGCAAGAAGCAGGCAGAGAGAGGTGGGTGAGCAAGTGGAGGCTGGGATGGGGGCAGCAGGGCAGGGTGGCTGCCAGCCCCAGGCCCATCTCTCAGAGGTGCTGGAGGCATCCTGGGCATGGCAGCCATGGCCATACCCCCGTCTCCCTTCTTGTGCAGGGGGAGCGAGGCATCCCCGGCCGGAAAGGAGTGAAGGGCCAGAAGGGCGAGCCGGGACCGCCAGGACTGGACCAGCCATGCCCCGTGGTACGTGTCAGAGCAGGAGGGGAGCCCCAACCAAGGTCTTTGCTGCCTCCTGCAGCATCTTCATGTCATCTTTGCCTCCACTGCCAGGGCCACCATCCCTGTCACTCCCATCACAGAGGGCCCTCTTGCTCTAGTCCTGACCCCACCATGGGTGCAACTTGAGACCCATCCCCTCTATAGAAAGGGAGACCCCGAGGGGCAGAGTCTGTTCTCAGTGTCACTGCCCCTCTTTACTCCACTTCCTTGTCCATAGAGAAGGGTGGGACCGCCCTTACCTCTGGGTATCTGTCCCACCCGGAGAAGGCTTTTTTGCCTGGGTGGCCCCATGCTGTCCCTCTGCCCCTCCCCTCCCTTCCCTGCTCCCACAGCCTCCTCCTTTCCTGCTGTGTCACCACAGCCCCTGATGGCCCATCCGACCCAGGGCCTAAAATAACCAAAATTCAGTTTCCTTTTTCTAGAAGTCAGCAGAGGTTACATGTCAGACTATTTCAGTGGAGCTCAGAAAAGACAGGGAAAATGAAACAGCCTAAACCTGACCAGATATTCATACCTGCCCCCCCTTGCCAGGGGCATGGGGAGAGGCCACCTACCAAAGGAAGGTCAGAGCCGGGGACCCCCAGAGGCCCAGTCCTCTGACCTTGAGTGAGTCACTTCGCCCCCTGTTCCTCAGTCTCCTCATCCGTACAGTGGGGGTGCTGTCCCACCCTCAGACTATCCCACCCTCAGATGGCTTTGAAGAGGCAATGAGAAAAAGACATGAAGATCTGAGCAGTGAGCACATGCAAAAAGTACCAAGGACAGCAGGGAACAGGGTGGCCCTGCAGATCTAGCCCCTGGGCCGAGACTTCCTTCCAAGTCATGAAGTCTTTGTCTTTGAAACAGGAAAATCCTAAATGTGGAGGCAAGCGAGGGGCACCGGGCTCGAAGGGCCTGGCGAGGGGCAGCGGGCCCTGCCCTGCGGTACATGGTCTGGCCTGCTGTGTGCTGTGCTGTGCTGTGCTGGCATCTGCCCCCCTTCCCCATCCTGCCTGCCTCCTCCCCACCACCCTCAGGCCCAGCCTGCGCCCCTGCTGGATGCACGTCAGTGTGCCTTGGACAGAGTGAAGTGTCTTTGCCCAAGGGTCCCCCAGGGACTAGAGGATCAGCCTTGTCCCTCTCCAGTCCCCCATCTTCCAGGCCACTTAAGGCCCATCTCCCACGACCCCCCACTTGTGTCTGATTGCTGAGCAGTAATGGCTGATGCTTCCAGACAACCCCCTGCCCAGGTTTCACCCTGCTGGCCTCCTCCTGACCCCGTGGCTCAGATCCAGACACAGAGACCAGGATGGGCCACACAGAGGGGGATCCCACTTCCTGAACTGTCCATGTCCTCCTCAACTCCTGAAAACTCTCAGGCCCTCAGGGTGAGGGTCTAAAGCCACTGTCATGGTCACCAGGTCATGGCCATTAGGTCGCCCCCCGCCCCAATCAGCAGGTACAGCATGAGCCCAGAACTCCAGGGTCCTCCCGGTTCTGCCCCTGGCACAGGTGTCCCAACAAAGCCTCAGGGGATGCACTCAGGACAAGTGCAGTGAGGAGTGGTCTGTCCCGTGCCTGGGTCGCCTGGATGGACCGGGCAGGCATTCGGGTTCTGTTTCAATGGGCTCCAGCAACCTCACATGGCAGCTCCCTGGGCTGTCATCCCTTCACCCAGGGCAAGAGTGTGCCAGGGTGGAGAGCTGACCAGCCCTTGCCCCCATCACTGAAACCTTCTTCCTTTCCAGGGCACTGACGGGCTGCCCGTGCCTGGCTGCTGGCATAAGGTACCTTGTAGGGAAATCTCCGGGACAAGCAGGGAGGAGTTGGGAGACAAGACGGGCCTGGAGGTGGGCCCCTGCGGCTCCCTACAGTGACTGAATAGCCAGGTTTCCCTGTCACGAGCCTAGTTTTGACTCTCCCGTCGTGTGACCTGAGCCTTGGGGCCATAATCCTGGGTGATTATGCACAGCCCACCCTTAGCTGCATGGGGCTCACTCAGCATCTGGCCCAGCCAGTGCAAAGCCATCAGCACCCCATGGGACTTGGTCCAGACTGCCCCCCTGAGAGGGGTAGAAGCCAGGAGCCCGGGACCAGGGGAGGGGGCCTGCCTGTTCCTGGGGAAATGGGCAGGATGGATGAGGTCCAGACCGGGGAGGGCCCCAGGGGCCTCATGGCCCCTCCTCACCTCAGTCTTTCTCTCCTTTTCCAGTGATCAGAACCCAGCTCACTGCCTGTACAGATCCATGTGGACATTTTTAATTTTTGTAAAAACAAAACAGTAATATATTGATTTTTTTTTATGGGATGCACTGCCTGTGGCCTTTAACCTTTGAGCATGTGCCCGGCCCAGCCCCAGAACAATCAGCATGTGAAGCTGGCAGGAACGTGGACAGGCCAATCAGGGAATTGTGTACTTGAGGGGCAACCGTAGGATTTGGTGCCTGGCTCAGACGAAGCTGCAAAGATGCCGGTTGGGCCTTCAGACACCTGATTAGCAGAGCGTCTGGCTGCCCGGCTGCCCTACAAGAGCCTGCTCCCTGAAGCTCCAGAGCCCCCAGGGGGGCACCTGGGGCATGGACGGCCCTGCAGCTGCTCCAGCCTCTTCAGCCAGAGCCAGCTGCTCACCCACCTGGACCCTGGGTTCACCAGGAAGGACAAGCCTCCCACCCAGCACTTGCAGCTGGGTACTGGGAGCTGTAGAAAGCACCCCAGGCAGGTCTAGCTCTCACCAACTTCATTAGGCCTCGGGAAGCCAGCCTGTTTGAGAACACATGTCTTCTGGCCAGGAGTATAGGCCAAGCACTGTGATCACCACCACATGGACCCAACTGCAGGGAGCCCCATGGTGACCAAGTGTGGAGGGTGGCAAGGCCCATGCTGGAGTGACTGCTGCTTCCTGTCTGTCCCCCCCACCCCAGAACAGGGGTGTAATGAGACTTTGCCAGCCAGAGGAGATGGGCCTCTAGCTCAGAGCTTGGGTCTCACTGGCCCCAGTCTCCCACGCAGGAGCACTCTGGTCCGCTAGCCGAAAGTGGTCTTCCGGGTGAACTGTGCAGATGAAGAGAATCCCAGTGTGGTTCCCAGCTGGCCCGAGCAGGGGGCCTGCGACCTGAGCATTGCGCTCTAAGGAAAGGCTTCCCCACCTGTGACAAAGGTCCCAGCCACCAGCTCTGGCCCAGCGACTTGCCTCCCCTCTCTGTGTAGATAGGTATTGCTGTGTGTAATAAACCATGAATTTGTGTCTGGTTGAGCCTGTCCTTGCAGACTGCCCCTGGGGCACCTCTGGCTAAGGTCTCAGCCTGGCCATTGCAAAGTGGGGAGGGACAGAAGCCAGAGAAACCCACCCCAGAAACCAGAGGAAGTAGCTCAGGGTCGTGGGGTTAAGTTTGGAAGACACAGACACAAGGCCTAGTCCGGCCACGTACCAGCCGAGCCTTCTGGACAGTCACATCCCTGAGCCAGTGACCAGTGACTGCTACATATAAAGTCACCCCAAAACCTGTTGCCTTACAACAATGATCCTTTATATTCCTCTCTCTCAGTTCTGGGGTTAATGGGCTCAGCGGGGTGGTTGTGGCTCAAGCTCTCCCACACCTGGTGGTTGATGCTGGCTGTCAGCTGGGAGGTCAGATGGCAGAACACCTATCCCTCGTGGTCTGGCTCCTCATGCTGAATTCCAGGAGTGAATGTTCCATGGTAAACCAGGTGGAAGCTGTGTCACCTTTTATGGCCAAGCCTCAGAAGTCATCTGGTGTCACTTCCTGCCACAATCAGTGGTAAAGTTTTCCAGGGAAAAGTGTCAACATCCTATTTTAAGGAGGAAATGTGAGGTAGCTCTTGTTGCAGCCCTCTTAGAAAACCCAACCTGCCACCTCATCTATAAGAAGGGACAGTGATGCCTACACTCTGACGGTGGTTAATGAGGACCAACTGCATGGGATACAAGAACCCAGGGCAGGGCAGGCACCTGGCAGCTCCCATGAGTCTGAGTTCTCTCTCTCTCTTCCCCACTCCAAGACCAAGCAAGGGCCATAGTATTGCAAAGCATTTCTACATCGTTTATTCCAGCTGGTCCTTATAACAACCCTGAGAGAGGGACCCAGCAAATATGCCCATTTCACAGATGACAAAACCAAGCACATCCGGGGTGGTATACTAGTAGACAAGGCCTGCATGACAGCATCTTAGGCCTTCTCCAAGGACTGGGGCCTAAGGAGGGCCATGGTTTGAGTAGTCCCCCTGGCCGTACTATGTGGCCTCCTCGCTGAGCAGAAGAGGCCCAGCCCTACACCAGCTAAGGAGGAGGAATGTGTCAAGTCCTCACCTCTGTCTCCCTCAATTGCTGGCAATAAGTGACAGGCCCACTGCTCAGCCAGTCGTCTTGGTCACCGGGGAAGCCAGTAGTGTGAAAAGGAAGAGAAACACCGCGGGGCTGTGATGACCGATGGACATCACAAGCTGCCCAAGTGTCCTTGGGCATTCCAGCATAACCTCACAAATCTACTGCACTCTACAGTTTGTAAATTCACTCCTCCCTCCACTCAGGTACCTCATGGATCCCCCCACCTATGAAGGAGGGAGCCTATGTGATTCATGTCACTATTTCCATGTTACATGTGGGGAAACAGGCTCTGAGGGAGTAGCCCTCTGCCTAGGGATAAACAACCAGGATTGTCTTTCTGAAATTGCTTGTCAGGGCCCAGAGTCTGCTAGGCAGCACCATGCTGCTGGGGGATTGGTGGGCACACCCTCTTAGAAGCCACATGTGGCCCCTTCCTCAGTCAGACACTTTCCTGCTCCTTTGGGTAGGACAAGGTCATTATGGCCCATTGCTGCCCCCTTGTGGCCTCACAGTGTATCCTCAGGTCTGCAAACTTCAACTGCAAACTTCTCATTTTAGAGGGTGCAGATTGCTCCAAGAGCTTGGAGTGGGGACGAGAGGCTGGAGAAGAGTAAATGACTTGCTCAAGGTCCCAGATGAGACATGGGTGAGCGCCCTGCCTCACAGCCGAGCATCCAGGACCAAGGGTTTCACATCTCCCTGACAAGAACTACCCGCTTCCAGAAGAAAGGAAAGCACATTTATTGAGCCCCACTGTGTGCCATGGCAGCTAAACTAACCACAAAAATTCCTACCCCGTGAGAGGAGTAGAGTCTCCCTCCTCCTGATCCCTAGGATACTACATGGGATAGTTTTGGGTGTCACAATGACTGGGAGATACTCCTCGGATTCAGTGGGCAGGGCTAGGGATATCAAACATCTGAAAGGCATGGACAGTCCCGTCCCATGATGAATCATCTCAATGAGAATGCCAGTGCTGCCTGCATTGAGAAACACCATGCCCTAGGTTCAAATTTTGACTCAGCTGCTTCCTCCCATTCCCTGCCCTCTTGGCCTCCAATGGCCCCCAGAAGGCTGGGCATGAGATAATGGATAGAGGAGTGCTTAGCCTGGGGCCAGAGGCAGAAATGAGTGGGCTTTTCTGAGCCGGAAGGAGAGGCTTCCTGGTGTTGACCTGCCCCTTGGCCCAGGAAATGGCCCAGTTGGGAGGCCTGGCTTGACCTCCAACTGATTTGCCACCTGACCCTGAACATCTGGAGAGTGAGTGAGATGAGGGCTGGGACTGGCTGCAGTATTCTCACCCTCAACCCTGAGACTAAAAAAGCCCTGAGCCAACCTACCTCCTCTGAGCTGCCCTGGGCATAAGACAGGTTCGTATTTGGGCTCAAGACAAGGCCAAAGATGATCCCCAAAGGGTTGCCTGTGGCCTGTACTTCTTTTCTGAGGGTCAAATTCCCCTCCCCTATATGTGGGAAGAATTTTTGGTTAATTTGGGAGGAATTTTGTTTTCAATCATACATGAGGTTCAATTCAGCTTTACAATTAAAAGTAAGAAACTCTTGCCTAAACCGGTTTGGCTCAGTGGATAGAGCGTCGGCCTGCGGACTGAAAGGTCCCAGGTTCGATTCCGGTCAAGGGCATGTACCTGGGTTGCAGGCACATCCCCAGTAGGAGATGTGCAGGAGGCAGCTGGTCGATGTTTCTCTCTCATCGATGTTTCTAACTCTCTATCTCTCTCCCTTCCTCTCTGTGAAAAATCAATAAAATATATTTTTAGAAAATAAAAAAATAAAAGTAAGAAACTCTATCCAGTTTAGAAGATGAAAAGTTCTGGAGGTGGATGGTGGTATGGTTGCACAAAGTGAACGTACTGAATGCCACTTAATTATACACTTAAAAACGGTTAAAATGGTAAATTTTATGTTATGTATATATTTCCACAATAAAAAGGAAAAAGAAACTCCAAATGTTCTTTAATAAATGCTCTAATAAACATTTTACATTTTTATGGGGGAAGAGATAAAGGAATCAGCGTTGAGGGAGCAGAGCAGAGGGCTGTGATCCCTTGTTCCAGGGTTCATCCAGGCAGAGTCCCAGTGCCCCACGCCAGGAGGGGACGTCTCTCTCCTAAGCCAGCTTTCCACCCCTCACCCCCAGGGCTGGGAGTCAGGCCGGCCTGCGCTGGAGTCCAGCCTGCGCTGCACACTTGCTGTGTCTGAGAGCAAAGTCCTTTCCCGTCCCGGGCCTCGGTTTCCTGGCCACGTGCTCACTATGAGGCTCAGGAGTCCTCCCGACGCCCCTCCTGCCTAAGCACTTGATGACTCCATTAGCACGGACGCCGCTCGCGGTCACCGGCCTGGAGTCCCAGCAAACGCGGCGCGTCCCACTTTATGCACCGGGAAGGCGACTCAGTGACTGAGTCCGGGGCCCCGATCCCGCTAGGGGAGCAGCGGCGAACGCACCCGGGGACCGCTCCCGCGCGGCGGTTTCCACGGGATGACTTGGCTGTAGGAAGCCTGCCAGGCTCGTTCCCCGAAAGAATTTACCAACCTGAAACGGGCCTAGGGAGGGGGCGGCGCCGCAGCGGGGAGGGGCGGGGCCAAGGGGCGGGGTCACGGTGGGAGGGGCGGGGTCACGGCGGGGAGGGGCCACGGCGGGGCGAGGGAGTGGGTGGTGTCGTCCCGCGCTCCTCTCCGCGCTCCAGTCCGGCGTCATGGCCGCGGACCTGGCCCCGCACGGGAAGGCTGTGACGCTGGCGCGGAGGCGGCGGCTGCTCAGGTAACGCGACGCCGGCGCGGGTGGCGCGCACGCACGACCCGCTGGTCCTGCGCGAAGCCCGCCGGCCCAGCCCCGCTTGGCTAGTCTCTGAGCCTCGGCCCTGCGACTCCGGGCCCGAGACCCCCACCCCCGCGGCCGAGGAGAGATCTTGGCCCCGTTTCCCCCGGAGAAGGCCTCTTGCCTCCGAGCCTGGGCCCCGGCCCGAGCGCGCCCCATTAAGGGGCTGAAGTTCAGGCGCAGCGGGTGGGAGGCGGTTCACTGGCAGCGGAGGGAGCCTGTGCGGGACTCTTGCCGGGACGTGGGCGCGAGGCAGCCTCTGGCGGGGCCTGGAGTTGGCGGCCACAGGGCAGCAGGGCAGCTGGACTGACAGCCGTTGAGGGTGGGGGTGCCTCCCTCCCACCCATCCCAGCACAGAAACACTGCCTTGGGGAGCCCCCAAGGGTCTGGGGCGGCCACCTTTTCCCGGGATTCGAGGACACAGATTGGTGATGTGGACACAGGCGGAAATGAATGAGGCCACGTAACTTTAACGGGACTTAAACAATTTAAGTTTTAGCACCTGCTTCCACCCCCACCCGCCTTTCCTCCTTTCCAGTCCTCGCCTCTGTGGGGGAACTGGAGGCAGAGAAGCAACACGGTGCCCTTCAAGCTTTCCTTGCCCTTTCCAGAACCTGGAAGGGGTGGCGGAGGCCTGTGATGGGTGGACTCTCCCTTCAGGCTTCAGACATGGCTGTCCACTTTTTCTGCCTGTCTTCACAGCTCTTCCTGCAGACTCTTTTTTCCTGAGGATCCTATTAAGATTGTCCGGGGCCAAGGGCAGTACATGTATGATGAACAGGGAGCAGAATACATCGATTGCATCAACAATGTGGCTCACGGTCAGTACCATCACTCCGGCTGGCTGGGCAGGAGAGGAGGCCCAGGCTGTGAACCTGTTCCGGGCGTGATCCTGAGGTGCAGAGAGGGGTGGAGAACGGGGCCCAATCTTTGTGGTGTCGCTGTAGACGTTTCCAAGTAGGAGCTGGGCTACACCAGGCAGTAGTCAGAGACCCTTGTCTGGGAGTCCAGTTCCACTTGGGACTGATGGCAAGCTGAGAGAGCAGCAGCCAGTCCAGCCATGACCAGCAGTGGTCTCCCCTGGCCAAGTGCTGGGGGTCATGGCAGGGCTTCAGCCCCAGTGACCCTCTCAGGTCCTGGGGAGAAAACTGAAGTAGGAATTCAGTTATCCAGATCGGGCTGCCAGAGCCAATGGGAGGAAAGCGAGTCTGACTGAGCAGGCACCTTGGAAGTTAATAAAGTAGAGGCTCTAACGCCTGGGTTTATACCCTGTCCTTCACTTATTAACTTGGTAATCTTAGGCAAGTTTCTTAACCTCGGTTCCTCATCTGCAAAATAGACATGATAATGCCAAGCATCCACCTGAGAGTGTTTTGGAGGATTAACTGAGTTAATTCTTGTAATTTGCTTTGCCTGTGCCTGGCACCTGGCGAGCTCTCAACACATGTTTGCCGTTAGCATCATCTTTGGCCTTTGGCGGTTATTACCTCCAGCCCCCTCTGACTGATGAGGTGAAGCCCTCAGACAGACACTCCCATCCCCCTCCATATAGCAAACCACCTCCCACCAAAGACGTGGGTTTCTAAGTAGGGTTTCCGCCATAATCCTTCCTCAATCTCCCTTTCCAGAACGGGCATGTGTCTCCTGCCTCTGCCTTCAGGCTCCCCTCTTTCCTCTCCACCTCTTCCTCCAATACTGTGTCTTCCCTGACTGGGTTTACAGATTGGGGCTGGGGGAGGGCTGGAAGGATAGGATGAGCAGAGTCAGCTGTGTGATGGAGGTGGCCCTCTTCCAGTTGGGCACTGCCACCCTCTCGTGGTCCAAGCAGCACATGAACAGAACCAGGTGCTCAACACCAACAGCCGATACCTGCACGACAACATCGTGGATTTCGCACAAAGGCTGTCGGAGACCCTGCCAGAGGAACTCTGTGTGTTTTATTTCCTGAATTCTGGGTAAGTGCCCTGCAGCTGGCCCCCTAGCAAGATGAAGGAGTTGCTCACCGGTGGGCAGCATAGTGTAGCCCTGCGGGCGGCCGCTTCCCCTCGGCCGGCCCTGCGAGTGTGGACCAGAGGAGGCAGCCCCCACTATGCAGGTGCCAGACTTCCCAGCTGTAGACCCTGTGCTTACTCTGTCAACCCAGTTTTCTGGTCTCTTAGTAAGAGGTGCCGTTACCTCCCTTCTAGGATCCTAGTTAGGATTTACCAAGGTAATGTGTTCCTTTATTTCTTCCTTAGGAAAACACAGGCACAGTGTTCAATCCCTGCTTGCTCAATAAGAAGCAAAAACATCAAATAATTCTTTAAAGAAATACAAAATTACCAAGAGGGGTCATTGCCTGGAGGAAAAGTATCTATATATATAAAAGGCTAATACACTAAGTGTCCCCTCAGAAGTTCGACCAGGAGACCGGGAGTTCGATTGCTCACTATAATGTGCGCTGACCACCAAGGGGGTGGTGCAGAACAAAGGAAGAAGACCCTGGCCAAAAGCCGGAAGGCCCGATTGGCCCTGATTGCCAGCCAGGCCTAGGGACCCTGCCCATGCATGAATTTCATGCACCAGGCCTCTAGTAGGATATAATGAGGCATAGAAGCAGACCTGGCCTGCTCTGAGAGGAAAAGGAAAGGCTTCCCTGAAGAAATGATATTAGACTAAGAGCTGACTAGGAGATGAGTTGATGAGGAGGAAGGGTGCTGCCAGCCCCATCATAAGTGTTCTTATCAAGGTTGATTACCACACAGAACAGCCTGTGCAAAGGCTCTGCAGCAGAAGAGTCATGGGACCCCAGCACACTGGAGGAACTATAAGGCAGGCAGTGAGGGAGAGGAGAAGGTGTGAGCAGGCACTGCGGAGGGAGACAGGGCCCATCATCCTGGACCTTATCAGCCAAATAAAGAATCTGTTTTTATCCTAAGAGCATTGGGAAGTCAGAGGATTTTGATCAGGCAGGTGATGTCATCAGGGCTGGTGGAGAGCGAGAATGGACACCATTAAGTGCCATTTCAGCAGCCAGGTGACAGGTGATGGCAGCTCACACTAGAAGTGGCAGTGGAGACAGAAGTGGCAGGTGATGACATGTACATAGAACAGCATCCTGGGAGAGAACATTCCAACAAATCGTAGGTTGAGGCATTTAGATTATAGTAAGTATTATTATCATTATCATTGCCACTTACATAGTACGTTTATCAGTCCCCTCCAATAATTTCTAGGAAGTGGAATTTACATCTTGATTTTATAGATAAGGAAACAGTTTATTTTTTTAAATACTTTTCAGTTCTTCAGAATTGTAAAAAAAATACATGAGTGGATATACATTTTTATATAATAAATATTCCTTAAGATAAAATATAAATTACAATTCTATATATGATCAAATAAATGTAAAAATTCATGTTTACGCCGGAGGAAAAGTTTTGGATGTGTGTATGTGTGTGGAAGCAGCAGTTTAAATGAAACTAGCGACCTCCATGCTGCCAAATCCAGTCGTCTCTCTGCCGCCTTTGTCTTTCTCTCTCAGCAATACTGACAACATATGAATTTTGTGGAACACGTACTTCCACTCTCTCTAGAAATGCTTCTGGTCTAGCTTCCAGGACCCTGTGCACTCCTCACTCTCCCTAGCTTCTGGCTGCTTATCCTGTCTCCTCTGCCAGTTCCTCCTCTGTGCCTCAGGGCAGGTCCTCTCTGAACCTCTCCCTCATGATCTCTTCTGTTCCCATGAGATTACCTAGCACCCACGTGCTGGTTACTCCCAAACTTGTCTCTCAAGCCCAGATGCTTCCCATGTGTTCCAGCCTCATGGTTCTAACCACCCCTTGACTTCTTGAACATCAGCTTCGAAAAGACAATAAGAACATGATTGTCTTCTGCCAACACCCAGAGTGGGACATGGCCCCAGCTCTCCCTTACTTTCCTAGGCACTGACCCCCAGACCTTCCCACAAGGACATCCCCTCACTACCACCTGCACCCTGTCTTGCCTAGTAAATGGCAGAACCATCTGCATCTCTGCTCAAGGCAGAAACCCTCCTCCCAGTCCTGCCTCAGTCCTGCCTCACCTCCCTCCAGGATGGCTCCATCCACTTCCCTTTATCTTCATGGCCACTGCTACCCTCACTTCCGTGTCCTCCTCCTTAGTCTCCTCACTTCCACTTTTTTTTTTTTTTTCATTGAAATAGTGTGTTCTTTTATTTTAATTTATGACTACTGTGGATGGGCAAGGGGCCACATGCTAAACCTGGCAAGCTCAGGGGATTTGCTTCCACTTTCATTTCCTTCTACTCCATTGGACACACATAGCCAGAGGCTTCCTCCTCAAATGGAAGCTGAATCATGTCTCTTCTCTGATTAAAACTCTTCAGTGCTGCTTGCTGTGCCTGGAAACTTCCCCCTGAGGCTTTAGTGCAGATACTGCCTCCTCGTAGAGTCCTTCCTGTCCCCCTGTCTTAGTCAGCGCAGGCCGCCCCAGACTGGGGGCCATTTGTTTTCTCACTGTTCTGGATGCCAGATCCAAGATCAAGGTGTCGGCAGGTTTGGTTTCTTTAAGGCCTCTCTCCTTGGTTTGCAGGTGGCCATCTGTCTTCATGTGGTCTTTCCTCTGTACATGAGCCCCTGGTATCTCTATGTCCAAATTTCCTCTTAGAAGGACTTCACTCAGGTTGGGCCCACCCTAATGGCCTTATTTTAACGTAATCATCTATTTAAAGGCCCTATCTCCAAATACAGCCACATTCTGAGGACTTCAACATATGAATTTTGTGGAACACGTACTTCAGCCCATAGCACCCCCTTATCTAAATAGGGTCCCATCTGGTCCTCTTGAGGCACTTATCAAGTGAGCATTCTTTCTTTCTTTGGTGTTTTTGGGTTTGGGGGGTTTTGTGTGTGTGTGTGTGTGGTTTGTTTGGGTATTTTTTTGCTTTCGTGACACATACTAGAATGTAAGTTCCAGGAGCGTCAGGGTCTGTCTGTTTCACTGTTTTTGCCCCTAGTCTTAGCACACAGAAGGAAGGCATTTGATGAATTTGTACCTAATGACTAATGAATAGTGTCCCAAGAATCTTCTTGCTGCTGGCAGGGCACCACCTTCCTCTAGGTTTCCCTGTAGGAAGCAGGCCCCCAGGAGGGAAAGCCCTTAGCTGTCTGAGCCGTGCCCACCTTTTCTGTTGTAGGTCGGAGGCCAATGACCTAGCCCTGAGGCTGGCCCGCCAGTACACGGGACACTGGGACGTGGTGGTATTAGACCAGTAAGTGCTGTTCCCAGAAGCTTGGGCCCACCACTTGTTGGGGATCAGTGAGGCTCTAACTTTGGGTGCCTTGGGCAGGAAGAATGAGGGACCATCGCTGCAGAGACTCCCCAACACACACCAGGGGGCTCTTTTCCCTGGTCTCTTCTAGGAGGGCAGCTTCTGGGGAGCTGAGAAACCTTTGTGAGGGGTTAAGAGTTGGCCCCACATTTGAGGTATTAAAACTGTTCCGACAGGGGCTCCCATGTAGTGAGTATGTGCTGCACAAGGCCCAAGCCCAGGGTCAGCGCCTTAGCACATCTAAGGTCATTACAACCCTGAGGAGAAGCCACTATAGAGAGGAGAGAACTGACCCAGAGAGCCTAAGTGATTAGCCCCTGTTACACGGCCAGGAAGCGGCCTCACAGGAAGTCTTACTGACCCCACAGCCTGTGCTCATCTCCAGCCCTAGGCCTCGGGGGCTATGGCAGAAAGGTGTGTCTCCTGAGGAGGGTAGATGCTTGTCAAAGACAGGCCAGAGACTCGCGCCACCTGGGCCTGAGCCCACCCTCCCTTCTCCCCCCCAGTGCTTATCACGGTCACCTGAGCTCCCTGATCGACATCAGCCCCTACAAGTTCCGGAACCTGGATGGCCAGAAGGAGTGGGTCCATGTGGTACGCACGGCCCAAGGGGGCAACAGGTCGGTGACCACCCTGATCCTATATGACATGGCGCTGTCACTCCCCACAGGCACCTCTCCCAGACACATACCGGGGCCTCTACCGGGAGGACCACCCCAATCCGGCTGAGGCCTATGCCAGTGAGGTGAAACGTGTGGTCAGCAGTGCACAGGAGCAGGGCAGGCAGGTAACTGCATTTACATGGGTCTAGCCCAGCCAACAGTGAATATCACTTCCTCTGTCGCCAGCTGGTGCTAGATACAGGGAACCCGGTGAGACTCCGGACCAGAGATGTGTCCTGGGCGTGCTGGGAGTCCTGGGGCCCAGGCTGGGCTGGTTTTGATTGTGAAGGAGGGTCCTTCGAGAAGGTGCTGCCTGATTTCAGTAACATGAGCTGAGACAAGCAGGCTACAAGGCCAGAAAGGTTGGCAGAGCCAGATCTGGGAAGCCTGGCCTGTGTGTTTCAGATGTTCTACATCTACTTATATAAAACCAGAAAAGAGGTTGCTCTGGTGTCAGCAGGGGTGGGAGGCCGGTTTTCTACCCCATTGACCTTTCCCTCATCCGGCTGGAGCTTCTAAAGAAGCTCTAAGGCAGAATGTAGTTTGGAAGTCATTACTGTAGGCAGAAGGGGTCATTAAAGGGTTTTAAACAAGATGAGCTCAGTGTCTGAGTTGAGGCATCACCCTGGTGGCCAGTTGGAGGATGCACTAGAAGAGGCATCCAGTTTGAAGACACTGGCAGGAGGCCAAGGCAGAAACTGGCAGATCTGTGGGAGGCAGAAGTGTCCAGGTGGATGGCAAGGAGTGGGAGCAGAGATGATACAGAGCAAGTCAGGCTGTGCTGACTAATGGATGAAGGAGGGGGCTGGATCAGGGATGGGGGCAGATGGGAGAGTTGGGAGTCACCAGATGGGGGCAAGGGAGAAACAGGCTTGTGGGGGAGAAATCAGTGGATTTTTTCTGAGCTATGCTAAGTACAGGAGTCTGGAGGCATCCAGGTTGTAAGAATTGGTTTGAGGCCTGAAAGAGTTCAGATGTGATGAGGAGCCCGAACTAGGGGTGCAACAGTGATGGTAACTCATCCTGCGTGGAGCCAGCCCTGAGCCAGCATCAGCAGGACTCTCAGTTTGCCTCTCAGCACCTCCAGGTCAGTGTTCCTGACATCTTCTCTTGTCCACAGATTGCCGCATTCTTCGCTGAGTCTCTGCCCAGTGTGGGCGGGCAGATCATTCCCCCTGCTGGCTACTTCCCGGAAGTGGCAGAGTAAGGAGGGGCAGCTCCAGGGAGGCCAGGGCTGTAATGCAGTTTTCCAACCTTTGTTCCAAATGACAACCTCCGTCCCACCTGTTTGCCAGAGTTTTCAAAGCCTCTGAAAAAATAGTGGCCCCTAGGAGGCCAGCCATCTGCCCAAGGCCCCAACCTTACTGTTGACAGAGCCATGATTCAGAGTCCCAAGACCTCCCAGCTCCTGTTCTGATCCCTCTCACCACAGCCGCCCCCATCAGCCGTCAGCCTTCTGTCCTCTGCCACAGGCACATCCGAAAGGCTGGAGGGGTCTTTGTTGCAGACGAGATTCAAGTGGGCTTTGGCCGAGTAGGCAAGCACTTCTGGGCTTTCCAGCTGCAGGGGGAAGACTTTGTCCCTGACATTGTCACCATGGGCAAGTCCATTGGCAATGGCCACCCTGTAGCCTGCGTGGCCACAACCCAAGCTGTGGCAAGAGCATTTGAAGCCACCGGTGTCGAGTACTTCAATACGGTGAGTGAAGGCTCCGGGGAGCACTGAGCGTTCTGATAGGCCCCAGACAATCTGAGCAAAGGCCACAGACCTGGCACTGTGCCACCACAAAGATGTCTAAGATGCTGTGGGGGTGGTGGGGGCTGGGGAACAGTTAAAGCAGGTCAGAGGATAATAACACCAAACCTCTTTAAGGTTAGTAACAACCCAAGAGCTGTGGCAAGAGATCATGCCTTATATAGAAAGAAAACAAGAGGCCCTCTCTCCCTTCCAGCAGAAGCTGCCTACTGTGTGCAAGACCCTGTGCTAAAAGCTGATGAAAATACATGAGGAGCTGTGTGGGTGATGGCCTAGGATTAGCGTTCGTGTTGCAGTAGGAGCGTAGAGGAGGTGCGGTGCAGGGTTGAGCTTTCCCTAAGTGAAGTGGATCCTCGGGTTGTTCAGTGGCTCCAAGAGCGCAGTTATGTGGTGAGTGAGGGGAGCATAGTGGTCAGCAGATGGCCTCGTGGTAGAAGAGCGGAGAGTCTGGACTAATCCCCAGGGCTGTGAGGAACCATGGAAGGGTTTTAGTCTGTGAGAGACGAGATTGAAATATGCTTTAGAAGTTCTCAGTGTGGAGAAAAACTACAGGTAGGCAATTGGTCCAGGCAAGAGAGAAGGAGCCCAAATCTGGACACGGTCTACAGGGAAGAATAGGGAAGGACAGAGAGTTGAGGGAACGAAGGACACACTGTCATCTCCCAAAAAAGAGTCAGTTTGAATGGGGGCCTGAAACATGGCAAGATTGGGCAGGATGGTTGAGATTTGTCAGAGGTTATTAAGGACGAAGGCTGGTGCTCTCCGCAAACTCACCACATACCCAGCAGACACGTAGGTAGACGCCTCTGCCCTAAACAAGTTCACTGTTCAGAGGGGAGATGGGCTCATAAACCCCTGCTCACATGGTGCAGAAAGATTTAACGGAAGTGGTGTGTTCACAGTGCCAGGAGAGCACAGGGATGCGGGTAAGAGGACGAAGAAGAGGAATGGAAGGAGCAGGGGAGGATTCTTATGGATGTGGAAGGATGAGGAAGAATTGGCCCTGCGAGGAGGAAGGAGTGGGTTGTGTTAGGTGAAAGCCCAGTGGAGCCGGAGCCTGGTGCTTGTGTCTGTCTTACTTGAAGCGCACATAGATTATGGAGTCAGTCCATGGCTCACGAAAGATCATCATCTGCTCTCCAGAGTCCTCTTTTAGTTCATCAGTTAATTGGTTACTTTCATTCTGAGACAAGCATCTGAGAAGCCATCATCCCAAATAAAAGTTAGGACCTTGACAATAACCTGCATCTATTTATCCATATGGTTGCTCCCAGACCCTGCCTCCCCCAGCCCAAGTAGCCATCACTCTGAACCCCTTATTCATTAGTTATTCTCATTTTTTTAACTTTATAAGTGTATCATGCTGCATGTATGTAGTCTTTAGGGATTTGTGTGTTTTTTCACCTAACATTATATTACTAAGAGTCATCCCCATCGCTTGTCACTGAAGTTCATTTGTTTTGACTGCTTTATAATTATCCCATTGTATAAACTACTTTGGTTTATTTGTACAATCCTGTTGATATGCTTTGCAGTTGTACTCATGGTTTTTGCTATTGTGAACAGTGCTGATATGAACCATTTTTATAAACTCTGTTGTACATGTGCAAGAGGCTTTTTTAGGAATAACCTTAGAGTGAAATTGCTGGTCATGTTCACCTTCATTTTGAGACAGTGACATCTGTTTCCCAAAGAAGGTCACAAGTTAACATCCCACCAGCAGGCATAAGAGATTCTGTAGGTCAACATCCTCTTCAACACCTCTTAATTTGTGCCAATCAAGTGGGGTATAAGGTTGTAGCCCCTCAAATCAGGGAATTTTTTTTTTATATGCCATTCCCTGATTTCAACTTATGTGAAGCATCTCTTCATATGTTTATTGGCCATGTGCTTCTTCTGTGAAATGCCTGTTTTTTTTTTCTTTTTTCCATGTTTTGATTGAATTACTAGTGCTTTTATTTATTTGTGGGGGTTTTATGTGTGCATTTGTGTATACATGTATAATTACACAGACACATACTTAGTTACATAGGGCTTTAGTTACATAGGATTCTTGAAACTTTTTATTTCTTCTTGGGTTAGTTCTGGTGAGTTGTATTTTCTTAGGAATTTTTCATCTGAGTATTCAAAATTGTCAATCTATATTTCTTGTTAATACTTTCTTAATATTTTTTAATCTTTATCATTATGTTCCCTTTACTTTTACAATAATAGTTCTTTGAGTCCTTTTCTTCTGCTTTCTTTGGGGTTTGTTCTGTTGTGTTTTTTTGTTGTTGTTGTTTTTATTTCTTAAAATGGATACTTAACTGTTTTCTTTTTTTCCTTTTTTCCAATATATTTTTATTTTTTAAATTATATTTGTATTGATTTCAGAGGGGAGAGGAGAGGGAAAGATACAAACATCAATGATGAGAGAGAATCATTGATCGGCTGCCTCCTGCACACCCCACACTGGGGATCAAACCGTGACTTCCTGGTCGATGCTCAACCACTGAGCCACACCGGCCAGGCTGTTTTCTCTGTTAATATAAATATTTAAGCCTGTATATTTCCCTTAAAGCACAGCTTTTACATTGTTTCCTACTAATTTTAATATATAGTGCTCAGTTGGTTGAGTGTCCCATGCACCAAGAGATTGCTAGTTTGATTCCCCATCAGGGCACATGCCCAGGTTTTGGGCTCAGTCCCCAATAGGAGGTGTGCAGGAGACAGCCAATCAATGATTCTTTCTCATCATTGATGTTTCTATCTCCCTCTCCTGTCCTCTCTGAAATCAATAAAAAATAATTTATTTTAGCCGAAACCGGTTTGGCTCAGTGGATAGAGCGTCGGCCTGTGGACTGAAAGGTCCTGGGTTTGATTCCAGTCAAGGGCATGTACCTGGGTTGCGGGCACATCTCCAGTAGGAGATGTGCAGGAGGCAGCTGGTCGATGTTTCTCTCTCATCGATGTTTCTAACTCTCTATCTCTCTCCCTTCCTCTCTGTAGAAAATCAATAAAATAAATATCTTTTTTTAAAAAAAGAAAAAATAATTTATTTTAAAGAGACATTTACAGAGTTCTGCAAGAATTTAGAGAACACACATTTTTCTTGAGGACCTGTAGAACAATCACATACCAACTCACCTCAACACAGTTTACAGAATAAGTATTAAAAGAGTAGCCCTAACCGGTTTGGCTCAGTGGATAGAGCGTCGGCCTGCGGACTGGAGGGTCCCAGGTTCGATTCCAGTCAAGGGCATGTGCCTGGGTTGCGGGCACATCCCCAGTGGGGGGTGTGCAGGAGGCAGCTGATCGATGTTTCTAACTCTCTATCCCTCTCCCTTCCTCTCTGTAGAAAATCAATAAAATATATTTAAAAAAAAAAAAAAAAAGAGTAAGCATCACACAAAACATGACCCTTAACTTTAGTGTCCTTAGTTAGAAGTTAATACGTTTTGAAAAACCTAAAATTGAATAATGGTGCTATGGTTCTCAAACTTTTGGTCTAAGAATCTCTTTACAATCTAAAAATTATTGAGGAACCCAAAGTGCTTTTGTTATATGTGTTATATTCTTAAGAGATATTTATCTGTAGTTTTCTTGAAATACCTTTGTCTGGTTTTGGTATCAAAGTAACACTGGCCTCAAAGAATGAGCTGGGAAGTGTTCAGATCTCTTCTAATCTCTCTGAAAGACTTTTCTGAAGGATTGGTAGTAATTCTTTAAACATTTAGGTAAAATTGACCAGTGAAGCCATCTGGTTCTCAGTTCTTCTTTATAGGAATTTAATATTACTATTCATTGTTCTTACTTACTATAGGTCCATTCAGGTGTTATATTCCTTCTCACGTCAGTGTCAGCATTTCTTTATCTTTCTAGGAATTTGTCCATTTCACCTAAGTTATCCAGCTTGTTGGCATAATCTTGTACATATTATTCCCTTAGAACTTCTCAAAGATTACTAGTGATGTGTCCTCTTTGATTCCTGAGTTTTGTAACGTTAGCATTCTTTTTATCTTGGTCAGCCTAGCTGAAATTTGTCAATTTTGTTTATCTCAAAAACCAACTTTTGGCTGTTGATTTTTTCTATTGTTTTTCTATATTTCTATTTATTTCCACTCCAATCATTATTATTTCTTCCTTCTGCTTGTTTTGGGTTTAGTTTGCTCTTCTTTTTGTAGTTTCTTAAGGTGAAAAGTTAGATTATCCAAGGTCTTTTTTCTTTTTCAACATAGTTGTTTATAGACAGAACTTTTCCTGTAAAGGACTACTTTCATTGCATCCATAAGTGTTGGTATGTTGTTTTCATTTTCATTCATCTCTAGGTATTTTCTTTTTTCTTTTTGTTAATCCTCACATAAGGATAATTTTTCTATTGCTTTTCAATGGAAAAGAGGGAAGGAGGAAGGAAGGGAGGGAGGGAGAGAGAGAGAAACATTGATGTGAGAGACATATCGAATGGTTGCCTCCCACATAGGCCCTGACCAGGGCTGATGAGGGAACCTGCAACCCAGGTACATGCCCTTGGCTGGTAATTGAACCCACGACCTTTCTGTGCATGGGCTGATGCTCTAACCACTGAGGACCAGCCAGGGCCATCTCTGGTTATTTTCTAATCTCCCTGACTTCTTTGAATCATTGGTTGTTTAAGAGTGTGTTATGTAATTTCCACATATTTTTTAGTTTTTCAGTGTTCTATTATTTGTTTCTAGTCTCATTTCACTATGGTGAAAAAGATTTTAAGCTTTTTTTTTTAATCTTTATTGTTCAAAGTATGACATATGTTCCATTTCCCTCCTCTCCACCTCCCCCGCATTGACCCCTTCTAGCCCCCACCCCCACACCCTGCCCTAGGCCTTCACCACCCTATTGTCTGTGTCCATGTGTTGATCTCAAGTATGGGGCTATGCATACAAATTTTCAAGATAATTTACAGGATACCACTACACACCCATTAGAATGACTACAATTAAAAAGACTGACAAGCCTGGCCTGGGTGACTCAGTTGGATGGGCATTGTCCCATGCACCAGGAGGGATGTCAGTTCAATTCCCGGTCAGGACACATGCCCGGGTTGTGGACTTGATCCCCAGTAGGCTGCGGATTGATGTTTCTCTCCCTTTCTCTCTCTCTAAAATCAATGAGAAAACATTTAAAAAACAAAAGACTGACAATTCCAAATGTTTTTAAGGATGTGAAACTACTGGAATTTCATAAATCTATGAAAGTAATGATACCACTACTTTGGAAAACTTTCAGTTTTTTATAAAAATCAACTATATATTTATCATATAATCCAGCAGTCTGGTAGTTACCCAAGAGAAACGAGAATGTATGTTTACAAAATAACTTTGTTATAAATATTAATTAGTTTTATTCTTAATAGTAAAAAATCAAAATAACCCAAGGGTTCATCTACAGGAGATTGAATAAACAAATTGTGGTATGTCCATACAATGGAATGTTATGCAACAACAAAATGAACTAACTACTAATACACAATAATATGGATAAATTTCAAAAACACATTGAGCAGAAACAGCAAGGCACAAAGGGGTACATATTCTGTGATCCCATTGTATGACATTCTGGAAAAGGCAAAACTGTAATGATAGAAATCAGATCAGTGGTCGCCTGGGCCAGTAGTGAAAGGGGATACAACTCTGGAAAGTGATGGAAATGTGTTGTGTCCTCATTGTGGGGAAAGTTCTAGTTTTACACATTTGTCAAATTGTATTGAACTACAGTCATGCACAGCATAATGTTTTGGTCAACAAGAGACACATTGATGTAAGAACATCTGAACCTGCCCCAGTCAGTTTGGCTTAGTGGTTAGAGTGCCAGTCTGCGGACTGAAGGGTCTCAGGTTGGATTCTGGTCAAGGACACGTACCTCCATTGCAGGCTCCATCCCCGGCACCAGTTGGGGCACGTGTAGGTGGTAACCAGTCAATGTGTCTCTCTCACATAGATGTTTATCTGTCTTTACCCCTCTCTTCCACTCTCTTTAAAAAAAAAAAAAAAAAAAATCAATGGAAAAAATATCCTAGGGTAGGATTAACAACAAAAAGTGAAGAGAATTTTTATAAAAAATTGAGCCAAAATTATGTCAGCCCTGGCCAGCGTAGCTCAGTGGTTAGATTGTTGGCCTGATAACCACAGGGTCTCAGGTTCTATTCCCATCAAGGGCACGTATCTAGGTTGCAGGTAGGATACCTGCAGGAGGCAACCAGTTGATGTGGCTCTTTCACATCGATGTCTCTCTCCCTCCCCCTTCCCTTCCATGGAGCCCACCCTGTGTGACAGAGTGGTTGAGCATGGACACATGAACCAGGTGGTCACGGTTCAATTCCCGCACATGCCCAGTTGTGGGCTTGATCCCAGTAGGGTGCATGTAGGAGGCAGCTGATCAATGATTCTCTCTCATCATTGATATTTCTCTCTCCCTCTTCCTTAAGTAAATATTTATTAAAAAAATAAAATCAACCTGACCAGTTTGGCTCAGTGGATAGAGCGTCGGCCTGCAGACTCAAGGGTCCCAGGTTCAATTCCGGTCAAGGGCATGTACCTTGGCTGCGGGTACATCCCCAGTAGGGGGCGTGCAGGAGGCAGCTGATCGATGTTTCTAACACTCTATCCCTCTCCCTTCCTCTCTGTAAAAAATCAATAAAATATAAAAAAAATAAAATCAATGGAAAAAATATCCTCGTGAGGCTTAACAAGAACAAAAAAATTATGTCTAACCACTGTGTTTTAAAATATTTAATGTCATGTTAGACTAATTATTTAATGTTAACTGTAATTGAAAAAATAACAAAGAAGGGGGAAATATTTGAGCCAGAGGATACACCTGGAAGCAAGATCTCAACAGAATGAGAAAAGTGCTTCCAAGAATAGCATTTTGCAGTTTTGTGCATTTGGAATTAAAGAGGGAACTAAGGAAAATTGCAGCCGACAGGTGTGGCTCACTGGTTGAGCACAGACCTATGAAACAGGTCATGGTTTGATTCCTGGTCAGGGCACATGCCCGGGTTGTGGGCTCAATCCCCAGTAGGGGGTGTGCAGGAGGCAATTCTCTCTCATCATTGATTCTCTCTCTCTCCCCCTCTCTCCCTCTCTCTTCCTCTGCTGGACATCTGACATGCCCTTTGCCCCTGGCAGTTTGGGGGCAGCCCAGTGTCCTGTGCAGTGGGGCTGGCCGTCCTGGATGTCTTAGAGAAGGAACAGCTGCAGGCTCATGCTGCCTGTGTGGGCAGCTTCCTGATGGAGCTCCTCGGGCAGCAGAAGGCCAAGCATCCTATCATCGGGGACATCAGGTGAGGCTTGGGGCAAGTCACCGCCCACTAACGAAGCACCTGCAAGAGGCCTAGAGTCATCTCTTCTTTCACCTCCTAACACCTGGGATGGTGGGAGTCTCCACAAGGAAAGAAGTGAAGCACCTAGAGGGGCTGTTGTCCAAAGTGGCACTTCTAGGGAGGGGAAAAGTCAGGATCAAGTAGCTCTGACTCGCTGCCCCTCCATCTTTCCTCTGTCAAAAGTGAGGGCCCCTCCCCATTGCAGTTACTTCCTAGACAAACACCACCACCACCAGTTCCTGTGACTCGGTCCCCAGGAGACAGAGGTACAAGCCCTGGTGGACTTTCCAATGGGACTTGGCTGAGACCCAGGCACAGGGCAAGTGTTAAACCCGTGGTCCCTCAGGCCTGGACTCCTGAGATGTCACCTTCTGCTCCAGGGGTGTCGGACTTTTTATTGGTGTGGATTTGATCAAAGATGAGGCCACAAGGACGCCAGCCACCGAAGAAGCTGACTATTTGGTATCCAGGTACTTTTTCTTCAAGCAAGTTGCCTTTGCAGAGCTTCTCCAGGGCCACACCAGGGACAGGGGATGGACAGGACTCCTGCTCGTCTGGGTGGGTATGTCTAGATGGAGCATCATCTCTGGACTTAGAAGCCCCCTGCCCAAACCGGTTCACATTTTTCACTTGAATCCAGGTAGGACTCCAGCCTCAGCACCTTTCTCCTCTTTTATCTCCATTCCTCACGCCTATCCTTTCCCCCACCTCAAAAAATCCTTGGGAAATGTGTATCATTCTGCGTTTGGAATTCACATAAAACAGTAAGGATGTAAAAAAAAAAATCTCCCCCTCCATGAAGTTTTTTGAGACTGACTCCTCCCCTGAGTGACTATCCAGTCCCTGCCTTCTCTCTGCTGGTCAGACACATCTGCCCACTCAGCTACCCTATGCTCACCCCACCCCAGCTTCAGCTCAGGAATCCAGCATGGCCCATTGGAAGGAATCAGATCTGAGGCCCAGCCTGATTTCCTCCACCTCATAGCCACTTGTGATTTCTCCAGTTCAGCTAGGAAGCTGTTACCAAGAATTTGGAGTTTCATCTCTAGTAGGTGGTAGAGCTGAATTTGAAGTCCAGACCTTATTCTTTTTCCTTTTAATATACTTTTATTGATTTCAGAGAGGGAAAGAAACATCAATATTGAGAATCATTGATTGGTTGCCTCCTGCACACTCCCTACTGGGGATCGAGCCCACAATCTGGGCATGTGCCTTTGACTGGAACTGAACCTGGGACCCTTCAGTCCACAGGCCAATGCTCTATCTACTGAACCAAACAAGCTAAGGCCAGGCCTATTCTTTCTAGCACTGCCATAGTCTGGGACACCATGGCTCCTAACGAGACTTAACATAAACTTTAAAAAATGTAAGTGGAACCTGGCTGGTGTACCTCAGTGGTTGAGCATCAACCTATGAACCTGATCAGTTTGATTCCCTGTCAATACACATGCCTGGGTTATAGGCTCAATCCCTGGTGGGGGGTGTACAGGAGGCAATTGACCAATGATTCCCTCATCAGTTCTATCTTCTACAATCATGTTAGACCCCTTCTCTCAGTAGCCAAAATGTCTTCCTAGGTGGAATTGGGGGAGGGTGGGGGTGGCGTTGATAAAAAAACACATTGGTTTGTTGTTCCACTTTTTTATGCATTCACTTGCTGATTCCTTTATGTGCCCTAACTAGGGATCAAACCTGCAACTTTGGCATATCAGGACAACACTCTTACCAACTGAGCTACCTAGCCAGGGCAGCTTCCTAGGTTAAAAGTATAAATGTGGGATATTAAAAATGACTCTCTTACGTATCAATGATAGTATTAAGTATGGTAAAGTCATCCTAAAAAGAACTGGAAATTAAACTGACAAGAGCTGTCTGGAAATTACATTACCTGTGTGCAGGGAGCAGGGGAAGTTACTAAAACTAGATAAGGGGATGGAGTTCATCGTACCACTTTGTAATGTTGGACATTTTCCATACATTTACAAAGCAAGCCATACACATCATATAAACCATACATGAAGTGGGAAACGCAGGGACTACAGACTAGGCTGGAACTCCAGGGGCAGTTAAGACTATGCCCCTTCTCAGGGCCAGGTCCATATGAGCCATTCACACCAGGGCACAAAGGATGGAAATAAAGTTTTGCAAGGGGTAGCCAGTGCCCCATGCATGGGGCAGGGGGGCCTGTGAAGGGCTCCAAGAGCAGTGTGGCTGGAAACCTAGCCAAGTGGCCAAAGCCAGGTGCAGGAAAGCCTTGAAGACCATGTGAAGGGCCCTGGGCTGGTGGTGTAGCAAGGCTGTTATGTCCTGTCCTACAGGCTGAAGGAGAACTACATTTTGCTAAGCACTGACGGCCCTGGTAGGAATGTCCTGAAGTTTAAGCCCCCAATGTGCTTCAGCCTGGACAACGTACAACATGTGGTGGCAAAGCTGGATGCCATCCTAACAGGTAAGCATAAAGCCCCGTGTCCAGCTGACCATGTGCCCAGGACCCAGCCCAGCAGCTACAATGGTCTAGTGCACTCAGGGGAAGGGGGCGCAATAGCTGAGCTAGGTA
Source organism: Myotis yumanensis (assembly GCF_028538775.1). Lineage (NCBI taxonomy): Eukaryota > Metazoa > Chordata > Mammalia > Chiroptera > Vespertilionidae > Myotis > Myotis yumanensis. The sequence goes on along the minus strand of NW_027223756.1, from coordinate 38,562,820 downwards.
TCCTCTGGACAGTGCAGGAAGCAAGGAGCTCAAGTGGAGAGGGGGTCTTACTAGCCCAGGTCACTTCTATTTCTGCCTGTGCTGGTGGAGCTTCCCAAGCACTGGGGAGGTGGGAGCTGAGCCACCCCCAAGGGCTATGCATGCAAAGTTCTGGGCAGGGGTGGCCCCCTAAATAGGCAAAGTCCCGTCTCTTAGATGGAGATCAGAACCACCCCTCCCTGTCCTCCACCTCTGGGCTAATTCACTTCTGCCCCCAGGGCTCCAGAGCTGAGGGCCAACCCCCTGTACACAATTGGGAAGTGGTATAAAACCTGCTGGATGAGGTGAGGCACACTAGCTTAGGTTTCCTATAGGAGCCTCTGGTTGAATTTGGGTCTTGGGAAACTTGAGGGCAGGCTTTATCCTTTGGGAATATTGTTGCTGATCCTGTGGCTGGTGCCACATACATATAGGTCAAGTGTGGGGGATCATGGCCCTATCTAGTGAGCCCAACTCCAAACTGCCATCTAAGAAGCTTAGACACTGAAGGCAGGAGGAGCCTTTAGCAGATGAGAAAGGTTAACCAGTTTGGGTGGCATGGGGTCTTTTTCAGACATGGAAGAAAAGGTGAGAAGTTGTGAGACGCTAAGGCCCCAGCCCTGTGGTAGCCCTGCCCTGTCATGTCCTTTACTAGGTGAGTAGGCCACAACTGGTTCCTGAACCGTTCTGTACCCCTCAGGAAACCAAGCTTTTTTTTTTGTAAATTTTGTTCCAAGTGATGTCCCCTTCCCATAGGGTACTTCCAACATTGGGAGGCTCTGGCTACCTTGAACTCTCTCCACACACCCCTGCCAGAAAATCTCCAACTGTTTGCATTTGTTGGCTGAGGCAAGAGGGCAAGAGCAGCCACGTCCTCCCCAGCCAGTTCCTTCTAGGAGTGAGGGGAAACAAAGCTCCTTTTCAGGCTCCGACCACCTAGAGCCAGTCCCACAGCCTGCTGCCTCCTCTTGCCACCAGACTTGAGGTGCTCCAATCCAGCAGCAAATAGGTGCTGCCAGAGTAGGCTATTACATTTCAGCCAGGAGGGGGCATCCTTGATTGTAGGTTCACTGTCCTGGAAGACAGAACCCCGTTTTAAGAAAGGTGTTCTAAGGTGTCTCAGAATCCCTACTGCACAATCTTCACCCCCATGAACAGCTGCCTTAAACCTCCAGCCATTTCCTTCCTTTAAAGGGGCCCAAGTCCTATGCACCGCATATCCCACACTCACCCAGGCTTAGGGGTTTTTACATTTTTATTTCAAAAGCTTGGATAGCTTCAATATCCAGGTCGTGGCAAAATCAGGACACGTGTAAAATACCTTACAATACATTAGATTCCCAAAAGGTACCAAAAAGTACAGTAAAATTAACACTTCCATTACAGGAAATGTATGACACAAATAATATAAAATTAAAAGGTGAAAAAAGGTGACACTGGTTTCCTAAGATAGACTTTTTTACAACCAGGGTCCACAGGTCCAGGATGCAGAGCGGCAGCAGGAAACTGACCCCCCCCACCTGGTTCTGGGTAACCCGGTAATAAAATCAGCCCACAAAGCCGCTCTGGCCTCTGAGACACCACACGCTGCCTAAAACAACTAGAGCTCTGGAAATAGTAAACAAGAGAGTGATTTCCAGGGGGGAAATTTTAAATAAGATGCACATGGGACAGGCCATAGAAAGTATGCCAAGTTAAATTTGGTACATAATTGTTTGTGTTCACTCAATATCCAAACAAAGCGTGTGCGGTCAGACGGGCACTCTTGCCGAAGCCTCAGTATGGCTTGTAGTTATTCTGATGGCCACCACGTCGCTGGCTCTTCCCGTAATTCGTACTACCCTGACCTAGGGACAAGAACAACAATGATAGCAGCTAGATTTATTGAACATTTATCCCTGTGCCAGGCGCTTGGCTCAAATCCTCACCAGAGCCAACACCCCTGGGGCAGGCTACAAAGCCCAGCCTGTCTGACTCCAAAAGCCCCTGCTGCCAGTGACCCCTGCACTTTCTGTCCTGCCTCCCAGGTGGGTGACTGGATGGGGCCTCCCTCTCTCCTACTTACTGTAGTCGTATCCGGGGCCGTAGCCGTAATAGCCATAGGGCGAGTAGTCGTAGCCGCCATAGCCGGGCCCGTAGCCCTGCTGGTAGCCGTAGCCCTGGTTCCAGTAGTTGCCGTAGCCCTGATTCCAACTCTGACTCTGACCTGTGGGGGGAGCAGGGCACAGGGGCCCATGGACCATTTAGCACACGTAGGAGCTAGGATGGAGGAAATCCTGCCCTTTGGGTGGCGGGGTTACTATGGCAACTCAGAAGTAGAAGCCAAGGAAAGGGCTTGCTGTCCTGATATAACAGAGCCCTAACCTGACTCTGCACTTAGACCCAAGCTGCAGAGGAAGACAGAACGGAACCTAACTTCTCTCAGGGCCAAAGAGGCAGGAACTCATTCTCACTCAAATCACCCTCTGATTACCCAAACCCTCTCTGGCAGCTTGGCCTTAAAAAAGATAGAGTTCAGGCTTTGGAGTCAGAGGGCCTAGGGCAGAAGGAGATAAAGCGCCTGGCACAGCCCTGCCCTACCTTCTGCCCGCCCACCCACCCATGGGTGGACCAAGACTCAGGACAGCCAGAGAGCCCATCAGGCCCCTCCCCCCTCCCCTCTCAAAGTATAATATAAATCTTCCGCTGCCCTGGGGCCCCAAACCACATGGGAAATATGGGCTCTTCCACTCCAACCAGCAGCAGCACAGCCCGAACCCAGGAGAGTCTCTGCCCACCCTGCCACACCAGAGACCAGAGTAAGCCCCCAAGACAGGCATGGAAGCTCCATGCAGGGAAACCAGGCCCATATTCATCCGTGTTCCACTCACCTCCTCCACTTCCACCGCCACCACCACTGCCTCGGTTCCCTCTGTTGCGGTTTCCACGGCCCCCAGAGCCATACTGCTGCTGTTGATAGACTTTTCTGGGCAGAGCCACCTTGATTTCACACTACAAGCCAAGAGGACAGGAAGTCAGGCCACTGGGACAAGTTCTGGGGAGAGACTGTGCACAACGACCTTCATTTACAAACATTCAGACTTGGTCCATCTTAATAATAAAATATGGTAGGGTGTGAAACCACATTTGGGCTAGGTTCTGAGAACCGTAACTAAAACCTAAACAAACCAAGATTCACATTAGAGCCTTTTTGGCTCAAACCTCCCCCCAGAGAATGTATTGGGAATGACAGATACAAACCCAGGGTTAGGACAGCTCCATGTTTAACAATTGGGAGAGGGACAGCAGGGCCAATGCCAGCTCAGTATAGCAAAACACACCAACTGTCAGGTCTACTGCCACCTTGGTCCTACTAGGCAGGGAGGTCAGAGGCTTCCCGGATGAGAGCCAGAGAATAAGTACACTTTCTGATTTTACTTTTTTACAGAAAAAAAAAATGAAACATCCTACTCAGATGTATAGTGGTGACCCTGACTTCCAACTTACAGAGGAAGAAAGCCACTGAGGCTCAGGGCAGAGCTTGCCTGAAGCCAGACTGCTACCGCTGCCCCTCCCCCAACCACTGGTCTGTATTTGGGATGGGCCAAAAGCCCTATGTATGTCCCCCAGAGTCTGTTTCTGCTTAGCTCAAAAACCTGCCCACTGTGGGTGGAGGTAGGGTCAGGAACCTTCCAGTGCTCCTGCTTAAATAAATTAGAAGTGTATTTTTAAAAGTACACTGAAAAAAGAACAAAATAAAAATAAAACCCTGGCTGGTGTGGCTCAGTTGGTAGGATATTGTCCTGTGCACTGAAGGGTTGCTGATTGATTCCTAGTCCAGGCACATGCCCAAGTTGCTGAGTTGCTGGCTCAATCCCTGGTGGGGGTATGGAGGAGGCAGCCAATTGATGTTCTGCACTCACATCAATGTTTCTCTCCCTCCCTTCCCTCTCTGAAAATCAATTTTAAAAATAAAAATTTTTAAAAGGGGGGAAATCTGTAATACTTTCAATAAAAATAAAATTTAAAAAAAAAAACGCTCTCCCTCCCTAGCTTTCATGTCCCCCTCTACACCTACACCACCAACCCCCCTATACCTTTCCCTTTCCCTCTCCTAAGTTCCAAGGGCCCTTCTTTTGCTTTTTTAACTTGTTTTCTGAGCCTACACAGCCCAGCTGGCTCACTTCTACTACCTCTAACTTTCTAAATGAACTTTCTCTTATAATTTGAAGAAATAAAAGTACCCTGACACATACTTTGCCCCCAACTAAGACCAGTGAGAAAAACATTCCACATAAGCTGTCCCCATATAAGCATACTCCTGTAAAACTGGCAAATTACCCCCACCAGTGATGCAATCTGATGTTTTCTACCCTACTGAATATACAACTAAATACAGTATTTCATACAACTAAATACAGTATTTCAAGACCCACTGCCAGCAGTGACTAGTGCTGCCCTATAGGTTCTTCCTGCCCATTTTTCATTATGGCAGAAAAAAAGGCCTGTCGATACCCCTATCCACTGGGCTAGCTAATGGATGGTGTCTTTTCCAAATGTCCCCTAGGATCCAATCTCATTTTATATGAAATTTAAGAGTCCAATCCAATCTTTCTAAATTCCCAGCCAGGGTACTGAAGTTTTCAGGAGCCCCACCCTACCTGTCCAACTTTATCTGGCTGCCACTCCAGCACAGACAGAGCCTGTCACACCCTGCCACACCCTCAACACGCAACTGCCACCTGGAGAATACTTTAAAAAGCCATACTATCCTCTCTCTAGACTAGAGTTCAGGGGTGGTAACAGCTATATTTCTCACTTCTATTCATTCAAAGGCAAACTAGCCCTGGGTATAAATGAGCCAGGACCCTGGGGGCTCTTTGGGAAGGATCTTGCTAGGATGGATTTGACTAAACCAATATCAAAAGGGGATGGAGAAGAATAAAGATTTGGTTTTGGAAGCAATAAGATAGAAAAGCTCTGCAGCAGTTTCTATAGTAAGCAGGACTTCACTGCCAGGGAAAGAAATCAGTGAACAGCAGAAGTTCCAAAATCTTCTGAGAACTGCAAATCTTAGACTCTAGATTCAGACCATCTTAAGCTCTAGCTTTAAAGAGACTACTCAGCATGCTACTCTGTTTTTACTGCCAGGCTAAGAGCTCCTTGAAGGCCAGGACCATCTGCCCCCAATCAGGGCAGCAGACCTTCAGAGAAACAACGGAGTCTCACTACCCTGGAGAGCCCTTGGAGGCAGCCCAACCCCTAAGCCACACCTGCAAGGGGCAGACCTCTCTCAGCAAGAGGCCAGACACACATTAACTGCAGACACTTTACCTTACTTCCACTGATGGTGTGGAACTTTTTCTCTAGAACCTTCTTCACAGGTTCTTCCTCTTCTTTAAAAGTGATGAAAACAAAACCTCGTCGTTTGTTTGACTTTGGATCCATTGGAAGATCAATGGCCTCGATCTGTAAACACAGGCAAAGCTCAGGACCAGTACCTCCCCAGGGCTCACAGGGAACTGGATGGAGAAAAGGTCCATGAAGGCCAGAGAACGATAAAGCAGCCTGGCTGAGGAGGGCTCCTCCAGTCAGCCAAGGCTGTCACGGACCAGGAAGGCCACCTCAGGGCAGAGGGCAGGCCACTCACCTCCCCAAACTCGCCAAAGTACTCTCTGATTTTCTCCTCAGTGGCTTCAGGATTCAGACCCCCCACAAAAATTTTCTTTACAGGCTCCTTCTTCATGGCCATAGCCTTTTTGGGGTCAATGACACGGCCATCCAGCTTGTGCTCCTTCTGGTCGAGGACCTGTTCCGACAGAAGGAAGTTGGGTTCTAACTCAGCAGCATGACACTATACAAGGCTCTTCTCTTTGAGCCATGGAACCCCAACACAGGTACACAAAATGTCTCATCCCCTCCAAACTCTAACCCCAACCATCATCGAATGTCAAGCACAGCTGGTTTACCTGTAAATCAGTCCTCACCACCCCGACTTTTCCCATGTTATCCTGTACCCCCTCCTCCTGCCTCGGCAGTTCCAGTTAAAGGCCTATCTCCAGAAGTAAAGCCGCACTGACTGAAGGAAACTGGGCTGCTTGGGCTCAGAATCCTTACTCCACCACACTTAGCCACCTGTGTGAGCTTTTCTACTTCAGCTTCTGAACCTTAGCTTGTTTTCTGTAAAATGAAGCTAAAATGCCTATCTCGTAACAACCTTGGACTCTCCTCCAGTCCTCACAATAGTGCTTGCAGTGTCCAGAATAGGCAGAGGAAGGCAAATGTCCACTCTCATCTTCCTGTACCACTCCAGCCCACTCACTACCCTACTACAAGGAGCTGCTTTTCTCAAAGCACCAACCATGTGCAGAACACACACGCTACACGCTCCAAGAGTAGCGTCCTTAGAATTTACTCCTTATATAAAGTACCCAGCTTACCTTCTCCACACTAGCTGCATCTTTGAAGAGAATAAACCCAAATCCTCTTGACCGGCCAGTGTTGGGATCCATTTTTATTGTACAGTCAACGACCTCTCCAAACTTGGTAAAATAATCCTTTAGGTCCTTTTTGCTGGTATCCCAGCTCAGGTGACCAACAAACATTTTTCTGAAATGGTAGGGTGAGACACATAGCAACAAGTCTTATAAGAAAGCTGTGATTTTAGGAGGAATGGCCCTAGCAAAGCTTTCACTGAGAAGATCAGAAATAAAGCCACAACCTGGAACAAGACTCTCTCCCTTGAGCCCCTAGCAGGGGTGGGCAAACTTTTTGACTCGAGGGCCACAATGGGTTCTTAAACTGGACCGGAGGGCCGGAACAAAAGCATGGATGGAGTGTTTGTGTGAACTAATATAAATTCAAAGTAAACATCATTACATAAAAGGGTACGGTCTTTTTTTTTTTTTAGTTTTATTCATTTCAAACGGGCCGTAGTTTGCCCATGGCTGCAAGGGCTCTATCTTTGGAAGATGTTAAATCTCTACTACTCTCCCAAACTCAACTTTGACGCTAACCAAGTTTCAGGAGACAGCAAACGCCGATTGGGCGAGGGAAAGGAAGGACAACCTGGCCGGGGTACAGGCTCTGAGCGCTCACAACGGAAAGCAATTTGTGTAACAACCACGTATCAAAAGGCTACCGTCTCCGCCATTCCCAGCCACTTCCGAAAATTCGCTCTCAAGGAACCAGCAGCTTCCGGGTGCCCCGACCGTAACTCCGCCCTCGGTCGGCGGCGGAGGAAGGAGTCCGCGGCCCGGGCACGCGCCAACTCCGCCCCCGCGGCCCCCGCGCGGCCCAGCCCTGCTGGGCCCGAGGCCCCAGTGCACTCCCCTTCCGGGCGCCCGGCCCGTCCCTGGCGCCGCGCGAGAGGCCCCGGGGCGGCGCCAAAATCGACCCAACAAACTCCTACAAACTCGAGCGCGAGCGGCAGCAAAGCGGGTAGGCGCGGAGAACGAGTCCGCTGCCCGAGCCGCCCCGGCCGCCTGCGCCTGCCCCTCCCCCTGCCGCGTGGCGCCAACAAAAGGCGGCCCCGGAACAAAGGCAGCGTCCGGTCGGCCCTCGGCCGCACCTACCCCGCGTCCTCCTCTTCCTTGCTGGCGTTGATCTTGTCGCCCTCGGCGCCGTTCTGGTTGCCGGCCGGAGGTGCCGCGCTCCCGCCTCCAGCGCTCGCCGCGGCCCCGCTGCCCGGCCCAGCCGGCGACTCGCCTTCGGGGGCCGCCTCGTGCCCGTTCTCGGTGGCGCCCGTCGTCTCCATGAGCTGCTCCTCACCGGTTTCCGACATTAGACCGGAGCGCGGCGGCTCCTGCAACGAGCGGCCACAGCACGTCAGACCCGCGCGGCTCCCGCCGCCTGCCCCCCGCAGCCCGCGGCCCGGCCGCTCACCTCGCCGCCGGTGACGCCGCGAGGCCCGCTCGTCCCCACCCGCCGGGAAGGTGCCACGAGGCTCCGCCGCGCTCAAGCCCGCGCTGCCCGGTCTCCCCTCCCTCCGCCAACGGAGCTGCCGCAACTTCGCGCGCTCCTCCTCGACCACCGCTGCACGGAACCCACCGCCCAAAAGACTTGCTTAGGCCCGCACGGTACCGCCGCCTGACAATGCCGACTCGTGGCGCTCTTTATAATGCCGGAGCCGGGGCGGCCACCTTGCAACAAGAGGCATGCTCACTGGCTGTACCCGTCCGTCACTCAACCCTGCGCCGGCGTCCTATTGGCCACGTCGGCGCGCGCACGCTAGATCCGGGCGGGCTTTGTCCTCATTTTAGAACCCGCGCGAGCCTGGGCCCTGCGGAGCGTTGCCTGACTGAACGACGTTCCTGCCCGCGGCTGAGAGGCCCCGGGCATACCTTCCGCCCTGTTAGGCCGCAGTCTCTCTCTTCCCGGCGCCCCCAATCCCAGCATTGACAGTCTCGGCCGCTCCATTTCCCCAAAGAGGGGAGTAGGTTCGAACAAGTCTCGCAAACCAAGATCGCCCGGCTGGAAGCGGCAGAACCCGGGCTGCCGAGCTGGGGCGCGTAGGGTCCCCCACAGCCCTCGGCTCGGAGGGATGGCGACGCAGCTCGCCCTCCCCTTGACCTTGGTGCCCTCGGAGCCCCGCGCTCCCGCCCTTCCTGCCGCCCCCCGCAGCGTGGAGCCGCGGGCTGGGGACAAGTCCTGCAGAGACCTGGCGCCTACCATGCTGACCCGGATGTGGCGAGAGAAACGGTAGAACCATGGTGTTCCCCAATCAGGCCGCCCCACACCACCTTGACGATTAGCATCGTGTTTATACTTTGGGTTACTTAAAATTTTTCATTTACACTAGTTCACTCGTTTTTGCTGAAATTTAATTTTCCACTAACATTTTCAAAGTCATGATGTTGGGGAGTGGGGTAGTTAGTTCTCTTTTTCTAATATACAAAAACCCTTAATATTACCTCCTTGACAACCAAATTTAAAAGGCCTGCATAACCCCGTGATTCCTTTAATCATATGGACCAAGATCACAACCTCTGAAGCCCGGGAATCACCAGTAGCAACAGAACACAGGTAGCTGACATTCACCCGCTGGATTCCTGCGGCCAGGTCCAGTGTGGCGGGCCAGGGCTTCTGTTTTCTGATCTGATCTCCTAACAGCCCTGTGAAAGGTGGTACCATCCTCAATTTATAAATGGGAACACTGACACCCAAAGCCTTGGGCCACGTTTACTCCCCAGTCCAGCCAGCCAATGAGTTGCCATGAGAATGAAAAATGTGACAATCTTACATTTGGAAAAAATACACGACATTCCTCCCAAGGTATCAATCAACTAGAGCTGGGCCCCCACCCCCAGATGAGCAAAGGCCCTCTGGTTCACCCCAAGGCCCACCTGACCACTTCAGACTTGGTTCCATAACTGGAACTCACATATCTCCATAAAACCTTGGTCATATACTGCTCTGGCTTGCAGTGAAATCCAGAACAAACACCACGCCATCTCCACCTAAGCCCTCACCCACCCACAGACCTAAGGGCCAGGGATGTGACTCACAGGAGACGATGGGTGCAGCTACCCAAGCAATGAAGATAATTCAGGTGATTAAGTTCAAACAGTCTAAATGCAGCCACAGGGCATAACTACTGGGGACACAAATTCATTTAATCTGCCCTTGTCCACCTGGATTCTCTTAGCACCACCTGGGAAACACTCTCAACACCATGTCAAGTCTAAGGATAACAACATTCAGACCATTCTTCAAAGTTTGCAAAATGTTTTCACCAACATGGCTTTATTGGAGATTCAAAATAATTTTGTGTGTACTTATTCATAATTTATAGAGGAAAATGCTGAAATCACACATCTAAAACTGTGGCCACAAAGCCAGCATTTCCAACTCCGTATTGTTCCAGGGCTCCGGGATACTGTAGGCCAAGGAGTCTCTGAGCTCCTGAGTTCCTTGGTCTGAATTAGATCTTGTGTCAGATTTAATTCTGCTGCTCAAATGAAGCAATGCTTAGAAAATACTTTACAAACTATAAAGAACTGCAGACCAGTGGGGATCAGTCTTCGCCCAGAATGCCTTTATATTGCATCCGAGGGTATTTCTTTTTTTTTTCTTTTTTTTAAAAAATATATTTTATTGATTTTTTACAGATAGGAAGGGAGAGGGATAGAGTTAGAAACATCGATGAGAGAGAAACATCGATCAGCTGCCTCCTGCACACTCCCCACTGGGGATGGGCCCGCAAACAAAGTACATGCCCTTGACCGGAATCGAACCTGGGACCCTTGAGTCTGCAGGCTGATGCTCTATTCACTGAGCCAAACCAGTTAGGGCCCAAGGGTATTTCTGACAGAGACAAAGAACTAGGATGTTGGAAGCAGCAGAAAGTCCCTTTGACACAAGGATCTCCACTCTTTTTTTTTTTTTTTAATATATTTTATTGATTTTGTACAGAGAGGAAGGGAGAGAAATAGTCAGAAACATCGATGAGAGAGAAACATCGATCAGCTGCCTCCCGCACATCTCCCACTGGGGATGTGCCCGCAACCCAGGTACATGCCCTTGACCGGAATCGAACCCGGGACCCTTGAGTCCGCAGGCCGACGCTCCATCCACCGAGCCAAACCAGCTTTGGCAGGATCTCCACTCTTATTATTGGGTCCCAGCTATAGAACTAGAGTAGAGGATTTTTTCCATGACAGTGAGGTTCTCAAATCAACAAGGAGCCCAGGCTGTCAGGCAATATATGTATAAAAATGTGTACAATCATCAGTCTAGAATAAAGAGGACAGGCACAAAGTGCATTTTCAAAGTTTTTAAAATATGAATTCATTTTTCTCACTTTTTATTTATTTTTATTTATTTATTTATTGGCTGAGCCTGCAAAGTGGAAATTGCAGGAGTTAACTACAAATATGAGGTGACTGCAGTAGCCAACTCCCACGCAAGCCACTGCCCACTCAGCTCCCTGAGCTCCAGCTCCTCCACTTCAGGGCTAACTCTGGCTCCAGCTGGAGGAAACTTTTTACAATGCAAGTCAGATCTTGTCACACTGTGTGAAAACCCTGGCTGGCTTCCCACCGCTCTGAGAATGAAATCTTAACCCTGATTACGGGTGGGGTGAGAGAGCCAGTTAGGGGTCACAGAAATCCATGCCCCACCCAAATAGACCTCCTTGCTGTGTGGTCTGTGAGTGGAAGGGTCACTTCTGCTCCTGGGCATAGAGGCCAGGGCCTCCCCCAGACCTCCCTTCCCCTCGAGACCACATGTTCTGATGGTAGAGCTACATTATGGAGAGCTGTTTAACCCGTGTCACACTTGCCATGAGCAAGAAAGGAATCTGTACTGTCAAGCTACTAAGCCTGGGGGTATATCTCTAGTTGTAGCCCAGCCAAGCCTAACCACTCCACTGGACATATGAGGCCTGGCATGAGCCACCCCAGCCACACCTTATGCCCACTCTTCACTCTGGCTGTGCTGATTTATTTCCCAGAACTCAGCTGCACCCTTCTGGAGGTACCTTTGCACCTGCTGTTCCCTCTACCTGGAATACTCTTCCTCAAGTTTCACCTGCCTACTCTACATATATGTGTGGGTTGAACTGTGTCCCTTCCAAAAATATGTTCAAGTCCTAACCCCCGGTACCTATGCATATGACCTTATTTGAAAATAGGATCTTTGCAGATGTAATCAAGTTAAGATGAGGTCAAACGGGAGTTGGTGAGCCCTTAGACTGGTGCCTTATAAGAAAAAAAGATACCCATAGCCATACACAAGGAAAATGATGTGTAATGACAGAGGCAGAGGTTGGAGTGATGCGTCCACATGTCTTGGTCAATTCGGGCTGCTAGTACAGATTACCATAGACCAGGTAACTTGAACAACAAACATTTCTTTTTTTTCTCACAGTTCTAGAGGGTGGGAAGTCCAAGATCAAGGCACTGGCAGATCTGGTGTCTGGTGAGAACCTGTTTCCTAGTTCTCATATGGCCATCTTTTCACCATGTCCTCACCTGACAGAGAGGAAAGAGAAGGGCGCTCTCTCTGGTCTCTTCTTATAAACTCACTAATCCCATCATGAGGCCCTACCCCCATGACCTCATCTAAACTTAATTGCCTCCCAAAGGCCTAACTTCTAAACACCATTACCTTGGAGATTGGGTTTCAACATGATTTTTTTTAAATATATTTTTACTGATTTTCAGAGAGGAAGGGAAAGGGAGAGAGAGTTGAAACATCAATGATGAGAGAGAATCATTGATCGGCTGCCTCCTGCACACCCCCTACAGGGAATCGAGCCCATAAGCCAGGCATGTGCCCTTGACCAAAATCGAACCTGTAATCTTCAGTCCCCAGGCTGACACTCTATCTACTGAGCAAAACCAGGTAGGGTCCAGTATATGATTTTTGAGTCCGTAGCACCAACAAACACCAAGGATTGCCAGCGACACCAGAGGCTAGGATAGAGGCTCCCCAGCAGAGCCTGCGGAGGGCGTGTGGCCCTGCCAACACCTTGATTTTGGACTTTTGGCCTCCAGACTATAAATTTCTGTTGTTGTACGCCACCCAGCTGGTGATGTTTTGTTACAGCAGCCCTAGCTGACTAATACAACATCCATCAGACTTCTGCTTCCTCCAGGAAGTGGTCTGTGATGCCCCAAGGAAGTGTCCCTCTCAGAGTAGGGACCACACAATATTGATACGAACCATGAGCTCAATGAGTTCCTGCATTAGGTCTGTCCCCTTGACCCTGACACCTCCAAGGCACCTCCATACCTGCAGAATGAATAAAAGATCTCTTGACCTACGGTTACTAACTGGTTCCTTATGAGCCAAATCTGGCTCAGATGTGCTTGCTTGCCCTGCACAGCATTTTCAACATCTTAAGAAATTATTTACCAACATTTATGAAGTATAATATTTCTAAAAAATGTTCTATTTCCACTTACTTTTGGAAAATTGTTAGCTGACAGTCCCACATATCCACAGAAGCTGGATGGGACAGGTGCCATCCAGTTCACCCCAGCCCCCACCAGGTCCTGTCATCTTACTCTTGGGCTCCTAAATTAATTTTCATTGGTGGAAAGCAGATGAGGTGTCAGTCCCTAACTAGGCCCCATGAAGCTCAGCTTCTCCATCTTTCAAACAGGGATAACAACACCTGCCTCTCAGCACTGCTGCAGGGATCAGAGAATGTGTGCCAAGTGCCTGGCAGGTAGCAGGTAGAAATGAGAGGTGCCAAGACTAGTACCAACACTAACAAATAGAAGCATCTACGGGAAGACTCCTCCTCTGCTGAGCTCCCCCCTACTATGTCTCAAATCAATTCTCAAAACAGACTTGGAAGTTCTGAAGAAGCTCTAGTGGCTGGTGCCCCGCCCCCCAACCCCCAAGGTCACATTCTTATGACAGCCACCTGTGCCCAGCTTGAGTCTCAGAGGCAGCCTCTGCCCAACAAAGGCAAATCAGAGATGCCCAGGACATCCTTCTGGAATCAGACCTCGATGGAATACCTACTTCACGTAAAGGCCTAATCCTCCCAGTCTCCTCAGGAGCCCAGCCCGCAAGGTTTCATACAGTGGACAAGGCACAAAGAGGGGCTCAGTCTGGTTTCCTGTCACAATCCACTTCATAGCTTTTAAAACTGCACATTCCCAGGCCCCTGGGATTGGATTCTCACTCTTATATAATAGCATTCTGGCACTGGGCATTGGGGTAGGATCAGATTTAGGACCCACTGTTGCAGACCAGTAGCGGAAAAGCCTATAAACAGAAATGCCCGGTTCCCCTGAGAGGCAGCAGTGCCTCCTCAAAATATCAGCCCTCCTCAAAAGTTTAGGGCCTCAGTTTCTGGTTATGTAACAATTCATCTATTCACTCATTTATTCACACCTTGGCTTCAACTGCTATTGACATGTCCACACTCCTTTGGAAAGACTATTTTCTGAACTCTAAACCCTCAGGCATAAATATCTCTACTGAACTATCACCAAGGCACCTCAACCTCAGCATGTCCCAAATGGAACACGTGACATTCCGCTAAGCCCTGACCCTCTGCTGGTGTTTTTGGCCACAGAGAATGCCTCTACATCTACTCACCTGTGCAGGCCAGGAACACAGCTGTGTCAGCCTTTCTCCCTCACCTCCCCCACTGGGTCTGCCATCTAGTCCAGAATGTGCCTTCATTATTCTGTCACCTGCACTCAGGTTTGGATGACAGGAATATCAGTCAGGGTGGCTACACTGTGGTAACAAGCAGAAGTAAACAAGGCAGAAGATGTTTCTTACAGATTAACAGTCCAGGGTAGGTGTTCAGGCGAGAAGCAACTCCCTTCCACATGATTACTTAAGGACCCAGGCCCTTCCATTTTGTGGCCCTACCATCCTCTTGGGCCTTGTCATCTGCATGCAGCTGGCAGAGGAAACTTGGGGAGGAACTAGTGTGGGAGTCTTCATGGTCCAGGCCTGGAAGGGGCACACTCAACTTCCACTCACATTCCACTGGCGAGAACTCTGTCATGTAGCCTCACCTACAAGGGACACTAAGAAATAAGCTTAGTTGCTTCCATAAGGAAGGCAAAAACAGATTAGGTGCCCAATCCTCACCCCTTTGGGAAGACTATAGGCTTTCAACAACTGCATGTTAATGACAATTGAAGGGACCCACTAGAGCAGTGGTTCTCAACCTTGGCTGCACATTAGAATCACCTGGGAATCTTTTTAAAATCCTGATTTCTGGGCCTCATCCTCCGGAAATTCTGTTTCTTTGTTATGGGGTGGGGCCACAACATTAGTAACAAAGAAACAGAATTTCCGGAGGATGAGGCCCAGAAATCAGGATTTTAAAAAGATTCCCTGCCGAAACCGGTTTGGCTCAGTGGATAGAGCGTCAGCCTGCGGACTGAAAGGTCCCAGGTTCGATTCCGGTCAAGGGCATATACCTGGGTTGCGGGCACATCCCCAGTGGGGAGTGTGCAGGAGGCAGCTGATCGATGTTTCTCTCTCATCGATGTTTCTGACTCCCCATCTCTCTCCCTTCCTCTCTGTAAAAAATCAATAAAATATATTTAAAAAAAAAAAAAGATTCCCAGGTGATTCTAATGTGCAGCCAAGGTTGAGAACCACTGGTCTAGAGGAAAGCTTTCCTTCAGTCAGTCATCCCTTCAGGGAACGTCACCAAGCACTTGTACTGGGTAATATGCTGGCCTCCACCATCAGAGGCCACTCTGCCCTGGGAGCTGAACATACTCTCCAAATGGTGAGATGAATGCTATATCAGGGAAGCACAGGAGGACAGGCACATGTGGGAGGCACTGAACCAAGCTAAGGAGTGGGGTAGGAAGGATAAGACTTCCCTGGAACAGACAGGCATCCAGGCTGCACCATGAAGACTAAATGGCTGCGGGGTGCAGGGAGGAGGGTCCTCCAGGCAGAGAGGGGAGGGAAAAGGGGGTTTGGGCAGAGAAAGCAGACAGTTTGGGAAACTGTAAGTAGCCCCATGTGATACACAGGAGCTGAGACTGTGCCATTGGGCAGGGGCTTTACATGCCAACAACACAGGATTCCCTTTATCCACCAGAAACAGGAAGTCAGTGAGTACTGGGACAGCAATAGTCCAAGCGTAGGGATGGAAAACAGGGTCAATATGAGACATTAAAGGAGATTAAGGAAGAGAAGGCAGAACTGCCTCCATGTGTGGCTACAATCCCAACTCAATGCATAGGGCAAGATGGGCAGTAAGGCTGGAAAGTTGGACCATATCCACCTGGTGGATGGCCTTGAATGCTAGTCCGGGCAAGAAAACTGGTAGGCAGATACTGTCTGCCTCTCTCAAGGAGAAAACCATCCCACCACAGGTGACAGTCTCTCATTTCCTGGTTAACCTGCCTGCAGAGGCATGGCCTCTTTTGTCCATTTCTTCTAATATGATCCCTTTCAAAGATCAAGCTCAAACCCCTCATTAACAGAGAAGGAAACCAAAGGGCACAGAAAGGGAGAGTTTTATTCTATTCAAGCTGCTATAACAAAAATACTTAAAAGACTGAGTGGCTTATAAACAAACTTTTATTTCTCACTGTTCTGGAGCCTGAAAAGTCCAAAATCAAGGCATTGCAGGCTTAGTGTCTAATGAGAGCCTGCTTCCTGGTTCACAGAAGCTGTCTTCTTGCTGTGTCCTTACATGATAGAAAGAGTGAGGGAGCTCTCTGGGGTCCCTTTTATGAGAGCACTAATTTCATTCATGAGGGTTCCATCCTCATGACCTAATCGTCTCCCAGAGGCCCTACCTTTTAATATCGGCACCCCCAAGCTTCAGTCCGGAGCAGGGCTACACAACAGAAATATGATACAATGCAAGCCACAAATGCAAACACGTGTATAACATTTCCTAATAGCCACATTAAAAGAGAATCAGGGAAAAAAAAGAGTATTAGACAATTAGTAAAAAGGTAAAAAGAAACAGGTAAAATTGACTTTAATGAAACATTTTATTTAGTCCAATCTATCCAAAATATTATAATCTCAAATGTAATCAACACAGAAAATTGTATTACTTGTTTTTCTGGACTACCTTTGAAACCCAGCATGGATTTTAGACTTACAGCACATCTCAATTCGGACCAGATGCTTTATTTTTTTATGAGTTTATTTGAGCTAAACTGATGACATGCCAGGAAGCAAGATCTCAAATGCTCTCCGGACCAGATAATTTTCAATGGCTCGGTAGCCACATGTGGCCAGTGGCCACTAGATTGGACAGCACAGACCTAATCCAGGGATTGGCAAACTATGGCCCCTAGCCCAAATCTGGCCAGTTGTCTGGTTTTGTATGACCCTCAAACAAAGACTGGTTTTTAAAGAATAGTATTTCATGACTTATAAATTCTAGGAAATTCAAATTTAGTGTCTGTAAAAATAAAGTTTTTAATTCTGTCAATAAAAATGTATAGAAATATTTTATCTCCTGTTATATTACATACTTACCTCCATAATACCCTCGATTTTGCCTCTTGGTTCACACAGCAGACAATACCATCGGATCCTGTGTAGGAAAAGTTGCCCTGCCCTGTTCTAGGCCCTCAGCTCCCCCTAAACTCCAATACAGGAGCTCCAGATGTGGCTTTGGAATCAAGAAGCCCAACCCAAATCCCAGCTGCCAGGCGTCCCAACTCTGAGATTTAGAACCAGCCATTTCCCCTTTTTGAGCCTCAATTTTCTTCACTGAAAATCGGAACAGCACTCAAATGGGTGGAAAGAGGGTGAAAACCCAGCACAGGCCACGAGCCGGTCACTCATCCACTGGTTGCCACTGTCCCTTGCTCTGCACCTCTGGCTGCAGCACCTGCCCACCGAGGCCCCTCACCTGACTCAGTATCTCCTCCGGGGGCCGCCCCGCCAGTCGCCTTCTCCCAGTGTCCTGAGCCACCTCCGCCTCCCCTGGCCGGAGCCCCACATCCGCGGCTTCGGGATCACCTTGGCAGCGCAAACCTCCATCTGCCTAGAATAACTTCCTCCCTCCCTGCCTCACCAAATCCTGTTTCCTGCAAGTTGATACCCACGCCCCGCCGGCAGGGCCACGAGGTTCTCAGCCCCGCGGCTCCGTCTCCAGACCCGACCGCAGTGCTTCCGGCACGCCCTCGGGGCGATCTGCGCACGCGCGGGGCTCGGGTCCCTCCAAGTGAGGATCAGTTCCCAGCTGGACCTGCCTGGAGGTCCCAACAAATAGTGAGGCGTGGGCCAGATGTTCAGATCCAGTCCTTTCTTTCCCCTCGACCCCCATGATAAAAAACCTCCTCAATTACGACACCCCACACCTTAATCCTGCCAGCTCCCTGACTCAGCAGAACTTCCTCCAGGCACAATTCCTCCCACCTCGCCTAGTCCTTCTGCGGGCGTCTGCCTTTCCAGAACGAGCTCCAGTCATCCTTTCCCCCCCGCCCAGGTCAGCCAGATCACCTGCTGATTTATGTTGGTCTTAGCGCCTGGCCCACCATTTTCCTTTGTCACCTCCTGCCTATCTTTTCCTCCTGGGGAAATGTTCCTTTTAAAATTGACCTTCTGGCCCGGCCAGCATAGCTCAGTGGTTGAGTGTCGATCTATGAACCAGGAGGTCACGGTTCCATTCCCTGTCAGGGCATATACTGGGTTGTGGGCTTGATTCCCAGTGTGGGGCATGCAAGAGGCAGCCAATCAATAATTGTCTCTCATCACTGATGTTTCTATCTCTCTCTCTCCTCTTCTCCCTTCATCTCTGAAATAAATTTAAAAGAAAGGAAAAAAGAATCAACCAATGAACGCATAAGTAAGTGGAACAACAAATCAACGTTTCTCTCTCTCTCTTTTCCCCTTCCTCTCTATCAAATCAATAAATACACTAAAAAAAACTAAACTAAAAAAAACCCACATTTTTTCTGAAGTGCCACAGTGACTTTTCTAAGCTCTCAGTTTTACAGAGTAAGGTATGTCCCAAGCAGTTGTGCTTGAGGAAAGTTTCATTCACCACTTGATGGTCCCTCTCCTTAGAATCTGGCCCCAACGTCAGAATTCAGTTTTGGGGAGACACCAATTGCTGCTAATAAAACTAGGCAGACATATAAGAGCAACTTGACTAATAACTGGCCATACAATACTGACATAACTGGCCTAGGAATGAATTAAAACAGATTTCCAATAAATTGCACAAACTATATATAATTTTATTTTTCTCTTCTACTTAAAATCAGCTCCTAGAGTACACATCTAGCTTGATAAAATTCAATTAAAAAGCTCACCCTCAATTTAAAAATGGACAAAGGATCTGAACAGACATTTCTCCAAAGATATGCAAATAGCCAATAAATACATGAAAAGTTGCACAGCATCATTAGCTATTAGAAAAATCCAAATCAAAACCACAATGAAATACTACTTTACACCTATTAGGATTACTGTATACTAATGAAAAAGTCGGGTAACAGCAAATGTTGGTGAGAATGTAGAAAAATTGGACACTGCTGATAGAAATATAAAATGGTACAACCACTTTGGAAAAACAGCCTGGCAGTTCCCCCTAAAGGTAAACATAGTATTACCATTTTACATAGCAAATCTATATCACAGTGCATACCCAAGAGAATCTAAGCATGTCAAACTAGTGGCCAGCGGGCATGCAGCCCACCGGCTGTGAGTTTGACATGCTTGAAAGCATATGTCCACGTGAGAACTTGTTGTGGATGTTCATAGCAGCACTATTCATAAGAGTCAAAAGCTGGAGACAAACCCAAGTGTCCATCAACAAATGAATGGATAAAATGTGGTATGTCATACAACGGAATGCCATGTAATAATGAGTACTGAGCGTGGATGAACCTTAAAAATATTATGCCAAGTGAAAATATTATACCTACACCACATAAACCACGTTGGATCTGGCACAGATCTGTAAGACTGGCGTTAGAAATACACAATGTGGTTCACTATGGACATATTTGCTCTTGGTACTGCATTATCTAAAAACACTGACACTTATGACCTGGCCAGACCAAGGTTCCTATACTGTCACTATCCAGCCATGTTTCATGACCTTTGAGCTGAGGTCTAACGCCAAGTCACAGGTTATGAACAGAGCACATGCTTGGAGATTAGCAGACCTGGGTTCAAATCCAGCTTTGTGTGAGATGGATGGAGCTATTCACCTGTATAAGCCTCGGGAAATAATGAGGGTATTCTTTGAGAGCAATGGATGAGATATCACATGTAATGTGTTTGGCACATAAACATTATTCCTTCCTCCTTCTTATAAGAACGGAGAGGCCTTCAAAACTGAGGGATGAGGTCAGTCACACATTTGCTTGAGTCAGGTTTCCCTGGGAAGAAATTCTCTACTGTACAGATTTCCTCCTGCGATATGCACACATCTGGCAGCACCTCTCCCTTTTGTGACCCTGGCACGTTGTCATCTGTCCTATAATACTGAAAATGTTCACAAGAACACCACTCAGAAAGAGGAGCAGAAAAGCACCCTGCAGCAGAGCCCTGCCAGCTGTGTGCTCAGAGGCACTTGGCTTCCCAGGGAGCGCCAGAACTGCCACCACAGGACCTGGGGGAGGAGGAAGGGAGAGAGGGCGTGGAGTGAGCAGTCAGGCAAAACTGACAGTAACCACCAGTCCTAAAGCTGGTCCTAAATGGCAGGAAGGGCTGCGTTTTCTCAAGAAATTCCAAAGGAAAAACATTTAAAAAGTCAATTTTTGGTTACATGGTACATTTAAAGTGTGTTCATTTTCAAATTATTTTTTAAATTATTTTTAAATATATTTTTATTGATTTCAGAGAGGAAGGAAGAAGGAGAGAGAGATAGAAACATCAATGATGAGAATCATTGATCTACTGCCTCCTGCACTCCCCCTACTGGGGATCGAGCCTGCAACCTGGGCGTGTGCCCTTGACCTGAATCGAACCTGGGATCCTTCCTATCCAACTAGGGCTTAAATTATTTTTTATTGCTTATATAACATATTTTCATTGTTCAATTGTTATATTTTCCTATTTGTAAAATTAGTTGGGGTCAAAGGTTAGGATGAATTATAACCTACTTCTTATTAAAATACTAAATTTAAAAAATCTATTTTTCAATTTAATGACTGGTTACAGAGTTAAAATGTCATTTTTTTGTTTTTGTCTTTTTATTGGAATTACATTGGTTTGCAAAACCATACAGGTTTCAAGTGTACAATTCAATAAAACCTCATCTGCACACTGCATCATGTGTTTATCACCCATGCAAAGCCTCTTCCCACCCCCATTTCTTCCCACTTACCCACCTCCACCTATCCCTACCCCCTTCCCTTTGGCTATCATCACACTGTTGTCTGTGTTCAAGGGCTATGTTCTTTGGCTAATCCATTCACCTTCTTTCATCCAGTCCCCCAATCCCTTCCCCTCTGACAGCTGTCAATCTGTTCCATGTATCCATGCCTCTGTTTCTATTTTGTTCTTCAGTTTATTTTGTTCATTAGATTCCATATATAAGTGAGATCATTTGTCTTTCTCTGACTGGCTTATTTTTTTAAAATATATTTTATTGATTTTTCACAGAGAGGGAGAGGGATAGAGAGTTAGAAACATCGTTGAGAGAGAAACATGGATCAGCTGCCTCCTGCACACCTCCTACTGGGGATGTGCCCGCAACCAAGGTACATGCCCTTGACCGGAATCGAACCCAGGACCCTTGAGTCCCCAGGCCGACGCTCTATCCACTGAGCCAAACCGGTCAGGGCTGACTGGCTTATTTTACTTAGCATAATCATCTCCAGGTCCATCAATGCTGTTGCAAAAAGTCAGATTTCAAAAGGTCAATTTTTAAGTTGGCTTAACTGTGTCCCACGGCAACCTGCAGACTTCTGAAGTCCCACATACAGGCCTGTTCTACCACCACAAAAAAGGCAGGCCTTCCCTCCCATAACCAAAGGCAATTAATGTGTAGCAATTATCTAACTAATTTCCATGCAGTGTTTCTAAGACACAGTGAGAGAAATAAGGCGGAGATATTAAGATCCACCCCAGTCTAGGCCTGCTGGCCTCCCCCGTGTCCCTGTCCGCTAATCCTCTATGATAACTGCAAACCGGAGGCCGACTCCGAGCTGCCCCACCACACCCTGGAGTGCGGCACCCACAGTGGCCGCGCAGGTTTCCTCCTCGCTCTGCTGTCTCCGTGGTGTCCTCTGTGCGTGATGCCGGCCCGTAGTGGGAACTAGAGGGAATGAGGGTGAGGGAGAGGCGGGTCTGTAACTGTAGATGAGGTGGTCATGGGGGACCCCCGCCCGTGGGTAACATGTGAGCAGATCCCCGCGGGAAGAAGGAGCGGGCCACGGGCTCTCTGGGGAACGGCGTCCAGACCGAGGCGCTTCAGCGAGTGGGGCATCCATCGCTTGCCAGGAAAGAGAGAGTTAGACCTGGTGCGAGAACGAAGAAAACCGTTAGCGGCGTCAGGCTTTACCTGCACCTGGGCACAGGGGACACAACACCCAGGACCAGCTCAGGACGGGGACCTGCCCGGCTGCGCACTGTCCACCGGAGGGGGCAGACTCTGAGGCGATTTGGAACCGCAATGGGCTGATTTCGCATTCTAGCTTCCGAGTCGCAGACTCGGAGGTTTTTGCAACAAATCACGTCCCCTCAGACGTGCTCGAGCTCCCAGGGAGTCCTGGTGATGCCGAACTCCCACCAGCCCAAGCGGATTCCCAAGCCCCGCCCCTGCGTCCCCGCCTCCCTCCGGGCCCCGCCTCCCTCCGGGCTCCGCCCCGAGCCTCAGGTTTCCTCAGGGCCCGTGGTGCTCGGCCCGAACCTTGCCCCTAATCCGCTCCGCGTGGTCTCTAGAGGGATGGCCCCGCCCCTGCGGCCTAGACTCCGCCCCCAAACTGTGTATATAAGCGATTGAGCGTCAACGATTGGTCTGAGTCCGAGACCTTGTTTCCTAATTGGCTGTGGTGTTCTGTGGGTTTCCCCGGTGCTGTGATCCGGAAGTGATTCCTGCAGCGCGGGCCGCGTGGATCTTCTACTGGGGACTCCTTACCACTGCCGCTGCGATGACCAAAATAAAGGGAGATCCCGAGGGGCGGGAGGCTCAGGCGGAGGCGTGCTCCGGGGAGCGCACTTACCAGGAGCTGCTGGTGAATCTGAACCCCATCGCACAGCCCCTGGCTTCTCGCCGCCTCACTCGGAAACTCTACAAATGCATCAAGAAAGGTGCGGTGGGCCGCGGTGGCCGGTGAGGGTGCGGGTTGCTGGACGAGGCCCGCTCCCTTCCCTCCCCGCGACTGACTTATGTCATTGCAGCCGTGAAACAGAAGCAGATTTGGCGCGGAGTGAAGGAGGTTCAGAAGTTTGTCAACAAAGGCGAGAAAGGGTAAGATCCCCCTCCTGCTGGATTTTGCATTTTAAACGGTAATGAAGGTATCCTTACTATTTAGTAGGCGTTCGGTAAAAGTACTCTGACTCTATTAGGAGATAATCGAGCAGTCAGTAAATTCCCTGCAACAATCCCTCACTTCACTTACCCTAGCGTTAAGGGACACCACGGGGAAAATGAATTCCAGGGGAAGCAAATCGAATAAGCTAAATGAGTTAGGGTAGACCCCACCTTCTTTCGTTCCGCGACTATTTTACTGTCTACTCTTTTAGGCACTGTACTATGGGGAGACGATTCCTTTAATCAGGTAGTCACATCCAAACTAAAAGTTGTGATGGCTATCTATGAAGGAAAAGTATAGGATGCAGTGACTTCATTGCCCTACATCTTCTTTCCTGGCATTTATCAGAATCTGAAACTCATTCGCATTTGTATTCCTTGTATCTCCCACTTAGGCCAGTCAGCTCTATGAGAATAGGATAAAGCCATACCCCACTTTATTCCCAGAAGTGTCTTGTACCTTGTAGATTCTCAAGAGATAAATTACTGGGGAGATTTGATGCTCAGTGGGGAGTTTGACTTCGGTGGGGGCCGCTGAGATCTGAAGATACAGGAATTGGTTTGAAGGGGAGGGGCTTTGCCAGAAGAAAGTAGGCCCCAGGGCAGGAGAGGGTAGTGGTCGGCAGAAGTGTTCCCTTCTCGTGGAGCTTTGTAAACCATGGTAAGTTTAGTTTTTGTACTCAGAGCTTTGGAAGGGCGTTAAGGATTAAAGCCAGGGAGCATCAACTTTGGATAGGATCAGGCTCAAGAGTAGATGGGGACACTGAAATAGACTACTGTAATCTAGAAGAGTAGAAGGTGATTTTGATTAGGTTGGAGATGGAGAGAATTAAAGTGCTTATATCTGAGAGGACTTTTGGACATGGAGTGAGGTGGTGTGGTTTCCATTGGACAGACAAAGGGTCCACACTGAGATAGTGAACTATGGGGGAGGGGCTGGGTTTGTGTGAGAAGATCATGAGTTTGATTTTAGACAAGTTTTTGAGGTATCTTTTAGACTTGTGACCCCTCTCCTCCCCAGCATGACTGTCAAATAGAGACACGGCCAGATGGGCTACAAGCTTGAAAGAGAGAGGGCCAGGCTGGAGAGAATAAATTTGGGAGTTGTCAGGACATACTAGTAGATGGAACTTGATGCCATGACCATGGATGGGGTCAGCAAGAAGGTACTGAGTGGGCAGCCAAGGACCAGGCTGTGAGGAGCACCAGCATTTATTTTTTTAACATATTTGTATTGATTTCAGAGAAGGAGAGGGAGAGAGAGAGATAAACATCAATGATGAGGGAGAATCATTGATTGGCTGCCTCCTGCACACCCCCTACTAGGGATCAAGCCCACAACCTTGGCATGTGCCCTTGACCAAAATCGAACCTGGGGAGCCAAACCAGCTAGGGTGGAGCACCAGCATTTAAAAGCTGTTCAGCCTGGCTGGTGTAGCTTAGTGGTTGAATGTTGACCTATGAACCAGGAGGTCATGGTTCAATTCAGGTTGGGTTACATGCCTGGGTTGCAGGCTTGATCCCCAGTAGGGGATGTGCAGGAGGCAGCTGATCAATGATTCTCATCATTGATGTTTCTCCCTCTCCCTCTCCCTTGCTTTCTGAAATCATTAAAAATCCTATATAATAAAGAGCTAATATGCAAATGGTCATCACACCCTCATGCTGTCACGCCTTAATGGCTCAGAAACTCAACACTGGGGAGAGGAATGGGGACCAGCCAAGCACAAATGAGCTCAAGAGAGAGGAATGGGGACCAGCCAGGCTGTGGCCCGGGAGAGGGACAAGCTGCCCGCCTCGTGGTTCCAGGCACCTGCGGCCCAGGAGAGGGACAAGCTGCCTGCCCCGAGGTCCCAGGTGTCAATGGCTGTGCCTGCGGCTGCAGCCCAGGCAAAGCCACCCGCCCACAGTCCCCTGTGACTGCAGCCAGCCAGGGCGAAGCCAGCCCAGGTCCTGGGTGCCTGCGGCCAGCCAGAGGGAGGGAAGCCCAGGTCCCGGGTGCCTGTGACCGGCAGGAGGAGGGAATCCTGGGTCCTGGGTGCTGGGCGAAGCAGAAGCGGTTAGGGGCGATCAGGCCAGCAGGGGAGCAGTTAGGGGAGATCAGGCCAGCAGGGGAGCAGTTAGGGGAGATCAGGCAGGCAGGCAGGCGAGCAGTTAGGAGCCAGCAGTCCCAGATTGTGAGAGGCAGTTGGACATCCCCCAAGGAGTCCCGGATTGGAGAGGGTGCAGGCCGAAGGCCGGGCTGAGGGACCCTCCACCCCCATGCACGAATTCCCTACACTGGGCCTCTACTAAATAAATAAAAGCTATTCAAAGAAAAGGAGCCTGCAGAGGAGGAGAGTCCAAGAGGCAAAAGGAAAACTAGGAATGTGGACCCAGAACTTTAAACCAAGAGTTCTTTCCAGCTGTTTGCATCTCACAGATTCTTCCTTCTGTTTCCAGGGCTCCTGAGGGCCTTACCAGAGCCTGGCACTTTGCCAGCTGGGAGCCCCAGCTGAGGCTTCTCTGGCAAGCCTTCATTGGTTCCCTGTCATTCAAGGCCCATGCTTAGTCTGGCACCCAAGGTCCTTGGGTGGGGCCCTTGTCAATCTTTCTAGCCTCTTGTCTGCCCCTGTCCCCATTCTGGATTCCAAAGCCATCCCAGGCTGCCATCAGCCTGCCTCTGTATATCTGGTGCCATTTTAATTCTCCTCCTTAAATGTTTTTTCTGCCCCCTCCTCCTCCATGGTCTTCCTGATAGTCATCATTCAGCTTTTTGTTCAAGTGTGGCTTCCTGACTCCTTTCTGTACTCCAAAGAGAGCTGAGCTCTTACTCCTTGGGGTCCCTCCCGTCCTTCATCAGTCCCAGTACGATACCACTTGCCACACTTGGTGGCATTTGTTGCCAAGAAATAGAGATCGCGTCCCCAGAAGAACACAGTCACCAAACACAGATTTGCACCCTTTCAGAGGTTGGGTGACCCACATTAATAACTCCTTGAGGGCAGGAGCCATCCTATCTCTGTCCCAGTCCAGAGGTGGACTTTCAATTAAAAGAGGGAATGAACAAGTTAGAAATGACTGTTTCTGTCATTTCAGGATCATGATTTTGGCAGGAGACACGTTGCCCATTGAAGTATACTGCCATCTCCCAGTTATGTGTGAGGACCGGAATTTGCCCTATGTCTATATCCCTTCTAAGACGGTAAGGAGCACCCTCAGCTCTGATCTTGGTCAGCACTAGAGGAGAGGGTCTGGGATGGAGTCTCGGCGGTAGGCCATAGTGGAAAGTAAACTTTGGAGTTAAGATGGGCCTGGGTAGATTCTTGGTTCAGCTGCTTCCTAAGTAGGGGACTACTGGTAAGTTATCTCTCAGCACTCATATTTCCTTGTAAAATGGGAATCCCCTCCTCTGTGGCCTGTAAGAATGAAACAGAACGTATATGTGGACGTGCTCTGTCAGCTAACATGCTGCACCTATGTCAGTCCTGTTAGGTGGGCGCAGTACGTTAGAGGGGGTGTTTTAGGGATCTGGCTCCTTATCCTCACATAGCAGGAGCCAGGTCTGGGGCACAGGGAGTGGGGGATGGCAGGAGCCTAAGGGGACAGCC
Source organism: Myotis yumanensis (assembly GCF_028538775.1). Classification (NCBI taxonomy): domain Eukaryota; kingdom Metazoa; phylum Chordata; class Mammalia; order Chiroptera; family Vespertilionidae; genus Myotis; species Myotis yumanensis. Next base: position 38,536,330 of record NW_027223756.1, on the reverse strand, counting down.
CCTGCTGGGCTGGAGCCCTTTCACAGTTGCCATGTGGGAATGTAGGCCCAGTGTTGCTGGACTACTTGAAAGTTTGCTGAGTGTAAATGATGGCACTGTTTTAACTGTTTTAAAAGATATTGCTGACTGAATAGCACATGTCTGTCTGCCAGATTAGGCCAGTGGGTCATACGTTTGTGACTCCTTGGCATACAGGTCGTGCGGCCTTTTTTCCAAACAGCCCTTTTTCCTCTGCAGGACCTGGGTGCAGCCGCAGGCTCCAAGCGCCCCACCTGCGTGATAATGGTCAAGCCCCACGAGGAGTACCAGGAGACCTATGATGAGTGCCTGGAGGAGGTGCAAGCCCTGCCCCCGCCCGTGTGAAGGACTTGGGCAGCAACCTGGGCACCTGCTCCAGAAGCTGTTGGGCTGGCAGGGAGCCAGCTGGCTGCCCTCTGCTGCTCACACGCACAGCATCTCCTAGTCTTCTGAGGCACGTATTTTTCCCAGGCAGCTCCAACAGCATCTTCTCCATCAGTGTTATTTCCTGTTGAGTTTCCTGGCAGTCAGTTTCAAGAATGAGGTGTGAAGGAAGTAAATGCTAAGACTAAAATGTGATGAGTCTATGGCTGGTTTTTCTTCTTCTCTTTAAATATGTTTTTATTGATTTAGAAAGAGGAAGTGGGGAGAGAAAGAGAAACATTGATCAGTTGCTTCATGTACACACCCCAACTGGGGATCAAATCCACAACCTGGGTACGTGCCTTGACCGGAACTTGAACCAGGGACCTTTTGGTGCGTGGGACGAAGCTCAATCAACTGAGCCACACCAGCCAGGGCTCTGTGGGTGTTTTTTAAAGCAGCAGCTGCTAGTGGAGCCAAGGAGTTGGTGGGCAGGAAAGTGAAGCAGACTTTCTTGCTAGAGGACCCCAAGGACTTTAAGAGTGTTCAGTGCTAATGCCTGGCTGCCAGGGCTAGTGCTAGACTCTAGCTGAGAACAAACTTTGCAGCTCACTCCCAAGCTTTCACTTCCCTAGTAGGTGGAAGCTACAGATAAGGCAGCTGAGCCCAGACCCCATGGCATGAAAACCTGTAGCCTCTGTTAGGGACACTCCCATCCCTCTTCTTCCTGCTTAAGTCTTAGTGCCATTGGGAAGCTTATGGAAGCAATTTACCCACCCATACAGGACATTTTAAATAGGATTATGCAGCTAAATACAAAACCCCAGGCCATCTTTCTTGCTTAGCATAATGGCCCTGGTAACCCAGTCCCTTCAAACATTTTAGACTTGCCCTGACCAGTTTGGCTCAGTGGATAGAGCGTCGGCCTGCGGACTGAAGGGTCCCAGGTTCAATTCTGGCCAAGGGCATGTACCTTCTTGCCGGCACATCCCCAGTGGGGGGTGTGCAGGAGGCAGTTGATTGATGTTTCTCTCTCATCGATGTTTCTAACTCTCTATCCCTCTCCCTTCCTCTCTGTAAAAAATCAATAAAGTATATTAAAAAAAAAAAAAAAAACATTTTAGACTTAAGGTATCTTCCTGCTCTCAAGACCCAGCACAGGACTCAGTATACATAGCAACCAGGCTTCAGGTGCCTTGAAATAAACTGGAAAGAGCTTGAGCTTCATCTGGTTTAAACTCCAAGCTCTCCTTGACAAGCTGTGAGCCCTCTTGTACAAGTCATTTAATCTTCCCAAATCCCCCTGCCCTGATTTCTAACCTGGAGGTAATGAGATTTTATGTATGTAAAAACACCTTCCCCAGCGACTGAAATCTCCCGGCTTTTTTGCCTAATCAGAGATGTAGACTGGGTTCTTCCTGACTGGGCACTGTGGCTGGCATGGTCCCACCACCAGGAGCAGCAGCCAGGCCATGTCAGTACCTGTGTGCAGTGCACATATAATTGCGGCAAAGGAAGGAGAAGGCCTGTGAATATATTTGCTCAAAGTTATAAAAAAATGGCATTCAGTTCTACCCCAGAGTATTTACTGGTGGATGATGGATACAGACAGTTGTAAGGCTGTACAGCGGGAGAAGTGGATAGGGCGCTGGTATGGCAATAAGACCTGGCTGAGGGCAGGGATGAAAGACAGTTGCTGCCGCCACCCAAGTCCTCTGCTCCTCTGTCCATTGCTACTAAGTCCGTGGCAAATATAAACGGAGACAGCAGGAATACAGAGGCCAGCATCTCCCTGCCCTTGCAGTCAAGGAGCCAGCTGCCCAGTGCAGGTTGGTTCATCTCCCTCCTTGGCCCCTACTGTGGCACTCAGGCAATTCTGAAATGAACCACAATCCACTGAAGCCAACCACTCCAGTGAGACGGCAAGTCTCATGGGTGAAAAACATCTTTAAATAAAGCTCCTTCCAGGCAGGAGTCAGAATATGATGCGTTTCCCATCTGCTGGGTTCTGCTCCATGGGACAGTAGGGACACTTCAACCTGCAAAGGGGGAGAACCAAGAATGTCTGAGAGGCTGGCTAGCAGGAGAGCCAAGCAGGAGCAGAGCACAGGGAACTTACTTTCCTCCGTTAATGAGCTTGTTGAGTGCATCTCGGGAGATAACGTGGCCACAAATGAGCTTGATGGGAGGGTTGGAATCTGACGTCTGCTGGCGAAGGATGGGGCAGGCGAACACTGAGTGGTACCAGCACTTCATGCCTAGTTCAATCTCAATCTGGGGAGGCCAGCCAAGGGATGAGTCCCACTTCCTGCCGTGGCTATCCCCAGTGCCTTCTGCCCACACCTCCCTCAGCCAGCGCTCACCGGTAACTCATCCTTGTGACTCCAGACCCCTGTGCACTGCCTCTGCTCAATCACAGCTTTGATGTTCATCAGCACGGGCAGTGCCACACAGCCAGAGGCAAAGCTGCAGAACAAAGCAAGGGCTACAGCGGCCAGACCAAGACCCCAGCAGACAGACAAAGGACCTGCACACTTGCCATCAGCATGGGACTCGGGTCAGGGTTCTAAGTTGGCACATGGTCAAATCAGTCCTTGAGAATCAGGTTGCTTATAAAGTGCCACATATGTAATTACGTGTCATTCTAATGCACCCTCAAACTTGAGAACATACAAGAGAGACAAAAGGAAGATCCAGGGGGCAGGTATCTGCTCATCCAAACCACTGAAAAGTCCTTGGTGTGACGGGGACAGTGATCTGTTTGAAAGGGCCCCACTCTGCTGTCATAATGCACCCCTATAACTGGTTATCAACTGGGGCAGTTGGAAACGGGACAGATTTAGACCTCACCATGATCTGGGTGCGGTGGGAGCGAACCGGCTGGAGCCTTGGGTGCTAAATGGCTACGATGCAGAGGGCTGTTGTGCTGTGTGAGCGGCAGATGGTGTTCCTGCTGGGAAATACTGTCCTATAATCAGAGTCTACCACACAGTGGAGCATGAGATTTCACAGTCAAAGTAAATGCACTGTGACACTATCCACTATGGTGTAGTGAGTGGCTCTGGGGTCAGGTCCATATGCCCTTTAAGTTAATTCATGTCTTGAGCCTCTGTTTTCTCTTCTGTGAAGTGAGTACCTCTAATCCTAGGTCACTGAGGAGTCATGAGAAGAGCATTACTATACAGGAGCCTTCGAGTGAAAACTCTCAGAAGCTGTAACTCAGTTACTCAGATCTACCAGAGAGGAAGTGGTATTTGACAGATGAGGCTGAGAGAAGGCTTGTGTGGAGGGTCTTGTGATAATCCAGCTGTGAGGTGCAGGCAAAATGGGGTCCTCATTCAAGAGACCTTACAAAATAGGAACCTTGACCCTGCTACTAACTTCATGGTGACCTTGGACCATAACTCTTCCTAATCTCAGTTTCTCCAACTGTGGACACAAGTAGTTCCTATCTGGAAGATGGACTTAGAGAGCCAGTTTAGGTCTGTTCCCAGCACATGGCCCAGCCTGGGTAAATTGTTTCCCTTGAAATCCAACCACACTCTGCCCTGCCCACAGGGCTGGCTGTACCTGACACTAAGGGGCGACTCCACAGAAAGCCCCAGCAGGGAACAAGCATCTCGGGTAAAGGTCTCACAGATCTCAGCCCAGTGGCTGGTGTCCAGGAGGTGGCAGTAGGGCGACTTCTCCAAGCCCAGCCGGAGGTATACCAGGCTCCCCATCATCACCTGGATCTCTGCAAGGCAACCAGGCGCAGCTCAGCACATATGCAGGACCAGGGCACAGGAGGCAGCCGCTCCTCAGGGCTGGGTACCCAGCCCCAGGGACAGTACGGCTGTGGAAGCAGGATAGGGAGCAGGCTGAACACCAAGGCTCTGGGGTGCCTGGCCTGGCCAGGCAGGGACTGAAATGTCTTCAGGCACAACTGGTTTTCCCTAAAACCCAATGGAGCTGTCTATGTGGGACCAGGACAGGCATCACCCTGGTTCTCTTCTCATCCTTCAACTGCATCAGGGAATGAATCTCAAATCTCGGGGTGGCACTCACGTCTATTTTGGAACACTAGCTAATATCTCTTTCTAAAAAACTTTCAAGAGGCATCTAGCTAAAATTTAATAACACTGATTGGCTTTCATGTTTACCTTTTAGTAAAATGTGAAGTAATAAATATGAAGGGAGCTAAAAAAAAGTTACTAGCAGTATGGTGGCTACTGATGGGGAACATCTGGAAGGTGAGACAAATGACTGAGGTTTAGAAATCGGCATGTGAAGGAAGAGGGCTCAGGCAGGGACCTGCAGAGGAGGTGCTGAGGCAGAGCAGCATGAGGGCAGGCGTGGCATGGCACACATAAACCCAGGATGATGTGTGTGTGGGTATGGCACAAAGCTAGTGATGGGGACCGGAGCTGGTTCTGAGATGAAGCTAAAGAGTGTGACAGAGACAGTGGAGGAAGAGCCTTGAGTTTGGAGTTCACCTTGGAGACAATGAAGGAGGGCTGAGAGTTCTCAGGCTAGAGCAGCACCCTGGGTAAATGCTGACATCTGCCAGAGCCCAGCAGCATCTACTACCCTGGGCACTTACCCCGCTGGTGCAGCCGAGCAAAGGGCTGGAAGTGCCTGGCATAGCTGAGGGCCTCCAGCTGCTTGTCAGGGCCACCAGCCAGGAGGTGAATAAAGTACAGTCGGTGCAGCTTGAACTCCAGGGAGCTGTTAAGCTCAAGCAGACGCTGCCTGTGGGAGATGGCCCATCTGGAAAGAAAGGGGCCAGTTGAGTATGGAGCTGGTGGGATGAAAGAAGAGCCCCGAGGGAGCTGGGACAGAGGGGTGGGATCCAAAAGCCTAGGTGAGGCCACAAGACAGAGCTGGAGGTATGTCAAGTACATTGGGTGAGGTGAAGACCACAGACAAGCCCTGCCCCCTGCTGTCCCACCCAAGGCCCACTTACTCCAACGCCGGTCCCAGGTCATGTTTGTGCAGAGCTTCCAGTATTCGATTCAACTCCAGGAAAGGTTGCTTGAAATCCAAGTCCACGTTCAGTGTAGATTCCTGTGGGGAGAGCATGATCCCATCACTGGATCCCATCACTGTTTCCAAAACTCTGTTCTAATAAAACCTCATCTGTCTAAGACAGGCTGGAGACCTTGCATGAGGAGCTGTGGTCTCCTGCCACCCACCTGGCCCCTCTTATTTCCAATTCAGTTTTGGGAAGTTGAGTGCCACACACTGGCCTCCCACAGGGCAGACTATACCCTCACCCAGGTAATGGAGACAGTCCCTTCCAGGCCCTGTGTGAGTAGCATGGTGAGAAATTATTCCTTTTCAATCCTCTTAGTTACTTTAAGAGAAAGGATATTTTACTTTTACTACCAGTGTGCTTTAACACCTAACAGTGCTACTCTGTCATTTTACTAATCTCCCTTTTTAAGAAACTAATCATTTTACTAGTCCCCCTTGACTCAGAACACTGCCTGGCAACCAACCCTACTTAGAAATTAATTACTTCACTTTTCACTGTATTTATTTTTAATTTTTTTATTTATTGATTGATTTTAGAGAGACGGGGGAGAGAGACATCGATTTGTTGTTCCACTTATTTATGCATTCATTGGTTGATTTTTATATGTACCCTGACCAGGGATCAAACCCACAACCTTGGTGTATCAGGAAAAAGCTCTCTAACCAACTGAGTTCCCTGGCCAGGACTCATCGAGCTCCCTTCTATTTATGGCAGGAGACCTGATTTCCTTTCTAACATACATTTATTTCAATAATAACAGGAATGTATTATAAAAAAAAACTATTGAGTAGAAAACAGAACAGGCAGGTCCCAGCACCTTCCCCACCGAGCCATTACCTGGCACAGCTCCTCGGCCACACTGAGCATGCCCTGCTGGTACAGGTGCTCCACGATGGCCATCTGCAGGATCTGCTGCTGCTTCTCCCGGGAGTCCCACACTGCATCGGAGACTACACCGCAAACCTCAGAGTCAAAGTTCTGACAAGGACGAGAGACAGGGCCCTGTGACTCGGCACTCTCATTCCCCACACTTGCTTTCCTGATAAGCCCTAGGACATACCAAATCCAGGTGTCCCTGTCTACACTCCAGGTGCCCACACGCTCACCCTGTCAATGGCTTTGCCCACTCGGGAGACACTGCTGTGAATGTCCTTGTGGTCTGAAGCCAGTTTCTGCACGGTGTCTTTGATCTTCCGGCAACACTGGGACATCACCAAGGAGAGGGTGGCTGAGAGAGGGGTCCCCTGGAGGGCTGCAAAGAAACATTAGCAGTGAGTCAGGACACAGGAACAGAACTTGTCTCTGTTTCGTCTACCCACAGAGGCCCAGGAGGCAGCCCTGAACTCCAGAGTGACTCAGCTTCTGACTATAGCTAGTTTGGCCTGCGGACTGAAGGGTCCTGGGTTTTATTCTGGTCAAGGGCTCATGCCTGGGTTGTAGGCTCCATCCCCAGTAGGGGGCATGCAGGAAGCAGCCAATCAATGATTCTCCCTCATCCTTGGCTCTCTCCAACGTCTCCCTTTCCCTTCCTCTCTAAAATCAATAAAAATATATTTTTAAAAAGACTCAGCTTCTATTTCAGGACCTGTCAATTTTAAACTGCATGACTTCATTTCTGTCTTCATTTCCTCATCTATAAAATGGGGGAGATAGCACCAGCTTGTAGGTTGCTGTGAACTGAAGATGATTTGGCACTTACTATGGGTAAGTACTTTATTTCGGCTCATTTAATCCTCACCCTCGTGCTGTGCAGTGGGCACTATTAACATCCTGTCCTATAGCTGAGGCAGTACCTTGCCAGGTGACAGCAGTGATAGATTTAAAGTCTGTGATCCTCCCCACCACACTGATGGCTCTTGATTATCTTGAGTGAGATGCCCTGTGTGAGAAGGCTTTGAACCTTAAAACATTGTCCTCACAGTAATGCCTCTTATCAACTAGAGGACACCAGGTGGGCCAGGGGCTGCCAGGGAAGCTCAGGGATTCCTGGCTCAGGACTCCAGCTCGAAGTGGTTTCTACCTCATGGCCTGGGTAGAGCCAGACCAACCATCAAGAGCAGGTGAGACTTGGAGGAGAAGAGAGCAAACTGGGCATTGGACCCATCTTCGGGCCCAGCATCTATGCCACTTCTCTAGTTGCATCACCTCGGTTCAGGGAAGGAATGTGACCAGAGAGGGCCAGGGAGACTTGCAGCTCCTGAGAGCAGAAGCCCTGGAAGAGAGATGCATTCTGCCAGGCTGCTGAACAAACAAAATGTGAACAGGAGCTGTTGGAGCACATGGGCATCTCGGGGGAGCAGGCTCTGAGAATGAAGCCAGTGTGGACTGAGGGATCACACGGGTACCTGAATGCAGCAGGGCCTGGACCCTTCAGTTACCTGAGCCCATAAATCCAGCTCCCCTTGGTTTGTGTGTATGTTTGTTTACACTAGTCTGAGCTGGGTTTCTGTCCTTATAAGTGAATGAGTCCTGAAAAATTCAAAAAGGAGGTGGTGGCTGGGCCACCCATCTACCCCAGGAAGACACTCCACTGCCAGCATCAGCACTGCTCTCCGAAAGCCCAGCTTGCCACTCTTTTCTCGCATTTTGCTCCCCGCAGGTCACAGAGGGCCACCCTGCACATTCTCTAGCCTCATCCTTTAGAACAAAGCAACACTCTTAAGAAACCAAAGCCTTTTTAACCTGGAATCCCCCAATTTCCACTGCCAATGACCCCACAGACAACCATTAGTCCTGACAAATCCCCATCTGAGAAGAAACCCTCTCCCTGTGAACACACTGCAGCCATAGCCACCTGTTAACCAAGAGCACAGACAGTGTAAATGAGTTTTGGACCAGCAAAAGAAAAGTGTTTCTTCTACACAGTTAACAGAGTCCATCAAAAGCATGGCACAACCGCCCTGGCTGGTGTGACTCAGTTGGAGTGTCATCCTGTGTACCAAAAGGTGGTGGGTTCAATCCCCACCACCCAGGGCACATACCCAGGTTGCAGGTTCGATCCCCGGTCAGGGTGTGTGTAGGAGGTACCCAATCAATCTCTCTTTCCCTTCCTCTCTCTGAAATCAATTAAAAAAAAAAAAAAGCATGGCACAACCACATAATGGTAAGAGAATGGGGCAGAATCCCTATATACTGATACAGAATACTCCCCAAGACAGACTGTGTAGGGGAAAGAGCAAGGTGCAGGAAACTATGTGCTTTATGTTCCCTGTGTGTGAAAAAAAGGAGGGGGTGTAAACACTTCTACATGACATCTACGTGTGCACACAGATGCTGCATAGAAGGGCACCTGAGAAACAGAATGGGATGACTATTGGAGAGAGGCACACAGAAATCGGGAATCAGGGGTGAAAGGGAGACACTTTTCACTCTCAGCCTTTTTGACCTCAAAGTCTTTTCCATGTGCATACATTCATTTTTTTAAAATCTTTATTGTTGAAAGTATTACATATGTCCCCTTTTTTTCCCCCATTGACCCCTTCTAGCCCACACCCACCTGCACGCATTCTTTAAGAAATAAAAAGGAAACAGACTCTACTTTGTAGATTTGTTTTTCTCAGTGGTACTAAGTATAGCAACTCTGAAAATACTCTCTATATATTATAGAAATTGAGCAGATGAGAAATGTATCAGTAGTCAGTCTTCTCACTGTTGGAGAAGAGAGATGCAGCTATGAATGGGGGAAGTCTGGGAAGAACTCTGTGATACAGAATTATAATTGAAGGCATCATTGTAAATGCATTGCCTACAATATACTAAGACAGATGGATGGATGGGAAGGAAGGAAAAAGATCTATTTGCTAAAAAAAAAACCTAAAAACAATGACAACCCAGTAACAACCTAGATCATGGTTTCCAAATACCATTTCCCACCAAAAGAACCATGGCTATTTGCAAAAATTACTGATTCCAGGTAATATCTTATTGTGCCAGAAAATAAGGGAGTGCTGAAAAAAATAAATAAATAATAAATTTAAAAGATAAAAAAGGACACAGAGGTGAAAGAAGAGTGCTGAGATAAGTGAATATTCACACGTATACGAATTAAGCTGAACCTTACACCATACACAAAAATTAACTCAAAATGGATCAAAGAGCAAGTGTAAAAGCCTAAACTATAAAACTCAGACAAAACAGAGGTGTAAATCTTCATGATCACGGATTGGGCAGTGGTTTCTTAGATATGACAATAAAAGCATAAGCAACCAAAGAAAAAATAAAGTGAACTTTATCAATATTAAAAACTTTTGTGCTTTGACTGTCAAACCTCAAAGGGAAGGCAGGGGAGGTAGGTGGCTGGGAAGAGATCTACCAAAGAACTTGTATACATATATGCATAACCCATAGACACTGACAATAGGGTGGTGAAGGCCTGGGCCCAGGGGCAGGGTGGGCTAGAAGGGGTCAATAGGGGGAAAAAGGAGACATATGTAATACTTTCAACAATAAAGATTAAAACACGACAAAGAAACAACAAACAAAAATAATAATAGAGTACCATTTGTTCATAAAAACAACAACAACAACTTTTGTGCTTCACACAACACTATCAAGGTGAGAACAACCGGGCATGTGCCCTGACCGGAAATCAAACAGTGACCTCCTGGTTCATGGGTCAACACTCACCCACTGAGTCACATCAGCTAGGCTATAATTTATTTATTTTTTTTAAAGGGAAAAAAGTTTAATGAGTTACCATATGACACAGCACAGAAAAAAGTAGCTATTCACTCGACAACAGGGATGAACCTTGAAAACATTATGCTAAGTGAAAGAATACAAAATGCCGCATATTGTCTGATTCCATTTATTTTTTTTATTTTAATCTTCACCTGAGGATATTTTTGCCATTGATTTCTAAAGAGAGTGGGAGGGAGGAGGGGAGGAGAGAGAGAGAAAGAAACATCTATGTGAGAGAAACACATCCACTGGTTGCCTCCCACTTGATGTACCCGTATGGGGGCTGGTGAACCTGCAACCTGCAACTGAGGTATGTGTCCTTGACTGGGAATTGAACCTGCCACCCTCCAGTCACAAGCAGCTGTTCTAACCAATGAGAAAAACCGGCCAGGGCTGTACAATTCCATTTATATGATGTGTCCAGAATAGGTAAGTCCATAGAAAGCAGATTAGTGGTTGCCAGGGGCTAGGGGAGAGGGAGGAATGGAGGAGTTATTATCTCTTTTGGGGGTGATAAAAATGTTCTGAAATTACATGGTAATAATATTTGTACAACTCTATAAATACACTAAAATCACCAAACTGTACCCTTTAAAGGGTTTTTTTTTTTTATATGAATCAGCTCAATTTTTTTTTTTAAAAAAAGGACATAGTAGGGAATACCTCTGGGCAAATCTAACACAATTTGAGCATCAAAATGTATAACAATAATGCAGTATAACCCATTGAATAAGAATTCTAATTATAAATAACTATATATAACTATATAACTATATATATATGAAGGGAAAGTTTCTTATAGGTTGAATGCCAAGGAATAAATATATAAGAAATGATAGAGCAGGAAAAGTCACCCTGTTATTAAGTAGCTTTGGGGTATCCTAGGCCCACAGGGAGGCAGGAATGGGGCTCTGGGGTTGAGGCGGGGATGGACACCCACCTGCACTGGCCAGCTCAGCCCGAAGCTGTCCTACGTAATGCAGCAGCTCCTCCAGGCTCTGCTCGCAGTGCTGCCCGTAGGTCAGGAACTTCTGTAGAACCTTGTCCACCTCTCTCTCCACGCTCTCACACTGCTCCATGGTGGTCTCTGCCTGGGGGCAGGAGGAGGGTCCAGTGTCAAGCCCCACCTGGGGGACACAGTGGGGAGGGCTCCCGGATTCCCCTTACCACACCCATATCATATAGCAATGCTCAATCATATAGCAATGCTCAGAACTGCCCAGCGTAACATATCTGTCCACAGCTCCATCCCCCTAGCCAGGGTGCCCACTGGAGTGTGCAGGCAGGTGTGAGGGCAGAGGGTTTTTGAATCATGGTGAGAAAACTCTGTTTCCAACTGTTTTCACTCTACAATCCTTGCTCATCTCTCTCTCTCTCTCTCTCTCTCTCTCTCTCTCTCCCGTTTTTAATGTTTTTACTGATTTTGAGAGAGAGAGAGAGAAACATCAACCAGCTGCCTCCTGCACGCCCCTTACTGGGGATCAAGCCTGAAATCCGGGCATGTGCCCTGACGGGAATGGAAAAGGTGACCCCCATGGTTCAAAGGTGGATGCCACACCGGCCGGGCCACACAAGCCATCTTTCCCTTCCTTGACTACATTCACTTTATTTCTGCCTCAGGGCCTTTGCACTGGCTGTTCCCTCTGCCTGGAACACTCTTCTCCCAAATCTGTTCCATGTTTGGCTCCTTGAAGTCTCAAACTTCATCCCTTCAGAGATGGTCTCCTAGACCCAGTACCCCTCTGCCCCACCCCCACCCATTCACTCTATCATCTCACCCTGTTTCTTTTCTTCCTTACAGATCTCTAGTTGAAGTTTCCTTTTTTTTTTTTTTTTTTTAATTTCAGAGAGGAAGGGAGAGAGAGATAGAAACACCAGTGATGAGGGAGAATCATTGATTGGCTGCCTCCTGCACGCCCCCTACTGGGGATCGAGCCTGCAACCCGGACATGTGCACTGGGAAAGGAACCTGGAACCCTTCAGTCCGCAGGCCGACGCTCCATCCCTGAGCCAAACCCGCTAGGGCTGGTTGAAGTTTCCATCTTTCTTTTGTCATTAACCAAAACTGAGGGGGCGAAAAGGCCCACTATTTTCCCTGGAATACAGCCCCTGCTGGGAGTTTCACCTGCGTTAACGCAAATGACTGTCAAACTCTTACTCATGCTCCACAAGACCCTGACCTAATGCCCTGCCTGGCCCCTCAGCCCAGCCGGGTCCCAGCCGGTCGCACTAGGGCGGGACGTCTGAGTTCGAGCGATTCCCCCGACAGAAGCGGTTCCTCGCGTGTCCTGGGAGTCTGTGGGGCTCCAGTTCTCGGCCGGGGCCCACGACACGGAGCAAACAAGTCCAAGGGCGGACTGGGGCGGAGACTTAGTCGGGGGGCTTCGGGGGAGGCCCGAGGCCTGGGAGCCCGGCCGAGCTGCCGTCCGCCGGCCCCTCCGCGCCTGCCCGCGGCCCGCACCTCCAAGCCGGGACACCGCGGCTCTCACCTGCTGCTGCTGCCTGGCCCCGGCTTCCGGCGCCCTGTCATCGGACCGGAAGCCGCGGCGGTTGCTCCGCGGATCCGGACTCGCCCACTCGCAGCTTCGCGGAGGGGTGGCCGTCCCGCAGGGCCGCGGCTCTCCGCCTGGGCGCCGAGCCTCACCCTCCCGCGCGCCCAGAGTGGAGTCGCCCACAGAGACGAGTGGAGGCGGGAAGCCGCACCCCCAGCAGCCCGGGCGACGCCGGAGCCCCAGCGCCCGAGGCTGCAGCTGGACCTCTACCCTCCGCGTCTGCGGGAAGGGATCGGACCCACCCGCTCGCTGGCCCGGGAGGTTTGGGGGTGCATGGGGCTGGCGGGGCGGCTTTCCTACCGGGAAGAAGCGCCTGGCCCGCCCGCCCGCCCCCCACAACTCAGTCCCAGCGCCCCGCTTCGCGCTCTGAAGCCCTAAACCGATGACTATTCAACTCCGCCCCTCGCCTTCTGCCCTCACTCAAAGGAGACTACCCCTCGGCCAGGGTCCGACAGGCTCTCCCGCGATGGCTCCTTGGTGCTCTTTTTGACACATCAGTGATGTTTTTTTTTAAAGTCACTTTTTTTCTGTCCCTAAGTCAGGACTTAACCTACTCATTGGGCATTCAAGAGGATTAGACTGCTGGGGTGAGGTACCCAGTCCCTGCTCTGCCGCCCCCCATCGGTCGCCCCTCCTGGGCGAACGGGGGGAGACCGGGTTGCACAACTGTCCTGAAGAGGAAGGTGACCCCAAACCCAGGCCGGGACTGAATTCACACTCCGCCCAGAGCAGGGGGCTGCTCTCAGGGGCAGGGCGGAGGAGCCCCCCTCCCGTCCACAAGCTTGGAGACCGGAACTGGAAACGAGCCCCAGCCCGCCGGTGTGGCTCCGCCGGGGAGCGGCGACCTGTGAACCAGGAGGTCACGGTTGGGTTCCCGGTCAGGGCACACCCTGGGTTGCGGGCTCCGTCCCCAGTAGGGGGCGTGGAGGAAGCAGCCAATCAATGCCTCTTTTTCATCATTGTTTCTTTGTCCTCTCTCTGAAATCAATTAAAGAATAAAGGGGAAAAAAACCCGCCCAAGAGACAAGGCTTGGTCTCGGTTTTGGTTTTCCTGACTTTCTGCTCCCTTTCCGTGTCAGTCTCATTGCAGAGCAACCTCCCCCTTCAACCCTCCAGGCCTCCTCCCCAGCCTTCACCCACAAGCACCCTTGCACAATCTTGTTTGCTTTCTGTATAGCACTTGCAAAATGCTATTTTTTTTAAATAGCATTTGACTTAATATTATCTTGTGTGTTTATTTGTTTATTCTGTCTTCCGGCCCCTAACACACCTCCCCTTAAGAATAAAAGCTCCGTTTGGACCAGGACTTTGTACTCAGTACTGCTGTATCCCCAACACCATGTACTTGGGACACCTTAAATGCTCAGGAATACTAAGGTACCTAATAACCTAATGGCTCCAAAACCTCCTGCCACACGCAGAGAAGGGGCAGTCCAGAGCCCCACATCTGGAGAGTCCGGTTTTGCACACCAAGCCTGGGTGGTCCTGGCCCACGCGAGCTTGGGGGCGGAGAGTTGAGTGAACCTAGCCTGGGGCCACCCGCTGAGGCCCAGGCCGCCTCCGCCGCTGAGCCAACTGGACCCCACCGGTTTCCCAGAGCGCCCCAGGCCTTCCCACTTCCTCCGAGGAGCCAGACTGGACCTGCCAGCTAGGCTAGGTCTGAGCAAAGCCCAGCTTCTTTGAGGACTTTGAATGCCAGGCCGACACCTCAGGCAGTTTCCCCTTTGTCATTGCTTCCCCAGGATGTGGTTCTCCTTGCGTCACTTTACAGCGTGCACCGAGGTTTATTACATAGTTGATTTTGTCAGTTGTACCCGCTGGGATTGTGTTTGTTTTCGTTGGGAGAAGGGGCTGCTTCAGAGCAGAAAAACAGCTGTTCTCCACCAATTCAATAATAGTCTGTTTAACCTTTTGCTAGTTTCCTAGGATTTGTTTTTAAAAATTTAACTCTTTGGTACAACCCTCCAGGCCTCCACCCCAATTCACATGTCCATTTCAGTTTGCACGTGGAGGTGCAACGGCTGACGTTTTTCCACATTTCTGTCCAGTTACCACAGCACCTCTTACTGAATAATCCTTCTTACCTTCTCATTTTGAAGCCCGTCATCATATTAGAATTTTCTGCAATATGGAATCTATTTCTGGCTCTTCATTCTTTCCATTTATTTTTACATCAATGTCATATTGTTTTACTTGCTACTTTGTAATATGTTCTTAATATGTGGTGGGATTAAATAAGGCTCACAAAAAGTGGGGGGAAAGAAACACAAGGTAATTAAGAAAGCAGGTCACTGGTTGCCTGCGGGTAGAGGTTAAGGGCTGACTACAGAGGGGCACACAGGAATTTGGGGGGGATGCTGGAACTATTTCATATCTTGATTGTAGGGTTAGTTATACAACTCTGCATTTGCCAAAGCTATAAAAACTGAACCCTAAAAAGGATGAGTTTTCCTGTATGTAAATTACACCTTAAAATGGGAGAAGAGAAACCGATGCACAAAGAACACACTAGTGACTAGATAAATCCTTTTTTTTTTTTTAATATATTTTATTGATTTTTTTTACAGAGAGGAAGGGAGAGAGATAGAGAGTTAGAAACATCGATGAGAGAGAAACATCGATCAGCTGCCTCCTGCACATCTCCGACTGGGGATGTGCCCGCAACCCAGGTACATGCCCTTGACCAGAATCGAACCTGGGACCTTTCAGTCCGCAGGCCGACGCTCTATCCACTGAGCCAAACCGGTTTTGGCAAGATAAATCCTTAAAAAAAAAAAAAGTTTCTTGACCTAGATGGCAAGCCCTGGAATGCTCTCCTGAAAATACAGCCTTCCTTCCCTCAGAGCGAGTCCTCCCCTGCGAGCTGGTGGGTGGTGGCAGCAGCCGGTGATGCTTGCCCTTTGAAGAACCTGGGAGCGTCAGGTCTCATCCCATGGAGCTCAAGTAGCCTGCTCAGGCTGTCTCTTCCTTTCACCCTCCAGGCGGCTCCCAACAAGTCTCCGCTTCTTCCCCAGGTTCCTGTCCCTCCTTGCAAGGCTTTGGTTCAGGCCAGGAGTGGCTACATCATTTGCAGGCCCCAGAGCAAAATGAAAACATGAGGCCTCTTGTTCAAACATCATTAAATTCAAGATGGCAATAGTAGAGCATTGCACCAAAGTGTACGGCCCTTCTGTGTGTGGGACCCTACATGACCACACAGGTCACACACACATAAAGCTAGTCCTGGTTCTGGCCCTTCCCTTTGGCTGCGGTTGGGACCCACCCACAGTCACAGGAAATGAAATCTTCCTATGTCAGACAGAACCCTCCCCCCGGCCTGCCCCACACTTCCCTGTGTCCAAGTCCAGGCCTGTCCTAGATGCCCTTATCCCATGCTGCTCCTGAGGAAATCCCAATTACACTCTTCAGAGAAGCTTACCCCTGTTAAATAAAAAAAAATGCACTGGCCAGTGTTCTCAATGGTTAGAGCACTGGCCCGAGCACCAAGTGGTCACGGGTTCGATTCCCGGTCAAGGGCACATACTTTGGTTGCAACCAATCAATGTCTCTTTCACATCCATGTTTCTCTTTCTCTCTCTCCCCCTCCTTCTCTTTCACTATCTCAAAAATGTCAATGGAAAAAATACCCTCGGGCGAGGATTAACCAAAAAAAGGGAAAAAAAGAAAGAAAAAAATTTACTCATGACACTTATTAGAATGGTAAGGAGGTCTTTATTCAAGAAGGACTACAGCAATGGAGATTTGTAGTAGGGGACAGAGAGTGGGCTCAACTTCAAACACAACAAAGAAAAGTAGAATTTATGGCCAAGGACCAGACTGGGGGTCAGTGGGTGGAAAATTACAAAGCCCAGCTGGCGTAGCTTAGTGGTTGAGAATCTCGACCTATGAGACTCTCAACAATCAATCAAGGTTTGATTCCTGGTCAGGGCACATGCCAGGGTTTCAGGCTTGATCCCCAATGGGGCCATATGCAGGAGGCAGCCAATGATACTCTCTCATCATTGATGTTTCCATCTCTCTCTCCCTCTTCTTTCCTCTCTGAAATCAATAAAAATATATGTTTTAAAAAGAAAAGAAAATTACTAAGAGAAAACCTCAGGGCATTCTGGCTAAATAGACTACAGGATTCTCACGGAAGACAGGCCAGTGACCAGTGGAGGATGAAGAACCAAATTAAATGTGCAGGGTGATGTAGTATAGAGGATGGGCAATTCTGGCTAAACTAAGGATTCTTGCTAGAACTGGACTGTACAAGAAAGGACACCTTCCAAGGTCAGACCTAGTCCAAAAGAGCTCAGAAGAGCCTAACAAGCCCTGGCTGTTGGTTGGGTTTCATCCATGCACCAAACAGTTGCCGGTCACGGCACAAGCCTGAGTTTTGGGATAGATTCCCAGCAGGGGGCGTGCAGGAGGCAGCCAATCAAGGGTTATTTGTTGTTAATCCTCACCAGAGGATATTTTTTCGATCAATGTGCTATTGCGTGGATGTTTCTCTCTCTCCCTTCCTCTCCCTCAAAAAATTAATAAAAAAATTAAAATAGCTTAACCAAAGTTTGGTCAACCTTTGTCACCTCCACTCCATCACCTGGAGTGATAAGTGAGCCCACTCACCTCTGAACTCCCATGGCACTCCCACCTCATCTCACGTGACATATTTCACTTTTGTTGCAGGAAACCACACATTCTTTTTCTTTTCTGAATCCATTATAAAGGGCAAAGCCCTACCCCACAAGGTGATGGATTGGCACTGTGGGACCTGCATCGTCTTTGGAGAAAGGATCACTAATACCTATAGCCCCAGACCCCCAGTCTCAGAGAAATTTCCTCTCATGCTCCCTCTGCCTCCTTCACTATTGACTTGATCACTATATTTGCACTGCACTACATGGCCATGTGTGTTGTCTCCTTCCTCCACCCACCGGGGAAAGGGCCAAGAAGGCAGACGCCATGGCCACCTCAGCTTCCTCACCTGGGAACCACGCCAGGCCCTGAGGGAGGCAGCAATACATCACTGTGCAGTGAATGGCACCTAGCTCTGGCACCCTGGAGCTTGACAAACCTAGTTCACATCTGATGCCCATGGGGGAATGAACTCTCGGAGCAGGAACCTTTCCCACCTACCCCCAGTTCAAACTCATGTCAGTCAGGGGAGGGGTCTGGTCCCTCTTAACTCTAAAGCCCCCCAGCACTTTCTGGGGTTGGAGCCAGAGCAGCTCTAGGGATCAAAACAAGACATGAGCCCAGCCGGTTTGGTTCAGTGGTTGAGCGTCGACCTATGAACCAAGAGGTCACGGTTTGATTCCTGGTCAGGGCACATGCCCAGGTTGCAGGCTCAGTCCCCAGTGTGAGATGTGCAGGAGGCAGCCAATTAATGATTCGCTCTCATCATTGATGTTTCTATCTCTCTCCCTCTCCCTTCCTCTCTGAAATCAATAAAAAATATATTACAAAACAAACAACAAAAACAAGACATAGGTCTGGCTGGGCAAGACCCACAGTCCAGAGATGAAGGGACAATTTCAGCAGCATAGAAAGAGCTGGTGGAGAGGCATATGGGAGCTGTGGGCACAGGGAGGTGCATTGCCCTCTGACTTCAGAAAAGGCTTCCCTGTCCAGCCGAGGTGGCTCAGTGGTTGAGCGTCCACCTTTGAACCAGGTCACGGTTCAATTCCTGGTCAGGGCATGATCCCCAGTTGGGGGCATGCAGGATGCAGCTGCTCAATGATTCTCTCTCATCATTGATGTTTCTATCTCTCTCTCTCTCTCCCTCTCCCTCTCTGAAATCAATAAAAATATATTTAAAAAAAAAGAAAAAAGCTTCCTTAATGAGACAAGATCTGAGCACAGTGAGGGGGCTTTGCCTATAGGAGGAAGGCCCAGAGGGCTGCTGTGGTCAGAAGGGGCACCACTCTCAGTGACTCAGGGGACTAGACTGCCAGAGGCTTTAAGTGACAGGCTGAGGGGCCCAGGGAGCAGATACTGAGCTGAGAAAAGGAGGGACCAGGGGTGGGGAGCCCAGGGTGGGGGCTCACCACAGTTCTGAAGAATTGGACGCCTGGGCCTAGTCTGCTGGTGGAGGGGTCCCAAGCGGCCTGCCAGGGGCAGGAGGGAAGAGCTGCCCTGAAGCAGTAGCCACTACAGTGGCACCTGTAATCGTCTGGTCCCAGAGCCCTAGAGCCACCGAGCTGGCTTGGGGACTGGGAACTGGTTCACCAGGCAGGGATGAGCTAATAGGGATCAAGTTTCCTCTGAGACACCCCAGCTTGGCTCTCTTGAGCCCTCCCCCTGCATCTGGGCCTGGTCTTGGTTTCTGGCATAGCTGCCAAGTTTTGGTACCGCCCACCCACTCCCCACTGGCAGTACTGGCAGGCCCAGATCTCTAATTGCTGGGTGAGGAGCTGTTCTGCAGAGGTGGTACACGGAAAAGTGGACCCTGGCCATTGTGGGGCATGTGGGCACCCAGCCCGACTTGCTCGAGGCCTTGAGGAGGGAGTGGCCCAGACTCAGGCCAGCACTGAAGTGGGGGCGGGGGTAGGCCACTGGAGGGCCACTGGCCCAGAAACCTTGGTTTGGGAGGGTCTGAAATGGATACTAAGGCCTATGGGGAACTGAAATGCCTAACCCAGGTGTTCCCTCTCCCTCCCCAGGCTGAGGGGTGGGCCTAGATAGGTCTCAGCTAGGCCCAGGGGTCTGTCCTGGTCACAGGTTCCACTAGCTAAAGGGACTGGAGCCAGGGGGCAAGTAATGGAGCAGAGGGAGCGGCAGGAAGCAGCCCAGGAGCCCCAAACACACCCCCTCAGACACACCTACCACCCACAGCACATCTCTACACACACCTGCCACTCACAGGGCCAGACACACCATCCCCTTGGCAGTCAGTTCACACACCCCTCTCCACCCTGAAAAGGCAGGGCACACTGGCTCACTCTCCAGCCCAATCCACACCCCATGCACAGGCCCCACCTGCTGGGGCCTGAGTGGCTGCCAGGCTTGGCAAGGAGGGCAGGGCATGGCCACTGGGAACAAACTGGGGAATCTCTGCTGAGAAGTCCTCTGAGGTTGTGCCTGCCCCAGCAGAACAGACACTGGGAGGGCAGAAGTCTCTCTGTGTGCTGCCTCCCCTGGGGCAGAAAGATTCACACCTGAGCCCCCATGCCCTGGCAGCCTAACAGTGCCTGGCAGAAGGGAAGCCCTCAATGCATGGCAGCAGTCACAGTGATTCACCTGTAAGGGCGCCGAGCTTCACAAGGGCAAGGTGTGGGGAGATGCTACCTGCACAGCCAGTCTGGGTCTGTGCACCAGGCCACCTTCCAGGAGGGAGCCAAGGCCCAGAGAGGAAGCCAGGTGTCTGAGAGGCAGGGGCTGCTTTTCAGAATACAAATGAGCTCACATCTCACCCCTGCTTAGAAATACTCCAGTGTCCTCCATGCCTATGGGGAGATGTCCATGCTCTTTGCAGTGGCAAAGGCCCGTTACCCACTGACCCACAAGCTTTCTCTGCTCCATTACTTGTCTCCTGCACCTTCCCAAAGCCCCATCCCTGTGTAGAGGGGTGGTGAACCACAGCCAGACAGGAAGGTGAGAGGTGGGTTCCGGGAGGGACAGGTCCCTACAGGAGCCTTGGGGAGCTCCAGAAGAGGCCGTTTTAGGCTTAAACCCAGCAGGGGCCTGGGCACTGGGGCTCAGACTTTCCACCAAGGGAACGTTTCATGTTCTAGCAACGCCTTGGGTGACTTGCCCTTTTGTTTTCCTGGGTTCCCTGGCATTGTTCCTTCTGAAAAATCCCACTGGTGCCGAAGAAAGGAATTTCAGCCCACACGGCAGCTAAGGAACCATGTGGTGCTGGGGCAAGGAGGATGACTCCTCCACTTGCCAACACACGTGCCCAGCAGCTCTGCACACCGGAACTGGGCACAACCTCCCACTGACCAGGACTCTGGGAGGAGCTATAGCCCAGGTCCACAGCCCCCCCCGACCCCAACTATCCTTGATCCAGGCCGGGGACAGGCCCAAAGTTATCACCAAGGGCCTCCTCATAGAAAACGTGGTTTTATTCTGGGGGAGGCCAATGTTATTGTCCCAGCCTTCCTCCCTCATGCCTGCCCATCTACATCTTGAGCGCCTCATCTCCCAGTCTCCCTTTCCTAGGGCCACACCTACTCCAGGAGCAGGCTGGGTCCTGCAGGGGTACTTTTCAGCCAGGTGGGCCTGGACCTGGCTCCTGCTGCTGGCACCCTACCCAGCCCACAGCCCCTCTGGGATCCCTCCTCTCGGTGAGCCTCCCCGACCCCGGCTGGCTTCAGCAGATTCTGCCCCATTTCAATGTCAGGAAGGAGCCGGCCATCTCAGGGAGGGCTTGCTCAAGCCTTCTGACGGTGCTTCTGCTGTCAGCTCTCTCCACTGGCCTCAGATCTTGGAGGACTCAAGCCGAGGACTCCAGGGTGTGGAGGGCTCCCGCAGCGCCTGCAATTCCTGTTCCAGTGCCTGGTTGCGGCGGTACATGTCCATGTAGCCCCCCTGGATCTCTCGCTGGTAGCGCAGCACCCGCTCCTTCTCCTCCTGCCAGGTCCGCCGCTCCTGCTCGAAGCGTAGCGCCTGCTCTTGGCCCCGGAGTCGCTCCTGCAGCAGCTCAGCCCGCAGCTGCTCAGCACCATCCCCAGCCTCACTGCCTCCTGCCTCCCCCAGCAGTCCCCGGCTCTTGCAGTCATCAGTCTCACAACTACCTGGGGCTTCCTCCCGGGGGGCCTGCTCCTGCAGGCTCCGCACAGCCTCGCGCAGCCGGGCCAGCTCTGCGTCCTGGGCCTGGGCTTGTGCCCGGCTGCCCCGAAGTTGTGTCTTTAGGCTGAAGATCTCAGCCAGCTTCTGCGCCAGCTCGGCCTGGGCCTCCCGCAGCTGCTGCTTCAGGAGGCTGATCTCCGCTGTCTTCTGGCACACCTGGAAGGGGCACAGTAGGGGTGAGCACCAAGCAAGGTTGGTTGGGGTGGGCAGAGGAGGGGGCTGCAGAAATGGGGACAGGAGAGTTCCTGAGAGCCCGGTCTCTCACCTCCCATCGTGCTTCCTCCTCTGGCCGAGTGTTGGGGTCAGCATCTGGAGGCCGATGCTCAGCGGCCAGGCCCTGCTGTGCCCGCAGCTCCTTGCGCAGGCGACGCTGCTCCTGCTGGGCCATGAACAGCTGCAGCTGGAGGTTTCGCTCGCTGCGCTCAGCCTTCTGGGCCACCTCGTGCAGCCGCTCCAGGTATAGGCGCTTCAGCTCAGACAGCCACAGCCGCTGGCGTTCCTCCAGCACCTGCCAAGGGAAAGAGGCACCTAATAGCCGCAGCCAACATCCTGTACCCGAAAACCACAGGACCAGGGCCCAAGGCCCTGGCCACACGTGCCCTACCCTGGGATGCCCTCCAGAGGTGAAGTGTCCCCGACATATTCCCGCCCTCCCGCCCAGGGAGTCTCTTCCTCCCTCTTGCACAGGGAACCCCAGCAAGAACCCGACATCCCACCACATGGGGTAAGGGGAGAGGCGCTGATGCATCTCCTTCTTTCTTTCATGTCCAGAGTCATGTGGGGGAACTGGCTGAGGACACTGCCCAGTACTCCACTGCCAAGGGATAAAACAGGACCCCAGGCAGAGGCTGCCCTCACCTGTGTGAAGTGATTGACGCCATCCTGGTCACTGAGGCCTCTCTTGAGATCCTCACAGGTGTCGGGGAGCATGGCCACCACCTCCTCGTCAGTGTGGCAAGAGAGCTCATAGGGCGGTGGGGGCTCAGGCAGGCAGTTCAACCCGGCCAGTGGCCCAGCCTCCTTTGGGCTCCGAGAGGCACGATCCAGGGAGCCCCCAAGGTGGTTAATGTGGCCCAGGGAGGAACTGAAGGGGCCAGGGCCCATGCCAGGACTTCGGCTAAAGCTGCCCCCACTGGAGGAGTCAGACAAGCTGGGCTCGGGTTCGGGGCCGCCCTCGTCCAGGCTGAGGGCGTGCAGCAGCTGGGCACGGGCCTGTGCCTGGCTGGCCCGGGGCCCTGGGCTCAGGGGTGGGTGGCAGGCCAGAGTGTGCAGACTGCCGTTGCTGCGCCACAGCTTCTGGCCCTTGTGGGCCGCCAGGCTCTGCATGGACAGGAAGCCTTTCCCGGTGCCTGCCACAGGCTTGAACACCGATGGGCGAATACGGCACTGCCAGGAAGAGAGGGCAGGGTAAGGCCCTGAGCTAACAGCACTGCCCCACGATGCTCCCACAGCCCTGGGGGTCCTTTCAGACACGGGGTGCCTGCCACTGGGAAGCAATGACCAGACTAGTCCATAGCAGGACTTTCAGGTCCAAGCCCTGCCCCAGTGCCGAGGTCTCCCAGGAGGCCCCAAGCTCCCGTCCCACCCTCCCACCCCAGGAAGGGGTTTGGGCAGAGGTGCACCTTGTCAAAACGTCCCCGCTCAGGCAGCGAGGTCTTGCTGAAGTCACCGGCCCGGGGATGTTCCTGGTAGTAGAGGGTGGCATAGTCGGCAGGCTCGTGCCGAGCAGCCCGCTTCGTGGTCTTGCCGTCTTTCTTAGGGAGGTGCAAGTAGCTGAGGAGCTCACGTTGGCCCAAGCCCTTCCGGAGGAGCCCATCAGGCTGGCGGGAGCCTCGGGACCCCTCAAGTGCTGCCCGTAGCTCTTCAGGGGAGAAGTCCTGCCGTTCCAACAGGCTGCCCACGCTGCCCATGGCAATGCCAGCAGGGCCTGGGGCTCTGTCCATGAAGTTTCAACACGGCACAGGCAGCTGCTTCTAGAGATCAAGAGGCTCCATCAGGGGCAGGTGGGTGCTTGCTGCCCACCTGCCCTTGATGCCCTAAAACCAGGTGCTTGTTCTGTGTCAGCTCCCCATCTGGCCCAGGCCCAGGAGAGGCAGATATGGATATGGAGAGAACACAGCACAGAATTCCTAGGCTGGCAAGAAGAAGGGGCACAGGCCCTAAAGCCACCTGCCTGGTACCCCAGCATCAGCTAGAAGTGTGATTGGGGTGGAGAGGTATGGATGAGGGGGGGCATGGAAACAGCAGGCTAGGACCCTCCCCAGGACTGGGCCAGCTGAGGACTCAGGCCCTGTCTGACTCTGTCCTTGCTCACTCTCCTGCTAGACTCCCCACACAATTTGGAAAGTAGGCAGAGGGCACAGGGAACCAGGGCCAGCCGCCTCAGATACTCCATTCCTTCTTCTTTTCTTGGGAGAGGGAAAACCCAGTTCAGCCCTCTTCCTGCAGAGAGTGAGTTCCCCAAGGGAAGCACCTGGCATGGGGTGGGGTTGCACCAGGCAGTGGGAGGGATACAAACAGGAAGGGCCCGAGGGGAGGAAGGATGGAGGGAACAATGGCCACAGTTTCCGGAACAGGTGTTCACCTTAGGCCATGGTGAGAGGCAGGGGAAGGGGCAGCTGGAGCCCCTGCCAGCCCTTTCATATGCCCCAGAGAGCCCACCACCAGGTGTGAGGATGGGGGCAGGGGTGTCTCTAAATCTTGACCCTGCATTGAGCCAGTCACTGTGGGGGGCCTGGCTTCCTCATGTGTACAATGGCCATGACAACTCATCACTCAGGGATGCCTAGAGAATGGGCTAAGATAATAGAACAAAGCACCCAGTCAGAAGCCAGGGTCAACGCAGGCTGACCAGAGCAGAGCTTAGCTGGTCAGAGACATGAACATTACTGGTGGGAGACCCAGCGACTAGGCTCCTGTGCTGGGACCACACAGTGGAGGTGGGACCTGTCCCTAGTGCCCGGCTGGATCCCCTGTGCTAGGCCCAGTGCTCAGCATGCCGGATGAACCAATGCCACCTTCTCTGCCTCCTCCCCAGCTGCTCCCATTCCCAGTTAGACCCCAGCAGGCACGCTGCAGCGGTGAGTCCCCCACAACCTCCCCAATATGCTGCCGGGACACCCACTCCCATCCTAAACAATGGTGGTTAGGAGGTTCCATCTTCCTCCACCATTTCCAGGTTTTGTGTTTGTGGGAGACAAAGCTCTCTAGGAGTGAAAGGGAAGGAGGGTGCAACCCTGCCCCCTCACCCTGGGCAAAAGTACCCTTCCCAATCCTTCCCTCCCAGGCCCCAGTTCCCTCAACACCTCCGGGGGTGTCATAGGCCACACAGGGTCAGGGGACTCACCCAGGTAAGGAATCACAAGTGCTAAGCACCTACGGCGACACAGGGGTCTCACTGAGTCCTGTGACCGAGGTCCTATCCATTTTTTAGGTAAGGACACTAGGGCTCTGAAAGGTGAAATGGTTTGCCCAAGGGCACAGAGCTGGCCAGGGTGAGGGCACCGGTGAACCAGCACCATGGCTGCCAAACGGCCAAGGATGTCACCCATGGCCCAAAGAGGTGGAATGGAAGCATCGATCTCCCAATCTGACACCCTTCACCACGACAAACCCACCCGGCCACAGGTACCACTGTGTCTGAGAGGGCACTGAACTCCTGTCAGGGAGGTGTGACAGCAGACAAGCTGGTCTCCTGCCCTGCTCTCACACTGTTTCTCCACGGGGCACCTCTCTTCACCATGCCTCAGTCTCCCCATCTCTGAAGGGGGGAAAGACCCTGCCTGCCCTGCCTTCCTTATGGGATTACTGTGACAGTCACAGAGACAACAGAGGCAAAAGGTCTTGTGAACTGTAAACCCAGCGCAACAAGGGGGGGGGGGGGGGGGAATGACGATGGACGATGGTGACAGTGATGCCAAATAAGCTCACTTCATCCCAAATACACACCATCTCACCTTCCCTTTGGCAGATCCTCACTTCCTGTCTCAAGGAGCAATAACTGACATCCCCTGAGCCCCACAAAGAGTCTCAGGTCTAGAGAGGCAGCCATGGCCATAACAGCATATACGCCAGCCACTCATATACTGCAGTCCAGTCAGTGCCACCAGCAGCACAGAGGCTCCTCTATTAGAGGACACAGCAAGGAGAGTCCAACAGCAGTCACGCTCAAGGTCACCCACATGGCATTGAACACATATACATAATAATACAGGAATTCCTCCGCAGGAGAGAGACCATCTAGTTCCCTGCCCAGAGACTAGATGCGGGGGGCGGGGGTGGGGGGGTCGTGTGTGAAGGTGGTGAGGGAGGCATGAGGCCAGCTTCCCTCCACAAGTGACTTGAGCAATTAGAAACAGCTATGGAGCTGGAGGAAGAGGCATAGACAGCCCCTTCCCTTTGTCTTTCTTTAAGGCCCCCACCCTCCACCCCTCTTAAGTAACTTCTCTGGCTGTATTACCAGCTAGTACCTTTTCCTAGAATGGTCCCTCCACCTCCCCTGCCTCCCCCCAACACACATACCTTCCTGTTGCTTGGAAGACCAGGGACTGGCCTGATCAGAACAGGACAGCTGTGGGCTGGAGAGGATTTGGTGGGGAAGTGGGGGAGAGACAGCAACTGGGGAGGGATCAGAGCCTAAAGCCAGATGCCTCTAAATGCCTGGGCTTGCTTGCTCTGGGGCCCAGAGATCTGCCCAGAGCTGAAAACTCCCCATAACCCTACAGGCTAGGTTTGGGCTAGGCTTTCTGCATAGGCCCCAGGTGGCCCCAACAGGGCCTTTACTCCTGCTCCCATTCCCTGTCCCCAAGATTAGCCAGCAGACTGGAAGTCCTGAACACAGAGGAATAAATATCTCTTTTGGACCACCCTCGGTGGAGCCAGGAGAATGGGCCTGGGGGACCACCTGGCGATGGAGCAGAGACAGAACATCAAGGAGGCATCCTGGCATCATTTAGTGGGTGCCTTGGTGGGTCAGCCTGACACAGGGCCTACCATAGGCTCACAACACGCACAGGAGGGGAGCAGTGTCAACCCCCCTTCAGAAGAGAAAACTGAGGCCCAGCAGTTGAAATAACGTGCCTAAGGTCATGTTCAGCTGCACAGGAGGAAGTGAGTGCACAGGCTCCCCACCATGCATCTCCTCTGGGTGGGACATCCCAGAGCAAGTGGGCAGGAAGCTCCACTTCTAACTGCTGCATCAGCCCCTCCTGAGCCCTGACAGCCCATAAGGGGGGGTGTGGAGGGGGGTGTCCCACCACCTGCTGGGGAATCAGTTTTGCTGAGGGGTGTGTCTGCAGCTGCCCCTGAGGAATGGGACTGGAATGTCCCAGTTCCAAAAGAGGGGGCAGTGGATGCGGAGGGGCCAGGAAGGGGGCATACCCTGGACACCCTGCAACACTTGAAGAGGCAGAGTCCTACCCCTGCAGGAGTGATGCTTTGTCTCACTATAGAGTCACTTACAGTTGCACGGGACTCTACAGTTTTCTTCAGCCCTTTCATTCCATCATCTCATCTCCATGAAAGCCTCGTGAGGACAGGCAGAGTAGCAGTTACTGTCGCTCCATTTTACAGACAGGGAAACTGAGGCCCCAAAAGAGGAAGCAAGTTGCCCAAGAACCCACAGCGATAGCCATCCCAACTCCCTGGGTAAGGTCCTCAGCACTGCATCAGGCTATCCCAGCCAGGGGTCACCACTGCCCCCCATGGGCACTCACTGCTGGGTATGTATGTCTGCCCAGCCCCCACAGCTGCTTCTCCCAAGGGCGTGTGCAACCATGCTGGGTTGGATTTCAGTCCCCTTAGCCTGGAATCCCTCCGGCCTGTCCCTGGATCAGGAAGAAACAGTGGCAGCACTGCTGCTTGGGGACTTTTAGCCCTGGAAGCTGCTGGCTCTAGAGGCGGTAGTGGGAGCAGGCTGGTCGAATTCATTCACAGTCTGGCACATACACACCCACACACAGCCAGCCAGCACAAGAGCCCTGCCCAGGAGGGCCCTGGGAGGAGGCTCATACCCTAGTCCAGGATGGTGATCTCTCTGCTTCTGCCTCCTCCCCAGGCCAAGCAGGGAGAAGGCATGGTGGCCAAGGCAGAGGGACAGCCAGGCTCAGCCCGTGATGCAAAGGAGGAGAACCCCAATTTGTTCTTGGGGGAGAGTGGTGTCCCGTGAAAGACAGGGGTCCCGGTTCTATTTCTGTACACAGCCAGAGCCCAGATTTCGGCTGGCCCTAGGCCAGCCCTCACTTTGGCCAAAGGTTGTGGCGTTGCTCTGGCCGCCAAGATGTGGGAGCACCCCTGGTTGGGGGCCCAGGAGGCAAGCTGGCAGCTTCCGCCTGTACAGGGCAGGGGGGTTGAAGGACGAAGCGGGTATTGCGGAGGGGGCGGGAGAGGGATCTCCCGGGGAAGGAGAGGCAAACGAGGTAGGCATCCTTTCGGAATTTGCCCCGGGAAAGCTCTGGCAGAGGCGGGCTAGGGCTCCCCAGAACTGCGGGGGGTCATTTAACTACCTGGGGGAGGGAGGGGCAGTCTCTCCCTGGCGCCTTCCTGGGGCCCGCCCGGAGCGGTGGGGCTGGGAGACGGAGGCCGAGGTCAGGCTCCCTTGCCAAGGGCATCTGCCCCACCCGAGCCGCGGCACAGGGGTCCCGAACGCCGATTCATGGAAAGCGCGTTCGCGGGGATTTCGGGGAGCAGCGTAACCTGCTACCGGCCCCGCCAGCTGAGCGTGTGGGTGGGTCCCCGATCCCGAGCCTCAGAGCCTCGGTGCCCGGAGCGGGGGACACCTGGGCGCACACCGCACCCGGGCACCCCCACCCACTTAGACGGAGACCTCGGCCGGCGGGGCTGAGGCTTGGCCAAGGTCGCGGGGAAAGGGAGACCTCGCGAACGGCCCCACCCCCCGAGTCCAGCCCCGGCCCCTGGCGCGCCCCACTCACCATGCTGGCACCGCTCCGCACCCCGCGCGCGCTGCACTTCCCTCGCGCGGATTTGAACCCTCCCTCCAGGGCGCCGGTCCTGCGGAGACTGCGAGCCCGGCCGGAGCGGCTGGGTGCCAGGCGTCGGGAAAACGCGGGCGGGCGCCGGAGCCGGATTGACGAGGGAGGGACGCGCTCGGTGGCGCTGGCTCGCATGCCCCAGAGGCGGAGGGAAAACCCGGCCTGACTCACCCGCGCGCCGCCAGCCCAAAGCGTGGCCGGGGCCTCCGGAGGCGAGGGGAGGGGACGAGGGGCCACCCCCGCCCACTGCCGGCCAACCTGAGCCCCGCCCCGGCCCCACGGGCCCCCTGCCGGCTGCGCCCTGCGCGGCGCCGCTCGGACCGCGGCTGGTCCGCTTCCCCGAGCGCGGACGACGCCCCCAAAGCGCGCTCCGCCTGCCCCGCTCCTCCTCCTCCTGTCTTCGCGGTCTCTCTCCAGAGCAGCTTCGGAAGAGGCGCGTTCAGTCCATCACCTCCCTGATCCTCGCCATGTTCTCTTAGGTAAATATTATCCCCTTTGGAGGCTGAGCGAGATAGTGCTCCCGAGAGGTGGAAATCCAGCAAATCCAGATGCCTTCAGGAGCCAAACAATTTGAGTCGAACACTTGGATGTAAGACAGTAGAAGAAATGGAGACAGAGGCAGAAATGGATACCTAAAGGCATTCAGATTGAAAAATATTAAACACCTGTGTCTTCCTCAAAAGTGAAACAGTCACCTTCCGACCCAGCAATTACACTCCTAGGTGTATCCCCCAAAAAATTGAAAACAGGGACTCAAACAAGTACCTGTACACCAATGTGTGTGGCAGGACTATTCATAATAGCCAAAAGGTGGACATGGTTCAAGTTGTCCACTTGATGAATGGATAAACACATTGTGGCATATCCATACGATGGAA
This sequence comes from Myotis yumanensis, assembly GCF_028538775.1. NCBI lineage: Eukaryota > Metazoa > Chordata > Mammalia > Chiroptera > Vespertilionidae > Myotis > Myotis yumanensis. Next base: position 38,507,055 of record NW_027223756.1, on the reverse strand, counting down.
TATTATTCAAAAGGAATGAAGTGCTGATACATGCATGGAAAGCGAGTTTGCAGGGATTGCGGAGAGCAACATAACCCGCTGCCCGCCCCTCCAGCGAATAAGCCTCCAAAAAATTATGCTAGGTGAAAGAAACCAGACACAAAAGCCACACGTGTGATTCCACTTATAAGGAGCAGGGAAATCCACACAGACAGAAAGCAGTTAGTGCCAGGGGCTGTGTAGAGAGAGAAATGAGTGACTGCTTAAAAGGTTTGGGGTTTCCTTTGTGGGATGAGGAAAATCCAGAGGTGGTGGTTGCACAGCATTGTGAATGTACTAAAAGTCATTGCATTGTACACTTTTAAATGCTTAATTTTATGTATGTAGATTTTGTCAATTAAAAAATAAAGACGTCGCGCACTCACCCGTGGATCAGATTTGGGCCATGGGTCACCGGTTTGCCAATTTCCTGTCAGCTTAAGAAACATCCAAACATGTAGGGAATTTTTATCGAGTTTATTTGCACCAAACTGACAACATATGCCGGGAAGCAAGATCTCAAATGCTCCTGAGAATAACAGTTTACAATTTCTTTTATGCATTTGAGATTAATGAGGGGGAAGTAAGGAAGATTACATAAAGGTGGGAGAGAGCAAGGTAGGGATATGATTACTGCACATATCACATTGTATGCGGGAAACGTATTTATACGTTTTACGTTGACTGTAAGTAGTAGAGCCACCTGTTACTACCCGCAAACAATGTGATATTAGAAGGAGGGGTCTGAAAGGGAACATTTCCAAGGTGTGTTACCCTATATGCACAGAGACAATGGACAGGGCTGGCTTACCGCAAAGATAAGCCTTTTACGAAAGAAGTTACATGCCTGGGTCGTGACTACCCACCATGACCTGCTTTGTTAGGAATTTATGATCAGATCACCCTGTGAGGTTACTTTCCGGAGAACTATTTAAGAAAATTCAGTAGATACTTTGGTGTCAGCCCTTGAGGAGTCCCCAGTCTGGTAGGGTTACAAATTGTTAAAAAAAAAACAACAGTTCAACTGAGTAAATTTGAAGATCTTTATTAAGCCATTCACAAACCAGCATCCCATCTAGCAACTAGAAGCGTTCTCCGAGAAGTTGTACAAAATGGAAGGATTTTATAGGAAGAAGGGTGGGGCAAGGGAGCTATTAGTGAAAGAAAAGAAAGGATTATTTTTGGGCCAGCACATCTTTTCTTTGGGGGAAGAGAAAGGAAGGGTTTTTATTATATAGATTGTCTCTTCTTTCTAGGGGGGATGGAGAGGACCTATGTGACAGATTATGTTATTGGTTCTTGACCTGGAAACCCAGGAAATTCCATACTGGTTGATTAAGATTATGTTTCTGTGAGAAGTTGTGTGGATGAAAAGTGGTTTTATGGACAGTAACTTCACAGGGTGATCAGATCATAAATTCCTAACTGAGCAGGTCATGGTAAGTAGTCACGCCCCAGACATATAAGTATTTTAGTAAAAGGGTTATCTTTGCCCTATCCATTGTTTCTGTGCATCTAGATTAACACATTTTTGAAATGCCTCATTTCAGATCACCCCTTCTAGTACATGACTGCCCTCAAGAGAGCACATAACCCATGGACACAGACAATAGGGTGGTGAAGGCTTGGGGTGGAGGGTGGGGGCGGGCTAGAAGGGGTCAATGGAGGGGGGGGATGGGACTTATTTTCAACAAAAAAGATTTAACTTTTTTAAAAAGAGAGCACATAGCCCTGACTGGTTTGGCTCAGTGGATAGAGCGTCGGCCTGTGGACTGAAGGGTCCCAGGTTCGATTCCGGTCAAGGGCATGTACCTTGGTTGCGGGCACATGCCCACTAGGAGGTGTATAGGAGGCAGCTGATCCGATGTTTCTCTCTCATCGATGTTTCTAACTCTCTATCCCTCTCTTTTCCTCTCTGTAAAAAATATATTTAAAAAAAAAAGAGAGAGAGCACATAATCTTGTTAACTATCCTGTAATCTGATCTCTGCCTTGCTTTCTCCCACATTTATGTAATCTTTACTTTCCCTCCTTACTCTCAAATGCATAAAAGAAACTGGAAACTTATTCTGAGGAGCATTTGAGATCTTGTTCCCCAGCATATGTTGTCAGTTCTGCTCAAATAAACTCTTATACAAATTGTTTACAGATTTGTTTTTTTATTGATTGATTTGAGAGAGAACAAGAGAAAGAAACATCAATTTGTTGTTCTGCTTATTTATGCATTCATTGCTTGATTCCTTTATGTGTCATGATCAGGGATCAAACCCAGAACCTTGGTGTACGGGATGATGCTCTAACCAACTGAGCTAACCTGCCAGGGCAAGACATTCTCTACAGGTTTTAATTTTTCTTCTCTTTTTTTTTAAACTTTATTGTTGAAAGTATTACACAAGGACCCCCTTTTTTCCCCATTGACCCCTTCTAGCAGGTTTTAATGTTTCTTACGTCAACAGTTGAAACAGCAGTTAGATCAGGTATTAAATCTAGGTTAGGTATTGTGGATGAGAAGAGGGCCACATATTAAACCTGACAAGCTCAGGGGAGGCCTGCATGGTGGGCCTTGCAAACTCAGAGACCTAAAGTAACGCATAGGATGGTCTGAAATTAAAACTTCCTAACTAAAAGCAAGTTATGGCAGGTCTCATTCTGTGCTGAAAGCTTCCTTGACAAAGGTCAATCTTTAAGTGAGCCCATCTATTGTCTTTTTGCATCTAAAATAACAGACCTTTGGAATTTCAGACCCACTTTTTTCCAGACCCATCAGGGGACAGTCTCCCACAAGAGCAGGAAACCATAGAACCCTCATAGTTTTTTGTTAATCCTCACCTGAGGATATTTTTCTATTGATTTTTAGGGAAAGTGGAAGGGAGGGGGAGAGGCAGAGAGAGAGAAACATCTATGTGAGAGACATCAGTTGGTTGCCTTCCGCAAGTCCCCGACCAGGGTGCCAGGGTATGTGCCATTGACCAGAATTGAGTCCATGGGCCGATGCTCTATCCATTGAGCCAAACCAGCAGGCCCTTCATTGCTATCTTGTTGCCCATATACCATCTCTATGTGCTGTAAAAGTAGTGTCTCTCTGGTTTTACTTTTTATCCAGTCTCAGAGATTTCCCCACTTTGCTTCCTCCTGCCTACCTAATCTACCACCAGTGGATTTCAAATGGCCCCTTTATGTCTACTCCTTTGATTTTTAGTGTATAAAATAAGCTGTAAAAATGCCATTCTCTGGAGCATTTTCTTGATCCGTTGAGATTTTTGCTTCCTGGCAATTGTTAGTTTGGCTCAAATAAACTCTTATAACTTTTTCTTAGGCTGGACATTCTTTTGTCAACAGTATCATGGGCTTTTAGCAGGGGTGACACCACTGGGGGCTTGTGCTTTTTTCCTTTAACAAGATAAAGGTTCAGAGCAAGGACACACTTGACCTTTTGGGGGACCTGAGGAAAGGCCTCCCTGGGGAAGGGGCTTTTGTCACTGTGAGAACATCCAAATATCTAGAGAATTTTTATAATAATTTATGTGAGCCAAAACTGATGGCATGCTGGGAAGCAAGATCACAAATGCTCCGGAGAATGACAGTTTTGCAGTTTCTTTTATACATTTGGAATTAAGGACAGATTACATGAAGGTGGGGGAAAGCAAGGCAAGGATTAGATTACAGGATAGTTAACAAAATTATATGCTCTCTTGAGGTTGGTTTATCCTTCCAAGGGATTTGAAAAAGAGGCATGTCAAATGTGTGTTAACCTAGATGCACAGAAACAGCGGACAGGGCTTGCTGAAGGCAAAGATAAGCCTTTGACAGAAAAGGTATATGCCTGGGATGTGACTACCCACCAAGAACTGACCAGTTGGGAATTTATGATCAGATCACCCTGTGAGGTCACTTTTGGTCACTGCACTTGTCAGATTTATTATCAAACCCCATTTTCGTTCACACTTTTGCGATGGTACTTGAAGGACAGAAGAAAGCATTCCCATGGAAGAAGGGGTCGGGAGCAAGCATCTGTGGCTGGAGAAGGTTGAGTACGGTGGGGCAACGGCAGACTTCCCAGTGAGCTCAGAGCCCTGGGGTGGGAAAGGTCAGCGGGAGAAGGGAGCAGAGGCGGCACACTGGAGCAGACCGGAAAGGCCTCTTGAAATAGGGTCAGGAGCCTTCGAGGTGCTGAGAGAGGGCACTGTGAAGGGGTGGGTACACAGGCCTGTGAGGTGGTCCAGGCAGGATGCCCGCTGATTAGAGGAATCTCAGGGAACAGAAACTGGCCATGGAGGGCAGGGGCAATGGGGAGAGGAAGGGAGGGGAGTTGTTCATGAGGGGATTTGAAAGAATTGACTTGTTTTGGCCAAAAATTACATGAAGCAGGGGCGGGGGGTAAATTCTATGACATCTCAGATTCGGCTCCTCCCTTTTCTGTTGTTATAAACACTATGACTGTTCCCAGGTCTTCTGGCCTCCAGGCCAGTGTGCAGGAGGGAAAGGAATAAGAAGACACCCTGGAACCCAGAAATGTCAAAGACAGAAGGGGAGAGGGTAGGAGGGTCCTGGCTGGATGGAATACGTAGAAAGTGGCTGCGCACCAGAGCAGGGCAGCTGCAGGTGGGAGGCTGACAAACCCTGGCATCTAGGCAGGGAGCTTGTCTCCCACCTGTACTAGGGCCTTCTCCAAAGTGGGGGTTGCAGAGTGCAGGGGGCTGGGGTAGAGAATAGCCTGGCTCCATCCCTCTAGCAGGGTTGTCATTCAAATAAACAAAAGTCAGCCTGGCCTGTGTGGCTCAATGGTTGAGCATCGACCCATGAACCAAGAGGTGGCTGGTTCCAGTTCTAGGCCTAGTCAGGGTACATGCCCCTGTAGGGGGCGTGCGGATGATGTTTCTGTTTTATGGATGTTTCTATCTCTCTATCCCTCTCCCTTCCTCTCTCTCTAAAAATAAATAAAAACATAATTTTTAAAAAGCCCAGGTACCCAGGCCCCACCAGCCTGGACCATGCTACCTGTCCCTGCCTCCCACACAGGCTCCAGACTCCAGGCTGCTAAAAGCACTCCCTTCCCGTCCCCAGAAGTTGGGGAGTGAGCTGGCCTGGCAGATGCTCCCTCCTGTCTGGAGTCCTTTGAGGTTGTCCTTAGGGAGTGCAAAGCTGGGGATCAGCTGCCCCAGGGGAGAGGCAGTTTTTGCCCCATCAATGTCTCCCCGGCCCCCTCCATGCACCCTGCTCTCTCATGCCTTCCTATGCATATTCACAAGTATGAGCCTTAGGGCGTAAACCATAGAGCGTTACATTGAACCCTTGGGTGCCCTCAGTCCATCCTCCTCTGATAGAAAAATTGAGGTCTAGAGAAGGGACCTGACCTGTTCCCCAAAACACTAGAATGCCCTCCCTACGTCACCCTGGTGGGAGGGAGCCTTTGTTCACCCCTGCTGACCCCCGTGCCAGCCCTCCCTGGTGACCAGGGCAGCTCCAGGCCTCAGTTAGTTCCTGGCAGGGCTGGGTCTGGAGGCTGGTCTCTTGCTGCCTAGACTGGTGCTCACACTGTTTAGCTGCACTCCTCTCTGTGCAGGCTGCCTCTTGTTCTCATCTCTGTCCCCTTGGCCCTTTGCCTCCTATATGCTTCTCTGAGGCCTTTGAGAAAAGAAGATGGGCTGGGCAGCAGTGGGCAGTCAGAATCCGCAGGAGCCAGGCCTCTGTCGCCCTCTGAACACTTGCCTGGGCAGCAGGGGGACCTTTATACAGTGAACTTTGCTCACCTTGCTGGGCTCACCGGACAGACACCCCTGCCTGGATTACCTTCCCCCAGCCTTGGCATACTTGTGGAGTTGGCTTAGGAGCCACCCTGCCCAGATGCCAGGAGGTGAGGCACTTTGGCACCAGGCCAGGGGAAGGGAAACCGAGCTCCCTGGATGCACCCACTTCCTGAATCAGCTGACCTTGGGCAATTTAATTTTTCTCTCTGCACCTCAGTTGTTTTGTTTTGTTTTTCTCAAAAAGGGGATCATAATTTGGCTGGGAGGATGAAGTGCAGTGACATCTATAAAGCACCCAGGCCTGGCCTGGCCAATGGTTGGCACCTGTAAGTGCTAGTTTATTCTTCCCCCTTCTCCCTGTGTGGAAGGTTTGTCAGAAGAACAAAATGCTTGCCACGGAGCCTGCCTTGAAGTGGCCAGGAAGGCTGTGTGCTGTCCCCACCCAGCACACACGCATGTCAGCCTGTCTCCTGGGCTGGGTAGTATGTGCACCATGCTGCCCCCTAATGGCCAAGACTGTAAACTCCTGGAGCCACCGTGGAGAACAGCAGTTGCCTCCTTTGCTCTGGCCACCACCTCTGGCCTCATCACCTTTCTCCTTGACTATTGCAGCAGTGTGCCTGGGCTCCCTACCACCAGCCATCACCCACTCTGCCCCGGAAGGCACTTTCCAGCCCACATATTCTGTTCCCACACTTCTATGCTGGAGATGTATCGCCCCAGCCTCAGGGCTGGTCCTCGGACTCCCTCTCTCCATCCTGGCCCCTGCTGCATGTAGTGGACTGCCTCATGCCCTCACCTGTAAGTGCTGGCTGTTGGGAGAACCCAAATTGCTGCCTGCATCCTGTGCTGCTTCAGCAGCACTTCCTTGTCACAGGTCACCAGCATTTCTAGGTCACCTGTCTGTCACCCCTCGGAGACAGGGAGTTCTGAGCCCACAGGATTGGCCTCCAGTCCCCATTCAGACCCCCCAGGGCCTCCTCCATGACATGCCAGCTCACCTGCCAGGTCCAATCCACCATCTGCAAAAAACAACCACTTTATGGCTGCTTTCTAACCAGGAGAATGAGGGTGAAGAAAGGAGACCCTGGCTCTAATCCTGGGCTTCTCTGAGCCTCCATTTCTTCATTTGCAAACAGGCAGAATTACTGTGAGGATAAAATGGCACCCACCTTTCACTACTTGCCCTCCCTTGGACTCTCTTGTCCCCCTGGAGCTTCCCAGGCCCCAGCCCAAGGGAGGAGGAAGGAGAGCTGGGCTCTCTGGAGAGGATTTCAGATCTTGCAAAGAGCAGGCTAACAGGTAACTCCTGGTGCCCACTCTAGCTCCTGCCAGCAGCTTCAGGATTGTTCTAAACCCAGAGCTGTGTCACCATGGGACACTGTGGCTGTCAGGATTGAGGCAGTAGGACCCTGCTTGCCTGCCCTCACACCCCACCCAAGCAGATGTGCCCCACACCCTAGGGTGAAAGTGGACTCCTGAGTCACCCTGGTGGGGAGGAGCCTATGTTCACCCGGGCTGACCCCCCTGCCAGCCCTCCCTGGTGACCAGGGCAGCCCCAGGCCTCAGGTGGGAAGGAAACTGAGAGCTGCCAGGACTTGCTCAGATGCCTGCCCTGGGCAGAGAGCTCAGACCTGCAAGAGCCAGCCCAGACTACAGTGTGACAGCTGCCCTGAGAGTCCAGGCAGCCGACTGGCCCACTGGCCAGTCACCAGAAACCTGGCCTGCCCCACAACCAAGCCCAGGACCAGCTGCCACCCAGGGTGGTAACAGGGAACTTGCTCTGGAACTTGGGAGACCTGGGCTCCAACCTTGGGTGCAGTGATTTATGGGTGAGGTGTATGGGGTGGGGAGGTCAATGGCAAGAGGAAACAGTTGTGCAGATCGGTTGCACAACAATGTGAATGTGCCTACACTACTGAACTGCACACTTCAAAATGGTTCAGATGGTAAATTGTACGTCCTGTGCATTCCACCACAATTAATTAAAATTTTTTTCAAAAGAAAGGAAAAAACTACACTGAAGTGAACTTGGATTCTCACATTTCAGAGCTAAGTGAAAGGTGCTGGTAGTGGCCCTTTTTATTTTTTAGCAAGGTCTTTGCATAGATTACTTTTAAATCTTAATTGCAGACATTTCCAAATATGCACAAAGGTAGAGAAAAACCTCCCATGCACCCATCACTCAGCTTTATGATTTTATTCATCTCTATATAAACACTCCCTTCATGTCCCTAGCCCCTCCCCCACTCCCAGGTTATTTTTTTTAAATATGTTTTTATTGATTTCTGAGAGAGGAAGGAAGAGGGAGAGAGAGATAGAAACATCGATGGGAAACATCCATGGGCTGCCTTCTGAACATCCCCTACTGGGGACTGAGTCTGCAACCTGGGCATGTGCCCTGACCACGAATGGAACTGGCGACCTCCTGGTGCATGGGTTGATGCTCAACCACTGAGCCACACCAGCTGGGCGTCCCAGGTTATTATTATTATTATTATCTTTTAATCCTCACCGAGAATATTTTTCCATTGATTTTTCAGAGATCGTGGAAGAGTGAGAAAAAGTCAAGAGAGAAATATCAATGTGAGAGAAACACACCAATTGGTTGCCTCCTGCACTAGGGCCTGGGCCGGGGAGGAGCCTGCAATCGAAGTACATTCTCTTTTTTCTTTTTAATCTTTATTGTTCAGATTATTACATTTGTTCCTCTTTTTTCCCCCCATAACTCCCCTCCTTCCAGCTCCCACCCCACCCTCCACCCTCACTCCCCACCCGCTGAGTTCATCCATAGGTGCATGATTTTTGTCCAGTCACTTCCCGCATCTCCCACACCCCTTTTCCCCTAAGAATAGTCAGTCCATTCCCTTTCTATGTCCCTGATTCATTATAATCACCAGTTCATTCTGTACATCAGGTTATTTATTCACTTGATTCTTAGATTCATTTGTTGATAGATGCATATTTGTTGTTCCTAATTTGTATCTTTACCTTTTTCTTCTTCTTCCTCTTCTTAAAGGATACCTTTCAGCATTTCATATAATACTGGTTTGGCGGTGATGAACTCCTTTAGTTTTTCCTTATCTGTGAAGCTCTTTATCTGACCTTCAATTCTGAATGATAGCTTTGCTGGATAAAGTAATCTTGGTTGTAGGTTCTTGGTATTCAGCACTTTGAAAATTTCTTGCCATTCCCTTCTGGCCTGCAAAGTTTCTGTTGAGAAATCAGCTGACAGTCGTATGGGTATTCCCTTGTAGGTAATTGAGCCTCTTTCTCTTGCTGCTTTTAAGATTTTCTCTTTGTCTTTTGCTCTTGGCATTTTAATGATGATGTGTCTTGGTGTGGTCCTCTTTGGATTCCTTTTGTTTGGGGTTCTCTGCGCTTCTTGGACCTGTAAGTCCATTTCTTTCTCCAGGTGGGGGAAGTTTTCTGCCATTATTTCTTGAAATAGGTTTTCAATATCTTGCTGTCTCTCATCTTCTGGCACTCCAATAATTCTGATATTAGACCGCTTAAAGCTGTCCCAGAGGCTCCTTACACTATCTTCACACTTTCGGATTCTTTTTTCATTTTGCTTTTCCAATTGGGTGTTTTTTGTCGAATCTTTGGTTTGATTCTTGTGCTCCTCTGGTCTGCTATTGGGTATAATATTCTTTATTTCAGTCCGTGTATGCTTACTTTCTAATTTCTTTATCGTAGCATCGAGGGTCTCATTAGTTTTCGTGAGGCTCTGCACAAATTTATGGCAAGCCCTCAAAATTGCGATTCTTAGCTCCATATCTTCCATTTCTGTCATGTTTTTTTGTCTCCGCATCTTATATGCTTTCTTGGTGCCCCCCCTTGTGGTCTCTGTGTGCAGTCTTGTTCTAGCCAAGCCTTAATTGTTGTAGTTAACACTAGAGGGATTTGACCACCAGGCCGACTGGCTGTAGGAATCAGCTGTGGAAAACGTCTGTCTTCTGGGGAGGCGTTATTCCAGCCTTTGCCTGAGGCGGTCGGCAAATGGCTGTGCGCAGGGCTTGGGCGGGCGAGATCAACAGGGCGGGGGGAGGGAGCAGCTATGGCCGCTCTCAGTCCGTCCCCAGGGGCTCTGCCTCTCTGTCCCAACAACCGCTGCAAACCTCGGAGGGGCCGTAGCCAGACAGTCCCGCTTCTCCCGTTTGAGTCTGGGTCCCTAGAGACTCGCCCGGATCTGTAGCCCAGAGTCTGAGACTCGCTCCTGATTGAAAACGACAATCGCGCCCTCAGCCGCCAGCCCGCTTTGCGCGCGCACCCTCACCACCGCACCGCCGTACCTTTAAATTTTCCACACTGCGCCTCCTCTGAGCGTCGGAATGCTGTTGTTTTTGCTTCTAGTTGAAGAGACTCTCCTCAGCCAGCCTTCCCGTGGTTCTGGTTGATGTCCGTTCCGACTTTTAGTTGTATTTTTGAAGTGGTTGTCCACGGCGGCAGTCTCCGGTGTTTACCTATGCCGCCATCTTCCCGAAGTACATTCTCTTGATCCGAACAGAACCCAGGACCCTTGAGTCCGCAGGATGACATTCTATCCACTGAGCCAAACTGGCTAGGGTGTCCCAGGTTATTTTAAGGCAAATACTAGCCATTATGATATTTTATTCATCAATATTCAGTGTAATCAAACATTTTAAATTTTAATGTGCATCTGTTTTAGGGGGGGTGATTTCACAGGTACAATTGCCTAAAACAAGGCTGAAGAGTTCAGACCCCCAGCGTTTGCCGGCAAGGCCTGTGGCAGGCGGCAGGGCGTAGTCTCTCTGCTTTGCCCTTCACCAGCACAGTGCCACCTGCCCACGGACATTCCTCTCCTGAGAGAGAACCAGGAAGCTCACTCCTCTCTTCCCTCAAGGGAAGGCCAGGAGAAGTGATCTTTGGGGTTACCCACGGGGCTTCTGCCTGTGCGGAAAGACGGCTGAGAGATTCAAGTCCCCTGCTTCGGGGCCAAAAGTGGGGCGCTTCCCAGGGAGCATAGGAGCCAGAGGCCTGAGCAGTTAGGGCCTGGTCTAGGCCTGAGCAGTTAGGGCCTGGTCTTGGAGCTCTCAGGCACCCCCCCATGCACCCTCTCACTTATGTGTCCGCCCAGCGGGCCCCTCACCTCTCCGTCTATCCATGCCCAGCGAGTCAGCCTAGCGCGGCATAGCCCTCGTGGATCCTGGCTCACGAGACACCACTGGCCCCAGACATCTGGAAGTCAGCCCCCTTTCCCTGTATCTTCTGCTGAGGCTGAGGTTTCTCAGGCCCCTGCTCTGTTCTGATTCCTCCGCCGAGTAGATGTGCCCACACAGCCCACCTAGCTGGCTTCCATCCCCAACTGCAAGCAGGCCCTATTCACAGAGTCATGTGCTGCTGCCACCTCTACCCAAACATTTACCCAACCCCACCCAGGAGAGCCAGACAGGCTGGCACACACCCTCCTCCACTTGGCACTGCCACACCCCCACCCCTCCCTCTGTCCAAGCCGACCAGGGTGGCAACGCCCTCCCACTTGCTCCACCTCCTCCAAGATCTGGGCCACACACGGGGTCCTCAAGGTCCTCGAAGCACATGTTTGCCATGCCCTTGGCAGGTCCACTAGCAGGATGAACACAGGATTGTTGGTGTAGGCACCAGGGAGTGCAGGACCTAGACCAGCCTTTTCCTCTGCACACAGCTGCAGTCCCCGAGGCCTTACTAGGCTCAGAGGGACAAAGAGGGCACCAGAGGGGGCGAAGGCCACCCCTTGTCCCTGGGTTAGTTCACCAACATGAGCTGGTGGGAAGGTGACACAAGCCAAAGAAGCAGCTTATGACAGGTTCATACTTTGGAGCACAAGAGTTCACTGAGGGGAACTTCTATGAAAGAAAAGGGAGGGAGCAGGATTGGGCAGAGGTGCCACCAGTGGCTCTGCATGGAGCTGCAGATCTAACTGCTTACTTGAGGTCACCCCCCGCCCCCACCCCCTTATAGGGCAGAAATGGCCCTTATCTCACCACCTTGCTCAGTCGCTGGCCTCTAGAAAAGAGCAGGACCTCCATTTGAAAGGAAAGGTGGAGCCAGAAGGTGCTAACAGCTGGGTGCTGTCAGCCAGACACGCAGTGAGGCCTTCCTTGCAGGGGTGCATCACCTGTCCCACCCAGGCAGGCTGTGTGCCCTGGGCTACGGGCACAAAACTTAGAATGGAAGTAGGTTGACGGTGGGGCCATGGCCTCCTGTCAACCCTCAGGAGGTGCTCTCTGTGGTTGAGTGAATGTGTGTATGAACAAGCAGATGAACTCACTATTTAAGAATTGGGTTTTATCCCTAGCTGGTTTGGCTCAGTGGATAGAGCGTCGGCCTGCGGACTGAAGGGTCCTAGTTTGATTCCCAGTCAGGACACATGCCCAGGTTACGGGCTCGATCCCCAGTGTGGGGCGTGCAGGAGGCAGCTGATCAGTGTTCTCTCTCATCATTGATGTTTCTATCTCTCTCCCTCCGTTTTCCTCTCTAAAATAAAAAATATATATATTTAAAGAAAAAAAAAAAGAATTGGGTTTTAGCCTGTCTGGTGTGGCTCAGTGGTTTGAGGTCATGGGTTCAATTCCTGGTCAGGGCACAGGCCTGGATTGCAGGCTTGATCCCCAGTGTGGGGCATGCAGGAGGCAGTTGATCAATGATTCTCTCTCATCACTGATGTTTCTATCTCTCTCCCTTCCTTTCTAAAATCAATAAAAATATATATATTTTTAAATAATTGGGTTTCAGTGTGTTTCTGGAATTTGGCATCTGGGACCTCACTCACATTGAGTCCTGGCCTTTACTACTGTGACCTTTAACCTGCCCCACACCTTCACTTTTTTATCTGTGAAACGCAGGTGATGGTGCCAGTTGTGAGACTTTAATGTGACTTTTCCAGAAGCCTGGTGTAGAGTAAAACCATGTGTCTACATGATCTTCCTTATTGGAACATAAAATGTCACCCATACAAGAAAGGGGACAGGCAGAGAATGTGTCAGAAATGTTAACAGTCAATGCCTCTAGGTCAGCGGTTCTCAACCTTCTGGCCCTTTAAATACAGTTCCTCATGTTGTGACCCAACCATAAAATTATTTTCGCTGCTACTTCATAACTGTAATGTTGCTACTGTTATGAATCATAATGTAAATATCTGATTTGCAGGATGGTCTTAGGCGACCCCTGTGAAAGGGTCGTTCGACTGCCAAAGGGGTCACGACCCACAGGTTGAGAACCGCTGCCCTAGAGTATGCTGCAGTAACAAACATCTCCTAAATCTCCCTAGCTTGCAACAACAAGGTTTATTTCTAGCTCACTTTCCATGTCCTGTGTGAGTCGGCTACAGCTCCCACCTGGGACGTGCTAGTGTCCTGATAGAGGGAAAGAGTCATGGCAAAGTAATGGGATGGTTCTTAAAGCTTTTGCTGAGAAGCTGTGGCAGACATGGCTCGTCCTCACATGTCATTACCTAGCATGTCATTGGTCATAGCCTTAGGTCAGCAGGGTGGGAAAGTGCTGGTCTTCCACAGAGATTGGTGGCAAATACCTGGGTATAGTAATGCTATCTACCACACTGTGTCTCCTTTGAAGAGTTCTGTATTACTTAGGGTCTACTCAGGAAAATACAAGCCATACTACCAGTAATTTTTCAAATAAAGGAGATATATACTACACAAGGCGGATTGTATATGCAGGTTTTGGAAGCCTGAAAGAGTAATGAGGATGGTGCCCAAATAGTAATTAAAGGAAGCAGCTGTCACTCATAGGCTTAGGAGGATAAAGGGAAGAGAAGGCTAGCCTAGCCGGTTTGGCACAGTGGATAGAGTGTCAGCCCACAAACTGAAGGGTCCCAGGTTCGATTCTGCTCAAGGGCACGAACCTTGGTTGCAGGTTTGATCCCTGGTCCTGGTCAGGGCATGTGCGGGAGGCAACCAACTGATGTGTATCTTTCACATCCATGTTTCTCTCTGTGTCTCTCCTCCTCCCTTCCACTTTCTCTAAAAATCAATGTAAAAAAATCCTCAGATGAGGATTAACAACAAAAAAAGAGAGAAGGTTAACAGGATCTAGGGCCTTGGAGGAGGACCCCCTCTGCCCGCCCCCCCCCCCCCCCGGGGCCCTGCTGGCTTGGGCTATTACCTGTGAGGGGGTTCAGTGTAGCTGGTGCCAGGCATGTTGAAGAGCTGGAGAGCTGGAGAGTCCTGAACTGAAGCCTACAGGGAGCAGACAGGAAGGGATCCCATTCTCCCTCTTAATCTCCCTTTAGTGCTTCCCTTTGGCAGAATCCAACAGGAAGTCAGCTGGCAAGGGGGCCTGGGAAATGTGGTTTGAGATCCTAGCCCCAGCATCACAGAGCATATTATAGAAGGATGGCCTTAGCCCTGAGAGGCAAGAGGTAAACAACTGGCACAATTACCTATTGTTTTCCTCTGGATGCTTTCACTATTTTTCTCTTTGTCGTTGATTTTCTACATTTTCACAATGATAGATCAGGGAGTGGATTTTTAAAAAATTCTGCTTGTGATTCATTTGAGTTTTTAAATCTATAGATTGATATCTTCCATCTATTCTGGAAAGTTCTCAACTATCATCTTTTCTAGTATTGCTTCTGTTCCCATCTCTCTTCCTCCCCTTCTTCTGGGACTGCAATTAAACATATGTAAGATCGTCTCATTGTAACTTCCCCATCTATAACCTTCTCTTTTGTATTTCCCATCTTTTGTCTCTCTATACTTCTTGTTTTTCAAATATGTTTTTATTGATTTTTAGAGAGAGGAGGAAAGGAGAGGGAGAGAAAGAGAGAGAAACATCGATTGGCTGCCTCCTACACTTGTCCCAACCGAGGATTGAACCCAAAACCCAGGCATATGCCCTGACCTGGAATCAAACTGGCAACACTTTTGTGCATGGGACAATGCCTAAGCAACTGAGCCACACCAGCCAGGGCTGTCTCTCCATACTTCTTATTAAATTGTTCTTTTTTCTCTCTCTCACCCTTTTTATTGATTTTATAGAGAGAGGAAGGGAGAGGGAGATAGAGAGATACATATAGAAAGAAAAACATTGATATGAGAGAAATATTGATCAGTTGCCTCCCTTACACACCCCCACTGGGGATCGAACCTGCAACTTGGGTATGTGCCCTGACTGGAAATCAAACCCGCAACCCTTTGGTACACAGGACAACATTCCAACCAACTGAGCCACTTCTTTTTATTTATTGATTGATTGATTTTTAAAGAGTGAGAGAATCGGTTTGTTGCTCCACTTACTTATGCATTCATTGGTTGCTTCTAGGTTCGATTCAACCAGGGAACCGAACCCTAATCCTTGGCATGTCGGGATGCCACTCTAACCAAGTGAGCTATCAAGCCAGGGCTAGGTTGTTTCTTCTGACCAGCCTTCCATTTCTCAAATTAGTTCTTCAGTCATGTCATATCTGCTGTTAAGCCCACCCATTGAGCTATAACTTTTGGGTTTTAGTTTTATTGTATTTCTTTTTTGCATATACTATGTAATTTTATAGTTTCCAGCTCCCTGCTAAAGCTTTCAATTTTGGCATTTAACTTCTTAGACGTAGTAAGTGTAATTTTTTTTAGTCTGGAGTTCCTCCAGCTCTATTTCTGTTGACTATTGTTTCTGATGGTTTTAGCTCAAGGAATCTTGCTTCCTCATATGTCTGTGTGTGTGTGTGTGTGTGTGTGTGTGCGCGCGCGCGCGCGTGCGTGCGCACGCACGTGCACAGTAAATATTGTGTGTGAAATTATTTGCAGAGATTATTTAAATGGGTTTGTTTTGTCATTCACCAGAGAGAATTTTCTATTGCTTTTGCCAGGTGCCTGGAGGGATGAGCAAACTGAGATCATCTTAGTTCATACTTAGGGCATGATGTTTTCCGGAGCACCTTGATGACTCACAGCTGGACTGCCATTTAGGGACAGGCTGATATGCTTTCAGTTCACCTTTATTTCTGGGGTACAGTCTTTTGGGGGCTGAGCCCAATGTGGGGTGTGGTTTATCAGTCCCCCACCCTTGACAGGCCCCTGACTGATTTTTCTCCAGCCATGCAAGGCCACTAGAAGTGAACTTGACCTCTCAGCAGCCTCAAATTTCAGGGTCAACTCTTTGGAATCCTGTCCTCTACTGGACCTTGTCACAACATTCCCTCACTCACTATCTAGTTAGCTCTTTGATGCTATTAAGAATGTGGTGTGTGTGTGTGTGTGTGTGAGAGAGAGAGAGAGAGAGAGAGAGACAGAAAGAGAAAGAGAGAGAGAGAGAGTTTTATAAACATTTGACCAACTCTTTCAGCTCTTTTCTGCAGGAGGTTTTATCAAAGATATCTAGTCTACCTCTTACTGGAAGAGAGGTCTTGGTTTGCTTAACTATCAGTGTGGAGGATGGAACAGATGATGCAAGAATGGTTTCGGGGAGACCAGTTAGGTTAATCCTTGTGGGAGATGTTGTGAACTTAGATGAGGACATTGGAGCTGGAAAGAGGACAGATTTGAGAGATACTCTGAATGTTGAGTTGATGGGCTTGGTTTTAGATTATGTGTGGGGATGAGAGAGATAAGGGAGAGGATGCCTCAAGTTTTTGGCATGAGTAATCCAATGAGCGATGGTCCCAATCTTAGACAGGTGTCTGAGAGGAAGAACAATTTGGTGAGAGGTCAGCAGTTTGCCTTTGGGAATATAGATTTGATGAGGCTTTGGGATGTCTAAGTGAGCATGTTTCATGGGGCAGTTGCTGATTTGAATCTGGACTTCAGGCAGAGATATATAAAAGTATGAGTCTTCAACATGTAGGGGGCATTTCAATTCCATAGTTTTCCTGAATGGAAATACTTTAATTAGAATTTTTGCCAACACTGGTGATTTTTTTCCTTGGGTCAATAAGGGATTTGGGGAATAAATTTCATTAAAGTAAACTAATTCCTTCATAACAATTTTAAATTCAGCACAGTCAAACCATTTCTCACTTTAAAAAAATATGGTTTTTATTGTTTTTTTAGAGAGAGAAAGGGAGACAACAAGGAAAATGACTTTGGGGAGCTCTAGATGAGTGTGGCAGAGCTCATGGGGAGGAGAGGCCCTTCCCTGACGCAGGCTGCGGGCAAGGCTGCCAACAGGCTCCCAACAGAGAAAACCTCCAGCTGCCTCTACCTGGGGTTGTGGAGAAATAGGAAACAGCCAGCGCAAAGGCTTCGGTCTGAGGGGGAGTAGCCCACTCAGAGCCCAGGAGCCTTTCTTCCTGGGAACGTGGGGAGGGACTAAAAGGGAATGGAGCCAGATCATCAACTCCCTGAAGGCCAAGCTCAAGATTTCTGACCCTGGCATAAGTAACTGAAAGTCAGTGGAGTTTTTAAAGCAAATACGTTACCTAATGAGTTTCTAGAATGTAACACCTATGAGGGGGCAGGGATTCTGGTCTGTTTTGTTTTCAGAACTAGTAACTACTGAATAAATAATTGGGTAATGCAGGAATCAGTGAAGGAATAAATGTGTTGTAGGAAGGTCATCCAGGCCACAGTGAGAGGACTGACTGGAATGGGCAGAATCTGGGAAGAGTCAGGAGGCTGGGACTGAGTGGAGGGGCAAGGTGGTGGGAAGGTTAGGGGTGACTTTACCGTTTTCACTTTGAGGGCTGGACCTTCATCTTTTCAGTAACTGCATGTGTCTGGCCCAGAGTAGCTGCTCAAGAACTATTTGCCGAACGTTTAATGAAAGAACATTCTAGGTCTGTTCAAAGAACCACCTGCCCTTGACTCCAGCAGTTCGGTGGCTGATCACGAATTTCTTCCTCCAGAAACATGTTCTTATAGCATTTCTTCCCAGTTTTCTTTGCAGACATTGCCTCATTCGGTCCTTATCACAACCCTGAGAAGTGGGAACTATTAGCTCCGCTTTACAGACAGAGACACAAGCCTCGGTGAGGCAAGATAGTAAGAAACTAGGAAAGTTCCTTGGCAGGTGGATTAGGGAAACAGACAGATAGCTGAACAAACTTGTTGAGCAATTTACAGCCAGAGAATAAGTCACAAGATCTTATCTTCCCTAACAAGGACACTTAAGAGCAAATGGTTTACATAGTCCAGACCTCCAGAGCAGACCTGCTCTGTCTGGTCCCTCTTTCCTAACGTGCTTTGAAGGTGAAACTGACCAGAGAATGACCCTGACCTCTTTTTAAGCTCATTTTGGTGAATCAGCATATTGAAGGAGACACCTTGATTATTCCATTAGGATCCTCCTCTGAGGTCTCCCCTTTAGAAAACAGGTAAGAACCCTCACGACAAAGGACCCAGCACACACTCTCCTTGGAGTACACCTGCACCCCTTCTTTTCTCGGGCATGTACTTTTTCACTCTTTCTCCTAAACTTTAAGGGTCCCCAGGAGACTTGCAACCAGGGGAGCAGTGGGCAGCGACAGCTCCTCCCAGGCTTACCCCTTGAACTTGTCTCCAAGGCCCCCTTTCCCCTGACTTGTCAGTGAGCTAAAAGCAGCCCTGCCTTGGCCCACTTCTGCCACTGTGTCTTACTTCTCAGCGAGTCCACACACTTTTTTCTTTTTTTAATTCTCACCCAAGGATATTTTCCCATTGATTTTTTTTTCTCTTCTCTTCTTTTCTTTTCTCTTATTTTTTTCTTTTTTTAAATATGGAACGCTTCACGAATTTGCATGTCATCCTTGCGCAGGGGCCATGCTAATCTTCTCTGTATTGTTCCAATTTTAGTAAATGTGCTGCCAAAGCGAGCACCCATTGATTTTTCTTTTAGAGAGAGAGGGAAAGACAGAGAGAAATATCGATGTCAGAGAAACACATCAATTAGTTGCCTCCTGCACCAGCTCCAACCAGGGCTGGGATTGAGCCTGCAACCAAGGTATGTGCCCTTGAACAGAATCGAACCCGGGACCCTTCGGTCCACAGGTTGATGCTCTATCCACTGAGCCAAACCAGCCAGGGCCACGCACTTCTTTTCATACTGTTTCTAGAGGCCAACGTAGCCTCACCCAGGCTCTCTCCTGCTGCTCCTTCTATCCTAAGCCCTTCCTTTGTTTCACTGTCCCCGGCTCAATGAATGTACTCAAAATCACCTGGGCTCGTGTTGTGAAATCTTTCCTGCACAAAGTCAAGAACCCACACACTACAGGCTGGCCCTGAGGCAGACCTGCTCCGGGCCTGGTCCCTTTCCGGTGACAGCAGGAATTTGTGTGACTTCACCAGGGTAAAATGTGGGACAGATGAAATTCTGACCCAGGTCTGCAGGTCTCCGTGCCCAGGATTCTTTTATCATTTAGCTGGAAATATCGGAGTAGAAATGCGAAAGAGCCCCAGATGGCATGTGGATGCAGTGTTAATCAGGGTGTTCATAGAAAGAGCTCACATTCACTAGCCCTTCATGTGTGCCCACTGCTGCTCCAAGCCCTAAACATGAGTCACCTCATTTATTTCTCAAACACTCTTTGAGGTCAGTCTGTCTTCTCCCCATATTACAGCTGTGGTGTTGGCAAAGTATAAGGGGCAGAAACCACCTTGGGCTGACACAGCCAGGGAAGACCTCAGGAGGAGGGAACCTGAGCCAAGATAAGATGTAGGTGGGGAAGGAGGAAGGCATTCCTGGAGGAAAGCCTAGCTTGAGCAAAGGTATGAAGGAGTGGGTAGAAGGGAGGGGCCCCAGTTCCAACAGAAGAGGGGAGAAAAAATAAAAACGAAAAAAGGGGGGCTGAGGGGGCATATTCTCCAGAAGGAGCCAGGCCTGGCTGATTGAGGTCTCACCACAGTGGATCTTAGAGCAGGGTCTTGGGTGATGGCATGCACTGGGCAGTGGTGAGGAGAAGAGCTGAAGAGGTAGAGACGGCTGGCTGGTCAGGACAATGGGCCTGGGCCCGGTAAGAGATGGTTAAGACCTGAAATAGTGGACATTGAGAGAGAGGGAGTAGCTTTCACAAGTTAGGGTGGACAGAACAGGTTACCAACTACTTCTGAGTGTTGAATCCAGTTTTAGGTGGTACATTTTCAGAGGTTGCATAGCTCCCATAGGTTTTTGTTTGCCTGCAGTGTGTGTGTGTGTGTGTGTGTGTGTGTTTAAATTAATTACTGAGATAAAAAAAAATCAGGACATTTCAAATACAAATCAAAATTTTCTGTTTCTCCTAGAAAATGAGGGATCTGGTAATACTGGGGTCTCATTTCTGTGGGGCAACAATCGCCTGAAACTAAAGTGACTGTTTCCAACAGATGGGTTCATACTCTTTGCCACAGTCCCCACCACTCCCTATTGCTCCACCCATCGCACTCACTAATGTCATTTGCTCGGCTCTCATAGGCACTGAGTTTGTAACAAAGGATTTGGATAAATTGGAGCGTTTTAGGAGGAGAGGCCAGACTGATTAGTGACTTGAAGAATGTCCTGTGAAGACCAGCTGGAGCAAAGGGAGATATTTACCTTCTGGGAACGAGATTATAGCCTTCACATTGAAAGGGCTAAGGTCGAGGAGACTAGGCAGGTCTGTTCTGCGAATCCCAAGAAAAAAACAACAACTAGGACCAGTGAAAATGTGAGTGTGGGGGTGGAGAGGGGAGGCAACAAGGAGACCCGTTTCAGCTTGACCTAAGGCTGACTTTGGAACAGCATAACCGTTTCAAGATGCAACAGGTAACATCAGAAAGAGGCGAGCCCCTGGCACAGATGTGGGGGCCGAGTTTAGGCTGAACCTGGGCAATGGCTTCACCACAACCGTTTAGAGGAAATCTAAGTGTTGCATAGACAGCTGAACTGCCTGCCCTTCGTGGTTTCTTCCAGCCTGCCAGGGCGGGATTCTGTGCCCACAGACTGGCTGCCAGGTTGAAGAAGGAAGAATTCAAAATGAGCCCTGCACTGCTGGCCGGGAAGCTGAAAGACTACCTAATCTGCTGCTACTAGAAGAGGGAACTTGGGAGGAAACTGCAGGAGGAGCAGGATGTTACACTTCTTCGTGCTGCAGGGAGAAAAGCCAGGGCATTGGGTCAGAAAGACTGGGTCTTTTTACCTTTCCGTGCCTCTGTGTCTTCCTTAGTAAAATATCTGTCAGGGCTGTGAGGAGGGTTCAGGTGAACACACCTGAAAAAATGGGTCCCAGTGCTTGGCTGGTAGAAGTCCCTGGATAAAGGTGAGCGTCCCAGCCCCATGCTCTGGCCCGAGAGGCATCGCTGGTCCAGGATGGAGCAGGTGGAAGGCCTGGGTTCTGGTCTAGCCCACATGGCCACAAGTCTGACATCGGTTTCTTTCTGTGGGAGGGAGAGGCATGTTAGATGACCTCTAGGGGACCTGCCAGCTCCGGGTCACCTGGCAGGAGTCTGGATGGCTGAGCTTTCTGTCCAAGTGAGACAACTGGAGGCCAGAGCAGTGGGTGTGGGGGCTTCTGGAGGCAGCTGCTGTGACTGTACTTCCTAGATGAGAAAGGGAGCTGTGATGTTGTGATTTAGAATAAGAAACATATGTTTGAACTTCCTCCTAGTTCCTGGCACAGCGCTCCCCAAACCCTTGGAATTTCCTAAAGGATAAACGTGATCACTGTGTCTTTTGTTATGTTAATGAAGTGACTTTCGAGCCCCACCTAAGGATGAGGGCTGGTTACATGGAGAACCAACCTTGTGATTAGAAGGGTGTAACTTTCAGTCCCCCGCTAACGTCTGGGAAGGAGAGGGGCTGAAGGCTGGATTGTGCCAGTGAAATAGCCTCTCTGACCCCGTCTTGCTCAAGCCTGTGTTCTTGCATATAGACATGCTAATCATTATAGAGGAATTCTGCTTGCGGCTTGAAGTTTATTTTTTCTTTAAGAACAGTCCCCTTGTCCAGTCGGTGTGGCTCAGTGGTTGAGCGTCAACCTATGAAGCAGGAGATCCCGGTTCAATTCCAGGTCAGGGCACATGCCCGGGTTGCGGGCCAGTCAGGGTTGTGGGCTTCATCCTCAGTGTTGGGCATGTAGGAGGCAGCTAATCCATGCTTCTCTCTCATCGTTGATGTTTCTATCTCTCTCTCTCCCTCTCCCTTCCTCTCTGAAATCAATAAAAGTATATTAAAAACAAAAACAAAAAAATAGCCCCCTTGCCAGAAGGTGCCTCACCCGAGGCATTTTTTAAATATGTAAAAAAATAATTATTATTTATCAAAGATTTGCAGAAGCCTCAAGACTGGATTTAGATCAGCAGGGTTTAACAGATGGAAACAAAGAGATTTTGAGATTTCACACTCTTTCGTAGGTCCCTGCTGGTGCCCAGATGTCTGTGGTCCTCAATGATCTCTTGCCCATCCTATCTGTCCTTCATTTGACATAAAAGTGTGAAGTCTGGACTCTCTTAAGATGGATTTAAGGAACCTCTGAGACCCCCATCTTCTCAGGTGCCTTCTCCTTACTCCAAACTCTGATGTTTTGAATATTGGCCTTTTTGAAATGTTAGGCACATATACTTTCAGACCATTAGTAAGATTGTTATTGGTGTAAGTGGAGTTCTTGTGGTGCTTCAAAGAAAAGAATTTCCTGAGGTCCCTGTGGGACAAGGGGGTTTGTGGGAAAGCTTTATTGATGATGTAAAATTAATGGGTTATGTGGCTCCTTAAGGCCACATGGCTATAGAAAGGGAACAGAGGAGCATACGGGCGAGTTCAAGTTGTGGAACAAGAGAGAGAGGGAACAAGGAGAGAGGGAACTCTCTCCAAGACTTTGAGCACTTGCCAATGATCTTTTCCCCCCCGGGCTAGACTGACAGCCAAGCACTTTCCCTACTGTTGGGGGCTTCAGAATAGTACCAGGTGTTAGACCCATGGGGTCAGACTGGACCGGGTTTAACAACCTCAGTACTTGAGTTCTGGCTAGGAAAGAATTCAGAGTCAAGACTCAAACTGTAAGTGACCACTTATTCGGAAAATCACAGAGGTAGTAGAAGTAATTCATAGAAGATATGGGCTTAGGAAATAAGTTATAGAGGTAAAGGAAGGGCTCTTGGAGCTTGGCAGTGAGGAAGGTATGGAAACTCACCAGGGGGGAGAGCCCCCGGGTCCTCCTTGGCTGGTCCGGGAGGGCCCATAGGGGAGGGAGGCCGAATGGAGGCGGCAGTCATTCAAGTAGGATTCGGAGGTAAGCCCAGGACCAGCTGCTGCTGCCTACAGCTCTCCCAGGAGAAAACTCAGGGTGACTGAAGCCAGGTTGATGGCTCCCCTTCCCCATGGAACCCTCCCGGGTTTTTGCACCAAATGTTAGGGTTGCTAAAGGAGGACCACATGAGACCAAATGTGGGAAGGGGTTATAAATTTATTAGGTCACCTGGAGACCAGATGGGCTGAGCCCCAAAATGGTGCCAGCACCCAGGGTCAGGGAGTCAGAGATTTTAAATTATTTTATTATTTATCTGTTTGTTTTTCAACATTTTTTTTTAAAATCCTCACCCGAGGGTATTTTTCCAATGATTTTTAGAGAGAGTGGAAGAGAGAGGGAAAGACAGAGAGAAACATCAATTGGTTGCCTCCTGATCTCGCCCTGGGGCCTGCAACCAAGGTACATGCCCTTGACTGAAATTGAACCCAGGACCCTTCAGTCCACTGGCCGATGCTCTATCCACTGAGCCAAACTAGCTAGGGCAGGAGTCAGAGATTTTAAAGGACTCTAGGCAGGCTTTTTGGGTGGGGAATTCTCTGTTCATGTCTGGATCCTGGGCAAATATGGAGGGGAAAGGTAATGGTCTTAACAAATGGAATGTGGTCTAAGCCAGCGGTCGCCAACCGGTGGTCCGTGTACCACTGGTGGTCCGTGAGGTCCGAAAGGTTGGCCATTGCTGGTCTAAGCAAAAGGGAATGTCAGTTGTGAAGTGGTCTAAAGTCAGTTCCCAGGGGAAGGGGTATCGATTCAATTATTTGATCAGACCTAACAGGCCCTCTGTCCTAAGGGTTTTAAGGGTGGAGATTGTAGAGGAGGTCCCAGGGGAAGATCTCAACAGAATATCCAGCACCTTTCCAGGTGTGTTCTTTCAGGGTCTAGGTCTCCACTGATTGATTATTCAGCACCAGGGAAGGAGGTTATTATTCAATGCATCTGGACCTGAGGTCAGCCTTGTGGTCACTTGTCTAGTTTTGCTGCTTTTCTGGGCCTGGAGCGGAAATACAATTAAGGCCTAGATGTTATCTCTAGGGAAGAAAGGTCAGGGTGTCCAAACCAGCCATATGCTAGGGGAGGAAAGGTCATCCTGGGGACGAGGTCCTACCCTACAATTGTCCTTTGTTAGGCACCCAAGGCTTTCCGCCCTGATGACCTTCTGTACCTGACCCATCGTCCTCGCTCTGCTCATGTCTAATTTCCTGCCACACTGTCAACCTGACTTCCCATGTATATCATCTCTTCTTTGTTTGGTCCCTCCCCCCAGTGATCTTCAAGGAATGGACCTGTGGTTCCCTGAGGAGCATGAAGCTTTAGCTTCCTGGTGAAGCTGTCCAAGAGACCATGCTAATGTCTAGTCTACCCTTTCCTCTCTTCTTCTTCTTAACAAACTAGCTAATCATGACAATAGAAGAATGAGTCATCAATGATTTAATCAATCTTACCCAAGTAATAAAGCTCCCTTGGAGCAAAGCAAAGAACACAAGTAGAAAATAGACATCCCTGGGGAGCAGCCCCTTGTTCTCAGTGCTCATCCCAACAAGTCTTCAGCTGGGGAACATGCCTCCGGACAGCAAGCACTTTGGAGGCTAGTGATGCTGAGCTCACGCACTCTCTCAGAATGCCGGCATTGTCCCCACAGTGGCTGAGCCACATAGATGATAGTTCTATGACATTTCTTTCAGATTCTTTGTTATTCAAGAATGAAATCAAACCAGTTTTGTCAAATCATATAAAATATTTATTCTAATTACAGTCTCCATCTTATAAAATGTTTAATAGTTTCTACTTCTGTTATTAAAAAAAAGAATTGCTAGCAACAGTTCAATTGTTTTTAGCAACATATACCTCAGTAAAAGACTGCTTTCGCCCAGCCAGCATGGCTCAGTGGTTGAGCATCATCCTATGAACCAGAAGGTCATGGTTCGATTCCAGTCGGGGCATATGCCCCAGTTTTGGGCTTGATCCCCATTGTGGGGCATGCAGGAGGCAGCCAATCAATGATTCTCTCTCATCATTGATGTTTGTATCTCTCCCTCTCCCTTCCTCTCTGAAATCAATAAAAAAATATTTTAAAAAAACCACAAAACAAAAACCCCACCTTATATCCTTATATTTATATTGTTTTGGTCAATTGTGTACTAATTCTATTTCTATCAATAATTCAATTCAGAAGAATTATTTAACACTTAGGATTTATGGTCAACAGGAAATAAAGTAAATTTCAATAATATACTTTTTGTTATACCTAAGTATAATAAGATGGCCAGTAAAAGACTTTGAAGCCTAAAAACATATTGCCTTAAAATGAAGATATGGAGAACTTGGAAAGGAAACACAAATTCAAGGAGAAAAAGGGAAAAATGTAAAACTTCCAAATGTTGAAGAAGAGCTTGTTCATGGATTTAAGAAAGATTTTAACATTTATATTCTTTTGGATACATTTAAAACAGCAATTTTCAGCTGGTGTGCCGCAAGAATTTTTAAAACATACAATACCTGACTATTTAGTTAGCGGCATTGACCTCTTTTCCCTTAGACTGCCAAATAAAATAATGACAACAGCCAACACAACAATAGCCATCTAGTATGAATGCCCGATCTTGAACCATAATTATATAGGTCATATAGTAGTAGAGTTGCACCTTCTTGGTCACATCACATAATAAAGTTAGTTAGAGAGTCCTCCCAATACCCCAAGGTTGTAGGTTTGATCCCAGTCAGGGCACATATAAGAATCAACCAGTGAATGCATAAATAAGTGTTCCCCTCTAAAATTCAGTTTTAAAAAAAGTAAGGCCCTAACCCAGTGGTCGGCAAACTGTGGCTCTCGAGCCACATGCGGCTCTTTGGCCCCTTGAGTGTGGATCTTCCACAAAATACCACATGCGGGCCCGCATGTACAGTGCAATTGAAACTTTGTGGCCCATGTGCAGAAGTCGGTATTTTGTGGAAGAGCCACACTCAAGGGGCCAAAGAGCCGCATGTGGCTTGCAAGCCGCAGTTTGCCGACCACTGCCCTAACCCATTTGGCTCAGTGGATAGAGCATCGGCCCTCAGACTCAAGGGTCTTGGGTTCGATTCCGGTCAAGGACACGTAACTTGGTTGCAGGCTTTATCCCCAAGCCTGGTCGAGGCCAGTGCAGGAGGCACCCAATCAATGTGTCTCTCTCACATCAATGCTTCTCTCTCTCCTCCTCCTTTCCACTCTCTCTCTAAAAAAAATAATTCAATGGGAAAATATCCTTGGGTGAGGATTAACAACAACAAAAATTAAAAAAGAAGTATGTGTATATCTGTTTTACTTTTTATCCAATCTCAAAGATTTCCCCCTTTGCTTTCTCCTGCCTCCCTAAGAGATCACCAGTGGATTTCAGGTAACCCTCTTACATCTTTCCCTTTGATTCTGATTATAAAATAAGTGGTAAAACTGCCATTTTCCAGAGCATTTTCTCAATCTATTGAGATTTTACAATTGCCATTTTGGTTCTAATAAACTCATAGAGATTCTCGATAAGTTCGGATGTTTCTTATGTTCAAAGAGCTCAGAAGACAGTTTGGACCAGAGCAGGTTGAAATGCTGAGCTAAAATCTTGGCACCCCTACCCTACCCCTCTGACTTGTGAAGAAGATGCACTTGGCCACATTTCTTTGCACATCTAAGCAGTGGTGCGATGTGCAAATCTCAACCATCTTCCATTCGGATCATCCCAACACTCCTGGGGGAGGGTGCTGGTGTCCTTCTTTCAGAGATGAGGAAAGAGGCTTTGGTAAGGTTAAGGCAGTTTCATGAGGACATGCAGTTATTATTTTTTTAATCTTTATTGTTGAAAGTATTACATATGTCCCCCTTTTTCTTCCATCGACCCCATCCAGCCTACCCTCATCCCCTGCCCCAGGCCCTCACCACCCCACTGTCTGTATCCATGGGTTATCCATATATGCATACAAGGTCTTTGGTGGATTACCTCCCACCCATCCACCCTCCCACCCTCCCCCTCCTTCCCTCTGAGATTCTGCACTCTGTTCCATGCTTTTATGTCTCTGGACCCACTCCATTCATCAGTTTAATTTCTTACTTAGATTCCACATATGAGTGAGATCATATGATACTTATCTTTCTCTAACTGACTTATTTCACTTAGCATGATATTTTCCATGCTGTCTCAAAGGGTAAGCGATTGTTCTTTTTCACTGCTGCATAGTATTCCATGGTAGAAATGTACCACAGCTTTTTTATCCACTCATCTACTGATGGGCACTTGCACTGTTTCCAGATCTTAGCTATTATAAATTGTGCTGCTATGAACATAGGGGTGCATACATTCTTTCTGATTGGTGTTTCCAGGTTTCTTAGGATATAGTCCTAGAAGTGGGATCACTGGGTCAAACGGCAGTTCCATATTTAATTTTTTGAGGAAACTCCATACTGTTTTCCATAATGGCTGCACCAGTCTGCATTCCCATCAGCAGTGTACGAGGATTCCCTTTTCTCCATATCCTCACCAGCACCTGTCATTTGTTGATTCGTTGATGGTAGCCATTCTGACAGGTGATACCTCATTGTCGTTTTAATTTGCATCTCTCTGATGATCAGTGACTGTGAGCATTTTTTCATGTCTTTTGGCCATCTGTAGACATGCAGTTATTGAAGCTGGGACGCTCGAGCTGCCCAGCTTGAGGGTCTCACTACAGTGGGCTCCCTCCTGAGGCTCCAGCCTCTCTAACTCAGTCCTTTAAAGACTGCTGTGGCAGCATGAGCCAGAAAGGCAGGCTTTCCTCGGGTCATGGGAAAACGCTGTGCTGATTGTGTGTCAGAAATCCGAGAGAAGGCATCTTTGGGCAAAGTTATTGTTTTAAGCTGGTCTGTGTGTGTACTAGTATACCACAACTGCAAGATGCCTTCAGCAATAACCTTCAGGAAACTTTGAATAAAAGAAAACAAGGTTTTCCCTAGCTGGTTTGGCTCAGTGGACAGAGGGTTGGCCTGCGGACTGAAGGATCCCAGGACTGAAGGATCCAGGACTGGAGGCAGCCAGTCAATGATTCTCTCTCATCATTGATGTTTCTATCTCTCTCCCTTCCCCTCTGAAATAAATTTAAAAAAAATATTTTTTTAAAAAGAAAACAACGTTTATTATTCACAGTTTCTGGAGATTCCACAGTGAAGAGGTGGAGGGAGGAAGGGAGAGAGAGAGAGTGCGCGCGCACGCCTGGGGTTTTGCTTTTATTGGTGTTGAGGGTGGGAGCCTAGGGTTTCTTGGGTTCACTCTTTATTAGTGAATGTAAAGCATAAGAGCAATATTTAAAGGCAAGAAGAGAAAGACAAAAGTCAAACCAAAGTTCTCTAAAACAAAGGAACTTTGGGGATGGAGAGCAGCCTGGCTCTTCTAGTCGTGTGGCTGGCACCGTGTTTACTCCTGATAGCTGTCTTTGAAGTGGATGCCTGGGCAGCCAAAAGCATAAATCAGGCACTTGCATCACAAAATAGACAAACAAAACGCAGGCATTTGCACTACAGCTCCCGCGGAGAGGACGGGCCTCTGGGAGTAAGTTGGAACAGTTCACAGTGGCCTGGCTCTTTCTGCTCGGGTGTAAGACGTCTGGAACAGCTGGGGACAGACTTGCTCATTGGTGTTCTGAGAACCAGTTCACACAGGGTGGAAAACAGCAGGCCACAAACTGGTTTCATCAAATTGTTTGCCTGTGTCCTCTGCACACTGGGGTCTAAAGCCTTGCCCTCAGTCCCACTGGATATAGAGGCATAGTGGCTTGTTTGCCCAAGATTGGGATGAGACTTGGCTTCTGGTGTATGCCTCTAAATCTGTTCCGCTGTCACCAGGGGTAAGTCACTGAGTGGCTTGGGCTCTAAAAAGACTCCTAGGAGTTAGATCCAGCCACAATCCTGCCAGGAACAAGCACAGTGTCTGCAGGAGCATTGTTTTTTATGGTATTAGAGCTTCCTTTACCCATATAGAGGCAGGCTTTTCCCTATAACCAGCCACTTTGTAAGATATTTTTCTCCCTAAATTTTTATTGTGAAATTTTTAACCAGTAACGTTTTTAAAAAGAAAATAACTTGTTTGGAAGATATTCATTTAAGAGGAAGTTTTCCCACTAATAAGCCAAATGTCTGCTCCTCAATGAAAACTGGCTTAGTGCAAGGTGGGTAGGCAGGAAATTTGTATTGCAGGGATGGCTATGGGGAGAAAATGACCACAAGGGGGCAGTAAAAGCCAGTGGATGATTGAGGAACTTAAAAAAATATTTATTGATTCTTAGAAAGAAAGAGGAAGGGAGAGAGGGAGACACTTATTAATGCATTTACTGGTTCTTTTTTGTTGACTTCAGAGAGGGAGAGGGAGAGAGAGACAGAAACATCAATGATGAGAGAGAATCATCAATCAGCTGCTTCCAGCATGCCCCCCTATAGGGATCCAGCCCACAACCTGGGCATGTGCCCTGACCAGGAATTGAACTGTGACCTCCTGGCTCATAGGTTCATACTCAACCACTGGACTACTCTGGCTGGACCATTGCTTGATTCTTGCATGTACCCTGACTTGGCCACAACCTTAGTTTATCTGAACGATGCTCCAATCAACTGAGCTACCCAGCCAAGGCTGATTGAGGAACTCGTGATGGAGGGAGTGGGAAGGAGTGGCTCTCGTACAGCACCTGGCCTCTCCAGAGGGTTCCCCTTACTTGTACAATGGGGACCCATGGGCATTTAACTTATATCATGGCACCTCTATAGCAAGAAGTCTCCTGGTCTGTATTTGGTTGGAGGAGGGAGAATGGGGGAAGAACAGGTATTACCAGGAAAGATGAGTCCACCCACCCCACCCCATCTTCCTCCCCTTTCCAGGAGGCCAGAGAGGCCTGGGCTCGGGTAGAGGATGGCCAGGATCTTTTGTTTTCAGATCTGAGCTCCTTCTCAAGAGCTGCCAGACTGTGCCAGAAGGTGTGGAATGAAAACATTTGGTGTATTTCAAGAGAAACTGCTGTGGTCCTTCAGGAGATTAAAAAAGGCAAGTGGCCCCACCTCTTGTGCCTGGTTTCCTGGGACGGATGGAAAAAGACAAGTGGATTCTGCACTCATGATACTACAGTCCTCTGGGTGGGTTTGGCTCCCGAAGGACTGGTGAAGCTGGCATGTGTAGAACTATTGTCTTCTGAAGTTCATGCTGTCTAGTACAGATCTCCTGCAGGAGGGCTGCTGGCATCACCACAGAGCTGAACTGTGCTCTGAGAGCTGGAGCTCTATCCTGCATGGAGGGTGGGGGAGGCTTCCTGCCTCCCTGCTTCTCTCCCTCCCTGTTTCCCTCCCTCCCTTTTCCTCTCCCTTTTTTCTCTTCTTCCTGGGAAATTTCACATGTAGGTAAAAATAGAAGGAAGAGAACAATGAGCCCCTTGTATCTACCAGCCAGCTACAATGAGTATCTCCTGACCACTCTTGTTTAATCTCTATCCACTCCCCTCAACTCCCACCACTGGATTATTTTAGAGCAAATCTTAGACATTATAAGATTTTATCCATAAATATTTTAGGCTGTATCAAAATGAGAAGCAGCATGCCTTTATTTGAGATCAGAGAATAGCTATTTGGGAAGGAGAAATTTTTTGAAGCCCAAACACAATGCCATTATCACACCTTGCCATCTCCTAATACTCAATCCTTACTCATATTTTCCTGATTTTATCAGGAATCTGTTCTAGTTGATTGGTTTGAATCAGGATCCACCTGAAGTCCACACTCTGCATTTGGTAGATGTGTCTTTAGATCGCTTTTAATCTACAGGGACCTTCTTGGGACTTTGTAAGCCTGGGAGAGCCTTAGATGATATGGAAGGGGGTAGGGCTCCCTGCCTCTCAGGGTAATATTAGAGTCCCTCCAGGTGCTGGTACTGTCCTAATTTAATTTGGAAAAAGAAGGGAGATTTCTATTTCTTGCATCCTGAGCATAGATAATCTCATTGAAGTATCACAACAAACCCATAAGATAACAGTTATGCCTAATTTACAGATGAAGAACAAGGGAGGCTTTCCAAGTAAGTAGAAGTGACTATTTAATCAGAAAGTTTCACCTTGTTTCTCTTCAGCATTTCTGTTTGCCCTGGGACAAGAAACAGGGGCAGCTGCTACCACTGAGAGCACAGGGCCCTCTTGCTAGTCGATTCCATCTGGGGAACTTCTGAGAATGAAAAGGAGGGCTAGTTACAAAGACAGCAGGCATAAATTGCACGTGTACTCGCCTGCATGAAATTCCCAGTTACTCCACATCCTTACCAACACAGCATGTGCATTTTCATTACTCATAACTACCACAGATATCTATGGTCTTCTTTTTGGTCCCATTACAATTTTTTATTAAAATACTTTATATGTCATAAATATGACACATATACATGTGCATATAAGGTATGAAAAATAATAGAATGATTCCTTATATGTCAAGCGTCTGCTTAAGAAATAGAAAACTAAGAAAATCTTTAAGGCCCCCTGTCGACCTCTCCCCAAATGCATCCTGTCCTTCCTCACCCCCATGGTAACCCTGCCCTGAAATTTTTTTAAAATTTAATCTTATTGTTTAAAGACCCTGAATTTTAAAATATATTTTTTTTTATTTATTTCAGAGAGGAAGAGACAGAAATATCAATGATGATAGAGAATCATTGATCAGCTGCCTCCTGCACACCTCACACTGGGAACTGAGCCTGCAACCTGGGAATCGTGATCTCCTGGTTCATACCACTGAGCCTCTCTGGCTGGGCTATTGCTTCTAATGCTCCACAGTGGATTCTAGTGAGTGGCCAGGGTTAGGACCACTGGATGGCGAACCTGTAGATCCCAGATCATACTTGAATTTGTTCTCCTTAGACATAGCTCATTTTCTTAATGTATTATTTAATTTAAAACTACATTTTGCTTTTGCCCACGTCTTGTCATCAACTTTCCTTTGCCAGCAGGAAGCAGCAGAAAGAAAGGGGCCATATAGTAGGAAACAGAACCTGGAACAGTTAAGTGTTGGAACACAGCGCCAGTTCTCTGGAGGTATCCAGTGCCACGACAGAGCCCAGAAATCAAGCATTTCTTTCTCTGCTGTTGTAGGTGGATTTTTCCCCCCTTTAATATATTTTTATTGATTTCAGAGAGGAAGGGAGAGGGAGAGATAGAGACATCAATGATGAGAGAGATCACTGATTGGCTGCCTCCTGCATGCCTCCTACTGGGGGTCAAGCCCACAACCCAGGCATATGCCCTTGACTGGAATGGAAGTGGGGACCCTTCAGTCTGCAGGCTGACACTCTATCCACTGAGCCAAACCAGCTAGGGCTTTTGTGCTTTTTGAAAATCTAAAACACTACAACATTATAGGGAGCACAATCTGGCTAATAGCAGTTAATTTTAAGTCAGTGAATTCAAGGTCTGAGGCCAAGTCCCTGATGTGTAGATGTGGGAATGCCTGTGTCTTTCTGCAAGGCCCTCCAAGTCCTCAGCAAGCCCCAGTGCACTTTTAGGAGGGAATGTTAAGTAATGAGGCAATATGACTCTCTGAATCACAGTAAAGATGGCGTCACTCACTGTTTTAAAGCCTGTAAATGGTAATAAAAGCTTTTACTTATTGGGTACTCCCTATGTGTCAGATACCATACACTACCAGATATGTACAGTACCTTGTTTATTCTCAGCAACCATACAAGGTAGGCAGGTATGAAAAGTTCTACCTTAGAGATGTGGACACTGAGGCTCAGAGAGGTTCAGCGACTTGCCTGAGGTTGCAGTGAATTAGTGGTGGAGGTGGGATTACTACCTCCTCTGGCTGAGGCCAAAGTTCCAGTTCCACTACCCTGGCTGATCCAACCCCAGGAATTTCCCTTCTTCCAGATAAGTCTCATTGGCCCTTCAGTTTCTGCCTGCCCACATTCCTGCCTTGGCTTCATTTCTATGAAAAGCAACATGATTTCATTTTATGCTGAGCCTTCTGCAGCAGCAGAAAGTGAGAGGTGGATGTGACAATGTGTTAGGAAGTCTGTGTTTTCCCATTTTGGGCTGAGATTCTAGGCCACTGCACAGAAAGGGCAATTCTGCAGCCTCTGGTGTTGCCAGCTCTAAGGGTAAGAGAGAACATTCCCTGGGGTGGGGCCACTACTTCTGAACCTCTTTCTCACTCCAATTTCTAGGGAGCAGAACAGACTCTCTCCTGAGTTGTAGTCCCCAGGACCGCGAGGCCTAAAAGCCCAGTGATGAGGACGTGGGGTGGGTCCTACAGCTGTGAGGGAGGAAAAGTCACCTCAGGAAGCAGGTCAGCCCCCAAAGCACTTTGGACTTTCCATCCCCTTAAAATTCAGAATTTCCACAGCGTGTGCCCCTGACTTCAGGTCCACTAGGAAATGAGCATCTCTGAGTCTAGGCCTCTCCTGTCTGGCAAAGGGCTTTCAGTGAGTGCTCAGAGGGAAGGAAACGGCTGCTCTGTGCTCATTAGGAAAAGGGAAGCAGGGCCGCCCACAGCATGTGCTGCTCTTTAGGGGACTTCGTGGATTGTTCTAAAAAAGGAAATTGGTGCAAATGAGCTTAAATGAAGCAGAATTAAAGTTGGCAGGTAGTGTAGCAGCTGCTGGCAGACAGGTAAACAAGATGGAAAGGGCAAGTGAACAAAGAAGATGAAGTCAGGTGTGGGGAAGAGGTGGCCCCGGGTCTTCAGGACAGGACAGGAGAGCAAAACATCAGCCTTAGGGCAGAGAAGGCCTGGGCAACAGCAGCTGGTGCTGTGGGCTGCAACCTGCCACCTGGGAATTTCAATTCAATCAATTCCATGAAAACTGAGTGCCTATGAGGCAGCAGGCCCAGTGCTAGGAGCTGAGGACATAGCAATGAACAAGATACACAGGTCCTGCGCTCAGGGGGCTGATGTTCTAGTGAGATGAAGGAACAGGGGAGAGAAAATAAATAAGATTTCAGTTAATGATGATAGCTGTGAGAGCAATAAAAAGGGATGATGTATGTGTGAGTTTGTGTGTGAACTCTTAGGAATGGGTAGTCAGGAAGGCCTCTATGAAGGAGCGGACAAGGGGACACTGCAGGTAGTCATTAAGGAAAAACACCTTCTACATCCCTTCCTTAGGAAGGAAATACTCGGTGCTGCACTATCAGACAACAAATAGTTACCTTTTCCATTTACTTCTTTCTGGTCCAATATCATAGCCTGAGGAGTCCTCAACTCAACCTTACTTGTGGGTGAGGGGGCATAGCTCAGACAGATGCAGTAGCAGAGGAAATTCTCAACTGTCAGCCTGAAGGGAAGGGCAAGATTCTATCATCACCTGAGCAATTGCTATGCTGCTCATATATAACTTATCTTAAAAAATTGTTTTTCCTTTGGGAATATTTGAGATCTATAGAAAAATTATGAAGATATTACAGAAAATTTCTGTATAGCCTTTACCCGGCTTTCCCTATGGTTAATATCTTACCTAACTATAGTGCATTGGTCAAAACTAAGAAATTGACAGTGGTGTCCTGGCAGAATAGCTCAGTTGATTAGAGTGTTGTCTCAATACACTAAAGTTGTGGGTTCAGAAAGGTCTCTCCCTGCTCAAAAATTTCCCCGTGCTTGAAAACACTGAACCCAGAGAATACAGTATAGGTTGCTCAATGTGGCAAACACAGATCCTCATGGTCCACCCAACCTTCCCTCTGCTGCCACCACCTCCCCCCGCCCCACACACACACTCCTGCACTGTATTGGCAAACCAGGGACACCCAGAGCTCCTTCCAGGTCCCTGAACATAACATGCTCTCTTCATCTCTCTATCTTGCACATGATCCCTCCAGAACTCTTCCCATCCGACAGCAAACTGACTCCACCAGCAAGCCCACCCCTCCTGGAGACCTTCCCCAAGCACCTTGTACATTCCTCAGGCACAGTGTCACGCTCTTGGTCCCACTGATGCTCCAAGGGACCTACCCAGCAGCCAAATCCCCACCTTAATCCAGCAGAGGAAGCATGGGGCAGACACTTTGTGTCTCACCCATGGCCCTGGTTTCCTCTCAGAGGTGGGAGGGACATCAAACCATGTTGGCTAGCCCTCCCCATCTAGAGAGAGGAGGAACAGTCTGGAGGATAAGGAACATCTGTGCATGGGACCAGCTGTGCAGGCCAGGAGTGAAGGAATCTGCTCTAAGGCCAAGTTCCACTAGGTACCAACTCTTATACCTTGGGCAAGCTACTTAGCTCTCTGTGCTTCACCATCCTCAGCTACAAGGCAGATTAATCAATAAGACCTAGCATGTTGTACTTGGTGAATGCTCAGCAGGTGCCAGTTCATCCTGGATTCATTTCATCCACATCTGGCCAGCAAGACAGGGATGTTAGCTCCACTCCACAGAGGAGGCAACCAAGGCACTGAGGAAGCAGTAGAGCTGCCTGCTTCTTCCCCCTGCAAACCATTGCTCAGCTCCCTCCCACTCTCCTGGAGGTGGCAGCAGCAGCCATAGTGGAGTGTGGGGCCCCAGGTCGGAGTTGTGCCCCAGCCCAGGCTGAGTGAGCTGATTCTGCTTTTCTTCTGCTCATTCTACATCCTTGGTGCAGGTATAAAGGAACACCCACATTTTGTGAGGTCTTGCTATGTGCCAGATGAGTACAGAGCTGAGGGCTATGATACCACATCCATTCCCACCAGCTCCAAGAGGTTGGAGTTTTGCCTCCACATTACTTAAGTCCAGGATGATTTAGCCAGGGTTGCCCAGGAGACTGGCATACAGAAAACACACTATTCCCTCTCCTGGACCTCAAGTTGAGTAAGTCCTGCTCACCACCCTTGCACTGTAATTGCAGCCTGGGTGCCCCTCACTGTGGGGCTGAATCACTGGTTAAGACCAATTTAGGATCACAAGGACCCTCTGTTATACACGTGAACAGTTACATGGAGCCTGAAGCTTCTCTCTGCTCATCTTTGCTCAAGTCTCTTGGCTTATGCTTAGGTTGTACAGTGTACAACCCTCACAACTGCACACAGCAGCTCAGAGGAGGAGTCTTTTTGGAGCAGAGCTATTGAAACCGCCCTCCTGAACTCTAGGACCTCCATCTCGTCCTCCAGCATTCCAGGTGTCCTACTGTTAAACTAGCCTCAACTGTCCCAGTCTCCTCGGACTTCTGCCGCCAATCTTTGGCAGTCCATTGCCTTAAAGAAGTGATCTACTTTGCAGGGCCCGTGGCCTCCCACTCTCTCGTTGGCCCCAGGCTTCCCTCCAAGATCACTCCCCAATTCCATAGTCTCCTAAGCTCCCCTCCTTCACCTCTTCTTGGCATTGGGTGATCGCTTGTGCTGTGGGAACACCCCAGGGATTCTCCTACTTCTCATCTTCTTCCTCTGGCGTCAGAAACACGGCCCTCACTCCCTCAAGCCATGACTGAGCCACTGCCGACACATCCTGCCTGCCCTGAGTCCAGTCCTCTGGATCGGTCCATCTTAGTGAGGCAGGTGAAGTCCCCTTCCCAGAGTCAGAGCTCACTAGAGCCTGGCGGTGGTCACACTGCCCCGAGGGCAACAAGGCCTAGAGGGCTGTGGGCGGTAGCAGGAACCTTGTGTCTTTGGCTTCTCTCCCACCTGAGCTTCCCCTGGTCTTGCCATCCCCAGCCCTAACCCAACTCCTTGCCAGCTTATTACAAAGAGAGATGTCATCTTTTGTCCTATCCCCTTCCCTTCAGCCACAGTGACAAACTGGTGGTTCACAACACATTTTGTTTGGACTGCCATACTTTTTAAAAGTTTCAATTAGTTGCTATCATTTAATAATTAACCAATTTCACTTAAGAATCCAGACTTCTAGTTTCTTTTGAAAAATCAGAAGATCTGACAACACAGGCCCACATTCCTACATGGTGACAACCAGCTACAGCTGCTCTGTTGTTCCCTTTCTGTGGGGCTTGCTCTCTGGTTTCTGCACTTTAAGCCTCCCAATGGCCCTAGCCACTCATATCAGCAGCCTGGCCTCTAAACCATATCTCTGCATGAGGCGGTCCTGGAGGAAGGAACAAAGCCCGCAGGTCTCAGCATGCAAAGTAGGGCAGAGCAGGGCAAGCAGAGGCAGGGCGGAGAGTCCCGGTTGGGAGCCACATCCCAGCCTCTCTCCATCACTGTTTATTGCTAGCAGCATCCCAGGCGCCCTGTGTGTCTTGTCCTGGCTCAAGCCTGCCTCTGGGGGCCAGGCTGCTGTAAACACGTAGCCTGCAGACCACTCCACATCCTACTGGAGCTGGGCCCAGGGCCTGAGGTTTTGTCTAGGGCCTCAATAGCAGTGTGGCCTGTAGGTACAAGCCTCCTTACTGTCCAGCCAACTCAGCCAAATGTGCACCAGGGGGTAGCAGCCTTGTCACAGTCCAACATGATGTTGAGAACAGTGCACGGGGCCCCACCCACAGACAGGGCTGTGCGAGCATCCACACGGTACTTCACAGTGTTCAGACCTCCCTCCCGGTCCACCTTGAATTGTTCCTGGGAAGGAAAAGGGGAGAGAGCATATACTCAGGGCTTTGTGGGTGCCAGCTGTATATTGATGCCGATGACCTCATCATCAGAGGTTCTGTGTCCCCATTGAAGAGAGGAGTGATGCTCACAGCCGTGAAGGCTCGCCCACAGCTGTATGCCCCAGTAAGCAGGAGAGCAGGGGTTTTCAGTTGACTAGTATGGCTCCTAGAGAAGAGCCATTTGAGGGATGGAAACTCTTGGGTTGCAGGTCTGCCTGGGATTCTGGCACCTTCAGCTGAGTCCCCTCCACCCAGCCTGCGTGGGGGTCATCTGATCCAGGTCCCAGGTCCCATAGCAACCACCAACCAGGGAAGGGTACGCAAACAAAATGCCATCGACTGGGCTGGGCCAAAAAAGGAGTGGATAGGGCCATTTGAACCCAAGTAGAACTTGGTGAAATGCTTGGGCCTGCTGGCTCCCCCATGTCATCGCCTATCCATGCCTGATCAGGGAACCAGTCAGCACCTGTTTTTGAGCTGCAATGCGCTTCTGGTCCCTCTTCCGCCAGGCTGGGTCATGCAGGTGGCGAAATGTCTTGTATCCAGTTTTGATTCCCGAGGGGCGGAATAGCTAAGGAGGCCAAAGGAAGTTAGGTTAGGCTGCCCCTCCTGGAGCCCTGGCCCTCGCCACTAGTCCTCTGGGGTCCCACTGCCTGCCACAGGCCACAGGCAAGGGCCTGTATTCCCATTATGCAGAAGAGGTGTGCTAAGTTGGGGGCAGGACTAGGATCAGAACCAGCTGAGGATCTCCAAGCTGAGGGCAGAGAAGGGAGCCTCAGGGCGGCCACGATGGCTGAAGTGGTGGTAGGGGACCTGGGGGTGTTACCTGGAGCCCAGCTCCTTTGATGCGCCGGTAGAATTCATCGTCCTCACGGCCCCAGCCCCAGAAGCGGTTGGACATCCCGTTGCACTAACACAGAGACAGACAGCATCACTCACCTCATCCACCCAGTGTGCTCTTTGGTCTCTTACCTCTCAGAAGTACCCAGCCTCCTTTCCTCCTCCCCTGGAAGTTTGGAGCGGACACCGATGCTCAAGCTTCCCACAACCTCTGCAGTATTGGGGGGACAGTCAG
Organism: Myotis yumanensis; assembly: GCF_028538775.1. Lineage (NCBI taxonomy): Eukaryota > Metazoa > Chordata > Mammalia > Chiroptera > Vespertilionidae > Myotis > Myotis yumanensis. The sequence continues at coordinate 38,468,567 of NW_027223756.1, read as the reverse complement.
CACATCCCAGTCCCTGTGCCTGGAACTTGTGTGAGATGATTTGTTTCCCCAAAATATCTGACTGGCAGGAGGGCACCACTCTGGGTGGCTGGTAAAGGGCAGAAGTACCAATTCCTGCTTGCCCCTCCCCATTTCTTCTGGGCTCAGCCCTGGCTTCTTCCTCTGTGTGGGAGAGGAACAGTTGGGCTCTATGGCAGATACCAATTTTCGCTACCAGATTAGGGACTTCATTTACATAAAGCTGGCTTTAGTCTTGTGAGGAGCAGGAGACCCAGGTCTAAACTACTCAGTTCTTCTCCTCCCCGCCCCCCCTTCCGCCACAGTGACTAACTCAGGAATGGGCCCAGGACACAAGTCAGGCCAATCAAGAACCTGTGCGGTATGGCTCGGGAACTCCTGTCTGGCTGTTGGAGAGGGAGCTCCCTCTTCCAGTGGACTTGGGCCTAGACAGATACAGATTGCAACTACAACCACCAGCCCTCACTCTGAGTATCTGGAAAGAAATCCTGCCTAAAGAAGGCAGAAATGAGAGAAATGAGGAGAGAGAAATGGCGCCCTAGTGACACTGTCTGAGAGGCTGGGCAAGCCACACAGGAAGCAACACCCTCCTCTCAGCCGCAACCAGACTTATCTATTTTAAGACCCAGTGAACCCAACTTTTATGAAGCCAACTTTCACGGGCTTTCTGTGCTGAGCCTGAATCCTCCCTAACCAACCTGCTTGCTCCTGCTCCTCTCTTCTGTCCTGGGTTCCCTGCTGGGGCCCAGAACTGCCCTCCTCCTGTCAGTGCCCCCACCCAGTGGGAGCTCCCTGGCTCAGCAGAACAGGCTGGCTGGGCCTCACCAGCTGGTAGTGCTGCTTGGAGAGCAGCAGGATGCCGCCGACATAAGTCTTGTAGTGGTAGAGCGGGTGGAGCTCTGGGGAGGCCACGTGGAAGGGCCCTGCCTCAGGGAAGCCATAGTCCAGCTCCTCGTTGAGAGGGAGCAGGTCCACGTCGTGCATGGCGATGTAGTCTGTGCTGTTGCTGCTCTCCAGGAAGCCCACATTGATGAGTGCCGCCCGGTTGAACCTGTACAGAACGGCCAAGGCTGGGCAGGGTACGGGCAGCGAGCTGGCTCTCCCCCAGACTCTGCAGGAGAGCCCATCCTCTACACCACCCACCCTGGGGCCTATGCTGCCCTCCAGGCCGACACTGATTTCACTGTGAAGCTATCCAGCTTCACATCTGCTCCTCCATTCATCGCCCAAATGTTTACTGAGCACCTACTATGTGCCAGAAACTGTTGAGAGCATAGGATTTAACAGTGAGAAATCAAAGCCCTGCCCTCAAGGAGTTGATATTTGAATAACAGGAGACAAAAATAAACAAATAAATACTTAAAAAGCCAGAGAGTGCTGTGGAGAAAAGTAAAGCAGGAGGTCAAAGCATGAGGCAGCTGTTCTTTTAGACAGGTGGTCAGGGTAACAGGGTGAAGGGTGAGTAGCAACCTGAAGGCTGGAGGGAATGAGCCCTATGGAAATCAGGGGGAGGGGGCTCTGGGCAGAGGAGAGAGTGCCTACCAAGGCCTAGGCACCAATGTGGCCAGGCAGTGAGTGAGTGGGGCATAGAGGATGAGGTCAGAAGGTGATGGGCCCCTGATGGGCTTAGGCTTTGGCCGTGAAGAGATGGGGAGCCACTGTAGGGCTTAGAGCAGAGGCATGACACACGGTGACTTAGGGTGCAACAGGATCACTCTAGTTGGGGTGTTGAGAAGAGACTGGAGGACCGAGGTGGACGCAGAGAGGTGAGTTGAGAGGCCATTACAATAATTTAGGCAAAAGATGATGGTGATTTAGCTCAGGGAGGTGGCAGTGAAGATGGTGAGAAGTGGGCAGATTCTAGATGGATTCTGCTGACGAACTGGATGTCTCATGTGAGGCAGAAAGAAAAGTGGAGAACGATTCCAAGGCTTTTTGGGTTGAGTAACTGGAAGCACGGAGTTGGCATTTCCTGGTGGGGGAGGAGGCAGGGGAAGCTGGTCTGGGGCAGGTGGGAAAGCAGGAATTCAGCTTTGATCAAGTTAAGCTTGAGGTGCTTCTGAGACCAGCAAATGGAGAGCTGTGCAAGTAGATGGATGTGCAGGTCTGGAGTTCAGGAGAGAAGTCTAGGCTGGGAGTACAGCCCCTGGAATCGCCAGAGTAGAGATGGGACCTAATGCTCTGAACCTGGATGAGATCCCCCAGGGAGTGACTGTAGCCAGCAAGGAGACACTCAGGAGCACTGAGACCGAGACCAGGGAGCTGAGGCAGAACCTGGAAAGGAGGGGAGGACAGCCAGTGAGAAAGGAGGAGACTCAGAGAGGGCTGCCCCGGAAGTCAGACAGAGGTGTTTGAGGAAGGAAGAAGTAATCCATTTGGCAAATGCTGCCGAGAAGTCTACAGGATGAAGGATGATTAGCAAGGTTCATTAGTGATGTCAGTGAAAGCTGTTTTAGCAATGAGGGGATAAATGGGAGGAGTTTTGCTATAAAGGGGAGCAGAGAAATGAGGTGGTAGCTGTGGGAGATGTGCAATTTTGTATGCTGATGCAAATGACCCAGAAAGGAAGAAAAACTTGATCATGTAGGACAGAAAAGGGCCCACAGCTGGAGTGATGTCCTTGAGTAGGAGACGAGAAAGGGAGCTAGTGCCAGTGGAAGAGCTGGCCCCAGTAGAGCTGGGACAAGGCATCAAAAGCAACCGTGCACAGAAGCTGGTCCACAGGGCCAGGGGTTGGGGACTTGCACAAGTTTGTTTCCAGTTGGTTCTGTTTTCTCAAAAAGAAAGCAAAGTTGGGGGAGGATGGGTGAGGAGGGGGGAAAGGCAGAAGACTAGAGGAATTCGAGGCTTTCAGGCAGGGCTGAGGAGCTTCCTGGGTCAGGGCTCAAAGTCTCCAGTCACATCAGCTGCCCAGGAGCAGGTGTGAACGAAACAGTCAGGTTTCACCAGGCAGAAGTTGTGCCAGGCAGAAAGGGGCAAGGGAACTGAGATATGTGCAGGGGAGTGATTTTAACAATGAGCCATGGAATCCAAGTTAGGTCAGGAGAAAGTGAGGACAAGGAGAGTGAACAGTGAAAATTGGGAGCATCGGCAGGCTCCCTCTGGAGCACACTCACCTTTCTTCCCTCTCAGGTGTGCATCTTTACTTTTCTCTCCTGAACTCTAAGAATCCCATGAGACTTGCAACCAGAGGAGCAATGGCAGCGGCAGCTCATCCCTGGCTTACACCCTGGACTGTCTCCAAGGCCCCCTTTTCTCTGACTTTTCAGTGAGATAACCAACCTTGCCTTGGCTCACTTCTTTCCTATAATGTTTCTAGAGAGCCAAGCAGATCACCACCAAGGCTATCTCCTGTTGCTTCTCCTGTCCTAGACTTCATCGAGCTAAAAACAGCCCTGCCTTGGCCCACTTCTTTCACTGTAACTTTTTTGCTGTTAATCCTCACCAGAGGATATTTTTTCCATTGATTCCTAGAGAGAGTGGAAGGGGAGAGAGAGAGAGAGAGACATTGATTGGTTGCCTCCTATCTGTGCTCCGACTGGGACCAGGGATTGAACCTGCAATTGTGGTACGTGCCCCTGACCATGAATCGAACCCAAGACCCTTTGGTCTGCAGGCCGACACTCTAACCACTGAGAAAAACTGGCCAGGACTTTCACTGTGACTTTACTTCTCAGTGAATTCACACAGCCCAGCGTGGCCCACTTCTTTCCTGTAACGGTTCTAGAGAGCCAAAGCAGAGCACTTCGTTGGCACTCTCTCTCTCTCTCCTGTTGTTTCCTCTACCCTAAGCCCTTCCTTTGTTTCACTGTCCCCTGCTTTAATAAAGGTATTCTCAAAATAAAAAAAGAAAATTGGGGGTGGTGGACACATGGTCCTATATACATATTTTGTAAATTAATAATCCAAACATGTAACCTATATGTTCATGTAGACTAATGTCATCCCAATAAAGTTAAAAAGGAAGGAAGAAAGGAAGGAAGGAAGGAAGGAAGGAAGGAAGGAAGGAAGGAAGGAAGGAAGTTAGTTAGTTAGTTGGGAGCATCCTGGACTACAGGGCCTGGTGGGGTCCAAGAACTGTTGGGAGTTTCCAGAGGGAGGGAATTGGAAGGAAAGGTGGGGTGGAGTGTGAGATGCTTCGATTGTGATTATGGAGAAAAGATTTTGGTAAGTGCAAAGATTTCAGGATAATGCCAGACTGTGAACAACTTTAAAGCCATTGTATTGACACTCCCTTCGCCTAATCCTTACCACCAATCCCCTGGCAAGCCCTGTCTGTGCTTCCTCCATTCCTTCTACATGCTGGCCAAGTCCCCATCATCTCAGACAACTGCAGTGACCACCCACAGCTGTCCCTGTTCCTCCTCTTGTCTGGTATAATCTACTCCAAGTACAGCACCCCCATTTTAAAATGGAAATCAGATCAGGGCCTTCCCCAGCCCCAAACTTTCCCCAAAGATTTCTGTCACCCCCAGTGAGAAGGGTCCCATCTCCCTCCCTCCTGCCACTGACCCAGGTGCCCTTCACAGGTCTGAGGCCCACCAGCATTGGGCTGCTGCCAGGAAAGGGAGCAGGCCTTGAAAGGCCTGGACAAGGTGAGGCTCCTGGAGAGGGGGAGCAGGGTCAGGTAGTTCCTACCTGAAATGATCCACCTGGTTGAGCACGTAGATGTGGTGTGGGATCTTCTTCCTGATCAGGAAGCGATGCATGTGGGGTACAAAGACCAGGAGCTCCTCAAAGCGTTCTCGGAAGGGCACCAGCACTGCCAGGCGGTGGGGGCCCCATGATGGATCTTCTTCCCAGTGCTCAGGGGGCGGCTCTGGGGGACAGGCCCGGGGTGGACCTGGGGTCTCCTGGCCTTGTCCCTTGGCTGCCCAGGCCATGTCACCGGAGCAGCTGAGCTGCAGCCAGAGCAGGGAGAGGAAGCCCAATAAGAGACAGGCAACGAAGAGGTGGAAGACGGAGCATTTCCGGGGAAGGCTGCTGGGAAGCAGCCTGGACCTGGGACAAGAGCAGGGATGGTCAGAAGGGCAGGTCTGGTCTCGGACTCTGTCACAGACCCCTTCTCTGGCTTCCCCACAAGTAGGGCTGGTCTGCCTAAGCACCTGTGAATTAGTGCAGAAGCAACTTTAATGCTTTTGTTCATGCTGCTACCATGTGTCAGAATACAGCCCATGCCCCCACCTCCAGAAAGCCCTCCAACCACTCCTGGTCGCAGAGCTGCCCATTCCTTGATGGTTTCTTATTTTCTGTGAATGAGCCCTGGCCAGACCATGAAGGCTGGGATGAGGCTCCTTGTATCTTGTACTTGCCCCTCTCCAGGACAGGGGTTCCCGTCCTGAGCTGATGGCAGGAGCCTGGACTTAGAGATCTCACCCATTGCCTTCCACACCGTGCATGTTCACCACCTGCTGAAACGTTGGCTTCATCCTGCTTCTCACACCAGAAAGCTCCCCAAGATCTGGGTCTGTGCTGGCATCAATCCCCAGGGAAAAACCCCAATGTTATTTTCGGAAGATCAGGCCTGCCCCCAAACCAATGCAAGCCCCAAACTGACAGTGGCAGTTCACTGAACAAGTCTCAAAGCTTCAGTCTAACAGGCAGCCCATGCGACAAGAGCTGAGAGATGGAGTAGGGAAAGAAAGATTGGGGCTTGGGCTAGCACCCAGGCTCATTTCAGAAACTGGGAAGACAGCTGGTATCTTTAAACACTGCGGTAGTGCTGAGAGAAACTGGCCTTTAGGTTAGAAAGTACAAAAAAACAAGTGTAATTCACCTGATTCTTTTGCCTCTCTCTCTCTCTCTCTCGAAGTTCCTGGGGGTAGTGAAGGAGGAGCTGGGGAATCCAAGAAAAGGGAGGCTTCCTCTGCAGGACTCCCCATGAAGTAATCAGCAAAGCAACCTGTCTATAACCTCTATGAGTCACCAAGTAGCTACCAGGCTTATAGATTCTACTTCCTAAGTGTCCCTTGACCCTTCCTCACCTACTGCCTCTCTTCTGTGCTCTGGTCTCATTGGTCCTTGCCCAGCTCAGACCTCTTCAATCTCATGGATGATCCTCTTCTGTTTACAAGAAAAAGACCAAATTCCTTGGTCTGACAGTCAAACCCGTGACCTGGCCCCATCTCGTTGCCCCTTACCACTCATCCAATGCTATAATTTGGCCCACTCTGAGCTCCTCTGCTCACCATATTCCTTCCTGCTCCAGCCCTCACACAGCCTGATGCTTCTGCCTGAAATGCCCTTCCTATTTTATCTGTCTGAAAGCCCCTCACTGATCCTTCAGGGCCAAACTCCAATGTCATGGCCAGCACTGCTCATCTTCGCACGTATACAAACTGAGATACATGCACCTTCTGTGCTTCCATGGCATCTGGTACTTCACCCTTTGGAGTACTTAGAGGTTTGTAATCCCCCAAGTCCCTGCTTGTCTTCCCCATTAATAATCAGGCTCCTGTCTGTGGCTGCTGCACCAGACACACAGCAGAGGGCATGCGAAGTGAGCTACAGGAAGGGTTCAAGCAGCCAGGGCGTGCTTTAAGTTATGCAGTTAGAGCCACACCAAGTCCTGCCTCTCTATAGTGGCACAATTGCCAACCAGAAAGCCAGCAGTCCTGAAGCCAGGTCCCACACACAGCAGAGAGATGGCTGGGTAGGACACCCTCACAGGGGGCTTCTGACTTACCCCCCATTGTCCTGTGGTGGGGGTTTCCGATGGGGAGCAGAACCCAATCCTGCCAGTGGCCTGGGAAGGCTGGAGTCTCTACTGATTCTCCCTCTGAGCTCTTTCTGGGGGTGGGGTGGAGACCGGGGAGGTGGACATGGGGAACTATCCCACCTTCAGGGGAAGAAGCAATGACCATCACCCAGGGTATGGCACGAATTGGGCATTCCATGCACTTTCACATACTGTTTCCTTCGTCTAACTTTCCCTTCCTTCCTACCAGCATCACATCCCCTTGGGTACTCTCATCCAGAGCTGTTAAAAGTCTAAACTGCTGAACAACTTAATTCAGAGCCGAATCCCAATTCCTTGGGACAGTGGACAACACTGAGAAGTTGCCCTGATGCCACATGATGGCAAACTCCAGATCTGTAGTCCCATTGGCTCCCAGGCCCGGGCCACCCTGCTCTGAGGGGCAAACCAGATGAGGTTTTTTCTCCTTCTTCAGTCTGTGCCCAAGACTAGGAAAGAGAAGTTTCAAACCGAGGTAGGCTGGCTCCACAGCCAGCACTCTTCATTGCTACATTAGCCTGCATCTGTTGCATGGACCTTTGTACCCCTGTGTCAAAAGCGAGAAGAGACATCAGTAACTTTTTCTGAAAACACAGTGTTTGTCCAAAGGTTTATGAAAAGGGATCAGGAAATGAAAATTTTCCTCCACTACCTTTCCTTTCTTCTCTCACCCAAATCGTAGTGATACAAGCTTTGAATACTCAAATGCTCTGACAACAGCACCTCCAAATGGCAAGGGTAAGTGGAAGATACCTCCTCTGTGCCAGGCACAGTATCAAGGATTTTACGTTTGTCTCCTTCAGTCCTTATATAGCTCTCTTCCCAGTTTCTAAGATGGAAAAGCTGAAGTCGGAAAGATTAAGTGATATGTTTCTGGTCACATGGCGATTAAAGAGGATTTCTGCCCAGGGCTGACTGCACAGTTCTGGCTTTCTTTCTATTATAGTCCTGTCTTCTTACTTCAACACCAACTCTGAAAAATCCCCAAGGATAAAGAGTTGTACCCACTATATCCCAGAACCATTTGGCACATGTGGCCAAGTTAAGAGATCTAAAGGGAACGAGGTGTCCTTCGCTGGGTCTTTACCAAGACTCACTACGTGTTCTAGGTGAGAAGAGTTTTGGGGGCACATCTCAAGATTGAAGTATCCTCCCAAATGTAGACTACTAAAAAGCTCCACCTCCCCGATTCTGCTTTTTAAAAAAATACATTTTATTGATTCTTCACAGAGTGGAAGGGAGAGGGATAGAGAGTCAGAAACATCAATCAGCTGCCTCCTGCACACCCCCTACCGGGGATGTGCCCACAACCAAGGTACATGCCCTTGACTGGAATCGAACCCGGGACCCTTCAGTCCACAGGCCGACGCTCTATCCACTGAGCCAAACTGGTCAGGGCCCGGTTCTGCTTCAGTGGTAAACATTAGCTAAGCCCTGGGCCAGGCCATACCTAACCCCGGGCAGCCTCTGTGCAAGTGCGGCTGCAGGGGGTGAACCAGCGCTGAGGGAGGAGGCCCACTAGCCGGGCAGCTGGGCAGAGCTGCTGTTCGGCGCGTTCGCTTGGGTGGCCCAGAAAGGAAGGGGAAGCTCGAAGGAGGGAGGGTCTCCATTACATGGAGGTGATGGGGAGGTGGAAACAGAGAAATGGAACACAGACTCCTAGACCAGGGACAGAAAGACAGAGATCCATTCAGAGAGGTCAACGGAGTCACTGACCAGCACTCAGATAGGGAGGGGCCAGAGGAGAAACTCCTAAGAGAACACGACTTGCAAAGAGAGAACCAGGAACTCACAAAGGGAAGTCAGCGGAGAAACAGACCCACGGGTGACGGAGCCCTGCAGAGTGACAGAGACTGGAGGACACAGAGACCCACATGGAGACAGACACGCACTCCCGTGACCCAGTGACCCACGATGAGAACCACAGACCCTCAGAGAGCCCCGCAGAGACGAGTCGCGACGGCCTCCGGCTCCTAGATTCCGCCCCGCGGCCGGTAAAGATCGGCACCCGGAGGACAGGGCCCGGGGCAGCCGCCGCTCACCTGCCGTCCTCCCAGGGCAGCTGCGCCGCTTTCCTCCGGGAGGGGAACATCGTGGGGGGAGGCGGCCGCGCATGGGGCTCGAGCTCCCAGCCGGGCGGGCCGGCCTCCTCGGCCTACGCGGCACCTCCGCCTCCCGCCCCGCCCCTACCCGTCGCCCAGCCCCTCGGTCCTGCGGGTCCTCCGCTCCGGCCGCGCCGTCTGCTCCCCGGAGCTGTGGCGTCAAAGGTTCCGCCTGTGGAGAAACACGCGAGCACGGCTACCGCTGGACTGCTAACTGCCCCCGCTTCCTAACATCCCGAGAAACTGAGGCCCCAGAGGGGGCTCAAGTCACTGGGTTGGGGCAGGACTTTCAAACCGGCGCCCTGGGGTCATTTGCATCTTCCTCCTCTTCTCAAGGGAAGGCGAGGAGCGTCTGGGCCTCCTGGCTGTCAACTCAGGTGCATTCCTCCTCTGCAACAAGCTTGGAGGACCGCAAAGCCAAGCTCAGGGCTTAGTCTTGCGTTCAAGAGATACCCCATGGAGTTAGGAGCCAGGCACTACAGACAGATGGACTGGATTCGAAACTTGACTGACAATTCAGCTATGTGTGGGGGCAAAACAATCTCTGTTCCCTCTCCTAAGTATACGTATATACTGTGCCTGATCTACATGATTGCTGTGAGGACTAAAGGAAAAAATAAACTTGGTAGAGAGATGGACACAATAGATTTAGATTTAGTTGTCTCTTTGGGCTTCTCTTGGCGGTGACAGTTTCTCAGACTTTCATAGAGGGGATCAGAAAAAGGACATAGGTAACAAGTCAGGAAATCTGCATCAAGTATGGATTTTAGTTAAAAATGACGTATTACTAGATTCATTAATATTTTATAAAATTGTTTTTTATTGATTTCTGAGAGGAGATATAAACATTGATGAGAGAGAAGCATCTATGGCTACTACCTCCTGCATGCCCCCTACTGGGGATCAGCCTGCAACCTTGGCATGTGCTCTGACCGGGAATCAAACTATGACTTCCTGGTTCATGGGACAACGCTCTAACAACTGAGTCACTGGCCTGGCTACATTCATTAATTTCTAACAAATGTACCACACTAATACATGACGTTAATAATAGGGGAAACTCCCTGATTGGGTTACAGGCGCGATCCTCAGTAGGGGGCATGCAAGAGGCAGCTGATTCCATGCTACTGGTTAAGCCCATCAATATCCTTATCCCTGCCTACCCAGGGATTTCTGTCCTCCCCACACCTGCAGCATTCCTGTTCAAGGAATTGCATTCTAACTAGGCATTTCCTTGCAGCACCATGACAAGTCTATTCTGAGTCCACCTACTCTGGAAAGGCAGGGAGGCACTTCATGAGGGAGCTGGCACAGAAGAAATGGTGTGGATTTGAACCCCAACCCAATATACTTGTTGGATGTTCTTGGGCAAAACCACTACCCTCTGCTGCAGGAAGGTATGGAAAGGATGAAAAGAATGACGTTCAGCCCCGTGAGTGTGGCTCACTGGATGAGCACTGACCCATGAACCAGGAAGTCAGTTCAATTCCCAGTCAGGGCACATGCCCAGGTTGCCAGCTCAATCCCCAGTAGGGGACATGCAGGAGGCAGCTGATCCATGATGTTTCTCTCATCATTGATGTTTCTATCCCTCTCTCTCCCTCTCTGAAATCAATAAAAATATATATTTAAAAAACAAAGATTGACGTTTGAAGGTGGGTACTCATCTTGGAATGTGAAGTGCTTTGCCCACTGGAAGAACTGACATTCCCTGAAGTGTTATGCCCACTGATAGTAGAGTAACTTTACATTGGACAAGAAGTCTTTTTTTAATTTTTTATTGGGAAACCAATGTAACAAACCTAGGCTTATTGAAAATGAAATCAGTAACTAAGACTCTGTAGACCCCATCCCCAGCCAGCACCAAGACCTCTGCTTGCCCTGATCCCAGTTCCTCAAGCCCCAAAAAGGACACCCATGTGAAAAACCTGGAGTCAATCTCAGGACCATTTTCCCACTTTGCAACCCTCTCTATCCCACCCTCAGTTGACACACACACCCTGGATCAGCAGGCTGGATTTAGGCCCAAAGAGGTTCTCAGGGCGGCAGAGAATCGCAGCTATATCCCAACCTGCCTAAAACCCCAAGTTAGCAAGGAAGACAAAAAGTAAACTGACTTGCCCACCCACTCCCCTCCCCGCAGCCACCCCAGATAACAGCCTCACATCCCTGATCAGTAACATTGTGATTCTGAGGTGCCAGTGGGGCTCCCAGTGGCTTCAATAGCCCCTAGGAGATTACTGCAAAGGCCCAGAGCTCAGGAGAGGGGGCAGGCATTTGCCCCACCACCTGCTCAGTATTAGCCAGTTGAGCTGCTCCCCTTAGCTTGTGCCTGGGGTGCGTGTGACCTCTCTTCCCTCCAGAACATCCATGGCTGGGAATCAGTCCTCCTGCCAGAGAGAAATCAGTTCCAGGAGGCCTCTTCTCCCCCAGCCTGGGAGGAAGGACGGCTACACCAGCTTCTTGGCTTCAAAGAAGCTCTTGAGGTGTCGCATCTGCCAGACACCGATGGCTACGAGGATGAGGGTCTGCAGAATGGACCACCACAGCACCCGTTGGTTGGTGCTCTCGCTGGTCTGCCGGAAGCGCTCCTCTCGCCACTGTGGGAGGGGAGAATGGAAGAAGAGCCTGAATTGGCTGGGCCCCACCTGGGTCCTTCAGAACTGCTGGGTTACCTCCCTGGAATATGGCCCAGGGCCAACTATTTCTGCACAGGTACCAGTCAAATGCTGCAAAGAGCCACCCCATGTGGGGACTGTCTTCACCCTCACTAGCCAGAGGACCTCAGGTAACTGTTTTGTTGTCAGTTACAGACCTCCCAGGTCCTACCTACCCTGGTGCTTAGAGAGGTCAAGTAGTGTGATATCACCATCAGACAGAGCTGTCCTGAAGTGCCCAGGAATGGGCTTGCTCTGAGTCCTCTGCTCAGGTCTCCCAACTGCTCCTTGAAGATTGTGGGCACAGGTTGCAAACTGGTGGTCCAGGGGCTGCACCTGGCCCATACGTATGTGTTGTTTGGCTCACACAGTATTTTGCCAACATTTAAAACCAAAGAATTTTTCACACAAAAACCTGGACCTCTAGCTCCTCTTAAAATCCAGAGCCAGCTAGCATTTCTACAAGGCTGTCCTTGGCTGGCAACAGTAGCTGTCCCTGGTTAGGCAGGTTACTATCCTACCAATCCTTACGGTCATAGATCCATTAATGGAACCTGCTTACTCCTGGACACAGGTGAGTTTGAAACCCCTGGGATCACCTAGAGCCATGGAAATAGCACCCAAGTTTTGGTATCAATTCCTGCTGTCACTCTGTAACTGTGTAACCTAGGGCAGTAACAGCCTTAAGAAACTGTCTCCTCAAATACAAAGAAGAGTTAATAACAGCCATCCCACCTTTTAGATTTGCAAAGTAGACAACCTGGTATGTTTCATAATAAATCTGACATGTAACTCCTGGCTGAGCCAGTAGGCAGCTTCAGAGAAGAAGCCCACTGATCCTAACCTAGCCACTCACCCGCTGATAGTTCTGTTCTTTCTGGATCTGCTCTACTTGCTCCACCAGCTGTCGTACTCGTAGTTGCAACTCACTCAACTTGTCTTTGGCAGCAATTTCTGCATAGTCATTAGCGTGTTCACCCACCTGAATGTCCAGATGGACTCTCTGTGAACAGACAAGGAAGAGAAAGACAATCAGGTAGCTCTGCTCCCTCTTCATGCCAAGGGCTGACAGTCAGTCCACCCACCTTCCTTAAATTGTTCATTAAGCCAACACTGATGAAGCCTCCTCAGTGTCCAGCTCTATGGGGCTCTAGACCAGCCGTGGGCAAACTACAGCCCGCGGGCCGGATCCGGCCTGTTTGAAATGAGTAAAACTAAAAAAAAAAAAAAAAAAAAAAAAAAAAAAAGACCGTACCCTTTTATGTAATGATGTTTACTTTGAATTTATATTAGTTCACACAAACACTCCATCCATGCTTTTGTTCCGGCCCTCCGGTCCAGTTTAAGAACCCATTGTGGCCCTCGAGTTAAAAAGTTTGCCCACCCCTGCTCTAGACACACAGAAAAGAATAAGCCTTGGCTGATGCTCTGTCCAAGGTATATGCAAAGAGCTCCACATACTCATCTCATACCCACAGTATCACCAGTCCCATCCCGAACAGTGGCTAGTCCCATGTGAGTCCACTTACCAACATGCCTCCAGCAAAAAGGGAGAACTTGGTGGAATTGGAGTGAAGACAGATCTGATGCTCTCCAGGAGTATGGGACGTGAACGTGAACCTGCCTTCAGAGCCATACTGCCGGGCCAGAATGACCTGGAGAGAAAGGGCTTTACTCAGAGTCATTGCATGGAGCTGGATGGTGCTTAAGGCTTTAAGTGCCTCAAAAATCGGCAAGCAGAGCTGTAGACATCCCACAACACCAAAAGGTCCAAAGCTGCTCAGAAGTAGTGGCCAAAAGTTTGTCTGAAAACTATTTGGAATAGGGGTAAAAAAAAATCAGGCATAGCTTGGCATGTGACTGCTCCTGGGAAGAGTTTTCTTTTATTCATAGCTCATGCCCTTTCAATGATTTTGGTGTCATTCATTTTTTAGGTGACAGCTAAAGAGTTTTGAGGGGGGTTTTTTTTGTTTGTTTTAATCATTGTCAAAATTTAAAGCCGCTCATTCTTTTTGGAAAGTACACTGTTCTATGAAACCCTAAAGTGTAGGTGTCACAGCTTTAGAGTTGGCAAAATTGTTTCTCAGCACAATAAATCCTCCTGTCACACTTATAAGACAGATGAACTGGCATTACACAGACCAGTAAATGGCTTAGGGAAAGAATCATGCAGCAGTATGAGGCTGAGAGGAGAGCCAGTATTGCAACAGTCTAAGTCAAGTCTGGAGTAAAAACAGTCTAAGTCAAGTCTGGATTTCCCCACATAACCAACTGTTTTTTACCAATTTAGCAGATGTGGAAACCAGGAGGGGAAGTGTCCGCGCCTGCTTGGTCTAGCGCTGAAGTGCAGAGCGGAGGGCTCCGCGGGGCAAAGGGGCCGCTCACCTTGTCTTCTGGGTCCTTCACCTCCACGAACATGCCCAGTCCGGGGGTGGCTGGCTGGTACTCCTCCCGCTGCTTGTCATACAGCTGCGTCCGGTAGTTTCCTGGAGGGAAGCCGGGCGAGCCTAGGTCAGCGGTGACTCCAAGTCCGCGGCAGGGGGAGCACGGCAAGGCCGGCTGCTCCCGGCTCTGGAGCGCTGCTGACCCTCCCACACCCCGCGCCCCAAAACCACATTCTTGTTCCCAACTGTCCCCTTCCCCCCGCACCTATAACCATGGTCTCGTCCGGAATCTCCTCAATAAAGCACTTCTTCTCTGTCTCCCCGATGTGAAAGTAGAGCGCGCCTCCGCGGGCCGCAAACCACAGCAGCAACAGAAGGGCCCGAACCACCCAACCCAGCCCCGCTCCCAGCCAGGGCCTGACGACCCGCACGCCCAGCTCCGCAGCCATCTTGCCCCACCTGGCCGCGCAGCCGCAATTGGCCGCGCCACGTACCCTTGCCGCCGCCGCGGGGCCTATCGGGACAGCGAGTTCCGCCGGGGCGGGGTAGGGGTGGGGAGCGGGAAGCAGGACTATAAATCCCGAGATGCCTCGCGGCTGTGGCGCGGCAGTACGTGATTGGGCGCGGCTTCTACCTGGAACCGAATTGGCATTGAAGTCGCAAAGTGGAAAGTTTCTCTCCATCGGGCTCCCGTCGCGGCCGGGCGAGTGGTGATTATCTACTTTTTACAGATGATGAGACTAATGCAGTTTGAGGTTGCGGAGCGAATTATGAGCAGACACCAGATTCGTACCTGGGATCTCTGATTTTCCTGGCATAGCATCTGCCGTTATGGGTTGGCTTCTGTATTTAAAAATTCAGCTTTGAAAAAAATGACACAAGCAATGCTCAGATTTATCAACAGATGTTTTTCAAAATAGAAAAGAAAAATCATGTCTCCCTTTACCACTTTTTTGACCCCCAAACCTCTATCACTCTTAAATCCGGTCTGTATGGTTTCAGGACTCCTACCATCAGCACCAGTGTTTACTCCTCCACGAGGCCTTTGCTGCCGGATCCCGGCTCTTCGCTGGACCCAATGACTTCCGTGCCCCAATGGCTGGCAGGATAAAGGACCATAGGGCTTCTTGGGACAGAACAGCCCGGTTTTGAAGAGGTCTGCACTAAATGTGAGATCAGCAGGGGTCTGGACCCTTCCCTTCGTGACCTTCCTGAATTTTACCCAAATTTCAATGTATTTTGGCAGCTCACCGGAGTTAGCCGTTTATTATTGTGCTTCCACAAAGTTGCATTAGAAGTTGGAGGGTCCCCCAACCCCCATTTGAGATTCTTTTTGTTTCATTTGGCCCTAGCGAGGGAGGTTTAGTGGGAATGTGTTCACATTTCCTCATCATTGAGAAGTCTATTTCATTCTTCTTAAAAATAGTATTTCATAATATGATTGTATTTTACTTTTTAAGCATTCCTCTAATGAAAGTGATTAAGGTTTCTTTCCCCCTAATTATTTGCTCTTACAAATAATGCTGCAATAAATATCACTGTTCATTGGCCGTGGCTGGGTAGCTCAGTTGTCCATACCCCAAGGTGCACAAACATGACTCAACCAATGAATGCAGAAACGAGTGGAACAATAAATGTTTCTCTTTCTCTCCCTTCATCTCTCTCTAAAATTAATACATATATGTATATTTAAAATATATATTTAACTGTATCAACAGTTAGTTTCCTTTTATAAAAAGTAGGTCATGGTTCGATTCCCAATCAGGACACATGCTTGGGTTGCCAGCTCGACCCCCAGTGTGGAGCGTGCAGGAGGCCTTCCAAATTATTTCTTATTTAGGACTTGCCTCAGAATGACCACTTAACCCCAGAATGACCACTCTTTTCAGAGGGACCCCTGGGTTGGGACCTTATTCTAACACTTCTGTAGGGAAGTAAGTCACAAAAGAGCAACAAAGGCCATGGGAGAGCTGCACACACACAGTAGAAGGGGCTCCCAATCCGTTTCCACATAGGTCCTTCACAGTCACTATGGAGGCAATGGCACATGTCTCATTTTAGAGAAGAGAGCCAGTAAGGGGTAGGCCATTCTAAAACCTGGCCAGTTCAACTCAATTCTTGGCATTCTGTTCTCTGCCATAGCTACTTTTCTACAGGTAGAGGAAAGACCCCAAACACAGGTTAAATTCACTGCCTCTGTTTTTATAGAGCTGGCAGTACGAATGAGAAAAACAGTATGTTCTTTTGGCTATCATAACAAATTACCACAAAGTTGGTAATTTAAAACAACAGAAGTTGCCCAGCCCATGTGGTCCAGTGATTGAGTGTTGACCCAGGAACCAAGAGGTCGCCAGTTCAATTCCTGGTCAGAGCACATGCCCTGGTTGCGGGCTCGATCCCCAGTGTGGGGCGGCAGGAATCAACCGATCGATGATGTTCCTGTTTCATAAGTGAATATACTTATACTACAAGTTATATAACTAGAAGCAGACTATAATCAGAGTTTGCAGACTGGTGGCCTGCAGTATATTTTGTTTGTCCTGCACAGTGTTTAAAATTTTTAAAATTAATTGCCAACAGTGCCAGTACCAAAGTTTCTGTAGTATAAATTTTAGGAAGTGTTGGGTAGGCAAATTGGTTGAAGAAGCTTGAAGCTGTTTTGCAACACTTGACATAAATGGGAGGAAATGACAGTTGTGTATATCCAGGGGGTATGATAAAGAAGGAGTCAGCCTCTCTCTGGAGAATACTGTCTTAGGCAATTACTCATGGATGAAAGAACCTTTGTGGAAGTCTAGGTTTCCAGAGAAGTTCCAGCAAATGGAGCAAAAAAACAAAACAAAACAAAATGCATTTGGAACAGTTTGACTTTACCTGCATCATCTAGAACCCAAGGCAGCTGGTGATTTATCCAGTGGGATAAAGTAAGAGCATGTGAGTGAGCACCTGGCTTCCCCAGCAGTGCAGGACTCTGCCAAAGAAGCCCATTTCTTTCTTGTTCCATCCAGAGTACTGAGTTGTGAGCTGCATGACTGGTGGGTGGGAAGGGACCAGGAGAGCGGCAGATTAGACACTCGGAGGGAATTAGAGGAATAGGGATCCCACTAACTATATCACGAACTTCATTAAGAAGCCTGCACAAAAAAAAAAAAAAAGCCTGCACAGCCCTAACCGGTTTGGCTCAGTGGATAGAGTGTCAGCCTGCAGACTGAAGGGTCCCAGGTTCAATTCCAGTCAAGGGCATGTACCTTGGTTGCGGGCACATCCCCAGTAGAGAGTGTGCAGGAGGCAGCTGATCAATGTTTGTCTCTCATTGATGTTTCTAACTCTCTATCCCTCTCCCTTCCTCTCTGTAAAAATCAATAAAATATATATATTTTAAAAAAGAGTTGCAAGACTCAATGAGCCAGAGCACACACCAAAAACACACACAACAAAAACAAAAACAAAAAAAACCCCAACAAAACAAAGAAGCCTGCACACAATCTGCTGGGGATACTTTGCCTGTGGATGCCCCCCAAATGGCCCACAGACACTGCCAATGCTCTGTGTGCTTCACTTCCTCACAGCCCATCCTGCGGCTCGATCTGTGTGTGTGCTCCTCATGGTGGTGAGAGAAAGCTTTGGCAGACAGGTAGTACAGAAAACTGGCCTAAATCAGCCAGCCAGGGAGAGACCACAAACTTGAGGTTTAGCTTTACCCTTGGAAAAGCAAAAGGGAGGTTATCAGCACGGGGTCTGGGACATGGCAGGATTGAGAGAAGATACACAAGCTTATGAATTCTGCCACAAGATGGAGCAAGAAGTGTGGAGCAGGCATAGCCGTAGAACAGTGGTTCTCAACCTTCCTAATGCCGCGACCCTTTAATACAGTTCATGTTGTGGTGATCCCCAATTTCATTGTTACAAATTGAACATAATTAAAGCATAGTGATTAATCACAAAAACAATATGTAATTATATATGTGTTTTCTATGGTCTTAGGCGATCCCTGTGAAAGGGTCGTTTGACCCCCAAAGGGGTCGCGACCCACAGGTTGGAAACCACTGCCATAGAAGGTCTGAGAGAGCCTCAGAACCCCTAGGAGGGCTGATGGAAGGTAATTTTCTCCCAAAGGCGAAGAGTAAAGCCTGGAAGAGGTGACTGCTACTTCAAATGTGAAGACAGCAACATAAGACTTCAAGGAACATAAAAAAAAAAATCAAGGAACATGACACCATCAAAAGATTACAATACCTCTAGCTGGTCTGGCTCAGTGGACAGAGTGAACTAGTGTCCCGGGTTTGACTCTGGTCAAAGGTATGTACCTTGGTTGCAGGCTCCTCCCCTGCCTGGGCCCTGGTCAGGGCTCGTAAAGGAGGCAACCAATCAATGTGTTTCTCTCGTAATAATGCTTCTCTGTCTTTCCCTCTCTTTTCCATTCTCTCTAAAAAGATCAATGGAAAAATATCTTCTGGTGAGGATTAACAACGCCCCCCCCCCCCCCACACACACACACCTATGACTGCACCACACAGTCAAAAATCTGTGTATAGCCCAGTGGGTGTAGCTCAGTGGTTGAACATCGACCTATGAACCAGGAGGTCACAGTTCCATTCCTGTAGGGCAGTGGTTGGCAAACCATGGCTCGCGAGCCACATGCGGCTCTTTGGCCCCTTGAGTGTGGCTCTTCCACAAAATACCACGTGCGGGCACGCACATACAGTGCAATTGAAACTTCATGGCCCATGCGCAGAAGTCAGTTTTTGGCCTGGGCGAGTTTTGAAGAAGTGGCGTTAGAAGAAGTGGGGGTACATTCGCTGAGGTCTGAAAGGGCGAAGGCTACGCCCTCCACCTTCCCCCAGGGTAAGGGCTACGTCCTCCATCTTACCTTGGCCACGTGTTGGGCAAGGAGCTTCTTCACGGAAGTCTAAGACTCTGCTAGCCACACCCAGGAACGGGACATCGACTTGTGCCTGGCCAATCGGCAAAGCACAGTCCTTTCTCCTCCCTTACTCCAACCCCCCCCATATAACCGGTCTCTGGGAGGGGTTCGGTCTCTCTTGGCCACTTGGCTAGCCGATGTGTCGGTGGGTCTGGTGGATGGAGAGCTCAAGCTAGCTTGAATACAGATTCTTATGCTTTTACATCGAATTGGCTCCCTGATGTGGTTTCTTGGGAATCTTGTAATCTGGGCATAACATTTGGGGGCTCGTCCGGGATTCCCAAGACCATGTAGGGACTTCCCCAATTCGTAGAATCTGCATGGCCGCGGTAAGTGTCTGTGTATTGTGTTTGTCTGTTCAGTGTGCTTTATCTGTTCTGTGTGAGCTCACTTCTGAAATCTGTATCGCCCACATTGACCGTGGACGCACAAGGGGGTCAAAGGGCGGGAGGAGTCGGGGAACGCCTCGATCCTCCATCTGTATCTGTAGGGGTGTAATTTTGCTTCCGAAAAGGCGGAAGGTCTGTAGAAACCCCAATCTGAGACGAGGTGGGTAGTTCCCGCCGGTTTGGCGTAAGCCATCGTCTGTCTCTTCCATGGAAGTGGAAGGCTGTTCTTTGGGGCCCTGTTTGTCTGTCTGTGTTTTTGTTTTCTGTGGACTTAGTGGACGGATGTTATGGGACGGGACGGACTCAGACTGCTCCTTTGGGTATTGTGATTGATCAGTTCAAGGAGATTGCAGGAGGCTTTAGAGCTCCCTCAGAAATTGGGAAGTTGTTAGGAATTGGATAGATTGTTTAAACTCTGAATGAATGTCTGGTGAAAGTATGTGAGTTTAAAGGCAGGGGATCACTGTGCCTCGGGCCGCAGGAAAGGAAAGATGCGCCTGGATGCGGAGGCTGAAGCCGGCGCGCGGCTGTCCCGGAGCCCGGCCGCGCCGCGGGCCCAGGCGGCTCGGCTGCGGCAGCGGCCCTGGGGGCTCGGCCTCCGGCCCGGTCGGTGGCGGGTGCTGGGAGAGACCCCGAGGCCACGGTTTTTCCCATTCGGGAGCTTCCTCGCGCTGCACGCGGCCAACGGTCGAAAGGGTTGGGGTCGCGGGGCCCGTCGCAGCGATGGGGTCCCCTTCCCTGCCCCGGTCCTGCCAGGGTTGTGGCTCGCGCCGAGGCCGAGTCGTGCGCGGGGTCGCACCCCGGGGATGAGACGGGAGAGGCGGCGGCAGCCCAGGCAGCCCGAGCTCCGCAGCTTGGGCCTGCGCTCGGCGCCATGGGTGGCAGCGCGCCTTCGGGGGGCGGCCCTGGGGGCTCGGGCCGGCGCGGACAAGCTCGTTCGCGGAGCCTGGCGGCGGCGGCGGCCTGCATTGGCCGGCGTTGGCCCCGGGCTTGTGGCGAGTGAGTGGAGCCAGGTGGAGCGCGGGGGGCGGGGCCGGCGCGTTGCTCACGGGAGGCGGGAGCAGCGAGGCCCCAGTCGGCATCGGGTCGGGGGAAGGTCCCCCGCGGAGCCTGAGGGCCGGACACCCGGGAGGCCGGGGGCGGCGGCAGCTCTGGATGCGAGCTGGCCTCTTCCCATGGAGATCGCCCCAGCTAGAAATGTAAAAGTTTTAAAATGCATCTGGGATTTCTGTGCACTTGTAAAGGGAAAATACCAGTTTAAAAACGAGTGCATATAGTTTTGAGTTGAACCTAACCATTTGCTGTGTACAGAATAAAAACCCGAGACTGTTTTGGCCTTAAAAATGGCAGAGATGAACCTGACAAAGAAATGTTCGGATTGAATTGGGAAAAATTGTGTTATTGTGATAACTAAATGCCTTTGCTTATTGGTACAGCCACCATTTTGGGCTCCAAGCCTTGGCAGCCGTGGCCGCATGGTTTGCTGCTCCCCTGGAAGCCGCCATCTTGAAACAGCAAAGGCCCCGCCCTCTGATTTACTCAGGGGTGGAGCTTTAAGGCGGAGTTTTATGGGGCTGCAAGCGTGCTTGCTTCGAGGATTTATTTTTAAACTAATCTCTTAAATCTAGAAAACCCTGCTTTCCTTAAACTAAGGACAATCAAAGGTTATGTCAAAGTCTTTAAGAGGGACTGATAGCAGTAATCTAATTTCTAAAGTACGATTATTTCAGGTAGAAACTGGTTTCTGTAAATTGATCTATCCTTATTGCTTAAATATGTATCCTTGTTGTTAAATTTGAATGTATTGTTAATCTGAGGAATGTTAATTATTTACATGTCACCTAAAAATTAAGGCTAAAAGTTTTAACTGGAAAGCATGGCTTTGGTGTAATGGAAGGAAAGGAATGTTAAATGAATAATAGGCCAGTAAGCTGGAACTGGTCACTGGTGGTGGATTGTGAGAAGGGCTGGACACTGCCTAACTTCTCCTTCCTTGGTACCCCTAAAACATCAGAGGGTACTTCTGGCCTTGATTTTCTTGGTTTTGGATTTGTTTGTTTGTTTGTGATAAAAACCGTTTCTATCTGAACAAGACATAGGTCAAGAATCCTGTCCTGGGATGTGGGAAAGGCCCCCACATCTGTTCCTGTCAGGCCCCCATCAGGGGACTTGGATGATGTTCCTGTTATCTGCTCAAGAGCCCAAGGCTGTAAAAATACTTGTTCACTGAAAAGGTGTAAGTGTAAATGTTTATTTGATGTTTATAAGCATCTCTGTTGTTTACTGGGAACTTTGATTTTCTATGTGATATTCTGTGCTGGGTTGGAATTTTGGAATTCTGGGGTAATTTAAAAGGTATTTTGTGGCTTTTCTAGTAACATTTAAGGATGGAGCTCACAGTACCTCAAGGCAAAGACTTAATGGGCCCTTCCCCCTGCCTGTGAAGGAAGACAATGGGCCTTGAAATCTATAAAGATAGGCGAGAATGAAGCTGGTCAGGCCCATGCCCTACCATCACTGGCGGTTGGTAAGAGTAGAAGGGGAGCAGTAGGGATGCCTCTACGTTCCTGCGGAACCCCCACACACTCTGGACTGCAACGGGTAGGAGGGCTACTGAGATGGGCCTTAAAGCCTGGAGCATGGGCTCAGGTGGAGTTGCTGCAGGTGAGGGATTCACCTAACTCAGCAGATACTGCAGGCGGGCCTGATGGCAGCTGGATGGCGTGGCTTCCTGGCCCTACGGGGCACATTAAGATTCAACCATGAGATTCCAGCAAAGGTAGTCAGTCACCATTCTTGTTGTGTTTATGCAAACATCAGGACAGTAGATAAATTAATCTTGATTTGGCTTTTTGATAGCCATGGAGGAATTTTAAGAAGAAAAATCCTATTTCAATAAAAGTTGTTAAAGCTAAAATGATTTCTTCCCCTTCCACCAGACCATTTGTTAAGATATGCCCAGTACGGGCCTCTAGCAACGGTGGAATGGAAGTGCAGTCCGTCTCATGATTGAGCCGGAAGTTCCAAGACAAAGGGGGGAATGAAAGGGCGAAGGCTACGCCCTCCACCTTCCCCCAGGGTAAGGGCTACGTCCTCCATCTTACCTTGGCCACGTGTTGGGCAAGGAGCTTCTTCACGGAAGTCTAAGACTCTGCTAGCCACACCCAGGAACGGGACATCGACTTGTGCCTGGCCAATCGGCAAAGCACAGTCCTTTCTCCTCCCTTACTCCAACCCCCCCTATATAACCGGTCTCTGGGAGGGGTTCGGTCTCTCTTGGCCACTTGGCTAGCCGATGTGTCGGTGGGTCTGGTGGATGGAGAGCTCAAGCTAGCTTGAATACAGATTCTTATGCTTTTACATCGAATTGGCTCCCTGATGTGGTTTCTTGGGAATCTTGTAATCTGGGCATAACAAGGTCGACCCCTCAGATTGAGGGCATTTTTAGCAAAGGCCAGTTTAGGAGTACCCTAATTAAGTTAATAACAATGTACCTACCTATATAGTTTAAGTTTAAAAAATTTGGCTCTCAAAAGGAATTTCAATCGTTGTACTGTTGATATTTGGCTCTGGTGACTAATAAGTTTGCCGACCACTGCTGTGGGGTACATGCCTGGGTTGCTGTCTTGATCCCCAGTAGGGGGCGTGCAGGAGGCAGCAAATTGAGGATTCTCATCAGTGATGTTTATCTCTCTCCCTCTCCCTTCCTCTCTGAAATAAATAAAAACATAATTTTTTCAAAATCTGTGTATAACTTTTGACTCCCCCCAAACTTAACTATTAATAGCATACTATTGACCAGAAACCTACCAATAACATAAACAGTTGATTAACACGTTTGTATATTATATGTATTATATATTGTCTTCTTACAATAAAATAAGCTATTATGTACCTTGGTTGCAGGCTCCTCCCTTAAAATGTTATTAAGAAAATCATAAGAGCCCTGGCTGGTTTGGCTCAGTGGATAGAGCGTCGGCCTGCGGACTGAAGGGTCTCAGGTTCGATTCCGGTAAAGGGCACATGCTCCGGGGTTGCGGGCTCAATCCCCAGTAGGGGGCAAGCAGGAGGCAGCTGATAGATGATTCTCTCTCATCATTGATATTTCTATCTCTCTCTCCCTCTCCCTTCCTCTCTGAAATCAATAAAAATACATATTTTTAAAAAAGAAAATCATAAGGAAAATACATTTACAATATTTATGGGAAAAAATCCACATATACGTAGACCCATGTTATACAAGGGTCATCTGTATACCTCTCTCCTATGAATCTATTTAGTTCTCGGGCCCAGCCAAAGACCCTAAGAGGACAAAGGTAAAGTTTTGCCTCTCTATGGTGCTAAGGTCTCCATTTACATCTCACAGTCCTAAGAGACACTGCTTTTATCCTCATTCTCTAGATAATGAGACTGAAACCCAGAGACATCAAGGACTTTCCTAAGGTCACATGGTCAGTAAGGGGCAGAGCTTAGATTGCTACGTACATCTGACTCCCAGGACTTTCAGCTACCATGTACAGAGGAGTGAGTTACAGATGGCTTCAAATAAAAGACCTTTAGACTGGCCCACAAACGATCAGTACAAGTTTGTCAGATCTAGGAGGGTGAGGGAGAGAATACAAAAAGTGTTTGAGCATATCCAAGTTGTAAGATGGGGCTGGAACCCAGGGTTCAAGGAAGAGAGAGGCAAGGAAAGAGGCTGCTGCAGGCCCTAAATACCAGCCCTGATAACTTGAAACTTATCCTGTAGGTGGGAGCCTCCTGGATTGTCCTCAGAGTGTGTGTGTGTGTGTGTGTGTGTAAGAGAGAGAGATAGTGTTTGAAGACAATGTGGGGACAGTATGGAGGCTCAACTGGAACAGCAGTTCTCAATATCACTGTGTTTCAGAATCATGTGGGCTGCTTGAAAAAAAAATCACCTGGAACCCACTAGAGCAGCGGTTCTCAACCTGTGGGTCGAGACCCCTTTGGGGGTCGAACGACCCTTTCACAGGGATCGCCTGAGACTATCGGAAAATGCATATATAATTACATATTGTTTTTGTGATTAATCACTATGCTTTAATTATGTTCAATTTGTAACAATGAAAATACATCCTGCATATCAGATATTTACATTACGATTCATAACAGTAGCAAAATTACAGTTATGAAGTAGCAACGAAAATAATTTTATGGTTGGGGGTCACCACAACATGAGGAACTGTATTAAAGGGTTGCGGCATTAGGAAGGTTGAGAACCACTGCACTAGAGAGTCTGATTCAGTGGGGCTGGAGAGAGGCCCAGTGATCGGAATTTTAACAAGTTTTCAAAGTGATTCTGGTTCAGGTGGTTACTTAAAGAAACTCCAGTAATCCAGAGGGAGAAAAGAAGC
This sequence comes from Myotis yumanensis, assembly GCF_028538775.1. Classification (NCBI taxonomy): domain Eukaryota; kingdom Metazoa; phylum Chordata; class Mammalia; order Chiroptera; family Vespertilionidae; genus Myotis; species Myotis yumanensis. Next base: position 38,443,982 of record NW_027223756.1, on the reverse strand, counting down.
AAGGTGAATAATTATGAGGGAGCTGCCAGAGATAAATGATGAGTCTAAAATTCCAATGGTAACAAAGAAAATAGAAACAGCCTAACTACTATGGCAGGATAATGTTTTCATAATGTTCCCTTCTTTTTTCTTTTTTCTAGTAACTCACCCCCACCCTCTTTCAAATAGTTGGTCCATTCTGTGCTCATTGCCCATCAGGGGTGGGATGTGACAGGGCAGAAAACAAAGTAAGGAATCATTCTGGAATGTGTTGGACTTGTTTCAGATAATACAGGAGTTTTGGGGAGTGGTTATAGATGACTTAGAACTGGTCATGAGCTGATAACTGTGGAAGCTGAGTGATGGCTGCAAGGGAATTCATTATAGAATTCTATCTACATTTGTCTATTTTCCAAAACTTTATTAAGAAAAGATTTAAGTACTTCTGTATTTGGTTTCAAAAAGACTTAGGGAAAAGGAGTGAAATCTCAGACAGCTAAAAAGTTGCAAGAAACTTCATGAGCAAGAGAATAGGGAGAACTGGTCCAGGTGAAGAGGCGCCACTGGCAAGATACTTCTGCATTTGGGAGACAGTAACACATCTGATCAGTGTATTTGGGGAGAATATGGTACAGGCTCCGCATAGCTCTGCTCTTCTTCTCTTACGATATGCCTGCCTGCAGGGGTACAAATTCACTGCCCCTCCAGGGGCTCTGGGAGGGAGGCCTACCAGTCAAGCACTGCCATCACAGGGAGTGTGGGGGAGTCTGCCTAACTCAGGGGCTCAGTAATACACTAGTATAAGCCCACAATAAGCAAATGCTTGGTCTTTGTCAGTAATAAGGGAATAATCCAGACTCTGCCTGCCTATACTTTGCTTCATCTTCCAGTATGCTTAGAACCTTAGTCAGAAAGACAGTGCCATCTACTTGGGTCCTCCAGAAACCCCAAAATGAGGGCTTCAGGGGCCTGGTGAAAAGGAAGGAAGGGAAGGTAGATGGAGGGAAGTGATGAGAGCAGAGAGGGCCCGAGGAAGGAGCAAAGAATCCAAGAGATTGGAATGCTGCCATGGGGAGCAGTAAAATCCAGTATGGAGATGTCTCTGAGATATATCTAGGCACAAAGGACCTTAGGTAATCTCAGCAAGATTCCCACAGGCCAGAGTGGCATGAGGCAGGGAGAGAACTATGGTCTCCAGCAGAGATTGAGAACAGCCAGGTATCGCCAGTAACCAGTGGGGACCAAAGATATCTCTATGAATGCCTGTGTGCATGGAAGACCTTGAAAACTCGATCCTCCAACACACACACACACACACACACACACCAAACTACTAGAGCTCAGGGACTTAAATATAACCCCAGAGAAGGGGTAAAACCCTCAATTAGTTGAGATCAAGTTTCTGCCACTTCAGCAGAATGGGAGTTCAAAATAGAAATTAAGTTGAGTTATAGAAAACTTTAATTATATATTCAGGTGAATTTATGAACAGAGATTTCTTCTTGCTGGAATAAATACATATATTTTATTGTTGTTGTTAATCCTCACCCGAGGATATTTATCTATTGATTTTCAGGGAGAGTGGAAGAAAGAGGGAAAGACAGAGAGAAATATCGACGTGAGAGAAACACATCGATTGGTTGCCTAAGCCCTGACCACTGAGCTTTCAAACCAGCTAGGGTTGGAGTAAATGTTTTGAAGGCAGAATCAACAAGACTTGGAGGCCAGATGCATGATGGGGTAGGGAGGAACAGGAAGTCTCTCCTCCCTTTGGGAGATTTGCTTCCCAAACACCCCAGGCAAGATCAAGTTCTTCAACACTGTCTGCCGTTTTCATTCCTTGCCTTTATGGTCTTCCCTCGTGGCCCTGTAACATGGGTTCAATTGCTCTTGCCCATTTAATTAGTGGTTTGGAGCAATTACCAGTCACTCCAATAAAACAATCTACTCTACTAGCAATTTTCTATTTATATCCTAGAACACATAGATGTTAAATCTGCACAGTTCATACTATTGCACAGTGGTCTCTGTAACAAGTGTGTTGGACTTTGCCCTGACCTCTCCCAGGCCCTCTGGGCCTAGTTGTTACAGAGACCATTTTACAGTAGTAGGGACTGTGCCCAGGCACCATCACCCTCATGGAAGGTCCAATTCTCACCCTGGGCATCAGATATTTCACACTGGACCTCATCTCTACTCCATTCCGAGAGGATGTGGATAAAGGGGAGCCCTTCTCGTGCACTGTAGGTGGGAATGCAGACTGGTGCAGCCACTGTGGAAAGCAGTATAGAGATACCTCAAAAAATTAAAAATGGAACTGCCTTAGGACCCAGTGATTCTACTTCTGGGAATATACCCAAAGAAACCCAAAACACTAATTTGAAAGAATATGTGCAGTCAGGCCGGTGTGGCTCAGTGGTTGAGCACTGACCCATGAACCAAGAGGGCACCAGATCAATTCCAGTCAGAGTACATGCCTCGGTTGCTCCAGTAGGGGGCGTGCAGAAGGCAGCCAAGAGATATTTCTCTCTGTCCCTCTATTTCTCTCCCTTCCTCTCTAAAATCAATGAAAACATATTTTTTAAAAAAGAAAAATAAAGAATATGTGCACTCACCCCTATGTTCATTGCAGCATTATTTACAATAGCCAAGATTTGGAAGGACCTCAAGTGTCCATCAGTAAATGACTGGATATGGCACATTTATACAATGGAATACTACTCAGTGGAAAAAAAGAAGAAAAATTTACCCTCTGCCACACATGGATGGACCTGGAGAACATTATGTTAAGTGAAATAAGTGGCGAAAGACAAATACCATTATGATTTCACTCATATGTGGGATCTAATGAACAAACTGAAACTAACAAGCAAAATAGAGACAGGCTCATAGATAGCAGGCTGACAGCTGGGGGAAAGAAAGAAAAGAGAAATAATTCATGGACGTGGACAATAGTATGGTGATTGCAGGGGAGAGGTGGGTGGGTGAAGGTGGAGAACTGTATGGGGGGGATAAATGGTGGTGGAAAAAATTAAAATACAATAAAAGAACAACTTTATAAATTTTTTAAATATATTTTATTGATTTTTTACAGAGAGGAAGGGAGAGGGATAGAGTTAGAAACATCGATCAGCTGCCTCCTGCACACCCCCTCCTGAGGATGTGGCCGCAACCAAGGTATGACCGGAATCAAACCTGGGACCTTTCAGTCCGCAGGCCGACGCTTTATCCACTGAGCCAAACCGGTTAGGGCTAAAATAACAACTATAAAAAATCTGTACCGTGTGTATATGTTATGTGTTCAAAAAAGAAGGAAAAGGGGGAAAATCCCATTTTTAACAATACACAACTATTATATGTTTTAAAGATGTTCCTTTGTGTGCTACTCACAATCCTCTCCTTTTTTTGAAGCACTGACTAGTACGTGCTGGTTACCCATTCTTCTCACCCTGGTTGTAACTGTGTTAAGTGTCCACTTTCCCCACCAGACTGGAGAGAAGGACCCGGCCGGAGTCCCGTGTCCCAGGCACCGAGCGCTAGACTCTCAGGGGACCATACATTGCAAATAAAGTCCTGGACGAGCCTTTCGTCCCTTCCAGTTCAGGCCGTCCACGAGCCCTGGACCACGTGGAGCATTTTGCTTTTTGTAGCCTCGATTGTCGCCGCTACACAGTGGGAACGGCCGCACCTGCCTCTCCGTGTGAGTGTGAGAAGTCAGGTGATGGGTGTGAAAGTGCCGTTGCAATGCAGATATTCATCCATCCATCCTTCCATTTACGGGATGACGCGACAAGGGCCGGGCAGTGCGCTGGCCACTGCGGACACGCGCTCCTCGCGCACGTCGCGAGACCCGGAGGGCGTCTCCCCACCACGTTCTTTCTCCCACGGAACTCCGGGTGCTGACCTTATTCAAAATGGCGCCGGCAGCCTCGGGGGCTAGTGCGGCGGCGCGGACTCCTCGTGCCCTCTGACCTGTTGGCAGCGGCCGAGGGGGAGCCGGGCGCCGCCATATTGGCTGTTGTCCTGAGAGGGGAGCGGCGGCGGCGGCGGCGGCGGCGCAAGTGGAACGAGGGAGAGGCGCGGGCAGCAGCATGACTCGGAGGCGGAGCAGGCTGAGCGGAGGCGCGGGCCGGCGCGAGCGGGCGCGGGCCGCAGGGCCGCAGAAGCCTCAGGTGCCCGAGCCCCCGCCGCCGCCGAGCTTGGAAGCCGGAGCGGGTGCAGGGCCCCCCGAAGCGCCGACGGAGCCCGTCCGCGATGGAACCAGGGAGGAGGACGAGCCCAAGTTGGCGCAGGTAGGAGCGAGCGAGGCGAGTGCGGCTGCTCCGGCTCTTGCAGCTGGAACGGGTTTGGGGATGGACCATCGTACCCCCAGGGCCGAGGCTGGACCCCTCTCTCCAAAGCCGAGGCATGGCCCGACTTGCTCCGAGACCACGCTGCCTGCCCCTCCCGCCGCCTCCTGGCCGGAACAGAAGCCAACCGTCCTGGCGGGACCCCCACCCGGGCACCAGGCTCCGGCCCGGAGGCCACGGCTCAGCCCTCTGCCCTCGCTGTCCCCAGGCCCACCTGAGCCCCCACCCACCCTCCCACGGGCCATCTCGAGGCGCTGGGGCCTGGAAGGCTGCTCGCATCCTCTTCCCTTTCCCCCCGAGAGCGGCTCCACCCCTTCCCCTCACTGCCTGCAGCCACTGCCCCTCGGCAGCTGTGCCCCCGGCGTCTGTCTCGGGGCCTCCCTCCTCGCCTGCCCGCCGGGGCGGTGGGAGCAGAGCGCCAGGCTGCCCGCGGGACTCTGGTGAGGCTCCTGCACGGAGGTGGGAACCCAGCAGGGCCTACCTGTTCTCTTCTCCATACCCCTGACCCACGAGACGCCTGCCCTGCCCTGCCCCTCAGGTCCCTGGGTTTGGCGAATTCTGCTGAGAGCGAGCAGGCAGAGGACTCGCCAGAGCTTCCAGCTGGCCTCCTGGAAGAAGGTCACTTTCTTTTGGGCAAAGGGTTTAATGGGAGGTAACCCTGCCAGTGTTCGCCAAGCGGCCCGGGTGGCAGGAGCCACGGGTGCTCCGGGCGGGTTGTGGCACCTGGGGCCGGGTGGCTCGCCCTAAGCTTGCTTTGACAAAGGAGTTTTGAGTTGGTCTTTTGGCTGAGCTTGCCAGGGAAGGCAGGCTCCTGCAGGAGTCTTGGAGGGTCCGTGCGGCGCCGGATGAGGCTGAGGCGTGGCTGAAGATGCGTTTGGCTCTGCAGACACTGCATCGAGCAGCAGGGGACTCTGGGAGGCTGGTGCAGCCAGAAGGCATGGCTCTTGACAGCCTTCTAGTAGAGTCTCTGGAATTGTGCATGTGAGTGGGGATGCCATTTGGGGTACCATTCCCAGAAAGCCCTCACCTCCCTGGTTGTGAGGTACCCTCTCTGTGCCCACAGCCTCAGTGCTCTCCTCTGGTTTTACTCCCCATTCTGTGATGAAACATGTTGTTGATGTTTCTATTCCTACACTGGACTGTGAACTCCACAGGGGCACAGTCTGTGTCATCTACCTGGTCCTCCACACCTAGCCCAGGGCCTTTCTGACATGGAGTAGAAAGAACTAGGTGAATGAGAGAAGGAATCTGTTGAAAACCTGTGCTTATTATAACCCAATTTTGATGCTGGTCTCCTTTGTATCTCAGATCACAATAAAATTTTTAATTAATGAAAATATCACTACTTACTGAGTGTCAGAAGCCCCACCTTCACCCCCATCCCCTACCCTGGGCTGCAACTGCTTCCAGAGGAATGGGACTGCCCAGGTTGGAACCCACCCTCCACTGGTCTGACTTCAGACCCTGAAGCTGCCTCCCCTCCTAGCTTTTTCTTTCTCCTCTCTGAGAGTGCTGTTATCCAGAAGGGGAGAGTGGGGGAAGGGAGAGCCAGGGAGCTATTCTATTGTCTTCTCTCCTCATTCAAACCATACAATAATACTTTAGGGTCCCCTGCCATTTAGCCAGTCTAAAGTATTCATGGCCAGAAAGTTTGGATGATGGCTTAATCATTTAGTTCTTATTTAGGATGCATCTTTCCTAAGAGCTATAACCTTCACTAACATGGTACATTCCCAACATGTTCTTACCTACAACACTGCTTAACCTTCCATTTCATTCATGCCAGGCATTTACATGCCTTACTTCTAATCTTCCCACCACCCCTGTATCTCCTCAGCATTTAGCACAAATGTGATGAGTTAACTTGGTATAATTATTGGTCTGCTTTTGCTACATAAACTCTGAGTGTGCAGGAACCATCTCAGTCACCATTATATTCCATGCTTGGTGATTAGCAAATGTTAATGAATGAACTGAAGGATATAAATACTATTACCCCTTTTTCAGATGAAGAAACAGAAACTCAAAACAACTAAACATTTGCCCAAATCTCCCACTATAGGTCTCAGTGCACCCCCCCCCCCCCAAAGGGTGTCCTGTGGGGGATTTAACACAGCTTTTCTTCCCACTGTAGCCACAAAGAGATGAAACAGATTGACAAACTCTCTTCTGATTGTGCCCAAATTTTTTGCTGGGGAGGGGGGGTTCTGTATGCCAGAAGCAGTTTTTTTGTGCCCCGGGAAAAGCACCTGCTGAAAGGATCAGTCATTGCTCTGCCCACAGGCGAGGATCTCTGCTCCCATTGCCATTTATAACCCTGTCTTATGTACACAGAGTGGGTAAGTAAAGTGGAATTCAGTGTTCTATGCTGAGTTGAAGCCTGAGATGGCAAATCAGGCCATTTCCAGTCCACAGTCAGGTTCTAATGCCCCAAGTCACACATCGTTTTGTTTCTGGTTTTGTTTTGATTTGAACTCAAACTGGATTTATGCCATCTCTTAAAACTCTAGAAGTCTGCTGCTGTGGCAACTGTTGCTGCTGAACCCACATTTCCACAAAGGCAGTAATCTGCAATCTCTGAATGGTCTGCCCTCTTTAGCATGTAAAGGGCACCTGATTTGTGCCAGGCCCTGGGCTATCTGGGGATGCAGAATCAAATCAGACACAGTGCCTGCCCACAAGGGGCTCAGGGTCTAGAGAACATGTGTATAGTAATTGCAATAAGCTTTGCTTCCTGAGTTAAGGTTCATAGGCCACTCTGGTTTCATCAAATCTCCTCCACTCATTTACATAACATGTACACATTTAAATGCAGGATCTTGAGCTTAATTGGGATCCCAAAGTCTACTTCCAATTGTTTCAGGCCACTAAACTACATTGTTCTGTTCACTAAGAACCCAAATCCATCTGGTAAAAGATTTATTTTGTATATTGTAAAAAAAAAAAAAAAATTAATTTAAAGAACCGAAATCCTCCCTTACTTCACAAGAAGACAGTTACTTAGCCTTATTAGCAAAGGGGAAAAAACTTGCAAAGCAGTTGAAGTAGGCATAAGAAATAGTGTTCAGTGTTATAGACTTGGGGTGAACTCCAAGCTCAGGCTCTTGGTTTTGTGACCCTGGGCATGTTCCTCCCCTCTCTAAGCCTCATCAGCAACTGTGCAAGAGAACGTGAAGCAACCCACATAGCACCTAGTACATCAAGGCTCACACAAGCTCAGGAGTCAGAGGTAGTGTGCCACAGGAGCTGTGCCACATGCCCATCCAAAGTCAGTGTTCTCACTGCCAGCTCTGCTGGCTGTCTTTAGGTTTCTCTTGGACCATTCAGTTTGTAATCCAGATGTGCACGCTCAGTAGACCCCCAGGATACTTGCTAGACTGTAAATCAGCAGTTGGTGAGGGTTGAACTCATGCTGCCCTTCCCATCTCTGCTCCCCCTATAGCATCCTCTGGGACTGTGCCCAACCTAGTTTAAGGGGACTCTGGAGATATGGTTCCCCCACTGCTCAGAGTTTAAAACTTGCTCCCTCAAGGGACTGGAGCAGATAATCAGTCAGTGTCTTTATTAAAACCATCTCATTATGTTTAATCTACTCAGCAAGCATTATGACCTCTGTGCTGGGGTCTTTATTCAGGACATACATACCCCGGGACCACCTCCTTAAAATCACCGCCTGGACATTTTCATTGCATGTAGGGGGAAATAATGCTGAGGGGGGATTCCTGCTGCCTCTGGTTCTTCTTTGTAAGCCCATAGAAATTCACTATGTAAAAATGCCAAAAGGCCTTTGAAGATAAAGGCTTACTCGCCAAGATTTTTAAAATTTTAATTTCTTTAAAACATCCCAGAGCTATAAGCTCAATATCTAATTATTAGATGGACTATTAAGATCCTAACCTTTACTTACTCAACCTAGAATTTGTGAGGACGGGGTGATGTTTTAATTCATTTCTGAGGTATTTATTGTGCATCGTCCTTATTTGCTCAAAAAATGGCTGTTAAACTAAATTATAATAAAATAAGTAAGTTCCTACCACTTTGTTCTTACCTGCTCCTGCTGCTGGACCAGGCTGGCAGTCATTAATTTAGGTCCATTGCACACACCATGCTCAGTCTTCCTCTTCTTTGACCTGGGCACACATTTATTCTGCAAACACAAATAGACACCTGATCTGTGCCAAGCACTGGGCAAACTGGGGGTGCAGAAGTGAATCAGACATGGTCCCTGTCCGTAGGGGCTCATGGTCTAGAGAACACATCCTATATAATAAAAGGCTAATATGCATATCGACCAAATGGCAGAACGACTGGTCACTGTGACACACACTGACCACCAAGGGGCAGACGCTCAACGCAGGAGCTGCCCCCGGTGGTCAGTGTGCTCCCATAGGGGGAGCGGTGCTCAGCCAGAAGCTGGGCTCACTGCTGGGGAGCGCAGCAGTGGTGGCGGGAGCCTCTCCCGCCTCCGGGGGGTTAGTGCTAGGGATGTTAGTGCTAGGGACAGCGTCAGTCTGATATCCCCCGTTGGACATCCCCTGAGGGCTCCCGGACTGTGAGAGGGCTCAGGCCAGGCTGAGGGATCGCCCCTCCCCCCCCCCCCAGTGCATGAATTTTGTGCACTGTGCCTATAGTGTATAATAATTGCAGTAATGCTAGAAGAACATTGCTTCCTCTGCATTAAGGTTCAAATCCTAGTTCAGCCTCTTGGTTTGTTTTTTCATGCATAAAATGACAGTGATGCCAGGCTCACGTTAGGGTTTAGCCAGTACTGCATGTCAAGCACTGAGCACAGGTGGTAGCTGCGATTATTATAGATGCTGGATGCTGAGGATGCACAGACATGGTAGACTTTTCAGAGTGCCTTCAAGGTTGAGAAGTTTCTCCTGAGGACAAAATGGGAGAAACTGTCTAAACAAAGGAAGCATAATAGAGACCCAGAGGCAAGAAGCACCCAACTCATGGGAGAGTGACAAGAGGCCTAGAATATCTTTAAAGAATGGGGCATCCCAGGGAGGAGCAGGAATAGAAACAGCCTTAGTTTTAAAGAAACAAAAAACAAACTTTCCCTGCTTCTTCAGTTGTTTCCTTATTACTGATATTCTGCAACTGCTAATCTTCCTTTATGTATCAGAACATTTACCCATGCCTATCTTTTTGTTTTTGTTAATCCTCACCTGAGAATATTTTTCCATTGATTTTTAGGGAGAGTGGAAGAGAGAGGGGAAAGACAGAAACATTGATGTGAGAGAAACACATCAGTTGGTTGCCTCCTCCACAAGCCCTGACCAGGGCCCAGGTCGAGGAGGAGCCTGCAACCAAGGTAGGTGCCCTTGACCGGAATCGAACCTGGGACCCTTTGGTCTGCAGATTGACACTCCATCCACTGAGCCAGACCGGCTAGAGTGACCCATGCCTACTTTGTACTGCCACCTCTACTGAATGATTGGAATGCATTGAACTAGGGGACACAGGCCTTGCCCATGGAAAGCTCATAGTGTTGTGGAGAGGTAGATTTCAACAACTGGGATACCTGTGATAAGCTCTGTTCAAGATATATGTAAAACAAGTGTTAGGGCATTCCAGAGCAAAGCAGTTTATTCTGCCTATGGACTTAGGCAGATATAACACCCAAACTGATCCTAAAAAGGAAGAGGCAGAGGGAAGTGTGAGTGAGCGCTTTGTGGATAATGGTTCTTTGTGGCAAGGTGTGCAGAGCAGACAAGGACTGTACTTATGTCCCAGGAAAGGCCTTGTGTTTGCACCCTTTGGTTCTTTGCCCTGCTGCAGTCCTATAGGCCATCTCCTTTTTAGTCCCTACTCAAGAATCTTAGATCTCCAGCTCTCCTTGTGGTTTGCCTCCATTCTGAAATGAATATAGGGAAACTAAGGTAGAAAGAAGGGACCTGAAACAATGAAGGTTATTAGAAAGTTGTAGCTAAAGAACATATTCTGAGGGGGTTCAAAGAGGCCTTGAAGGTCACCTGTCTAGTCCTTTGTCCTGTGCTTCAAGTAATAACTTTGGATTGGACAAGTCTCACTTAGTAAGTTTCCCTGTCATTTCTTCCAGGACAGAAGAGGAAAGAAACTAACGGGTATTGAGCACCTACTGTGTGCCAGGCCCAGGCCAGGTACTTTACATAATTTATTTCCTTCTGTCCTCACAAATCTGTGAAGTATGGTTTTATTCTATTATCATAAATGAGGAAATTGAAGCTCATCTAAGATCATACTGAAAATAGCAGAATGGGGATTTGAACTCACAACAGTCTTGTCTCTAAAATTCATACTCTTCCACCCATGAGATATCTGTGCTGGGGTTACAGAGTAGTAGGTAATACAGTTCCAGGTCAGTAAACAACAGCTTTTCTGTGGCTGATTGCACCCAGGAGGTAGGTTTGATGGATGAGCTAGCCTTGCGGGGAGGAGGGGTGGAAGGCCATGGAGGTCAGAGATACTCACTACCCTCTCCTTGACTCAGCTTGTATAACAAGAGTAGATTCTCTACAAATTGACTTTATGGTATGAAACAACCATTCTGCCTCCTGGGAGGACCTGAGCCAACAGCCTGGGTGGGAGTTTGAGTGAAAGCTCCAGGGCACTGAGGTACTGTTATATCAGCTCCCTGAGAATTAACTGCAGCTCTGATTGCCAGCATTAGAATGGTCTGGGGGGGAAAAAAAGAATGGTCTGATATTCTTTGCAGTGAAGCCCTCATCAGTGGCCTGGAGTGATGCAGTCATGCCTTTAACATAGCATGTCTGGTTCAGCTGTGTCTTAGATTCTATTTGTGTAGTCAGCTGAGACATGAGCCAGATGGGCTTTAAGCATTTGTTCATTTATTTCACCTTTTTTAAAAAAAATTAATTTTAGAAAGAGGAAGGGGTCGGGGGAGAGAGAGAGGGAAAAAGAGAAACGTCAATTTGTTGTTCCACTTATTTATGCATTCATTGGTTAATTCTTGTATGTGCCTTGACCGGGGATCAAACCTGCAACCTTGGCTTATCAGGATAATGCTCTAACCATTTGAGCTACCTGGTCAGGGCTGTTCATTTGTTCAGTAAAGGCCTGCTTTGTGCCAGGTCCAAGCCAACCCTAGGTTCTTGGGCACACTTAAGTTACCAGCGTACACTCCCTACCCCCAAAGAGCTCCCATTCTACCAGGAGTTTGGGGACAGATAGAGAATATGTCTATAGTACAAAATAATAGGTACAATACTAACATAATTAGCTCTCTACTTATCTGGTCCTTCAAAATCTTTATTGACCTTTAACCAGGATCTTAGAGAATGAGTAGGAATTTGCCAAGGAGTAGTGCTGACATGCTGAGTATGAATAGAGCCTAAGGTTCTCAGGTAGAAATGGAGCATGGAGAGGTTAGCTGGGGCCAAGTCATGAATGCCAGGGGCCAGAGAGTGCCTTGGTAGTAAGCTCAACCAGAAAGGAGCCTGAAGATTAAAGAGAGACCAAGATAGAAAAGGGGAGCTAAAGGAAAATCATTAAACTGGATAGGTATTCAAAAAGGAAATAATAAGCTTACATTGAGTAAAGAAGCCCAGTATCCTGGTTGTTTGTTTATTTTTCATTTGTGTATTTTGTGTATTTTAATTGTGTATTATTTTAATTTATGTTCTTGCCTGATTCTTCAGATGAATAAGGCATCCAGGTAGGTTGGGAACATTGACAACACAGTGCATGAGCCTGCCTGGTTTAAGCATGTGTTCTTAAGGCAGGAGCTCTATATAGTTTTATGTTTTCCAGCACCTAGTACAATGGTTGGCACCAGGTAGGGGCTCTTAAAATGTTTGCTGAATGAGGAAATAAATGAGTGAACAGAAGAGTAAATGGTGATGACTGAGCTGATGAGTCTTTCTAGACTGGGAATTCATTATTTTCTCTGCTTCTGGAAGGGAATTTTAGCTGCTGCTGTTGTCCTCTGCCTGCCTTGGTTACAGGAAAGCTATTGGAGTCCGGTGCCTTCAGAGTAGAGTGCTCTAATGGGCCGTTTCAGAATAGAATTTGGAAGCTGCTGCAGAGCCTCTGTTTAGATACAGCATTGTGTCTTGGGGAACCCTCTACAAATGTACAGGTACTCTTAGACATACTGTATAAGGAATCCGTGAGAGGAATAGAAGCAGGTTTAGTGCTAGAAATTTGATCCAGCTTCAGAGCAGTCCTTGACAGCTGTCTGGTGACCCAGGTTATTCCCCTTTAATCCCTAAATTATGGACAAAAAGGCCTGGGTGGAAATTTATTCATGCCCCCAAAGAGCTATCCAGGTAATGCTGTGAACTATATCATTGTTTATCACTATTTCTTTTTGTGCATTTTGGCAGTTCTCAAAGTGTTTGGTGTTGGGGCCATTTTACATTCCTAAAGATTATTGAGGACCCGAAGAGCTTTTGTTGGTTATATCTATTGATATCTACCAATTTCAGTATTAAAGCTGAGAAAGTAAAAATATTTAATTACTAATTCATTTGAGAATAGCAATATTATACCTGTTACAGTAACATAATTTTTAATGAAAAAATAATTATTTTTAAAAAATGAGTGAGAAGAATGGTCTTGTTATTATTTTTGCAAAACTTTAAATGTCTGGCTTAATATAAAAAAGCTGGATTCTTATATATGCTTCTGTATTCAGACTTTTGTAATATATTGTTTTGGTTGAAATACATTAAAAAATTCAGTCTCATATAGATCCCTATATGAGGAGTTGGAAATGGGAGGAGTATTTTAATGGCCTTTCCAGATGATAGTTGATGTTCTTTGCAATATGGAATCTGTGACCATATCAGTGAAGTGTAAATATTTATTTACATTAAAGTTATTGGATTTTTGACCAATGTTTGACTTTTTTTGCTTTTGTTTTTGTTTTTTAGAGAGAGAGAGGTTGGTTGCCTCTCATGCACGCCCCGGACAGGGATCGAACTCGCAATCTTTTGCTGTTCAGGATGATGCTCCAACCAACTGAGCCACACTGGCCAGGGCAATGTGTGTTCTTTAACATCATGCTTTGATCCTTTGGAAAATAGGTTTACTGAGCTATGCAGATTTTCCAAATGTTTTCCCATTTCATTTTATAGATAAGATTTGTTAACATCAATTCCAGTTACATCAGTAAAGCCTTTAAGTATTGGGGAATTGTCAAGCTCATGATGGTGGATACAGGTTTTCCAAAATTCTAAGTTTTGCTTGAAAGGTTGAATTTTATCATTGGTCATAAATAAATTGTTTTTCTTGAAGTAACAGGCTCATTTTTTTTTTTTAAGAAAATGTCTGACAGAACCTAAGTTCAAATAATCAGTTTGTCAGCCATTCTTTTAAGTGGAAATGGTGTTCTATGAAAAGAGTGGCTTCTCCTTTCTTTGATTTTTATCTCTTTTATTCAGGAAAAACTAGACTGCCTAGCATAATGCTTCTTAGATGAAAAGTCTCGGGGCCTGGTCAGATGAGGGAACAGAGATACTGGTTTTAATGGCTGCACATAAGAACCCCCTGGGCTAGGAGTGGCTATAGTCTAGGGCTCACCTGGTTCCTTGACTGCTCTGGGGATATGCGTGCTATAACATGGATCCCGTGTGAGTAACCCCGCACTCTCCAGAAATTCTGGTTTTGCTCAGAGAGTGAGGTAGAATTATCTTGGAGCTTGTTTGAGCAAATCCCAACTCAAGAGAACCCCTAGAACCGTTTCCTAACCGCCCCCCCCCCCTTGCCTAAGTCTAGACCTGTGTCTGCAAAGGCTCTGAAATTTTAACTGAGGTGGGAAGGAATAATTAGTTGTTGCCCAGGGCTGCTGGGTTTAAGAATCAATTCCATCAGCCTTTGTGATGAAGAAAAATGGTTGAATGCTTCATTCATTTCATAAATATTTATTGGTCATGTTCTTTGAGGGGGAATACTGTGCCAGGTGCTAACAACACATCTTGAGAACAGTTAGCTGGAAGCCTGGGTTGACTTCAGGATATAAGGGGTCGCAAGTTCCAGGAATTTGGAAAATGACAGGAGATTGCAGTCAAAGGGAATTCTGAACCAAGAGCTTTTCTCTGCCAAAGCAAAAATGTGAAGGAACAGTGGTAGTACTGACTGAATATAACGTCTCCACAGCTTGGGGTTCTCACCACCCTCTGGCAATTAGAGATGAAAATGTCAGATAGAAAAGTCCCCAGGCCCCACCAGGCATTGTACCCAAGTGCAGGCACCAAGACTGAGGGTTAAGACAGATTTAGGGGTTGCCTAGAAAGAAGGACTCAAGTGTACCAAACTCAGGTCAGTGGATAAGCTAGTTTCTGGTGTAGACTTATTAAGAACACAATAGCCCAGGGGCCTAGATAATAGATTGAGTGTCTACTGTGTGGATCCCTTGAGGTAAGCTTTGCATCTCTAATGTCACTTAATCCTCTGGGCAACTTTATGCAATGTAGGTGGTATCATCCCTTCTTCAGTTAAAGTTAATTAGCTTCCCAGGCTCTGTTTTTCTCTTTAACTGTCCTATAAATTCACTTCCATTGATGGCTAATCTCATTTATTGTGTGTACCAATTTGGCTGTAGGGAAAATCACTTTATTTCCATGAACAGAGGCATCTCATTATAATCTCCAAGCAATGCAATCTTATATTCTTTCACACTTGAGATTAGATTACAGTGGTTCTCAACCTTCCTAATGCCGAGACCCTTTAATACAGTTCCTCATGTTGTGGTGACCCCCAACCATAAAATTATTTTCGTTGCTACTTCATAACTGTAATTTTGCTACTGTTATGAATCGTAATGTAAATATCTGATATGCAGGATGTATTTTCAGGGGTTGCAACCCACAGGTTGAGAACCGCTGGATTAGAACCATTTGGGTGAAGGTCCAGGGTAGGGAGATGGCCTTTCTTTGTGGGAAGCAATAATTTCAAGCAGTGTCTCACCAAGCTGCCTGCCAGCAGTATTGCCTTGGGAACATTTAACAGGTCTGATTTAGCCACTATGTGCCCAGCTGAGCCTAGGCCCTGTGTTGCATTGTGAGGGAACCAGACAAGAATCAGACCTGGTGCTTGCCTTCTAGGGAAGGAAAAGGTAGGTAAATAAAATAAGTGGAAGGCACAGATGCTATAACCAAGGCACAGTGTGTTGTGGGATATGTGAAGGGAGGTGAATTATAAGAGGAACTCTCTAGGAAAGCTTGGGTAAGGTTGGATTTAAGCTGGGCATTTAAGCCCTGCCCAACTCCTTATTGGTAAACATGGGAAGGAATGGTGTTTAGGCAAAAGCATGAGGTAGGAGAATACAGAGTATTTGGGGAATTTAAGGAATGACTTTATGGAGTTGAGGGAAGAGATAAAGATGTCTAACAAGTCACCTTAGAGTCATGGCATGTAAGAAATACTTGCATTCTTGTAAAATACAGTGACCTGTATTTCTATATTTTCCACCCTAGTCCTGGTTTTGAGTACTGTTTTCTATTGCTCCCATCTGGTTCATAATTAGTACCATATGTTGAGCAACATATTATGGGCCTCGAACCAGACTAGGTGCTTTGTCACATTTAATGCTCACTGCTGACCGTACAAGTTCAGACTTAATCCCATTTTACAGATGAGGAGACAGAGAGTAAGTATAACTTGCCCAGCATCATACAACTGGTAAGTGATAGAGGCCCAGGATGTTAAAACCAGTATTGTTTCCGCTACACCCTTGCACTTGCCACACCTATTCTGGCATTAAATGCAGTCTATTGGTCACACATTTAACTTATAAGAATTCTGTATTTGCTTTTAAAAGAAAAAAGAAAAGAGCAGCCAGTGTGGTTCAGTGGTTGAGCATCAATCCATGAACCAAGGGATCACTGGTTCAATTCCCAGTCAGAACACTTGCCCAGATTGTGGGCTCGATCCCCAGTAGGGGGAGTGCAGGAGGCAGCCAATCCGTGATGTTTCTCTTCAATGTTTCTGTCTATCTCTCTCTCTCTCTCCCTTCCTCTCTCTCTAAAATTATATATATATACATATATATACATATATATATAAAGGAAAACAGAAAAAAACCTCCACTTAATCTTATATTGTTATAATGTATATTGTTAAATGTATATTGTACATTTGAATTCTCGGTCATATCTAAAACACATAAGCTATACTTCACAGGCCATATAAAGAATTTCAATCACACAGATTGTCAAACTGCAGCGGGAAGGCCGGGGAGGGTTGGGGGGCAGGAGGGAGGGGGTTAAGAGATCAACTGAAGGGCTTGTATGCATGCATATGAGCATAACCAATGGACATAAGACACTGGGGGGTAGGGGAAGCCAGGGTATTGTCAAGGGCGGGGGGAAAAAAAGGACACATATGTAATACCCTTTGTAATGCTTTAAGCAATAAAAAAAAAAAAAAAGAATTTCAAGAATAAATTTACTCATAAAAGATTTTCATCTAATATAGTAACTTAGAATCTAACACCTAACTGAAAAGAAGCTCTGTTGTAGTAAAATTACATGTCCAGGTGTTTGCCTTAAGACTATGGTCACCATCATTACAGGGAAGGAATGTGGGTGTTGGCCTCACCTTGTTCCTCTGCAGTTATGGCTTTCTGTAGCCATGGAAAGTTTCCTGGGTACACTTTGAAAAAAGGTCTTCTTTGCCTTAATTTCTCTGACCATCATTCTCCTCTATCCATCTTCCACCCTTTCCATGAGATACCACTAGTGGATTCTAGGAGGCAGTACCCTGTTGTAATTGCTACTGAGCAGCTGCCTTGCTCATTAAAATGTTCCCTTGGCAGAGACCGTGTAGGCCAGTGATGGCGAACCTATGACACACGTGTCAGAGGTGACACTCGAACTCATTTTTTTGGTTGATTTTTCTTTGTTAAATGGCATTTAAATATATAAAATAAATATCAAAAATATAAATCTTTGTTTTACTATGGTTGCAAATATCAAGAAATTTCTATATGTGACACGGCACCACAGTTAAGTTAGGGTTTTTCAAAATGCTGACACACCAAGATCAAAAGGTTCGCCATCACTGGTGTAGGCTCTTAATATCTCATATGAGTTGCACATGTAAGGTTTGTGTCTCTGGTACTCTTTTCAAAGGTCCTTGTACTTCCCCAAATGTTTCCTTATGTCCC
Source organism: Myotis yumanensis (assembly GCF_028538775.1). Taxonomy (NCBI): domain Eukaryota; kingdom Metazoa; phylum Chordata; class Mammalia; order Chiroptera; family Vespertilionidae; genus Myotis; species Myotis yumanensis. The sequence continues at coordinate 38,426,537 of NW_027223756.1, read as the reverse complement.
TGGCACTACTGTTTGGTCCCTTTTCTTCCCTAGAAATCAGGGACCAAAGTCAGAGTAATTGTAATGTGACAGATTTAAGGATACTCTGATTCCATCTGACTCTAAGAAGGTGATTTTATTTGAAAAAAGATGATAGCATTGTCCAGCCAACATGGCTTAGTGGTTGAGCGTTGACCTATGCACCAGAAGGTCGTGGTTCGATTCCCGGTCAGGGTACGTGCCGGATTGCAGGCTCAATCCCATGTGGGGCATGCAGAAGGCAGCCAATCAATGATTCTCTCTCATCATTGATATTTCTATCCCTCTCTCCCTCTGTGTTCTGCTCTGAAATCAATAAAAATATATTTTAAAAAGAAAAAGATGATGGCATTAATTTTACTGGTAGGTTGAGAATGATAACCTTTATTATTCCTCTGCTTGGCCTCTGCAAACACCTGTTACTTAGTGGTTGGTAAGTTTGGAAGGTTATCTGTTAACAGTTGCATGTAACAAACCATCCCAAAACATAGTGGCTTAAAGCAGCAGCATCTGTTACTTCTCATGAATAGATGGGTTAACTGGGTATTTCTGCAGATTGGAGCCGGCTTGGCTGATCTCAGCTGTGCTCACTCATGTATCTGATCTGCCAGCCAATTGTCTAGAAAGACTCAGTTTTCTTCACACGTCCCTCATGTCCCTCCAACAGCTAGCCTGATCATGCTCATGACATGGCAGAGGTGCAAGAGTGAGCAAGCCCAGCCATGCAAGGAAGCAATGCATTCATTTTTTCAAGCTTATGCTGGCAGCACATTTGCTAATATCCTGTGGGCCAAAGAAAGTGACATGACCACACCCAGTGTCCCAGAGTGAGAGGAGACTACAAAGTTGTAGGACATAGGAAAGCCATTAATTAGGGTCATTAAATCCAATTAGCCTCCTAGTCAGTACCCCTCAATGTGAAAGAAAACCTATATACATATGTCAAGTTCTCCTAGAAGGGAAACAGAAAAGTCCAGATAAGAATTACTATGTATTGGGACTCTCCTATGGGTAGGCACTTACCCTTTTTATGCATTGAGCCTCACAACTCTGCAAGGTGGGTAGGAACTGGAGCTTGAGAGGTTAAATAACTTGCCCAAGGTCACCCAGCTCATGTGGTCAGGCAGGTGTTAGAGTACATATCGGTCTGACCTCCAAAGACCAGGTTCTTTTCACCACACCTTTGCCTCTCAGAAGCACCAGGTGTCTGCCTTACCTTCCCTCCAAATTAGTTTTCAATTCAGTTGATGCCTTTGACTAGCTATACAAACCCTTCCTCCAAAATGCTGCTGTGATCCTAATGGAATTACATAGCTCTTCAGGAAACCCACATGTCTTTCCACATGTTGCATTACCTGAAATATTCTTTCCTTCCAGATGGGATTTGTCTGTAGACTGCACAGACAACACAAGGATTGTGGCCTCTCACGGACATCTCAGACAAGGAAGGGCCATCTTCTCTTTAAACTTCAAGACTTGGGGAATTTGAGCATGAGCTTTGGAGTCACTCTCACTGAGATTTAAATCCTAGTTCAACCACTCACTAGCTCTGCAACATTTGGCAACTTACTTAACTTCTTAAAATCTGTCTCTTCATCTTTAAAAATGGGAATAATAACACCTACTTTGCAGAGCTTTTACAATGGCTAAAATTATGTAAAGTGCCTAATCCAGTGCATGGCACATAATAAGTGACATTATTAGTATTGCTAATATTATTTCTAAGCGGCCTTTCCCCTCCTGGGAAACCCTGTTTCTGTCTTTTGGGCAGGTTCCCCCCACCTCCAGCCAGTCTGTGCAGACTTGTTGCTTGCTGTGTCATCGGGAACGCAAAGGTTGGGAAGAAGGCCCTTCCCAAAACGGACTGGTGTTGCAGGGTGAGAAGCTGCCCCCTGACTTCATGCCAAAGCTCGTCAAGAATCTCCTAGGAGAGATGCCTCTATGGGTCTGCCAGAGTTGCCGAAGAAGCATGGAGGAAGATGAAAGGCAGACAGGTCGAGAGCATGCAGTGGCGGTAGGTAACCACTGTGAAGGGGCTCCTGAGTACAGGAGGGCTGCCTGCCCAAAGAAGTCAGGCTGTTGAACTATTCCTTCCCTGTCCTCTCAGGTGGCTTTCCTCGGGTGGCCCTTATGCCCAGGTGCTGAGAGACCGCTGGGCTGTACCCACACAGCATTAGTGGCTTAGGGTCACATGGCGGGGGAAGAAGAGAGGAGTAAGGCAGCCCACCGGCCCCTGAGGAGAGTCTGGGTAAAATGTGAGGGACAGTTCATAGGAATTGATAGATAGGACCTCTGCTCCTTCCATGTGGCCATGCTGCCTTCAGCTCTGTGGCAGCTTGAAAGCCAACCAGTATGGCATAGAGGGCAAAGGTCAGTTTGAGGGTCTATAGTGTGCCTCAGAAGGCCTCCAAGATGCTGGGAGCCATCTAAGTCTGCAATCTCCTGAATCAGCAATCAGACCATCCTTGTTTCTCGTTCCCCTCCAGCCCCTCTCTTTTACCAGGACTCCTGACTTACCCTTCTCTCCTTGGGAGCTCTCTGGACTCCCCAAAGGCCCACAGTTGACAGGCATTCTCTGTGATCCCTCCCCTCCCCCCAAGTCTCTCACCAGCATCCACACACTTTACTTCACTGGGAGCGGCACAGCCCACTGGGAGCAACTTGGCCCACATTTGCCCTTGCACCTGGAGCTGTGGGGATTGTGCTTTGGCCGAGAGGAGAAAGCTCTCCTGGGTAAGCTTAGGCAGCCAAGGATTGGCTCTGATGTTTGCTGTTTCATCATGAGCCTCTTTCTTACCTCTTCTCCAGATATCCTTGTCACACACATCCTGCAAATCACAGTCTTGTGGGGGTGACTCTCATTCCTCTTCGTCATCCTCTTCATCATCCTCATCCTCGTCCTCATCCTGCCATGGAAACTCAGGGGACTGGGATCCCAGCTCGTTCCTGTCAGCACATAAGCTCTCGGGCCTCTGGAACTCCCCACACTCCAGCGGGACTGTTCCAGGCAGCTCACTTGGGAGTCCTCCTTCCATCCCTGGTGAGTGTCCCAGCTCGGGAAAGAGACAGACTTCAGAAGTGTAGACAGCTGTGTTTTCCTAACCACTTTGTTCAAACAAACCAGAAGATCAGTTATTAAATTAAGTAAATGTAGAACTATTCTAGTGGAAGCAGGGGGGCACTCCTTTCCCCAGGACTCTGAAGATAAAAAACATTGCTGTCATTGGCTCTGGTAGCTGTTCCCATTAGAGCCAGAAGGGGACCTGGTGGGCACTGATGGAGTCTGGGAGGGCCTTTAGGGCATTAGGACCTAAATCACAGAACACCTGACCCCTACAGCAGCACAGAGGACTTGGGTGCCTTTGTCTTCTTAGGCTCCCTTTTCTCCACCTATGGGGTGGGTATAAAAGGCCCCACTTCTATCCACAGAGGATGACACTGCAAGCTGCCATGATTATTAGCCTGTTTCGTAGCCCTATATGCCTTCTTTAGACCCTGAGGTAATCCTCAGAGACCAAAAGAAAAAAATCATGGCTTATTGATGTACTGTGTAAATATGGAATTGCTGTCTACTTGTAAGTGGAGGGGCTGAGTTCTTCAGAGGGGTGCTGTCCCCTCAACTGTGAGAGTTGAGCAGTACATATTTCCAGTTATTTTGGTGCATAAACCAAAGTCATGAAAGCCTTTTTTTACTCCTCTGAAATCTGGGGCCACCGAAGAGTCTCACTCTTCATGGCCCAGAGACAAAATCTCAGCCTGCTGCTCTGCTGGCTCCTGCAGATCCTGCCCTGGGTCTGAGGAGTACCTGAGCAAGCAGGTCTTAGAGAGACCCTGACAGACAGAATACATTTCCCTGCTTGTGCCACAGTAGAGGTGTATGGCCTTCCATGGGGCTGGCATTCCTGATGCCTTCTCCCTCAAGCCTGGGCTTCTCAAGCTTGTCCAGCCAAGCTGCTGCCTGCAGAGAAACCTCTCCAGCCCAAGGTAGCACTGCTAGACATTCCCAAAAGCTCATGGGTCTACTGTGCTGAGGTACTGTGCCCAAATATGTCCCTCTGTTTGCAGTAAGCAGGGTGCTGGGGCAGCGGGTCCTTGGGCTTTCCTCCCAGGGGTCTGGGCCCCCACTCTGACACCTTTCTCCCCCATGTGCCCACAGGTGAGGTTTTCCCCATCTCGGAGCACCGCCGGCACTCAGACCTCACTGCTCCACCCAACAGCCCCACTGGCCACCATCCACAGCCAGTGTCACTGATCCCATCTCACTCTGGATCCTTTGGTTCACCATCCCACCCCCACCTGCTGCCCACCACCCCCTCAGCACCATTCCCTGCGCAGGTTTCAGAATGCCCTGTTGCTGCTGCTGCGGCCCCACATACCCCAGGGGCATGTCAGAGCCCCCACCTGCCTTCCACCAGCATGCCGCTCCTGAAGATGCCTCCTTCTTTCTCGGGGTGCAGCCACCCCTGTAGTGGGCACTGCAGTGGGCCTCTGCTCCCACCACCAGGCTCACAGCAGCTTCTTAACACTCACAGGTGAGTGAGTGGCCTGAAGGACGAACTCCCTGCTGACTTGGGCTTAGAGTTTTGGAAAACTTTGCAAAGGCTACCATTGGGGTAGAACTTAAAGGGTAGACTCTGTTTATGGTTGTTTTTTTTTTTTTTATTTTATTGTTTTTACAATTATAAAAGAAATATGTATTTGTTATTTTTTTAAAACTTGGGAAAATTGCCCTGGCTGGTGTGGCTCCATGACTAGAGCATTGGCCCTCACACTGAAGGGTTTGAGGGTTCGATTCCCGGTCAAGGGCACATACCTGGGTTGCAGGTTCACTCCCTGCCCCAGGTTGGAGCACAATTGGGTCGTGTGCGGGAGGCAAGCAGTCAATGTCTCTCTCTCACATCGATGTTTTTCCCTTTCCCCCTTCCCGCCTTCCCCTTCCCCTCGTCCTCTCTCCCCCTCCCTCCCTCCCTTCTACTCTCTCTGAAAAGCAATGGGGAAAATATCCTCATGGAGGATTAACCAGAAAAAAAAATTTGGAAAAATTTAGAAATGTCTATAAAGAAAAAATGTCCTCAATCAAAAGATAAATTTCTAATGCTGCAGTGTAGTCTCCCTGATGTTTCTCTATGTAGAATAATTAGGTCTCTGTTTGACATACTTTTTAAAAAATTGATTTGAGAGAGAGAGAGAGAGACATTGAGTTGTTACACTTATATATTCATTCAGTGGTTGATTCTAGTATGTGCCCTGACTGAGGATTGAACCCGTAACCTTGGTGTATTGGGATGATGCTCTAACCCACTGAGCTACTTGGCCAGGACACTATACATTTTTGTGTAATGATTTTTTTTTAAACATTATACCATTGATGATTTTTCCAGTTAAAAATTCTTCAAAACACTTTTCAGTGGCCACTTAATATCTCATTGTATAGCTCTAGCATGATTTTTTTTATTTATTTAATATATTTTTATTGATTTTTTACAGAGAGGAAGGGAGAGAGATAGATAGTCAGAAACATCGATGGGAGAGAAACATCGATCAGCTGCCTCCTGCACATCTCCCACTGGGGATGTGCCCACAACCCAGGTACATGCCCTTGACCGGAATCGAACCTGGGACCTCTCAGTCCGCAGGCCGACGCTCTATCCACTGAGCCAAACCGGTTTCGGCAAGCATGATTTTTTAAATTTATTTTCCTACCCTGGACATTTAGGCATTTCCAGTTTTTAAACCATTATAAACATGGCTGTTATAAGCATCCTTGCACCCAAATCTGTGTTTGAGTTGGGAATTGTGTCCTTAAGGTAGAGTCCTAAAGTAACCCTAGTTGTTGAGAAAGGTTATATTAATATATATTTGAAAGATACAGTTCTTTGGAGAAGATAGATGTCTATTTTTATTATAAATCAGGTCTGTGTTTGTTACACATTTGTAGTTGCCCACTCTAAAATCCCACCCCTTGGAGCAGTTTTCCCTCATCTCTTCCACATGCGTTGATGATGTCTGTGTGGTCGGCGGTTTCACTTAGCATTTTTAGCCTCCTGTGTGGTCTTCTGAGCCTCAGCTTCACGGGTGGGAGGATATTCTCCACTGTGCACTTTACCATTCTCTAGTCACTGAAATTTAGGTCATTCCACATTTTTCCCCCCAACATTTTAATTTTCATTTTTTAATATATATTTTTTATTGATTTCAGAGAAAGGAAGGGAGATGGAGAGAGATAGAAACATCTATGATGAGAGAGAGTCATTGATCAGCTGCCTCCTGCACACCCCACACTGGGGATCGAGCCCTCAACCCAAGCATGTGCCCTTGACCGGAATCGAACCCAGGATCAGTGATTCCATTGAGCCAAACCGGCTAGGGCTTCCCCAACATTTTAATATTTTTTTTTTAAATATATTTTTATTGATTTTAGAGAGGAAGGGAGAGGGAGAGAGAGAGAGAAACATCCATGATAAGAGAGAATCATGGATTGGCTGCCTACTGCAAGTCCCCCACTGGGGATTGAGCCCACAACTCCAGCATGTGCCCTTGACCGGAATCGAACCTGGGACCTTTCAGTTCACAGGCCGACGCTCTATCCACTGAGCCAAACCGGCTAGGGCAACATTTTAATATTATAAATAATATCTAAAGATACCTTTGCTTAAAGCTTTTTCTGACTTGGATTTTCCTCCTTGAAATAGATCTCTCAGAATGAAAAAAAGTTCTCAGTTTAAAGGATGTCAGGATGTTTCCCCCCTTTTTTTTTTTTTTTTAAATTTCAGAGAGCAAGGGAGAGGGAGAGAGATAGAAACACCGATGATGAGAGAGAATCACTGATCGGTTGCCTCCTGCACAACCCCCACTGGGGATCGAGCCCTCAACCCAAGCATGTGCCCTTGACCGGAATCGAACCCAGGACCCTTCAGTCCATAGGCTGTCACTCTGTCCACTGAACCAAACTTGGTAGGGCTGGTTTTGTTTTTTTTAAGAAGGGTTTTTAATACACTGAAAAACTGCTTTCCAAAAAGCTCTCCATAATGCCATGGCACCAGTATTAGAGTGCTGATCTCTCCATATTCTCGGGGGTACTGAGCATTGTAATTTTGCTAATGTAGCAGCTGAAGAGTGGTCAATTTGGATTAAGTTTCTCTAAGCACCACTGATAATAGCTCATGCTCCTCCTTTTCCACCCATGGGACTAACCTGCCCTGGAGCCAAGCCTCTTCCCAGCCCCTTGCCCTGCCCTTCCACCTGGCTCCCACTGCTGATTCCAGTCTGTATTATAAGATGCCCTGTGCTTCCTGAAATCCGGAGTCAGCAATGCAGTGGAAGAGCGTGAACTTTGCGCACAGACACAGGCTGAGTCCTGGTCACTCCATGAGCAAAGCAGTGAAGCACTCTGAGCCTGTCTCCTCCACTGCAACACCTATTTTGCGTGCCTTGGGGGGGGGGGGGGGGGGGAGCGGATAATCTATCTGTCTGTCTATCTATCTATCTATCTATCTATCTATCTATCTATCTATATAAAAGCCCAGCAACTGAAACAGCGGAACAGCCAGAATGACCAGAACGACTGGTGGCTATGATGTGCACTGTGGCAGCCAACCAGCCTGATCCGGGTCCCAATTGGCACCCCCCCCTTGGCTGGCCCAGCACCTGATTGGCCCCCAACCCCTCACCCATTAGGGGCAGGGCCAGCCGCCAACCACCCGCAGCCCGGCCAGACCCCACTTGTGCACGAATTCGTGCACCAGGCCTCTAGTTAGAAATAATATGTTGAATACAGTACCTGGCACAAACAAGTTCTTAGAGTCTATGGCCCACAAGGCCCGTTTTTTCCTAACCTCGAGGCCCAATGGCTAAGGCAGCTTTGCCTACTGGTACAGACTCAGGCATAAGATCTTAGAGTGAAAGGAGACTTACCCTGTTAACCTCCTTTGGATGCTCCAGGGGAGCCACCAGCCCACTAATCTGTTCAGATTACTTACTGAGAACCCACTGTGTGCAAGGCTGTTATGCTATACACTGGGACCCAAAAATAGAAGTGGCATAGTCCCTGCCTTTGGAGAATGCACAGTTGATCAGAGACAAATAGATTGCTATAGTAAAGTGTGATAGATGGTAGGATGGAGACAGATGTATTCGGGGCCATCAGAGTCCGGGAGGGTCAGATGGTGGGTGTGGGCAGGAGAGGCATTGGGGACCTTTCCAGAACAGTGCCATTGAGCTGGGCCCTGTGGGACAATGAGGGTGTTAGCCCTGTAATTATGAGTGGCATTGATGCAGCCTGGCTGCCTTGACCTTTGTGGGATGAGGCAGCTTAAGGGCAGTGGGGACATTGATGGCAGGGCTGCTTCTCCAGGTCCCTGTTGTAGCCTGCTCCTGCCACACCCTCTCTCACCTTTGGGCCTGTCTTTCTCCCCCATCAGCAGAGACCCCGGGTGCAAGGGGCACAAGTTTACACATAGTGGCCTGGCCTGCCAACTGCCCCAGCCCTGCGAGGCAGATGAGGGGCTAGGCGAAGAAGAGGACAGCAGCTCAGAGCGTAGCTCCTGCACCTCGTCCTCCACGCACCAGAGAGATGGGAAGTTCTGTGACTGCTGCTACTGTGAGTTCTTCGGCCACAATGCGGTGAGTGAACCTGCCTATGCCTGAGAGGGCTCGGGGCCAGCCAAGGTGAGCCAGGGGAGTGCCTGCTCTCCCCAGAAACCCCTTGCTCAAGGGGATAGTAACCTCGCTGGGACCCTGTGAGTCCTCGCATCTATGTCTGCTCACTTGATCCTTACAGCAAATTGGTGAGGTAGGGGTTTTTAAACATTTTGCTAACTTTGCTGTTTTTGTGGTTTCTCTTGATGACATTTTTTTTCCTTAGGCAAAAGGAAAGGAAATGGCAGAGAGGAAAGCTATAATTCTGATGAGTTTGTGTATGGCATAATCACAGAGAAGTGAACACTTGTGCAATGAAGGCAGAATGGAAGCAAAGGCTCTCAGTCCCCCAAGTGTGAGAGCCAGCTGAGGGACAGGCCATGTGCACAGATGGTGCCAGGAAGGAGGCACAGAGCAGAATACGTGCTGTCTCTGGACAGGGGGAGGAAGCAGTTCAGAAGTCTTCTAAGGTGAAGAGGAAGGGGCCGCCGGCTAGGGGAGAGCAGTTGAGAACAGAAGAATTGAAAGTAATTACATTGCTAGTCACCTTTCAGCTAGGTGTTATCCTCATTTTAGAGATGACAAAATTGAGGCTCACAAGACTCAGTGACCTGCCCAAGGTCATACATCTTCCAAGTGACGAAGCCTGGGCTCAAACCTGCTTTCCTGGCTCCCATGCCAGTGTGCTCCCAATGCTGTCACATATCTCCTACTCCCTCCTCACACCGCCTGGCTGAGGTGAAGCCATTTGGCCTCTGTGGCTCTGGTAGAAAGAACAGTTGTCTCGCTTCTTACCACATGTTTGGTGCCAGCGGGTGGGAGTCCTACGGGCTTCCCAGGCCCAGGGTGTAACGTCAGCACCTCCCCCTCCCCCAGCCACCCGCTGCCCCGACGAGTCGGAATTATACCGAGATCCGAGAGAAGCTCCGTTCAAGGCTGACCAGGCGGAAAGAGGAGCTGCCCATGAAGGGGGGCGCCCTGGGCGGGATCCCTGGGGAGCCCGCCGTGGACCACCGAGATGTGGATGAGCTGCTGGAATTCATCAACAGCACGGAGCCCAAAGTCCCCAACAGCGCCAGGGCCGCCAAGCGGGCCCGGCACAAGCTGAAAAAGAAGGTGGGTGTGGGGGGGGAACCCAGCTCTATCACCTCTTCTTCCTGAGGAATGCCTTGCCCCAACCCCCAGGACTTCCGGGGCATGAATGCTGCTGGCTGCCAAGGACTTTGGTGTGGCTCACTGCTCTGGGAAGGTCTGAATGAGTTTGGGAGGCATCAGGGTCAGGGAGACTGGGGGCCAGTGACTGGAGGACAAACGAGTCCTGGCCTCAGAAGCAGCTTGCTGGATTCCTTCAAGCCCAGGACTTGCTTTAGTCAGTCAATCACTTAATCATTCCGCAAACACTGTAAATAATGCACAAAAAACCAAACAAAAAAACCCAAAGCATTTGTTAAGTTCTTACCCTGGAGAAGTTCGGTCCATTGGAGAGACTGACACAAAACTTGACGAGCACATTAGTGTGTGACACATACTGGGATGAGGGAAGCCCCCCATCCTGCTAGGGCTTGCTGGAAATGGCCATACCAAGAGGCTGACTCTGGAACTGAGTCACAGGGAGTGAATACAAACTCATCAGGAGGGCCCTCCTGGCAGCGGGCATAACACTTTCACAGCAGTAGTGCAGCCAGGGCTTAAACAGGAGAGGAAGGACAGACAGTGGAGGTGAGGAAGGGCCTGTGGGCCCTGCTGAAGAGCTTTGAGTTGATCCTGCAGCTGAGGAGAGTCACTGGAGGGCTTTAATCAAAGAATGCACTTGGTTGATTCTGTATTCCAAGATTATTGTGTGGCAGTATGGGAGATAGCCTGGTGAAGTGATACTCCAGACCAGAAAGCCGAGAGCCAGAGTACAGATGATTGATGGTGGGACTGGACGAGAGGTGTATTTTCAGAGGAAGCAGAAGTGACAGGCTTTGGTGATTTGATTACAAGACAGATAAAGGAGTTAGGGATGTTTCCCAAGTGTTTGCTTAGGTGACTGGTAGAATGGTGTGCCTTTCACTGAGCAAGGATGGGATTGGCAGAAGACAGGAATTCAGCTGGGGCATGTTACCTCAGAGGTTCTCACGAGACATCCAAGTGGAAATGGAGGTGTGGGGCTGGTAGTTGCCAACGTGGAGATGTAATTGAAGCCATGGGAATGACCTAAGCTAAGGCCAGTGAGTTTTTCCTGGGCAGCCCTGATGCCAGGCGAGCCCTAGGGCTTGATGGCTGGTCCCCTGCCACCTCATTACCTTTTTGCCTGCCTACTCCCGGCTGCATCTGCACAGTGCCATACTTGAGAGCCCAGCAGTTGAGGAGATTGGGTTTGACAACCAGCTGGCTCCAGGTCCTGGGTGGTCAAACAGCCCTGGTATTCTGGAAAGCAACAGTGGTTCTCCTTCTTTTTCCAACCCAAAGGACAAACCAGGACCTTTGTCTTGCACCCTGAAGCAGGGGCCCACCATTGCCTTCAGAACGTAGTCAGCACTTTTTCCCTCCCATCCAGCATTGCCTGGCCAGAAGTGTCCTGTGGGCAGCCCGGCCTCTTTGACCTTTCCTGGCCTCTTAAGACAGTTAGGTATCAGTGGGCACATTTTGCAGTTCCTAGGTCTCGTGTGCTTTTCATAAATCTGTGTGCCACACATTCTTTTTTCTTCACCAAATAATGCTCTCTTCTCTCCCCTAACAACTTCCTTCCAAGCTCAGTTCAGATGTCTCCTCTTTTGCAGCCTTGCTCAGGTAACTTCTCCCACTGTACTCCTGCTACACTTTGCATATCCCTCTAGTCTGCCATTTATCACACACTAGTCACTAACTCAAAAACTCACTGCACAGTAGAGACCAGGATACAGTGGAAGCAGCCAGTTGCAATGCCATGTGATAGGCCATCATGGTCATTATCTTTTTATACGTGAGCCTCCTCCCCATTTCCTTCCACCTATCTCCTAGCCTTACAACCTGGCTATTCACCGAAAATACAGCTTTCCCTAGTAATCATCCAATAGAGTGCTCATTCTGTCCTGCCACGGGAGACAAATAAAGCCAAGTGAGTTTCTGCCTCCTTAGATCATTTCCAGACCATGACTCTCAACCCCTGCTCCTTTGGAACTGACCCCTGCCTTTGTCATCTGCAATCTCCCAGCCACTCCTCTTTATCCACTGAAGACTGTTGCGTACCCTATTCTCCCCTTTCCAGACCAGGTGAGACCATTTACTCACTCTCTTACCAATACTCTCAATTCCTTGTCCCATTGCCCTTCCATTAACTTTCACTCCGGAAAACCGCAGCCCTGGGTTTGAACCCAATCCATCTCTTTCCTTCTATTCTCAAGGAGAGCACTGACTCGAATCTATCTGTGGCACCAGGGCTGCATGGTCTCCCACTTGCCTGAGCCCCTATATTGCCTAGCAGGCCTCTGGTTTTCTTACTTCTGATCACTTCATTCATCATAGCCCCTTTATCAGACCTCCATTCTTCTCTAACTTCCAGGTTTTCCCCACCCACACCTTATTTTTTTGGCAAATAACCTTATTTTCTGTTTCACCAAGGCCAGTGGACAGGCATGCTCTCAACATCTTACTGCCCCAGGGTAACTTATCATGAGGATGAGTTACCCTTTTTCCTAGCTAAGGCCCATGCAGTCCTTTCTTGCCTCTTCAGGCTACCATCGACTTCCTGTCCTGCACCTGCAGCCTCTCCTCTGGGCTCTTTCCCATCAGCATTCTGCTGTGCCCAGTACTCTTTTTTTTTTTTTTTTTTTTTTTTTGGTTTAGCAAAGGTGGAAATTTATTGAAGAACAAGTACAGATTCCCACGTGGGGAGGGGGAAGAGTCCCCCCAGTACTCTTTTTTGAAAGCAAACTGTTTCTTGAGCATACAGCCTGTCTCACCCCACTCATCTCTTTCCTCTCATCATAGCCAAATCTCTTGAAAAATATTCTCTGTATTCACTGTCTTTACTTCTCCCATCTCACTACAACCTCTTTTCCACCCCCACGCCACCAGAGAGCTACCAGTGACTTCTTTGTTGCCAAATAGTCATATTTTCCTGTTCCATCTTCTTTGTCCACTAGGCAACATCTCACATTTTGTGTTTGTTCTCCTCTTCAAACATTCTTTTCTTTGGCACCTTCATTCTCAGTTGAGGGGGTACAGGAAAGGACAATGGGAATGCCAAATTCACGTTTTCCACCTTCCTCTCTGCCCTCTTTTCTGTCTCCTTTGTGAGCTCCTCTTCTTCTATCTGACCTTCCTGCTTGAGGACACATCCCTGGGAAAGAGAATCCATTTAGATAGTGTTGCCTCCCCGTATGGTCTGGCCACTTGTTTCCTCCTTGCACTTCACACTGATGTCCAGTACTGCTACCAGGCACCTCCTCACAGCATTCCACAGGTACTCAAACTCAGCACGTCCAAAGCAGCTTATCTTTCTCCAAGAGGCCTGCTCCTCCTCCTCCATTGTTTAGTTGGGTGCACCACTATCCACCCAGCTGCCTGAATCAGAACCTGGGTGCCATCTTGGGAGGAATGCATTGTGGTGATCGGGAGCAGTGGGCCTTGGAATTGGACCTCAGTTTGAAACCTGGCTCTGCCACCCTTGCTGTATGACCTTGGGCAAATCACTTAACCTTCAAGCCTCAGTTTCTTCATCAATAAAATGAGAAGAACAGTAGAACCTAACTCAGATTATTGCAAGGATGAAATGGAGTGATGTGCAGAAAAGGTTCAGCACAGTGAACAATTGGTCATTGTAGCTGCTGTGGCAGAAAGGTGGTTGTCAGGGTTGTTTTCATAACTCATCTCATTCTCCCCACCCATCACTGAGAGTCCTGGCCATGCTACCTCTCAAGTAGCTCAAACCATCCACTTCTCTCCACCTGTGGCCACTACTTAAAAAGCCTTCAATGTCTGAATGTGGCCGCAGGATCGAACCCAAACTCAAGCATGGCCTCCAGGACTCTTCAGGATCTAGCCCGTACTTAGCTTGCCAGCTTCACCTCTGTCCCTTCTGGGCTCCAGCTGTACCTCTGAGTGGTTTACAATCCCTAAAGATTTTGTGTTTTTCAATTTCCCAGCCTTTCTGCTTATCTTCTGTCTGGAAAGTGCTTGTCTCACTCTCTCCAGGATAATCCTCCTCACCCTTCATGCTCAGGGAGATACTACTGCCACTGGGAAGCATTCCCTGATGGCCCAGTCTGGGTTCCTAGAGCACCCTGTGCTTTTCCCCCATAGCTCTTGTCACTGTTACTCAGGAAGTCACTGTCTCGCAGAATTAAACAGCCTGTTTGCTGTGTGTCCATCTCCCCAAGCACACTCAAGTCAACGAGTAGAGACTCTTTTCTGCACACTTGTATTCTCAGAGCCCAGTCTAGTGCCTCAGAGTCGATGGTCATGAAATGATTTTCAGACGGGACTGAAAAACACAAGAACTGCAGATCACAGCTGGATGTGCTGTCTCGATTCTGCCACTGACTAGCCATGTAACCTTGAGCCAGTTCCTTATTCTTTCCAAAGTTGAGTGCCCTCATCTGTAAATTGAGGATAATGATGCAACAAGGGCAGTTGTGAGGATTAAATGAGACAACCTGTGAGCTCATGGTGCCCAGCAGAAATGTGTTTCCCGCTTCTCACTACCAAGTTGTATGCGGTTCCATATCACTCCCTCTACACCAGTTTCGAGACATCTTTGTTTAGCAGCAGAACTAATTCTTCTGAAAATGAAAAGGAACTCAGTTTCTTTCTTTTATTTTTTTTAAATAAATCTTTATTGTTCAGATTATTACAGTTGTTCCTCTTTTTTCCCCCATAGCTCCCCTCCACACGGTTCCTACCTCACCCCCTGCCCTTACCCCCCACACCCCCTTCCCTCCAAGAATTGTCAGTCCACTCCCTTTCTATGCCCCTGATTCGATTCTATTCACCAGTTTATTCTGTTCGACAGATTTTTAAAAATATATATTTTATTGATTTTTTTACAGAGAGGAAGGGAGAGGGATAGAGAGTTAGAAAAATCAATGAGAGAGAAACATTGATCAGCTTTCTCCTGCACACCCCCTACCAAGGTACATGCCCTTGACCAGAATCGAACCTGGGACCCTTCAGTCCACAGGCCGACGCTCTATCCACTGAGCCAAACCGGTTAGGGCTCGACAGATGTTTTATTCACTTGATTTTTAGATTCACTTGTTGATAGATATGTATTTGTTGTCACTTTGTTGTTTATAATTTTTATCTTTACCTTTTTCTTCTTTTTCCTCTTCTTAAAGAATACCCTTCAGCATTTCATATAATACTAGTTTGGCAGTGATTAACTCCTTTAGCTTTTTCTTATCTGTGAAGCTCTTTATCTGACCTTCAATTCTAAATGATAGCTTTGCTGGGTAGAGTAATCTTGGTTGTAGGTTCTTGCTATTCATTACTTTGAATATTTCTTGCCACTCCCTTCTGGCCTGGATAGTTTCTGTTGAGAAATCAGCTGACAGTCGTATGGGTATTCCCTTGTAGGTAACGGACTGTTTTTCTCTTGCTGCTTTTAAGATTCTCTCTTTGTCTTTTGCTCTTGGCATTTTAATTATGATGTGTCTTGGTGTGGTCCTCTTTGGATTCCTTTTGTTTAGGGTTCTCTGCGCTTCCTGGACTTGGAAGTCTATTTCTTTCACCAGGTAGGGGAAGTTTTCTGTCATTATTTCTTCAAATAGGTTTTCAATATCTTGCTCTCTCTCTTCTTCTGGCACCCCTATCATTCGGATGTTGTACGCTTGAAGTTGTCCCAGAGGCTCCTTGCACTATCTTCATATTTTTGTATTCTTTTTTCCTTTTGCTTTTCTGGTTGGGTGTTTTTTGCTTCTTCGTATTTCAAATCTTTGGCTTGATTCTTAGGATCCTCTAATCTGCTGTTGGATCTCTGTATATTATTATTTCAGTCATTCTATGCTTAATTTCTAATGGGTCCTTTTTCATATCCTTGAGGGTCTCACTGTATTTCTCGGAGGTTTCTAGAAGATTCTTGAGAAACCTTATAACGTGGTTTTGAACTCTATATCCAGTAGTTTGCTTTCCTCCATTTCTTTCATTTGTGACCTGTTTCTTTGTCTCCGCATTTTGGCTGTTCCCCTGTGTCGATAGAGTGGCTTTGTGTGCTAGGTGTCCTATAGGGCCCAGAGGCTCAGCCTCCCTAATTACCTGAGGTGGACACTCTTGGTGCACCCCTTTGTGGGCTGTGTGCACAGTCTTGTAGTTAAGCCTTGATTGCTGTTGGTATCACTGGGAGGAATTGACCTCCAGGCCAATTGGCTGTGAGGACCAGTTATGTCTACAATGGGAGAACTTCTGTGCTGAAGACACCCTTATGGGGCAGGACTTGCTTCAGTGGGGCTTTGGCGCTCACTGAGTCTGCCGAGGTTTTTATGTGGAGAAAGTCCAGACCATTTATATGCAAAAGTCTCTGCACACAGCTTCAGTGTGGTTGTAAATTGGGTGAGGCGGGGTCTCAGGGAATCACCAGGGCAGAGCAAACTGCAATGGCTGCCAGTATGCTCTGCCTTGGAGAGGTCCCGGGGTCTGTGTTCCGCAGCCCATGCAGGAACAATGACTGCTGCAAGCACCTCTGCGAGAAAGCCACCCTCGTGTTCTGGCCTGATGCCTGACAGTCCACTTTCTCTCCGTATGAGTCTGGGTCCCCAAATTCTCACCCGGAACTGGAGTTCAGAGCAGTCGGGAGCTTGTATCTCCCTCCTGACTGAAAAAGACAACAGCGTACCCAGCTGCCAGCCCCTTTTGCACACTCCTCCATACCTCCGCACTTCCACACCTCTGCACCTCCTACCAGACTCAATGCGCTTTTCTTTTCCCTTCTAGTTGTAGAAATTCCACTCAGCCAGCCTTCCCGTGGTTCTGGATGATAGTCATTTTGTCTTTTAGTTGTAGTTTTAATGTGGTTGTGCGTGGCAGCAAATTCAGGTGTTTACCTATGCCACCATCTTGATTGTATCTCTCTCTTTTTTTCTTTTTATTGAATTTATTGGGGTGACACTGATTAACAAAATTATGTAGGTTTCAGGTGCTCAATTCCACAACACATAATCCTGTACACTGTATTGTGTGTTCACCACGCCAAGTCAAGTCTCTTTCCATCACCGTTTATCCCCTCTATATCCTCCTCTTCCTTCCTCACCCCACTTCCCCAGAACTCAGTTTTTAACAAAAGCAAAGGTGTTCTGGTGTAGGGCAGGAGTGAAGAGAAGAAGGGCCTTCTAATCCTTTGTGCATTCCCCATGGCCTCAGCGCTCTGCCCATGGCCTTGAACTGCATGATATATACTGGAAACACTCATCCAGGTTGAAGTACTCCCTCATCTGAGCACCATGGTTATCAAGGTGTACAGCTTTACTTGTGCCCAGGGAGAGGGACACACACCCTCTCAGGTGTCCTAATAGCAATCCTATTAAGTATAGGTAGGTCATTTTTCTCCCAAATTTACAAATGGGGATAATAAGGTTCAAAGAAAATAAGTGATTTGTCCAAGGTCCCACAGTTGTGGTCCTAGTTAGTTGTGGAGTCAGTGTTCAAGAAAGATGAAAGAATAAATAAATAAATGTATGCCCGTTGGGGCACAGGGTTACCCTCTTTAAGTTGACTCTGAGGTGGTGGCATGTCCCCACTTTCCTTTTTCTGCTTCTTCCCCTTCAATCCCAAATCAACTGGAAATATGTGAAATTGTGGGTCATTCAGCCCCTGGCACAATACCAGTCCACCACCTTCCTATAAGCCTTTGACATCTGTCTCCTATCTTCCTGTAAAGGCCTCATTGGTTCTGCTGGTGCTTTGAGTTTGGGCAGAGAGGTGGGCTGAAAGCCCACATGCTTTCCTTTTCACTCTCCAGATCTGGCTTTGTCAGCACTGATTGGCAGGGCCTACCCTCCCTGAGCCCCCTGGGCCTCACCTGGGCAAAGGGGCTACTTTTACATCTTGCCCTACGGGCCCCATGTGGCTGTCCATTGTATGCTGTGGGGCACGCTCTTGGTGTGGTCTTGATTATTTGAGGCCAACTGAAGCTTGGCCCTCTTCAGTGGCACCTGTATACAGCATCGGGAGGGCACACATTCTCGACCACCCAAAGCAGTTGATCTACCATGTCAATCTCACAGCCCCACATGTTCCTTCCTGAAAGATCCATATGATGGCATAGCTTTTTTCCTCTACAACCTGCAGAATTGGAAGGAATGCTTCTATAACAGCTATCTTCCTCACATCCGTCCCCACTTTGGTCTTCACTCCAAAATTATTGTCCTTATTTTGCACATGAGTCCACTGAGACTCAGCAAATAAGTGGATTGCTCAAGCACAGGCCTGGAAGGCAAGATTCAGTGAACTATGTTCCTACCCCTTTGAGTCCAGCCTTCTTAGGCCCTAGGACTGACACTGGGATTCTGGGTGAACAAGCTGTAAAAACCTTGCCCTCTGGGTCTAACTGCCTCCACCCCCAGGACGTATACCTGTCTGATTACACTTCATCTTTACTCCTGCAGAGTGGGAAAGCAGGCCAGGATTTCGAGGTCCTGCTTCTAGCCAATCAGTGGCAGAGCTGGGCCCCAGGCTAGTGTGTCAAATGTCATGTTTTGCCTAGTTACTAGTAGCTGCCAGGCCCCTGCTGAAATTGCTTCTTGTATTGGCAGGAAAAGGAGAAAGCCCAGTTGGCAGCAGAATCTCTAAAGCAGGTGAATCGTGGTGTTTCTGGAAGCCAGGAGCTGAGGCCTGCCAGAGAGAGGTTTTTGGAGTGGCCTGACCAGGAGCTGGATCGGGTCAACAGCTTCCTGAGCAGCCGTCTGCAGGAGATCAAGAACACTGTCAAGGACTCCATCCGTGCCAGCTTCAGTGTGTGTGAGCTCAGCATGGACAGCAATGGCTTCTCTAAGGAAAGGGCTGCTGAGCCTGAGACCCAGAGTCTCCCCGCCTTGAACCTCAATGGCTCCTCAGGGCACCGGCCTGACATCAACCTTGACCTGTCCCCTTTGACTTTGGGCTCCCCTCAGAACCACACGTTACAAGCTCCAAGCGAGTCAGCCCCACCATGGGCAGAAATGAGAGGCCCCCAACCACTGTGGACAGAGGTGAGGGGCCCTCCTCCTGGTATCATCCCGGAGAATGGGCTAGTGAGGAGACTCAACACCGTGCCCAACCTGTCCCGGGTGATCTGGGTCAAAACACCCAAGCCAGGCAACACCAGCTCTGAGGAGCCAAACCCAAAGGAAGTCCCTAGTGGCAAGCAGGAGCTACCTGAGCCTGTGGCCTCAGGTGGGAAGCCGCGGAAAGGCAAGAGACAGGGTGGTCAGGCTAAGAAGAGTGAGGCGACTCCAGCCCCCAGGTCCTCAGCCAGCCTGGAGGCTCCCGGTGCTAAGGGCCAGACCTCCAGCCCCAAGCAGCCAGGCAAGACCCTGGAACCTCCCAAAGTGGGCTGCTGTGCTGAGGCCGGAGAGGGGAGCCCGGGAAACCGGCCAGAACCAGGCTGGGCTAGCAGCCCAAAAGCTGACAAGGAGAAGGGCAGCTCTTGGCGAAACTGGCCAGGTGAGGCCAAGGCACGGCCTCTGCAACAGGAGTTTGTGCAGCCCTCAGGCCCAGCAAGGCCACAGAGCTTGCCGCAGGGCAAGGGCCGCAGCCGCCGGAGCCGCAACAAGCAGGAAAAGTCGGCCTCCTCCTTGGGTGAGTGCACCAGGAACAGTGGCTGGCCCCCACCCTGCCAGCCCACGGGGTGGAGGGCAGTCCTCGTGTGTGGGCAGCACTGACCCAGAGGCCTGGATGTGGGCACTGAGCCCTCCTGGCTGTGTCTTCCTAGACGATGTGTTCCTGCCCAAGGACATGGATGGGGTGGAGATGGATGAGACTGACCGGGAGGTGGAATACTTCAAGAGGTAGGTGTGGGGCTGCCTGCTCTCCTGCTCGCACCCAGGCCTTTCAGAAAGGGCCTCCCTCAGCCCTGAGCCCTGGGATGGAGAGCCTCTCCAGCCTTCCTGGCTTTCCCCACAGTCTCCGCACTGAAGAAGCCACCTGGCAGGATGGGGCATCTGGCAAGGTGCAAGGGACTGAATGAAGGAGGTGTGCGTGTCAGACCCCAAGAACCAGGCCTTTTCCGGCTTCGTTCACTTTGTTTATTCACTTGTACTTCCTTTACTCTGCCTGGACTGAGCTATAGGGCAGAGATGAATCAAACAGTCTAGATGGGGCGAGAGCATAAACCTACAGTCTGGCAATAAGTGCGGCTATAGAAGTAAGTGGTGGGGGCAGCCAGAGCAGCCCTCCCAGAAGAGGTGATAACCAAGCTGAAACTTGAGGAATAGGAATGAGTGGGCCAAGGAAAACAAGGATATTTGTGACAGTGGAGTCAGCACATACAGAGATTTGAGGGTGAAAGAAACATGTCCTTAGGGGAATGGAAGGGAACCTAGCATAGCTAGAGTAAAATACAGGGTGAGGGGGACATCATATACTAAGGCAGTGTAAACTCTCTTCATATCTTGTCCCCTGGGCTTGTGGGTGCTCCATCCTGATAGCCCCCCAGCCAGCACAACTCCCATACCTACTAGACCCCAATGCCTAGGAGCTGGAGAGGTGCAGAGCTGACCTCACTGCTTTAGTGACCAGAACACACGGGTTCAGTAGGCAGGGGAATCTTTGACTGTGCTTCTTCTGTGTCATCCCCCAAACCTGACAGATTCTGTTTGGATTCTGCAAAGCAAACACGTCAGAAAGTTGCTGTGAACTGGACCAACTTCAGCCTCAAGAAAACCACTCCCAGCACAGCTCAGTGAGGTATACAAACCCCCAAGTGTCGCGTGCACCCTCTCCCGATGCTCTGCCAGCTTCTGTCCCCACCAGACCATTTCATGCTCTGAGGCACAGGGAATTGGACTGGGGGCTTGGTATCCTGGCCCCTGCACCTCCACAGTGACAGCCCAGTGGGCTATGCTCTCCAGAGGCACAAACCCTGTCTATTCTGCAGCCATTTACCCCCAGGACTCTGTCCTTTCATTGCTCCTCCCTGGGCCAGGCCCTCCTGTGAGATCTTTCCCAAGACAAAAGATGCTCCCTCCCCCCATCTCCTTTGACCTTTATCCTCCTCAGAGCAGGAGTCTGAGCACAGAGGCGGCATCTCCCCTGCCTGTACCCACCAGAGAACATGCCAGAGCACTTGTTCCACATTGGCTTGGGGGAAGGGAGTGCTGCCTGCCATGGGGGCCATGCGCTCCTTAGGGATGGCCCCCACCTTCCTTGAGAACTAGGATGACCTTTCACATGTTGATAAACAGAACTGGGGCTCTGTTTCCTGGCAGGGTTTTCATTTCCATCCTCTGCTAGAGGTGATTGAGGAAGTCTGTGGGAGCAAAAGTAGGAGCCAGCTGTTCCTCCCTCCACCTTGGACCCATGGAGACCCATGTGGCATGGGAAGGCCATTACTCACCATGTGGCCATGCTCTTCTGTTTTCTCAGCCCCTGTGGGTCCAGCTTCTTCAGGTGTCCTGAGACCCCCAACTGCCAGCTGAAGGTCTACAGTTTCTTCTTCCTCCATATCCCCACCCACCTGCCCAAGACCCTCCTTGCTTCCCGCCATCCTGGACCAACCAAAAGCTGAGCGGATGCCCTGCCTGGCTGGGGCCCCTCAGGACCTCCACAGAGCCGCCTCCTGGTGCTATGCAGCCTCCACACTCAGAGCCCGGGGGCTGGGCTGGGCTCGCCTGTGGGCCAGGGGCTGATGGTACTGCTGGCCCAACACTGCTCTTTTTGTGTTTGGTTTTTTTGTTTTTGTTTGTTTGTTGTTGTTTTTTAATTCTTTACTTTTGATACTGTGAAGATCTTTCCTGCCGAAAGATAAAGCAACTTTTGGACACAGAGTCGGTGTGTTGGTCTCTTGCTAGACTGGGTCAGGGGTGAGGTGAAGGATGTAATCAGAAGCATGGGGTGGCCTTAGTCATTAACCATGTTAGGTATGTACTGTGTTATCAATGGCTTGGCATTGTTTCCACTTAATTCTTGCATCTGTTCCAAGTGGGACTGTTAAGTGGGAATTTTATAGATGAAACTAAAGCTAAGACAAGAAAGTGAGTGTAATGAACTCAGTCTGGCTGACTAGGGTTAAAGCACAGGTCTCTGCCCTTTCCTCCTGTTGTGAGGCCTTGTATGGGAGTAGCCCCTTCCCCACACTGTCTGTTTCTCCCCTGTAGGATGGGTGAACGGGAGGAATGGGACTTGGTCTGTGGATAGCTGATGTGAGAAGGGGCTTGGGGAAAGCTTGAGGCCTTTATGAAGGGTGCACCTGTAGCCTGGGTGTTTGAGGTTGTCAGGGAAAGTTGGGGGAGGGGGGTATATGGAGTTTTTATAAATTGGATCTGACTTTCCAATGGGAATAAGACATGTAGCTTAAGTACTTGACAGTTAAGAGGATAATAAACCCTTCTGTAAAGTAAAGCAAACTATCTCCCCCATTAGATCTGGTTTGTAAATTCAAATTTTAATATAATAGGTTTGCTAAAAATGCCTCACACACCTGTTGTTACCCCCAATGTTGTTTTCTTGACTAAAATCAACTCAACTGTAGCTCATGTGGGGAGTGATGGAGGCAGTGGCCACACAATCACCAAGTATCTTTAAAAAAAAATTTTTTTTATTGATTTCAGAGAGAAAGGAGAGGGAGAGAGAGATAGAAACATCAGTGATGAGAGAGCATCATCAATCTGCTGCCTCCTGCATGCCCCCTACTGGAGATCGAGCCTGCAACCCAGGCATGTGCCCTTGACCAGACTCGAACCTGGCACCCTTCAGTCCGCAGGCTGATGACGCTCTATCCACTGAGCCAAATCAGCTAGGGCGACTAAGTACCTAGTGTTGGGAGCAGGATCAGAAACTGCTCCCTCTTCCTACCCCACCCCTCCACCTGGTTGAGCCCCACCATTGGCTAGCAGTCAGTGCCAGCTTCCTCTTCTAAAGAAGTGAAACAGCATTGCCCACAGGCTCACAATTCCAGTCCCCAGGGAAGTATGGACAGTCCTGTGAAACCTTTCTCTGTGTATGTATTACCTGTGTTCCTCTTACTCTCTAACTGTTGTACCAGCCTCCTGCCCTCAAGTTGAACTGGCACAGCTATCTAAAATTCTGCCTCACCTGGCAGGTGTGGCTCTGTGGATTGAGCACTGTCCCATGTACCAAAAGTTCAATTCCCGTCAGGGCACATGCCCGGGTTGCAGGCTGGATCCCCAGTATGGGATGTGCAGGAGGCAGCCAATCAATGATTTTCTCATCATTGATTTTTCTAACTCCCTCTCCCTTCCTCTCTGAAATCAATAAAAATATATTTTAAAATAAAGACTTCTTTTAAATAATAAAATTCTGCCTTATTTGAAAATTGCAGGTCTGATTGAAGCAGCACTTTTCCTGCAGATAAAAGACTTCTGTGAGTGGCATTTTGGACCCCCTGTGCCTGGCTTCTGCCTCCAGCACACACCCAGCCATCCGTACAACCTCAGTCTCCAGCTAGGCCTGACACCCTTAGATCTCCTGACTTTTGCTCACATACTTGTAACTCTTCGCAGATTACCCTTCCGTCATAAATTCCTACTTAATCTTCATATCCCAGTTGAGAAGACACTTTTACTATATGAGAATCAGTTTGCTCTGCCTTTGTGATGATTCCACCATGTCTTGATACTTCTTAACCTCAAGACTGGTTATATTTTCTGTTTCCTCAAATAATCCATAATCTCACAAGCCAGGTTTGTATCTTGCTCATCTTTTGTCTGCTTCAGCATTGCACAATGCCCAGCACACAAGGACAGCACTGACCCATCACTCCTCTCAGTCCCCAATGCCGAAATTACTGACAGTCACTGCTCTGCATGCTCTGAGCCCAATTTACCTCCCCAACCCTTGCTCTGGCTCCCCCTACTCCATGTGGGCCAATTGATCTCTTTATTCCCTAGGAATCTGCACTTGCACATAGCAGATCACTCCTGCTGGACCCTCTTTCTTCCTCTCCTCCACTCCCTGCTCTGAGATTCCACACTTCCCTGGAAGCTCAGATCCAGTCAGTGTCACCTCAAAGTCGCTTCAGGTTCCCTCTGAACGCTATTACAGCATTTACAACAATAATAGCTTACACACATATGTACAGACCCTCAATTGAAAACTACCGTCATCAGTATTTTATTTACCACTCACCACTCGGAGCATAGGTGTCTCAGAAAAGGACACCAGTCAGAGCGGCCGTGCTTGAGTCACTCGGCAAGCCGCATCCTGCCCGCTCGGCCCTGCGGGGGATGGAGGCCCGGCCCCTGGGCTCCCCAACCAATAGAAGGCGCAGTGACCGCCGGCGTGCGTGCGCCATGACGTCATGCTCTGAGCGACGGTCTTCACTCAGGGCACCACCCCTGCTACCGGATTCAGTGTGAGGCTTTAGCTCATGCTTCAAATCCTCCAGTATCCCACAATGCTTTGCCCGATGCTTTTGCCCTCAGCCCTGCCAACTGCATTGCCACAGGGAGAACGTAGACGCCGCCCCACAAGACGGCGGCTGAGGAGAAAGTTTGTCCCTCGGCGCGATCCGTCACTCAGAGGTCGTTGCTAGGCGCCGACGTCCGCTTCTTCACATCTGGTTGGATCTCAGAGGTAAGGCGGGGTTTTCTGCTGTGGGACGCATGCGTGCAGAAAAGGATGGAGGATTCGGAACCAGAACGGAAGGTGGGAGAGAGGCTGGGGTCCCCTGGGTGGCGAGCCGCCGTGAAGATGGGGAGGAAGGGGTTCCGGGCTTGATTGCTGGGTCTCTGCAGCGGGCTCGTACCGACGAGGCGACTGCCGCAGGAAGCCGTTCCGAGGCGGAGGATGAGGACGACGAGGACTATGTGCCCTACGTGCCATTGCGACAGCGCCGACAGCTGCTGGTGAGGGCCGGGGTCTAAGGAGGAATGAGAGTAGGGGTGGGTGTTTCTCAGTGGTCTGTGGAGTGAGGGGATCTACACGGGAGCGTGGCCTCAGGCACAACCCGAGGGACTGGCGATCTAATCTGAGGGGTAGAGCAGCTCTGCACCTCGGGGCACGATCTTCTCCCAAAGCCAGGATCCTGCCGCAGCTCCTGGGCGCGATGCCCAGCTCTGTGTCGGGCTTGGCTCTGAGGGGCGCTGCTGGACCCTCAGCTCCAGAAGCTGCTACAGCGAAGACGCAAGGGAGCTGCGGAGGAGGAGCAGCAGGACAGTGGCAGTGACCACCGGGGAGATGAGGACGACATCCCTCTGGGCCCTCAGTCCAATGTCAGCCTCCTGGACCAGCACCAGCACCTCAAAGAGAAGGCTGAAGGTGGGCTCAGCAGTGGCGGGAGGCTCAGCGTGGTGCACTGCTTTGGAGTCTCTCTGACATTTGTCTGCTTTTCTCCTCAGCCCGCAAGGAGTCTGCCAAGGAAAAGCAGCTGAAGGAAGAGGAGAAGATCCTGGAGAGTGTGGCTGAGGGCCGAGGTATGGTTGTAGCCTGGGCAGGGAGGAAGTGGCCTGGCCTCTGGGAAGGAGAAGCCAGTCCTGAGCCACATCTCTCTCCTCAGCCTTGATGTCAGTGAAGGAGATGGCCAAGGGAATCACATATGATGATCCAATCAAAACCAGGTATACTTTGTAGTCTCTGGAAGAGCAGTTACCCTTACCTGGAATAGTTTGTGGCTGAGACTGGCAGGCACATGCCAAAGGCAGCCATGTCCAGGGCCTCTCTTGACCCCTACCACCACTCACAGTTGGACACCTCCCCGTTATATCCTGAGTATGTCTGAAGAGCGGCATGAGCGTGTACGGAAAAAATACCACATCCTGGTGGAAGGAGATGGTATCCCACCACCCATCAAGAGCTTCAAGGAAATGAAATTTCCTGCAGGTACCTGGGGAGTGGGAGTGGCATCACACTTGGTAGTTAAATGTCTGTAAGGTTGTGTCCTAGTTCCCACTGAGCTCAGCAGCATAGCCAGCGGGGATGGGGGGATTTGAGGAGGGGTTTCTTTAGGCTCCTTTTTCAGTTGTGCCAGCTGAAGATATTCACTATTCTGTGGCACTAGGAAGCTTAATTGGACAAGTGAGGCTGGCCTTAGACAGGTCTGGGGGTGAATTCTGTCTCCATTTAGCCTAGGAGCTTTGAACAGGTCTCTCTGTCAGTCTTTTCTTTCCCTCTCCCTGTTTCTATGTTTCGTCATTTGTAACTTGAGGGGAATGGTGGCAGTTTTACGGCTTTGGGGCCTGATAAAGCACCTGTGAGACGAAAGAGTGATGTCAGGGTTGTTTTCCATAGCCATCCTGAGAGGCCTGAAGAAGAAAGGCATCCACCACCCAACGCCTATTCAGATCCAGGGTATCCCCACCATGTGAGTGTGGACCTGGGGGCCCTGAGGAGGGCAGTGATGGGCAGTTCCTGTATTCTGCTGAACTTGACCCGCAGACCTGTCCTCTGCCAACAGTCTGTCCGGCCGTGACATGATAGGCATCGCCTTCACGGGTTCAGGCAAGACGCTGGTGTTCACTTTGCCTGTCATCATGTTCTGCCTGGAACAAGAAAAGAGATTACCTTTCTCCAAGCGTGAAGGGCCCTATGGACTCATTATCTGTCCCTCGGTAAAATAGGCTGGCCTGGAGGGCAGGGCACCAGTGAGACTGTCTTCTGGTACCAGCCCCTGCCCCTGTATCTGCAGCGAGAGCTGGCCCGGCAGACCCACGGCATCCTGGAGTATTATTGCCGCTTGCTGCAGGAGGACAGCTCGCCACTCCTGCGCTGCGCACTTTGCATCGGGGGCATGTCTGTCAAAGAACAGATGGAGACCATCCGACAGTGAGCATAAGCACCCCTCACCCTAGGGCCTCCCCAAAGCGTCTAGAACTTTAGTTATTCTGCAGATCCTTGCAGAGGCCTAATTAAAAGAGCTCCAGTCTCATGCAAGAGGTCAGCTGGGGTGGGACAGGGGGATGTGGTGAGGGACTGTGGGAACATAGTAACTGGAACAGAGGCATCTGGAAAGTCAGAGGATTGGGGCATTCCAGGCAAAAGACAAAGGTGGTGGGCCTGGGGTGTTCAGAAAGGTTAGGGTCATTCAGTATGTAGTCCAGCAAGGAGGCTAAGGCACTGGGGCAGGGCTGGACCCTTGCTCTTCCACACAGTGCAGTCAGTCCCCAGTAGATATCACCAGTTGTCTGGGGTCACAGACAGGTCACACCCAGTGCCTGCTTGATAGGCATCCCAATCTCAGGGAAGATACAAAACAGTTGAATTCAGTATGCCAGTAAAGTGAGCCCTTCCAGACCTATGGAGGGAGCTGGGGGGGTGCAGGTTGAGGCTATTTGGAGATTCAGAACAGCCCCCCAGGAGGAATGACCCAGGAGAAGGAATGGCAGAGGTCAAAACATGGGTGGGAAGAGCTCTGGAATATAGACAGCATTGGTCGGGAAGACTGCAGCTTGCTCCAGTAGAAACGTATGCTGAACCCAGGGCAAAGTGGTGGGAGTGATGAGGAGGGGGCAGGTGAGGAGAGACAGGAAGGAGGCCAGAGTGGGGGGAGTCACAGTGCCAGCCTTTAAGAAGGGCTGAGCAGGTGGCCCGACCTCAGGTCTCTCTTGGTCCCCAGTGGTGTGCACATGATGGTGGCCACCCCTGGGCGCCTCATGGATCTACTGCAAAAGAAGATGGTCAGCCTAGACATCTGTCGCTATCTGGCCCTAGACGAGGCTGACCGCATGATTGACATGGGTTTTGAGGGTGACATCCGCACCATCTTCTCCTACTTCAAGGTACCCGTCCCTGCCTGACCAGGGTACTCCTGCACCCTCAGGGCTGCCCACCCACTGTCCCAGCTGCTTAGCTTCCCCAGCCCCCATGTGCCCTCAGCCCCAGCTCTTTCTCAGGGCCAGCGACAGACCCTCCTCTTCAGTGCCACCATGCCAAAGAAAATACAGAACTTTGCCAAGAGTGCCCTGGTGAAGCCTGTCACGATCAATGTGGGGCGCGCTGGGGCCGCCAGCCTAGATGTCATACAGGTGGGCAGTCTCACCACTGAGGGCTGGGTCTAGCGAGACTCCCTTGAAGCTGATTGGAGCAGGGTGGGTGGTCCACCTAGGGGGCACTAGGGGTCCCATTCAAAGCCTCAACCCTTAGCAGGAAACATTCTTAGGGTGTCCAGCCCTTGGTGCACGAGGTTTCTAATCACCTAGATGGGATTGGGGGGCCCAGCCTCTGCAGCAGCACTGTGGCTGGTGAGCCTGTCCTCAGGATCACCTGACCTAGCTCCTGTGGTGGCAGGAAGTGGAATATGTGAAGGAGGAGGCCAAGATGGTGTATCTGCTCGAGTGCCTGCAGAAGACACCCCCGCCCGTGAGTGCAGCCCAGGACCCCCAAGATGAGGGGAGAGGGCAATAGGGGCAGCATGCTGGGGAAGGTTGGGGTCGTTGGGTGGAGGCACTCCCTGTGACGAGGTGGCCTTTCTGGACAGGTGCTCATCTTTGCAGAGAAGAAAGCAGATGTGGATGCCATCCATGAGTACCTGCTGCTTAAGGGGGTCGAGGCCGTGGCCATCCATGGGGGCAAAGGTCAGGATGGCATATGTGTATGCCTGAACCTGGCTGCTATAGCAGCCCTCACCAACCCTTTTCCTGCCTGGCTGGTTTACCACTACTCCCCAGGCTCCTGCTGTCACCGTGACAGCTCCTGCCTGACCCTCCCCAGACCAGGAGGAACGGACCAAGGCCATCGAGGCATTCCGGGAGGGCAAGAAGGATGTTCTAGTGGCCACAGACGTAGCCTCCAAGGGCCTGGACTTCCCTGCCATCCAGCACGTCATCAATTACGACATGCCTGAGGAGATTGAGAACTACGGTGGGAGCTTGTGGGATTGGGGTGCGGGCTAGGCCCCAGACCTGGGCAGTGGGCCAAAGATCGTTTCCTCTCTGCAGTGCACAGAATAGGCCGCACTGGGCGCTCAGGAAACACAGGCATCGCCACCACCTTCATCAACAAGGCCTGCGGTGAGTGTACTGCCAGGGCCGCCACAGCTGTCTCCCGAGTCCTACAGGTCCTGGTTACGGGGCCCAGGGTTGGATCTAATGATTCCCCACTGCCCCCACAGATGAGTCAGTGCTGATGGACCTCAAAGCCCTGCTACTGGAGGCCAAGCAGAAGGTGCCACCTGTGCTGCAAGTGCTGCACTGTGGGGACGAGTCCATGCTGGTCATCGGAGGTGACTGCGAAGCGGGGGGGCATGACAGGAACACCAGGAAACAAGTCTACACTGCACATGAGTGGATGGGGGGGTTGGGTGGGGGGACAAGGTCTGGGGCACAGAACCTGGCCCTGTCACCATGCTGATCTCCATTTCCCTATGCCCCCAGATGAACGAGGCTGTGCCTTCTGCGGGGGCCTGGGCCATCGGATCACTGACTGCCCCAAACTCGAGGCCATGCAGACCAAACAGGTCAGCAACATCGGCCGCAAGGACTACCTGGCTCACAGCTCCATGGACTTCTAGCCGTCTGTCATCCCTCTCCAAGAGGCCTCAGTCTCTGGGTTCCAGTTGCCTCCCACACGCCAGACCCTGGACAAGAAGCCAGCATCTTCGGCCCAGCTGGCTTGGGCTAGGCTGGGCCTGGCTGCCTGCCCTCTGTGCCTCTGGAATTACTATGATTGTTCCCCTTTATCCCAGTTGCCATTAAAGCACAAGCCTCTCTAGTCTCAGCCCCAGCCCTGCTTCTGTGCTTCACCTTGTCTGCCCATTACTTCCTGGCCACCTCACCCCCTGACCTCTGGAGCCCTCTGCGGCAGACCCTGGGTCTCTCCCCACACCCAGACGGCTTGGTTGTGGCAGGAGGCATCTAGCTTTATTTATGACTCGGAGGCACCACACTGGCAGACAAGGCAAAATCCTTGACTGGGTTTTTGTGTGTCTGGTTGGCTGTCATAACCTCCAGCCCTGCCCAGCCTCCTCCTTGTCGGTTGTGCAAAGCTCCTAGGGCCCCTTGAGAGGCAACTTCCTGCCTCAGGCCCCCTGTTCCTGGTATGGAACCCTCCGCTCTGTTTGCTGAGAAGCAGCCGGTGCCACAGGACTGCCACTCAGGCTACAAGCAGTTTTTGATATGCTCTGTGCCAAGCTCTCTGCTGGGCAGCTCACTGGTGACGAGGAAAGGGATCAGATGTAATGAACATGGGCAGCAGTCACGAGTATCTTGACAAATGGACCAGGATTTCAACATCTGGCAAGGGGTAGGCAGAGGACCGGCACGGTCAGACACTTCGTGTGCAAGGCCACATGCTTATCCCAGCAGGACAGCAGTTGCTCAAGCCATGTTTGTCACTTGGTGTGTGGCCTTTGCAAGTTACTTAATGTTAGAGCCTTGATTTCCTCATTGTTGAAATGGCGGTGAGAATGCAAAGGTTTGTGTTTGTAAGGCTGGGCTCCGGGCTGTGTGGTCCATGTTTGGCACAAAGCCGGGTGCAGGAGCACTTGGAAAAAATGTCCTGCCTGAGAAGCAACACTCCATATGTGACCCCCAAATTATATTCCTCAGCCTGTTTACATGTTCCTTTCCAGAGGTGGCTTTGAATGAATGACATGAGGCTGTTTTCAGAATTCAGGCCCACATTCAGAGCCAAGTATCTGGCCTCCAGCAAGGCAAGGCAAAGGAAAAAGAAAAAAAAAAAGGCCCCCAGCAGGAAGCAAAACTTAAAAAGAACATATGAGCTCCCTGGGGGCCCACTGGGGACATGCCACCTACATTCAGGTGGCCAGAGCCACACATGAGGACTTGGGCACACTGCTGGGGCCTTTGTGCGCTCAGACAGCATGGAGGGGTGAGGGAAGTCCTCTCAGAGTAAGCAGCTGGCACCCAGAGAAACACGGTGAGGGGTGCTCTGGAGGGGGTGGGCTGGGGTCAGGACTCAACACCTTGCAGTGCTGGGCTGAGGAGCCCAGGCTAGACCTGAGGGCAGGGGGAAGCCAGAAAAGGTTTAGAAAGGGGAGAGATGAGTGCGCCCAGGTCGGGTGGTGATTCAAAGGGAGATATTCAGGCTGGCATTAGGGGCTGTGAAGATAGAGCAAACGAATATTAAAAATATTTTGATAGAAGGATAAGCCAACCAACCGGGGTTGCAAGTAGGAAAGGAAGTTCGCCAGTCTGGCTGTGGGAATGCAGGTCCCAGGTTGCACAACTGCTCCCTGAGGGATCAGGGAAGGTGTCAGAGCCCATGACTGGGGGGCCAGCCTGTGGGCCTGACGCTCACTCACACCCAGTGACCCAAGTGCAGGCATGGGTCTTTGCCCTCAGGCTGTCTGAGGCCTCTGCCAGGCATGCCTGAGCATCTTGGCCCGCTGCAACCCTAAGGTGGAAATATGTGATGCCCCCACCCCCTATTCTAGCTCCTTTACTGAAGAAGGGATTCCCCTCCCCCAGTCATGCAGCTGCCTCTCTGGACAGAGGGAGGGGAAGTGGCCAGAAGGGGAAGTGTGAGGAGTTCCCCTCGGCCTGTCACCAGTCTCCTCAGGCCTTCGGAGTGGTGGCCCTCCGGCCCTCCGCGGCCATGGAGCCTCTGGAGACCCCCGTCAAGGATGGCATCCTGTACCAGCAGCACGTCAAGTTTGGCAAGGTGGGGACCTGGCTGCCCAGGATAATTGGGCCTCCACACCTGGACCTGGGAGAATGGTGATGGGAATCAGGGTGGGGGAGCTAACCCAGATGTGGGGATGGGAGAGAGGCCCATCCTCTGCCTGAGCAGAAGAGCTGAGCCTGAGTGGGCCTTGGGGAGACCCTGCCTCATTTATAGATGGGGAAGCCAAGAGTCAGGAGGGTCTAAGAACACAAACCTTGGGGCAGGGCAGAGCCGGGAGGCTTGCTAATCCAACAGCCTTCCACCCTTCGGAGGGCCAGGGGATGAGCTGAAGGAGACCCCAGAGGTGGAACCCCACCCTGCAGAAGAGGGCTCGGCTCCTCCCAGCCTGTCATGGGACATAGTAGGGGGTTCACTTCTCCTCAGGCAGCAGGCTCTGCACCCCCACAGCTCAGCTGCAGCTGCTGCCCAGGCAGATAAACGGTCTGTTTCCTTTGCTTGACACTATTTGCATGTTTCCTTCCTTGCCATCATGAGAATGCCTCCCTCCCGCCACAGTCCTTGTCCTGTGGCCCAAGTGACCTTGGGGGAGGGGGGGCGGGGGGGGGGGGGGGCTGGGCACCAACAGAACAGCAGTATCAAGTGGTCTGTTTCAGCCACTGGAGACTTTACAGACATGATCCAGTAGAAGCCCCAGCCTCACATTGTCATGACCTTTTGAGAGACTAGGTCACTAGTCTTAAGGAGGTACCAGTTAGGAAAGTGTGGGGTGGATTTAACCCAGGGCTGACTGACCCCAAGCACAGACTCCTCCCCCTGCTGGGCTGGCTGTGGCAAGGCCTCCTCCTCTGAGGCCCTGAGGAGCTGGGGGAGGCAAAGGCCAGCCTGGGTGACCAGGAGTGTTTGCTGAGTGAGCTGCAGTGGTCTTCACCCCCATCCTCATCTCCCACAGAAGTCCTGGCGGAAGGTGTGGGGTCTGCTCTATGCAGGTGGCCCATCAGGCGTGGCACGTCTGGAGAGCTGGGAAGTCCGGGATGGTGGCACGGGGCCAGCAGGTGACAGGTCTGCAGGTCCTAGCCGACGGGGAGAGCGGCGGGTCATCCGCCTGGCCGACTGCGTGTCGGTGCTGCCAGCTGATGGTGAGAGCTGCCCCCGGGACACTGGTGCCTTCCTGCTCACCACCACCGAGAGAAGCCACCTGCTGGCCGCACAGCACCGCCAGGAGTGGATGGGCCCCATCTGCCAGCTGGCCTTCCCGGTGAGCACAGGGCAAGCGGGCCGGGCACCCAGGTCTGGCCCCAGGGGGACCAGCTCACCTCCCTCTTATTCATCCCATATTCACTCACATCCTGTCACTCAGCAAGCACCTGCCAAGTACCTATGAGCCTGGGAAACAGCCCAGAAACCACAGAAAAATCTGATGGCCATACATGCGATGGAGAAAATGAAAGGCAGGGGTGGGACCAGGAGTAAACCAGGGGGCCTTAGGCAGGATGGTCTAAGGAGGCCTCTCACGAGGGGACAGTAGGTCTGAGTCCTGAAGGACAACCCACCAGGCAAACATCTGAGGAGAGTGTCCCAGGCACTGAGGTCCAAAGAGTGTCCTGGACGGAGGGAGCGCAGTGCGGTAGAGGCCTTGAGGCAGAGAAAAGTTTGGTTTGGCTGGAGGGCAAGGAGTGGGAGGGCCCAGGGGGAGGCGAGGTGAGAGTCCGGTGGAAGCCAGCTGAAACCACCTTGGGCCACATGTGGAGTTTGGGGTTTTATTAAGACTGAGAGGAGAAGCCTTTGGTGGGGTTGAGCTAGGGACTGAGTTTTAAAGCTTCACAGGGTCTGTAATGGGCCAAAAGGAAATGAGTCTGGTGGGTTCCTTAATAAGTGAAACATGAGAGTTACCATATGACCCAGCAAGTCTCTTGAGAATTGAAACATGTTCAAACAAAACATACGCAAGGATGTTCAGAGCAGCACTATTCCCAAAAGCCCAAACAATCCAAATGTCTGTCAGCTGATGATGGATAAACCAAATGTGTCTGTCCGTACAATGAAACATTACTCAGCCACAAAAAGGAATGCAGTAGTGAGCCGTGCTTCACAGTGGATGAACCTCGAAGACATTAAACTAAGTGAAAAAAGCCGGGCACAAAAGGCCACCTACTGTATGATTAGGCAAATCCATAGAACCAAAAGCAGCTTAGTGTTTGCCAGAGGCTGGGCAGGGTTTTAATGTGGAGTGATGAGAAGTTCTGGAACTAGATAAAGATGATGATTGCACAACCTTGATTGCAAACCTGATGACTTTACTAAAAACACTGCATTATACACTTTAAAACGATTAAAATGGTAACTTTTATATTGTGTATTTAAGTTTTTTTTATTTAAAAACAATAAAAAAAGAAAAAGAAATGAATAGGAGCAAGGTGACCAGCGAGGAACCCACCGCATTTGGCCCTGGCCATGCTACCATGGGCCAGGTGGTCATGGTTGAGGTGCTGAGATCAGTGTGAATTACATGCAGGAACTAGGGGTAGCGAGGGGTGAGATGGAGCCAGAGGACTGGGGAGGAGTGAATGGCCAGTTCACTTGTTTGCACCCCCAAAGCCCCTTCACCACTCTAAGCTGTGGGGGACACACATGGGCTGGCCTGGTCCCTAGCCTAACGCAAGGGTGAGGGGCCATCCTGTTGTGTGTCGCTGATGTACAGCTCTCAGTATCCCAGGGGGAAGAGTAAGATTACAGGAGCGAAATCGGCTCAGAGGGGTGCCCAGGGTAATGCAGTGTGTCAGGTGACATCTCTCCACATGAAAAGGATGCAGGAAGAGGTTGGGGGCCGGGGGTGGTGGGGGTGTGGGACTCTAATCTCTGACCTTGACCCTTTCCTTCCCCAGGCCACAGGGGAATTTTCCTCCGGATCAGGGGAGGCGGAGGCTCCCAAGCGGGGCCTGGTCCCCATGGAAGAGAACTCCATCTACTCTTCCTGGCAGGAAGGTGAGTCAGGGAGGGGCAGGGCAGCCTCAGTGCCACCACACCCAGGGCTGGGGCCTCTGGGGGACCGTAGCGTCTGCACCCTCCGCTTGCAGTGGGCACATTTCCGGTGGTGGTGCAGAGGACAGAGGCAGCTACCCGCTGCCAGTTGAAGGGGCCCTATATCCTACTGCTGGGCCAAGATGCCATCCAGCTGAGCGAGCCAGGCAGCCCGCAGGCCCTCTACACCTGGCCCTACCACTTCCTGCGCAAGTTTGGTTCCGACAAGGTGAGGCACTGGGCCTGCAGTGGAGGGGACTAGGGGACAGTGGGAGATGGGGGAACCCCTTGGCAGCTGACCCGCCCATGTCACCCATGACCAGGACGTGTTCTCCTTCGAAGCTGGCCGCCGTTGTGACTCGGGCGAGGGCCTCTTCGCCTTCAGCAGCCCCCGAGCTCGAGACTTGTGCGGGGTCGTGACTGCGGCCATCGCCCGCCAGAAGGAGCGGCTGCCTGAGCTGGTGGGGCCTCGGCCCTGCCCCCTGCCTCGGGCCACCTCCCTGCCCTCACTTGAGCCTCCTGGAGAGCTGCGGGAGTTGCCCCCAGGGTCTGAGCCTTCAGACTCTCGTAGGGTGCTCCTGGCCGATCCTGGACCACAGAGCCTGCCCCCGCTGCCCCTGGAGTCTGGGCTGTACGCTGCCGTGTGCAAGCGGACCAGCGGGCCCCTGGCCGGCGCTGAGCACCTCTACGAGAATCTGTGTGCCCTAGAAGCTGGCCCTGTGCCACCCGACCTGGGGGACCCTGAGCAGGAGGGCCCTGGTGGCTTCAGCCCCCCAGCCAGCCCCATCTACCACAACAGCAAGGACCTGGGCTGGCCTGGCCCAGCCCATGAAAGCAGCCTGGAGGCCCAGTACCGACGGCTGCTGGAGCTGGACCTTGATGACAATGGCGACGAGGCCGGGGTCTCTGGCCGCTCTGGTGCCCATTCAGGCTTCAAGGCCAAGTTGGTGACGCTGCTGAGCCGAGAGCGGAAGAAGGGCCCAGCTCCCTGCGATAGGCCCTGAACACCTGGTGTGACCTGGCTTGGGACAAGAGGGTGGGCAAACAATGGATATCTGGGGACACAACTCTGCATCCGCTCTGGCCTTTAGGGCCAAGGCAGGTGGCCTGAGGAGGCCCCTCAAGAGCCCTGCCAGCCCTCCAGTGTATAGTGTACAGGTCTGCTGAGAATAAAGCCTCTAGCTCCCCTCTTGGTCCTGCCTTGTGGTCCATACCCCGCACCGCCTCACTTCAGCTCCTGATACTGGTGCTTGGGATCCACACAGGCACACAGACCCTCCCTCACATGCTTTGCAGCAGACACCAGTGCCCTCTGCTGGGTTCCAGGGACATGGATGACCTGGACCTGACCTCTGCTACCAGTGGTTGCAAGTCCAAGACAGCAGGTGGGCAGGGTGCAGGTAATTATGGCTCCATGTGCAGTAGGGGCGGACAGTCGGGCAGAGGAGAAGTGAGGCGTGTGAAGGGCAGGGAGGGCTGCACCGGGCGGGCAGGGAGCTCCAGGACTTCCAGGCCAAGGGCGGGCACAGTGGGCACAGAGAGGAAGGGAAAAGTGTGTATACAGATGCTTAAGGGGCAAAGAGGGAGTAAGTGGCTGAGTCTGAGAAGCCTGATCTTGGTCTGCAATAATCTTGGTCTCATTCTCAGTGGAGGAACAATCGGACTATGGAAGGAGCAGTGTGGAGGCCAAATCTGAGGGAGCCCAACCGGAGACTGGGAAGTCGGAGCTGGGGAGAAGGTGATGGGGGTGGCAGGTGGGGTGGGTGGCAGGGACTTCATCATGTGTGCACACCCCGAAACCCTGCTCCTGCTGAGAAGCAAAAGTGCTCAGACACTCTAGAACCCTGGCCTCAGTTTCCTCAACTGTCAAGGCTAAAGATCAAATTACACATTAGGCATACACTCATTAATCCTTTGCTGTGTGTT
The DNA here is from genome assembly GCF_028538775.1 of Myotis yumanensis. Taxonomy (NCBI): domain Eukaryota; kingdom Metazoa; phylum Chordata; class Mammalia; order Chiroptera; family Vespertilionidae; genus Myotis; species Myotis yumanensis. The sequence continues at coordinate 38,390,306 of NW_027223756.1, read as the reverse complement.
TTACCACGCGCCTACTCTGGGCCAGGCACTGGGAACATTGCTGTGTTCAAAGAGCCTCCGATCAGAGGGATTTAAACACGTCTCCTAAAGACTTCAGTGCCTTCCTTATTGTCTTCCCCTCATGCTACTTCCTGTCACCAACCCTGGGGCCTCATGTACACAAGCATCCTGCCCCTGAGGACCTGGCCTCCTGACCACAACTCTGCCTCAGCTGCCAACACCCTTGGCACATCGAAAGCTTTGTCTTCATGACAGTAACTCTCCATTGTCACGTCACAGTGACACAATCTTACTTCCAAGCATCTGCCTCTGGCCACCTCCTTCTCTCCTTCCGGCCCACTTCCTCTAGCATGGCATGTGCGGCTCCTCCCCACTGGCTGGAGCTGCAGTGACCTCTGACTATAGGCATGGCTGCTGTCCACTACTCTATCCTTGTCCCACTTAGATTCTGTGCTCCACCAATGGAGTCACCCCCTCCCACTCCTCTCACCTTGGGTGGCCCAACTTTCTTCTGTGCCTGGCAGCTGCCCACGGCCAGAGAAATTCATGCAACCAGGCTGATTGCATTGTTTTTACCAGAGTGGTCTCAAACCTCACATAGGCAGGCTCTCCGTGCTGCTCAGAGATCCTGCATCCCAGAGAAGCTGCTTTTCTCCTCCTCAAGACCTTCACATCTCCCCTTCATCCCTGTCCATTCACACACCTGAAACTAGTATAATACTGAATGTCAACTGCAATTGAAAAATAAAAAATAATTAACAAAATAAAATGTCTATTTAGAATATTAAAAAAAATAGGTGAATACCCCCCACCTCCCACCACCTCACCTACAAGTGCACCAGCATCTGCACCATCTCCTTCATGGCCTATGACAGAAGTACCCTGTTCCCAAGACATCTGTGCTCCGACCCCAGCTCCTTTCACCTCCCAGCTCAGCAAACGGAGCTGTCCCCTCTCTCTTCCACCCATTAATTCCATCGTTGTCATCATGATCATTTCCAGCCACACCAACATGCTCTATAACTTCACAACTATAAAAGAAACTTTCCCTTGAACTTGAATTCTCCTTCAGCATCTCCCCACTTCTCTGTTCCTCTTCACAGAGAAAGTCCTCAAAAGAGTTGTTGAGTCCTCTCATCTCCATTTTCTCACCTTCCACCTACTCATCTCCCAGTGGTGCCCACTACTCCATAACATCGCTTTTATCTGCTCACCAACCTCCTTGTTCCCCCAAACAAAAGCAACCTGGGCTCCCTTTGTGACCTGGACTCTCCCAACTTCTCAGCAGTACTTGACAGCTCTCCTTCACTTGGTTCCCCTCCTCCTCTGCCTGAGTTCTGCTTGGAGCTCTGACCGCAGACACAGTGTAGCTCAACCGTGGGTGCACACAGAATCACCTGGGAGCCCTTAAAAGATGCCCATGCCTGGGCCCACACCCACGGGCTGGGGCTTCAGTCCAGCAGGGCGGTTTCATCAATTCCCCAGGTGATTGCAGTGTGGGTCCAGGATTAGGAACCATGGCCCTAAGTGAGCCAATTCTGTCTCTACATCTCACAGACTGACTACGCATCCTCACCGCAGACCTCTCCCACAAACTCAGGATTTAAGAGTGAAACTGGCCCTGACTGAGGGGTCGCGGGTTCAATTTCTGGTCAAGGGCACATATCTGTGTGCAGGTTTGATCCTGGCCCTGGTCAGGGCGAATGCGGGAGGCAACCAATTGATGTGTCTCTCTTACATCGATGTTTCTCTCTCTCGCTCTCTCCCACCCTTCTACTTTCTCTAAAAGGCAATGGAAAAAATATCCTCAGGTGAGGATTAACAAAAAAACAAAAAAAGAGTGCAACCAGATGCTAGACTCTGGGCATCTAAAATGCATCTCGAGCCAGGCCCACATAGCTCAGTGGTTGAGCGTCGACCTATGAACCAGTCTGATTCCAGTCTGGGCACATGAGTAGCCTAGATCCCCAGTGTGGGGGTGGGGGGCGTGTAGTAGGCAGCCAATCAATGATTCTCTCTCATCATTGATGTTTCTATCTGTCCCTCTCCCTTCCTCTCTGAAACCAATAAAAATATATTTAATAAATGCATCTCGAAATGTCATGTGTGAAGGGAGGTTGAGGGATGACGTGTGTGTTCTGTGCAGTGCTCTCCCAGGGTGTCCGTGGCCACAGAGGTCAAAGCCTGGAAAAATGTTGAAGTCATGATTTGGGGGCAGATTTTGGCCCCACTTACGGACACTCCTGATGACATCTTTTCATGAACAATCAGGTTGCCAGTAATAGAGCAGCGGAGAGGAGGCTCCTTGAAAGGGTGGCTGCAGTAGGGACCCCTTCACCCCACAGTGCAAGCCACCCCTTGCTAGCTGAGCAAATCTCAGTTCACACTGGAGGTTACCCAGAGAGTCAGGGACATGGCCAGAACTAGAACCCAGGTTTCTGAGTACCCAGTCTGGCATGCTTTTCTTTATTAAAAATCTAAGCCTCTTGCCCTGGCTCAGTTGGTTGGAGTGTCGTCCCATGCACCGAAGGGTCATGGGTTTGATTCCCAGTCAGGGCACAACCCAGGTTGCAACCCAGTGGTGTTTCTTTCTCTTTCTCTGAAATCAATTAAAAAAAAAAATCCTAGCCTCGCTTGGCTGGTGTAGCTCAGTGAGCGTCGACCTATGAACCAGGTCCTGGTTCGATTCCTGGTCAAGGCACATGCCTGTGTTGCAGGCTCGATCCCCAGTGAAGGCGTGCAGGAGGGAGCCAATCAATGATTCTCTCTCATCATTGATGTCTCTCTCTCTATCTCTCTTCTGAAATTAATAAAAATATAATTTTTTTATTTTTTAAATCTAAGCCTCTTTGTTTCATGGCAATTGCTCTGAGGTTCCAACCAGATTGGAACAGAAAGTCTTTGGAAACCTTCAGGACTTCAGGGCCTTGCCTTGGAGTCACAAGTGTCCTGGTCACCAGGGGGCACTGTGTCCTAGCCCAGGGCCTGTTCCTACCCAGGAGCTGCCTCTGCCAGGAGCTCTGATGGCTTTACCTAGGCCTGAGCTTGCACAAGAGGTCCAAGGAACTGGATGCCAGTGTCCTCTCTGCTGGAGGACTGCTGGACCCCCAGGCTGCCCTCTCTTCCTCTGCGTATTTGCTGTTTCACTCTCCCCATCTTTCCTTCGTTCACACTGTGTACAGGCACTGGGGAAACGGTGGACAAGACAGACGAGCCCCTGCTCTCACTGGAATGACATTCGAATGGGAACAAAGGGCAATGAAAAAAACACTGAATATAATGTCGGATGGTAGTAAGTGCCATGGGGGGAATAAAGCAGGATAAGGGACTAGTGTGTGATGCAGGTGAGGTGTCAGGGGGTGCTGTTTTAGACTGTGATCAGGGAAGGCTCTGCAAGGCAACAATTGAGCAGAGAGACCTAAACAAAGAAAGAGAGCCTGTTGTTTAGTAGATACCTGGGGGAACGTGTTCCAAGCAGAAGGCCCTCAGGCAGGAAGATGCTTGACATGATGGAGGAACAATGAGGAGGCCACCGTGGCTGGAGTGAAGTGAGCAAGGAAAAAAGTAGTGGGAGGTGGAACCAGTTTATTAGTGTCATGTGCCTTTTAAGGATTTCAGTTTTATTTTAGGTGCAATGTTTTAGGGATGCTAAAAGCAGAGTGTGATGTGGTATGATTTCTGCTTTAAAAATATCACTTTGGCTGCTGGGAGGAGAGAATTCTGGAGTGAGCAAGGGTAGAAGCAGGGAGACTGTGAGGAGACTACTAAGGTTTCCAGACACGAGGCATGTGGCAACAACACTAGTGGCCGTAGCGACTGGATGTGGAACACATTCTGCAGGTGGAATGTGCAGAGTCTGGAGCAGTGCAGAGAAGGGAAAGGAAGAATACCAATAGTTTTTATTGGGTCGGGCAGATGAGTGGTGGTGCCATTTACTGAGACGGGGAAGGAGTAGGGAGGTGAGAACATCACTAGTTTAAATTGGGACATGATTTGAGATATGTAGGAGGCATCCAAGTAGAGATTAGAGGGGAGTTGGGTAGTAGAGTCCGGAGTTCATGGGGGGAGGTCAGGGCTGGACATACAACTTGGGAGTCCTTGGCATGTCGGCGTTATTGAAAGCCACAGGACGGGATGGGGTTTGAGAGAGTTAGTGTAGAGGGGAAGACTGATGGCCAGGTTGGGAGGCAGATGCGGAGCCTCCAAAGGAGGTGGAGAGGAATAGCAGTGGGGCAAGTGGCAGTGTGCCCGCAGTGCTCCCAGGCAGAGGCAGAGGCAGGCTGAGAAAGCCGTGGGTTTGATAACCCTAGGTCAGTGGTCAGCAAACTCATTAGTCAACAGAGCCAAATATCAACAGACAACGACTGAAATGTCTTTTGAGAGCCAAATTTTTTAAACTTAAACTATATAGGCAGGTACATTGTTATTAACTTAATTAGGGTACTCCTAAGGTTTAGGAAGAGCCACACTCAAGGGGCCAAAGAGCCGCATGTGGCTCGCGAGCCGCAGTTTGCCAACCACGGTGGGCCTAGGTCATTGGAGACCTTGAGAAGAGGGCTGGAGGGACAAGAGCCTGCCTGGAGTGGGTTCAAGAGAGAACGGAAGGAAAACAAGTAGAGACAGGACCACAGATAATTCCTTCAAGGAATTTCACTTTCAAGGAGAGAATAAAAGAGCCATAGCTGGAGAGGGAGGTGGGGTCAAGCGAGGATTTTATTTTATTTTTTTAAAATATATTTTGTTGGTTTTTTACAGAGAGGAAGGGAGAGGGATAGAGAGTTAGAAACATTGATGAGAGAGAAGCATCGATCAGCTGCCTCCTGCACACTCCCCGCTGGGGATGTGCCCACAACCAAGGTACATGCCCTTGACCGGAATCGAACCCGGGACCCTTCAGTCCACAGGCCGACGCTCTATCCACTGAGCCAAACCGGCTAGGGCTCAAGTGAGGATTTTAAACACGAGACTCTTAGAGCAGTTTGTGCAGTGAGGGGCATGAGGCAGAAGAGGGGAATGTGAGGATGGTGGAGGAGGGAGAACAGCCATGTCCTAAAAGCAGCTAAGGGGTGGACGCCTGTTCAGGGTCCCCTCTGTCTCCGTCCGCTCCTGCCATTATTTTCTGCCTAGCTTCAAGTTCCCCGGTTCCGCCCTCTACTAACTCCGCCACGATATGTGCCCCCCACCAAGTCCCTCCGATTTAGAAATTCTGGAGCCGCCGAGCTCTGAGCCTTACCCCAAACAATGCCTGTCCTCACTGCGGCCCCGCGAAGCGGGAATTATGGTCCCATTTTTCCGAGGAGGAAATTAATGTTCAGAGACCATTGTCTCCGAAGGTTGCTTTCTTTTCACTCGGCCAGCAGGAGGCGCAAGCGGCTGGGCGAGCGGCTTCGCGAAGCCAAGGCCCCGCCCCACGGGGGACTTGGGCGGGCCGTGCTTTCCGCTCGAAGCGTGATCGGGCTTCGTGATTGGGCGAGGCGAAGGACTGGGTGGGGCTTCCCGTGGCGGGAGAGGCCGCCGGTGGGAGGGGCTTTCTTTGGGCGTGGCCTCAGACACCGCCCCTTTCCGTGGCCTCAAAGCGGACGGCGGCTGCGGGGGCGGGGCCAGAACACGGCGGCCGATCCCAAGGCGGCTCCCTGGAGCCCGCCGTCGAGCAGTGCCCCGGCGGGGCCGAACAGGTACAGGCGGCTGCAGGGGCAGCTGGGGCTGGGTCAGGCAGGGACCCGGGGGCTTCTAGGGACCGCAGAGGGCTTTCGGGGTCGTGGCCAGCGCTGAGCTTCCTCCCGCGGGCCCGGGCTCCTGCCCCTGCCCCCGCCTCCGCCCCCGCCTTCCTGCGGTGAAGCCGGCTGCGGCTAGGAGGATCGGCGCCTGCGCTGATTCCTGCGCCTGGCACTCGGTCGCGGCATAGGACTCGGCGGTGGGCCAGAGGGAAACTGAGTCACATCTGGATGGTAGCAGGCCATTACGGAAGGTACCACCTCCACTGCGCTCCGGGATGAATTCCCTTACTGGCCACGCTTTGGGGTCCCAACCCCCACCCATCTCCGCCGGGATCGCGCCCTCGCCGCCTCCCCCTCCTCCCTTAGCGCCTAGGGATGTCCCATCATGGCTCCCAGGAGCCTCGACTAGTCCCGGAATGACTAGGACCCGCTCCAGCCGCCTCCCTTCTCACCCCTCCCCCTTGAGTCCCGAGCCCCCGGGTGCTCCCTCCGCTGGCTCTGCACAGTGTCAGCTTACACGCCTTATATAGCCCGACCAGGCTCCAGCCGCGGCCTGCCTGCCGGGACCTGGGGGCGGGGGAGAGGAACGCCGGCCCCTGACTCACCCCACTGTCCGAGACTCCAAGTTGGCTTGGGGGAAGGTCGTGCCACTAGCTCTGGATGCACAGAACTTCCAGCCTGGATGCTGGCTCTCCTCACCCTCCCAGTCCCTGGGAGGAGGGGGTTTGCCCCTGTCTTTGCAGCAGCACAGCCAAACCTGACTAGGTGCTTGCCTACTGGTGACCTGGGTGTGCTCAGCGTCTGTCCCTGCCTGGCACCAGTCTAAGGCTGGTGTTCCGAGCTGTGCCTACCTGCCCTACCATGTGGGCTACTCACCTTTCTCTTCTCTCAGGGGCAGGCACCATGGACTCCTTCAAGGTGGTGCTGGAGGGACCAGCCCCCTGGGGCTTTCGGCTGCAAGGGGGCAAGGACTTCAATGTGCCCCTCTCCATCTCCCGGGTGAGCCTAGGTTGGGGGAGGGCTATACCAGGAGTCTTTGGGTGCTCAGGTCTCCTGTGGATGATGGAAGGAATTGGAGCCAGGGCCAAAACCCAGGAGGTGTCCAGGTCCAGAGGTGGGGGGGGGGGGGGGGGCACTTGTTACAAGGACTACTAACTAGTGGATGCTAGGAGAGGCTTCCCCAGCACTGCACTACCTGGTGCCATTCCACAAAGCTCCTGGGGCCGCCTCTGAGGCCCATTCTGCAGGAGGGGAGCCTGCGGTCTCTAGGAAGTGTGTAAGCTGCTTGAGGGAGCAATACAATACTTGTTGCCAGGCCACAGGCAGGGTATTGACGGCAGGATCTCACTACTACCTCATTGCCACCCAGGAAATAGCCATTATCACCTATTTTTCAAATGAGGGGCCTCAGGGCTGAATTGGAAGGGCTCCTTTGGAGGTTTCTTGGCCAAGCAGGGATTAGAATTCAGGCCCTGGGATGGCAGCAGTTTTTGTGGGTGGGTGGGGTTGTTTCTCCAGCCTACCTGAGGACTTCCATTCCCATCCCACTGGTCCCATTCAGCCTGCAGTGGCCTTTGACCCCAAGTAGGTGTGGAATGGGCTCTAGGGTTCTGACTTCAGCCCCTGAGAGCCTGCCCGGGTGGGGGCGGAGTTGCAGGCTGGCTCCTCCCTGCGGCAGGGGGATTGCCTTATAAGCCCAAGAATGCAGCCCCACACTGGGATGAACAACTGGTGGCAGGCCTCTGCTGAGTTTAAAATGGCTGGCCTCGGTCTGGACCCCTGAACCACCTTGGTGGGTGCCTCAGCTGGTGACCACCAGGCCATGGCTCCAGTTGTAGGGTCACTTGTGGTGTACAGAGAGCAAACTGCCTGCCCAGGGATAGTGAGGCCAGCCTTTGGGCTGGTGTCTCTGACTGTGGTCTAGGGGTTATGAGGGGTGGGGAATTTCTGTGCCCAATCCGCCTGCCCAGAGAGGCCCACCCAGGCACCCAGTGGACAGGCAGCTGATGGCAGGAAGCCAAGGACAAGCACCGCCCAGAGGGGGTCAGAAGGTTGTCCAGGCACTGCCCAGCCTGAGAGGGGCTGTAAGGTGGAGTCTGTCTGTGGGTGTTGGGCTTGATGGCCAGCACAGGGAGGTAGTCACTGTTTTTCCCACAAACCTTTCCTCGGTTTCCCCTGACAACTGCCTTGCCAGCAGGGTAGCTAAGGGCAGTGGTCCTCCTACCATACACACCCACCCCTATACAATCCTCAAGCCTTGCCAGCCATGAAAACCTACCCCACACCCACTCCCTGGAAAAGTGCTGGCCACTGTGGCTGAGGAGCCTTGGGCCTTGGTTTTTTCATTGGTGGGGATGGGCAGCATAGTAGCCTGGGGGTTGGACTTCCAGATGTGGCCTATTGGGGGTACTCTTGGCTCCTTTGTCAGCAGCCCTAGCATGTGGATGAGGCCAACAGTTAATCCCCGCCTTATAGTTGGACCTGGGCCCTAGTGAGTGGGTGGGTAGGTGGGTGGGGTGGTCTTTTATGAGCTGGGCAGCCCTCTCCCTCTCCCCTGACCCCAGCATGGAGGGAGGAGGGAGGGGCTAGGGCTGGCTGTGGTCCCAGGCCTGGGAGATGAGGTAATGTCTGGGACTGGGGGGTTGGGCTGCTCAGTGGAGCCCTCAGGCTGACTCACCCCTTACCCCATGCAGTGTCCAGCCCCTCTGGCTCTTTTCCCCTCCTTGGTCCCTCTGGCCTCCTTGCTTCTCTTTCCAGCCATCCCCCGCTCCCTTCCTGCCCTCCCAGCTCTCATGCTTTTCTCTCCACCTCTCTGACCACTCCCCTATCCTTCATGTGCTTCCTGTCCTCACTCCCACTGTTAGGAAGGAAGTTGTCGGAACTCTGGGAGCCAGCTGCTCCTGCCCACCCCAAGACCCCCACTTCAGGCTCAGTCCATATCTCCCAGGAGCCAGCCCTGTGGGTAGGGAGTGGCTGGACCAGGTTTCCCTTCTACTGACTCACCATGACCTTGCGTAGGTCACTTCCCTTCAAGGGCGTTACTTCCCTATGCCCATTGTAAGGGGCTGGATTGAACTAAAGGTAACATAGGGAATCCAGGCTCCAAACCCAACCAAGGAATCAGGGAGTTTTTCCAGTAGGCTGACCTCTGAGTTGGGCCCTAAAACTCACCAGAGTTGGCCTGGTGTAGCAGAGCCTTAGAGTAGGGTCTGGGCCCTACCTCCTGCTAGCTGGGCAACTTGAGGCAAGTTACTTAACCTCTCTGTTTTCCTATATATGAAGTGGGTATAATCTCAGACTCCTTTCCACGGGGTTGTTGGAGGATTCAGTGTCAGTATGTGGCAATACTAGGTGCTCAGTAAATGTAAGCTGTGTTCGTACCACTTAGGTGAAGAAGGAGTCACCCATGCCTTACCCTTCCAACCTCCCAAGCATGAAACAGCCATCAAACCCATCTCTCCCTTACTCCAGTGTTGTCAGTCTCTGCATCTGGTCTCTTTGCCTCCCCGCTCTCTGCTTCAATTCAGTTTGTGTATCTGCACACCTGAGGAGCCTCCTGGGGCTTTGGGCAGCCTGTACCTCTGAAACCCTCCAACCCCCAGCTGTGAAGTATGAATCTCCCTTCTAGTTGTTCCCCACAGAAGCCTGCTCAATGCCAGGCTCAATGCCTCTGGCCAGGCATCCTGGGAGCTTAGACCCATGAACTGGGCTGCTGCTGAGGGCCCAGTGGGGTTCATCAGGGCCAAGTCTATCGGAGACCTGAGAAATAACCATAACCTAGGCCTTCAAACTGCTAATGGAACCTCCTAACCTCAAGGCCCAGTCCTGGTTCCTTCCCCTTGCCTTTGAGGCCTTCATAAGTGGACTCTCACCCCCTGGGTAGCATACACCACTCCTGTCACCAAGACCCACCATTTCTCAGAAGTCATCCCTGATGGCCTCAGCCCACACTGGGTGACCCTTCCATCCTGTTATTGCTCCTCATTTGCCACAGTAACCAGGGGTCCCCAACCAGAGCCCAAAGGATTGGAGAGAGGGTGAGTGGCAGTAGAAGGGCTTGAGGTGACACATTTACAGCCAAGAAGCCACAGCGACACCATGGGCCCCATCAGGCATGCATTGTTCACTGGGAACTTGAAGATGATGAAGCCTATTCCTGGCTCTCAGGGGATCCCGGCAGATCCCTGGTGGTGGCCCCGGCACAGGGTGCTGGGAGCGCAAGAGGTCAGTGAGAGCACCCAGGGCGTCAGGGAGGAACTTGCCACATGCATAAGCCAGAGGACATGTCTGGTAGGTGGAACAGCCTGGGCAAGAGGCCAGTTGGAGCTGAGAAGTTTGGGGTTTAGCCTGAGGGTGGCAGCGCATTGACATCAGGGCAGTCTCTAGACCAGGGGTGGGCAAACTTTTTGACTCCAGGGCCACAATGGGTTCTTAAACTGGACCGGAGGGCCGGAACAAAAGCATGGATGGAGTGTTTGTGTGAACTAATATAAATTCAAAGTAAACATCATTACATAAAAGGGTACGGTCTTTTTTTTTTTTTTTTAGTTTTATTCATTTCAAACGGCCGGATCCGGCCTGTGGGCCGTAGTTTGCCCACGGCTGCTCTAGACTGTGGGGAGGGTCATGGAGGTGAATAACTAAATAGACGGGGTGATTGTGAAGCTCAGGTGAGCCCCACCCCTCCCAGATCTCTAGTATCCAGCAGCTGCCCACAATATGCTGAATGAAGAGGCCTCTGTGTCTGGAAGCGGGCAGCTCAGGCAGGCGGACTACTGTTGGCCTCAGTTTGGTTGGCAGTCTTTGTGCTCTCGTGACCCTCCTCTCTTCACAGCTCACGCCTGGAGGCAAAGCTGCACAGGCTGGGGTAGCTGTTGGCGACTGGGTGCTGAGTATCGATGGCGAGAATGCTGGAGGCCTTACGCACATTGAAGCCCAAAACAAGATCCGAGCCTGTGGGGAGCACCTCAGCCTGGGTCTCAGCAGGTATAAGGGCTCTGACCCCCCTGGCAGGTGAGTTGCCTTTGGTCCTGGCTCTCTGTCACCCTTTCCTGTTCTCCTCCAGGGCCCAGCCGGCTCAGAGCAAACCTCGGAAGGTAGGCGACAGGGCCTGGGCCATCTGGGCGGGTGGGATTGGACTCCAGCTGGCCTGCTTTTCTTGCACAGCCGCCTTGGTACCCCCTTCCAGGGGTAAGGGGCCGAAGCTGGAGCCTGGGAGAGTGTGGGGAACTGGGAGTTGGGTCAGGGCTGCCCCACGCATCTCTGCCTGTCTGTCCACAATACCTCCACCAGGCTTGTGCTGCTAGCTGCACTGGTGGGCTGAAATCATTGCTCCCAAATGGGCCCCTTAAAACCTGAGTCACCCCCTCCACTAAAGCCTCATCCAGACATGTAGGGGCGGGGCTGGAGCACCACTGTCCTCTGCACTAGTGGGAGGGGGTGCCCCTTCCGCAGCTCTGGCCCAGGCCCCCTCCCATTCCCCCCTCCGCCCAGGCCCTGACCCCTGCCTCGGACCCCCCGCGGTACACCTTTGCACCCAGCACTTCCCTCAACAAGACAGCGCGGCCCTTCGGGGCACCCCTGCTGGCTGACAGCACCCCACAGCAGAATGGGTATGTCAGCTTTGCCGCCCACCACCCACGCTAAGTCCACCCGCTAAGCCCACCCGTTGCTGCTCTCTCTGCTCTGCACCCCAGCCCTGCTGGCACTGTGTGGCAGTGGCCCCTGGCGGCCCCAGGCGGGGGCTGCAGGTTTAAGGTCCCTCCTAGGGTGATATGGCTGCTGCCCAAGCACTGCCCTTCTGGGAGCTCTGAGCCAGGCAGCGCCCCCTGCTGGCACCCCGGGGTTAGGGTGTGGTGTTGGGCCCACTGAGCCTCAGACACTCAGTGCAGCCTTGCCCCTGGCCACTCTGACCCCGTGCTGTCTTTCTTCTTCCCATGTATCTGTCCCTTTTTTCCTTTACCTGTCCCATCTGTCTATTTCCTTCACAGGTGCAGACCCCTGACAAGTCAGTGAGCCCCCTCTGCTTGTCCCTCTCTTCCTTCCTGTTGGCATTCTGGGTGGTGGCCCCTTCCTACCCTGGCTCCCTCTCACTTATCTGCCCTACCCCCTCATTCACCCAGCAGGGTCCTGGCCTTGCCCTTACCCACTCTCCCATCACTGTAGCCCACATGCACAAATTCCAGGGAGGGGCTACCCCACTGGTTACCCCTGGCATGAGGTCCTGAGCCACACCCTCCCCACAGACAGCCGCTCCGACCGCTGGTCCCAGACGCCAGCAAGCAGCGGCTGATGGAAGACACGGAAGACTGGCGGCCACGGCCCGGAACGGGCCAATCCCGTTCCTTCCGCATCCTTGCCCACCTCACGGGCACCGAGTTCAGTAAGTGGCAGCCCAGGGCAGGGCATACTCTCTTCCTGGCCCCCAGCCTGGACCTGGGCTCAGCCAGAGCTGGCTAGGCACCCGGTGACCCTTTGCCAGGGCTCAGGGCTGGGCTAGCCCTCTGTTTTCTCTTGGTCAATGCCTGCCTCTGCTTTCTCAGTGCAAGACCCGGATGAGGAGCACCTGAAGAAGTCAAGGTAAAAGGGCAGGCACCAGTCCCTCTTTCTCATCTGCTGCCTCTCCCATTCCAGCCACCACCCCGTATCTGCTCCTGGGGGTCCCCAGCCAGGGCTCTCCATTCTCCTTTCTTCCCTTCCTTCCTCCTTTCTTTTTTCCCTTCATCTCTCCTTCCTTCGACTTCCTCCTCCTTCTCTCTCTGCCCCTCAGGGAAAAGTATGTCCTGGAGCTGCAGAGCCCACGCTACACCCGCCTCCGGGACTGGCACCACCAGCGCTCTGCCCACGTGCTCAACGTGCAGTCGTAGCCCGGCGCTGGCTGGCCAGCTGTCCTCTCTGCCTCTCTTTCTCTTCCTCCTGCCCAGGGCACCCCTGGTGCCTCCAGCTTTTGCCTACCTGGCCCACCTCTTGTCTGCTCCTGTACTGAGCCTCCTGCTGGCCTGGCCCTGGCTGCCCACCTGGCACAGGCCCGGCTTCATCTGCCACTGCCTTCCCTCTGTGCCCTCTGGTACTACTGTCTACCAGGTCTGTGCTGGCTCGGGCATGGAAATAAACACTCAGTCCTCCTTTCTCTGCCTCTGTCTTTGTGGGCTTGGTTTGTGTTTTGGGTGTGGGGTATTAGATTGTTTAGACCCAGTGTGGGCCCTGCCAGTCTGGGTCTCGGTGGGAGGTGGTACCTGACAAAGAGGGCCCTGCCTTCAGAGCTGGATCTTGGGGATGAGGAAGTCCCAAGAGCTGCCCTGGAAGCAAGATCCTTGCTCCACCTCCCAGCCCTGTACAACAGACAGGCCTGCTGCATCCTGGCTGGGAGAAGCTGCCTGACCCAGCCCTACCCATGGGACCTGGAGTCCGGCCCAGCAGCTCTCATGCACCCAGGCCTCTCCCATGGGGCCAGCAGGACTGAGGTTGGGGGGTGGGGTCTTGTTAGGAGACCCAGCCGTGCAGTGCCTTGAATGGCAGATCTTGCAGCCAGGTGCCCAGGACAGAAGCCCCAGTCCCAGCCTCAGCTACACCCCAGGAACCCTGGCCTGGTGAGAGTGGGCTTGGGTCGGAGGAAGGGTGGGTGGCCTCCAGGTTATGGGGGTGGTGGGTCCCTCCAAGCTGCCCTGGGTTCTATCCCTGTCACTTGGGGTCACTGGGCACCCCCCGGAGCCACTTTCCTTGGCCCTGGCAGGCCCTACCACCCCCAGCCCTCCCAGCCGCCCACCCTGGGCTGTGGACCCTGCATTTGCTGAGCGCTACGCCCCGGACAAGACGAGCACAGTGCTGACCCGGCACAGCCAGCCCGCCACACCCACACCTCTGCAGAACCGCACCTCCATCGTGCAGGCAGCTGCTGGAGGGGGCACAGGAGGGGGCGGTGGCAGCAATGGCAAGACTCCTGTGTGCCACCAGTGCCACAAGGTCATCCGGTGGGTGCCCTGTTCCTTTCTTGTCCTGACGCCTTATCCTAGTGTCTTTCTGACCGCTGCTCCCCCATCTGTCTCTCCACTCATCTCAGCTGCCATTGCACAGGATAAAGACTCAGTTCCCATTTGGAGTGGGGGTAGGGACCTGACCTGGGTCCTCAGATTCTGAATCTTGCATCACTTTCCCCTCCCCACAGCAGTCTTTATCAGTGTCTGCCCCAGTGAAATGGAGGAAGTGCCGGCGATGCATCAGAGCTCACCCGTAGACTGACTGCTCTCAGGGCAGAGAAGGGCCTGCCCCTCCCAGCCCCTCTCCCTCTCTCCCTCCTGTTTGCTTGGTCTCTCTCTACTTAGCCTCTGCTCTGCAGACAGGCCAGGGGTCCCCTCCTTCTCTGCACTGCTTCTGGGGTCCAACAGAGTCCCAAACCTCCCCCCAGAGTCAAAGTACAAGATTCTAGAGGCTTTCTAGTTCTCAGCTCAGCCCTGCTCTTGCCTCCTGTCGGCTCTGATGCTCTGCAGAGCATGGGACCTGTGGACCTCTCTGCAGGCCAGACAGAGCAGGCAAGCAGGATAGCACCAGCTCAGGCACCCACTGGTCTTCAGGACTCAGGGACACTCTGGGCCTTCTGCCCTGCAGGGCCCCAGTTCCTCAGGTTCATCTCTTTGGGCCCAAGCCAGCAGCCCCACCCAGTATAACCCTCCTCCCTATTCCAACACTGCCCCCTTCATGTCATAAAGTGATACAGCTTCATTATTCTCCTTGTGTGACTGTGGGCAAGTCATCTCCCAAGCCTATTTTCTCCCTTCCTGGGGAAACGCAGAGAATGAACTTCCCCTTCAGGCTTCAGAATCGGTGTTCAGTAAACCCGCTTGGGCTCGGGCCAGGCGCTCCCACCTCATTTGTGTACTCTCCCTCTCACTGCCCTCACCTCCCCCTCAGGGGCCGTTACCTGGTGGCACTGGGCCACGCATACCACCCTGAGGAGTTTGTGTGCAGCCAGTGTGGGATGGTCCTTGAAGAGGGCGGCTTCTTCGAGGAGAAGGGTGCCATCTTCTGCCCACCCTGCTATGACATGCGCTACGCACCCAGCTGTGCCAAGTGCAAGAAAAAGATCACAGGCGTGAGTGGGGTTGGCAGGTGGGTGGGAAGGTGCGTCCGACCCTGTTGGCATTGAGGGGCTCTATCTGCATGAGCCCTTTCGATCCGTAGCAGCATAATAAATGGGTTGCTCTGTTGGTCTCACTTTGCATTAGCCAGGATCCTTTTAACAATGACCGTAATCCTGCTCAAAAGGGCTTGAGCAAGAGTGTATTGGCTCAGCCCTGGCAGGTTGCTAAGTGGTTAGAGCACCAGCCCATGCAACAAAGGGTTGTGGGTTCGATTTCTGGGCAAGGGCAAGGGCACCTACCTGGGTTGCAGGTTTGATCTCTGGTCTCCAGTTGGGCGTGTGCGGGAGGCAACCAATTGATGTTTCTCCCTCCCTCCCTTTCTCTCTTTCTAAAAATCAATGGAAAAAAATATCCTCTGGTGAGTATTAACAACAACAAAAAAGGGTGTATTGGCTCAAATAACTGGCAAGCCCAAGGGGTGCTAAATTTCAGGCCCAGCTGATGGCAGGTCCCGAGGTCATCAGGATTCTTCCTACTACTTGCCTCTGTTTTCATTGTTGGCTTCATTCCCAGCTTCTGTTCCCTAGAAGGCAGCAAAAATGGAGCCACAGCAGCTCCAGGTTACATCCCCAGCTTAGCACTGCAGAGTGAATGTCAGCTTCACTTCTGGGCCAGTTGATGCATCAAGAGTGCCAGTGCTGCTGCTCGTCGGCCTGGCTTGCGTCACATGCCCATCCCTGACCCAAGTCCCGTGTCTCTGATTGGCCTGGCCTGGTGACACGGGCCCTGGAGCGGGAGTTGGCCGAGAATGGGGAAGGCTGGTTCCCTGAATTTAAACTAGCATAATGTTCCCCGAAGAAGGGAAGTACATGTGGATCAGGTTGAAACAAGCTGTGGCTATGGCATTGCACTTGGCTGCAGTGACAGAAGAGCCCACTGCAGAGATTTAGTCATAAAAATTGCAGGGCTGGAATAGGATGCCTTTAGGCTTTTCCTGCCTTTTTGCTCTTAGCCTATAGACGTTTGTCCCCAAACTTACCCTATCATGGTTGCCAGGTGACTGTGCAAGGCCCCAGCCTTATATTCTTGCTGCAGACAGGAAGGAGGCAGAGGGGCAAATGGTATTTTTTTAATGAAGTTTTGCCTTTTAACTCTGG
Organism: Myotis yumanensis; assembly: GCF_028538775.1. Lineage (NCBI taxonomy): Eukaryota > Metazoa > Chordata > Mammalia > Chiroptera > Vespertilionidae > Myotis > Myotis yumanensis. Next base: position 38,374,355 of record NW_027223756.1, on the reverse strand, counting down.
AAGAAAAACCAGGAATGTGCATCTTCATCTCAGTAGTTAGAGCTGGGCACCTGGGCCGCAGAGCAAACTCATAAGAGCGGAAGACAAAAGAGAAGGGGATTATTTGTGACAGTCTTTTGAGAGGCTGGTCCTCGGTGTCTGCACCCCTAATGTATGAGGAAATGAAGCCTCTGAGAGATGACTTGGTGTGCTTGAAGGACACAGGACTATTGAGTGGCAAAGCCAGAAACTCACACTCAAAAACTTGTGATTCAAAATCTTAGACTACACACCCAGCATAGCTTGGCCGGGTGTCCTGCAGGGCAACCGAGCTGCCACTGGAGCTGGCTTGGGACTTAGGTCAGCACGTGTCATGGCTCAGGGTGATGAGCTGCCTGCCTTCCCCCATTAGTTCTCTCTAATGCTGGGGACACCTTGTGAAGAGAGAGGCATGTGTCCTGTCCCCAGGAGTTCACACTGGGGAGGGGAATGCGGAGGGTATTGGGCTGAAGGCAGAGCCAGGGAAAAGGGTACAGAACAGGCAGGGATGACAAGCTGAGGGGGTTACTGTTGTTCTTACGGAAACTCCTCAGAGCTCGGAGCAAGACGCTTCACAGAGTTGGGGAACGAGTTGGGAACAGCCTCAGGCCCCAGCTGACTCCAGCTTGGACTCATGCTTCTTATTTCTGGGTCCAGAGGCAGAGCTGCCAGCCGTAGCCAGAGAGCTCTGTGGTGATGCTCATACTAGGTTACCTTGACTGCAAGTGGTAGAGAATTCAAAATGATGGCAGCTTATTTCTCGCCTAAGAAAGTCCAGCCTGGCTGGTGTGGCTCTGTGGTTGAGTGTCGCCCTATGAACTAGGAGGTCACGGTTCGATTCCAGGTCGGGGCACATGCCCAGGTTGCAGGCTTGATCCCCGGTGTGGAGGGGGCGTATAAAAGGTAGTGGATCAGTGATTCTTTCATCATTGATGTTTCTGTCTCTCCCTCCTTTCCTCTCTCTGAAATAATTAAAAGCATATTTTTAAAAAAGTCCAGAGGTGGGCAGCCCGGGACTGGTAGAAGGATCCAGGCTCCTAGATCTTGTTACTCGGCCATTGTCTGCACAGGTTTACTTACCACTTACAGTCCATGGCTTCGGGCCTCAGCCAAAATCTTCACGTTCCAGCCGGCATGATGTTGGAAGGGAGGGAGGGAGGAAGGGATGGGGGGCCCATGTCAGCTCTCTTTAGAAGATGCTGCCACCCAGCCCTCTGCTTCCATTCCATTGGCCAGAACTCAGTCATATGACCCCACTGAGCTTCAAGGGAGGCTACAGTCCATGTGGGGCAGCCGTGTGCCCAGCAAAAAGAGGTTCCATCATTAGATGGGAGAATGGGACATTATCACAGTCTTCGTCATTATAGTGACAGGTCATGTGGCACTTACTGTGTGTAGGCATCCAGCTTCACAATCCTATGAAGTCAGTTTGGTTATTTCTTTCTGATAGATGAGGGAATTTTGTCCAAGATCACACCCATTTCCCTGCCAGAATAGGCCACATCCGTTTGACTCTTCTGGAAAATGGGCTGGATCCCAGGATCTCTTGAGCTGGGCATCTGGGTTTTCTGCTGGCGTTACACTGCACTCTCCCCCTGCCCCTCCCTCCAAGTCCTAGGTGGGCAGGTTTATCACTCAGGCCACAGATGAGGAGCTGAGGCTCACGGAACAGGCTGAGTCCTGGGTTCTGGAGTGAGCTTTGAGGGCAGACTCTGCTCCTGCCCTGGCCCAGGCTAGTGGTTCCACAGAGTGGCCCTGTAGCCTCAGCTTCCCCTCTTGCAGGGATTCCTGGGCCTGGTAGACCCTAGGGAGCACCCTCATGCTCGATGGGACAGGAGGCTGACCTCCCCAACCTGCCATGGGCTGTGTACCCTGTCTGCGCCCAGCCCTGGAGACTTCCTGTCCTCAGAGCTCAGTGTGGAGAATGGGGAAAGGCACAGGGCAATTAAATTGTTCCAGTGGAGTTGGAGGGAAGCTCTGGAGGATGGGGGGACACATTAGAAAGAACTCATTCTGATCTGGGACCCCATGCTCAAGGCTCACCACTCACCACCAGCCTCCCTCACCCAGGTAATCCAGCCACAGGTGTCCTCTGGCAGGAACACTAGCATTCTCTTTACCTCATTCTCATCTGGGACTCATGATTTCCTCAGGAACACCTTTCTTGATGCCCACCCTTCCCAGGCTAGACACTGCACAATTTACTCACTACCCCCAGTCCTTTTTACCATGTCTTCCCCAGGTATGAACATGGGCTGGGACTGGGCTGTTTTGTTCATTCTTTATTTTTGAATTTTTAAATATATTTTTATTTATTTCAGAGAGGAATGGAGAGGGAGAGACAAATATCAATGATGATTGAGTCATTGATCGGCTGCCTCCTACACACCCCACACTTGGGATCGAGCTTGCAACCCGGGCATGTGCCCTGACTGGGAATTGAACCCCGACCTATGGTTCATAAGTTGACGCTCAACACCGCCTGGGCTGTTCCTGCGTTATACTGTGCCCTTATGTAGGAGGTGGTCAGTAAACACTTGAAGGAGTGGCCTCTAACTTAAAATGTGTAGGTATTAGCTCAGCCAGTGTTGCTTAATGGCTGAGTGTCAACCCATGAACCAGGAGATTCCCGGTCAGGGCACTTGCCTGGGTTGCTGGCTTGATCCCCAGCCAGGGTGTGCAGGAGGCAGCTGATCAGCGATTCTCATTCATGTTTCTCTCCCTCTCCCTCTCTCTGAAATCAATAAATAAATATAAAAAATATATATTTTTTAAATGTGTAGGAATTAACTTGGAGAAGGATCAGGGACAGTGCTGCAGGCAGAAGGAATAACTTGTGTCACAAGGTGACACCCGGGAAAGTGTGAGTTGAGGTGGAAGAGGTGGCAGGGGCTGTGTTGGGAGTTTGGAGCTGGGGGGGCTGGTGAGGTTAGGTGTGCCTCAGCAAGCCTCCCAGGCAGGGAGAGACACTTAGATGGGCGGGGGGGGGTGGGGGGTGGGCAGAGGCTGCTGGGGTCAGGGGCATGAGGGTGGGAGAAGCAGACAGATTTAGGAAACGGGGGTAAAATAGACAGTACTGCTCACAGGTCCTTGTGAATACCAGCGGAAGCCTGCCTTCCTGCCGTGTACCCACATCCTGCTGGAGCCCCTGTCCTATCGTAGGCAGTGGTGGGAAGAGCCAGCTTTGGAGTCAACGAGACGGGCCCAAGACCCATTTCTGCCGTCTTTTGGGGGCATGTCGCTTTCTCTGGGCAGTGAGTCCTGCCCGGGTGGTTGTGATGTGATGTAAGATGTGACATAGAAGTTGTGGAGGGCAGAGATGGTATATCTGAGACCTAGATGCTGGCTACACTCGGATCGAGCTTGGCCCACACTCTTCCATTTTTATTTTATTATTATTTTTTAAAATATTCATCCGAGGATATTTTTTCATTGATTTTTAGAGAGAGCGGAAGAGAGGGGGAAGGACAGAAATATCAATATGAGAGAAACACATTGATTGGTTGCCTCCTTGCATGAGCCCCAACCAGGGCCCGGGCGGGGGTTGGTGGGGGGGGGACGGGACTGCAACCAAGATACGTGCCCTTGCCCTTGCCGGTTTGGCTCGGTGGATAGAGTGTTGGCCTGTGGACTAAAGGGTCCCAGGTTCGATTCCGGGCAAGGGCACGTGCCTGTGTTGCTGGCTCGATCCCCCCAGTAGGGGGCGTGCAGGAGGCAGTTAGTCAATGATTCTCATCATTGATGTTTCTAACTCTCTATCTCTGTCCCTTCCTCTCTGAAATCAATAAAAAATATATATATTAAAAAAAAGGTACAAGTCCTTGACTGGAATCGAACCTAGGACCCTTTGGTCTGCAGGCTGACGCTCTATCCACTGAAGCAAGCCGTGAGGGCCACTCTTCCATTTTTAAATAAATGTGTGAACCCATGTTATCAGAGTGGGCCTCAGGGAGAAGGTGACATTTCAGCAGAAACTTGAAAGAGGTGAGGGCTGAACCTTGCAGATATCAGGGCGGCAGAGCAATCCAGGCTGAGGGGCAGCTGGTGTGAAGCCCCAAGATGGTGTGTGGTGCACTGACCATGGGCGAGAGTTTACTAGTATGTAGAGGCAGCAGAGGGACAGGAGCTAGACCTTCTGGCCTCTGGGCCCTTCACAGGGGTCTGGCTTTTGCTCAGAGAAATGTGGAGCAGGCAGGGATTCCAGCAGAGGGGATGTGGCCTGGCTCAGGTTAACATTAGCCTGTAGGAGCAGAGGGAGAAGTGCAGACGCTGGTTTTATGGGGTCACCTCGCCAGAGATGTCCAAGGCTCACACCCTGCACGAGGGAGGCTGTGTGCAGTGGTCAGGATCTGGATGCATGGTGAAGGTGGGCCCAACAGGATTCCCTAGTGGACCTGATACAGGGTGTGAGAGGGTATTTGGCCTGTGCAGGTGGAAGGATGAAGTGGGGAAGGGTGGGTGACAGCTGTGGGAGGAGTGGGTTAGGGGTACGGAGATTGGGAGCTGAGCGTTGGACATGTCAAGTCAGAGGCATAGTGGACGTCACCAGGAGACCTCAGGGTAGGAGATAGGGAGTGGGAGGGAGATGTCACATTTACCGTGGGAAGGAGTGGGCTGAGCTGCCAGTTGACTGTCATTTCCTCCCAGGAAATCATGCATGCCCTGAAGATGACTTGGCACGTGCATTGCTTCACCTGCACAGCCTGCAAGACACCCATTCGGAACAGGGCCTTCTACATGGAAGAAGGGGTGCCCTACTGTGAGCGAGGTAAGAAATAGAGGGGAGGGCCGCCCGGCTGGTGTTGCTCAATGGTTAAGCATTGACCCATGAACCAAGAGACCCCAGGTTTGATTCCCGGTTAGGGCACATGCCCGGGGTTGCGGGCTTAATCCCCGTTAGGTGGTGTGCAGGAGGTAGCCAATAGATGTGATGTTTCTCATTGGTGTTTTTATCCCTCTCCCTTCTCTCTCTAAAATAATAAAAAAATAAAAAAAACAGCCCTTGCTGGTTTGGCTCAGTGGATAGAGCATTGGCCTGCGGACTGAAGGGTCCCAGATTCGATTCTGGTCAAGGGCACATGCCCAGGTTGCAGGCTCAATCCCCAGTAGAGGGTGTGCAGGAGGTAGCCGGTCGATGATTCTCTCTTGTCATTGATGTTTCTATCTCTCTCTCCCTCTCCCTTCCTCTCTGAAATCAATAAAAATATATTTAAATAAATAAGTCAATAAAATCAATAAAAACATTTTTTAAAAAGGAAATAAGGGGCAGGGCCAGGCAAAGGGGGCGTGGCCAATGCAGGTGAGAACCCAGCTCCTTCTTCCTCTCTGCCTCCATCCCTCCCAGACTATGAGAAGATGTTTGGCACAAAATGCCGAGGCTGTGACTTCAAGATCGACGCCGGGGACCGCTTCCTGGAGGCCCTGGGCTTCAGCTGGCATGACACGTGCTTTGTGTGCGCGGTGAGTGCCCCCTCAGTCCTGGGTTCCCCCCGCACCCTGTCCTCCACCAGCTTTCCTCCACTGCCTGCCTCTGGGATTCATGAGAGGTCGGGAAGGGGCTTTTCCGGCTACTCCAACCCCAAGTGACTGGACCCTGGCTGTCCCCAGATATGTCAGATCAACCTGGAAGGAAAGACTTTCTACTCCAAGAAGGACAAACCCCTTTGCAAGAGCCATGCCTTCTCCCACGTGTGAGCCCTTCCAGCCCACGGCTGCCTCTCCCTGCCCAGCTGAAGGGGTCACTGTTTCTGGAGTTATCCCACCAGATTTCTGGGTCGGGTTGGCAAAGGTCACCCCAACCCTGACCCCTGGCCCGAGCCTGGGGTTCCCTGGGCCCTGCCTCACCCCCTTTATCTCCCTCACTCCCTCCACCACCATTGCACACGGTGCTGGCCACACCGGCCCCTGTTCACATCCAGTGCCACAATAAACCTGTATTCAGTTGTGTGCTGTGTGCGCTTCCTCTCTATGCATGAGGAGTGGTGGGATTTGAGGCAGGTATCAGGGTAGAGATTAAGCTGGTTTCTTAGGGCTAACCATCCTAGTGGTCCTTGTGATGGGGACAAGGAGGGCTCTTGGTCAGCCGGAGGAGAGGAAGGGGGATTCCATATGCTGGGCCACGGTACCCACAGAAGGGGGATCCTGGTCCTGCCTGGTGTGGAGCTCAGAGAAGAGTTGAAATGGGAGGCTCACTTCTGCCTGGTACCTGGACACCTGGAGACTCTGGTGTTGGCCTTACCTATGTGGGGGCTCTTGCTTCTTACTGGTGCCCGCCACCACCCTAGGGGGATTGTCATCTCTCCGGCCCGAAGCCTGGACTGGAAAGGGACTGAGGAGAGGGCCCAAACTAGGCCAGGACCACGCAGCATATCCATGGCCACCTGTCCTTCATGCTCCTTGGCATGAACATCTGAAGTTGTTGGTGTTCTCAATAACTTGGGCCCCTCCCCTTTAAGAGAAGAGAAGGGTCTATTCTCTTGAGGACCGTGGGCAATGAGTACAGGGCTTCCTGTGTTATTTTCATGATGTCTTGTCAGTGCCTGGTGCATAGTGGAAGGCCAAAAAATGTTTGTTGAAAGACTGAATGAGGTGCCTGTGAAACATTTAGGAGACATTCAGGGAGCAGCTGAAGATTCAAGTCTGGATTCACCTTGGGTTCAATTCTGGAATGAGTTTGGGACAGGACTGGGGCAGTCATCACAGATGTTTCTAACTGATGCCTGTGGACGGCTGGGAGCTGGACCCAGGCAGGTCTACCAAGAGAAAAGCAGGAGGGATACGGGTTTTCTTTCAACATAGACGTCCGGAGCATATTAAACAGTATCTTCCACTTCCACAGTGAAATGTATTCTCTACCATTTCTCTTGAACCATGAAGCCCTCAGTCCACACTTGGTTTCCATGGATACAAGCGAGTAAGATCACAGGGGTGGATGGTGAGTGCTGCTGGGAGTCCTCTGGGGGGAGGCTTCTCCCAAGCAGACACCCTCCGCCTCAACCTCGCGCTGCCACATGGTAATGCCAGCTGTGGCCAGATCTGCCAGTTTATTAACAGCATCCAGAGATCCAGACCTTTATGTGAAATCTGGTTTTTTAATGTTGGCAACTAAGATTTCTTTTTAAAATCCTATTTTAAAAAACAATAAACGTGGGCCAAGTGCAGTGTGAGGCCAGCCAGGGCCCCAGCATAGATAAGAGAGGAGAGCCCGGGAAGCACCAGCATCACAGCTCTGGGCAGAGGAAGCAGGAGCCGCCAAAGACAAGAGCTGTAGGCCTGGTGGTCTGGTGGGGTGGTGGGGTGGCTGAGGCTGGGCAGGAGTGTTTCCAGAAACTGCCAACAGTGTCAAGCAGGCATATAAGCCAGGCGTCCAAAGGCGTTTAGTCCAAAGGCGTTTCGCAACAAGGTAACATTTGGCCAGATCAGTTTAGCTGAGAGCTGGGCCACTGCCTGGGTTAGAGGAACAAGGTGGAGTGGGGAGGATGTAGAAGGAGTGTGCAGACAAGAGAGTGCAGACAGCTCTCTGAAGGCTGGGCTGTGGTGGCCAGGAGGACCACTCACTCAGCTGAGTGCCAAGAGGGGTGGAGGGAGGAAGCTGGGAAGGTGTCTGCCAAGGGAAGGTGGGAGAATGTAAGGGGAAAGTGAAGAGCAGAGAGCTGGGGCTGAACCTCAGAAAGAGGGGCTCGCCTAGGTGGAAGGAAGTAAAAACAAGCATGGGGTACCTGTTCTGAATGGTCACCTCTGCCAGCACCCACAGAGCAATCACTCAATTTCATCTAATCTCAAAATGCACTTAAGAGAAATCTCATCAATGGCATGTTTCAGGTAAGGGACCGGAGGCTCAGAGAGGGAAAGTAGCCTGTCCAGAACTACCAGCCAGAATGGCCCGGATCTGCGGGGCCAAGCATCGAAGGGTCTGCTCCTCACTGCACCCCAGAATTGCAGGGATCACGGTGTTCCAAAGCTGGATGCAGGCTGGGGGATGGTGCCTGGGAAATGTCCGGTGTCAGGCAGGGGGGCCATTAGCACCCTTGGAGATTCAGTCTCCCCAGTGAGGGGGCAGAGCCCAGGGCACGGTCTGAGTGGGCAACTGGAAAGACAGCCAGCAGGAGAGAGGCTTTTTCCAGCTCCGAGCGGTTGGAGCGCATTTGAAGTCAGCAGGGAGAGGCAGTGGAGGGCAAGCAACTGTTTCACCAGGTACAGAGAACAGAGGCAGGAACTGGTGGCTCTGGTGCTGCCTCCTCAGTGCTGCTGGCCTCGGAACGCACACAGATGCACAGCCCTGCGGAGCCCTCCGTGCGGCCATGCAACGGGAAGGGAGCTGAGGCCGTGGGCTAAGGGGCGCAGCAGCCACACTGAGTCCAAAGCCAACCCTGAGAGTGGAGGTGGGCTCCTCCCCAGTTGGTGGTGGTGCCGGGGAGGGGGGGGGGGGTAGAGTTCAGGGGAGCTGAGAGCAAGCAGAAGCTTGCTGGGAGCCTGAGGAGAACTTGGGGGGTGGGGACATTGTGCAGTGGGGTCACTACAGAGTGCTCAGGGAGGGCACCAGGACGAGCCTGGGTGCCAATCAAAGCTGGGGGACTAGAAGGTCAACTCACCTTCTTGCCACTGACAAAAGTGACCATTACTTGGGGACTGAGTAGATCAGGAAGGACTCTTTCAACTGCAATTCAAACTAGTTTCATTAGAAACAGAATTTATCTCATTTAACTGAAAGGTTAATGACTTCAGATTTGGTGGGATCTGGTACCATGGTGTTACTAGGAGTTTCTATTCATCTCTGCACGACTTTCCTCAGTGCTGGCTTTTTTCTCAGGAGGCTCTCCCCATCATTGGCAAAGACACCCCTCAGCCAGCTCTAGGCCCACATCCTGCCAGCTCAGCAGCCCCAGTGGAGCCTTTCTTAATGATTCCAGATCAGTCTCTGAACCCCTTGGCTTTCTGACTGTTCAGTGAGGTGACTGCTGCTGGACCCTCAGGCTGGAACCAGCTAGATCAGGGCCAGAACAGAGGTCACTTCCCATGAGTCCCCTCAGAGACTGTCTGATCAACGCTCCCCTACGCTTCACTTTGTCCTGGTTCCTGGAATAGACCATTGCCCACAAGCAAGCATTTTCCTCTTACCTGGGGAGGGTCACACCCTAATACCCCATCCATCCTGCCCTTTCCTGTATGAGTAACCCCTTAGTGTCTGCCCCTCGGCACACCTCATCCTGCCGCCGCCCAAGGTGCAGCTCATCTGTAAGTTCCCTTAATAAACTCGTGCTATGATGTAGAGTTGTCAGCCTCTTCAGTCTCTCAGCCTTAAGGAATTTTATGGAACATGGATGCTACTGCACTGGACACACTTCCTCCTTGTCCAGGACACCTACTCCCTGACTCCTGCCCTACACCCTCTAGCTGGCTATAGCCTGAGGAGCGACGTCTGACTAAATTCCAGGCCAGGCTAGCCGCTACATGTGGAAGGGGAAGTGAGGAGGGTATGTGGTGAGCTACAGTGACGTGGGTTCCCATGCAGACGTTATCACTCAACAGCTGTGTGCCTCAGGCTGAGGCCCAGCATCCCTCTGCCTACTTGTCCCAGGTCCCTTAAGCCCTGCGGTGAATCTCCTCCCTCTCCCAAATCCTCTGACCTTGCTCCAAGCGTGGGCTGTGGAGAAACTGCTGGGGCCAGGGGTCCATGGGCATAGTGGGCACAGAGTTTCCCAGGCAGGGGTCTGGGAAAATGTTTTGAATTTTAAGAGGGTTGTCCTCTCAAGCACTGGCAACTGCTCCTGGAGACCAATCACACACTTCTTACTCTCTTATTCGTCTTGGCCAACTCAGAAGTCAGATGCTACTTCGAGAAGGAAGTCTACTCTGGGAGGCTTGAGGCTCAGGGACAAGGCAAAGGATTTCCTTGGCTGGTTCCAGGGCCCAGGAGGGGGGCTCCGCGTAGGGGTGGGGCAGAGGTGGTGGAAGAGGATGGCAATGCTGGGGTAATGATGTGAGCCGGGGCTGGGAATGGTCAAGGAGGCCAGGATGGAGGGGCGTGTTTGGGAACTGGGATCAGAATGGGAACAGGATAGGCTGGACTGAGGAGGGTGCAGCTAGGGATGGGGATTCGTGAATTGGGGGGGGGGGGGGCGGGGAGGGGGAGGTGCATGTTAAGCGTGGAGTTGGGAATGAGGCTGGAGCTGCTGGGATGGGAAAGAAATGGGGCTGGATTTGGGGTTGGGATGCAGATGGCAATGGACAGTGACCGTGGTGGACTAGGAATGGGCCTTTCAGAGGTGGGGCTGGGTAGCAGATGGGGGGGTGTGCTTTGGGGCTGGGGGCTGGGGGTAGGGATGGAGCAGGGATGGGGATGAGGCCCGGATAAGGAGAAATTAAGCAAGGAATGGGGCTGGGCCGGCTTGAAGTGAAGTGGATTTGGGATTGGGACTGGGAGCTGATGAGAATGAAACTGAGTTGGTGAGGTTGGGGCTGGGGCTGCGGAAGAGGGTGAGCACCTGGGCTGGGGCCACGGTAGGTGAGGGTTTGGGACGCGGGTGGGACAGGCCTGGAGAGCGGAGGGGCAGATCTGCGCGGGCGCCAGGGCGCTGGGTGAGGGGCGCGGGGGCGCCCGAGGCAGGCCGGGAAGGGGGGGCGGACCTCCCCCTGGGCCGGGGCGGCGCTAGGACCGGGGCGGAGGGACGAGCCGGGCGGAGCCAGCGCCCCCCGCCCCCCGCCGGCCGGCTCCCTTCCCCCGGCCGCTGGCTCTCTCCGCTCGCAGCGCTGCAGAGGCTCCGAGGCGGCGACGGCGGTGACTCCCTCCTCCCCTCCCTCCTCCTCTGTCTGTCCGTCTGTGCATCTGTCGTTCGGCCTCAGTCCGCCCCGCAGCATGGCCGGCGTCAGCTTCAGCGGCCACCGCCTGGAGCTGCTGGCGGCGTACGAGGAGGTGATCCGGGAGGAGAGCGCAGCCGACTGGTGAGCCCCCCGCCCCCGCCCCCGCCGCGGCCCCTTTGTCCCCGCGCCGCCGCGCCTTTGTTTCCATCTGCCCGCCGCTCGGCTGCGGGAAAGGTGGGGGCGACCCCGAAATGGTGCAGCGGCCCGGGAGCACCGAAAGGGGCTGCCTTTGTGCGCGCCGGGGGAGGGGCCCGGGGTCCCGACGGGGCGCTGCCGGCTCCGAGCGCCCGAGGCCGCCCCCGGAGCGATGTGGGAGAGGTGGCCGGACGCGGGCCGGAGAGACGCAGGGTCCGGACGTGTGGCCCGTGCTCGTGGCCCTGCAGGAGCCCATCCCCCGGCCCGGGCCCGGGGGACAGGTGTGCACAGGCCGGCCAAGGGCACCTTCGCTACCTTCGAGCGGGCACGGGCCGGGCGGGGACGGGGCGGGGACCCAGCTAGCGGAGCCAGCTCAGCCTGCCCGGCCCAGCCCGGACGGATGGCCGCAGCACAAAGGAACGCTGGGGCGGGGGAGGAGCGGAGAGGGCGAGGGGCCGGGTGCCCCGCCCACCGGGGGGGCCTCTCGGAGTTGGGGTGTGATGGAAAGATGTTCATGGCCACATGGCAACAGCCCAGTGACTCCTGTTCTCCGGGGCCGCCGAGGGGGCAGGGTGAAGGGGATTTCAGGGATTGGGCAGCTGGACTGGGAGATGCCCAGGGGGCCGAACTGCCTGCCGAGAGGGCCGTCTGGGGACCCTGGGAGGAAGCCCTCAGGCGCACAAGCCTGGAGGGAGCCCCCAGGAAGGGACGAGGAGCTGAGCAGATCTTCTGAACCCTTGGCCCCGTGGCCAGTGCAAGGGGCTCTCAGCTCCCTGGTGGGGGAGGAGCGGGATTGCCCTCTTCCCCGTCCACAGCTATTGTCTCCAGCTTGAGCTGGGCGGGGTGGACCACCTGCTCTGGGGCTGGAATCCTCAGGGTGGTAAGAATGCCAAGGGGTTCCACACTGCCCCATTCAGGAATCATTCACCCCCAAAATACTCATCTCTTGGGTGAGGTGCTCATTCTATTCCCAGACCTCTACTCCCACTGGCCGGCAGGATACCAAGGCACGGAGTGAGGGCAGGCCTGAGGGACCTCACTTGGCTGGCTTTACCCAAGTAGCCAGGGCATTCCGGTAGGAACACTGACCTGGGGGCTGGAGGAGGGGACGGATGGTCAGGCGTCCATGCCACAGTACTGCAGCACTGGCGGGTAGCCAGGCCTGCCTGGAGAGATGGACTCGGGAGACAAGCTCCCATGTTCTGCAGGTCAGTCATAGGAGAGGCCAGCAGAGGCAAAGTGGGTAGCCGGCCAGCCCGTTGTCCCAGCCCTGCTCCTGGGGGCTGAGATCATGGGAGGAGTTCAGGGCAAGTGGCCAGCTTGGCCTGGTGGAGGAGCGTGGGATATTATGGGCCCTGCCTGGGGAGGGGCGTGGTCCATCTCAGAATGCCCCCCTCGCCCTCAGTCTAGGGGTACTGTCTACCACCATATCACTGCCCCTAACCTCCCAAAAGCAGAACTCTGGAGGCCCAGTGCGGGACCACAAACCACTGCTGGCCCACCTCCTGCTCAGTAGAGCCCTGAGCTCCCATCACCGAGCAGTATCCATGTGGCCAAAACTAGTTATTCATCACTGGCGTGCGTCACTTCCCATCTGGGTTTTGTGTGGGACACACAGATGCACACATGTACCCTTGCATGTGCACACATTTCTTCACTCCCAAGGGCCTAGATAGCATTTTGTAAAAAGGGGTGAAAATGACATCCTACAGTGGGGGGCATGAATGCCCCCAGCTGCCGGCATTGAGCTAGGGATACAGTGGGGTCTCAGGACTTAGGAGCAGACCCTGTACTCAGAGGCCAGAAGAAGGTGTCTTGGATAAAACTGCTGCCTGGGGAAAGGGGGCTTGTCATTATTCTCCCTTTCCTGGCCTCTGAGTGGTGAGGGTGGTGGGGCGAGCTCACTTCTTTTGAAATGGACCACTGCCCAGTCACGGGGACCGGGAACCCAGGAGAGCCAGTGTTGCCCTGGATGTGACATGACTCAGTGTGACCACACAAGAATTCATTCCTCTCTGATCCTCTTGAAAATAAGAAGAGGGGCTCCTGGCTAGTGTAGCTGAGTTGGTTGAGTGCCTGATTCCCCATTGGGGTACATGCTCCGTTGCAGACGCCATCCCCAGTAGGGGGCGTGCAGGAGGCAGCCGATCAATGTTCCACTCTCTCATCAATGTTTCTTTCCCTCTCCCTTCCTCTCTCTCTCAAGTCAATAAAAACTTTAAAAATAATAAGAAAGAAAAGAAAAGAAGAGGGAATTGGGCTCAACCACACCTGGGACATCCAGGGCTCTTCCATCTCTAACATCTGAGAGTGCCATTGTCTTGAGGGCTCTGCCTGCCCTCAGCCTCTCGCCTCAGCCGACCCCAGCATTTCTCCTTGGAGCTGCCATATTCCGGCTCCTACCTCATTCCCGTTTCTCTGGCCTAGATGGTTTCTCAGAGTTTGTGTCAATATTACAAATACCTACTGGTGCTATTGTGTGCTGGATCCTGAACCCAGAGAGTGAAGTGTGTTGGCTGACTGAGTCAGATATCCGCCTTCACCAAGCTTAGGTTCAAGGCAATGTCTGTCGCCAGGGGTTGGAGCTGGTGAGATGTGTAGAGTCCCCGTCCCCCCACTCCTGATTGCTTGTGCTGTCCGGGCCCAGGCTGCCTCTGATGTATGTGAGAAGCACTGGTTTAGTGAGATCTGGGGCGGGCTCAGATGCCTCTTCCATCCCTGCTGGGAAGTGGTAAGTGGTGTGGGGCGGCGCACAGCTTCCTGGAGATCTGGCATCAGGACCCCGAGGGACTTCTGCCAAGGGTGGGCATGGGATGGAGAAACAGACCTAGCCTTTCTGCGAAGGGAACCATATACACAAAGTCTCAAGAGTGGGAAATATTCAAAACTGTGTTCGGCATCAGGGAGCCATCTAGGTTAACCCATGTGTGTGGCGTGGATACAGAGGTCCAGCTGGAAAGGCAGGTGGGTAGAGCTCAGGACCGAAGGCCTGTTGAAGCCTTTGAACTTAGATGTGGTTTCTGCCTGATCAGGGCTGTGGCCGGAGTCAGAAAGATGCCTGAAAGTAGGTAGGCAAGGATTGAGGACGGAAGGGGCAGGGCAGGCGTTCCTGGGAGTAGCAAGGGCCCGCGGAGCCTTCGAGAGGCTGACATTCATCCCTGGGCAGTATGCTGCCTAAGGCAGTGTCTGGGGACCAGGGTCTCGGAGTTCTGCCTCAGTTTCTCATCTGTGGAATTGGGAAGGACAGATCCTGCTTCTCTGAGGGCCCTTTGTTCCCAGTGGTGGGTTAGGGCAGCCGGACAGGTGGTGGGACAGCTGTTCTGGGAAGCAGCTGCCAGCAAGGGGGCCGGGGCAACAGTTGGACCAAGAGCTCCCCGCCTCACAGCCCACCTGTGTCCCTTTCATGGGGGAGGGATCCTGGGAATTGGGGTGTGTGTATGTGTGTGTGTCCTTAGCAGTGACTTGTGCTGACCTCATGGGGCTAGGCCAGGCCCTCCTTTTTGCTCTCCTGCTTCCTCCCTCTCTCTCTTCTTTTTCTTTCCCTTCCCCTCCTCTCTCCTTCATTTCCTCTTTATCTTTTTGTCTTCTCTTCTTCCGCCTCTCCCTGTTTTCCCCACTGACTCTCCCTTTCTCTTGTCCAGATCCCTTGTACTCCCACCACCCTCCCAGCCCCCTGCCTTCTGCCTTGGCAATAGGGAAATGGGGAAGGGACTGAGCCCTCTGGAGGCTCTGGAACAAGGCCCTTCTTCCTTGCCCCAGGCCTTTTCTCCCAAAGGGGATCCTCAGGAGCAGACATCTCTGCCTTCCCTTCTGTGGAATGGATGCTGTGCCACTGCCACTTGGGAGAAAAAGCTAGGAAAGAGGAAAAAAGCTAGGAAGGCTGCTAAGTCAGCTTTCTGGTGAAGCTAAGGCTAAAGGAAAGGCTGGCAGTCCCAGGAGGCCAGGGCCTCAGCTGCGGCAGAGGTGGCCTAGGGGCTGGAAGACCAGGAAGAGTAAAATCACCCGGGGGCCCCGGTCTGGGCAAGAGGGACCTGGGTGACCTCATCCACATTTCAGTGAGACATCGATTAAGGCTGAGGGTGTGTCCCTGGGGTCCTTTGTGTTCAGGAGACTGCAGTTGGAGTGGGCCAGTCATGTGCCAGTCGCTGGGTTGCCATGGTTACCAGGGGATGCCCTGATCAGAGTGAGCACCAGGTTATTTCTCCTCCCCTTCCCTGCTGTGAGGGGAGGGGCGATGGGTACCAAGACACACGCCTGGCAACAGCCAATGGGGGATGAGGAGCATGGTAGCCAGGGAACAGTAACCAAGGAACCATCGCCTTGGAATCTCCATGTCCCACCCGCTGGCTGAGTTGTAGGCTGCCAGGACCAGAGCTCCCAGGACGTGACACATGGACAGTGATTTCTACCCCACCCCCATTGTTTATTCCCCACGTAACCCAGGCGCCCCTCTACCAGGTCTCAGTGCGTCCCCCCTCCAGAAATGGTTCCTAGCCCTATTGTCAGGCAGTGAGTGCTGGGGCAGAGCCCCCTTCCCGTCCTGCCCCTTCTGTGTCCCTCCTCCTGCTCCTCCCTAGAGCTGTCCCCACCCAAAATTGGCAGCCTGGGCCTTGACAGTTCTAAGAACCACCACTCCCTCTCCCCAGGGCTCTGTACACATATGAGGATGGCTCAGATGACCTCAAGCTCGCAGCATCCGGAGGTAAGAATTCCAGCCATTCCTTTGCCTTCTCTCAGCCCTTCCTCCCCGCTCCTCTGGTTGTTTTCTTCCCCACCCGCTTGGCTGTAGGTCACCTGGCTCCTGGTCACCTCCTTGCCTGCATCCAGCAGACCCACACTTGGCCGGCAGGTGTCCTTCCTGATCATCCCTAAGCTCCCCAGGGTGGGAGGGAGGCAGCCTTGTTTCCTATTTGATAATGAGAAGACAGCCTCAGAGAGGAGGAGTCACACAGCTATGGGGAGGGGACCTGGTAGGGATGGCCCGGATCTCCCTCACTTTCTCTAGAGCCCAAAGGCTTTCTTTTACCTCACCAGGCACTAGTGCGTCATGAGGATGTGTGAAGAACAAGCATTTCCTCAGTCCTACCCCGAATCAGGCCCTGGGGACTCAGAGGCAAAGCCAGTGCCTGCCTGCCACTCTTTCTCACACCAACACAGAACTCTGGGAGGGAACTAGGGGGGAGGGGCGGTGCCTGCAGAGCCCACAAATGGAGTCTTTCCTTTGGGTTCCAGGCCCTCGGTGGGGTAAGGGTTAGGAGATGGGAGTCCTGATGCCTCCTAATTCCTCCAGACGGGGGCTTGCAGGAACTCTCGGGCCACTTTGAAAACCAGAAGGTGATGTACGGCTTCTGCAGCGTCAAGGACTCCCAGGCTGCGCTGCCAAAATACGTGCTCATCAACTGGGTATGCAGCTGTGGGCTGGGAAGGGGGCTGAGACCCCGGAACAGTTACCCTCCACTCTCTGACACCTCTGGAGGGAACCCCACTCTACCCCTGGGAAGAGAGCCCAGGCCCTTTCTTGTCCTTTCTCAAGCCCCTCTTTGTTGGCTACTTTGCAGGTTGGTGAAGATGTGCCTGATGCCCGAAAATGTGCTTGTGCCAGCCATGTGGCTAAGGTGGCTGAATTCTTCCAGGTGCGAGTCGGGGTAGGACCAGCCACCCAGGGTCTGTATGCTGATGGTGGTGATGGGAGGGAGCCATACTGCCTGAACACACCTTCTTGCTGCAGGGTGTCGATGTGATTGTGAATGCCAGCAGCGTGGAAGACATAGATGCGGGCGCCATCGGGCAGCGGCTTTCCAACGGCCTGGCACGGCTCTCCAGCCCTGTGCTGCACCGGCTGCGGCTGCGTGAGGATGAGAATGCTGAGCCGGTGGTCAGTGTGCCTGAGGCCAGCTGGCCCTGCCCAGGGCTCTCCTACTCCCGCCCTCTCAGTCCTCAGCCTTTTCTGGTAGGAACTCCAGGAGCTCTCAGCCTGCTCTCGGAGCTCATACCAGGCCATTTGACTCTGCAGGGCACCACCTACCAGAAGACTGACGCAGCTGTGGAGATGAAGCGGATTAATCGTGAGCAGTTCTGGGAGCAGGCTAAGGTGTGGACCCCAACCCCAGCCTGCAGGCTGAGCTGACCCGACCCCATGGGGTAGCCCTGGGATTCTCTCCTCAAGTCCCCCATCAATAGTGTGTCCCATCCCGTGTGCTCCCCCAGCTGAAAGAGTGAGACTTATGCCCAGGGGACTCATGTTTTCTCAGAACCCATACCTCACTGGCCCTGGGTTGGGGATGGCCTGGTGGGACAGGGGGGCCCCCAGGCTCAGGGTCTACACTGCCTTGGCACGGGTGGCTGCAGAAGGAGGAGGAGCTGAGGAAGGAGGAGGAGCGGAAGAAGGCCCTGGATGAGAGACTCCGGTTTGAGCAAGAGCGGATGGAGCAGGAGCGGCAAGAGCAGGAGGAGCGGGAACGGCGCTACAGAGAGAGGGAACAGCAGATTGAAGAGCACAGGTGTGCCCAGCCCCGCCTGCTGCAGGCCCAGCCCTGCCACAGGCAGGTCCTTGTGGGCCCTCCGTAAGGGTGCATGCCCACTTAGGCTCACTTATCATTTCAGGAGGAAACAGCAGACTTTAGAAGCTGAGGAGGCCAAGAGACGGTTAAATGAGCAGTCTATCTTTGTAAGTTCTTTACCAGGGCTTCCAGCTTCCTGGTCAGGGAAATGAGGGTGGGCCCTGTGCTCCTGGGCCTCTTGGGGAGATCAGTGGCTTGGAGACAGTGCTGGGTGTTCTGGGTACTGCTCCATGGGCTGCCATGAAGGGTCAGATCTGCCACTCAATCACGTGGGGTCTGGCCCCGGGCTAAGTAAAGCTTGGAGGAGCTTCTACTTTAGACTGAAAGAGGAAAATCTATCTTGACCCAGACCCTCACTGACCAGGCTCCCTTGCCCCCCCCCCCCCCCCCACACGCAAGGCTTGAGGGGCTCAGATGGATTAGACATGCTTTCTGCACTTAGGGCTGCAGACCTGGTCCCCCAGCACTAGTGCTGAAGGGCCACACAAATGAATCTGGCTGGTGCTCTGAGCAATACACTGTGTGTGCAGTGTCTCCTTCAGAGCAGCCCCTTGTTCCAGGGATGCTGTCTGAACCTTCAAACATTGGGGTGTCCCATAGGGCCTGTGGATTGGCCCTTTGAAAATCCTCATGCTTTGAATTAAGGTCATTCAGTGGTGCGATATAGTTCAGGACAGGAGGTGGGTGGTACTTGTCTGGATTGGGACTATGATGGGCAGATGTTGGGCCTTGGGGACCCAAAGGAGCTTCAGTGCCACATCCACAGGAGAAGACTGGGAGGGAGGGGGCAGGACACCCTGCAGGCATTGGCATTAAGTGGCTATCATAGGTCACCAATCCCGCCAGCCTCTGGATGGGTGGAGGTAATGTGTAGTTGGTAAGCTCCAGCCTCATTCATTCAACAAACCCTTGCCACCACCTGCCTGTGCCAGGTGTAAAAAATATGGTGGTGAAGATGAACAAGATGAACTTAACCGAAGATTTTATTTTTAAAATACACATAACATGACATGTAACATCTTAGCCGTTTTTAAATATACAGTTTAGTGGCATTAAATACATTCACGTTGTACAAGCATCACTACGGTTTATCTCCAGAATTTTTTTCATCTTCCCATACTTAAACTCTGTACTCATTAAACACTAACTCCCCATTCTCCCCTCCCCGTAGCCCCTAGCAATCTACTTTGTCTCTATGCATTTGACTTTTCTAGGTATCTCACGTGAGTGGAATCATACAGGATTTTTCCTTTGGTGACTGGCTTATTTCACTCGATATAATTTCTTCATGGTTCATCCATGTGTCAGAATGTCTCCTTCCTTTTTAAGGTTAATAATATTCCACTGTATATACCACATTTAGTTTGTTCATTCAGAGCAAGGGCTTTTTTTGAAAAAGCTTCTTTTTATAGGAAATTTCACACCCACAAAGTAGGAAGAATAGCATAGTGTCCCCTCTGAGCTGATCACTTATCTTGCACTAATTATCAACATTTCAGGCACAATCTTAAGGAACTTGCACCATTATTTGATAGTCCCATCTGACCCCTTCATGTGTGGCTCCTGTGATAGTGACAGTGGCTGTTCTAACAGGTCAGTGTAGTGGCCTTACAAGTTCAGGTCCTCTAGGAAGATCCCATGTGAGGAACTTTGGAATTCAGAACTATAAAATGCTTCCTCTCTTCTGATAAGACTTGCATTTCTTGTCTGAGTTCCCTCTATGCCTGGGCTGCCGGGAGCTCCTGTATATCTGCAGATGCTCAGGCGCAGCAGCATCTTCTTCCTACCCACAGCCCTAACTTGTTTCCGTGTTTTTCACGTTGTTGGTAGGTGGAAAACCAACTCTGGTCTTTTTTTTTTCTTTCTTCCCAAATGAAGCAGAGGAACCTAGGGAGGTTATACTGGCAGGGACAGAGCATCCGAAAAAGCAGGTTGGATATACATTATGGGAAGGCAAGGAGACTGACTGGAGCCCAGTGGGCTGAGGAGCAGGGGAATTGGGGAAGGTAGAGCAAGGTCAGAGGAGTCTAGACTTCATTCTGGAAGACACGAAGTTGTTGAGTGACAACCCTCTTGAAGGGGGACACTGAAGGGCGTTCTCCTAATGCACCCTGTCGGTTATGCACGTGCTTAACAACAGGAGCCCGGTCACTTCACCATCGCGCCTGCCGCTTTTTGTCCCCCTCAGTCCCTCCTGCCCCCTTTGCCACAGGAGCAGCAGGGGACACTATTACAAGGCTTTGTGTAGTGAATTCAACTGAGCAAACATGTGCCAACTCAACCTCATGCTGGCCACACACAGAGACCTGAGTTCTCATCCTGTGTCATCCGCAAAGGGTAGGGGACTTGACCCCAGAAACAGGAGGTTCCCGACACAGTGTAACCTGTGGTGTGTGCTTAGAACGCCTGGTGGGGACCCAAAGCAGGAAAGGACCTGAATGGGCCAGGGACCTCTTCCCCAGGAGGCAGTGCCCAAGCTGAGGCCAGAAGCAGGAAGAGTTGGACCTGGGGTAGGGTTGGGCGTCTGAGGAGAGAGAGGTTCCTCTCCCATACCAAGTGGTACATGGCATGCATGTTCCAGGGATGAAAACTATTATGTCATGCTGAGGACGTTAGGCCTGCATCTCAGGGTGTGTGGGCAGGTCAGGGTGGAAGGGGGCTGTTGGGGAAGTGACAGGGGGGAGGTCAGGCAGGGGAAGGGGAATGTGGGCCAAGTCAGGGGTGGAGGGAGGTTAATGAGGAAACCTCAGTCACGATGCTGAAATTCAGGCAGCGCTATTGGCTAGATACTGGGGTAGGAGGTTTGAAAAAAGTTGGCTGCAAAGCAGGGAGTGCTCCTGGAAGACTGGGGATCTGGGGTGAAGGAGCAGGAGGAGCTGCGCTGGGTGCCCAGGCACCTGTCCAGGCTGGAGATGAGGTGGCTGAGGGCCTTGTGGATGGAGAGAAGGAGCTGTGTGATGTGGTAAAGGGAGCAGAGGTGCCACCTGCAAGCCTCTTCCTGCCAGATTATGGAGGAAACGTGGGGCTATAACAAGCAAGAGCTCCTGGGGGGGGTGCCCAGGACACTGTCCCTTTTTTTCCAGGGTGACCGGAGGGATGAAGAGGAAGAGACCCAGATGAAGAAGTCAGAATCGGAGGTAGAGGTGAGAGCTGGGGGACAGGGCAGGTGAGTCCAGCAGGGAGTGCCTCAGCCTGGCCACCCCGACTCTGACCCTTCCCTTGTGCCCCCAGGAGGCAGCGGCCATCATTGCCCAGCGGCCTGACAACCCACGGGAGTTCTTCAAGCAGCAGGAACGAGTCGCATCGGCCTCTGTGGGCAGCTGCGATGTACCCTCGCCCTTCAATCATAGACCAGGTAGTCCCAGGTCCCACCCCCACCTGACCCCCACTCAGGTTTTGGCCCTGAGCCTCTCTGACACTATTTTTTGGAAGAGAAGCCTTGCCCAAGGACCCTTGGAGAAGGCAAGGTTGTTCATCAAGCGTGCTCTCACCCGCTGCCTCCCAGGTGGCAGGACTGAGAAGGCTGGGGAGGTGATGGTCAATGTTGGGCTTTGGCTGAGCAGTGGGCAGTGCTAGAGGCCATCTAGGCAGCTCTGGCATGGGCTAAGGCACGCCCCTGGCCGTAGGGAGTGGCCCTGCTGGGGTTAAACCAGGTCCAGCCTGAGGGCTGTGGTGCATGTGAGGCAGCCTTGGAGCCTGCACCCAGGTTCCCTGTCAGGTTCTCATTGTAGCTTCTGCCTCCCCAGAAGCACCCTTCTGCTCCCTGTCTGCTGGTCTGAGTGTTTGACCCTGTGTGTGCTTGGCCTGTGCTGGGGTTTCAGGGGTGGGGCAGGCTGTCCATGGGTGTGTGTTTTGCGGGGGCTGGCTGTGTTGGGCAGGCTCCTTGCTTTTTGTGTCTGGTGCTTGAGGCTGTAGCCCAGCTTGGCTGAATGTGCGCCCTGGCCAAAGGCAGCTTGGATATCCATGGCCAGCTCTGGGGGTGGGTGAGGCCTTGGGGCGGGGGTGGGGGAGACTGACCCTCTCTTGTCCTCTGTCTCTCTCTCTGTCTGTCTCTCTCGGCAGGTCGTCCGTACTGCCCTTTCATAAAGGCATCGGACAGTGGGCCTTCCTCCTCCTCCTCTTCCTCCTCCTCCCCTCCACGGACTCCCTTTCCCTATATCACCTGTCACCGCACCCCAAACCTCTCTTCCTCCCTCCCATGTAGGTAGCAGCCCCAGGCCTCGGCAGGGGGGTAAGAAGGGCCCCACTTCCCAGCAGCACCCCTGCCCTTACTCCCCAGCCTGACCACTGATCTCTGGTGTTTGTCCCCAGAGCAGGTACTGCCTGCCTCTTTTCCCTGGCCCTGAAGGGGCACTGACCCCCAGGGGCCTGGCTTATAGGGTCTGGAGTTGTGGTCTGGACCCTGGGGAGCCTGGGGAGCTCCCAGCCCCCCACCCAGACTCCAGAGAAGAGATGCTGGCCAGGCCCTGAGGTGTACAATCCTGGTCCCACCTGGCTTCTTGGCCCTCATTAACCATGGGGGTTTGTTCCACAGGCAGCCACCTGGACAGCCACCGGAGGATGGCACCCACCCCCATCCCCACCCGGAGCCCATCTGACTCCAGCACAGCCTCCACCCCTGTCTCTGAGCAGATCGAGCGGGCCCTGGATGAGGTCACGTCCTCTCAGCCTCCACCACCACCACCACCACCTCCACAAACCGAAGGTAAGTGAGGGGCCCGAGCTGTACTGGGCCTCTCACCAGTCCCTGTGCTGAAAAACCCAGGCGACGATGGTAACAACTCCCCAGGCACCTGGGCCACCCATCACCCAAACTGTACTGCCCTGGAGGTGGCTGTGGCAGGGAGGAGCCCTGGTGTGGCAGTCAGATCTACCCTCTGAGCCTCCGTGTCTCTCCATGGAGTAGGACTCAGGCCTTCCTCCCAAGGCTGCTGAGAGGCTTGCAGACACTAGGTAAAGGGGCAGCAGGGCCCAGTGGGTGCTGGAGAGTACTCTGCATGGAGCTATTAATGGAGGCCTTCTTCCCAGGAGGTCGTCAGATTTTCAGTGCATGACCGGGTAGGTAGTGTGCTTGTCCATGGCCTTCGATGGTGGAGCTGGTCACATCTGTCTCCTCCATTTGTTCTGTAACAGAGACCCAGGAGCCTGGCCCTGGCCTGGAGGGCGAAGGGACCAGCAAGGAGGCCAGAGCTGCAGCCCCTGAGGCCTGGGCTGGCCCCGTGGAGGAGTCCCCGCAGGCACGGGAGCCTCCCCAGGGGCAAGGCAGCCCCATAGAGGACTTTATGTTCATGGTGGCTCCTGAGCAGGCTGTCCTGGCTGCCCCTCTAGAGCCTGCCATAGCCAACACCACTGCAGCCGACACCCTGGCAGCTGCTGCCATTGAAACCGATGGCGTTGCTGCTGCTGACACCGCTGTTGCCAACACTGTCGCCCCCGCCACTGCCAGCCTCATTGACCTATGGCCTGACAATGGGGATGGCGCCTCTGCACCCCAAGCTGAGCCTAGCGCTCTGACAGCACCCTCAGGTGCCGAGGTCACTCTGGCGGAGGTGCCCCTGCTGGATGAGGGGGCTCAGGAGCCACTGCCACCAGCAGGTGAAGTCTGTGCCAGTCTCCTCAATTTTGATGAGCTGCCTGAGCCACCAGCCACCTTCTGTGACCCAGAGGAGGAAGTAGAAGGGGTGCCCCTGGCTGCTCCCCAGGCGCCTACTCCACCCTCTGCTCTAGAGGAGCTGGATCAGGAGCCGGAGCCTGAGCCGGAGCCGGAGCCTGAGCCGGAGCCCCACCTGTTGACCAATGGCGAGACCACCCAGAAGGAGGGGACTCAGGTAGGGCAGGGCCGCCTGGTGGTAGGGTTGGAAGTCAGGGCTTGAGAAGGGGGCTGACCCTGAGTGTTTTGGGCTTGCAGCAGTACCCCCTTTCTCTGTGACCCACATTATTAGGGGGAAGCTGTATTCCATTCCCCTTCCCTGGGCCAGCTCTGCTTTAATTCCCAAGTCAGGTGTCTGTTTTCTTGGTAACCATGGGTGGAATCACTGGTTGCTGGAGAAACTGTCTCAGGCCTGGTAGGTCAGCCCTAGTCTTGCAGGGTGGGGCCACAGTAACCTGGGGCTTTCCTCCTCGCAGGCCAGTGAGGGGTACTTCAGCCAATCACAGGAGGAGGAGTTCGCCCAATCAGAAGATCTGTGTGCAAAGGCTCCGCCTCCTGTGTTCTACAATAAGCCTCCAGGTAGTGTGGGTATGGATGGTGGGTCAGAATTAGGATGGGGATGCTGGGTTTAAGTGTGGGCGGGCACAGTTCCCAGGGGATACAGCCGTGGATCTGCTGGCCATTTCCTTAACTGCCCTCTTTTCCCAACACCGTAGAAATTGACATCACCTGCTGGGATGCAGACCCAGTCCCGGAAGAGGAGGAGGGCTTCGAGGGTGGCGATTAGCAGTGGCGCCCACCCTCAGGCTGTCCTTGCCAAGACCACCCACCTGCGCTGGCCTCTGCCCAGATGGCCCGCTGCGCCTGTACTCGAAGACGCTCCGCCTGGCACCCACTCCAGATTCCGGCCCTGTCCGGGGACTTGGCCGCTTCCTTGCCCAAAGGGCCTGACTTTTACAGCTTTTCTTTCTTTTTTTAAAAAAAAGTTGATAGGAGACTTGTACAGTTGACTGGTTTTCCTCCTGTTGGTAGTTGAGATGTTGTTGCAAATTCCATCCCCTCCCCACCCGGTCCAGATTGTAGCGCTTAGCCCTCCCTGCTCACTCAGCTGGCCAGGGTGGAGGCCTCACCCTGTTTGGGGCCTGGTGAGGGGGGAGCTCTGATGGGAAAATGTCCCCCACTTCTTTTCCTAGTTTTATGTTTCTTGGAAAAATATCACTTTGTATTTTGTCCAGAGCTTCAGATATTTTGCACGAATTTGAAAACATGGCAATAAATGGCTCGCGGGCTCTGGCTCCCTGGGACCCCCTCCCTGCCCGTCTCTTGACCTCTACCCACCTGGCCCTAAGGAAGTAGCAGGCCCAGCTGGGGCAGCTCAGCTTCCCAGCCCTTTCCTGCCTCCTCCTGCTGGGCGGGTCCCAGGCTGGAGGCCTTAGGCCCGATTCAGGTCAGGGCTATGGGTGGGGCCCAGGGCTTGGGTGGCCCCTTCCCAACTCCCTTCTTTGCTTGGGTCCCTTTTTCACATTCAGTAACTGTTTTTTGGAAAGCACAAACTTCTGTAACGGGTCGTGCTCATGTCTATTAATAAAGAAATCCAGATCCCTTTGGGCCTGCTGCTGGGCCGCCTGCCCTTGACCCCTTTTCCCAACTTGTCCCACCTCTAAGGCCACAGGGGCACCTCACCGTGATTTCATAGGCAGGGAAGAGGGGGTCTGAGGCTCTTGGGGGAAGCAGGCTGACCTCAGGTTTAGTTCTGCATCCTCCAGCCACTTAGCTGAAAAGTGCACTCAGCTTTCCTCCTGCCAAGGCCCAGGCACACCTGGCCACCAGAACCTTGGACGCAAGCAGTGGGTGTCCCCTCCGCTTGTACCAAACCAGATCACACACCTTTATTATCCTCAAAATGTAACAAATGGGGTAAGAAATCCCTCCCACCCCCCGCAGTCCAAGGGAAGTATTTAAAAAGCCTCTCAGTCAGGCCAGGAGTCTACTGTTGGGGCTCGGGTCGCCGGGCACCCCTCTATACGGCTGTAGTCCTCCCAAACAAGGGGATGGAGACCGGCAGGCGCCAAGCTCCGGGCTCCAGCGGCTCACGGCTGCTGAGCTCCGAGTCGGTCCAGCTGGGGAAGACCCGGCGGCCTCGGTCCGCCTGCAGGCAGAGCGCAGGGCAGGGCGCCGCTGGCCGCGGGGCGCTAGGCAGGTGCAGCGCCGACGTGTAGCCTCGGTCCAGGAACAGCGGCTTATAACTGGGCGGCGGCTGCTCCTGTTTCTCTGCGCTATCGCGGCGGCTCAGAAAGGGCGTGACGATCTTGCGGTAGAGGCCGCGGGTGTCCGTGAGCACCTCACTGTAGGGCGGCGGCGGCTCGGCCATCAGCACCGCCTCTTCGTAGCACGGAGGCTTGGACATGTCCGATTCCGCTGTGGAGTGGGAAGCGGTCCGAAGGTGTGAGACCACCCGTCTCCAGCCTCCCGCAGAAACCTTAGCCAAGTCTCCAGCCTCCCGCAGAAACCTTAGCCAACGCCAGGCCCAGCCCGCGCCCTCCTCGGTTGGGGCCACCGGTCCAGTGAAGACCACGAGTCCGCCCGCGGCCGAGGCCCCGCCCATCCCAATCGCTCCGGCCTAGGTCGGCACTTACCTTGGCGCGGGTAGCTCCAGGGCCGGGGCGGAACGGAGAGGTGCGGCGGCTGCGGGTGCGGCAGTGCGTGGTGGTGTGCGTGCGGATGCGCGTGGGGCTGTGCCGGCCCGTGATGCAGCAGCGGGTGCACGTGCACGTGTTGGTGCGCGTGCGCCGGCGCTTCCAGGCGGCCGCGGTGCGGTGGTGGCGGAGGCGCGAGGCCCGGGGGGCTCCCGGCCAGGCTGCCCTCGAGCTCGAGGGGCTCCAACTCGAGGACGCGCAGGTTCTGCTCACGCAGTCGCTCCTCCTGGCGCCGTTTGAGGCGGCGGCGCAGGAAGCTGCAGAAGCAGCACAGGAGGACGATGAGCCCCCAGATAAGCCAGAAACCAGCGAAGCACGTTAGGAACGTGTAGGTGCCCTGGGACATAACCATGGCGGCGGCGCGGGCGGCGGGTCCTCGGCAGCTTCACTGGACACTGGGCTCCTCTACGTGGCCCCGGGCCCGCGCCACGCTCCCAGGAGCCGCCAGCGTCACTTGGGGACCTGCGGCCGGGGGCTGCCTGCGGCGAGGCTCAAGTCCTGCGCGCGCCGGCGGGGGGCAGCAGTATCGGTGCCCGCTCCTTCCCATGGTGCCGGCGGGCGAGCGGGCAGGCCTCACCCGGGGCCGCGCGGGACCTATGGGACAGACATAAGGCGCGGTGAAGGCGCGCTGCAGCCCCCGACGACTTCCCTGCCGGTGCCCTGTGCAGTCCCGGGGATGCCTCCTTTGCCGGAACCCCCACACTCCCCGGGGCGGTGACGTCACCGACGAGGGTGACGTCACACCTCGAGGTTTCCCCGGTAGGGTTTTCCCGGGTCTGAGATTCGGCCGTTGCGGCTGAGCCGAGGGAACGCCAGGCAGGCCAGCAGGGGGCGCGCGAAGGCCAGACTCGGCCTCTGCGCAAGGGAGATTCGCCCGCCACCCGCACCCCCTGGGCGCCGCTTGGTTGCTTGGCGGCGGGGAAAGGGTGGCCCACCTTCTAGAGCCACACAACCAACCACAGGCGCCTGTCTTCAGCCCTATGCATATGTCTAGCAGCCCCAGGCGCTCTAGGTCTTGTACCCGCTCCCACCCCGGCTGCCCAAAGCATGGAACATCCCAGCCCGCACTGCGACCTCCCGATGGTCGCCGTTCTCATAGCGGGAGCTCGGGCGGGTAGTTCCCGCTGCATCTATCTGCCTTTGTCCGCGCCGAATACCCTCCCAGCGTGAGCTGTTCCCTCTTCCTTTCCTCTATGTGCCTCCACCCGCCAGATCCCAGTTTCTTCACCTCCTACTCCTGTTTAGTCCCACTTGGCCCTGCCCTTCTAGCTCCAGGACTTTGGGTCGCTTCCCCTCAATTCCTTTCCCTTTCCCCAGAGGGGAGGAAAAGTCTTTAGTACCACCAGGTCCCGCATCACTCCAGATGGGCCCCTCTCCTCCCAACTCCTCTCCACAGCCAGGGTTGGGAAGGGAACCTTGCATCCTAAGAGGTATGTGGGAGGGGACCCTGACGGCAGAGTGACAGATGGCAGGCGACTGTTCATCACTTCCGCAGAACAGAAATGAGCCCTTCTTGAATGCCTTTTACTCAGGGGCTTTCATATACCACCCTTTGGGGTAACTGTAATTATTCCTATTTTAAAGATAAGGAAGGGGGAAGCAATTAGCTGTATAGATAGCAGGTGGCTGTGCTGTAATTTAAATCCAAGCCTGACTACAACACCCTAGCCTGGGGTGGAAGAATGCCGCCTGAGCTATGTTGTGAGGCCTCTCCCAGGAGCCCCATGGACACCCCTATCCTCAACATGTCCAAGGAACACGTCCAGCTTTGGGGGCCATGGTGGGCCTGAGCCCCAACCTGGGGGCTCCACATCAAGCATCTCAGACTGGTCTGGCAGTAAGCTGGGGGGAAGCCAGGGCACAGGCCACCCCAAGAGGGCTCTTGTCAGACGAAACAGCTGCCTGTGCCATGTGCCACTTGGTGCCTGTGCCAGTCCCGTTACCCTGGGCCTGCATTCCGGAACAGACAATGGCAGGAACAATGGTTCCACCCACCCCCTCCACAGCCCTGCCATGAGGCTGCCATGGCGACGCAGCCCTGATAAAAACACGATGCTGCCAGTCACTGGGAGTTAAATAAATCCGTTGTTCTCCTTTTCCTGAGCCCACAGGAATTTTCAGGAATGCTCTGAGGAAGTTGATACTAACTAGGGGGCCCCTTGGCCTGCAGAGCAAGAACAGCTCTGGGTCAGAAAAGGCACTTCTGTAGCTGGAGGTGATGTCTAGCTGAATTCAGAAATAGAACTAGCTACCAAGGCCTGTCTACTGTGTGTCAGGCCTTGTTCTAGGCTCTTTTCATGCAGAATCTTGTGTGATCTTCACCAGCACTTTCTCATGGGGGTGGGAGTCCATCTGATAGATGAGACCAGCTCAGACAGGGAAATGAACTTGCTCCAAGTCACAAAGCTAATAAGGGGGGGGGGGGGGGGGAATCTAAGATTTAGCCCGAGTCTGAATGCAAAGTCTGTGTCAAACACCTTTCCCTACATGACAACTGAACTGTATATGAAAAGCCTGGTGCGTGTGCACCTGTACATGAGGACTTGGAAGCCACAGGGACACTGGCCAGCTTGTAGCCAAAATGTGCCTTCCTGATCCTTCCCATCAAGGCCCTGGCCCTTTTAGCCCTCAGCCCACAGCTCAAGAGTGGGAAAAGGCTACATGGTGGAGGAGAAATTGATGGCAGGAAAAAAGGACAGAGACCCTGCCCTCAGGAGCCCAGTGCAGCTGGCTGGGCACTAGAACAGACTGGGGCAGGCCAAGACCAGCTGAGTGCCATTGTGGCCCCTCAGCCAGGAGGCAGGAACCACTGCTGCATTTTAGACGAGGCCACTGTGTGTCCATGAGAGGAAGTCTTACAGCTGAGCTGACCCTCTGGCACCAAGGCTCAGTTTTAGTGCATGAGACCCTGTCTGAGGCCTGCCTCCTGCCCAGTATCTTCTCAGTCCATCTCATCTCACCCATAGTAGGTGCTCAATCCATCATCATCAGGACATCCTTGCAGGCCTTTCCAAATTCACTTCCTGACCAGGCCACGCTGCTCAAAGGCTCCCCAAGCTGTCCCTTGCTCCTTGGGCCTCTGTCATGCTTCCAGCAGACCTGCTGTGGCCTCTTGTACACAGCCAGTGACCTTCCCCAGCCTCTCCAGACTGTTCATACCAAATCCCTGCTCTGTGTCTGCCTCTGGCTGTGCCAGGAGCAGTGCGTTCAGATGGACTCATCCTTAAGTCTGTCCTTTTATGATTTGTTTCGTTTCCCCTTTCTCTTTTCTTACCTTTTTTTGCAGGTTATTTGAACATTTTTTTAGGATTCCATCTTGATTTATTTGTAGAGTTTGTGAGCACACTGGATTGCACAGTTTTCTGAGGCCACATGCTCACTGGCAGCACAGCATGGAGTAACAGAGAGACCCAGGGCAGTGAGTTTCTTAAACTCCATGTTGCCTCAGTGTCCTCCTCAATGACCACAGTGAAGATGGAGCTAGTTTGTGCAAAGGGCTTGGAGACGCTCAACAAATGTTAGTGCTTTTCAAGGCTTCTGAGCTGGGGGTGCAGAGATGTGAGTGTCCCCAAGGTGTTCCTGCCCAAGGGCTGGATCCCACAGGTCGTTCTCGCAGTCACCCTGAGAACTGTCAGCACTTTCCCCATTTGACAGATGAGAACACTTGGCTCAAAGAGATTAAATGACACCCAAGGTCACCTAGATGTCTCATTCTGGACCTACTGTACCCCTGTAGGTTGAAGAACCCCGGCTCCCAACTTCAGACCCCAAAGATCTGCTACTGGGTCCTTTATCTCAGCAAAGGCCCACCAGTTACTCTATCCACTAAATCCTGTTGTTTTCACCCTCAGTGTAGTGTGTGTTCATCTGTCCACTTCCTTTGGTTCCCCTGCCACTGTCTTGGCCAGGCTACCAGCATTTTCACATAGGCCCCTATTACCATGGTTGCCACCACTGTCTCTACTTCTGTGCTGTGTTCCTGCCCAGCCTACCCACTCTCCACATTGCCCATTTTCCCAGGGCCCTCTCTGGCCTGAACCCTCCAACAACTCCCTATTGTCTCAGGAGACAGTCCAGCTCTTTAACACAGTGAGATGGGAACCTCTCAAACTGGAGTAAGCATCAGAGCCACATAGAGGGCTTGTTAAAACAGAGTACTGGGCTCCGGCCCCAGCTCTGGGATGGGGGCCTGAGAGTTTGCATTTCTAACAAATTCCCAGCAAGTGCTGGTGTTGCTGGTCCAGGGAACACACTTTGAGAACCACTAACCTAGATCATGGCCTCTGAGATGAGCTCCTGCCAAGATCTCTTCAGCCTTACCTCTCAGGGCTCCATTCTGCACTGCCTACAGTTCTGCTTTCTCTCTCCAAGGGGCCTGTAATACATCCTCACTGTTCTTGCCCCAGCACTCACTACTCAGCTTCACGACCTCACTTGTCACTTCCCTGGACAAGTCAGCCCTGAGCCACCTCACCCCCCGGCTGGATAAGAAGCCCAATGATGTAACAGTGTTCTATAGGCCTATGTCCAACACCAGAGCTGCATCTGTCCTTATCACCTGGTACACAGTAGCTAAAAAACCACTTGCTGAAGGAGTGACTGGAGGTGTCCGGTTACCTATTTGGTCTTTTAGCTGTAGGGACAAGGAATGCCTCAAGAGCTGGGTCTGCAGCCAATTCATTCCTGGGGAATGTCAGCCATTCATCAAAATGTCACAGAGAGAGGCCATCACCCAGCTCTTGGTCCTTGCGGTTGTTTTATAAGCAAGCTGAGGACCATACATCTCTGTCCTCATAGAGGAAATATGCATGGAAGCATTTGCCACTCTCTGCTGTGGGTAGAGGAAACCCCAAGCAGTTGGGGTTCTGGGTCATGAGGTTCCTTGCATGTGAGGCCAAAGGTACCAATCAAGTGAAGGGACAGGGACTCAGACCAGGGGACAGAGGAGAGAGGGAGCAGAGTGTGTGTGAGGAGTGAGGATGGGGTGGAAGCCGGTGGCTGCAGGGGGTAGTGGCCAGTAGAAGAGGGTAAACGGGGGATAAAAGGTGATGGAAGGAGATCAGACTTTGGATGGTGAACACATAATATACAGATGGTGTATATAGAATTGTACACTTGAAACCTATATAATTTTATTAACTAATGTAACTCCAATAATTCAATAAAAAAGAAAGTTAAAAATGCTTTATAGCAAAAAAAAAAAGAAAAGAAAGAGGCTGCTAACATGTCCTGCGTGCCCTTGCACATGCCAGGCTCACTGCTAGCCTCTTTATGTTCAGTATCTCAGTGACACCCAGAAGGTGGCTGCTGCCATCCCCATTCTACAGATAAGAAGCTGGGGCTGCCTAAGGCCCACACTGTGAAGTCCAGTGACTGCAAAGTCCACTGGCCTGGCAAGAAGGCACTGGTGACATTTTTACACTCCTCTCACACCAAGACAGATGAACTCAGGCCAGAGAGAAATGATGGGAATTGTCCCAGCTGCCAAAGTCTGCCAAGCATGGAGCTGGCCACAACCTCCTTTCCAGCTAGGCCAGCTACTAGCTTGGCACCAGTACCTGTAGGTAGCATCTCTGTGACCTAACCATGGTACTGGGCCATGAACCTCAGGCTTGGGGAACTGCAAATGGGACAACAGAGACAGGAGCCCCAGGAGGCTTGTGGGCACAAAGGCCTTACTTAGGTCAGTATCTACTATACTCAGATTTGTCCCTCCAAGGGAGTTGACCACAAATTGGGGGATGAAGGGGGAGATGAGGATCCACTCTTTCTGAGGGGCAGCCTGGTGTGACACACAGAGCATTGTTGAGGGAGCCCTGAGTTCAAATCCTGCTTCTGCCCTGCCCTGCTCTGCTGGGTTCGTGTGAACCTATGCCAGCTATCCTCATGCCTGAGCTGAAGACTCTTCACCTGTAGGACAGGGATGATGAAGCCTGCCTGGCAGCACAATGGAGGAACACAACTGATGAGGGAGGTGAAAATTCTTCAAGACCAGAGTACATAGCTGCATGTGACAAACCAAATGCCAGCATCTTGCAGCCTCAAGAGGCTCATATGTGGAAACCACACCATGGTGCTACATCTACACAAGCCTGGCATGGTCTGGCAAAAAGTGCCATCACTTTACTGTGGGCCAGAGGTCTCAGCTCGTGACTCACAGGCTGAACAAGGTTCATGGATGTGTTTTGTTGGTCCACCATCAATTTTTAAAAAATATTTAGTTGCCAACATTTAAAAACCAGGAGTTTTTACATGGAAGTCTGGATTTTTGCCTCATCTTGAAAACTGGACCGTCTGGTCATACCTAGTCCACATTCTCACATGGTGACGTTGACTGCAGCTGAGTAGCTCCCTGGCACTCCCCACCCTGGGCCCTCGGGGCACTTGGGTCTCCAACCACTGAGCTAGACCGAGCACCCACAAGGCCAGCACGACATAGGTCATTCTTTGCTAAATTCCTTCTCCCACAGCTGCTATGTGATCAGGCCAAAAACTAAGAACTAGAACCTTGGGAGGTTCCCAGGATATTGAGGCAAACCTCACTGCTTGGTCTTCCCCAGAGAGAGAAAATGGAGGGAGGGTGGGTGGGAGCCAGCCTGGCAGCAGACCAGTCCTGTGGAGCATCTCAGGGAGCAAAATCTGGCTATTTCTGGAAGAAGGTGCACCAAGGCAGGAAAGACCGCATTTGCTCACTGGAGGAATGTGAAAGAAGGCTAAGGATGTTCCTCTAGAAAGCTCCACAGTTCTTTCCTGCATGGCTCACAAGAGATGTGTAGCAGGCAGAGGGGCGATGCCAGCAGAACCAGCCCTGGAAACCTAGCTCCACTCTGACTGGTTGTGTGACCTTGGGCAAGTCACTGCCTCCCTGAGCCTCAGGAATCTTCAATGCTACAATGGGGGTAATAAACTTACCTTGCAAAACTGTTGTAAGGATCAGGAATAATGGATGCAGAGCCCTCACCCCCGAGCAGAAAGAGAATGAAAAGGGCCTGTGAATCATTCCAGAGGCCTACTGTCTGTGGGAAGGAGACTTGGGCCTGGCTCAGGGCACCACTCATCCATGGACATCTATGCCAACGTCTCAATGCCCAGGGTAATGGTCACTTCTGGTGCCCAGGACACCACCCTGAGTGGGAAGGGAAAGCCAGGGGTGGCGGTTGTGGTCGAGGTCTGTGGTCAGTAGGGGATGGCATCTGCTGAGTCAGACCCAGGAGAGCTGGCTGGAGGGCCATTTCTCTCCCCAGCACACTGACACTGAGGGGAGGTTGGGAAGGGAGCCAGAGGTCATTTCCTCTGACTCTGCTGCCATTCTCTGTCCAGAGGAGCTCCCTGGGTCAGGGCATCTCCATGTGGCACTGGCCAGCCTGCGGCCAACCTGCATGCCACCCAGCACAGTTTGGGCTTTGTGCTCAGACAAGATAGGGGCACTTGTGATCCAGACAATAGGCTGGGGTGCTCCCATCTGGCCCGGGTCAGCAAAGTCCTTTCCTCTGCCCCTGCACAAGCTGCTCCCACCCCTCCCTGCAGAAAGGTGGCTTGGAATGAGTAGTACAGACCCACCACCGGCCCAAGCCACGTTTGGCACATGCCCTGGCCAGGAGGACGAGAGATTCGAGCTTCTGTCCTCTCCCCTGGTAAGAAACATCATCCTTGGGGTACCCAGCTCGGGTTGGGCCATTTCAAAGGCAGGTGGGGGTGGTGGCAGTGGGGGTGGCGGGATCCAGATCCAGCTTCCATGCCTCTTCCTGCCAGGGCTCCCCTACCTTTGTCACCCTAGGGGCCCCGCTGCGACGACTGCAGCCACGTGGGAGCCAAATCTTGCTCCAAGGTGCGCTCACCCCCACCCCCACCCTCGACGGGTTGTGGAGGCAGACACACCCAAACGGGCCAGAGGGGCGAAGTCCCCCGCCCCAACCGTGAGAGGGGTAGTCCCCGCATCCCCTCTCCTCCTGTGCCCGGGGGCTGAGGCCCCGCATGGGGTGGGGGAGGGCTGGGAGAGGGTGTCGCCGCCCCACAGTCGCGTTACCGAGGAGCGAAACCCCGTTGCTGTGACAACCGTTTCCAAGCGAACCAGTGGCTGCTCGCGCCCCGCTCCGGCTCCCTCGCTCACTGGCGCCCTCCCTCTCCTTCCCTCCCTCCCTGCCGTGGGGGCTGGGAGAGGGGCTGGCCGGGGCCGGGGTCCAAGGCGGCGACCCGGGCCCGGGCGCGGAGCCGTCCGCGGGAAGGGGGGTGGCCCCGGGACTGTCTTCCGCCCGCACTGCATGCCCACCGGCTCGCTGCCGCCGCCGCGGTACTCACGGGCCCAGGCATCCTCCTCGAGCTCGTCCTCTTGGCTCCGGGAGAGCGGCGCGGGCCCCGCGGACAGAGCCTCCGGCCGGGGGGAGGCGACAGCAGCCCCAGGAAGCGGACTGTGGCAGCGAAGGCGGCTCCGAGCGAGGGGCTGGAGCCGCGGGGCGCGCGCACGGACGCGTACACGGCGCGTCCTGAGCCCGGCGTGCGCGCGCGCGGCCGCCAGCCGCGGGCCCCTGCCCCCCACACCTCGCGGCGGAGGAGACAGTCCCGGGAGCCAAAGGCAGAGGATCCGCATCCACCTGCCGAGCCGGGCTCCCCTGGCACAGGGAATGAGCTCGCCACGCCGCACACCTAGCAACAGGCTTTCTGGGCCTGGCATATGCAGGCAAACCCAGTGCACACCATCAGCCGAGCACACGGGATGCTCAGCCAAGCAGCTGGGGTTTAGACACCACACACACCCACCCCGCAGCACGGAAAGCAGACGCACGTCCAGGCCCTGGCCATATACTGACAGGCTCTGCACGCTTGCATTGGGCAGGGGTTGGAGCAGGCAGGTACCCCAGTGTGGCGCCAACCATGAATTCACGGCCTCAAGGCCGCTCCCACTGTGTCTCCAGCAAGCCTACATCACCACATGCCTACTTCGAAATAGCAGCAGAACCCAGTGCTTGATCCATAGCGCTGGATTCCATGGACCCTGCTCATCCCCAGCAACAGAATTGAGCCCTAGTGATGGCCTCACTGTTTAGGCTGAGCCAGAACCTGGCCATCTTACGACTCTTAGGTTCTCTATTTGGGGGGTTGGGGGGAGGGGGGAGGAGGAATCATCGTGTCCCAGGGATGTCATCATGGTGGACCTATTAACCCAAGTGCCCTACTCTCCGGATGCACAGTGGGCAGGTTTCCAGTCTGGTTATTCAGATTCCTTGGGTTTATGTCAGCAATGCAGACATGAACATGATTGTAGCATCTTCCTTCTGGGAGAATCGGGTCTGCGACTAAGGCCCTGGAGCCGCCCCAGTCTGGTTCTTCCTGTCAATCAGCTCTCCCCCATCCTTTCTTTAAAAGACAAAAACACTTTCTACCTTGCAACCAAAGATCCCCAACAGCCCCACCTGTCACACAGCTCTAGGTGTGTGATATGTATGTGCAGTGGGTGCAAACCCGGCCCCATTGAAACCACATGGACTGAGTGGAGAGTTCCCAAAGGAAACTTGGGGTGCTTTTGTACATGCTGGGCAGGCACTCTTCCACTGCCTCCCAGATGAGACCCCACAACATTACTGCTTCCAAAGCCATACATGGCTGTATCTCACTGACCTCAGCTCCAGGCACTCCCTTCTTCCACACTTCACCCACCCACCTCATGTTTAGCCATCTTAAACCACTAGAGGCCTAGACCAGTGGTTGGCAAACTCATTCATCAACAGAGCCAAATATCAACAGTATAACGATTGAAATTTCTTTTGAGAGCTAAATTTTTTAAACTTAAACTATATAGGTAGGTACATTGTTATTAACCTAATTAGGGTACTCCTAAGGCTTAGGAAGAGCCACACTCAAGGGGCTGAAGAGCCGCAGTTTGCCGACCACGGCCCTAGACTATCCAGATACATCTGGTCCTGTGTGCTGGAGGGCACCAACTCTGACACCTTTGTAGCCAAAGGGCCTTCCCTCCCTAGTCCCAGCCCTGCCAGCTCTTGAATGATTTCTGCCACCTGCTCACACTGGCTCCCACTATTCCCATGTCTGCCTCCTTACCAGACTGAGCTCCAAGCTTATCTTCGAGTCCCCAGCTCCCTCTCAGAGCAGGTGAGCTTAGGAAGACTTGTTGGGAAGTGATTCCGAGTTTCCTCTGCCAAAGGTGCACTGTGAGCTTTAAGGTAAGCTGAACCCTAGCCAAGAAGTTTCCGGGATGCTTCCCTATCCCAAGGGGAAGGTTGGTGGGAGATCTGGACCCACTGCAGGTAGTGTGCCACAGGGTCCTTCCTGTCCACCCGACACCCACTCACACCTGCTGAGGGCTGGGCTTTGGCCTCTGCATGCTGATACCTCCTCACTGCCCTTCCTCCCAGAGCCTGGTGCAGAGAGGAAAGTGTACCTTGGGCCCTAACCTCATGGGCAGGATCCAGCTTCATCTTCAGCTGCCTTCCTTTGCCCTGCAACAGCCACTCACCAGCTGGAAGAGCTTGGAAAGGCCCTTTCCTTACTCTGTTCCCCTCAAGTTAATAGAAGAGCACACTCCACTCACCATCAAGACCTGAGATAGCCCAAGAGACCCCATCTTCTAAGTTGTTGCTTGGAGTTTTCTTTCTGACTGCCTGAGATAACTGTCATCTTGGAACCCAGTCCTGTTAGTGACCTAGGGGCTCAAGGGGAGGGGTGACTGGCTACTTCTCATTCATAGCTGCCTTGTGAGGCAACAGGTATCACACTCATCTTTCCATCTGGCAAAGTGACTAGGCTGGGACTTGAATCCAGAACCAACAGCAAAGCTCATGTGGTCTCTATGGCATGGGGTACCCAGCCCAGAGGCAATAAGCAAACTCTTACGGTGGCACAGGGCATGGGTATGTGTGTGGCTGAGGTCACTGGGAGATTATCAAACAACAGGTTTGTTAAGACTGGGACAGACTTGTGGTTAACAGGCTGTCACATGCCCCCCCCCCCCCCCGCCCCCCGCGTCTTTGCACTTTGAATGCTACGGAATGGTATGCTCTCCTAATCCCTCTGATCCCAGATGAATGTCTCAAAGGCCTGGTTCAACTTCTATCTTCAGAAGACCCTTTCTGATGCCCACATGCCTCTGCTACAGCCTAATGCCCAGTATTGCCATTGTCTCGTCTTGGCCTGGCCACATTCCCTGCTTCAAGGGCAAAGCAGAGGGATGGCTCTACTGCACGTGCACTGGCCCTGGGCCAGGCACACAGCAGGTGTCCAGGTGAGACAGACTGGGCAGGTGTTTCTAACAGCAGCTCCACCTCACTCCCCAGGCTGCTCCAAGTCCACAATTGAGGGCCAGGCCACCTTGGCCTTGGAGGGGATATTGCCAGCTGAGCCTGCCTCTCAATATCAGGCAAAGCCAGACCCACACCTTGGTGGGGACCCAATTCCCTCAGGCCTCATCCCATGTAGGAAGCTAAGAAACCCAAAGGCCTGAATGCTTGGAGAGGCTGCCCCAAGGTCACCCTGGGAACTCCTGGCCCTTGCTAGAAGGGCAGCCCCCACCAGGCCCACCTCCAATCCCTTCCCACTTCCAGCAGATCCAGGGAAGAAGACTGGCCGAGCACCAGCAGCAAGAAAGAGGCAGGCAGGGGCAGCAGGCCAGCTTTGTGCTCAGACTGTATTCACATAGAGACACATGGCAGCTTACATTGGACAAAATGAGTAATAAAAATTGGCTTTAAATATGGAAAAACCAGGGTCCTGTAATCCCATGCTACTCCAACACTGGGACCAGGATGGCTATCCAGTCTGGGAAGGGCTGGGTGGGGCCTGGCATATAGGCACACAACCTCAGCCTGCCCCCTTCACTCACACACACACACACACACACACGCACGCATGCACACACACACGCACGCGCACACACGCACGCGCAGAGGGAGGGGTGGGTTATTGCTGGGCACATGTGTCTATTGTTATGAGAGAAGTCTGGAATGTTTGAGGGTTGGCCAGGGACACCCCCTTTCCCCGCCTGGGATGGGGCATTTCTGCAAGAGGTGTCTTCAGGACAGGTCACAACATGAGGGACAAGGTGCCCTGGGAGCTGGAAGGCAGAGGCACACCCCACACCCCTCTGGGACAGCCTGGGCAGTGGACTGATGGGTCCCAGAGTCAGCCCAATCTCTGTTCATACTTTGGCACATGCCCCAGATTCAGCTCTGACAAGTGCTGAGAAGGGACAGCATTGGGCCCGAGGTGGTGGCCTGAGCCAGGGCAGCAGAGGCAGGCACGAGTCTCACTCGGAGGTCGGCGGCGGTGAGCACAGTGCTGGGGGCTCAGGGGCCTGAGGAGCCTTGAGTTTGGCAGTGGCCCCTCTGCCAGCTCCAGCGTGGGTCTTCAGAATGCTCTAGTCACTATATACATTCGTACAAATACATAAATACAGAAAGCCCCGAGCTCCACGGACAAGAGCTGAAGGGACGCACCTTTGTCCCAAGGACAGCCTAGGCCTTGCCAAACTCAGCCAGACTGCGGGCCGAGGGGCAGAGAACACTGGGGACAGCTCCGGCTGTGTTCCCCAGGCCACAACTTGAGTGGACAATGGGGAGGACCACTGTGCAAAACTGTAAACAGCACTCGAAGTAGCTGCTACCGCCAACCGCCGGTGGGGGCCTCAGACTGGGGGCTAGAGGCGGGTGGGGAGCTCTTCTTCACTGTCGCTGCAGTTCCCACAGCAGTCCTGGAGGGCAGGGAAGACACAGAGGGAGAGAGGCAGAGCAAGCGCTGTTAGCCACCAGTGCCATCAGTGAGTGGGCCATGCTCTGGGAGGGGACCTCCCACGAGGGGCCTGGAGCAGCAGCTCAGGCCACACATTGGTGCAGGGGCTGCCAACTACAGGCTGAAGTAAGGGGACCAGGTGGAATCCAGGCTTTGCCAGGGCAGGGCCCCATCAAGCTGCTCTTCCCTGGGGCAGCTGAAGGCAGGGCACGGGGAAACAGATGGCTAAGCAAGGCTAGCAGCTTGAAGGTGCCGGGGTGCAGGGAACGAAAGCAGTGGGGAGGGTAAGGTGGGGAGCGGGCACCGGACTTCTTTCTCCCACATCTCGCCTCTGCCATGGAAGGGCTGCCCGTGGCTCCCCGAGGCCAGGCAGCAAAGCCAACCCACGGGGAGCCTACACTGCTCACCTCTGGAAAGAGAAAAGAGGCCGTGAGCCCAGCCAGAGGTGGGGGATGGGCGGGAATGAGACCAGAGACCCTGGGTACCACTGGCACGGCTGGAGGAAGCCCACTCACAGCACATGCGGGCACTGGCCCGGCCTCCCACCCACCATCCCCTGGAGCAAGGCTGGGGCCCAGGGAGGACACTACTGGGGTTACCTGGCGACTGAAGAGTCTCTGCAGCAGTCCCTTCTTGGGGGGTGCAGGGGGCTGGCCCTTCCAGTCCAGGTCTGGGGGAACTGAGCCATCCAGCCCGAAGACATTCAGCTCCTGGAAGCACTCGGTCTCCACCATCTGCCATAGGACAGCAGCTGTGAGGACTGCCCCCAGGGCCGACCTCTGGAGCCCCTTCACCCCCTCAGCTGGGCAGGTCCCACCTCATTCTGCCAGGGGATAGGCACACTGCCCGTGGCAAACTTCTGATAGAAGTCCTGGTCCGTGGGTTCCAGCTCCACACCCTTAACCGTGGAGAACTGTTCGATGTCCAGGACATCCTTGCAATAAATGGCCTGGGGCTGAGGGGACAAAGGCAGTGGTCAGATAGGAGCATGGGAGGGCAGCTCAGCCCTGAGAACCACTCCAGTCTTGGCCTGGTTGTGCTCTCTGGTTTGGAGTCAGAAACCAGCAACCCATGTACTTCTTAAGCATGGCAGTCCCTTCCCTCTGAGCTCAATTCCCCTCTGTAAATGGGATCATTCTCCATCCCTGACCAGTTGCTGGTAGCTGACCCACCACAGCCAGCAGCCTCCACAGTGCCGGGTGGAACCACTAACAAGTGCCCCCTCCGTCTGCACACAGCTCTCTGCGTGTGCAACTGGTGAGGTGAGCAGAAGCTGAATCTCAGCAGGCACCCTCAGAGGGCACCTGCATGCAGGGCCCAGTGCTGAGGGGTCTCTGTCTTGGGATGTTCCATAGCTTGCTCCATCCCCTACTATTAAGGATATCTATTAAAACATCATCATATAAAATAGTGCAGCTGCCTTGGAAAACAGTCTGGCAGTTCCCCAAAGGTTAAACAGCATTACCAGATGAGCCAACAACTCCATTCCTAGGTACACAGCCAAGAGAAAAGGAAACCTGTGTCCCCACAGAAATGTCTATGTGCATGTTCGTGGCAGCATTATTCACGATAGCCAAAAAGTGGAAACAACCCTGATGTCTAGCAACTGATGAAGACAAACAAATGTGGACTATTCATACACTGGAATATTGTGCAGTCACAGAGAAGAACTGAAATGTGCTATAATACTGATGAGGTTTAAAAACATGCAAAGGGAAAAAGAAAAGAAAAAAGACATGCAAAGGGAAAGATGCCATTAACAAAGGACCACATCGTGTATAATTTCATTTATATAAAATGTCCAGATTAGGCAAATATAGGGTGTCCCCAAAAACTGTACACACTTTGAATAATTATTAATTCCAATGGGTTAAATCTGAAAAGAAAAAAAATCAATTGAGCTATCAGCTATGAAGTATGTATACATTTTTTTAGCACACCCTGTCTATAGTGACAGAAAGATTAGTGGTTGCCAGGGGAAGGGGAGAATGGGGAATGATTGCTAATGGGTACGAGGTTTTTTGGTTTTTTTTTGGCGGGGGGGGTGATGAAAATGTTCTAAAATTGATTGTGATGATGCTTGTACAATTCTGAATATGCTAAAACCCATCTAATTATATACTTTAAAATGAGTGGATTACATAGTATATGAATTTACTCCCAATAAAGCTGTTAAAAACAATCAGTGCCTTGTTAAAGTCCAAGGCACTGATTTTCTAACTTTTAAAAAATGTACATATTTTTATTGATTTCAGAAAGGGAGAGGGAGAGAGATAGAAACATCAATGATGAGAGAGAATCATCATCGGCTGCCTCCTGCACGCCCCACACTTGGGATCGAGCCCACAACCTGCCCTGACCGGGAATCAAACCATGACCTCCTGCTTCATAGGTTGACGCTCAACCGAGCCACGCCGGCTGGGCTGGTTTTCTACTTAGAATGAAAGACGGGGGGCAGTGGGTGGTTTCAAGGTTAAATTAGACGATGTGCCTGGGAGGTAGGAGTGGCAGTGCAGCTGGAGGCAGCTGCTGACGTCAGGCTCAGCCACCCCCAGCAATGCCCACATCATGGGTGTCAGTGAGGCCTACATGGCAGAGTCCTTCAGAGGCAGCAGCCTGCTAGTGGGTCCCTCCCTTCCACTCACCTCCTCTATGGCCCACCCAACACCTCACATTCCTGTCTCAATGTTCCCAGAGGCCCCCATCACACTCAGAGGAAGACGCCTCTGTCATACTAGCCCCTCGTTGCTGTATTAGTTCTTGAAGCTGGTCCCTGCCCCAGGACTCCACTGTCTGGCTCAGGCCTTTTCCCTGGAATGCTCACACTATGAATCCTGGCAGGGTTCTTTCCTTCACATATTTTAGGCTTCTGCTTAACTGTCAACTCCTCAGAGACCATCCACCATCTTCCTTATCTTCTTTTTTTTTTTTTTTTTAAATATATTTTATTGATTTTTTACAGAGAGGAAGGGAGAGAGATAGAGAGTTAGAAACATCGATGAGAGAGAAACATCGATCAGCTGCCTCCTGCACATCTCCTACTGGGGATGTGCCCGCAACCCAGGTACATGCCCTTGACCGGAATCGAACCTGGGACCCTTCAGTCCGCAGGCCAATGCTCTATCCACTGAGCCAAACCGGTTTCGGCTCCTTATCTTCTTTTTACCTGCTTTATTCTTTGCTGCTGCACTTCACATCACCTAAAATGTTTTCACTTACTGGCCTATACTGGTGTGTTCTCCCACTAGAACATGAAGGCAGGACTGGG
This sequence comes from Myotis yumanensis, assembly GCF_028538775.1. NCBI lineage: Eukaryota > Metazoa > Chordata > Mammalia > Chiroptera > Vespertilionidae > Myotis > Myotis yumanensis. Next base: position 38,332,430 of record NW_027223756.1, on the reverse strand, counting down.
TCCTGTTGACTTCATTATCTCCACGGTCTGGCACATCTGGGCACTCAGATATTTGTTGAATGAATAAACAATCATGCATCAACCTAGTCTGCCCATCACCTTCCTGCCTCCCGTGTTCCTGGTGAACACAGGACACAGGCCTCTCACATATGCGAGGGGAGTAAGCACATGACCTAATTCTGGCCAATCAGAACCTTCCCTGTGACTTCATACAGAGAAGCCTGAATTTAGTGGGAGGGCAGTCAACAGGTTGAAGCAGAGCCAAGAGATGGAGTCCTGGCAACACAGCATAAAACCCTGATGTGGGCCCTACTCTGGGACTTTCTGGCCAAATGAACCAACAAACTCCATGTTGGGCATAAGTAAGTCTGAGTTGGGGTTTTGCCACTTGGAGTTTGATAACTCAAGAATATTCCTGCCTGCAGGATGCCTGACCCACTGAGATGTCAGCAAATGGGTGAGCTTCTACGAGAGGGAGGGTTCTGCCCATAGATGGAAGGTGAGCACTGCCAGGCGTCATGGGCACCAGGTGTTATGCCAACCCTAACAGCCCTCCCCCCTGCTGTTAACAGCATCTTGGTTTTCCTTTGGGGAACTGGTCTTCTCCATTAGCAGTGCTGTAGGTAGGCATATGATCCGGGTGTGGCCACTGAGGGGCCTCTGAGGAATCAAAGGCAATTAGCGTCAGCCTTAGGCCTTTTATCCTCTCTTTTAGGACTTTTTAAATCATTGGGCAAGAGGTGCTCTTTATCTACAGGAGTGGCTGAGCTGGCAGACTGTGGGTTCGAGCTGCTGGGTCCACCACTGCCATGCCCTGGGAGAGCTACCTGCGAGTAAATGCTGTCCCTTGACCAGTTCTCGGGGAGGGAGAAGGAGAGAGACCATTCCTACAACATAGTTGGGGCCCAAGATGGGGCTTTTCATTTTTGTGAGTCCAGGGAATTATCTGTTTTGTTGGCTAAGCCGTTTGAGCTAGGCTTTCTTACATTCAAATGGAAGGTATCCTGACTCCAAGAGCCGCCAGCCCCCACCCTGGCTTGGTCCTGCCTTCATATAGGTGGTACTCACATCAGGCTTGAAGGGCGGCTCCAGTATGCCCGCTCCCAAACGCTTGAAGTTCAGTTTCTTGAAGATGGGGTGCTCCTTCACCTCACAGGCACCACCTCCACGACACCCCAGACGCTCGGCAGGGTCCTTGCAAAGGAGCTGTAGCAGGGGAGGGGTGGTCAGGGTGGCCTTGGGAGAGGTGCCCAGCCCCAGCCCAGGCCTCCCGCTAGCTGCCACACCTGGGAGCAGAGTGAGCGGGCCTGCAGGGAAAATTGATCGGAGTACTCTTCAGCCACCTCCTTCACCAGCCGCTCCACCTCCTCCCGCTTAATCTTCTTTTTCCTCTGCTGGAAGGGCGATTGGCCTGCAATCATCTCGTACAGAAGGCAGCCTAGCGCCCACCAGTCTGGGCTGAACGTGTACCGTTCGTTCTTCACCACCTCTGGAGCTGGGTGGGTGGCATAGGAGTTAGGGGTAAGAAGGAGTCAGGGGTACCCCAGGAAGCGCAGCACATGTCAAGGCAGGGGATCAGCTCGAACACCCACCAGGCAAGTAGGCACCGCCAATGGCCCGGTGGGGACCATGGTGAGTAGGAGAGCACCTGCAGAGGGCAGGTTTCTAACTTCAAACAAGTCAGAAATCCGTATTTTTAATGTGAGGCAGCCTGGCTCATTCAATGTTGGCAACCAATTCCAATTGTTTTAAACTAATTTGATTGAAACACACAAACATAGGCCAAATGAAGCCCGTGAGGCTACCAGTTTGCAACCTATGGATTTAGTATTAGACCAAGGAAAGGAGGAAAGTCACTTGCTGGATGCCTACACTGCCTACAGGGCAGGGTGAGTTGCCTCTACTGCCTCTTCATCTTCGAGGCAACCCTGGCAGGAGGTATGAGGATCATAGTCAGGGAAAGTGAGGCTGGGAGTGGCCGGTCCAAGGACACACAATAAGCAAGGGGCGGGTAAGAGACCACCTGCAGTCCGGGCTCTGCCTACTGTGTCATGTGGTCCCAGAGGGGAACCCAGGACCTCATCTTGGCCCCTCTCCAGATGGGCACTCCCACTCTGAGTATAGGCAGGTCAGGGGTGGAGGGCTGGGGCCATGGACATGGGTTTAAGTCCCTTCACTGGTCGCCACCTGCAAGTCCAGCCAATAGGAGCTCAGTAAGTAACAGATGAAGTGGGTTCACATGGATGTGGGGCCCTGGCTGAGTCTTGACTCCTGATCTATGAAGGAGGGACAATAGCTTTTTCTATTCCCGGAGACACAGGAGACTCCACAGAAGTTGGGGGGAGGGAGGTGTCGGGCCCAGGACGGTGAGAGGACTTACCCATGTAGCCCACGGTGCCCACACGGCCTTTGATGGTCTGGCCCTCAGGCACATGCACAGCCAGCCCCAGGTCAGAGATTCGGATGTGACCTGAACGTGGGTGAAAAAGTGAGGAGCCCATGAAGCAGGTGGGCTGGACCCCACCCCACACCACCCTACCTCTGTGACCCCCCCACCCACCATGGTCATCCAGTAGGATGTTCTCTGGCTTCAGGTCCCTGTGGGGAGAGAAGGGCAGGATCAGATGCTGCTCAGTGTGCCAGGCAGCCAGGCAGGGCTACCCCCTCCCTGTTGGGTCAGCTCCTGGGATGCGATGTGCAGCACGTGTAGGAGCCATTTGTTGCCAGGGTGACAAGAGAGCCTTGCCCTCCACCCGCAGCAACCCCAGTTCGAGGGAGCAGACAAAGGATTTATGGAGCCAGTACTCCTGGGACTGACTAGGCATGTGGAAGGCATCTCTTACCTAGGGAAGCTCCCCAGATGTCATTAGTAGCATTGCTCACCCACCCAATGTCGAGGGGCTCCCCCCATGTCCCCCCCAACCCTTTGGTGGCTGACTCTACCTTTCCTGTCAAATGGGGTTGCTCATTCTTTCCCTCCTGGGGCTATTGGGAGACTCCAAGGAAATAATCACCAATAACAGTAATAGGCAGAGCCCTCACTGCCAAGCCCTGTGTATTTTACCAAATCCTCTCATTTGGCCCCTATAACAACCCACCAGGCAGGAATTATAGCCTCTGCTTTCCAGGAAAGGAAACGGTGTTAGGCGCAGGAAGCAGACTGGCCCAAAGTCACTGAGAAGGGTGACAATGCCGGATACACCCCCATGCCAGCCAGATCCCAGAGTCTGGGTTCTGAGCCTTTCAAATCCACCTAATGTGGGCAAGTGCAGAGCCTCGAGCCAGTGCTTCCCAGGACTCAGACACCCACATCTACCCACCACCTTCACTCGTGCCCAGCCACAGCCCCTGGTGGGAGGCAAAGCTCCACACCTGTACACAATGCGCTCCCGATGCAGGTCCTCCAGGCCACAGCAGATCTCGGCAGCGTAGAAGACGGCCCGTGCCTCTGGGAAGCCAGCTTGGCCCATGTGGTAGATGTGGAATTTGAGGTCACCTCCGTTCATCAGTGTCAGCACCAGGCACAGCGCGTCCTTAGTCTCATAGGCATAGGCCAAGCTCACCTGTGGCCCAAGGGACCCGAGCCCTCAGGCAGGGAACACAGGCCACCTGGTGGCGGGGCTGGTGCCAGCGCCCAAAATATCCTCAGTGCCACTCCTGGGGGCCCAGCCTGCTTCCCAGGCCTGGTATCAACACCCCAAAACCTGCCCTTCCCAGGCATCTCCAAGAATGGGAGGCAGTGCCTGGAGGGGTGAGGGGTGGGGTGGGGGGAAAAGATCAGCCTGGTGAGTGGGGAGGGCAAGCACATGGCCAGGGGACAGGGCGGGTCTCCTGTCTGTACTTACTACAAACCTACTGTTCACTTTCTCCAGGATCTGCTTCTCATTGAGTGCCATGGCCTCCCCTTTCCGCTTCTTGATGCGCTTCTTCTCCAGCTTCTTGCAGGCATACATCTTGCCTGTTGCCCGTACCTGGCAGGCGCACACCTAATAGGCAGGGTAGATGAGGCAAATGGGAACAAGCTGTGCTCTTGCTGGGGGTACAGCGGTTTGGGGGGCAGGGAGGAGGGCTTGTCCAGGACCCACTCTACCCCACCACTACATGGTCTGGCTTGGCCACTCACCTCCCCAAAGCCACCTTTGCCCAGGACTCGGTACTGCCTGAAGGTGTTTTTGGTCACTGGCTGCCTGTGGGAAAGGATTTGGGGAGCAAATGACTGAGCAGAGATCCAAGGCCCATGACAGCCCCAACAACCTGGCCGGCCTGGCCCCACCTTCGAGGAGCTCACCTTTCCAGCCACTTCCACTGCAGGAAACGGTTGAAGTAGATGCTGTCGAGGTAGTCGGCAAAAGGGGCCACACTCAGGTACTCATGGGTCAGCCTATTGAGAAGGCCCAGCCCACTGGTCAGCCTGACATCCCAGGTTCTCAGTTTGATGGACCAGTCCCCCTGTTACATGCACGCTCAGCCTAAAAGGCAGCATCCTCAGCCAACCCTCCTGCTAACCCACCTAGGACGGAGACACACCCGTGCTGAAGTTGAGGATGCTACAGAGAGGGGAGGCAACCTGCCCCAGGTCACACAGCATGGCAAGGCTGGGATGAGAGGCTGAGCAGCTGAGCTGTTCACAGTCTTCCACACCCACAGAAGCCCCTCCTCAGGACGCAATTTTAGGCCTGTGGGAGGGAGAGGCTTACCGGGTTAGCTCCTGGAAGAGGTCTTTGCAGGGCCCCTTCTCCAGCTGCTGGGCACAGTTAGTCACCAGTTGCTGGGGGACCTCAGGAATGAGGTCAGGACCCTGAGGACAGGCCACAGACAGGTCAGTGAACGGGCCCCCTTGGCCAGCTGCTCACTCCTAGGGCAGAGATGGCAGATATCTCGGGCCAGTGCTAGGGGCAGCTGCAGGCTGGTGGTGCCCTAGCCTGTCTGATGACTGAACTCGGTTCCTGCTTCATCATTAGAGGCAGGGGAGAGCAGAGCTGCTGGCAGGCTGCTTGTCCCCCCTCCTAGGCTCTGTGCCCACGATGCTGCCTGGTGAGCCTGGAGCAGCTCCAGGGCATCTCTGCCCAGGTGGTGACCACTCCTCTCCCCATCACTGAGCTCTGCCCGCTGCCGTCATCCCTTCATCATTGCTCACTCACCGTGTGGCTCAGAAAATTCTGCATTAGCCTCTGCCCACATGCCTTCCTCTTCTCATCAGGAGTCACTTCATACTCAGCCTGCAGGGTGGAAGGTGGAGAGGCTTGAGGTCTGGGGGAAGTAACAGGTATGGGGCACCAGAGCACACAGGGTCTGGGACCTCTGTCTACCCTGGGAGTTGGGCTGGGCCCGGGGCTAAGCAGCACTCACCACCTCATCCAGGAAGGCAATGCAGCGGGTCAGCTCAGGCCTCGTGGTGCAGAATTCTCGGAACAGCAGGCGCCCAATAGGCTGCCGCTCGCATAGGCTGTGGTAGTCACGCTCTGCAGGCAGAGGTGGGAGCTGCTGGGTTCTGGACCTGGAGCTAGCCAGTGGGGCATTCCTGTCCACACCACCAGGCCCTGGGTCCCAGCCCTGAAGTACGGCACCCATTTTCTCCTTTAGAACCTCTACTACATCATAGCTTGGGACTCTGAGGCCCAGAAAGGCTAAGTGATTAGTCCAAGGTCACACAGCCAGGAGTGTGGCTCTAGAACCGGGGCCCTCACCTCCCCCACTGTCTCCTTGTTCACACCACCTCGAATTCGTCACAGTGCTGGGGTTGGGTGTGGTCTGAGGTTCCGCCCAGGCCCAGGCTGGGCCCACACCTGCTGCCTGCCTGGCGAAAGTACGGGAGGAAGCTGTGGCTTCCGTTGCGCTCCAGGCTAGATCTCCTTCCCAGGCAGTGGAAGCAGCTGCAATATACTCCTTGCCCACATGTAGGTTGTCAGGGGGGCCTGGGCAACCTCAAGTACTGCTCAGACCTGGGGCCTCAGCCAAGATAAGCAGGAACTGGGGTTTTGGGCCCTTCTGGTCAAGGCTTTGCTGGGCCCCCCAGGACCAGACTGGGTAAGGTTCCCAACAAAGTCAATCTGTGGGCTGGCTCCAGCCTCTACTATATCCTCTGTCCCCTGAGCTCTGCTCCCCCTAGGCCCAGCCCTTTCTTCCTCTGTTTCTCTCATACTGCCCCAAATCTGACCCTGCCCTACTCCCCACACTCACCCCACCCGCCCCCTGCTGTTTTGTTTGCTCTTTGCCTTCGCCCATCACAAGTCCAGGAACTGAAACTGAGGTGGGTGGTGTAGCCTAAATCTGCTCCCTGGACCCCCCCCAACCTTGCCCGTCTGCCCCAGGGTAAGGTCTCAGGGGAGGCTTCCTGACACCAGCAGGGCACCCTGGCCTCAGCACCCCGGGTCTCCACCCAGGCCTCACCGAGGCTGAGCCGCAGCTCTTCGCACTGGCTGATGTGGGGGAACTGCAGCATCTGTCGCCATTTCTTGCTTTTGCCTTTGCGATTCCCGCCACCACCTGTGGGAGCAAACAGGCGCTGAGTCTGGCCACCGCCAAGCCTCCCCTCCACTCTCAGCATGGTCCGGAGGCCTTCAGGGCCCAGCTGAGGCACAGTTCACTAAAGGAGGCTTGTAGAGGCCTTCCTTCTACAACTCCAACACATCTTCACTGGGTTCCCGGACATACATGGTCCCATCCATCGCCTGCTAGGGGCTCCTGAGCTGGAAGAGCCAAGAGGGCAGTAAGGCCAGGACGCTGGGGAAGGGGGTTTCTGGGCAGCCTTGGCAAGTCTCAACTGCTACCTAGCAGGTAGTTTCTCAGGTGAAGAAAATAGAGAAGAACTTGACAATGGTGGGAACCATGTAAATCAACACCCAAAAGGGGGAGAATCTAGGACATATGCCTGACAGTTGCCAGAGTCAGAGGGCAGCCTGAGTCACTGGGCCCTGTATCAGGGCTATAAGAGACTCAAATAAGGTGGCAGCAGGAGGGTTGGCACTCAGGATGCCCACCCCTGCAAACAGGGGCTTCCCTGGCCCTCATACCTGCCTCATTTCACCTAGGTGACCTCCCAACTGCAGCTGCGGAGACCCAGGTAGCAGCTCAAATGCCTACAAAGCTAGGCAGATATGGTGAATGTGGACCAGATGGGAGACAACAGGGAGTGGTGGAGAGTGTGGTGAACTGACCTAGTCGTGTCCCTTCTAATAGAGGCGGCTGCAGCACAACTCCAGCTGTTGCTTGGTTTTTGCTAGGGAAGAATGCTGGCACCCTAACCAGTTTGGCTCAGTGGATAGAGCGTTGGCCTGCGGACTCAAGGGTCCCAGGTTCGATTCCAGTCAAGGGCATGTACCTTGGTTGCAGGCACATCCACAGTAGGGGTGTGCAGGAGGCAGCTGATCGATGTTTCTAACTCTCTACACCTCTCCCTTCCTCTCTGCAAAAAAATCAATAAAATATATATATATATTTAAGAATGCTGGCTCAGTGTGGCCAGCTCTGGGAATCCAGACTGTTATATGAAATATTGGTTCCTATTTTTTTAAATACCACTTCAGCCAAATAAAACATGTTAAGAGAGCTAGCCAGATGTGGCCTGTGGGCCATGAGGTTGAAAATAGTGCAAGGGGCCTGAGTCTAGGAGACCTTGGTTGGAATCTCCAATTCACCCTTTAGGCCCATCACTTGCCCACTATTAACCTCAATTTCTCCATGTGTACTTTGGGTCCTAGGCCACTTCCGGAGGTGTTGCGAGGGTGACTGGGAGAGTCTGTGTCCAACACCAGTAGGTCTGTGATAGGAGGTGGGCCCCAGCTCCAAATCAATGGCAATCTCAAGCTACCACTTTCCCTTGCCTGGCCTCAGTTTCCCCCCTGGGTTACCCAGTCTTATCTCCATCTGGCCTTGTTGAAGGCGGGTGTGCAAGGGGAAGGGGCTGCCTTCTAGGGAGGAAGCAGGGCTGGGTCCCTCAATGTGCTCCCTGACCCAAGCTGACCAGAGGAGGAAGTGTTGCAGGGCACCCATTGGGAAACCCACTAGCAGCCCTCCTGCAGCCCACACCCAGTGTATCCCAGTCATTGCTCCACTCTGAGTAAGCAACAGACCCCCCCCCCCCCACCCCAACCCAGGCAATGCCTCCCTAGAAGGGGAACTCCTCCCCCACCCCCGCAGGTCCCTCACCCAACCCTCCATCCGCCTGCCTCCCCATCAGTTACTTCCTCCTCCCTCCCCTCCTCCCAGCCACATTAAGGCAGCAGCACAGAGTCACACGCAAATATCCTGTCCTGGAACTGCCACCAGTCAGTGGGGCTCCTCCCCGCCCCAGCTTGGTCACCTCACTATGTCTCTGGGAACGTGGAAAAGGAAGGACTAAGCGAGGCCTCACATCCCCAGGGCTGTCCCACTTCATCCTCTCAGCAGCTCTGCCAGACCTGGCCCAATTTCATAAGAAAACCAAGACCCTGAAATGAACCATTGTGTTCAAGATCACAAAACCTGGAGGTACCAGAGGCAGGATTGGAACCCATATCCTTGGGGTCACAACCCAAGCTCCTTTCCCACCCCAAATATGTCAGATATTTATTAGGTGTCAACTGACTATATACACCAAATGCTCCCAAACCACTTGGGAAGCTGGCAAAGACCCAGCCCCAAGCTGTCAGCCAGCTCATGAAGCGATTCTGATGCAGCCAGTCCACGGGCCAGGGTTCAGGACTCGGAGACAATTGGGATTTCCTTTAGTTTTCATGTCCTGTTCCCAACCATTCCACAAAAAAAGGTTACCAAAGTTCAGAGAGAAGAGACTTGTCTAGAGCCAGGTAGGTGGGAGAGACACAGCCAGGTGGGGTGAGGATTCCCCAGTGGAGGCATGGGTCCCGGGTCTGGCCAAACTCCTACGCCTCACCCACCGCCTGAAGAAGCCTATCTGATGATGCCCATACTCTCTGGCCAGGCAAGACAGTGTTCTCAGCAGCCTGAGGCCTGAACTGGCTACAGCAATAGGAGGGAGGCCAGGCCAGGCTCTCCTCACCCCTCCTCCCTGGCTTGCTGGATGACGAGGCAGAACAGAATCGGCAGATGCCCCCAGAGGCTGGGAGGAAGGCCCAGCCCCGGACTCGATAAGGGACAGGAGATAAGGAAGGCTCTGGGCACTAAGGACCCAGCCTGCCATGCCTATTTCCAGGCAGCACCTCCCTAGGGTCAATACCCATTGGGGAGGCAGAAGGTACCAGGTGCTGTGCCAGCTGGGGGCTCCTCTGTGCTTCCTACAAGCTGTATTGGGGCATCCTGTATCCTCAGCCTGGGTCAACCAGTCTTACTATGTAACCTGGAGGAAAGTCGCTGCAAAAGGGGCACACAGGTGAAGCAGACTACTCTTTCAGGGCACTTTCGGCTGGAAGCTCAGCAAAGAGTGGAAAAACTGTCATGACCTCCCTGTCCTAGAGTTCCAAAAAGACGGGTCTTGTACAGTGCTGGTTGCCAGCACCCTGGACAGGACACAGCACCAAGTGCGTGTTTGATTATGTTACCAAGGTAGACAATAGCAGAGGAGGGGCAGACTGAGCACCCGGCAGTGAGGGTCAGGTTTGGTCCTTCTGCGTGTCCCAGGACCCTCTAGAGCAGATGTCTGCTAACACGTTGGGTGGGAGCCATGAGCTCAGCACACACTTGGTTCACCAGACCAGCTCCCCCTGCCAGGCCTTGCACTCACAGTCCTGCCAGCCCAGTATGCTCTCTTCTTTCAAAGCTGCCTCCCACTGATTTCTGTGCTTATGTGCCCCAGTAGCCTGTGTGCTTCCTGAAGGCAAAAATCGTGACCCATTCACCTCTGTCCCCAGTGTCATTAGGTGCTGAGCAAGTGGCAGTCATATTGGTAGCATACGTGACTAGCAGCTTCCCCAGGTCCGATGGCCGTTCATTCATTCTCCAAACCTTTACCCTGCATCAACTTGTGCCCGTCCAGGCTGTGCGCGGGCCGCGGGCCCCGGGCCCCGGGCCCCGGGCACGTGGGGGCAGGCTGCCCCTTCCTGGGGCATCTTCTCTCTCATCTGGGAGAGGCCTCAGAGAAGCTCTCCGGGGTCTCGGGTCCCACCCTTCCCTCTTCCTTCCGCTTGGTACACCAGACCGGCTCCTTCACCCCCTCATTTTCCCCACGCCGCGAGGGCGGTGGCCTGGCCCCCGCCCCTTCCTGGGCCCGAGCTCCCGGGGGCAGGTGCGGAGGAGGAGGACGCGGGGCCGGAAAGACTCGTGTCTGCGCGGGGTGAGGGGCGCGAAGCGCGCTGCCCTAGGAGAGGGGGTGGCGGGGTCGCCCCGCCGAGCTCAGAGGCCGCGCGCCCGCGTTCTTCGCACCCGGCCACCCGCCCGCCCGGCCTCCTCACCTTCCCGGGCCTTGAGTAGCACCGTGTTCGCTACGATGTTTTCGAGCTCCATGGGCTGCGGCGCCGCCGGCCCGCGCCACCGGCCGGGATCGCGCGCGGGAGCCGGGGCCGGATGGCGATCGGCGCGGCTCCGCTCGGCTCGGCTCGCAGTGACCGCACCGCGGCCTCCCGGGCCTCCCCGGCCGCCGCCGCCCGCCGCGCACTCTCCGCCCCCTCCGGGGGCCACCCCGGCGCCGGCCCGCCCCGCCCCGCCCCGCCCCACCCTCTGTTTACTTTACTTGGCCAATCACCGGGAGGGCGCTCCCCGCGCCGTCTCTCCATTAGACAGCCTCAGCATCTTGCCCCGCCCCCGAGCCAGGGATTCGCTCCGAGGAGCGGGAGGCGGGACTTATGCGTCACCCCTTCCTCAGTGGTTTGCGGTGGGGTCCGGCCCCTGGGTTCGAATTTCTGCGCGTTCGTAGGTTGCCGAACTGCCAATTAGGGCCGAGCCTCCGCTGGGACAACGGCGGTGGGTCCTCTGGGTCACGCCCCGGAGGCCGGATGTTCAGTTGTTCTCACCGCGCGCTCCGATTGGGCCAGCAGGGGGGGGTGTGGCCCGGGTCCGGCCGCCGCCGGGGCTTTTCTAGGGTTTGCAGGGGACCCGCACTGGGCATTCTGGGCCTCCCGGGCCGCGAGCTGCCAGGGCCTACGGTCCGCTCGTATTCCTGTGGGTCGGCCCGTCCTGCAGGGCGCACCGAGGAAGCGGGGAGAGGCCCAGAGGCGGCTGCAGGCCTCCCCAGCGGCTCCCCGGCCTCCGGCGCGGCGCCGCGGGCACCCCCGCCCCGCCCCCGCTGCAGGATGTTGTGATTTCTCTCCACCCACACGGCCTCGCCCGCCCTCGGCTTCTGCCGCCTTATAAGGCAGCGCTGCCACCCCGAGACGTTGGGATGAGCTCACACCCATTACACAGGTGGGGAGCTGAGGCGCCACGGGCCCAGCGCTGGCTCCTGGCCGAAGACTAGTGAGAAAGCAAGGCCGAAACTTCACAGCTCATCAGAACCGTCTAGAGTAGACTCTAGTTCAACATCCTCCTCCCTCCATCCCCGCTTCACACACCAGGAGACGGAGGCTTGCCCAAACTCAGGGAGTACGGGAGAACCAGATGCAGCTGGGCTTCTGTCACCTATCCATTCATTCATCCCCAAATGCAGGGCATCCAAGTGGTGTCTGGCACCGAGTGGTGTCAGCAAGATAGCCACGCTCCCTGTTTACATGCTAGAAGGAGGATGAAGATGAAAATCCAATAAATATATAAGTAGGGTGGTCTCAGAGAGTGGTAAATGCTATTACGACTGAAAATTAATAAAAGGAAACCTCATTGGAAATGAGTCCAGAAGGGGGAGCCCTCTTGCCTACCGCTAGAGGCTAATTACAGACCCCAAAATGAAGGCGTCAATTAGGAACCTCAACAGGAAGAGACACACCTTGCCAGTTGATACTACTTTACTACTCCAGCAGGAAGATGTCCTTTCTTACCCCGAACTCTCCCTTTTCTCTCTTTAAAAGAAAGTGGACTTTATTTATTTATTTATTTATTTATTTATTTATTTTAAAGAAAATGCTCTTTTTTTTTTCTTAAATTTTTATTGATTTCCGAGAGGAAGGGAGAGGGAGAAACAGAAACATCCACAGTGAGAGAGAATCATTGATCGGCTGCCTCCTCCATGCCCCACACTGGGGATCGAGCCCACAACCCCAGGCATGTGCCCTGATGGGGAATCAAACCATGACCTTCTGGTTCATAGGTCGAGGCTCAACCACTGAGCCATGCCCGCCAGGCGTGGACTTTCTTTTAAACAACTTCTCTCAATTTCCTTCTTTTTCTCTATGAAATAATGTTCTTCTCCTTTGCTTTTTGAATTTGCCTATGGTTTTGCTGTAGCATGCTTGTCTTGAATTGCAAGTCTCTGCTATTCCCGAATAAACCCCCTTTGTTGGTAAAATTACTGGTTGTTTTATTTTTTAGGACAAGACAAAGAAGAGTGAGTGAAGGGAAATGGTCTCAGGGTATATGACATTTGAGCAGATCCAATCACACAAAGATCTGGGGCAACAGAGTTCCAAGCAGAGGTAACGAGCGGTGAAGGGTTCTGAGCCTAGGGCCAGTTTGATGTGTTCAGGGAAGAGGAGGGCCTGTGTCGTTTCAGGCCCAAGGGTCTGACATGTGATGAAGGAACATGGCCAGGCATTTGTTTTTCTCACGTGAAATGTGAAGCCTTTGAAAGGATGATTTATATTTTAAAAGATCACTCTAGCTAGTGGACATTAAGGGGGCAAGAGTGGAAGCGGAGAGAGAGAGCAGTTGGGAGGTTACAGAATTCCAGTAGAGAGAGGATGGTAGCTTGGACCAAGAGGAGGGCAGTGGATATGTAGCAGCCACGTTCAAACTTTTTCATCTCATGGCACACATAAGCTAATTACTAAAACTCTGTGGCACACCAAAAATTACATTTTTTTGCCAATATAACAAAAAATAGGTATCATTTTTATTCATTCACACCAATGGCTATTGTTGCATTGGCTGTTGTCAATCTAAGGGAAAAGAGGTCAGTGCCCTTGACTAAATAGGTACTTCATGTTTCAAACATTCTTGCGGCACGGTGCCGCTGGTTGAAAATTGCTGATACGAAGAAAGGTACATGGACCTAGGACACATTTGGAAGTCTAGGTAAGTGCCCTGGAAGAGGGAAACCCATCTAGTAGGACAAAGGGCAGTTACCTCATCCAGTGAAGGCTGTTGTGTCCAAGTGAGATCTGAGAGTTGAGTGAGAATGTGCAGGTTTCACAGGTAACTGGTAACTTGCTGGGGTCCAATCCCAGCGGGTCCAGGGGTCCCCAAAGGTGTGGACGGAGTCGGCGAAGAAGGAATGACACGAAGACAGCCTTCAGTTGATCAGCAGCCTAGTCAGGACCTATAGCCAGGATCTCCAGCCAAAGTTCTGGTCGGAGTTCTGGTTAGGAACTGATGAGGATCTGATGTTTATTGTCTTGTTACATCCGTATTTATACCAGCCGATTTTAATCCTGTCAATTTCTATTACAAAGGTTAGGGCGTTTCTTATCTCCATTCCAGGGAGTAAAGATTATGTAGCTTAACTACCCGCCTGGCACTTAATTAAGGGGTTGTATCCCCTCCCTAACCTCAGGGAAAGATCCCCACCTGGGGAAACAACCTTTCTCAGAGAGGTGACCTTGGTTAAAACACATAGCGCTAAAGGGAGCAAACACATTAAGAACAGTATGCTATATATGCCAGGTCCATTGAAACATATGCTGTGCAGATGTTTCTTTCCTGCAGCGACTGTGTCAAGCAGCAAGGATGGACCGGCTTCCGGCAGTAACTGGAGTGGGGAGGGAAAGAGCCTTCTGGACCAAGGGCCAGCACATATTCAGCGTTCTGTGGAGGTAGACAGTAAGGGCTCATGCATTTGGGCCCTGAGGGCAGAGCACTGGGGTAGAGTTTCACCTGCACATTGTATTGGGCTTGGGGGCCAAGAAATGAGTCCAGGCTTTGGAGGGGCCTGGATCACGGAGGTCTTTGGAAGCCTCATAGAGTTTGTACTTCATTTGAGGGTAGCAGGAGCTGTCAAGAGTGTTTTAAGCCAGAGAGAAGTGTGATCAGATTTGCTTACTCTGTGCCACACTGTGGAGGACCTGCTAGGAGTGGGGATCAAGGGTCAGGAGAGAGGGGCTCAGCTGCCTTGTGAGCACCTGTTGTTTTGGTGCCCAGCATCCGAACACCCCTTCTCTTTAGGAGGAAACCTATGAAATGCAAAGACGGGCCCTGCATTCCACTATGAAAATCAAAGGGGAGGCAGAATCTCTAAGGTTCCTCATAGCTGGCGCATGGAAAGGGAAGGGCAGGCCGTCAAGTGGAGTGGAAAACAGGGAAGCGGGGTGAGGGGAGAGAGATAGAGAGAGAGGAAAACATGGATGTGAGAGAGACACATTGTTTGACTGCCTCCCACACACGCCCAGGCCAGGGCTGGGGATTGAACCTGCAACACAGGTATGTGCTCTTGACCGGGAATTGAACCCTTTGATGCACCGGCCGAAACTCTAACCACTGAGCACACTGACCAGGGCACAAGGCCTTTTGGGATAAACCATTAGAAAGAGGAATGAGGGTGCTCTGTGTTGGGGCAGTGAGCAGGAGGTGTCACAAACAAGTGGCCAGATTCAGAGCAGTCATGGAGCTGGTATGAGCAGGACTTGGTGGTTGATAAAGGGTGAAGACGGGACAGTGTTATGCATAACTCTCAGGTTCTTGCTCTTCAACCCATTGTCTACCTACAGCCAAAGTGATTTCTTTAGCCCTATCCAGTTTGGCTCAATGGATAGAGCGTCGGCCTGCGGACTGAAGGGTCCTGGGTTTGATTCCGGTCAAGGGCACATGCCTGGTTGCAGGCTCTATCCCCAGTAGGAGGCATTCAGGAGGCAGCCGATCAATGACTCTCTTTCATCATTGCTGTTTCAATCTCTCTCTCTCCTTCTCCCTTCCCCTCTCTGAAATCAGTAAAAATAATAATAAAATAAAATACATTATAAAAAAAGTGATTTCTTTAAAAGGGGAAGTTGCCACCCACCATCTGAGATATGCATTTCTAGGAATTTATTCTACAAACATAATTGCACGCAAGCAAAATAAGAAATGAATTTTCAAGGTTATTCCTTGCAGCATTGTCCGAAAAGATGAACTATGCTAATTATCCTTGGGTACCAATTACTTTATTTGAAGGAATGGTACAAGGGAAAGAACATAAGTAGATGATTTGGTACAACTTATAGAAAAGGTAAAGGTGACCCCATGTTCACGTACTGCTTTGGTGACCAGGGAAGTCACCCATGGCTAGGGGAAGCAGCCTAAAGCTTAGCTCTCATCGCCGTCTCCCACGGTGTACTCATCAAAGAGATACTCTGTCCTGCCGGATTCAGGAGCCCCTACCTTGTACAAGCTGGTTACGTGGCCACCCAATTCTTTTTTTTTAAATATATTTTATTGATTTTTTACAGAGAGGAAGGGAGAGAGATAGAGAGTTAGAAACATCGATGAGAGGGACATCGATCAGCTGCCTCCTGCACATCTCCCACTGGGGATGTGCCCGCAACCCAGGTACATGCCCTTGACCGGAATCGAACCTGGGACCTTTCAGTCCGCAGGCCGACGCTCTATCCACTGAGCCAAACCGGTTTCGGCAACCCAATTCTTTGGTGGATTTCACCTGCTCATTCAGGTAATGAGTCTCAATGAAGTCACACAAATGGGGGTCATTTTTGTCAGTGGCCAGTTTGTGCAATTCCAATAGTGACTGAGTCACACTTTTTTCCAAGTGTGACGCACACTCCATTGCATTCATCTGATTCTCCCGGTTATCATAGTCTGGTTTCTTGATATCCTGAAGGGAGATTCCGCCACCTCGTTGGTTCTGCAGCATCATCAGTTTCTCAGCATGTTCCTTCTTCTCATGAGATTGTTGAAGAACATATTTGGCCAAGTTCTTTAAAGCCACATCATCACGGTCAAAGTAGTAAGACACGGATAGCTAGATGTAGAAGGCATAGATTTGGTGGTTGATGGCGGCCTCCAAGTCCCGGTGGTAGTTCTGGCGCAACTGAGAGGGAGACACAATTTTCTGGGTGGGTGGCAGGGGCCTTGGGGCATCTGAGGGTGCCACGAGGAGTGAACGTGGGCCTGATCTATGCAGCCCATGGGGGTGGGAGCTGAGTGCTGGGTCTGCCCAAGCACTGTTGAAGCAGGAAACTGGGGCAACTCTCAGCCAAGATTGTCCTGCACTAATTATCCTTAACAGGGACCGATGAGGTAAAATTTGGTCCTTTCTGGTACAGGAATACTACATAGTGTTACAAAAAAGTGCAGGTGCTCTTCCTGCTCTGATATAAATAATCTCCAAGATACATTGTTAAATAAAAAAGGAAAGCACAGAGCAGTGTGTAAGGTTTGCTACCATTTTTTAAAAAAAGATCAGGATAGGCTGGGTTATGCTGCAGTAACAAACAATCTCTAAATCTCAGAGACATTAGACTTAAATTTATCTCTCAGGTTCACCACATGTCTGATGCAGGTTGTTGGGAAGTGGGCAGGATCCACTCAGAGTCATCACTCAGGGACTGATGGTGACCGGGGCTCCATCTCAATTTGTGCTTCCACAGTAGCAGCTGGTGAAAGGAAATGTGAATTCCGTGTAGCCCTTAAAGCTTGCAGCTGGAAGTGAAGCAAGTCCCTTCTGCTCACATTGCATTAGTCAAGGCAAATCACGTGGCCACAACTGACTTAAAAGGGGTGTGCGGTCCAACACTGCAGGGGAAGATTGTATTTTCCAAAGATGGGCGTAGCAATAAACTCCCCTCCCACAGGCACTTCTGCAAGGTGCCCTTGCCATCCCCACATCAAGAGGTGGGCTCTAATTTGCCTGTCCCTCGTGATTCTGTCATCAGTAGAATCTAACATTACTGATGCCCATGAGGGCTGAAGCCAGGCCAGAAAAGGCCATGCAGCCTGGTTCTCTGACAACGCTCCCTCTCCCAAAGCTTCTCTCGGGAGGTTCCCTCAGAATCCGCGGCCATTCTGTGAGAAGCCCAAAGGGAATGGAAAGGCCATGTGTTGGTGCTCTGCTCCCAGGGACAGTCCCACCACAGCACCACAGGTATGAGTGAGGGAGCCTCCAGGCGATTCCAGCTCCTGGCCATTGGAATCAGCCCCAGCCATTCCAGTTTCCCCAGTGGGGGCCCTGGCATTTGTGGCAGACACACAAAGCCATCCCTGCTGTGTCTTGCCTAATTCTGGACCTGCAAAACCCATGAGCATAATAAAATAGTAATTTTATGCCGCTAAGTTGGGAGTGGTTTTGTTTGTTTGTTTTGCTTTGTGTTTACACAGAAATAGTTTTCTGGAATAACAACTGTATGTCTGGAAGGAGAATATTATTGGTAATATTTGGTGTACAACTGTAGGGAGTGGCTATAGGATTAAGCCTCAGACTGACCTGTGGTAGGGCCACCAACAAGTCCCAGCTTGGAGGGCAGAGCCCTCTTAGCATAATTAAGCTTGACCTTATAGTCCTCCCTTGCTCCTTCCTAGGTAGCTAATGGACTGTGGGAGGTGCAGCAAGTGCTGCCAAAATAAGGTGAAACTCACAAGAACATTGCAAACATGTTGACCACTACCCTTGTTTTGCTTTGTGTGCTCTGACTATAAAATAAAGGTGCGACTTGCAGGCCGTGGCGCTGTCTCTCCATCATAGAAGCAGCATCCCATTGAGCCCCAACTGTATTCTCTTGTCTGTCTTCTTTAATCCTTAACCTGTGTTGTCTGTACTGTCGGCCAGGTTTTCCCTCTGAGGTGTGAAAAATGGCTGCCAGCAGCGCCAAGCTCACTTCTCACCAATGTGGCAACTTCTACAAAAAGAGAAAGCCTCTATCTTGATTCCAGCAAAAACCCCGGGCTTGCCTCTCAGTGGTTTGCTTTGAGTCAGGTGTTCATGTGGAACCAATCTCCTAGGACAGAGAGAGGCAGTGTTCTGATTGGCTAGGCCTGGGTCACGTGCCCACTCCACCACCCAGCTGAGGATGGGACGGTCTTTTGTTGTATCCACGTTGGGGATGAGGGGAAGGAACACTGATCCGCTAACAGGGCTCCTGGACTCAATTCCAATGTGTGTGCAGGGAGGCTTCCCCACACCAAGCAGTTACCAGACACCAGAGTCCACAGGTGAAGGGCTCAGCCCCGAAGGACTGCCCACAGCTTCAAATGCCAGTCACGGTCCAGACTATTATCTGTGCTTCCGACCAACGGGCTATAAATAAATCAGAGGTTCCTCTCCTTAGGTTTGACTCATTTGCTAGAATGGCTCACAGGACTCAGGAACACTCCCTTACTCACTAGATTACCAATTCATTACAAAGGATATCAGAGGGCACAAATCACCAGCCAGGTGAAGGGAGACGGAGGCTGAAGTCCGGAACAGGGAGTGTCTGTCTGCATGGAGCGTGGTTCCACCACATGGCAGCTCTTCTAAAAAGGGCCAGTGAGCTGTCCTTTGGGGTTTTTGTGGAGGCTTCATGACATAGTCATGTTTAACTAAAGTCAGCGATTTGCAACCTGTGTGCTGCAAGAATTTTTAAAGCATGCAATACCTGACTGTTTACAGGGCACTGACCTCTTCCCTAGATTGTCCAAAAAAAAAAAAGAAAAAAAAGTCAACAGCCAGCACAGCAATAGCTATCTGGTGTGAATGAATTAAATTATACCTATTTTTTTGTCACATTGGCAACAAATTTATTTTTTGGTGTGCCAGAGAACATTAGTGATTAGTTTATGTGCACCATGAGATGAAAAAGGTGGAAACCCCTGGTCTAAGCCAATTATGAAGACCTCCTACCCTTACCAGAGATTGATTTAGGGGTGTCAGGTGGCCCAGTTCTGGCCAATGAGCCATGAGGGGAGGCCTGCTTGGCATTTTTGTGAGGAAGGTTTCCTCATTTTCTCAGGATTTATTGGAAGGGAAGTTTCTTCTTACTAGAGTTTACATGGTTTCTGTACACCAACCGCCATAGAAAAGAAAAAAAGAAGAGCCCTGGCTGTTGTCGCTCAGTGGTTAGAGCATCCGCCCATGCACTGAAAGGGTCGAGGGTTTGATTCTGGGCAGGTTCAATCCCCAGCCCAGGTCAGGGCATGTGAGGGAGGCAACCAATCGATGTGTCTCTCTCACATCAATGTTTTCCTCCTCCCCTCCCCCACTTCCTTCTACTCTTTCTAAAAATCAGTGGGAAAAAATATCCTTGGGTGAGGATTAACAAAAGAAAGAAAGAAAGAAAGAAAGAAAGAAAGAAAGAAAGAAAGAAAGAAAGAAAGAAAGAAAGGAAGAAAGGAAGGAAGAAAATAAATCAATCTTGGGTTCTTGATGACACTGTGAAGTCACTGAAAGCAGTGTTCCTGGGGCCTCTCTCCTCAGATCTCATGTGATGTGAAATGAGGAATGTGAATTTCCTCACTGCTTCCTAAGCTGGTTTTTCAAAGGCATCCTGACAGGCCTTGTAGCAGGGACAATCTGGCCAGGGCACAGGCGGTACAGTGCTAGAGCTGCAACTCTTCTCATCATCCCATGTGGCCTCCTCAGGATTCAGAGTCCTTGGAGACAGCAGCATCCACTGGCCAAGTTTAGGTCTATTTTTTAAAAACCAAAAACCAAAATTCGATAGAATTAATTTGAAGATCTAATTAGCTTTATTAAGCAATTTATGAATTGAGCAGCATCCCATCTAGCAACTAGAAGTATGCTCCAATGGGGTTGTACAACATAGAAGAATTTTATAGGAAGGAGGCTGGGGCAAGGGAGCTATCAGTGAAAGAAAAGAAAAAAAATTTAAACATAGGTACTAAGCTCCTTTAAAAAATATTTTTTAAAAAAATTGAATTCAGAGAAGAAGGGAGAGGGAGATAGAAACATCAATGATGAGAGAGAATCATTGAATGGCTGCCTCTTGCACGCCCCCTACTGGGGATCAAGCCCACAACCCAGGCATGTGCCCTTGACTGGAGTCGAACCTGGGACCCTTCAGTGGATAGGCTGACGCTCCATCCACTAAGCCAAACCAGCTAGGGCAAGAAAGAATTATTTTTGAGCCTGGGCATCTTTTCTTTGGGGGAAGAAAAGCTAAGGGTTTTTATGGTGGAGAGTGCATCTTCTTTTTATGAGGGATGTTAATTATACCTTAATAAATGTAAAATTTAGCTGCAGCTTAACTGGATGGTTCTGGCTTGAGGTCACTCATGAGGCTGCAGGCGATACGTTGATTGGGGCTGCAGTATCCACTTACAGCATAGCCCCTTCACAAGGCGGTCAAATTGGTACTTTCTCCCCACACATGCTTCTCCCTAGGGCCGCTTGAGTGTCCTCCAAGCGGGCAGCTGGCTTCCCCTAGAATGAATGATCAAAGAGACCACGGCGGAAACTGCAATGCCTTTTATGACCTGGGCTTGGAAGTCAAACACCATCACTTCTGCCATATTCTACTGGACCCACAGAACAGCTCTGACTCACTGTGGGAAAAGATTATGCACAAGGGCATGGATTTCAGGAGGTGATCACTGAGGACCGTCTTGGAGACGCCTCCCACATTGCACCTGCTCATTCCTTCTTAGTTTGCTCTGCTTTTCAACTATGTGTAGGCTTCATTCTCAGGCAGGCCTTCCCCAAACAGAGACAAAGGTGGCCATCAACATCTCCAGGCTCCCATTCTTAGGGACTCTAGTGGGAAGAAAGTGCCACTTTCCTAAAAGTTTTGGTGAGAAAGTCCCAAGGTTGACTCTGACGGGACAAACTTGTGCCTATGCTTCTTCCTGAACCAATCACTGAGGTCCACAGATACCCTGTTCTTATTGGTCAGACCGAGGCCACACCCTCAGCCCTAGAATGGATAGTAGAGTTGGCAGCACTGGGGACCCATGAGAGAATAAAGGAGGAGTGGTTCCCCCCAAATAAAATAAAATAAATCAGAGTGCCATAGTGAGCCAAGACAGGAAAAACAACATATGTCCACCCATCTCCCTCCTTTGTGCTCAATTGCTCCAATTTCTGTGGTTGGTAGAATTCTGAGATGGCCCCCAAGGTATATGCTTACCTTCTCCCAGTTATTCAATCAAACCCTAATCTGGATGCTTCTGTGGAAGAATGCTGCAAATGTAACTAAGGTCCCAAATCAGTTGACTTTAAGATAGGGATATTATACTAACCAGGTGAGCCCTTAGGAGGAACAGCATTCTTCCTGGTAAAGGAGATTCAACTCACGAAAGTCAACACCAGGGAGACTTTGCTGCTGGGTTGGGAAGTGGGAGAGGGCCATGTGGTCAGAATTTCAGGCAGCTTCTAGGAGCTAAGGGTGGGCCCTGGCTTACAGCCTGCAAAGAAACAGTGACCTCAGTCCTACAAATGCAAGGAACTGAATTCTGCCAACAATGTGAATAGCATGGGAGTGGGTTTGCCTCCAGAGAACTCAGCCTTGGTGTCACTTTTGTGAGACCCTGAGCAGAAAAACTAGTTGCATCTTGCTGGACTGTCAACCTACAAATTTGTGAACTAATAGATGGCTATTGTTTTAAGTTGTGAAGTTTATGGTTCCATTTAGGCAGCAATAGAAGATGAATACACTTCCCAATGGACTGTGCAATCCCGATAGTAGGGAGCTTGTCTCGGGTCTCCTTAACCTCTTCATCCCCAGAACACAAGAAGTCTCTCTTCCTGCTTCCAGTCCCACTATCTGGGAAAGAGAGAAGGAACCCAGGTCTTTGTTGTTCTACCCCAACCCCCCAACTGCCAACTTCCTGCCTTTGGCTTTCCACAAACAGCCTGTGCCCCACCAGGCAGCTCAATGTATCTCCACTTCCCAGGCCTCAGAGACCTTTGGCCAACTCTATTGATCTGGACTCCTGCGTAGGCAGGTGGACCGACGGACAGACGCCATGAGGGCTCTGCTGCTCCTGGGGTCCCTGGTGGTGAGCCTGGAATCAGCGCTTCCGGTGAGGGCTGTGGGAACCAGGAGGACTGTGCTGGGTGGCCCTGGGGGTCCCTGTCACAAGCTTGGCCTCTGCCTGTGACCTCTTGGTCCAGGTTACCGAAGGCCAGTGTGGAAAGGTGAGGTCAGCCCAGAAGGCCCAGGAGGAGGAGAGAGACACCAGAGCCTGTGGATATGAGGGGGTGATCTGCGTTTCTGGAGGAGAGGGTCCCTGAGGAGGGAGGAGGAGAAGGGACCTGGGTCTTGTGAGGAAAGCTCTGTTTCTCTGGGCTGTGAGAAGAAGCTGGGGACTAGCATGGGATCAGGGGCAGGCTATGACTTCCAGGGCAAATTCCCTGTCCTCTTCTCTCCTCCTGTAGACCCCACCTTGGAAAGACCTCAAGGTGCCTAAGCCGGTAGAAGAGGAACACACAGTGGGTAAGTAGCCTGGGTCTGCCTCCGAAAAGACCCTTGGGTGGGAATGAGTGTGATTGGGTCTGTATCAGGCCCTTGGAACCAGAGGCAGGATCCTGGGCACAACTGTTACTCTTGTCCCCAGAGTCACCTGGCTGGCATTCAGAACTGAGTGCCTGCTGTGTGCCAAGTCTATGCTGATGGGCTCTAGGGGCCCAGAATGCTAGTAGCTGTCTGCTCCTTGAGTGTAGGGCTGTTTCTGAGTGCCCAGTCCAGCACCTGCCAGTTTTCTGTTTCCCCATGCTCCTTCATTCTTTTCCTTTCCTCGATACATCTCACAGGCATCAGCCATGCCACACAGAGGCCAGAGGCCTTGATAGGCGAGGAAGGATCAAGAGCAGGCGTCTGGAGCCCAAATGCCTCTGAGCAAGTGACTCGACCTCTCGGTTATAGTAAACATCTTAGGGGTCTTGGGAAGGAGAAACGAGTCATAAATCCATGGGAAAGTACTCAGCTCACGGTCAGATGCATGGTCAATGCTTAAAATATACTAGCTTTTCTAATTAAGCTCTCTTTTAGGTGGGGATATCTGCCATCTCCCCCCTCCTCAAACCCAACCAGAGCTCCCCTTTGCCTCCATTCTTCCAGGCACTACATATTCACCTGGAGTTGTGAACTGATGGCCCCTGCCCTGGTGAGCCTGGCCTGTGGGGTCAGGCCTAGCCCCTTAGCATGGCACTGAGGACTAGCTCATACAACCCTGTCTGCCTCAGCCTCCTTTCCTCATCGCTCCACAGACATCCAAACTTGCCTAGTCCAACTAGGTGATCTGCCCTTGCCTCATCATCTACTTAGGATGCTCCTCCTCTCTGTTCATCCCATTTGCCTCTTAAAAGTCCATCTCAGACCCTTCTCTCTTCTTTTACTGTCCTGTCACTGGTTTGGTTTTCAGCAAGTGCCACTGTGCCTTTAACAACAAAATAACAGCTAATGCTTATTGAGCAGGTACTATATGCCAGGCTGTGCTAAGTGTTTTACAGGCACTAACTCATTTAAACTTCACAGTGTTCCCCTAAAATAGATACAGTCAATTCTTGTTTTGTTTTGTTAGTCAGCGTGAACACTGATTTCACAAATACTGAACCATTGCTCCTAGAGGAAATATAGAGTTGGGTTCCTGTGTGCCTCTGGTCACAAAGTTTTCATCAAATGTCAATATATAAACCTTGTTTTATGTGGGATTCTGTTTAAAGACGCCTGGCTTAATGTGTATTGTTGATTCATTAACATTGAACCCACAGCCAATGGCAGTAACTCATGCCTGGATGAAATTTATCTAAGATACATGTATTCTCCATGAGACACAGCCCAGCCCACGTGCACACTGGAACGCAGCAATTCAGCACTATGGGGGCCATGTTCAACAACAAAATGTGAAAAATGTGGCACTAAATCAACTATGAAAAGGACACTTGCTTACAACAGGAGAGTTGAAGCAAGAAGCAGTGTCACACCTGGGTTGAACTCATGTGGGAATGTGCACTTCTGGCTTCCAATAATTCAAATTTTCACCACTCTGTGCATGTCTGTGCATGACTGTGAAAGCCCCTTGAGAACTGATTTGGGGTTTACAAATAAATTTTAGTAAGAAGGCAGATTTGCAAATACAGAATCTGTGAATGATGAGGTTTGGCTATACTATTTTTAGAAATTATAATAGCAATATATTTTTATTGTCAAAACTTCAGAAAGTACAAAAATACAAAAGAAGAAAAAAGCCCGTCATAAGCCACACTCTTCCAAAAACCACTCTTGCAAATTTTGAGAATGTCCTAGATTTTTTTTACGCATAAATGTATTTGTACAAAGATAAAACCATACCAACATGCTGTTTGTAACTTGGTATTCTTCATTTAAATAAGAACACCCTCCCAGATGGAGTGGCTCAGTTGGTTGAGTGTCATCCCATGTACCAAAAAGTTGCTGTTTTGATTCCTGGCCAGGGCACATACCTGGGTTGCAGGTTTAATCCCCAGTTGGGAAGCATATGGAAGGCAAATGATTGATATTTCTCTCTCACATCAATGTCTCTCTCTCTCTCTCTCTCTCTCTCTCAGCATGTCCTCGGATAAGGATTTAAAAATATAATAAAAATGCCTGACCGGAGTGGCTCAGTAGTTGAGCTTTGACCTATGAACCAGGAGGTCATGGTTCGATTCTTGGTCAGGACACATGCCCGGGGTTGTGGGCTCGATCCCCAGTGGAGAGCATGACAATCAATGATTCTCTCTCATCATTGATGTTTATATCTCTCCCTTTCCCTTCCTCTCTGAAATCAATAAAGATATATTTAAAAAATAATAAAAATAAATAAACAAATTATGAACACCTTTCTGTACTAATATATCTACACCATCATTTAAATTGTTTATTGTTGTAAAGTACACATAACATAAAATTTACTATCTTAACCATTTTTAAGTGTACAATTCAGTGGTATTAAGTATATTCATATTGTGCAACCATCAGCACCACCTGTCTCCAGAACTCTTCATCTTGCAAAACGAAAACGCTTTGACTGTACTATTATTATTGCCATTTTACAGATGAGGAAATTGAGGCTCAGAGTGGTCAAGTGACTTCAACATTCAACAAGCATTGATAAAGCCCTTCCTTTGTGGCAAACACTCTTCTAACGTGTGTGTGCACGCGGGACCGGGGGAGCTGCAGACTTGCACAAGGTCATACACCTAGTAGGTGCTGGAGTCTGAGACCACTACAGCTGTCTAACGCTTGGACCCAACTTCTTAAGCAGGAAAATTGAAGGCATAGCGATTTTGTGTGTGTGTGTGTGTGTGAAAGGTTTCAGAGAGAGGAAGGGAAATGGAGAGAGAGATAGAAACATCAATAATGGGAGAGAATCATAGGTTGACTGCCTCCTGCAGGCCCTCTGCTGGGGATTGAGCCTGTAATCAGGGCATGTGCCCTGACCAGGAATCTAACCGTGACCTCCTGGTTCCTGGGTCTATGCTCAACTGAGCCACACCAGAGGGACAGGCAGCACAGAGATCTTTTTGAGGGTCTGTTCTTTCCAACTAGACCCTGAGCATGGTGCCTGGGAGACTGGCACAGGGAATGTCATTAGAGCGTGTGTTCTCTCTGCAGTTCTCACTGTCACTGGGGAGCCCTGCTACTTCCCTTTCCAGTACCGCCGGCAGCTGTATCACCAGTGCACCCGCAGGGGCCGAATTGGCTTCCGGGCCTGGTAAGATGACCCAGAAGGGGTTGGGGCAGGGGCCTGGGAGATGGCCTCTGCCCTGCATCTACCCAAGGAACCCTGCTTGGGAGAGGGGCTGTGATAGGGAGGGTGGGCCTGGGCAGAGCAGGGAGCCTTATCTCTTTCTCCAGGTGTGCTACTACCCCCAACTTTGACCAGGACCAACGATGGGCATACTGCCTGAAGCCCCAGAAAGTGCAAGGTGCCACACACAGCCTCTGGGGTGGCCCGAGGCCCTCCCCTCCCCCCTCGTTATTTTCTGAGTCTCATCAGACCCTACACACCTGGGATTCTGGGCCCTCCCTCCAGAGGGAAAAGTTCTGGGAGCGGGTAGCCCCATTTTGCATGGGGGTAAACGAAGGCCTGGAAGCAAGGCCAAAAGACAAGACACGCAGGTTCAGGCATGGACTTGGCTCCTATGGTCTGACTCAGGCTCCCCTCTTCCTCCCACTGTGCCCATCTCTCAGACCACTGCAGCACACACAACCCCTGCCAGCGGGGCGGCACCTGTGTGAACATGCCAGACGGCCCTCGCTGCATCTGTCCAGAACACTTCACGGGGAAGCACTGCCAGAGAGGTAAGGGATGCTGGGGTGGGGTGGGCGGGGCTGGGGAACAGGAGCAGCCCTGCCTGAAGAGGTCCCAGGACCCTCAGAGACTGGCATGGCCCCAGTCTGTCTGAGACCAGAACACCACTTTGTCCCTCAGAGAAGTGCTTCGAGCCCCAGCTTCTCCAGTTCTTCCACGAGAATGAAACATGGCATAGGCTTGAGCCGGCAGGCATGGCCGAGTGCCAGTGCCAAGGCCCCCAAGCCCACTGCAAGCCCCTGGCCAGCCGGGGTGAGTGAATGGTCGGGGGCTGGCCGGGAGGAGGGAGGAGAAGCTGGCGGAAGGTCAGGTGGTGTGCCTCGGGAAGGGGGAGAGCTCTCTGTGGGGTCTTGGGGCCCAGAGGTGGCTCAAGGCCTCCTCCTCTCAGTCTGCAGCAACAACCCATGCCTCCACGGCGGCCGCTGCCTCGAGGCGGAGGGTCACCGTCTGTGCAGTTGTCCCGAGGGCTACGCGGGACGCTTCTGCGACGTGGGTGAGTCCGGTCCAGCTGGAGGCAGAAGGCCCGCCTCCACATGGGGAGGGTTCGCCGAGAGGGAGGGGAGAGAGCGGGAGGGGGAGAGACCGAGACAGGAGGGGAGGGACGGGGAGAGGAGAGGAGAGGAGGGGAGGGGAGGGGCGGGGAAGAGAGGGGAGGGGAAGGGCGGGGAGAGGAGGGGGACCACACCAGCCCGGGCTGCAGGGAGCCTCCTCTCTCCCCAGACAAAGAGGCCAACTGCTACGAGGGCCTTGGGTTCGGCTACCGAGGCGCTGCTGGGACCACGATCTCGGGCGCGCGGTGTCAGTCTTGGTCGTCGGAGATCTCTTACCAGAACCTGACTACAGAGCAAGCACTGAATAGGGGACTGGGCCACCATGCCTTCTGCCGGTACGGCGTCGGGCGGGGCAGGGCAGGGCGTCCCCCTCCTCTCTAGGGCCCTTTGGGGCTCCCCAAGCTCTAATAGGGCCCTCTCCCGTGGTGACAGGAACCCAGACAATGACACCCAGCCGTGGTGTTTCATGTGGAGCGGCAACCGGCTGAGCTGGGAATATTGCAACCTTGCACGATGCCAAGCCCCAACCCTAGCAGCGCCCCAGGCGCGGCCTACAACACGGGGACCCCTTGGGCGCCTGGAGCCCCCCCTACCCTCGCGTTCAACAAGGCCAGAGCCTCAGGTCACGACCCAGACCCCAGGTAACTGGGAAGGGGCAGGAAGACCAAACAGAGAGCGCACGGGGTGAGCTACGTTACAGCCGCTCGTGGGTTTCCCTGTCCTCAGCCCTGGCTCCTCCACAGCCTTTGGCGCGATGCCGGAGCTGTCCTGGGACGAGATGCCGGAGCTTCCCTGGGACACGATGCCGGAGCTGCCCCGGGGCGAGATGCCGGGGATGCTCCCCAGAATCGAAATCGGAGCCAGCCCGGCCACCTGCGGACAGAGGCTCCGGAAAGGGCTGGCCTCCAGGAAACGCGTCGTCGGGGGACTAGTGGCGCTGCCCGGCGCGCACCCCTACATCGCCGCGCTGTACTGGGGCCACAGTTTCTGCGCCGGCAGCCTCATCGACCCTTGCTGGGTGCTGACCGCAGCTCACTGCCTGCAGAACCGGCCAGTACCGCCTGCCCGGCGTAGGCTTAGGCCCGCGAGACACCCGAACCCATGCCCTCTTCCCCCCCACCTCCCACCCCGTTCCCCCGGAGGAAGCTGAGACCCAGGAAGGGGCTCCGGGGCAGGGCTCCTCCTGGCCGCCGGTGTCCGGCTCTGAACCTGCATCCTCTTCCCACCCTGCCCGCAGGCCGGCGCCGGAGGAGCTGACTGTGGTGCTGGGCCAGGACCGCCACAACCAGAGCTGTGCGCAGTGCCAGGTCCTGGCCGTGCGCGCCTACCACCTGCACGAGGACTTCTCACCCGTCACCTACCAGCACGACCTGGGTGCGTGGGGGCGCCCCGAGGGGACCGGGGAATTGGGAGGAGGGCTCGGAGGCCGGCGTGCGGGCCTCACGTTCCTCCCTGCCCGGGTTAGCGTTGCTGCGCCTGCAGGAGAGCCAGGACGGCAGCTGCGCGCGCCCGTCGCCTGCCGTGGGGCCCGTTTGCTTGCCGAGCGGCGCCGCTCGACCCGCCGAACCCGAGGCCGCGCTCTGCGAGGTAGCCGGCTGGGGCCACCAATTCGAGGGTAGGCAGAACCGCTGGGGGCGGGAGGGAGACCTCTGGCACCGGGGTGGGCAAGACAAGCCCGCAGCTTTGGTATCACCAGGGACGGGAGGCGCTGACCTGCTGGGCTCTGAGGACGTGCAGGGCCCTGTCTCTGCAGCCACCCCTCCCCGGGCCTGGGATGCACTGTTGGGGGCCCCCAAGCTCCTGAGGAGTACAGGGAGCATCACACTTCCTCTTGGGCCCCACTGGGCACCGGGCTGCACGGCTAATTAGGACACGGGCCTGCGCTCGAACAGGGTGGGTAGTTCAGGTTCTGAGATGCTGGCTGGGAAGGGGGAGGCCTGATCCGACCCGCCCATTCGCCCATTCGCATCCCGCTCCCCTCGGGCCTGTTTTCTGGTCCGTGAAAGGTGTTACGGGCAGCTGCCTCCCTCCCGGGCCCGTTGCGAGGGAGGCAGGTGATGAGTGGATCTGGAAGAGCCTGGCGCAGGCGGGGAGCCGAGTCGGGAGTGGTGGGGTGAACACTTCTTTGGTTCCCAGGGGCGGAGGAATATGCCAGCTTTCTGCAGGAGGCGCAGGTGCCGCTGATCCCTCACGGGGACTGCTCGGATCCTGAGATGCATGGCAACGCCTTCTACCCCGGCATGCTCTGCGCTGGTTTTCCCGACGGGGGCACCGACGCGTGCCAGGTGAGCCTTCGGGCCCGCTTCGCGCCCTACCCTCACCCGGTCCCATGCAGACCCCAGGCCAAGGGCGCTGAGCAGTGTATCTCCACCCAGGGTGACTCCGGGGGTCCGTTGGTGTGTGAGGATGAGGGCAGAGGGCTCACCCTGCGAGGCATCATCAGCTGGGGCTCGGGCTGTGGCGACCGTAACAAGCCGGGTGTGTACACCGATGTGGCCAACTACCTGACTTGGATCCATGAGCACATGGCTTCCTGACCGCCCAGGAACTCCTCTTTTCCTCCTCGGTGGTTCTGGAATGGGAGGATGGCTGGGCCGGATCCTGGACCGCAAGGGTGTGTTCCAGCGCCGTCAGTCCGTCAGTCCGGCCCCAGGCACGGGGTAAACACTCAATAAAGTGCTTTGGAAATGCTTGAGAGGCACAGCTCTTCGGGGGTCCCGCTGGGAAATGCCGAGACAGTAAGCCAGTAAGCGCAGCTTCTCCACCGGCCTAGAGAACAGGATCTATTGAGATCTTATGCGAGATTTAGATTCTTGTCCAGCTGACGTTTACTGAGCCGGTGTACTGAGCCCTGTGCAGAGTGGCTCCACATATTATTCCTCGTATGAAACACTAATATTTTAAATTTCCAGAGAAATTCTCAACCTCGACTGCACGTCAGAACCTATGCCCGAGATCCACCTCAGAGCAATTAAATCCCATGTCTCTAGGGATGGGGCATGGGCAGTGGTACGTTTTAAAAGTTCTCCGGTGATGACATGTTCTGGCGGGGTTGGGAACCGTGGTTAGAAATGCTTAACCTGAAAACTGGTGTGGAGCCTTAGGGCTGGCAACCAGAGTGGGGTCCCTCACTTCCCCCCAACGCTGCTAGGGCAGTGGGTCTCAGAGTGCGAACCTGGGACCAGCAGCAGCGGCGGCGGAGCCAGGGAATTTGTAGAAATGCACACTTTCAGGGTACACACCATACTACTGAATCAGAAACTCTGAGTCGGGGCCCAGCATCTGTATCACAGCGTTCCAGGCGATTCTGGAGCGCCTGACATTAGAAAACCATGTTCTGGGGACCAGGAAGAGAGGCCCCACTGTCCAGACGTGGCATCTTTTTATTTTATTTTTTAAAATATTTTATTGATTTTTTTAACAGAGAGGAAGGGAGAGGGTTAGAGAATCAGAAACATCGATCAGCTGCCTCCTGCACACCCCCCACTGGGGATGTGCCCGCAACCAAGGTACATGCCCTTGACTGGAATCAAACCCGGGACCCTTCAGTCCGCAGGCTGACGCTCTATCCATTGAGCGAAACCGGCCAGGGCTGATGTGGCATTTTTAAAAAAAATATATATTTTTATTGATTTCAGAGAGGGAGAGGGAGAGAAAGATAGAAACATCAATGATGAGAGGGAATCACTGATCCGCTGCCTCCTGAATGCCCCCTACTGGGGATGGAGCCCACAACCGGGGCATGTGCCCTGACCAGGAATCAAACCCTGACCTCCTGGTTCATAGGTCAACGCTGGAGCACTGAGGCACGCCTGCGGGCGCACCTTTTTGTTTTTAAACCCATGTGCACTGTGCTTGATGGGCCATCTAAATTGGTTTTCAAGGATTATTTCGACTCTCATGCAACCTCCTCCTTCAGGCTAAATGTGAACTTCACCAGGTGACAGGTCCAACCCCGCCCCCATTCTCCACCGACAGCCTCAGCGTCATAACCCCGCCCTCGCATCCGTCACAGTGCCCCCAGCATTTTAGGCCGGAGCAGCCTGGCAACCCTCCGACGTGCTAGGCGAGGGACCAACGCTGAGTCAGAATGGGCGAGTGGAAAGCCTACATCAGTGCGGTGCTGCAGGACCAGCGCATCGACGACGTAGCCATCGTGGGCCATTCGGACAATCGCTGTGTGTGGGCATCGCGGCCCGGGGGACTGCTGGCCGCCATCTCGCCGCAGGAGGTGGGTGTGCTCACGGGGCAGGACCGGTGCACCTTCCTGCAGGCGGGCCTGAGCGTGGCGGGCCGCCGCTGCTGCGTCATCAGAGACCACCTGCTGGCGGAGGGCGACGGCGTGCTGGACGCGCGCACCAAGGGGCTGGATGGGCGCGCGGTCTGCGTGGGCCACACGCCGCGCGCGCTTCTGGTGCTCATGGGCCGGCGGGGCGTGCACGGGGGCATCCTCAACAAGAAGGTGCACGAGCTGATCCACTGGCTGCGCACTCAGGGCACCTAGCAGAACAGCCAGGTGG
Organism: Myotis yumanensis; assembly: GCF_028538775.1. Classification (NCBI taxonomy): domain Eukaryota; kingdom Metazoa; phylum Chordata; class Mammalia; order Chiroptera; family Vespertilionidae; genus Myotis; species Myotis yumanensis. The sequence goes on along the minus strand of NW_027223756.1, from coordinate 38,301,184 downwards.
CCGCGGAGACAAAATAAACTCAGACCTGGGAATGGCGGACTCATCCTCTGGTTGCAGGGGGTGGGGGTGAGGGTGGGGTGGGGTGGAGGTGGGGGGGCGGGAGTTGTTGCTGAGGAGGACACCGGTTTCCTGGAAGGTCCTTGCAGAAAGGTCACCTGGTGGAGTTGGGATTATGACTCCCACTGGGTGCCCTCCCATTGGGTGCCCTGCAGAGGCTTCTGACCTGACTCCCCAGGCCAGAGTCAGGGGCGTGGGCCTCGAAGACTTCCCAGGGCCCTAGGGACACCGAAGCTGCGCAAGAGGCCCAGGGAGCAGCCTTCTCAAACTCTCTAGCTCAGACCTGAGCATCCTTTCCCACAAAACTGTCCCCACAGCCGTGCAGGATGAACCCTAAGGGAGTCTCCTCCCCACCTTCCTACACCCCTCCCCAGGCTGCACCTGAGTGTGCTTCTCACCTCTTCCACTTGGCAAGAGGAAGCACTAGCAGGGGCTGTGAACAGGTGACAGGTGTGGCTGGTAGCTTGGGGAGCGTCTCTGGGGCTCCCAGTCTCTTGCATCTTCCCCACTTGCCTCCAAGAGGGTGGGTGGAGGACTGTGTCCAAGATCATCACAGCCAGGTCTGGGCCCTACAGCCTCCAGTCCCCTTGGGGTCCAAAGGCTTCACAGATACCCTGGACAGGAGGCAGGAACTTTGACATCTCCCACCCCTGCACCCTCCCCCGCAGGCCTCAGCTGGAGGGGAGGGGGGGAGGCTACAGAGGAAGAGGAATTGAAAACTTGAGTGGGTTTAAATGAGACATGGCTTATTGTCAAAGATGGACAAGGGTAGGAGGAGGGAGGGTGGCTGGTTCCTGCCCCCCTGTATCCTGGCTTGTCCTGTGCACTTTGAACCTCCTGGTCCCCTCTCACAGTGGTCCCCATAAGCCCCACATGTCACTTGCTTTGGGGAGAATTGATCTCATGCCAGAAAGAGGGAGGGAGGGAGGAAGTCAGTGAGGTAGGTGAGTCCAGAGACAAGGAGAAACCAGAGGTCAGCCTGGTGGGCTGGGGGATGGAGGTGCAGAGAGCCCTGCTAACATTGGCCTTGACCTTGGGGACTTTCAGGGAGTCTGGGCTGTGGATTGGACTCATTAAGGCAGAGCCAGGAAATGGTTGGGGTGAGCTTGTCGGCTGGCTCTCCCAGGGCACAGCAGGCTGTCTTGGGAGGGGAGATAGTGCTGCTGAACCCCTAGCTATGGTCTCTCCTCCCCCCAAATGAGAACAAACAGATTTTCAAATGCATAATGAAAGTTTAATTCCTTTTTTCTTTTTTAAAATCAGGCAGTGCTGGGAAAGGGGGTTGTAGCAGTGATGCAGAAAGCTGGGTGAGGATGAGGAGAATGGCACGGAGGAAGGGAAGTGGAAGAGAGAGGGTGAGAACTCAGCCAGTGACATCTCTGCATGAGCAAACAGCTGGGAGTCAGGTACTCAGACCCACCCTCATTCCCACCCGGCCCCGATGGAGTTGTGTGGACACAAGTACACAAGCACCAGCCTCCAAACAATGTGCAAAGGACTGGAAGTCATCGCAGGTGCCCTGCAGCCTGCAGAGAGCCACAGGTGCACCATGATGGACACACGTGCAGGCTGGCACAGGCTCACACAGCAACCCAGTCACACAGCCCAGACCTCTGAGGCCTGCTCAAGGGCAGGAGCATGTGCACAGACACACCCCTCTGCCCTCCCACCCGGGCACCAGGCACAGGCCCTTCCCTGCCCCAGGTGGCAGTCTGGGCAGAAGCCTAGAGGCGGGTGGCATTGTGATGAGCAGGCAGGGCAAGGCGGGGAGAGGGTGTGGCAGGGGGCAGCTCCTCCAGGAAGACCCTGGGGGGCAGTGGGGGTGAGCGGGGCTCGGGCCTGGCACAGCACAGGGTGGCGCGGGTGATGAGGCGGTCCAGGGGCTGTAGGGAGTGCATCCACCGGGGCAGGAAGTCCCATGTCTGCAGCCACTTGGGCAGGTGCCTGGGGCTGCGACTCTGCAGGACACTAACGAGCACCACGAAGGCCAGCAGGGCCGCGAAGGGTGCACCCACACCCACCATGGCCCACCCGCCTGCCATGGAGATGCCAAATACCAGCGAGGGCATCAAGACAAAGCACAGCAGGAGGTAGAGGACGGCAAACCAGCGGTACTTGGCGGTGCATTTGCCTAGGGCCTTGGCCATGCGGATGGGCAGGCGGGTGCAGGGCACCGGGTACCACAGCAGGATGCCTGAGATGTTGAAGAAGAAGTGGCAGAGGGCGATCTGCAGAGAAGAGGGCAAAGGAGCTGAAGTGGGCACAGGCCCACTCCCAAGCCAGGACCGTGGGAACAGATACAGGGGCCCGGCTTGGTCTGGGAAGCAGGAAAGTCACACTAGGGTTGACGTGCCCCCAGTAAAACACTGAAACACTTCTGGGCCAGTTGGCAAATAATCACTGCCCTGAACTCCCCACATCTCCCCCTCAAACCCCACTTCTAGGAATTCCCCAGCGGATGCTGCCCAAATCCAGGAGCTAAATGATTTCTCCTAGTTTTTGCCTCAGCAGTTCTGGCCTCCCGATGGGTCCCCACCCTGACCTGAGGCCCTGCTTGTCGTTACTACTTCTCCTAGAACAGCCACTGCTCTGCCGAGTCCCCCTACTCATCCTTGATCCCCCAGACTGGCCAGGCCCCCTCTCACAGCAGCCCTCCCTCAGAGTGCACACCCCACCCCTGTTCATTGGTGTGACTGAGTCACATCTTCCTTCCTGGTAGACAGCAAGGTCCTGAGGGCGGCACCAGCTCTATTTTGCCCACATGGTTGCCACAGAGGCTGGCAGAGCCGCTGGCCTAGTTAGCAGTCAGCTTGTTACTCAGCGTCCCCCCACGGGTCAGCGCCACACCCAGGCCCAGCACGGTCCTCTCTCTGGCAGGGCTGCTCTCCCAGGCACACCTGGAAGGCACTGGACAGCTTCTCCCGGGGGCTGGCCAGGGCAGCCAGGATGGCTGTGGTGGTGGTGCCGATGTTGGAGCCCAGCGTGAGGGGGTAGGCGCGCTCAATGCTGATCACGCCCAGGCCTGGGGGGAAGAGGGGAAGATGTGGTCTCCCAGCTCCCCCTCAGCCCTCTCCCTGCCACCCCGTCCCCCACCCCCCACCCGGCATAAGCACTCACCGATGAGTGGGGTGATGGCCGAGGTGAATACAGAACTGCTCTGGACCACGAATGTCATGGCGGCACCCACCACCATGGCAAAGTAGCCGGTGACCCAGGTGAAGGGGGTGGGGAAGTCTGTGGGGGAAACCATCCCCGCAGGGTCAGGGTGGGGCTGGGACCTCAGGGGGAGCCCTCCTTGAGGAGGAGGTCTTGGGTGCGTTTCCAAGTGGGACCTTTGCCAGTCCCCTGCTCAGCTGGCAGGGCCTCTGCCGGCCCTTCGATCTGGGGCTGGAGGCTCATCTCAGCCCGGCTCTATCACGCCTTCGGTTCCCTTGGCCTGGCTCTCCTTCCCACTCTGACATGTCCACCTTCAGGCTCCGGGTGGACATCACTGCCCTCTGGAAAGCCCTCCCGACCCGGCGCTCAAGCAGGCTGTGTCCCACCCCCCTCCCTCCTCCAAGCTCCCTTCCAGCATTTGCCATGTGGCCTCTGCCTGTGCCAGAATGAAGCTGACAATAAAAACCGGATGGTGTCACTCTCTGTCCTCAACCCCAACTGCCCCCGTTATCCTTAACAAAGTCCAGGCTCTGATTGCAGCCGGTGGCCCTGTGATCCGCTCCCCCTCACCTCTCTGACCTCTCCCTGCCTCTCTCCAGGATGCCCGCTGGCTACCTTTCTGTGCGGCAAACCTGCCCAGCTGGTCCCAGCCTCCAAGCCTTTGCACTGCTGTTCCCTCCACCCGTATCTTGACTCCTTCTCATTTAGGTCTTTGCTCAAATGTCACATCTGCACAGAGGCCGCTGACCAAAGCAGCCTCTTCTATACTCTATTGTGTTGTCAGTTTTGCCTTCTCCGTGGCTTATTCTCCCCTCCCCCATAATGTGGTTTTCATTGCTATCCCCCTAGAGGGGGACCCTAGGCTGTGTGCCTCACCTCTTACTCCCAACACTATACCGTGCTTGGCCCATGGTAAGGGCTTGATGATTATTTGTCGATTCAATCAAGCGGAGGCCACTGTTAACCTTTTTAGAGTTACTTGCAGGAATGGAACCATGGCCAGAGGCAGCCACAGATCCCCAGCTGTCTGCATCTCAGGGGCCTCAGAAACCACCCAGGTAAGTCTCTTCTTTGTTCACATGGGGAAACTGAGGCTCAGATACGGTAGGGCTTTACCCAGATCGCACAGCAAGGCAGTGTCAGGAGTTAGTGGGATCTGGAAGGGCCTGTTCTGGGGCCTGCCCGCCCACCGCCTGGTGCTCACCAGTGTTGATAATGCTCTGAATGACCTTGGCCACCTGGCCCTTGAGCAGAGAGTTGAGCGTCTTGACAAGGAGGATGAGGCAAGTACACAGCAGCACCAAGGAGCCAGCCAGCAGGATGAGCCCTACGGCCAGGTCGGGCAGCCCTGTGTTCACGAAGATGTGGTGGCCTGTTGGGAGGGGTGTCAAGCTGCTGAGGACTGACCCCCCCATCCAGCTCCCAGCCCCCCACCTTTGCCACCCCCTTGGACTTGGAGCCCAAGGCCCCATCTCAGTCTCCTTAAACCTCAGGAGCTGGGCTGGTTGGCAGCCACCCTTCCTGGGGGACAACCCTACCTCTGCCAGGCCCTGCCCCTGCCAGCCGGACCCCTCCCTGCTGCAGGCACTCACATTTCTCCATGGTGGCATTTCCGAGGGTCTGGCTGCTGTTGGCCTCTGCCCTGGGCATGGGGGTGGGAGCCTAGATTGAGAGGAGGGTGACTTAGGGAATTTAGGAAAATGCAGCCTGGAGTTGGGGGGAAGATGGAGGTTAGGGAGCGATGGGGCATGGGAGAACGGCAGTGGGTCTCCTGGCTACGTGGTCTCGGGGGGTTTACTTGCCCTTTCTGAGCCTGTCTCCTCTGCTGGAGAGATGGGGGTGAAAATATCTGCCACGGAAGAATCTGGCCACGGTCAGCCCTCTGCAGTTCTGCCCCATTATCCGCTGAACTGGCTCTCTCTGGGCGCACAGGGCCTCCTGATCCGGTGGCTTCCTGTCCTTGTTTCTCCCACCTCTGCTTGGCATGATGATGCTGTCCCTGGTTCTCTTCGGAAAACTCTCTTTTCCCCGTGTTTTATTCCCTCCTGGGCCCCCTCTCCCCCAGCATCCTTGCCCCAGCCTCTCATCTGAGGCACCCAGCCCAAGCTCTGTTTTCCTCTTGCTCAATTCCTTATCTGGAGAAGGTTGCAGGGCAGGGGACCACTGGGCACAGTCCAGGCCCCACACTGCTTTCCTCCCCCCGTTACTATCAGTGAAGTGATGGGGGTTCCTGGGGAGGCACCTCAGTTCAGAGGACCCAGGCCAGGCAAGTAGCCTCAGTGAGGGGCTCAGGCTGGCGCTGGTGGGGACCATGTGCTGGGCCTATCGGGGTAGTAGCCACTCAGCTCCAGGCCACTGTCACCACCCAGGGACACAGCCTAGCATGGCCGAAGGGTCTGATTCTGCAAGGGAGACCACAGCTCTATAATTTAAATTAAACCTCCCTATTTGTAAATGCTGACAACCACTTTAAGACATGCTGTACAATTCTGTGAAGGCCGGTCTGGTCTAGGGAGCACTAATTTGTAGCCTTGTTGGGTTAAGGAATTATTATTATTATTTTTTAATGCAACTTGGTGCACCTTCCCCTTCCCCCAGACCGAGTGTGAAAGGAGAAAGTGGGCTGGGCTGGCTGGAAGCCTGCCACCTCACAGCGGGGAATGATTTACTCCCAGGGCCCCACGTGGAATGCAAGAGCCACAACTTCTCTCTTCTCCCCACAAACACATTCTGGCCTTCGGAGCTGATATGGGTGCTGATTCCATTCCCCCCTGAAACTCTGCATCCCACAGCCTCTGACCTCCCCTGGTGCTGAGGGTAGGGGCACAGACCGGTCCTGGCACTTTGATGTTACCGCTCCATTAGGCTTGAGTCTAAACTGTGTCATTTAAAAATGTATGATAAAGGTAAGACCTATTCCTGACACCTGGCTTTAATTCGGGGTTTATGTTAGTGGTATATGCTCCCTTGTGTGGGGCAACATGCTTAGCTGTGTGGCCAGCTAGCCACACCAGAGCCATGGGATACCCTCAAGCTCAGCCCCAAATGGAGGCCAAGGAACCAGGAGGAAATAGGCTCTGATGGGCTCATTTAAAAAAGCCAAGCAAGTGGTAGGAACTGCTATACAGGTGAGAGAGAGCCAGGTGTGAGGGAGAGAGCCAGGTGTGAGGGAGAGAGCCAGGTGTGAGAGAGAGCCAGGTGTGAGAGAGAGCCAGGTGTGAGGGAGAGAGCCAGGTGTGAGAGAGAGAGCCAGGTGTGAGAGAGAGAGCCAGGTGTGAGGGAGAGAGCCAGGTGTGAGAGAGAGAGCCAGGTGTGAGGGAGAGAGCCAGGTGTGAGAGAGAGAGCCAGGTGTGAGGGAGAGAGCCAGGTGTGAGGGAGAGCCAGGTGTGAGGGAGAGAGCCAGGTGTGAGGGAGAGAGCCAGGTGTGAGGGAGAGAGACAGCCAGGTGTGAGAGACAGCCAGGTGTGAGAGAGAGAGAGAGCCAGGTGTGATGGAGAGAGCCAGGTGTGAGGAAGAGAGCCAGGTGAGAGAGAGAGAGCCAGGTGTGAGGGAGAGAGCCAGGTGTGAGGAAGAGAGCCAGGTGAGAGAGAGAGAGCCAGGTGTGAGGGAGAGAGCCAGGTGTGAGAGAGAGAGCCAGGTGTGAGGGAGAGAGCCAGGTGTGAGAGAGAGCCAGGTGTGAGAGAGAGAGAGAGCCAGGTGTGATGGAGAGCGAGGTGTGAGAGAGAGCCAGGTGTGAGGGAGAGGTAGGTGTTTGCTGTTGGGCAGATCTGAGTTCAAATCCTGCTGCTTATACTAGCTACCTTAGACATATCATACCACCTCCCTGAGTGTGTTCTCTCTGAAGCAGGACAATAAAAGAGCTGTTTAAAAGGTGACAAGAGAAATGTGTGTGCAAAGTTCACTTAAGGACTTACTTAGCTCATGACAGTGCCTTCAAGTAAGGGCAAATCCCTTGCCTCCCTGGACCCATCGGGGAAGGGTGTGTGTGTGTGTGTGTGTGTGTGTGTGTGTGTGAGAGTGATTGTTTCCTAGGTCAGGATCAATGGTTCCTGCAAATCTGCCTGAGGATCGTGGCCTTGTGGAGAGGACTTTGTGCATCTTCCTTCCTGGGGAATCCCAGCCTGGAGCCCTGGGAAACAGATGACTGCTGAGATGAGTGAGGGAGGGGCCTATGGGGTCCTGGGAGGCTGGAGGAAGAGAACTTCTCTGGGGTCCCAGTTGGGGCTTGCAGTGTTGGGTTAGGACAAGGGTGAGGGCCAAGATCTTGGGTTCCTGCCTAGGATTGTGTGGCCCCGGCTGAGCTCACAGGGGGCGTCCAGAGACTGTAAAGGGAAGGAGGGAGGAGGCGGAAGCCTAGACAAAGAGCTAGCAAGCCCAGGGTCTGGGCATACCCCCAGCATGTGGCCATCCCTCCTGGCCTCGAGGCGTGGTGGAGTGGGAGGGGGACGCGGTGGGGGTGGTGAACTCTGTGGGAAGAGCAGAACGGATGAGCTCAGCCAGCCCTGGGCTCAAACCCCAGCTGAGCCACTCCAAGCTGTGCGACACTGGGCCAAACACATAGCCTCTCAGGGTCTCCATTTCCCCTCTGCATCATGAGGTCCATTATGCTGCCCACCTCTCCCAGGAGCTAGTTGTGAGGAATCTTGGAAGAGAGAGTTGGGATTTAAATGTCTGAAGAGCCATCCTAAATGCTGGAGGCACCCCTGGGAAATGAAGGAGACGATAAAGCTCACAAAGGAATGCTGGGATCGAAGACTCCGTTCCCTTCCGAGGAAGGGGAGCTGAGGGTCTTTGTTTCTGAACGCGGAGGGGGATCATCGTGCCAGCATCGCCATCTGGTGGCGAAGAGGAGAATTCCTTAGAGCAGCACTTCACTCCTGGAGGGTTATCAGGGTGGCAGGGGTCGCCTGGTGCCTTTCGGTGTGTTGGGCAGAGTGGGGAATGGGCACTAATGGTGGGACACCAGGTTGGCATCTGGAAGAGGCTATAAGATGAAAATTCAGGGACACAGGCTCCAAACTCCACCAGGATTTTAGTCCTACCTCAATCACATGGACTTGGACAAACCCTCTGAGCCTCAGTTTCCTCATCTGTAGAATAGGGATGTAATAATCCCTGCTTCTCAGGTTGCAAGTCCTCAAAAAACACTTGTTGGATCCAGGCAGGTCTGGCTGACAACCCACAATGTGACCACACAAGAAGGTAACTCCCAGGACAGTGTCAGGCCCCCAGAGTGCCCAGAGGTGTTGAAACTGCCTATTGCTCCCCCACCCCCACCCCCACCATCTGGACAAGCTCAGACTCTCCATTCTCTCCTTGGTGACACGGTTCCTGGAGACTGGTTTGGGCGAGTGGGTCCAGCTTGGTGAAAGCTGGAGGCAACTGGGACAGGTTGGAAGGGAGCACAGGGAGACTCCGTGGCCAAAGCAAAACTCGAGTCTTCGGTGCAGGAGGAGCTGCGAACACACATCTCCTCCCGAGAGCGTAAGGGAGAGAGTAAGAACAGGGAGCTCGAGTCCCACCCGCCAGTTACTCTCCAAGCCAAGGAAACTGCTCTTAAAGGGTCTCCTGGCAGAGCTGGGCTGAGAAACCAGTGCTCAGGCAGGTGGCCGCTGGAGCAGTGACCACGGCCCAGCCGAGGGACCTTGCACGGGTTGCTTTAGGCCCATGAACCTCAGGTTCCTCTTGTGGAAAGTGGGATGCTCCTGTCCACCTCCCGCCCTGCGAGAGGATGTCATGGGGAGGGCTCCGTTCAGGGGAACGTGCTGCAAGGGCCTGCTGGATGCAGGGTTTCAGAGCAGCGAGGAGTGCCGGCTTATTTTATTGTAAAGATCAAAGTGTGTGATTCCTCTCCCCCAGGTTTTGCTAGGAAGTAGAGCGGATTGTGATGAGTCGAAGAGCTTGGGGAGGGCCCCCTGCGAGCTGGTGAGAAGGTAGACGTTGTTAGAGAGGCCACAAAGCAGCATAAAAGCTGCCTGCGTGGGCTTTTTGATGTCAAACTGCCTCTGAGACTCAGCAGGGCTGAGCTGGAGCTGTGTGCCATTCAGACCAGGGAACCTCGCAGGGCAGGTTGAAAGGTTGCTCTCTATTCACACCAGGATAAAGGCTCCGTGACTTCAAGTAGCAAGAGGAGATGATGGGGGGGGGGGGGGGGAGGCTTGGGCTTTGAGTTTCTTTCTATCTTGTTCTAAGTGGAGTTACTTCTTGTATGTAATCAAGGGGAAGCAGGTACTGAGGATTATGCTTTAGATGAAGCATTTTCCCATTTATGGCTGCCTCCTTGTTAGCCCGGTGTAGTGGTTGGTCCATGGGTGTCCAACTCATCCAAAGAGATCTTCATTCCAGGCAGTAGAAGCCCGGAAGCAGCAGAAATAGTGCAGAAGGGCAAGCGGACACATGCCTGTGTGGTGTCCAGGGGAAGAGCCCCGATGTTGACACGAGGGGCTGTTGTGTCTCCAGTGAGGCCTCTACATGGCCCGCTTGTCCTGCTCCTGGGATCCTGCTTTCCTGGGGATCCTTATAGCTCGCCCTGCCCTCTCCCCGCATACCTGTGCCCCCAAAATCCGCAGAGCTGAGTCACTAAACCCTGCTCCCCAGTGGGGAAGAAGGAGGCCTAGGTGGTGAGACCTGGGCTCGGCGCCCTCACATGGCAGGACAAGCTCCAGCAAGTTTCTTAGCCTATTGGAGCCTATTTCTCTATTTGTGAAACCAGAGGGTTGAGCCAGAGCAGTGGTTCTTAAACTTGAGCATGGAGCAGACCAGAGAAATTATTGAAATTAGGCTGCTGGGCCCCACCCCCGAATTTTTTCTGATTTAGTAGGTGGAGGGGAAAGGCTGAATACTTTGCATCTCTAACAGGTTCCCAGGTAGCACAGGTGCCACTGGTCCACACTTTGCTAACCACTGGGCTAGATCGATTGCATGCCAACTCTGATTGGTAGTGGCTGCCTAAAGCTGGCGTGAGGCTGGGAGAGATTAGCAACATCTGCCGTAGGCACAGTCTCATGGTCAAAGCGTCACATCTTTGCCCTCTCTAGGCTAATGGTCTGTAAGGTCTACTTGGAGCATTAAAAAAAGATAATGACACTAACAGTCAGCTGTCTGAAAAGGGAGTTTTCTCACCTGGGGCCAGACCTGGGACTTACCTTCATGGGGTCTGGGTGGCACCAGATCCTGATGAGACTGTGGTTCCTCAGGGACTCGTCACCCATGGCAATGTTGGTAATCACAGACTTGTCCAGCTGTGGGCAAGATGTGGGCAGGGGGAGTGAGTGTGGGGCCCTCACTGTGCCCAGCCTCCACCCGGCCAGCCCTGCCCCCACCTGGATGATGAGCTTCGTGAAGGGCTCCGTGATGATCTTAAGCAGCTCAGGGGCGTCTTGGCCGCCGCGGATGTTGAAGGAGGCCACCGCCAGGCGAGTGACATGGCACAGGTACCCAGAGGCAACCTCCAAGGGCAGCAGGACCAGAACTGACAGCCAGTTAAAGCAGTCGTGCACAGTGGCCCCCGCGAAGGCCCTGGGCAGGGAGGCCACGTTGCAAGGTAGGCCGGAGCCTGGATTTGCTCATTCTGGGGCTCCCAGCATCTGGGACGACCCTACCCCCACAAACACAGACCCGTCACCACTCTACCCCCTCACCTACGGAAGTCGGTCCTGTCCCCCGCCTGCATCAGAGCCACAATGGTGTTGGTGACAGAGGTGCCAATGTTGGAGCCCATGATGATGGGGATGGCAGAGCTCACCTCCAGCACTGGGAGAAGGAAGAGCCCCTTAACTAAATGGGTAGTGTCCACCCAGTTCCTGTCCCCACAGCACCTCCTGCCAGACCCACTACCCATGTTCTGGCCACTAGTGGGCATTCCTGCCATGCTTCTGACTCTGCCTAGCCTCGGTGTCACAGGTACATGTGCTGTATATTTACATATATGTAACCTATGTAAATATACACTGCACGTGCCCATATGTGAACATGTGTGGGGGCATGTGTATGTGAGGGCATGTGTCCTGTATGCAAACATGTATGTGCCATTACAAATCAACTAGGCTTGGCATGTATACATGAGTGTGACAGTCAGTTTCATGTGTCAGTTTGGCGAGGCTATGGTACCCAATTATTCAATACAACATTAATCTAAACATTGCTGTGAAGGGGTTTTGCAGATTCACCTCTACAATCAGTTGACCTTATGCAAGGAGATAAACCTCAGTAATCTGGGTGGCCCTCATCCAATGAGATAAAAGGCTTCGGAGCACAACGGAGGCTCCCCTGCGGAGGAAGAAATTCCACCACTGCACGAGCATGGCTCCCGGCCGAGCTCCAGCCTGCCCTTCCCAGCGTCCTGCAACCACCTCCCTGCAGTAAACCGTATGTGTGTCTCCCACAGCTTCCCTGCTCTCATCGCTCTGCTTCTGTTTCCCACGGGTGGGATGAAGAGCTGCGTGATGTTCCGGAGGTGAGCCTTCCTGGGGTTGTGCCCCCCATTTGCTACCTTTCAGGCTCCTGGGCACCCCTCCAGACGGAGACTCCTGGCTAGGCCTTGGAGGACAAAGTGGGAGCTGCCAGGGCTCTGCCCTTAGCCCTCAGTCCCCTGTTCCCACTCCTGGCCCCTCCCCAGCCCTTGTGCAGCACACCCAGCTCCCCACACTCTCTCCCTGGCCCTAGCGGGTCGACTCACAGCCAGAGGAGACCATGCTGACGATGATGGAGGTGGAGGTGCTAGAGCTCTGCACCAGCACGGTCACCAGGATGCCCACCACCAGCCCCGCCACCGGATTGGACAGGATGGCATTGTCTTTGAAGATGTCACCAGCCACCTTCCCTGGGGAGCATGAGTAACCATTGCTTGAGGCCCTTCAGGGGCCTTTCCCCAGGCCCCTCCCCTAGCCCTACCTCCAGCCAGCTGGAAGGCTGAGCTGAGCACGTCCAGGGAGCAGACAAAGAGGTAGAGGAACGTGAGCATCAGTGGCACCTTGAGGAGTGTCACGCCAGCCTGGCACAGCTTCTGGGCCAGTCCGGGCTCTGGGGATGAGACAACCATGAGCACAGCGGCCAGAGGGCTGGGGCAGTGACTGCTGGTGTCCCTGCCACCCCACTCAGCCCACCTGGCTTCTGCTCCTCCTCCAGGGCCAGCTTGGCAGGCAGCGGGTCATGGAGCTCCAGAACCTCCCCAAAGGGGCAGCTGTGCTCGGCGAGGGCCACGGGGCCCAGGCTGGGGAAGGCATAGGCGGAGGTCCCTGGGATCCTGTGCAGGACTGGGAAGGGAGGCTGGTCAGGAGTTCCCAGAGGCCCCGGGTCCGAGGGAGGGCAGGAGGGGTGGAGTGGAGGGGTGGAGGTCTCACCCAGGATGTGGGCAACCGTGGGCAAGCAGGGTCTGGGAGTGGGAGCACACTCACCCTGAGGGCTGGGCACATAGGCAAAGGCCGCCCCATGCATCACATGCCCCCTGCGGACTGGGATTGGAGAGACAGCAGGGCCCCCCAGCCTCTCTCCGTAGGATATCATCCTGGGCACACGCAGTGGTGTCTGCAACAACATTGAATGACAACTGCTGTGTCCTGGACACTCACACACGCACACATCTACCTCCCAACCCACACACTCACTTGCACAGACATTCATGAAGTGTGATCCCACACACCCATAGAAATACTCCCCACTATCCCCCTACCCCTATACCCAGGGAAGCACACTCAGGTGCTCAGCAAAGATTTGGGCATTCATTCATTCATTCATTCAGCAAGTATTTATTGAGCATCTATTCTATCCTAGATGCTGGGTACAGTGGTGACTGGATACAGACACAATGTCTGCCCCTAGGAAATTCAAAGGGTGGTGGGGAGACATTTGTCAATGAAATAATCCCTCAAATAGATAGAAAATGGCGATGGGAACCAGTGTTCTAATGACAGGTATGGGTGCCACCAGAGTCTCATGGTGGGGTGGGCCTTGGAGGAGGGAAGAGGGATCTCGTTGAGAGGAACCGTCAGTAGGCACTACCAGGAGGAGAAGGGGACCGCACGTGTGCAAGGGCCATGTGCGGGGAGAAGCTGCGGACACCCTGCAGCTGGAGGGGCGGGGAACATGTGCAGAGGCCGCAGGTGTGGGCCGGGGCCGGGCATGGGCTGCGCAGCTGTTTTGCTCGTCCTGAGAGCAGTGAGGAACCATGGACACCTGTTCTGGATCGCGGGGACCAGCTGGGCAAGCACTCGGGAGGGCTCACTGGCCTTGGCAGACCACCCCTCTCCTACTCCTCACCTCTCAACAAGAAAGAAACCTGCCACCTTGCTCCCATGAAAGAGGCTCAGACCAGGACTTTCGGTAAGGAAGGCCCCCACCCTGTCCCCAAGTCTGGGAAGTCCAGGCTTGTTTTAGGTCCCGCGCCCCGCCTCCCCCTGCCCCAAACTGCCCCTGGAGTTCTTGGCTGTTGGGGTGGGAGTGCCCCAGGCTGCCTCAGCAACACCTCCTCACTCCCACCCCTAACATTGTCCCAAGGGGGCTTGGCTGTGGGATGCGGGGCGGGGCGGGGGGCGGGGGGGTGTCCTGAGCTGATTTCCCAGTCCTGGAAGAACACAAGTCCTTTTCACTTTGGGAGTGAGCCAGGCTGGGCTGGTACTGAGATGTTATGGGGGCAGGAAAAGGGGGACTGGGGTATTGAACTGTTTCTACTAAGAGTTGAAGATGAGGTTGGGAGGAGGGGACGCTGGGCTCACCTTAGGATTCCGTGTCTCAGCTCCTGCGCAGCTGCTCAGGGAAGTCCCAAAGACCCAAAGAGCAGCTGGGACCCTCCACTTTATACCCTTGGGTCAAGGGCAAAGTCCCTAGAACTCTAGCTGCCCTCCCTCTGTTCCCCGATTAACCTCATCCCTGTGATTCCTCCCAGTTAATTACTAATCCTCAGCTCTGCAGGGGGAGTCTGTAGTTAGGCTCTCCCTTCCCTCCAACAGATGCTCAGCCTGAACCACCACCCAGACCCAGTGAGGGCACAGACACACCCTATCCCCAGGCAGAGACCCTGAAGCCACTCGGAGCCTCATTCCCAGAGTCCCCAAAGGGATTCTGTGGCTCCAGCTGACAGGACTCCCCAAGGAGTGATCCAAACATCCTGTGGCCTTGCCATGTGTCTGGGTGTCTGTGGGTCTGTGTGTCTTGGGGGGTGCTTGGAGGAGGGGGAGTGTGTAATGGAGGAAACAACAGGAGACAAACCGGAGAGGCTGTGTATGTGGAATCTTGGAGCATCTCCAATGCTCAACCACGGATCCAGGATGTGAAGTCTAACAGACTGTGGAGCCCCTTGCCAGACCAAGAAGGGCCTGCATTTTGGAATGGTCCCTCTGGAGTGGGTGGGGTTGGAATGTGTCATAGGGAGTGAGTCTGGAAACAGAGAGACCAGTTAAGAGGCTGAGAGATGATGAGGTCTGAACCAAGGTGGGAACAGGAGGGATGGGGAGAACAGGATACATCCAGGGGTACTTGGGCAGTAGAGTTGGTGATGGGGAGGGTGGGAGGGAGAGGAAATATATCAAAGTTTGGCTTCTGGATTGGGAAACTGATGAGGATATGAAAGTCAGAGGGGTCTAAGGAAGCCTTTCAGAAGCTTGTTTCCCTTTCACAGGACTATGGAGCCCGATTTGGGGACCAGATTCACAGAGTATTGAGAAGGAAGCTTCTTTTTTAAGAGATTATGGTTTGGTCAGATCCAGCAATGATGGGTTCCATTCAAGACCTAGTTGGGCAACTGCCTAACATTATGTATCCATCTAGCCACTCATCCGTCCACCCACTCATTTATCCACTTACTAGGTGTACCGGTTAATAATGCGGATTTTTTCAATAGATGGAGTTACACATATGTTGATATATATATATATATATATATATATATATATGCGATTTGATATGTCTGTTATTTTGTTGTATTGACAATAAGCTTCAAAACTTCATATGTCAAATTTTCTGAAGGTGTTAACATCATAAATATTTTTACTCTTAAAAATGTAGAATTTCGTGCCAAAAAAAAGAGCATTTGCGGGAAGTTTTAATTCATTACTTTATTTTGAAGAAAAGTGCTGCTGAAAGTCTTTAACTGGTTTTGAAGTGTGTGATGGTGCGTTATCATGAAGCAAAATTACTTTGCAATGTCTTCTGGCCCATTCTGGTCGTTTCACAATCAAAGCGTGGTTTAAATCGATTATTTGTTGTCGGTAACAGTCAGTATTAACGGTTTCACCTGGTTTTGGAAGCTCATAATACCACACCTTCCTGATCCCACCAAACGCAGAGCATTGTCTTCTTTCTGAAGCGATTTGGCCTTGCAGCCAATGTTGATGGTTGACCTGGATCAACCCATGATTTTGTGCGTTTGGGATTCTCAAAATAAATCCACTTTTCATCACCAGTCACAATTCGATGCAAAAAGGACTTTCTTTCGTGCCGTTGAAGCAACATTTTACTGATGACTTTTTGGTTTTCCATTTGTCTTTTGTTCAGTTGATGTGGCATCCATTTTCCTTCCTTTAAAATCGTTCCCATTGCTTGTAAATGATCAGAAATTGTTTGCTGAGCAGCGTTTAATCTTTCTGCAAGTTGTTTTTGAGTTTACACGCATCTTTATCCAATAATGCTTGTGATTGTTGGTCTTCAAACTTTTTCATTTGACCTGGACGTTCTTTGTCTTTCACATCGAAATCATCACTTTTAAAGCGTTTAAACCAGCACTCACAAGTATCTTGAGATGGAGCATGTTCACCATAAGCTTCCCGAAGTATACAATAACTTTCAGCAGCACTTTTCTTCAAAATACAGTAATGAATTAAAACTTCCCGCAAATGCTCTTTTTTTGGCATGATATTCGACATTTTTAAATGTAAAAATATCTATGATGTTAACACCTTTAGAAAATTTGACATATGAAGTTTCGAAGCTTGTTGTCAATACAACAAAATAGCAGACATATCAAATCACATATATATCAACATATGTGTAACTCCATCTATTGAAAAAATCCGCATTATTACCCGGTACACCTAGTATCCACCCATCATCCATCCACCTACCCATCCACCTAGCCAGCCAGCTGGCCTATGTCTATCCATCGGTTGGTTTCTAAGCACATTAGTTGAGTTCCTACTCTATGTTGGGCCAAGATTGCCAAAATCAGCTTCTCTTGTGGTCCAAGCAATGGTACAATCCCAGAGTCAGCCTGGGATTCAGAGGCCAGTCACCTCACCGCCTTGAGCCCTTAGGTCCCTGCTGGTAAAATGACAATTCGCTTGGCTTTTCCAGTGAATTGTCGAATTCAGTAAGATAAGTGACCCATCTCTGTGCCTAGAGCAGAATCCCTCAGCGCGTTTGCTCTCTTCATGCTCTCATGCCCTTTCGCCGTCTCCAGGTGGCTGAAGTGTCCTGACCAAGGAAATGGCCCCACTTCCTCTAGTTTCTCAGTCCTGTTTCAGGTCCACAACTTCTGTTGGCTCAGCCAGCCTCTGATTGCTCAGGGTCCCCTGAGCTGAAGTCCTCCACAACATTGAGCATATTTTAGGGTGACATAGACCCAGCCTTTTTCCATCAAGGAAGATAGACATCTGCACAGTTCCCCCTTTAATGTGACAAAGGTTAAGTAATTGGTGCTTAATTTGCCGAGCATTGAGGAGTAATGGTCAGAATAAACTCTCTGCCCAAGTGGCTAAGAGCAGAGAACACAGAAAGCCGGGGTTTGCATCCCAGCTCCACCACAGGGTGGCTGTGTCTGTTCAGAACCCACAGGGGATTGAAGGGGGGCGGGCGGAGGTGCGGCCGGACTTGGCCTGGTAGAGTGACCACAAGTCCTGGTTGGCCTGGCCAAGTCCTGGTATGAATCTTGGCCCAGCGACCCTTTTCACTCTGAAACGTGCCCTGCGGAGGACAATGAGCCGTAGAGTCTTATAGCTTGTTCTGGTGGTTCTGGGGAACTGAGGCAGGGAATCAGCCACCTGGTGTTTACCAGAAAAGTCTCCATTCATAGCAAAAGGAAATTAAAAATAACCCTGCTTCTCAGAAACATTGCTGTAATTATTAGAACACTGCCTTTCATCCTTTGCTCGCTGACCTTTTTCTTTTTTAATGTTTTAAAGAGTTTGTTTGAGCGAAACTGATGGCATGCTGGGAAGCAAAGCACAAGTGCTCCAGAGGACGATGCTCTGCAGCTCCCTGCACACACGGGACTTACGGAGGGAATCTCTCTGCCTTTTAAACCCGCGTCGGATTTCCTTGTCTACGAGAGACTGCGTTGCTCTTTTGCAGCTACCCTTCTAGCATAAGCCTTTTCCTGTGTCTTTACACTCAGCACAGGTGTGGTTTTTAATGGTCGCATCACATTCTGTCACGAACCCTCTTGGTGTCCTGGAGCCGCTTCCACCAGCACGGAGTGAACTGGGTGAGGTCAGGATTCATACGGCGGTGGGAGGAGTGTCACTGAGCCGTGGAAATGCAGTTGCTACTGAGTCCTTTTGCTGGAACTAGAGGTCCTGTTAAAGTCCCATTAGGGATGGGTCTGAGGCTGCTGGAGCACCCCACCCCGGGGAGCCTGACACCCACAGTGTGTCCAGAGACCCCAGTCCATAGGCCTGCTCCCCGTCTCTCCTGCACTATTGAGGTCAGACCCTGGGCAAGAGCAGCTGGTACCGAGGTGCTCCTGATGAACTGACGCTTCTCCTCTTTAATAATCTCGGGCAGTTTTGACTTCTCCCTCCCCTGCTCTCATGGAGCTCAGGGGCCGGTAGGGGAGGCAGTTATTGGTCACAAGTGATCATTATGAAATGCTGTGGATTTGCACATCCAAATGATCCCCCAAAATTCTGCGGATGGGATGGGGCTGCTGAGCAGAGCTGCCTTTTGGACGCCTAAGAGCAGCGGGGAAGGTGGCCATACTCCAGCCCCAGCCTCTCGGCCCCTTGGCTCATTTCAGCAGCCTCCTCCCCACTCACAGCCTGCCTCTCCCCACCTGCGACAGACTCTGGGTGCACCTGAAGGGTGACTTTTGCCCTGTCTGCTCACGTGCCTCCCCAGGCCTCTGGGCCTGTAGCCTGGGTGGTTGGTGGTGTCTCACACTGAGAAAAGGCTTCCAGGGGGAGGAGTCTTGGAGGGAAGATGCCAAGACCTGTCTGTGCCGACTGTGTCTGAGGAGCTCTGGCGTTCGCAGTTGGATCTTTGGGTCTAAAGCACAGGACGTGCTCCTTATCTCACAGGGGCCTCCTCATGTCAGGACCTCAGGGAGCAGCATGAGGTCGGTCCTTCGAGCAGGAAATGGAGAGGGCATCTGTGAGAGGCCCTTCCCCTCCACCTCGTCATCTTTAATCCATCCCCCGACTCTCCCAGTTTTGTTTCCCAGGAGCTCCGGGCCACCAGGCCTCACCTGGGTTATTGCAATGGCCTCTCAGATGCTCTCCCCGCGCTGTCCTCACTCCTCCCGATCCAGACTCCCCAAAACGCAGCCAGACAGCTTTTCAAAATGCGCTTCTTATCATGTCACCCTCTCCCTCTTAAAACCTGCCAGCCTCGCGGCCTAAAGAGAGCATCCACCATCGCCTGGGGGCAGCACAACTTGGCTTCCCCTGTGAAGGTGCCCCAGGGAGAGTGAGGAAGGCAGCTGGGCTAAGCCCAGAGGAGCCTCCACATTTCTGAGAGGGCAGAGGAAGGGGAAACTGAGCAAAGGAAACTGAGACCCGCCCACAGCTGGGTTCAGGAGGAACAGCAGAAAAGCAGGGCCCCAGACACCAGAGTCACCACGTTTTGAAAGACACCCTGGTCAGCTGGGTCTGCTGAGATGGCAGCCAAGGTGAGCACAGCAGGCTAGTGACTCAGGAGAGCCCTCCGAGGCCAGTGCTGGGGGGAGAGGCAGCTTGCAATGAGTGGGATGCGTGAAGAGCACGGCCAATGTGCATGTGACAGGCTGACAGTTACTGAATTTCGTCACACCAACGAAAATGAGTTCCCTAGGAGCCACATGGCTGCTGAACAGAGAGGACAGTGCCAAGAACAAGCATGTGTGTCCGGGAGCGAAGCAAGTGTGGAGGTGGGCACCACCAGCTGTCTCCGCAGTTCTCCGTCAAGACCCGTTGCTCCTTACAGGCACGCAGTTCGATGCAGGTGTGTTTCCTGCAGAACCTCAAGTTTGAGGACAATCAAGGGAGGAAAAACTAACATTCCAGACCATCTGTCTAGGAACTGGGTTTTGGGGAGGAACTGGCTACCGAGCAGTGTAATCCCACAGCAAGGATCCTCATAAGCACAGTCTGAGGACTCCTGCCTCTTCTCACCAACATGGTTATTTATTCAACCGACATATAAGCCGCACTGAGTCAGCACGGTGCTGTGCACTGGGAATCCGGTCGTGAACACTCTGCCCCGGTGGTCAGGCCAGCACGCTTGCACACGGACACAGCTGTGAGTGCATTGCACACCCATGGATGCACCCTCTCTGATCTGTGGTCAGGTCACCTGTCTTCACCGTGGGGTGGATGACATAGTAGGGGCCACCTGCCGCTTCCCTTTGGGGAACAGAGCAATCCAACCCCTGGCCCTCTTGACTTTGTCCTTTCCTGGAGATCTTGGACTTCACTCTGAGCTGCCCGACACAGAGCAGGCAGGGCCCTGAGATGTTCCATTCAAGCCTCATTTTCCAAAGCTACATTAGGTCCTGTGGAGCAGGACATGCCCAGCTGACCTGAGAATGTCCTGCCTCCGTTTGGGGGACAAGCGCCCTGGGTAATGATTGATCCTGGTGGCTCAGGAGTAGGTCACTCATTGACTGACGAGGCCAAAGTCTGTGGCCCAAAGAGCTGAGGCAGCTTTAGGCTTTTCTTAGAAATCACCTCTTCCCCTACAGCTCCCCTCCTCGTGTCTCTCCAGCCCTATGCCCCAGGGCTTCATGCTGGCCCTGGAGACCAGGCCTGAGCATGAGGCTGTGGACAGCACGCTCTGAGATGGCAGGCCACGCTCTGGTTTCTAGGTTCCAGACCTGAAACTCTGAGATCTGGCTTTAGACTTCAGGTCCTGGGCTCTAGCTCCTGGTAGCTGAATGCCGCCGGTAGCTCAATGCCCTGCATTCTAAGTTCTCCGGTCCAAGCTCTGGCCCTGCATCTGGGTTCTGGGTTCTGTCAGCCCCTCAGCACAAGGAAGCCACAGGAAGAGGTAGCTTCCTTGGCTGGTGGGGTTACCCTCCCCACGCATCTCAGCTGGCCAGGACGTCATCCTGGAAGCCAGCACCCTGGGCTCTGCTGGAGGTGGGATGCTGGCTCTAGGGTGCTTCTCCTTGGCTTCTGCCTTGGCTATATCCCCAAGCCAGTATTCTGGAGAGAGCAGCTGAGATGGCCACAGAACACCCCTCGCCCAGACCTTGCAGGAGTCACAGGACACATACACATGTGCATGTCCCCAGCTCCTTTTGGACCCCCCAGGATCAACACGATGTGAATGGCACCTCTGACAGTTGTGCAGCCATATGGGCCTGTGCCCAGCCTGGGCTGCATCTCATTCAATGTAATCAACCATGAGTGTTCCTCCCTATCTGAGTCTTTGCTTCCTTGTGGAAGCTGAATTCCAGCCTCTAATCCCCCAGAAGTCAGAGTCACTTGACCACCAGGCCAGGCCTCTCGGCAGGGGGCACCTTGTGCTCACCCTTGGAGGTAGGGGTGGCTGCCCAGAGAACATGAGCCTACAGCTGCATCAGCACTTTCATCTGGGCCCCAGGTGAGCAGCCCCTGCCCCTACCTGCCCCCACCCTGGCCCAGAGCCTAGGTCACTGTGTGCCCTGTGCCCATCTCATACCAACCCCTTCTCTAGCCCCAAGGCCATTAAGTGGGGTTAGACCAGTGGTTCTCAACCTGTGGGTCGCGACCCCTTTGGCGGTCGAACGACCCTTTCACAGGGGTCGCCTAAGACCATCCTGCATATCAGATATTTACATTACAATTCATAACAGTAGCAACATTACAGTTATGAAGTAGCAACGAAAATAATTTTATGGTTGGGTCACAACATGAGGAACTGTATTTAAAGGGCCAGAAGGTTGAGAACCACTAGGTTAGACGTTGAGAGACAGGGAACAAGATTCTCTCTTGGAGGCTTGGAGTCATATGACGTGGGTCCATGGGGTCCTTAGGGAAGTCACACCTGCTGGCTCAGCCGGTGTCCTCCATAGGATGGTGGTATTGGAGGCTGCAGAGCGGTCAGCAAATGTGTGGTCTCGCTTTTCCTTTCTGTTGGGTGCTAGGTAGACAGACTGACTCCTTTCCTGGCTTCCCAGCTGGTGAGGTGAGGGGAAGCAGTGGTGAGACCCTCTCGACCACCGGGCGTCTAGATCCAAGCAGGGGCTTTGGAACAGGGCTTATGGGTTGACCAACGGATCCACTGCCTCTGGGCCTGGTGGGGCTCAGAGCCTGAGGGGTTCTGGGAATGAAGAGTCCCCTCAGCCCAGGGCTGCTGCAGAGGACACGCTGGAGGAGGGGTCGCAGCGAGGATGGTGGCAGAGAATACACCAGGCAAGCCAAAATGCGCCTCCGAAGGAAGACTTGGGTTTTGTTATGGAGAAAGGGCTGGCAGGCCAGAAGGGACAAAGAGGTGGCCTTGGGAAGGCTTTTGTGTTGATTATTTTTAAATTGCATCCTTTTAAAAAATAAAGCTAGGCCCTGGCCAGTGTTGCTCTGTTGGCCAGTGCACCAAAGGGTGGCGGGTTCGATTCCCGGTCAAAGGCGTGTTCCTGGGTTGCAGGTTTGATCCCTGGCCCCTATCCAGGTGTGTGGGGGAGGCAACCAATCGATGTTTCTCTCTCTCTCTCTCTCTCTCTCTCCCTCGCTCCTCTCTCTCCTCCTGCCTCCCTCCCTTCCACTCTCTCTAAAAATTGATGGGGCCCTAACTGGTTTGGCTCAGTGGATAGAGCATCGGCCTGCAGACTGAAAGGTCCCAGGTTCGATTCCGGTCAAGGGCATGTACCTTGGTTGTGGGCACATCCCCAGTAGGAGGTGTGCAGGAGGCAGCTGATCGATGTTTCTCTCCCATTGATGTTTCTAACTCTCTATTCCTCCCCCTTCCTCTCTGTAAAAAATCAATAAAATATATTTTTTAAAAATTGATGGGAAAAATATCCTTGGGTGAGGGTTAACAACAACAAAATTTAAAGCTAAGGTGAAAATTTCCTTTGACTTCTACCCCGTCAGTTTGACATGTATTCTTCTAGAACATTCTCTCTCCTTTCTGTACCCTTACAAGTGCCTGTGTGGTTGTGGTTTATATAAAGGTCTCATGCCATATGCATTGCTCTCTCTTTTTTTAAATGAATAATAACACATCTTTGAGAACTTTCCACATCAGGACACACTGTACTCGGTTCCTTGCCTGCTGTGGCATTGCGGAGCATGGGTACACCAGCAAGTATTGTTGCCCTCCCCACCCATCACACGCCCCCACCATCCACATTGGCTGTTTGCCAGTTTTCAGGTCATAAGCAACCCTGCAGGGATGGGCTTCCTCATGCCCAGGAGCGGGTGACTCCAGTGGTACTGCTGCGGTCACACAGGTGTGGTTTAAACTGTCAGCAGAAATTCCCAAACTGCCCCCCAGAGCAGCCATATCAATGTCCCCTCCATGAAAGGGCCCTGGCTCCTCAGCAGGAATTTCTGCAGCACCCAGGCCCTTCCTGGGGTGTGTCCCTGAGTCAGAGCCTGGGGGCTGGCTGGTCAAGCTCCCTGCAGAATCCTGGGCTGGTCGCTTCCCTTCCTGCAGCCATGGTTTCATACCCACTGAGCTGTTTTCTTATGAGGACAAAAATGAGAAAAGGACAGAATGTGCCTACCCTGTGGACCTTGGTAGATGTGAATTTCTCCCCCTGCAGGGGTCAACCTTTAGGGAGGCTCATCCGCCTGACTCACGACCCCCTCTCTCATGAGGCAATCTCCTTGCTTCCTCAGTTTGACAGGCACATCACTGGCAGTTGGGAGGGTAGGCTTGGCCTAAGGATCTGCCAACTTTGAGAAGATACCCTTTCTGTTACCTGGTGCCCCCACCTCTCTATCCTGGGGCATGGAAGGGTGTCTCCTGCCACAGGGTGAGGCCATGGGGCCCAGGAAGTGTAAGGGGTTCTGCAGCTGATCAGGGAAGGGACATGGGTTGTCTCCTTACCCACATCTTCAGCCACAGGCTGTGACCCTGGTGCTAAGCGGTCCCCTGCCCAGGATCCCCACTGCCCTGTTGTCCCTGCATCCTTTGCTGGGACTATCTGAGGCTGGGCATCATTTGTCAGTCCACTAGGTCAAGGGGGTACAGACGTGACAAAGAGGGATGAGGTCCCTGCCATTAAGGCACCTACATCATATTGTCAGCAAATGAGTATAAATAAGTAAATAAGGTTGTTACAGAGTAGGCTGAGTGCTGTGAAGGAAGAAAACTGGGTAACATGGTAGAGAATAACGTTGGGGAGCACTTGGTATATGATGTCTTTGTCCATTTGGGCTGCTAGAACAAATGTACCAGAGACTGGCTTATAAACAACAAAAATGTATTTCTCACAGTTGCAGAGGCTGTAAGTCTGAGATCAGGGTGGCAGCATGGCTGGGGTCTGGAGAGAGCTCTCTTCAGGTTGCAGATGGCGTCTTCTCGATGTGCCCCTCACATGGTGGGAGGGGTGAGGCAGCTCTCTGAGGTCTCTTATAAAGGCACTGACCCACCCTCATACTAATCACCTTCCAAAGGCCCCACCTCCAAGCACCATCACTGGGGGCTGGGATTTGAACATATGAATGTGAGGACACACACACACACACACACACACACACACACACACACACACACACGGTTAGGCCACAGCGCAAAGTGACGAGGGACAGCTCCTCTGAGGTGTTTTAAGACAAGATCTTCAATCAAGCAGGACTCTGGTTGCAGACCTTAGAAACCCCAGTAAAATAACAAGTAGACCCACATCCAAAGAATGAGTGTGTGGGCTTATCTCAGGAGGAAGTCTACAAGTGGCTAACTTTGAGCATGCAGGAATGTAGGCATTTAGATAATTTTGTCAGGAATCTCCTTCCATCTCTCAGTGCTGATCTCCTGTGTTGCCTGCATTTGCATGTAGGTCCCCTCCCTGCAGGTCCTTTCTGCAAGTCCCCAGGAGATGGTAGAAAATGACCAGGATTGGTGTTCTAACTGGGTGAGAGATCATCCCTGAACTAAACTGATTGGCCAGGCCTGGGTCATGAGCTCATGCCAGCAGCTAGGGGGTCAACACAGCCAAACAACATGGACTGAGGGGGCAGAGTGCTGAAGCCCCCTAAATAGGAAGGTTTGGCTTAGACTTCTGGAGAAACGCATAGTGGGCCAGCAACGCAACCCCCTCCCCATCTCTCCAGTGACGGGGGTGGGGTGGTGGTGCTGCTGGAGCTCCTGGCAGAGGTGACAGAAAGCGCAAAGAGCTGGAGTGGGGAGGAGAGCTCAACCTGCTGAGGTGGTCAAGAGGGCCCCTCACTCCCCAGATACCTTCTTGCAGCTCCTGGGTCCCCTTGCTTCCTCTGTCACAGCACCAGGACTGAACCTGGCTTCTCTGCCTACAGGCTGGGGCCCTTCTTCTGGGAGGTCTTCCTGTTCCCCTTCTCTGCATGGGGTTTCCCTAGCTGCCTGGGACAGGGAAGACCCCCAGCTAAAGGAGGCAAGGGGCAGGACCTGCCCCTGCAACAATGCCCAGTGTCCCCTACCAGGCCTTTAATGCATCCAAAGAAAGCACAGCCATGTCTTCAGGGACCCTCAGTCCCATAAAGAAGCAGAAAGTGACTAGACACTGTGCTCAGATCAGAAACCAAGGAATAGTACGATCATACCTGGCAGAGGCACAGCTACCCAGAGGGTCTTCCCTTTCCTCTCCCTCCCTCTTGTGTTCTCTCTCTCTCTCTCTCTCTCTCTCTCCTTCCCACACTCTGTACAGTCAAGAAGAGAAGTTCTGATAACAGGAAGTCAGGGGGAACTCCAGGCACTGTGACCTTGATGACAGATGCAGTGTGGTTTGGGGGTAGAGTACTGGTACAGGGTATACAAGGAACACACCTCAAGGCAGAATAATAATAATTATTATAATAACAATATTATACATCCAGGACAAACCTAGCTGCCCCAACCCAAATGCAAAATCTGTATATCCAGTAGAGTCCAGTGGCTAGAGGGAGAGGCTCCCCCCTGCCCCCCCCAGGCCTTACTCATACTGGCTCCCTGAGGAGGGGCCTGCCCCTCCTCCTGCTCCCTGATGAAGCTTGGCACAGGGTGGGGAGGCTGGCACTGCCAACACCGCCCCTCTGTGATGGGCATGCCTGCACAGGGTAGAGAAAGAAAGGAGGGGAGCCCCACCTCCCCCCAGTGGCCTGGCTGCAAGGGTTGGAGGGGCAAGCCTGTGAGGGACCAAGGGGTGGTAGCTGTGGGGTGTGGCTACTCAGAGCCCCTCTCCAAACCCTCCTGGCTCTTCCTTCGGGCCTGCCCGTGGCAAGGGGCCAGGGACACTCACAGCACAGACAGGGCATGCAGAGCGGGACCATGGCATGCTTGGCCCGCCAGGTGCCATGCGGCCAGCCTGGACTGTAGGACGGCTGTCAGAGGGCAGAGTGGGCGGCGGAGTCCAAGGGGCCCCTCTTGGGCTGGGCTGATGATTCAGTCTGTGGTGGGGCCTCCTGGGAGTTGGGCCCTGGGGCAGGCAGCTGCAGAAATTCTGGAAGCACCAGGTCCTCTTTGCGCAGAAGGCCCCTTTGGTCGTGGGCCCCGCTGCTTTGTACCCGATTCAGCAGCTCCACCAGGCCTAGGGGTGGCCACAGAGTCAGGGGCCCACCCACACAGACCTGCACACACTGTTCCACCACCGTCCTGCTGCCACACTGTGGCCACAGCCTCCGGACCCCTGCACCAATGCCCCCTCTGGCCCCCATCCCTGCCCTGCCGGTCCTCCAACCTCCTGTTCCCGCTCAAATGACATTTGGCCCCCTGATGACATCTCAATGCTCCCAACTTCACTGGTCCCTCGCTCCCACCATCCCCAAGGTACCTTCAATGTCACAGGTCTGTCGATTCCCAGTGACACTACTGGGAGCCTCGGCCAGGAAGTTGAGCGGCAGTGGAGGGAGATGGGTGCCCTTGTCCTGGGTTCCAGGTGTGGTGCGCTGCGAGAACGTGGGGTCAGAGCCACAACCAGGAGGGGAGGTGTGGTGGGCAAAAGAGGGCTCTCCGCCTCTTGCTCACCTGGCTTCGGCGGGGATGTGTGTCGCCAGTTTCGGAAATCTTCACACCTGTGGCAGAGAGCGCCACCTTTTGTGTTCATCTCCCGCCTGGAGCCCCCCTTACTCCTGGGTCGGTCAGCCCCGGGGACCACGTCTGGGGCCAACATTCCCTACCTGGGAGAGTGTCCAACACCAGTCTCTGGGCCGCCACCGAGCTCACTAGCTTCCCCAGATCCAGCGGCTGCTTCTCGCCTGGCTGCGGGGTCAGGTCAGCAGCCCGCAGGCCAGGCCGCCCGCTTCCCGCCGCCCCGCCCCGCCCCGCCCCGCCCCGCCCCGCCCCTGCCCCAGCCCCTGCCCCAGCCCCTGCTCCAGCCCCGCTGCTCACCCGGCGCAGCTCGATCTGGTGTGCGCTCAGGCCGTGCTTCGCTAGGATGGGCTGCAGCGCCTCCTGCAGCCGCTTGGTGGGTTTGGCCGAGATGAGCACCACGCGCTGCAGCGCCGCCAACTCCAGCCTGCACGGGACCCTCGGGCTGCGGAAGGGCGGAGCGCCGGCCCCGCCTCTCCTCCCCGCCCACACCCGCCAGCCCCGGGAGGAGGCGGGGCCTGAACCGGGGAGCCGGGCCAGCTTGGGGGGGCGGACGTAGTCCCGGGAGAGGTGTTAGCACCAGGGGAAGGGCCCGCAGGGAAGAACACCGACCCTAACCCAGGCCTCGCGGGAGGGGCACTCACTGGAAGGTGATCCTGTTTTCCAGCCTCACTTCCTGGTCCGCCAGCACGGTGCAGTCCTGATCCAGGACCAGGGCCTTCTGCAGACACCAGGCAGGGTCTGAGTCCGCCCCCGCCCCTAGTTATCCCCGCTGTCCCCGGGAACCACCTACACTTCTTTAGGGGCTGCCCTGGAGTTTAGAGGGAAGGGCGGATGGGCAGGGGAGAGGTACAGATGAGGATGCGTTAGGAACCTGGCTGGAGGCCGAGTCTGGTATGGCCAAGGCCAGGGAGAAGGGTGGCAAGATTGCTGGACAGATTGCAAAAGGAAGGGAGTTATGGGAAACCTGGGAGGCAGGGAGGGCGACGAAATGGTAATGGGGTTGTTTGGGCAAGGGGCAGGCTTAGGTCCTAGATCATATGGCGCCTCTTCCTGGTCCAGGACAGGGTCTGCCTCCTGGACAGCTGCCCCTTGTCCCTCAGGCATGTGAATCCCACCCAGACCAGCTGGACGCATTTCCTCCTTCAACACCCGCCTTTGGGCAGCTATCCAGGCCTTGTCCCTTTTGGGACATTTGTCCACTTCTCTCCAGCCCCACCTATTAAGGACACTTCTTGTGTCCTCGCTGCAAAAAGGGCTCTTCCCCCCGTGTCTGCTGTGAGGACTGGGGGATGTGAAGTGTCTGGCACAGTGCCTGGCACACAGTAGGTACATAAACAGTAGCTGTAGTGATTACTGCTCCCAGAGGCTCTGCTACCTGTACAGCCCAGGGCAGGGAGGCAGCCTCTCCCTCCCCGTGGGCCTGTGCTGAGCCGCAGGGACAGGTGGAGTGTGGGTGGTGAAGCTATATTTAGCAGACGTGAAAGTCCGTCTGGGTGTGGAGGCTGCTCTGGAGGCTTCAGAGAAGGGGCAGAGCTCTTCCCTCTCCTGCCCTCACACTCCCACGCTCTGGGCCCCTGAACACGCCCTGAACTTCTTACCCACCTCCAGGCCTTCACTCCCCCCACAGCTCCTCCTCCTCCTCCTCCTCATCAACTGCTGCCTCTTCCAGGAAACCTTCCTGCAACCAACCAGGAATGCCTACCTCACCCCAGCAACCCCGGGGGGGGGGGGGGGGGGGGGGGGGGGGAGTTCCACTCCTCCTCTGATCACATCCTGTCTGGCTCACCTCCAGCCAGTGGACCTGGAGGACAGAGCTTAGGCCCAGGTCTCTCTGCCCACCCACCTAGCAGGGCCTTAAGCCTTATCTACTGGGTGAATGAAACCCGACAGGTCTTCTGGGATGCAGCAGTCTTACTTTAGAACCCCCCTTACTGGAAGCCTTACTTTAAAGTGAGTTTTCCCCTAGACCCCTCTTTAAAGCTATGCTAATTTGCACCTAAAGGAAAGCTTTCATAGGTTAGGTGCATTTGGGTGCTCCTAGTAGCAGAAGAGGTGAGGGCTCCCCCAAATGGCCATTTCAGGGATGGGCAGTCTGAGCTGGGAGTGCTGCAGAAAAACCTTCCTCCACAGGGGTTCTCCCTGCTCGACATCCCAGAAGCCACCAGTGAGGAGGATGGGTGAAGCTGGAAAGCAGGATGGGCTGGGGGCCGAGGGGGGGGTGGGGGGGTGGGGGGGGTGAGGGGTGGGGGCGGGGGGTAAGATTTTTGGAGGCTGAGAGTGGATATCTGAGTTTAAGTGAGGAGTTGGTGCTGAGTTGATTTGGAGTTGGGCATGAGACAGGGGTAGGGTGGGTAGGGGCTGGAGTTAGGAAGCGGGTGAGGATATGGGATGGAATTGGAATTAGTGGTCCAGGGGATTAGGAATGGAAGTGGGGTTGAGGTCATAGCTGAGCAGAGATAGGAATGGGGTTGGGATCAGGATCAGGAAGGGAGTTAGAGTTGGGGACCAGGCCAAGTTCGCACCTGTTCGTTGCCCACCAGGTAGACCTTGATGTCAAGTAGAGAGAGGCCTCGCTTCTCACAGACGCCTGCCAGCATGGCCCGGATGGTGAGGCCAGGTCGGGCCAGGACCAAGGAGGCTGTGCCATCAGGCAGGTACACGCAGCAGTACTTCCCCTGCCGGCTTTCACTCTCACCTTCTGAGCTGCCAAGGCTCTTCCGGTGGCTCTAATTCAGGGCAGGAGTGGTGAGGAGGTCGTGTGTACACATTCAGACAGGTCCACAGACAGGAGAGCTCACTGGGACACATACATGCACGCATGCACCCCCCCCCCCCCCCCCCCCGCCAAGAGCACACCTGTCCTCTTACAGGAATACATGTACTGTATGCTCAACTAGGCATATGGGCACCCAGAGGCAGGTCCACCCCATGCCCCCCCCCCCCTTCCCGCACACAAACACATACTGCGTACTACGGGCACACACATTGGCTGAAGAGGAGGTGCACCCATGCTATGCATGGAGCCCAATATGGTGAGGACAGATAGAAAGTAAGGAGATGGAGAGACTGGCTGTGGGGAGCAAGCTGGGGAGATGGATGTGGGGTGGTGGCTAGGAATGATGGTGGCCACACAAAGTGGCCCTAGCCCACACTTTGTCTCCGCCCCCCCCCCCCCCCCCCCCCCAGGCAGATGCTTACCTCAGATTTGCTGTTGAGGAAGGCGAGGAAGCCCAGGTCCAGGCTGGCGGAGGAGCTGAGGGAGCCCTGGCCCTCTTGTCGCAAGGCCGAATTTGCTGCTGTGCCCGACAGTTCTAGGGGAGAGGGAGCACTAAGCAGGGCAGCCTCCTCCCCGGCTCATCCCTCCGCTGAGGCCTGTCCCCTGCCGGGGGACCCCGTTGGAGCGCCCTTGCATGGGTCTAACGTGGTTTGGGTTCCTGCAAGCATCGCTACTGAGGGAGCTTCCCAGACTTTAGGGGTCTAACCTGGGAACCAAACCACCTGGGGAACGTGGTGGCCACCGGGGCCTGCATTTATTTCGGTTTTCACAAACGTACAGACTGAGGAACAGGTAGGAGGAGGGGGCATTCTCAAGGCTTGCCCAAACTCCCGCCCCGCTCTTCTCTGAGGCCAGCTCCAGCTCTCACCCCTGCGGAAGGACTTGCGGAGCGGGCGGCCCCCAGGGCCCTCAGCCGGCGGCAGCTGCCCCAGCTCCTCCACACCCAGCGGCAGCGACTTCCCGGGCTTCAGCTTGGGCTTCTGCAGGTACAGGGGAGGCACTGGCACCGCATGCAGACCCCGAGCAGCCCCGCAGATCTGCACCGGGCCCCCTGCCCCCCGTAGCCCATCGTCCGCACCTTCCTGGTGGCGTCGGGGCTGCCGAGGCTCAAGGAGTCAGGTTCCCGTAGGGGGCGCCCCTGGGCCTCCGCCAGGAGGCACTCGCGGTACAGCGGGGACTTGACGAAGCGCGCATAGCTGTCGAACTTCATCAAGTTGAAGATCTACGGGGACAGGCGCCTCGACGGTGAGCTCGCGTCCCGCCGGGCTCCCGGGGTTGGCCTGGTCTCCAACTAGGGAGGGAGCCCCGAGCCCTTCCCACCCGCCTCCAAGGCCCCGGCCCCGCCCCTGCTCCTGGCCCCGCTCACATCTCAACTAAGCACCGCCCCTACCTTTGCTGCGTCCCGCCCCTGACACCCCCCCCCCCCTTCACCACAGCCTCAGGTACCTACCTCTGAACAGCGCCCCGCCCCCCTATTTATTTGTCCCCAAGCCCACAACCACGTTTCCCCTCCCCGCCGCTCATCTCCGACCCTGCGCCGCTCAGGCTCCGCCCCTGGATCTGGCCCCGCCTCTTCTCCACGTGGTCCCTTCCGAAGCCCCTCCCTCTCACCTGCAGCTGCTGTGCCCGGAACATGTCCGGTCGCGGCTCAGCCAGCATCTCCTCACCCACCCAGGCCTGCCGGTCGATGTTCACGGGGCTCAGCGCCTGGCTGGACAGGAACTCCTGGTAGATGTTGCGGGCCTCCTGAGCCAGCTGGGGCAGGCGGGACAGGAAACGGTCAGGGGCACCGCCCAGGCCCTGGTCCCAGCTCTCCCTCCGCCTCAGCTCCCCGCTACCCGCACCTGCTGGGTGTCGCTGGCAGGGATCTGCTGGAAGCGCTCGCAGGCCTTCCAGAAAGTCAGGTTCTCAGCACTGAACTCCTTCTTCAGGAACTCCTGGGGCGGATGAAGGTCAGAGACCCAGTCAGGGGATGTGGTCAAAGAGATTGGGATAGACAGCCTCAGGGCTAAGAGGCCAAGCCAGACTGATAGTGCCAGACAAACAGACGGGGTCAGATTCAGAGCAGAGAGAGAAAATGAGAGGCGGAGACAAGGGCAGGGAGAAGCAAAGTGCCCGCTGGGAAAGGAGGAAAAGGGTGCCAACGCAAAGCTGTGGAGGAGGCAGCTGACAGAGGAGTCCCACTGGCCAGCCTGAAGCTCTGCCCATGCCCCCAGCCCCACTGCCATCCACCCTCCCTGTCCCACTCCAGAGATTACCGTGAAGTAAGCCAGGCCCAGCGGGTCCTGCAACAGCCGCTCGAAGGACAGGCCCCAGCTGGCCACAGGCTGCTCCTCAGTGGGGAAGGGACTGCTGGGGCCACTGGGGAGGCTGTGGATGCTGAGGGAGCTGCCTCGGCCTTCGCTCTGGTCCTGGGGTCCCACCGTGCTGCTCAGCTCTGCAGGGGGATAGACAAGTGGATGTGAGCTTTGCAGCCTTCCCCTTGGCCCAACCCCAGGTGCAGATCCTTTCCCCAGAAAAGGTAGCAAATGGCAGGGGTATCCCACCCCATTTTCACATACCTCCCCCTCCCCCCCAGCCAGGTTTCCTCCACCGGCTGGTCACTTACCTCCATCGGAGACAGCCAAAACCTACAAGAGATCCGAGGTAGAAAATCAGAGTGCAGCCCAGGACGGATTCTCAAAGAACAGTCCTGGGACCAGTCCACAGACTGGAGCTGTGTTCTCTTCTGCCTGGAGGACCGTGCTGGGCATTCCCAGCCAGGCCACTGCTTATTCGAGGTGTTGCTTAGGCTGTCCCCAGGCCCCTTCCATCATGTGCCCCTTCCCTGTGTGCTGGTGTCCTCCAGGCGCCCCAGGCTCCCTCCTCCGGCGCCTGCTGGGTAAGCCCAGGTATACAGCTTGGTGGGTAGACTTTGCGTCCTGTCTCTGCCCCTTACTAGCTGCATGACTTTGGGCACGTTACTTGTTTGTCTCCATCTGCTAATAGGGGATGATGATGATAATAGTAACTCACTTCCTGGGGCTGTTGTGAGGACCAAATCAGTTAAAGTATCTGCAGCATCGGGAACAGTGCCCGGCATGCGGTAAGCGCCATGTCCATGTTGTCTTTGAGGAAGGAGAGGTGCCTCTAAAACTGATGATTTCCTTATGGCAACTGTTTCCTTTTGGGGCCCAGGGTCTCCCTTGCGTCCCACCCCCTTGGGCAGGGCACAGGAAACTATTTTATAGTACAGAGCAGTGGTCCTCAAGCTTCAGTGTGCTTGAGAGAGCCTGGGAGGGCTCCACCTCCAGGGATTCCAGTTCAGTAGGTCCAGGATGGGGCCATTGCTAACAAGCTCCTGGGTGATGCTGACACTGCTGGTCCATGGACCACACTGCGAGTGGCATTGCTGTAGAGACCAACTCCATCCCCCTCCTTCCCTCCACACACAACTCCAGTGTCTCTGGGAATCCCAATCCTTAGTGGAATAGGAAAACCCTCCTTTCCAAATGACTCTTGCTTGGTCTTCCTACCTTCCTAGCAGCTCCTCCAGCTTCCTCATCATCTCCTACCCACGGGAGGTGGCCGCTACCCTTCCCTTACTCTGTCCTGGGCCCTTTCTCCCACCCATATATCCCCAGCTCCAAACACACACAGCCAGCTTCCTGCTAACATCTCCGCCCAATGTCCCTCACGCGCTTCGAATTCATCGGGTCCCCAGTGGAAGCCACCTCTGCCACCACCACAGCAGGGCACCCAACCCGTTTCCCTGCACCCTGCCTTTCTTCTCATCACCTGAGCTCCCAGCATCAGGGCTTGAGTCATCCCCAATTTCTCCCCCCTCTCCCCTCCTACATGTTCACCAGGCCCTGGAACAGGAGCCTCCACCACCTGTGCCTTCTTCCCGTCCCCACTGGAAACAAGTCTGCAAAGACGCCCTCCCCCAGGAAGCCGCTCCCTGCCCTCCCTCTCTGGCTGTGGTCCCCTCTCTGCCCCACTTGCACCTGGGCACTCAGGTCACAGACAGAGGTGGGCCGGAGCTGGCCTGCAGATATGTAGGACATTACTAATACCTTAGTCCTCAAAATGTATTTTTTTTCTTTTAAGTTTGAAGTGGTTTCCTACATTTAGAAATCAGGAGTTTGGCCCTGGCCAATGTGGCTCAGTTGGTTGGGCATCCTCCTGTGTACTGAAAGGTTGCTGGTTCAATTCCTGGTCAGGACACATGCCTGGGTTTTGGGCTCCATCCCTAGTAGGGAGCATGCAGGAGGCAGTCAATTAATGTCTCTCTCTCCTTCTCTAAAATCAATAAAAACATTTAAAAAAATCAGGAGTTTTACAGAAAACCCCAGCTGTCTGTCTCCCCTTTAAGACTATAATGCCCCAGCTACCTGAGTCCTTCCAGCATGGCACCCTTGGCTGGCACTGAGCAGCAGCCAGTGTCAAAAGGGGCTCATGCCCTAGACCGTTTGGCTCAGTGGATAGAGCGTCAGCCTGCGGACTGAAGGGTCCTGGGTTTGATTCCAGTCAAGGGCACATGCCCAGGTTGCATGCTTGGTCCCCAATAGGGCGCGTGTAGGAGGCAGCCTATCAGTGATTCTCATCATTGATGTCTCTATCTCCCTCTCCCTCTCCCTTCCTCTCTGAAATCAATTTTTTTTTTTTTTTTAAAAAAGAAGGAGCTCAGGCTCTCCTCGGGTCCCTGGGGCCAGTTTGATGTATTTGTGTTACTTATGGAAGCAGGTGCTGCCCCAGACTGTGTGACTTGGACAAGGTACCTCACGTCTCTGTGCCTCAGTGTCTTCTATACAAATGGAGCAAATGAAGGTCCTGACTTCAAAGGGTTGCTGTGATTAAATAAGTTAAATATATATAAAGAACTCAGGACACTGTCTGGCATATGTAAATAATACTGACAACAATAAGGTTGTTGTTGTTGTATCACTATTGGTGTCTGACCCTGCTCCCACTTTCAAGTGTGTGAGCCCTGCTGCAGAGGAGAGAGCACAGATTCAAATCCCAGCCTTTTCCAGTTTCATATCCGTGGTCTCCTCCCGGAGCCTCCCTTCCCACCAGGAGCACTAGGATCAGATACTGCGGAGGAGGAGGGAAAGTTTTCACAGGGCATGGCTGGGCCTGGAATCGGCTCCCAGCGCACCCCGCCCAGCCCTCACCCTCCTGCCTTCTCTGTCCCATCTAACGGTTTCATCTGAGTCATCTCCCACAGCGGCAGGAGACAGTCCCAACTGCTGGGATGTGTGAGGACGACCCGTCCCTTCCAGCCTGCTCTTTCCCTTCCTGGCACCTGCCTGCCCAGGCTGCTCTGCAGCTGTTCCCAGCCTCATCGCCATGGTCAGAGCCCTCCCCGCAGGTCTCTGGGAACCATCCTGACTTCCCACCCCTCCAGGGGTGCCACTTGGTCCTGCCTCCTCCTGTACCCACTGGCCTCCTCTGGCCTGCCCTCCAACCTGGGCAGAGCCCCCATGACTGCAGGGGCCAGGCTAGGGCCTCAGAGAGGGCAAAGGTTCCCACACCGGAGCCAGCCCTCATGCCTGGTTTGTTTGCACTGGGTCTAATTGATTTTCTGTGTCTTTAGGTGGAGCCAGCTCCCAGATCCTCCTCAGGCCCCACTCCCTGCCCTGGGACGCCGAGCAGGTGCTGAGTTATAGCTGAAGCCCTGGGTAGGCCTGGCGAATGACCCGCCTCAGCCTCCCTCTTTCCCCTCCCTCATCTCCACCCTGCACTTTATCAGACCTTTCCCCTCACCCCTACAGACTCCTGCTTCCCCCTTTGCTCTTTCCTCTGCCTGGTATCTTCTCCTGCTCCCGTAGCCAACAGCTCTCCAATCTCTGCCCACTGACATCAGTCTCCCCCAAATACCAGCTGCCCTCTGCCCTCTGCCCACCCAGCTTTTACCCACCCATTTCTGGGCGTCTTCCCTTATCAGTCTGGTAGCATCCAGGGGGCAGGCCTGGGTTGTAGGAGGGAACCAACCTGAACTCCATTCCACGAAGACCCTTCCTTGCCCCAGTGCTCCCAAGTAGCCCTCCTCTGCACCCCCAGGTGGCCCCAGCACCGCTTCCCCACCAGGGATGCTCCACATGAACACCCCATCTCTGAAGCCTGCAGTTCACCTTCCTGAACCCCTCCTGCCCCACGGTTGTTGATCTTTGTGGTTGAGGTCAAGACAGGATAGGGACGGAGATCAGAGGTGGGAGAGGGTGGAGATGGAGTCCAGTTCCAGTTCCACTATTCTGGGGCAAGTAACTTCCCTTCTCTGAGCCTCAGTTTCCCCCTGGGTAGCATGTGGCTCAGCATTCCCAACATGCTGGGGCTGCTGGGAAGGGCAGATGAGGCCCATATGTGAAAGCAGCCGGCCTGTGGTGGTCCGGGCTCCGCTGACATGCTGACGCCCCGGCTCCTACCTGCCCAGGCTCCCAGGCCCGGGGAAATCGCGCTGAGCAGGGCTGGCCTGGCCCCACCCGGCCTGCCTGAGGAGAAGTGGTGAGTGAATGGGGAGAAAAGGGGAAGAGAGGATGAGGAAGGGTGTGGTGGCCAGTGGCATCCCCAACCCATGGTCGGGCCTCAGCCTGCCATACTTTTTCTTAGGAGATGGGCCCTGGGGGAGCCGCTGGACTCTGAGCACACTGAGGTGAGGGTGGCCGGTTTCCTGAGCTCCCGTGTGTGACCGGCACTCTCTGACAGTCCGTGTCCTTGCTCTCACGCCATCCTCACATCCTGGTCCCGTGCAACAGCTACTGTTATTGTCCTTGCTCTCATGCCATCCTCACATCCTGGTCCTGTGCGGCAGCTACTGTTACTCCCATGTCACAGGTGAGGAAACCTAGGCCCCAGAAGTCACGCGGCTGCGAGGTGGCTGGGCTGAAATCGAAACCCGAGTGCGCCTGACTCTGGAGTCTGAGGTCTCCCCTCCACTAAGTTGCCTCCCAGGATGGAAAGGAGACATCCCAGGGGAGCTGGGAGGCCCAGGGCCTCAGCCCTTGGGCCACAGGTGGGCAAGGTCAATTGGGGGTATAGGGCCCAGTGGCTCCTCATGAACCCGGACCCCTGGAGAGGTCAGACCCTCAAAGGGAGGGTCAATTTACTGAGTGTCTTCTGTGCTGGGCACTCTGTACCATCATCTCATTCTAACTTGGGGAAACAGAGGCCCAGAGACACCCACAGAGAACCTTAGGAGCCTGGCCCCTTCAGCCTGAGCCAGCCCTGTAGACCCAACCCCAGACTTGGCCCCTCGGTAAGGCCACCTGTC
Source organism: Myotis yumanensis (assembly GCF_028538775.1). Classification (NCBI taxonomy): domain Eukaryota; kingdom Metazoa; phylum Chordata; class Mammalia; order Chiroptera; family Vespertilionidae; genus Myotis; species Myotis yumanensis. The sequence goes on along the minus strand of NW_027223756.1, from coordinate 38,264,636 downwards.
ACTCAGGGCCTGGCCCTGAGATGGATGGTCCAGAGCAGTGGTTCTCAACCTTCCTAATGCCGCGACCCTTTAATACAGTTCCTCATGTTGTGGTGACCCCCAATTTCATTGTTACAAATTGAACATAATTAAAGCATAGTGATGAATCACAAAAACAATATGTAATTATATATGTGTTTTCCTTTGGTCTTAGGCGACCCCTGTGAAAGGGTCGTTTGACACCCAAAAGGGTCGCGACCCACAGGTTGAGAACCCCTGGTCCAGAGGGAGAGTGGGCTGTGCCTTGCTGGTCTCCTTGTCGGGTGGGGACGATTAACCAGGCCTCTGGGGATTGACAGACACAATAACCACCCCTCCCAGTGTTTCCCACGTCTGGGCCTTTCTCCAGGCCATGCCCTCCTCAGCTGGCACATCCTTTCAGGATACCTGCCCTGCCACAGTGCACACGGGAGGGAGGAGGTCAGTTCTCCCTCCCCAGGCCCCCTCTAGCCTTCTCTATCCCTGACCAGCGCTCTGCCCCAAACCTGAATTTGATTCAGGCATCTGTGCTCATGTCTTTTGTGTCTTGCCAGACTGGGAGCTGCTTGAGGGCAGGGGACAGGATGCTGGGCCTGGGTCATGAGTGCCTGGGGCAGGGGTGGCCGGAGCAGGCCCTAAGGAGGGGTTGAATGAAGGAGTGAACAGGTGATGTGGCGGTTGGAGCTGCGTGAAGACATCTCTGGGAAGAGGGCTGAGAGTCATCTCTAAGTGACAGGTTTCATTGCAGTTGCCTGACACGCTGATTGGCAGAAAGACAAGGCGGACGAATAAAATTGCCTCTGCAGGGAATGATGGCGGGTGGGGTGGCAGCTGGGGAGGGAGGGGGAGGACAGAGCCAAGCAGTTTGGGGAGGCAAAGGAGCCCTGGTATTGAGTCAGACTAGCCAGGTTCAAATGCAGGCCCTTCTATCCGCCAGCTGCCCTCAGCAAGTCATTTATTCCTCTGAGCCTCTAGCTGGAGGTAATTCATGGAAGGAGCCAGATACCTAGCTCACAGTTGCCTCTCTATGCTCACCCCTGCTACAGATGCCAATGCATGTCTGTCTCTCCCTGTTTCAGCTGAACATGGCCTCAGAAAGCTCTCGATGACCAGCAAGTGGCCAATTCGTAGCCCTCGGGACTCCCAAGGTGGCACAGAACACTCAGCACAGGCCCAGGAAGGGCAAAGATAGACCTGTGTGCCGGTTGCTGAGAGGAAAGCCTGTGGGCTTGTGGAGGCCGGGCGCACAGCTTGGGTGCCTTCCTCGCTCTCCATGACTTTGGGCAGAGCAGAAATCATTGATGAGGGAAGGGTAGAGGTAAAGTCTGTCTCCGGGCTCCTCCACTGCCGACTGGGGTGGGCATGGTCCCCCTTGGCCTGGACACCCAAGTGTCATGCCTCCAGGGTAGGAGTGTGAGGCCCAAGGGTTCTTGAACTTTCAGTAAGCTTGATGGTAGAAACAGTGAGGTGGACGACTAGGCTAACTTGGAGGGACCTGCCTCCTTCCTACACAGCTAGCCTGGGGCTGGGCAATAAGCAGATGCTGGAAGAAGGAGAGATGGAAACAGATCTTGAGAATTAGGAGGCAGCAGTGGGTTTGGGGGTGGCTCAGTTTCCTGATGAGGCGGGGGATCCTTGAAGAGGGGCTGAGAATGAAGGGGTGGGATTGGGCTGACATTTATGGAGCCCTCATAATGGGTCAGGGGGCTCATAGTCACCATTCCACTTCATCATCTCAACAAGCCTTTGATATCTGTTCTATTCTCATTTTACAGATGAAGAAACTGAGGGTCAGAGAGGCCCCCCTAGTAAGGGAGAATGGAACCCAGGTTTCCAGACCCAATGGCTTTGTTCCGTAGTGCTAGGCTGGGGCCTGGTGAGGGGCTAGGACACAGCCTGGCCTTTCTGGGGTTGTTGGGAGGGGCTAGGGGTCCGCCAAGTGGGCTGTTATTCTAGGAGAGAAGGGCGGCCCGGCACAACCTGCCCCGTCTGCTGCATGAGTAAAGAAGCTGGACCTGCAAGGGCAGCTCTGACCCAGAGGCCAAGCAGCCAGGGAAAGGGTTTAGGGGGTGGGGCAGCAGCAACAGCCAGGGCATCCTACAGCCCAGCTACCTCTACCCTTCCTGGTAGCCCCGGAATAGAACAGACAAGCTGCACCCATCCCAGGCTGCCCAAGGACTGCCAGTGCTGGCAGGAAGCCTGTGGAATAGGTCCAGCTGCAGGGCAGTGACCCAGTGCCGGCTGCCCCTTACTTGACCTTGGGCATCAGAACATGGGGTGAGGAGGGGAGGGCTGAGGCTAAGTGAGGTGTGGGGGCTTGGGCCACCATGGGGTGTGCAGGGGCCAAGGGGCATGCCAAGTGTCCCTGCTACCCTAGGATGCAAGCAGCTCCAAAGCAATAGGAGAGGGAGCAGTAAGGGCTGGACCCAGAAGCCTGTGACCAGGTCCCCAGCCGGCCAATCTGGAAGGTGCTGGGGTGAGGGCACCAGGTCCCACCACCTGCTCTCTGTACCCAACTTTTTCCACCCACCAGCAGCCTGCAGGCTCTTCTTGCCCAGCCCTGCCTGTGAGCTCCTGGGCTCCACCCTGGGTGTGCCCACCCCTCCCCAAGAGCCTGGCCTGGAGCCTACACTCACCATGCGCCCGTTGGGGACGCCCAGGTGCTTGGGCTTCCCTGGCATGCCTCTGCTGTTCACCGGGCCCCGCCACGGGGGGTACCCACCATGGGGACTGTGGGCAGCGCCGCAGGCCAGAGCTTGCAGGGCGGCAGGCAGGCGGCGGAGAGAGCCCAGCTCCGCTCCTGTGGGCCCTCACATCCTGAAAGACCAGCTCACTACCTCTTTTCTCTGCCACAGGAAGTGTCTCTATAGAAACGGAACCACAGAAAAAAGCAAGGTCTAAGAGAGCGAACAGCTTCTTCCTACACACACACACACACACACACACACACACACACACACGCCACCAACACAACCTTGCAGCGCCCCACACAGGCACCAACACTCACAGAGGCCTCTGTGTGCCCAGAGAGGAGCTCAGCTGGTCTGACCCTGCCCAGGGAGCTCCAAGGTCATGCCTGGGCACACAGAAGTGCACGCTCACACACCTAGGCAACTCCGGACACCCCGGCAGGGGCTTCCATGGGCTTGTGTACATGTGCACCGTGTATCCATCCACACGTGGACTTTACTCAGCACACACTTATCTGCTGTGGGTTGGGCTTGTGCATATTCGGCACACCTCCTCCAGGCAGTTGTGCCCAGACACTTCTCAGGCATGTGCCTAGTTGTGCAGACGGACGGACACCTTGCATGCATGGTCATGTACATACAGACCATTCAGGTGTGCCTGTCATAAACACACAGGCTCTCCCTCATAAGGATCACCTGGTGTTCAGTCATATGAATGCACAGTCCTGTGGACAGGTACATGTGACAGGCACACCTGCACATAGGCATGTGTGAGCCCACGCTCGCCCATCTGGGCAGGGACATGGACCAGGTGCATCGGTGCTCAAAGACACACGTGCATTCACACTTACCTCGCTCACATACAAATCCCACCCACCTCGGTAGAGCCCTGTCAACTGAAGAGTGCCACCCTGCCTCTCAGCCTGGCCCAGTTCCAGATGAACTTGGACCCTTTAGTCAGAATCCTCAGTTTGCCTCTTTCTTAAACATGCATGTACCCACTACTTTAAGTATGGACTTAGAGCCCGTAAGTCATCCATTACTCCAGTTTGGGCCCCTCTCTCTAAAGGAAAAGGTGACACCCCCTTTTCCATATTCTACCCTCTATACCCTGCCCTGTGGGGAGCTGATATAGGGTTAAGCCTCCGACTGACCTGTGGGCAAAGTCACAAACAAGTCCCAGCTTAGAGGGCACAGTCCTCTTAAGCATAATTAGGCTTGACCTTATGACACTCCCGCGGGGCTGGCCCCCAGCACTGCCCCTTTCTAGGCCTGTGACCTGAAACCTTCGGTGGCAGAAACTAAGTCTTTCTTCACCACAAATTCATGTTCTTTACTTCCTGGGAACATGGCTAAACTTTAATTTCCCAGGCTCCCTTGCTGTAAGGTATGGCCATGTGACTAGCTCCCACCAATTGACTATGAGTGGAATGATGTGTGCTGTTTCTGGACCAAGGCTCTGAAGTAGTATATGCTCTCCACATTCTCTTTTCCCTTTAGCTGGCTGGATACAGAAGATGATGAGGTTCCAGGGGATTGTGGAGACACAAGAAGGAAGAAACCTTGGTCTCTGCATTAGTGCCCAAAGGCAAGCCACTCATCAACCAGAAACAGCAGTCTTGGACTGTTACATATGAGCGAGAAACCAGAAACAGCAGTCTTGGACTGTTACATATGAGCGAGAAATAAACCGCAAACCATTACACACATTAGGGTCTATTTGTTATAGCAGCTAGCATTACCCTAGTTAAATCACCCCTGACTCTTATCTCCTTCCAGACCCTTGCTCCAGGCCACCCAGACAGGGATTCATTCAGACTTGGTGTGTATATGGGGCTTTTATTGGGGAGGCCTGGAGCATTGCTCATGGTGGTTTTGATAAGGAGTGTAAATGTGCCTCTGAGGGGGTGTGGGGTGTGTGATGTGAGTGGAGACTGCCTGCCTGTCTGCTGTGCCATGGATCTGGGCCTGGTTTCAGAGGGGGCTTTATAACTTACAGGGTTTTCTCCCATCCTGACCTCATTTGATCCTCACAACCCCTTTGTGAGTGGTTCTCATTATTACCATCGTATAGATCATGGAACTAGACACTGAGAGATGTGAGTTGCCCAAGGTTTCACATCAAGTTAGAGATATGCTAAGCTGTGAATATTTGTGCTTGGGGTGCCAGGAGTTGGACCTGGGCCACCATCAGCCCAAGTGCCAACAGTTCATCTTCCTTCCCCCAAAGGCCCAATCACAGGTTCTGCCCGGGACCCCTTCCTAAGGTCATCCTCTCCTGCTACTGAGAGACACCTCTCCCTCCCCTCCCTCTTCATCATGGATGCCAGTTTTAACTCTGACCACATATTCCCCTCAGGGACCCCAGACAACCCTGGGATTTCCCATCCCTGAGCCCTTATCTACTTTTCTCCACTCCATGGGTGTGTGTGGCACCTCCATTCCACAGAATACTATTCTCAACTTCTCTCTCTCTGGCTTCCCAAAGGGGATCAGTTACTGATGTTTAGTCTTCCTGTGGGCCTTCTGATCCCCTTTCCTGTGGAGACTTCCCTGGCCCAGGCCTTGCCCTCCCGCATCTGGTCCTAATGACTCCCTATTCAATCTCCCGACCTGTTACCTAGCTCCAGTCTCTTCTCTTCACCATAGTGAGAGCAACCCACACTGGCCACTCCCGTGCTTAAAGCCACCCCAGTGCCTTCTGGGAAAAGGTCATGTTCCTTAGCTGAGAGTTAAAAGCCTTTTGAGTTCTGACCTCAATCAAACTCTTGCCCACCACTCTCCAGCCATTCCAAACTGCTTGCATTCCTTATACTTTCAGGGGACCCTCCCTGACTTTGCATTTCCTGTCCCCGCTGTTGAACATGCCTTTCCTCTGATCACCTCCTATATGCTAAGTACTGTTCTAGATGCTGGGGATTCAGTAGTGACCGTAGCTAACAAAAATCCCGGCCCTCATGGAAGTCTAGTGGAATGTACCTGTCCTTGTTTGCATGGATATAAGTAAATCTCTGGAAGGGTATACCCCTTGGGAGAGGAGTGGCAGAGGACCCTTGTTGTACATGTCTGACTCATTAAAAATACATGAGGCAGAAAAGATGTCTCATCAGTTAATCCTGAATAAGTTCATTCATTCAAAAGGGAAGCTTCTTAAAATAAAATAAAGGAGCAACCAACCAAGGTCCCATGTTGTGATCTATAACAGGGGTCATTGGTTCAAATGTCTAGGCAGCAGTTCTCAACCTGTGGGTCGCGACCCCTAAAAATACATCCTGCATATCAGATATTTACATTACGATTCATAACAGTAGCAAAATTACAGTTATGAAGTAGCAACAAAAATAATTTTATGGTTGGGGGTCACAACAACATGAGGAGCTGTATTAAAGGGTCGCGGCATTGGGAAGGTTGAGAACCACTGGAGAGGGACCAGACAGGTGGGGTAAGTGAGTGGCCAGCCTGGAGACTAGCTTAGAAGAGGACGGCATTTATAGGGGGGCGGTCCATGGGCTTAACTTGGTTGGATCTCCCAATTTTTCCTAAGAAACTGGAAATTTGGATTTCTAGTGTGAATTTAAGACTCCTCATTTAAATATATCAGTAGTTAAATCATGTATTTTTAAAATATTTTATTCATTTTTTACAGAGAGGAAGGGAGAGGGATAGAGAGTTAGAAACATTGATGAGAGAGAAACATCGATCAGCTGCCTCCTGCACACCCCCTACTAGGGATGTGCCTGCAACCAAGGTACCTGCCCTTGACCGGAATCGAACCTGGGACCCTTCAGTCCTCAGGCCCACGCTCTATCCACTGAGCCAAACCGGTCAGAGCTGTATTTTGTTTTTTAAAAAATATATTTTTATTGATCTCAGAGAGGAAGGGAGAGGGGAGAGAGATAGAAACATCAATGATGAGAGAGAATCACTGATCGTTCAGCTGCCTCCTGCACACCCCCTGCTAGGGATTGAGCCCACAACCCAGGCATGTGCCCTTGACCAGAATCATACCTGGGACCCTTCAGTCCACAGGGCAACTTTCTATCCTCTGAGCCAAACCAGCTAGGGCAAATCATTTATTAAAATAGCATTAGCAGGCAAAACAGAGTTCTATTTGGCTGTGGGCCACCAGTTTTCGAACTTTGGCCTACTGCCATCTTTCCTGCACCTTTCATGGACACTATTAAAAATACTAGAGGCCTACTGCATGAAATTCATGCACTGGTAGGGTCTACCGCTGCCACCGCTGCCTCCCAGTGCCTCCTGCCATCTTGCCTGCCCTGGCCTCCCTCCCTTCCCCCGCAGGCCCCCTGGTCCAACTCCAGTTGAACTCCCTGGTGGTGGAGAGGACAATTTGCTTACTACGCTTTTTTATATAGGACATAATTGATTTCAGAGGGGAAGGGAAAGAGCAATAGAAACATCAATGATGAAAGGGAATCATTAATTGGCTTCCTCCTGCACGTCCCCTACTGGGGTTTGAACCTGCAACCCGGGCATGTGCCCTTGACCCGGGAATCAAACCCGGGACCCTTTAGTCCGCAGGCTGAAGCTCTCTATTAACTGAGCCAAAGCAGCTGGGGCTCATGGACACTTCTTGCTGCAGCAGGCAGGCACTAGGACCACTTGGATCTGTATGCGTCCCAGCCATCACTGGGGTCTCAGGTCTGCCGTCCTGTTAAACCCAATGGACCTGAGGAACTGGGAGTAGCGGATGTCTTCAAATCACTGGGAATTCTAAGTCTTCAAAGGCGTGAAGCTGGAGCAGGTGAAGCCAGAGCCAGCTAAGGCTCATCCGAGGTCACTCAGGGAGTCCGAGGCGGCACGGCAGTTGGAATTTAGGCCTCTGCCTTCAAATTAGAGATCCTTTACCCCCGGAATGGGAAATATTACTCCAGAGACGCGGTCAGTGGCCAGAGGCTTAGGGCGTTGTATTCTTCGTTTGTTCAGCCCGCGCGAGTGGCCCATCAAAACTACAAGTTCCAGCATGCCGCGCTTCGAGGACGACCCTGGTTCTGCCCCCGACTAAACCATTCCTCTGCTCTCCATTTGCTCACAATCCTAACGTGCTGTTCCATGATTGGTTGTGGCTCGTAAGGACCCGTAGCCGAGGCTGGGCGACAGGTACGTCGGAGCGGCCAAGGCTGTGGAACTGCACTTGATCAGGATGGGGGCTGCTCAGCAAATAAGGTCGCGGTCCCCTAGCCTGCGAGGCTTTGCATTTAACTCCTGGTGACACTAAGTTGGAAGGTTTCCGGCCGGAAGCTATTCGATGAGACACCCGGAAGGCGGAAGTCCTCGAACGGAAGTGGCGGAGAGGAACGGAGAATGGCGGCGGAAGGTTGGATTTGGCTCTGGGGCTGGGGCCGGCGGTGCCCGGGGAGGCCTGGGCTTCCCGGCCCCGGCCCTGGCCCCATGACACCTCTACTTCTTCTTCTGTTGCTGGGGCCGGTGGCTGCGGATATAACTGACGGCAACAGTGAACACCTCAAGCGGGAACATTCGCTTATCAAGCCCTACCAAGGTGAGGCCTGAGGCGGGAAATGAGTTCAGGGTGAGGGCGAGGCTGCACGGGGTTGGGAAAGGGGTGGCCCTGTCTTCCGAGCAGGGCAGTTCTGTGGATTTCCTGCCTCTGGCAAGGCCCGTCCTGGTATGGCCTTTTACGCGCCTGTTTGTGCCCATCACTGCCCACAGGTGTCGGTTCCAGCTCCATGCCCCTCTGGGACTTCCAAGGCAGCACAATACTCACGAGCCAGTACGTGCGTCTGACTCCTGATGAGCGCAGCAAAGGGGGCTCCATCTGGAACCACCAGGTGAGTGGTTCCCCGGAGGCCGGGCTGAGCCTTAAGTAAGCCACTACTCCCAGCTCCGCTGCAGCTCAGACCTCAGTTTGGTTTGAAGCTTGCCCCTCCCTCCTCCGCCCCTTCCTCACTTTAGTCACACCCGGCAGTAATAATCTGTAATTGCTGCTGAAGTTACTGTGTTGTCAGGAACTGTGCTTGACGCTTTGCACCCTGCTCACTTCATTCCTTTAAAGCCCATGTGAAGTATGTGATGTTATTTCCATTTTACTGACCAAGAGGCTAAGACTCAGTTAAGTGGAGCTTGTCATGTTGTCTGAATTGAACCCTCCTATTTAATTTGAGAATTAAATGCAATAAGGCATGTTAAAGTCAGTGCATAGCACACAGCAAAACGCCCAGTAAAGACCCTGTTCCTTCCATCTGTCCCACTATTTGGGCTGGGTCACAGCTCAGGGTGGAACCTGCTCCTGCCCCAGCCTGTCTGACCCCAGCCCTTCCTGTGCCTAAGGTGTCGGTCATTGTCCTTGTTTTCTCCCTGGTTGACATCCCCACTGAGTCCTGGGTGTCCGCACTGCCTTCATGTGGCCTTCTCTGGCTGTTCCCCCGGCTTCTCCTCTCCTTACTGCTAGGAGCATCTGGGTTACTTTCCTCAGCTTTCAGTCTAATCTTTAGAGCCTGGGGTCTCCTGAGAAGGGAGAAACAGGCATTAGTGTACACATTCTGGCCCCCGGTGCCTGGCATTGCCAGTAATTTGCTTTGTTGATTTTGTTGTAGCCTCTTGGGTTGCTTCTGCCTCAGGACCTTGGCACTTGTTGTTCCCTCTGTCTGGGACACAGCCTCCGGGCTTGCATGCCTGCTTGCTTCCTTCTCATCTGTGAGGTCTCAGCTGAGTGCCATCCACTCAGTATTTCAGTAACTCCCCTGAGTCACGTTCTGTCAAATAATTTTTAAAAATGTTAATGTAGCCTTATGTTTTCTATAGAAATGAGTTCAGTATAACATTAAGGGTTTTTTTGTGTGTTTTTCATGTGTGTGTGTGTGTGTGTGTGTGTGTTTTAAGGTACAAATAGTGCTGGAACTGTTGGAAATTGGGTTCCGTCACAAGTAACTTAATTATGATTGTAGGTAGGTTGGTGGTTGCTGTTGTCAGTGGTGTGGCAATGTCATTGGGCTGACAGGATTCTGCACTTGCCTTCATCGAATTTTCAGTCTTCCTTTCCCCACCTTCCCATTGAGCTCCTGCTGTTTGGTGCTACAGATATTCCCAAAGGATTGGAGTCTTTCCTATAGTTTCTGAAAGAAACTGTTTGGAACTCTTAGAATTTTCTGCCCAGTGTTTACCAAGAGCCAACTCTTCCTTTACTGAGCTGGAGAGATGCTTTCCAGACTTTTCTCTTTTGTCCCCATTTACTTACTCCATTTGGGAGGGGCAGCAAATTAGCAAACACTACTAGGTACCAGCTGTCTTCTGAGCAGCGATAAGACACAGTGTCTGTTAGGGTGTTGCGGTGCGCTGGCCCGGATGAAGGAGTGGCCCAGTGGTGACTAGAACTCCAAGTGCCTGGTGGCTGGAGCACAGGACTCGGGGAAGCCTGAGGGACTGGTCAGGGCCATCCGGAGGGGGGTCTTGTGTGGAGGCTGCAGCATGGTCTTGATGCTATTTTTGCTGATGTGCTGTCTGAAAGTATATAACCCCCTTCACTTTTAAAAAGTTGACATAGGGCCAGGCTGGTGTGGCTCAATGGTTGAGCACCCACTTATGAACCAAGAGGTCACGGTTCGATTCCTGGTCAGAGCACATGCCCAGGTTTCGGTCTGGATCCCCAGTAGGCGGTGTGCAGGAGGCAGCCGATCAGTGATTCTCATCATTCATGTTTCTATCTCTCTCTCTCCCTCTTCCTTTCTGAAATCAATTAAAAAATATTTTTTAAAAAGTTGACATAGGTTTAAATATTTGCAAAGGATCTACTTTCCATCATATTTTAAATAATGCCATTTTAAGATAAAACCGTTAAGTACTCTTAAATGTATTCAATGGAATGGAAATATTGCAACTTGATATCTAATTTCTTTTTTTAAAAAATGCTTTTATTGATCTTTTTTTTTTAAATCTCTGGTTGTAAGACTTAAGATTTGTGGCACAATGTCAGAGTCAGTTTTAGTAAGTGCTTAGATATCTCTTTAAATTTTTCTTTATTCTTTTGCTAATCATTCTGAAACTCGTTATACTTTCACTCTTTCCTCTGCCTCTTACCTAGTGTTTTGTATCTGCCATGCTTTTATTCTCTCTGCTTTATTCTGGATATTTTTATCTGACTGGACTGAAATTTACTAATTCTCTCTTCATCTGTTATAAATCTAGTAAAACCTATTATTCATTACATTGTTAATTTCAGTTACTGTATTTTTTGTTATGGAATTTTAAAAAAATATTTTTTAATTGATTTTAGAGGAGGGAGAGGGAGAGAGATAGAAACATCAGTGATGAGAGAGTATCATTGGTCCTGCACGTCCCATACTGGGGATTGAGCCTGCAACCTGGGGATGTGCCCAGGAATTGAACTGTGACTTCGTGATTCATAGGTCGACACTCAAGCTCCTGAGCTATGCTGGTTGGGCTGTTCTGGAATTTTTTATTGTACGATTTAAAAAAATTTTCGTTACCTACCAAAATTCTCAGTCTTGTCTTGTACCTCCTTGAACATAGGAAACTATTATTTTAAAGGCCAATATCTGGAATTCCTGTCAGCCTCCTACCTTCCTCCTTCCCTTTCTTCCTCCTCCTGGTTTTTTGTTCATATCTTGTCTTTTCATGTGCCTGGTATTTTTTATTGTGTACCAGATATTGTATTTGTAAGATTTTTTTATTTGAAAAATCTGAGGACTAGATGCGTCTTTTTAGTCTAATTTCAGGGATTGAGAGGACTCAGCTGAGTTATAGTTTCTGGGAGGGCCTTTCTGGTTCACTCTTATTTTTGGCTTACTGTCTACGTGGTACCAGCCCAAAGCAAGGTTAGTTCACCAGAACGTCCACTCCCTCAGCAGGTGTGGACTCAGATTCCTTGTCCGTCTGTCCTTGAGAGTTAGTTCTCATCACCTCTCATTTGCTCCTCTGGAACGTGCAGGTTTTCCCAGAGCCGATGAACTGTCAAGAACAGGGAAGGCTGATGGCACATTACTGTGGTACCCGCTAGCTCTGTGTCCTCAGAGGCGGGGGCTGGGCCCCTCTCCTGGGGTTTTGGTGCCTAGAGCCAGAATACTGAGTCTGATGAACTCATGAATGCACAACAGTTCGCCCATGGTGGGACGTAAAGGTCTTTTTTATTTGAGTTTTTATTTTTTCTGATTACATAGGTAATATATTCATTATACAAAATTCAAATTCAAACATAGAAAGTAAGCATTCTCTGTAGTTCCCCTCCCAGAGTCACCTAGTGCTATTTTTGGTTCATATTCCTTTCATTTTTTTCTTTCTCTACACATATACTAATTCCTTTCTTTTTCAAAAATGAGAACATAACATTGGTACTGTTTTGCAGTGGTATCTTTGATACCTTTACATGTAAGTGCCACGGCTCTGCCTCATCCTGTTAAAAGACTGCAAGAGCCAAAGTGCCCCAAGAAGACGGGAGGGAACATTCACAGTCCTGCTGGTTGAGTCTGTGTTTCTTTCCATCCTCATCCACAGGGGTAATAATGATCTTTTTAATAGTTGCCAATCTGATGCGTCAACAATATCTTGTTTTCATTTGCCTGTCTGATGGGGCTTTGTTTAATCACTTGCTCGCATAATCATCTGCAGACTTCCCTTAAGTAGATTCTTGTCAGAGTCTGTGTCACACTGTAGTTTTCATGAGTAACTTCCTGGTGTGTAAGGCCAGGCTGTTTCCCTTGCTGCAGCAGTGCCCAGCTCTGCACCTGGTATTCCTGGATGCCAGGGAGCATCTACCTTCCCTCAGATCATGGTAGCCCAGAGGCTCCAGGGCATGACCCTTCCAGACTCCAGCCCTGTCGCTGCCACCACACTGGGGTCAGACTGGGGCTGTAGAGGTCAGGAGGTATGCTGGCCAAGAGCTTGAGGTTTGGAGTCAGCCAGACGTGGATTTGAGTCCCTCAGTTTGGAAGGTGGATTAGAAGGGAAGATGGTGGGCGTGGGAGGCTGGAAAGGACCTGGTGCAGTTTGTGTTGAAGACCTGAAGGCCATGGGAGGTATAGATGACAGAGCGCAGTTTCTGCATCAGACAGACCTGGATGTGATTCAAGACTGTCCACTTACTGTTGTGGACGAGTTATTTTGTCTCTGTGTTTTCTGTTTTGTAAACTATGTCTCTCAAATAGATCCTTTCACAAGATCCCAGGGCAAGAGCAGTGGGGATGGAGAGAAAACAGGGCTGACGGGTTTGGCTGGTTTTGAGGAAAGTGAATCAAAGTGGAGAAGACTGGTGCTGGGCTAGTAGGGTCTGGACCTCCCTCTCCTCACCTGGAAGGCCCAGTGGCCCCCTTTCTTCCTGCTGAGAAAGCTGGAGGGTCAGTGGTGCTTTTGACAAAGGAGTGCCTAGTCTCAGTGGGGCAGGGTCTGTGCCAGGTCACCTCCAACTGGCAGGAAGGCCCAGAGCACTCAGAGCAACCCTCTCTACTCTCCCTCCAGCCTTGCTTCCTCAAAGACTGGGAGATGCATGTCCACTTCAAAGTCCACGGTGCTGGGAAGAAGAATCTCCATGGAGACGGCATTGCCTTGTGGTACACTCGGGACCGCCTCGTGCCAGGTGGGGCTGCGCTCATGTATGTGGGAGCATCTGTGCCAAGGATTCTCCACTCTGCACTCTGCTGATAGGGTGCTGCTGCTCTTCTGTGAGGAAGCCTGGGACCTTTGAGAAGAGGAGGGGCTGGGTGCTGCTGTACCCCATGGTGGCCTGGTGTTGTACACCAGCTAAGAATGTTTTTTACCATCTTAAAGGGTTATGTTTTAAAAAGCAAAAGCAATGAAGACTGACTAAGACTGTATGTGGCCCACAAAGCCCAAAATGTTTCCTCTCTGGACCTGGACAGAAAGTTGCTGACCCCTGGATTAGAGGATAGGGCTTCCTGGTAGCCACTTGCTTTTCACAGGCTGGGTACCGTCTTGTCACTTGATGTGGCAGAGCACATCGCCAGGTGCTGTCCCCTCACAGTTCAGGCTTCAAACTTGAGTCCTCTCTGTCACATCCCTGAGACCACCTCCAGGTTTTTTCTTTAGAGATCTCTTTCTTGGGTGAAAGACCAACCGATTGCCATCTCTTGCCCCCACTGGCACTACTGTGTTCTTTAGGCTACCCAGAATACAACCCCAATTTTCTCCATGACTAGAGCATCTCTTTCTCATTCCAGGGCCTGTGTTTGGAAGCAAAGACAACTTCCACGGTTTAGCCATCTTCCTGGACACGTATCCCAATGATGAGGCCACGGAGGTAGGCCCCTGCTCCCTCCCATAGAGCAGGACAGGAAGGCTGGGCAGTTGGCTGAGGGCTGGGACTTCTCCCTGGTCCCAGCACAAAGGAGCCTCCAGGGATTGGGGTGGTGGGTGCCCCTGCCACTTCCAAAAGCTGGGCTGGCTTTAGAGTAACCAGTGTCTTGGTCTCAGCGTGTGTTCCCGTACATCTCGGTGATGGTGAACAATGGCTCCCTGTCCTACGACCATAGTAAGGATGGCCGCTGGACCGAGCTGGCAGGCTGCACGGCTGACTTCCGCAACCGTGATCATGACACCTTTCTGGCTGTACGCTACTCCCGGGGCCGTTTGACGGTGAGCAGGAGGTGGTGGTGGTGGGGTTGTCCTCTGCCTGTGCTGGCTCTGCAGGGGTAGATGGGCAGTCTGAGCCCGGGGCATGCTTTACCTGCTGATTGGCTGCAGGTGATGACTGACTTGGAGGACAAGAACGAGTGGAAGAATTGCATTGACATCACGGGAGTGCGCCTCCCCACCGGCTACTACTTTGGAGCCTCTGCTGGCACTGGTGACCTATCTGGTGAGTGGGCTGCACAGGCCGTTAAGTCTTAGTTTTGACCTTCCCTGGTCTGTTGTGAGCTTGTGACACAGCTGGTCACTTTCCTTCCTGCATTGGTTCCACACTCGCCTGGTTTCTTCCTCCTCTTTGCATTGTCTGTCAGTTTTGGCACACACAGGGCTCAGTCTGTGAGCAGTCCTTGGTGATCTCCCCTCTCTTTAGGATTTGAATCTGGATGCTATAGACCTCAGATTTCCATCTGCAGCACAGTGTTATCAACAATCCTCTCAACATCTCCACCTGGATGCCCAATAGGTGTCTGTCTTTACATGCCCACAACAAGAAGACCACATCTTTTTAAAAATATATATTTTTTTATTTTATTGATTTCAGAGAGGAAAGGAGAGGGAGAAGGAGATAGATGGCCAGCCCCAACAGTCACTCCCAGCTCTGCAGCCAGAGTGATCCCATTAAAGTTCACAGGAGGTGTCACTGCTGCTCCGCTCAGAGCTCTGCAGTGGCTCTGCTCCCTCAGAGTCAAGCCACCATTCCTCCCAGCAGTGGCCTGCCAGGCCTTAGTGCCATCACCTCTGATTCTTTGCTCCCAACTCCCCATTTACATTGTCCCCATTCACATTGCCTCCAGCTCTTCACACTAGTGCCCTCCTGCCTCGGGCCTTTGTGCTTCTGTCTCACTCTCATCTTCAAGTCTTGATCAGATGTCACTTCCTCCATGGGGCCTTCCCTGATTCCCTTGTTTAAAATTGTACACACACACAATCCCCAGACGCCTGCACTCTCTCTGTAAAGTCACGTGACATAGCTTAGGTAGCTAGTGGTCTCTTTCCCTTTTCACACAGTGGAGACCACTGGGAATATGAATGTTGAAGGAATTTCCCCAGGTTTACACCCAGGAGGTGGCAGAGCTCAGATGGGAACTGTAGTCTGACTTCAGAGTCAGTGTGTGTCCCTGGGCCTTCGGGGGCTGCACATATCAGTGCCGCTTGGCTCTGCCCACCTGGCCACCAGGTCCTTGCTCTTTAGGCTCTTCCCTTTCCAGACCCTTCCTTAGATTCCATTAGGTTAGCAAAGCTGACAGCTGGGACCCTTATATTGGCTCTGAGCCTCAACCTCCTAATCTCAGAAATGGGGCGATCAGTGATTGTTGAGCAGAGGTTTTTCCAGTCTGGACTGGGCCAAGTCTCCTCAGGTGCTGACCATGTATCAGGGCCGAGCCCTCAGCCTGGCAGGATCAGGGTTCTCCCTGGGGAATGTGGCCACTTTACGTGGCAGCGAGACGCATGGACCATGGCCTCAGGTCTCTTACAAGCTAACACTTGGCCCTGCAGACAATCACGACATCATCTCCATGAAGCTGTTCCAGCTGATGGTAGAGCACACCCCCGAGGAGGAGAACATTGACTGGACCAAAATTGAGCCCAGCGTCAATTTCCTCAAGTCGCCTAAAGGTATGTTTGCGGTCCCTCCCAGTCTGGGCCTGTGCGGGACTGGGGCTGGGCCAGGGCCAGCGTTGGTGCCTGTCTATGGTCCCTCTGCCTTTGCCGGGTCTGGCTGTGGTGTGGCCTGGGCTCTTGGATTAGCAAGCCATGCTAATGAGCAGTGTGTGGGCACCTGGAGCCTGCTGGGATAATGGCAGGTAAAGCCCCCAGGGGGCCAGTTTGCTGGTGTAGGTGATGGGCAGGGCACTGATCGTGCATGTTCATGACCTCAGTGAATGGCCTGGAAAGCAGGTCCTGCCACTAGGCAAGGGAACTGGTCCTTTAGTTTTCCTCAGGGACAAGTGGATAAAGGCAGGATCTGAACTTGAGTTTTGGCAAAACCCCAAAGCCCGGGCTCTGCTGTGGCACTAATTAGCCATGACTGTGTCCTCGCAGAGTGAGGGTTTTGATTGGAGAATTGAGGCCCCTGTGTGTGAAGAAATCCACCCCAAGCGCCCTGAAGTCATGCCTGTGGGCCCAGTGGGAGATGGCGCGCAGGCTGTGCCAGGGCCGGGGCACTGACAGGCCTCTCAGCCCAGCCCAAAGTCATCATGCAGTGTGAGCTGGAGTCACGGCATTTTATGTGATATCTCACTTTATTTATTTTTTTAAAGTATATTTTTTATTGATTTCAGAGAGGAAGGGATAGGGAGAGAGAGATAGAAACATCAATGATGAGAGAATCATTGATTGGCAGCCTCCTGCACACCCCCTACTGGGGGGGATCGAGCCTGCAACCCAGGCATGTGCCCTTGGCCTGAATCGAACCTAGGACCCTTTAGTCTGCAGGCTGACACTCTATCCACTGAGCCAAACCAGCTAGGGCAGACATCTTGCTTTTTTTTTTTTTTTTTAAATACATTTTTATTGATTTCAGAGAGGAAGGGATAGGGAGAGAGAGATGGAAACATCAATGATGAGAGAGAATCATTGACTGGCTGCCTCCTGCATGTCCCCTACTGGGGATTGAGCCCGCAACCCAGGCATGTGCCCTTGACCAGAATCGAACCCGGGACCTTTCAGTCCATAGGCCAACGCTCTATACACTGAGCCAAACCGAGCAGGGCAACATCTCACTTTTTTATGATTCAGGTTACTTTTAAATATTTTGAGAATCACACAGACCTTGCCATAGGTCACTGTCTTGCCACTTTGGTCAAAGGGTTTCTGGCTGCCAAGGGCTCAGAGAACTCATCTGCTCTGAACCACCCAGCAACCTCATGTGGTTTGCCAGGTGGGGATTAACTTTTCAGACACGTTCATCCATTTGTTCCTTCAGTGGACGATTCCAAAGCTTCCACTCAGTGCCTAGCTGTGTCCTGGTGCTGCCTCAGGGCTCAGTCTAGTGACTAAAGCGAAGAAGGGGGCAGAAAGGGCTTGGAAGCCCCGGGAGCCCTGAAGCTGAGCCGCCTCCTGGAAGTGCCTCTGCTTGGGAGTTCCTGGTTCAGTCAAAAGTCATTATTGTCACTGTGCAGGGGTGGAAAGGGGCTAGTGGCGGGACAGCAGGCTTACTGGGTCAGGTCTTTTGGGAAGGGAGGGTGTTGGTGGGCTCATGGTTGGTATTCCAGGCCTGTCTGGGAGGAGAGCTGTATTCCTGGGTTGGAATTACAGACCTGGCACTCATCCATTGACAGGGTTAGCGGGCAGGGGAGTGATGTGGCCAGAGCAGAAGGGCAGGGTGGAGGCCTGGGACCCCCTAGGAGCCACCAAATGCATCCAGGTGTGAGTCAGGGCAGTGTTTGGCCAGGGTTGTTTCTGCAAATGGGGACCTCAGACCACTGCACTGGGGTGGGGTGGGCTTGTGAAAGCAGATTCTAAGTCTCCCCGGGCAGACTGGGCTCCTGGGAAGCCCAGGAATCCAATGTCCATCAGCTGAAAGGCACCCCAGGCCTTGATCTCCGGGATCCTCAGGGTTGCCCCTCACTGTACAGCTGTGTGCAGCCGCAGCTTCCACCTGGGGACGGGGATGGGACCCCACCGGGGCCACCGCCCTGCTCTGTCCTGTTGTTAGCTGCTTTAACACTCACATCAGCTCCCCCTTTCTCTTCCCTCAGACAACGTGGATGACCCGACGGGGAACTTCCGCAGCGGGCCCCTGACGGGGTGGCGGGTGTTCCTGTTGCTGCTGTGTGCGCTCCTGGGCATCATCGTGTGTGCCGTAGTGGGGGCCGTGGTGTTTCAGAAGCGGCAGGAGCGCAACAAGCGTTTCTACTGAGTGGCCAGCGCTCGGCTGGGGAGGGCCTGGCGTTGGCCCCCTGCACTAATGTGAACTTTTTTTTTACTGGGATTGTAAAAGAAAAACAAGATGACCTTATTTCTTAACAGTTTAAAAGAAATAATTAAAGTATTTTCATACATATTGCTTCTTGCCCAGCAGGGACAGGCTGTAGGGCTGGGGAGTAAGGGTTTGGTGTTCCCACAGCCATGGACAGAGGCCCTTGCCCATTGCCAGCATCTCAGGAGCAGGGGGCCTGTGGCTGGAGCTGAGCTGGGGCCCCAGTAGGTGGCCTTGAACATTGGAGACCCTCCCCGACCACACGGGTGGTGCCTGAGGACACGAGCAGTGATTCTGTGCTGAGCTGCATGTGTGGCGGAAGAGGAGGCGATTTTGGAACCTGGGCCTTCACGTTCACCTCTGAGCCTCCCAAGGCAGACCCTCGAGTAAGGCTCAGGGGAGCAGTTTGGTGGGGCCCAGCGTGAGACCGACGTGTGCTAAATAAAGTGAAATAACCACCCCGTGTGACTGCCCTGAAGGGCTTTTTGTTTTCTTCAAACACCTTCCAGATAGCCAGGCTTACCAGCTCTCAGCCTCATCCCCGCGGGCAGGTGCTGTGCTCTCTGTTCCAGGGAGACACAGCCTTGGGTCAAGCAAAGCTGGCCCAGTGTCACACAGCATGGAGTCATTGGGACAGGTGCTCTGTGTTCCTGTGCCACCTCTCATTTGCTCTGGCCTCTCGGTGAAAGGGTCTGGTGGGAGAATTTGAGGTGCCATGCAGAAGCTGTACCTCAGCCTAGGGAAACTCCAGGGGGCTCCAGGATGATCTAGAAGAGATTGGGTGCAGGGGGACAGGCTGGGGTCGGTAGTGGTATTCCCTTTGGGGTGTCTCGAAGGGACAGAGATGGCATAGGGAGTGGAAGAAAGCCAGCAGCTGACAAGAAGCGCTGCCATTTGGCAGCTTTCATGGTTCTCTCCACCCAGGCTACGGCCTGCTGCTGCTGTGCAGTCCCCCGCTCCTGACCATCCCCCCCCCCCCCCCCCCCAGCAGTGTGTCCTCGTCTAGTCCAGAGCCATCTTCAGTGTCTTCGAACTCAGTTCAATAACATTTTCGTCTCCATTTTAAAAGCAAAAGTAACCCTAAAACTGCTGCAACCAGGCTTTTTGTAATTAACACTGTCAATTAGATTCTCATTGTCAAAAATAGATAATATAGGAGTAGATGAAGAGTAAGAACTTATTCAACATAGTACTGGAAGTCCTAGCCACAGTGATCAGACAAGAAGAAAAAAGGCATCCAAACTGGAAAGGAGGATATAAAACTCATTGGTAGATGACATGATACTGTACATAGAAAACACTAACGACTCCACCAAAAAACTACTAGGTTTAATAGGTGAATTTGGCAATGTAGCAGGATGCAAAATTAACACCCAGAAATCAATGGCATTTTTATACACCAATAATGAATTTTCAGAAAATACACTAAAGAAACAATCCCATTTGCCATTGCAAGAAAAAAATTAAGACACTTAGGAATACACTTAACCAAGAGGTTAAAGACTTGTACTCAGAAAACTACAGAATGTTGGAAAAAAGAGAAGATATAAACAAGTGGAAGAATATACCGTGTTCATGGATTGGTAGAATTAACATCATTAAAATGTTCATACTACCCAAAGCAATCTATAGATTCAATGCAACCCCTATTAAAATATCAACAATATATTTCACAGATACAGAACAAATAGTCCAAAAATTTATATGAAACCAAAAAAGAACCCGAATAACTGCAGCAATCTTGAGAAAGAAAAACAAAGTTGGAGGGATCACAGTACCAAATATCAAGCTATACTACAAAGCCACTCTAATCCAAATAGCCTGGTACTGGCACAAGAACAGGCATATAAATGGAATATAACAGAAAACCCAGAAATCTACCTAAGCCATTATACTCAATATTTGACAAAGGAGGCAAGAGCATACAATGAAGCCAAGACAGTTTCTTCAATAAATGGTGTTGGGATAATTGGACAGGTACATGCAAAAAAATGAAACTAGACCACAAACACCATACACATAGCAATATGTTTACAGATAAATCTAGGGCAAGGAAACAGAAAATTAACAAATGCGACTTCATCAAAATACAAATCTGCATAGCAAAAGAAACCAACAAAATGAGAAAGGAGTCCACTGTATGGGAGAACATATTTGGCAATGATAACATCTGATAAAGGGTAATATCCAAAAATATATATGTAACTCCTACAACTTAAAAGGAAGACAATCCAATTAAGCAATGGGCAAAGGACCTAAATAGACACTTCTCCAAAGTGGACATACTAATGGCCAAGAGACACGAAAAAATGCTCAAAGTCACTGATCATCAGAGAGATGCAAATTAAAATGACAATGAGGTATCACTTCACACCTGTCAGAATGGCTACCATCAATAAATCAACAAATGACAAGTGCTGGTGAGGATGTGGAGAAAAAGGAACCTTAGTACACCGCTGGTGGGAGTGCAGACTGGTGCAGCTATTAGGGAAAACAGTATGGATTTTCCTCAAAAAAATTAGATATGGAACTGCCATTTGACCCAGTGATCCCACTTCTAGGAATATATCCTAAGGAAACCGGAAACACCAATCAGAATGAATGTATGCACCCCTATGTTCATAGCAGCACAATTTATAATAGCTAAGATCTGGAAACAGCCCAAGTGCCCATCAATAAACAAGTGGATAAAAAAGCTGTAGCACATTTACACTATGGAGGGACCTGGAGAGTATCATGCTAAGTAAAATAAGTCAGTCAGAAAAAGGCAAGTATCACATGATCTCATATGTGGAATCTATAACAAAATAAACTGATGAACTAAGTGGATCCAGAGACATGGAAGCATGGAACAGAGTGTGGAATCTGAGAGGGAAGGCGGGGGAGGATGGGTGAGTGGGAGGTAATCAACCAAAGACCTTGTATGCATATATGCATAAGCCATGGACACAGATAATAGGGTGGTGAAGTCCTGGGGTGCAGGGCGGGGGTGGGCTGGGGGGAGTCAATGGAGGAAAAAAGGGAACATATGTAATACTTCCAACAATAAATATAAAAAAACAAAAACTAGAAGGCAGCCCAGCCTGTGGCTCAGTGGTTGAGCATGACCTATGAACTAGGAGGTCATGGTTTGATGCCCGGTCAGGGCACATGCCCAGGTTCTGGGCTCGATCCCCAGTTGTGGATATGCAGTAGGAGCCATTCGATTATTCTCTCTCAGCATTGATGTTTCTGTCTCTCTTCCCCTCTCCCTTCCTCTCTGAAATCAATAAAAAAATGTTTTTAAAAAGTAAAAAATAAATAAAGTAACCACTAAAAGAGGTGCAGATAAGAAGCCAGTTGTGGATATAGAATGGAATGCTAATAAAAACTCAATCCAAAAGAAATCAGAAAAGAAGGAAAAAAAGGAAAAGGACAGATAGAACAAATGCAAAATAAAAATCAAGCTGATAGACCTTAAACTCAATCATATCAAAATAATTTTATTAAACACAATCCAAAGGCAGAGGTTATCAGATCATGGGGGAGAAAAAAACAGCAATGTGCTGTTTGCAAGAAAAAAACATGTTGTATATTAAGACACTAATAGGTTAAAAGCAAAAAGATGGGAAAAACATACCACAAGAACACTAATCAAAAGAATGTATTAAGCCCTAGCTGGTTTGGCTCAGTGGATAGAGCATCAGCCTGTGGACCAAAGGGTTCCAGGTTTGATTCCAGTCAAGGGCATGTACCTTGGTCAGGGCTCCTGCAGGAGGCAACCAATCGATGCGTTTCTCTCACATCGATATTTCTCTCTCTCTTTCTCTCTCTCTTCCACTCTCCCTAAAAATCAATGGAAAAATATACTCAGGTGAGAATTAAAAAAAAGAAAAAGAAAAAAAAACAAACAAAACTACAATACATGGAAGTTTGTGGGATGCAGTTGAAGCAATGTGCAGAAAGAAGGAATAAAATGGATTACCTACCTTTCCATCTTAAGAAGTTAGGAACGAAGGAGCAAATAAAATCCAAAACTGGTTCTTTGAAAAGATTAATAAAGTTGATAAACTCTTAGTAAGATTTAGCAAGAAGACAGAGAGAAGGAGAGAAACTACCGACATCAGGAATCAATAAGTGGACATATTACAGCTCTTACAGAGGCTTCTTCCTGGTGCCCCCCACCTCCATCCCCAAGGTAATTGGGACTGTCAGCCACTTCTGAGACTTGGACCAGCCAGGCCTCATGGTCTAGTCGCCTGCAGTTTCAAGTGAGGGACTTCCTGGTCCCCTTGACTCCGTTAATCATTGTACTGCGCTGCCCAGACAGCCTGAGATGGCATTCCCGCAGTGGCTTCGGAGTTGGGGGTCTGCTGAATGCTACACCAACAGCCTTCTGTGGGCATGGAGACCCAGGCCCAGCCAGGCCCCACTCTCCTTTCTCAGCACTGGTTTCCTCTGTCACTTCGGCCCGAGTCAGGTGGAAGAGGCTGACCCTGAGGGACAGAGGAACACTGCTGTTTTCCAGAAGATGTCTTGTGGAGGGAAGCCTGGACACTTCCTGGAGGAAGTGACATTTAAGCTAAGCTGGCGGAAGCAGGTAGATGGTCAAGGGCATGGTATGTTAGCTGACATAGCAGGAGGGGCGCAGCTTAGCTTAACTTCCCTGAACTTTGTCCTGAGAGCCAGGGAGTCAGTGGGGCTTTCACCAAGGGCATGACCTGGCCAGCTCCATGACTAAGGAATGCTACTCTCTGGGAAGGGAGGGGGATTGAGTCAAGTGGGAGAAACTGGGGCAGGGAGCCCAGGGAAGGGGCTGGGTATGGGTCCAGGGTTTGAGCCAGGCTCCAGATCCAATATTGCCCATTTCTGCCCTCCCCTTCCACCACTACTCTCACCCGCAGGGAAGTGGTGAAAGGCTGTTGCGGGGACAGCAGGACCCCATCTCCTTGGAGAGGATGGTGAGCCTGGAGCGGAGGCTCCTGTAAGCTGCCCTCTTCAGGGGGTCCTGACTAGGGCAAAGCAGCAGGGTGTGGGTCCCCTTCGCCCTCCCCTCAGGGCACAGATGTAGGCTTTGTTCCTTAGCGCCGAGAGGACACTAGTTCCAACAGAACCTGTACTGAGTGCAGGCAGCATAGCCACAGTTACTGTGGACAGGCAAGGCCACGGGATAGGGAGCTGGCAGGGTGGCCACAGGGCTGCACTATCCAGGCTGGACCCTGTCGGACCTGTGGGTCTGGGACAGAGATTCTAAGTCAGTGCTAAGGGGGGAGGAGAACCAGAGGTCCTTTGCTCAGTCTTGTACCCAGAAGGTACCAGCACTAGCATTTTCTCAGAGGGGCCTAGAAGGGCATCTAAGGGCTTGGAGCAGGGGCTCCATCTTCCCCACCTGTCCTGCTCCCTGGGAGGTATGACTTCCTGTCCCCCTGGGTTGTGGCCCTGAGCTATATTCATGGGAGGCCTGAGGCCAGGCTGTACTTAGCCTCCATATTGATCCCTAGTTTGAACCCTACCCATGGCTCCTAGGAGGAAGCCCAGACTCCTCAGGGTGGTCACTCCAGCTCCATGCAGCCCATCTCCCTTCCACACCTCCCGTGGGAGCATCTCCAGCTGTGGAAGTGAGCCTCACTCCCTTCTCTGCCAGGGACTCACTCCTTCAGAATCCCTCCCTTCATCCCACCCCTGCACCAGGCCATCTGTGTCCCCGATGTTTGACCAGTGGGTTTGTGCCTGCGCTATGTGGGTGCAGACTTCAGTGAAATAAAATTGGAAATTAGCCGTAACCGGTTTGGCTCAGTGGATAGAGCGTCAGCCTGCGGACTGAAAGGTCCCAGGTTCGATTCCGGTCAAGGGCATGTACCTTGGTTGTGGGCACATCCCCAGTAGGGGGTGTGCAGGAGGCAGCTGATCGATGTTTCTCTCTCATTGATGTTTCTAACTCTCTATCCCTCTCCCTTCCTCTCTGTAAAAAATCAATAAAATATATTTAAAAAAATTGGAAATTCACTTACAAGCCTTGTGACTCCTTTTTTCAGACATAACTAAGTAAGGTGGGGACCTGGGGAACATCAGCCTGTTCTGAGCCCTGCCCACCTTTCCAGCATCGGCCGTGCTGCACCTGTTCCTTGCTCTCTCTATGCTAGCTAGCCACAGTGGCTGCCTTTCAGTCAGCCTCCTTTCAGCCTCAGGGCCTTTGCACTTGCTGTTCCTCTGTCTGGAATTCTTCTACATCCTTCCTATACATAGATAACACCTATTCCTCCATTTCCCTTGAAAAACCTTCTCTGACCTCCCTGTTTAGGTCAAATGCTCCTGAAGATATGCCCTCTCACTGAGTCTTTTCCCGTGAGGACCTGTCAAAACTGTAACTCTACTATGTCCATCTCTCTCCCCCTCGCCTGTGAGCTCTGCAAAGGCAGAAACCCTGTCTGGTTTGGCCAATGATTCTATTCTCTGGCCCCCAGCACAGTTCCTGGGGTCCAGTAAGTGCTCAGCAAATTTTTGGTGAGTGAAGGGATGGGCGAATGGCTCAGTTCCTGGCTGAGCCTGTCAAGTGATTTCTCTGGGAGTGACTCAGAGAAACTCCAAGGAACTGAGGACTCACTTCCATGTGCGATGTGTTTACCCAGCACTATGTCTTTATTAAGAATCTGATTCCTCTTTGTCCCTCCCCCCCTTCTCTATTGCCGGTTCACAGACTCAGCCCCCACCTGGCAGAAATGCCACACCCCAAAACATCTGCTTTCATCTTCCTGCCTCCACCCACAGAGCGTCACTGTGCCCGCAGGTGCGGCCACACCTGCTGGTCAGTCACCAGGGGCTCCGGAGGTGGAAGAAGCCGCCACCGGGTGGCCCTGCGGTAGAAATAAGCAGCTCCTACCTCCTGGGCACGGCAGAGGCGTGGGCTCTGTGCCTTCAACCGCGCGGGTGCCGGGCTTCCCGAGCCGACAGGAGGGAGGTCACTCGCCGAGTCATAGAGCCGAGAAGAGCGGTGCCCGGAGTGACACCCAGCGCCGCTGGCTCCCGGACTCAGGGCTCTAGCGGGCTGTTCGCCTGGAAGCGGGCACCCTACTGACGTTTGTAGCGGCTAAGCTCCCCTGTAGGTGAGCAGGACACGCTGGGAGACTACCTCCATTCGTCACAACAGGAATCTGAAGCCCAGCGGAGCCCCAGGAGGCAGAAGGCCGGCAGGCCCAGGCGCAGACCCCGGAGCGCAGAGCAGGATCCCGGCTCCCTTCATGGCGCCTGCGCACTGCGGCCCCGCTCCCCGCTTAGCCCCGCCCCCACTGCCTGGGTTTTCAAATTTGAAACCTGCTCCTTTTCCCGCCCGAATGTGTGGACCAGCGGCGAGAGAGGGCGGGGTAGCGCGCAGCCAATGGCGTCTCGGAGGCTCCCAGGCCCCGCTCCAAAGGTGACGACAGCGAGCCGCCCGAGACGACCAGCCAATGGGCGAAGGCACTCGCCGTGTCTCGGCGGCGCCCACGTGCAGCTGCTGGGCTGGGGGCCTCCGGAGACGACAGGCTGCTAGAGCCGCGTTCTCTATGCCGGGCCCTCGCCACCAGCACGTGTTGGGAACTGAGGCCCAGGGACGCCAAATAGCTAGTGCGGGGTCGCTGAGCAGAGCGGGCAGGAGACATCACCGCCCAGCCTGAGGGTTTGCCCCAGGGCCGAGCCTGGAGCGGGCGCCCCTATCGATACCGCGGGAGTCCGAGGGGGCGGGCAGCTCGCGGTGGGGGTGGGTGGGCCGGTTCTAGAGGGGCGGGGCCAGGAGCGGGGCCGTCCGGCGGGCGGGGCGTCCGGGGGCGGGGCTGGGCGCCTGTGTTTGTTGCACCGTGTCAGTTACATTGTAACAAAAGTGCTGCCGCTCCTCCAGCCCGCACTCAGGCCCGCCCGCCGCCAGCTGTCGCCGACATGGAATCCGTGGCCAGCAACATCCAGGTTCTGCTGCAGGCGGCCGAGTTCCTGGAACGCCGCGAGAGAGGTGAGGCGGAACCCTTGGCTGGACCCCAGGCGGCGACCTTGCTGACATGGGCCTGGGTTAGTCTTGGCTCCCAACTTGGAGGATGCATACCTGGCTTTAACGCAGTAGCCCCGGGGCACCCCCGTCTTAAAATGGAGAGGAGTCCTCGGTCGGTCGGGCTGGCGGGTGTTGGGGATATGGTCCTAGCGCCCAAAGCCCTCGCTGACCGTGCCATGCCAGGGGCGCCCGCTGGGACCAGCTCCAGCCTGACGCCGACGCGGGCTCTCTCTGGCAGAGGCTGAGCACGGATACGCGTCCCTGTTCCCGCACCGAAGTCCAGGCCCCGTCCACAGAAAGAGGAAGGGATCCCCCCAAGCTCTTGGCGCGTTGGACAGTGGGCGGTGAGGAGGGCGAGGGGCGACGGGGAGGGGGGATGGGCGCTGTCCCTCCTCAGCCCACTTCCTCCTTGTTGCTTGCGCCTTCTGGGCCAGGTACCTACTCTGGAGACATTCAAACCCCTCCCCTTCCTCTAAACACACCCCTCTATTCATTCAAAGACTATTTCTTGAGCTCCCCTGATGTGAACAAGGCAGTTCTGGGTCCGGCTTTCACTCACACTCCTATTCTCCACCTATCACATCACTCACTTTCCCCCCCAGGCTTCCTCCTTTTCTCTCTTCATCTCCACCCTTTACACAAGCTGTTCCCTCCAATTTGAGTGTCTTTCTCCACTACCTGCTTTGGGTAACCTGTGTTTCTGGCTCAGCTCAACTGTCACCTCTGTTTGCACTCCACAGCTACCTGGGCAGGCCTCTTTCAGCATTTGCCCCCCAGCCCCACCCCCTACCAGCTCCCCATGAGTCTCTGCCTCCACCTGGCAACTCAGGTGCCAGAGGCCAGCACAAGGTTGCCATATTGTGCTAGATTGGGGCAGAGATCTGCAGTGGATTTCGAGCCTCTGGGAACGTGGGACTGAGGGTGTGGGCAGCAACTGATGGCCCCTCACCCCATCCTCTCTGGCATTGGCAGGTCTGTGCACAACGAGCTGGAGAAGCGCAGGTGAGTCCCAGCCATGCCCTGACAGCATTGGGCCTCAGGGACTGTCTTCCTCTGGCCTTCCCTCCCCTGTCAGCCCTCTAGCTAGCAAGGCTGGGCTGGCACTGCCCTCCAGACCCCTTCCCCTGCAGGAGGGCCCAGCTGAAGCAGTGCCTGGAGCAGCTGAAGCAGCAGATGCCCCTGGGGGCTGACTGTGCCCGATATACCACACTGAGCCTTCTGCGCCGGGCCAGGATGCACATCCAGGTAGGGAGCTACCTCTGCACCCAGGAGGTTACCAGGACATGTGGAGAGGTGTAGCAGGGAAGGGCTCAGGTGACACACTGGGGAGAGGGGCCCATTGTGCTTAATTTTGTTAAATGGGAAGAAAAGCAAAAAATAACTCAGGATTTATTGGGCAAATGATGTTAAGCTTCATTTGCCCAATAAATGTTCACTGTTGTTGTTACAGCTATTACTACCTCTATTTCAACTGTGAGGCTCTGGGCCAGGCACTTAACCTCTCTGGACTTCCTTTCCTCCTCTGTATGGGGAGGCATGCCTGTTGAAGATAATGTGATGGGTCGTGTGTAAGGGTCCCTTAGACTGTAGAGGACTGGTCCTCGCTCTTCCTCTCCCCATCCTTCAAGGTCTCCTGTTCTGGGCAGTCTGTCCTGAAGCCACTTTGGGAGGTAGCTCCAGAGGCCAGGAAGCCTAAAGGACGGGATGGCAGTCACCATTTTCCCGAGGCTCTTGCTGCTGCCCCCTGGCGGACATGAGTAGTGTGTGCAGACTCAAAGCCCCAGGCAGCCCCAGAGAGGGGATTAGGAGGGGCCTTGGAAATAGAAGAGGCCTTTCTTGCCCTCTCGGTTCTTCAGACAGAGGAAGAAATGGAGGGACAGATTCAGAACCCAGGCCCAGGTCCCCTGACTTGCATTCTTTCCCTTAAGAAGTACTGAGCACCTGCTCTGCTAGGCCATTCTAGGTATCTGGGCTGTGACAGACAGATGGATATGCCATGTAGTAAATAAATCACAGTGTGGGAACTGTCTGCACTGTCCCAGAGGTGCCTGCATTCCCCTCATGGTGCCTGATTAACACCCTAGCTCAGTGGTCACAAGCCACATGCGGCTCTTTGGCCCCTTGAGTGTGGCTCTTCCACAAAATACCATGTGTGGGCGTGCACGTACAGTGTGATTGAAACTTCGTGGCCCATGTGCAGAAGTCAGTTTTCGGCCTGGGCGAGTCTATTTTGAAGAAGTGGCATTAGAAGAGTGGGGGGTGGACATATAGAGAGGATGAACGAAGGAGATAGACGAAACAAGTATACAAGACGAGTGTGGATGGGAGAGTTGGAAGGGGTCGACCTCAGCGAATGTACCTCAATCAGATTGAGAATGTTTTTAGCAAAGGCCAGCTTAGGAGTACCCTAATTAAGTTAAAAACAATGTACCTACCTATATAGTTTAAGTTCAAAACATTTGGCTCTCAAAAGAAATTTCAGTCGTTGTACTATTGATATTTGGCTCTGTTGACTGATGAGTGTGCTGACCACTGCCCTAGCTGAACAGCAGCCTGTTTCTCACGTGGGGCTTGCCTGGCCTGGGTCTTGGAGGGATGGTATGCCCCTCAAGTGCAGACTGGTGGGTGGGCAGGACCTGTGGATTGCTCCTTCCTGAAGCCCCATCACCTCGCCCTGTACTCCCTGCGTCCTGTTCCGCCTTGCCTTAGGATTTCTTTGCTGCACATAGATCTGTCCAGGTGCCTTTTCTGCTGAAAACCTTTCATGGCTCCTGACAGGATAGTCTCAGTCCTTACTTCCTGTGAACTCAAGGCCCTTCACCACTCAACTGCTGCCACTGGCTGCTTTTGTAGTCTCAACTCCTCCCTGTTCCCCACCAAGAGCCGAATTCTAGGTGCTCTTCCTGGCCTCCCTCTGCCTGAGTGCTTCTCCTCCCCCATCTTCACCTGAGCAGCTGTCACTCATCCTTCCACACTCAGTCCCAATGTCCCTTCCCCATGCTCTCCTTCTTGTTGACTGCAGGCTCCTGCCTGCCGAGGGCTCCGATGGGACAACTCTTGGTCTTTGAGTTCCTAGTACTCGGGGCTGGCAGAGCTCTGGTAGGGGTGGTGGGGGAGAGGGGGCAAATTAATGATGAAAAAGCCTTAGGGTTCCTAGGAGGGTCTTGACCAGGAGTTACAAACTGGTAGCCTTTGTTTAGTCTACAGTTTCCTAAAAGTTTAGCTACTTGGCAGCACTTAAGAGGACATTTGACATGAAAAATCTGACTTTCCGGCTCTCTTAAAGACACCGAGAGATCGGACCACACTGGGCCTCTTTCCACGTGATTGATTGGAACCTGGAGGTGGCTGCCTCCTTCAGCTGGCGTTCACACTTGCCATCATGTCACAGCCCCTGCCACACCCCATCCCTGTTGCTTGATACCAGCACTCATCACTCCACATCTCCCATCTAGGCCTCACCTGACGAAACCCTGAAGTTCTTTTGAGACTGTTGCCCTCCCTCCCCTGCCCAGCTAGACAGAACTCACGGGCCATTTACATGGGACAGAAAGGCCTGATTCCCTGGAGGATGTGGAGGTAACCCTTTGGAGCCCAGGTTTAGTGAGCCTCTGTCTGGAACAGGCAGTCACCAAGTGGCCATGACCTGCTGCTGAGTTATGCTGGGTTGAGGCCCAGGCCCCAGGCAGCTGACCCCAGCCCTTTGCTCCTCTGGAATCCACAGAAGCTGGAGGAGCAGGAGCAGCGGGCCCAGAGGCTCAAGGAGCAGCTGCGCAGCAAGCAGCAGAGCCTGCAGCAGCAGCTGGAGCAGCTCCGGGCGCCGGTGGGGGCTGGTGAACGGGAGCGGCTGCGGGCAGATAGCCTGGACTCCTCAGGCCTCTCCTCTGAGCGTTCTGACTCAGACCAAGGTGAGTGTCCTGAAGTGGAGGGTGGGGTGGGCCAGTGGGCCAGGTCTCCTGACTAGACCTGTCCCTGTGCAGAGGAACTGGAGGTGGACGTGGAGAGCGTGGTGTTCGGGGGTGAGGCCGAGCTGCTGCGGGGCTTCAGTGCGGGCCAGGAGCACAGCTACTCACACAGCGGCGCCTGGCTATGACCCTTGCCACCCCAGAGCGTGCCTCTGCCCTCAGACCACCCTCTGCTCCACTCAGCCGGGCAGGAGCCCTCCCCAAGCCTCAAGGGCTGCTCAGTCACCTCCTGTTGGAATGGACTAAAAGGACCTTTGCGTGGGAGCCCATGCTCCTCCTGCCCCTCCGCTGGCTGCTGCAGTGCCTCCGAGGGGAGAGGGGAGGGGGCCTGGCCTCCCCTGAGCCCAGCACGACAGGCAGCTTAGGCCTGGGCCACCCTTCCAGGCCTTTTTTGTAGCACTTGGTTCTGTTGTCCCCACAGGGACAGGAAGCCTCTTGGGCCCATCTCCACTTTTCTTCCTAGACAAGGCCCCCTGGCCTTTGCCCCATAGATACTGTACAGTGTTTTCATTAAAAGGCTTTCATCATTTCCTGCCCATGGTCTTGCCTGATGAAAATGGGGAAACTCCAGCCACAAAATGGGAAAGAGGAAATGAGATCAGTCACTACAACTAACACTGTTGACTGCCGCAGTGCCCCTTTAATCCTCACAGCTAAGCCGTCTTTCCCCACTTTGCAGGTGGGACTGAGGCCAAGTGATAGGACTTGCCTGAGGCCCAAAGCCAAGATATAGTGGAGTCAAGATTCGAACCAAAGCTTTCCGACTCCACAGCTGGGGCTGATTGAATTCAACAAGTATTTATTGAGTGTCTATTATGAGCTAGATATTGTTCCAGATACTTGGGATGCAGCAGAGAACAAAACGAAGGTCCCTGCCCTCATGGAGCTTACAGTCTAGTGTTTATGACCACTTTGCCTGAATGCTGTCCGTGACCCTGGGCAAATCTCTCCTCAGCTATCCAATGCAGGAAGCAGGCCTGGCTCAGACACGGATAACAGGTCCGATGCACTGTAGATGCCAAACGGATACCACCTCCAACCCACTACCCAGAGAGTAGATCAGGCTGGAAGTTGACTTTTAATAATAAAATACAGGGGGAGGGCAGAGGGAGTGCAGCAGGTGGTGTGGTGTGCTGCCACACAGGGTCTGCGCTGGCTACACGAACTGCTGCTGCTGCTGCTGCTTCTTGGTGGCTGCCTTGCTGGCAAGGTCCTTGGCCTTCTCTGTAGCTGCCAGTGCCGTCTCCTTTGCCTTCTCCTTGGCTTCCTTGGCTGTCTCAACAAGGGTTTTGGAAGGGGTCTCACCTGCAGCAAAGGGCAGGAGGCTGGCTTCAGAGGATGCCAAGAAGACCCACCTAATCGCTCCCTACAGCATTCACTTCCTGCAAGCCAGGCCCTATCGGGAAGGCGGTATTTGCCCAGGAGCAGATGAGGAGTCCCAGGCTTAGAGAGGAGCAGTGACAGCCCCAGGTTCCACACCAGTCAGGGCACCTAGGACTTGACCCCGACCTGTGCCTGGGAGGTTCTCACCTTGCAGCTTGGCCAAGATGTACTCAAAACCCTTCATTGACTTGGTCACATTGCTTTTGAACCGGGCGAGACCAAATTCCTGGCAAAAGATGAGAAGGGGAAGGATTCTGAGCTGCCCACTGACCCCCAGCCCAGTCTCTATGTCAAATGCCCTGGGCCTCAGAGCCCTAGCACTCCCACAGTGCTGCTCACCTGGACAGCTCTGGAGACGCCAAATAAGCTAGAGGAGACCCAAGCTTCCCGGTGGATTTCGGTCCAGCCGCTGTTATCAGAGTTCACACAGTAAACACATCGTTCCTCCACCACCTGTGCAGGGAGTCAGGCCAACCACAATTGTGTGGGATTCTTTCAATTTGCCAACTTCACATAAATTTGATCTCCTGCCTCTTTTCACGAGGTAGAATAAAATGAAAATCCATTCATTTCCCTAATGCACCCCAAGCTGCATTTACAGAAGAACAAGAACATTAAAGTCATTGTGCTCTCTCTAATCTTTCCTCTGACCCTTTAAACTAGAAGGCACATGGAATAGTAGAGGGTCTTCCAGCTCATCCTGCCCCTGGATTTGGTTTTGTAGCTTTGCCTGGTCATGAGTAGAGTTTTCAGCCTGTCTTCCACCTGTTGCAGCTCTTGAGCTCACTGGAAGTCCAAATAAAAATGGAAATCTGGCAATTGTCACAGCTCTCATCAGCGAGGAAAAAGTAGATCGGTACTTCCAATAGAAACCTTCAAAGACCTGTCTCACAGCTGGACTGAAAGACATTTCGTACAGCAGGACCACTATCTTGGTAACAGAAAACAGAGGTAGTGCCCTCAGGGGAGTATGCTGGGGGGCGTCAGATAACCCTGGGGCAGTGTATTAAGTTGCCAGCTCATTCTGTGGCCTTGTAGGACACTTGCCCTCTTTGAACCTAACTTTTCTCTTTGCACAAGAGTTATGCCCCCCCACCCTCCCAGGGTTACTGTGAAGATTAAGTGAGAAAGAGAATGAAAGTTTTCTGAAAGCTTCAGAATATTCATACGTGAGAAGATATTGTAGAGTGTTCCTTAAACCAGCGGTTGCCAACCGGTGGTCCATGAGGTCTGAAAGGTTGGCAACTGCTGCCTAATTTAAAACATGTATTTTCAAGTGTTTTTGTTTTCTTAAATTAAATCAAATTTATTGGGGTAACATTGGTTAACATGAACATACAGGTTTCAGGTGTGGGTTTCTAGGTTATAAGATCTGTATATTGCACCTTGTGCCCATCACCCATCAAGTTTTAAAGACAAGAGAGCAAAGGTATATAGAACCTCTTTTCCCTAGACTCTTAGGCAGAAATCCATGATGTAAGACACATAAGAGTGTTACTCCTTTAGTCCACATGGGGTACGGGGCCCAGATCCGCTCCTTTCTGAGGCACACCCAAGGCATCCTCATGGCTTGATGGGTTCCTCTTTGAAAACCACTGCCTCCCTCCCTCAGCATCACTGGCTCCCTAGCCATACTATCTGGAGTTCTGAGGGACCAAGGGAGTCTCACCATCAGCCGGGCGTGGTTGATGTTCCAGGTGAAGGTGGTCATGGTCTGGTTCTGTGGGTCCACAATAGAATCCTCCAGGATGTACACTGAGTGAGCGACATTGGCAGGAAACAGTCGCTCGGCCCAGCGGGGCATCCTGTTGGTCTTGGTCAGGAGTCTCCGGGACAGGAGCTTCTGGTCAGGGGTCACCTCCCGGTGCACTATGTCTTCCGTCAAGACATGTTTGCTGCAGGTGTCAGGAGGAAGGTGACCCTCAGGAGCCTGCCCTGAGCCTGCCTGCTGCGGCTCCCATCTCTAGCCTCCTGGCCCAGAATGGCCAGGCCTTCCCTCAGACTTGCAGTGATGTGTGTTGTGGTGCATTCCCTTGAACCTATCCCAGGGCAAATTCCAACTCCCGCCCTCTCCTTGACCTGGATTCCTGGGCTTTCCGGCGTGGCCGGCCTTCATGATTTATTGCACCTGCACCGCTGGAGAGAGCCACAGCAGAGGAGGAGCGCGTCTGGAATTGCAAACCCGGGACCCCTCCCAATTCCTGTGCGGCCGCCTCTTCCTGTCTCGCCACCCAGAGAACCTTGGACTAGGGCCTCAAGGAAACCACCGCCCAGGCCCTCCTCCTTCCAGCACCTTGCAGGCCTGGCCACTTCCTCCAGAGGGTCCTCTGGCCCCCAAGGCGGCCACGGTTCCGGCCATCCCCTACCTTGGACTCGATGTGGAGTCCTTCCCGGTCCCACATTCCGATCTCCAAACGGCGAGGGGGCGGGGTTGCTCCTTCCTCGGCTACGTACCTGTAGGGATTCGGGTACCGCTGCCAGAAGGCAGCGAACACTTGGTCCCAGGAACTCCGGAGCACGCTGTGGCCCAGGAAATACTTCACCATTGTCCCGGCCGGGCGGGGTCAGCACCCGAGCAGCATCAGGGGTGCAGAGCCTGGGGGGCACGCGGAGGCCAGGCCGGGGCTCGGCGCACGCCCGCCAGGCACCAGTTCAGTCACCGCCCCACTGCAGCCCAACAGCAGCCGCCGCCATGAGGAGTTGTCGGGCCGCCCGCCACTTCCGGCGCAGATTCGCTGTACCCACCACTTCCGGCGCCTGAGCACGTGACCCTCGGTCCCTCCCTTCTCTGCCTACTCCCCCTGCGGGAGCCGCGTCGCTGCGAGCAGACCTGGGCTGGAGCGGCCCCCCAGCTCGGTGGGGAGTCCGTCCGAGCCGGGCGGCGGAGTGCGGCGCCGTTGAGGGCGCTGCCCAGCACGCTCCCAGGCCGCCCGGGCCCTGGGCTCTTGGAAGGATCAGCGCCCGGGGCCGAAGAGCGGGGACAGGCGGGCGCTGCCGGAGCGCGAGCCCGACGTCGTGTCTGGAGCGGTAGTGACTGGGGCTTGGGCGCCGCCTGCCCGGGCGGAGATCCGGGTTTACCTAGCGCGGGGCCCAGGGCCCTGACGCGGGTGAGGCGGCCCCGAGAGCATGAGCGGGCAGCGCGTGGACGTCAAGGTGGTTATGCTGGGCAAGGAGTACGTGGGCAAGACGAGTCTGGTGGAGCGATACGTGCACGACCGCTTCCTGGTGGGGCCCTATCAGAACGTGAGTGCGCCTCGCGGTCCGGCGCGGGTGGGAGGTAGCCCGCCCCCGCGATTCTCATTGCTTCCCCCTGGTTGCAGACCATCGGAGCCGCCTTCGTGGCCAAGGTGATGTCTGTTGGAGACCGGACAGTGACTTTGGGTATTTGGGTAAGTCCCCTGGGCAGGTAGTCCTTGGGAATATCTATTCTTAGGCTTAGTCCTCTCTATTCGTGTCTTATTTGTGGCCTTAGAGAGGCAATTTCTCTCCTCTAGACCCCCGTTTAAAAATGGGGGTCTGGAGGACGTATTAGTTTGCAGTCTTGGGGAGAAGCTCAGTAACTCAGGCCAAGGCTGAGCTTCTCCTGCCCTTCAGGACACAGCAGGCTCTGAGCGCTACGAGGCTATGAGTCGAATCTACTATCGAGGTGCCAAGGCTGCCATCGTCTGCTATGGTAAGGGAGGTTCTCGTTTGCTCCTCAGACAAGGGGTGGGTGCCAGGCTGGCCTTAGCGACTAGCCCCCGACCTTTGGTTGTTTCCTGTCTGCCCTATACCAAGACCTCACAGACAGCAGCAGCTTTGAGCGGGCAAAGTTCTGGGTGAAGGAACTGCGAAACCTAGAGGAGGTAGGTGGCCAGACCTTACCAGAGAACCAGGGGCTGGGGCTCTGGTGGTCTGTGTGGATTACCCTGACCTCGTCTTCTGCTTCAGGGCTGTCAGATCTACCTGTGTGGCACCAAGAGTGACCTGCTGGAGGAGGACAGGCGGCGTCGACGTGTGGACTTCCATGATGTCCAGGACTATGCAGACAGTAGTTGCTTCTCAGTTGCTGGGGGTGGGGGAGGGAAGTGGCTGTTTGGGTGGGTCACAGAAAATAGGGACTGTTTGGCTACCATGGCCAGATCGCCTGGGAAAGCTTTCAGGCTTCCCTGAACCTGTGTGGTCCAGAAGACTTCCCCTTTGTCTGTGTCCACCCGATTCTCAGATACGAGGCTTTAGTTGCTTTTCTTTACAGATATCAAAGCTCAGCTCTTTGAAACATCCAGCAAGACAGGCCAGAGTGTGGGTGAGTGCTGTCCTGGGCCTCACAGCAGAACAGGCAGGGGCACCAGTGGAAGCAAAGAGCCTAGAGGGCTGTGTCACTGGGTGATCCCAGGGCTCCTGGCATTGGGCCTTCACTGATCGCCTTTTTTCCTGCCAGACGAGCTCTTCCAGAAAGTGGCAGAGGATTACGTCAGTGTGGCCGCCTTCCAGGTGATGACAGGTGTGTACTTCCCCTAGCTTCTCTGGAGATTTCCTCTAGGCCCCTTTCACGTGTGTTACCTGATCCCCCAACAGAATGGTGCTGAGCTGCCACCTCTCTCTTTGACAGAGGACAAAGGCGTGGACCTGGGCCAGAAGGCAAACCCCTACTTCTACAGCTGTTGTCATCACTGAACCACCACTTACTTGGCCTGGGGAATCAAAGGAATTCCCCCAGGGGCTGGACCTAGTTCTTGTCTGGGCTTGGGTGGTCAAACATGTCAGTTACCCCCAGTCCCCATGGCAGCAGAGGTGGCACCTGTCTGTGGTGGCCCATGGAACGTGCAGCATTGGGCTGACTGATGGTTATCAGGAGGGTAAAGGCTGATTTGGACTCCAGGCTTCTTCCCTGGACAGCACTGTGTCTGCAGATAACTTAAGTGGCTTCTGATTTGTAAATAAAATCAATGCACTGTGAATCACACTCAGCCCCTTTCTTAGGCCTCACTTCTAATATGATGTCTCCTCCCAGCCCTAATTTTCCTTTGGAAACCAAGTTAACTAAAGCCCAGGGTTGCAGCTGAGATAATGGAGAAACAAAAGAGCCTATTCTGTGCTTTAGGATGGTGAGAGGCTAGGATTGGGACAGAGCAGAACTCACAATTCCTTCTTGGTGCTAGGAAGAGCAAAGCAAGCACTTAAGTGCTGTCCAGAGATCAAAGGACCAAGCACTTCTTCCTCAGACTGGTTCTACCGCACCTGTCACATCATACCTCTGGCTCATATCCTCAGCTTCCCATCAGCACCTTACAATGTGGTTTAATGGTAGCAATATCATAGTTACTACAATACACAAAATTCTTTTGGGTCCAAATTGGGATCTAATTCAGATACTTAGAAAAGGGACTTAAACTCAGCCTGAATTTATCTGTAAAATGAGGTAACCACTGCCCAGTTGAGGACTGTGAAGATCATGAAGGAAACGTAACTTTGACTAAATGCTTATCTTCCCTGAAGGGGCAGGAAGTTCAAGACTAGGTCGGAAGGGGAGGCAGACTCCAAGGTTGCCTCAAATTTTATTTTTGGACCTTGGAGGACCAGGTGTTAACTGTAAACAGGGCTGACACTTCCTATTCAACTAAAAGGAAGTATATGACAGTCCTTTCCTGTATGGAGGCTTGGCCCCTTTGTTTCTGCTTTCCTGCCTTAGACTGGGTCCTCTGTAATACCCAGCACCTGCCTCTGAACTAAAAACTTGGCCAAGATGGTCAGACTCACACTCAGGAAGTCATTTGGTTCTACTTCCTTTTTAAAAACCAATTCCTCAAAATACCCTTACTTCATGGGTGATGACTTCCTGTATAGAGATGAAAACACCAGCCACTCCCAAAAGAAAGACATTCTGGCACCTAATGACTACTGAGAGGAAACCCATACCACTCCCATGAGGTGCTTGGAAAAGTGCTCAGCTCCACTGTGTCCCACCTGGGCGTTAGTGCAGGGGCTGGCTTCTGCTCTCACCCCAAACCCACCCTCCCTCCTGTTGAGCTACATCTTCCCATCGACAACAAAACACAACACAGGGCAAGGGCCATAAGAGTAAAGTTAAACTTTACTTTACAGTAATTTTTTTCTATATACAAAGAATTACAGTACATGTTTATGGGGACTCCTAGCACAGGGCTCCCCTCTTTTCCACTAAAAGTTTCACTTACAGCTGACAATCTATGGGGGTGAGGAGCAAAAAAAAAAAAAAAAAAAGTGATGGACCTCAGCTGTTCCCCCCACACCCCTTTTCTTAAAAATATAAAGATAGATCTCTAGTGTCAGCTTGTTTCTTAGCCAAGACTTTGAAATCTGCTCTTCCATGAGCTGCTGTGTGCTGCACTCACCCATCTTCTACACACTCACCTACATGCACACACAGGCAGCACCCACCTCAGACCTGGTGACCACCTATTCTCTGCCGCTTCTTTGGGAGTCTAAAGCACCACAACCATTCATTTCTGCTCTACTCCCTGGGCTCTCCTGTCCACATAGCTTTGCTCAACTTCCAGAGTGTTAAACCCGAAGCCCCTCAATAGCCTGATGTTTGGAAAGTCATGGGAAGGAACCACTTAAGAATTTAACACGTGCTGTGTTTTGCTTATGTTGATAGGAAACATTTCTTTCCAGGCTGTAGATTTCTAATTAAACTTTCCACTTCCTTAAGAAAGAATACCTTTAATCTTCATAAGCAATAGAGGTTCCCACGAGAGTGAAAGAGGTAGAGAGGGGCAGAAGGTAACTGAGGGAGACCCCATACCTGGAGCTCTCTACCAACCAGAGGCTATGGACAAGGTAACACCAGCCCTGAAAAACTCAATGGCCACCCTCACCTGGACATGGCATCTCTTCCATCTCTGGATTGCGCTGGACCACTCCAGGATTGAGTACAGGCTTCACCGAGACTCTGCCCTCTCCTCTTAACAGAGCTTCAAAGAACTGTTCTACATAAAAATCTTTTCCTCCCAAACAGGAACTTGGGTTTCTCAAGTCACCAGTTCCTCAACCCTTGGCAGTGCTTATTTATACCAGGAAATTAGCACCATCGTTACATTTTTTTGTGTGTACAAAGCAATTATCTATTCTTATTTCAATTTATACTACAGCAATCTGGCCCTAGGAAGTTCAGCTGAGAGCTAACTGGCCACAGCCATGGAAAGTCTCATGCGGCTACCTAGTTGTAAATGATGTGGAATGTCCAAAACATGGAACAGCCTAAACATTATTTAGTAGGAAAGGGACTTGTGGCAGCTCCCTTCCTGCCGCGATCTCAGAGAGGTTACAACATTGGGCCACTCTGACAAACCCCAAGAAGATGACAATATCCCCCCATAAAAGCCTTAGGAGAAAAACCGTTTTGTAGGAGCTGAGGCCAACATCTGTCCATGTTTAGTGCTCTCCTAATTCCTCCACAGGGGAAGCTGCCTGGACCAGACTTCCTGCCAGTGTTCTCACAGGCGACCTGGGAGTCCAGCTCCAGTGAGTAGATGCTGCCAAACCTGTGAAGAATCACTGATGCACTTCATGCCCTGACTGTGGTGTGGGGTAGAGGATATGAAGAATACAATTATTTTCTTCAATGCCAAAGATGTAGGTTTGGTAGTTGTTCAGAAGAGGATCAACATAGTGATTTAAATCACCTCAAACTCAGTAACTTTAGGGAGACACAGACATTTAAAAACTTGGATGCTTTTGTAGCAATGAGAGCTATTTGCTATCACAATGGGTTGGCTTCAGTAGGAGAAGCAAAGAGGCTTTGAATTTAAACAGTATATATATATATATATATATTTTTTTTTTTCCTGACTTAACAGGGCTAGGAGAGGTATTTGTTCTCTAGCTACCTATGGAAGCTATGGCTTCCCCCTGGAAAAGGCTTCCTGGGAAAGTGGCTTAGAGGCATATTCTCGAGATCCCAGTTTCCAAGCACTTGGCCAAATACCAAAAATACCATCCTGCATAAAGATCAGGAATGTCTAAGAGAAAAGATTACCTTTTAATTTCCAACTCGCAATCCTTGGAGAAAAGGTCTTAGCACAGGCTCCAGGAGAGTCCTCAAGAGTAGTCACTCCCTCCCAGCATCATGCAATATCAGTTCCCAACAGTCCTGATTGTGCTTCTAATTGTATAGTGACTGCTTTCATGATTGGATGTTAATAATCTAGAATGAGATGCTGAGATCAGGGGGCCTCACAGTTGAAATTCTAGGTTCCATTCAAACTGAGAGTCTTTCCAAATGGCACCCAGAAAGCCTGGCACTCCATCCATTTAGATAAAGAACTGCCTCCTACCCCGTAAACCAAGCATAGCTCAATTGTTTTCCCAGGCAGGTCTGGAAGGAAGTATTCAGTGAGTGGTGGAAAATGGAAAGGACCAAAACAAACCCTTTATAAAGTGGTCAACCATGGCCCACCTTTTCCTCACTCCTTCCTGTCCCATGAGACATGTCTAGAGTGGCTATCAAGAAAATTACCTACCAAAGCCTACTTCAGAGAAGCTATTTTAGGATTGAACTTCTCCATTTACAAATTTTTACAAAGCCTGCACAACCCCCCACCACAAAAAAAATTCACAGTTTATTCCATTAAACAAAGAACTACGGTAATTTAACACACAACATAGTGAAAGGAGATTCTGACAGTGCAGTGTGGATACTTTTTCTGATCGCAACTACAGATGACAGGAGAGAAAAGGGCACAGGACTGGCACCAAGCAAACCCTACTCGTACAACCTAAGAGATTAGGGGAAAAGACCTACTAGCTGCAGTTATATACTTATTATTCTCACACATGATAAATACTTGATATAATGAACTTTAACGTTCTGGGTGGATTTCTTTAAAAATATCTTTTCCATGGTTTAAAATTTTTAAAAAAGAAAATAAGATACTTTGTTTTCTCTTCCTTTTCAACCAAGAGCTTTTCTTCTCTGATGATGTGGGAAGAGAGTTAGGATGAAAATGGAGAACTAGGCAGGTGGAATTTACAGAGGAGATTCCGAGGTCTAAGTGAGATGCAAGGATAGGCCCCTAAACTCGGGGCAGCCCTGCCCAGCCTTGTGCCTCTGCCTGAGTTCAAGTGTCTCAATCCCAGAGACCCACTTTGGGAAATAAAAGCAAAGTCTTTTTAATTTTTATATAAAGCGCAAATGCTTCTGTAACTATCATTCCCTCCTTTAGAGTGATTAGAGTAGCCTCACTAGGAACTCAGGAGGAAACTGGGACAAAATACAGACTCCTGTTGATATAAAAGCCATAACTGAGACAGAATGGTTAGGAGACATTTGGGCCAGATGGCCTGTTGGCTAAAGCTGCTGGCTAAGTTGGCAAAGCAGATAGGTAAACACATTTGGTCTAGGGACAAAAGAGACATGGATGAATGGGAAGAAACTGGCCAAACAGCACTTCCTGTTGGCAGTCAGTGAGCTGGGTGAATGGTAGGGCAGGGTAGCACCAACAGATTTCCCAGCCCTTGAGCCCCAGCTCAGGGCAGCAGTAACAGATAATCAGCAGTTATGAGGAGTCTACTCTTAGACTGGACCTTTCTCTAAATGCCACATCTTGCCAGTCATAAAGGAAGGGTTATGGTTGCCTTTAAACTTGAGTCAGCAGGCAAGTCCTCTCAACACAGAGCACAATTCTCAGGGGAGGGTGGTGAAATCTACTAGTGAAGAAGAGGACTCCCTCCATTCAGGCAGGAGAGCAAAGGATCAGAAGAGAAGTCATTTTCTGTCAGGATCTGGCACCCTCCCTGAGCTGGTGGTGGATCTAGCTCAGAGCTTGCTAGAGATACCTAGGTCCACTGCCCAAGACTCTGAAATCTGAAAGCACCTGAGTGTGTGGAGGACTGGCATAGGGTGGATTGATGTAAAAGGAGGAAAATGGGTAAAAAAGAAAGATAAGCTTGCCAATTGCCTTCTTACACTATGGGAAAGCTACATCATTGTAGAGCCCAGCCTCCCCACAACCAGCTATTCCACCACGTATAGATCTTCAGACAGAAGCAGTGGTGGTGGCTGCCCAGCCAACAATCTCACTTGGCCTCTGCAGCCCACCCTGCCTGTAGCCAGCTGCATGAGCACACATGCATGCACATGCACACATGCACACCGAGCCCAAGGAAACTTACTCAATACAATCATTTCTGGGACCATGCCCCAGGGCCCCTCAGAACTTCATGTTATTTCCTGGTCAAAGGTTCTTAAAAACAGCCTAGAAACCCAGGCAGGCATGTTAGGCTCATAAGAATCAGGTCTTATTTATCTCTGTATCTCCTATCAGTGACCAGCACCTGGCCTAGCACACATGAATGCTCAAGAAATTGCCACTGGTTTGAATGGGTATCAGTTCCTCCCAAGGGTTCATCAGGTGCCCTCAGTGGGGCTCTGTAGGCATGGAGAAATAGCATCAAAAGCCCCTCTACCTTCCAACCTGACCAGCGGAATTGAATCCCATGTTTGACTCCAAGTGGACTTTTTATTTCAAGGTGACCATTTAAGGGTTGAGGGAAAGAGACCCAAGTCTGTCTGTCTCCTTGGCTGAGACCCACTTGGATTTCCATACATGTTTCACATAACCACAAGCCCCCACTGGCTAATGTCACAAGAGTTCTGAGTGTTGGGATATAAAGAAAGAATAACAGTGAAAAGGTAGTGGGGTCTGTTTTATAAGGGAGGAGAATAATATTTCCCTCCTCCAAGAACCCTGGGGGTAGCTGGTCTGGTCATCTGACATTTACTGGTATTATTTCTGTTCTGACTCTGCATACTTGTGACTGGAAGGCGCCTGGTTAAGAGTTGGAAATGTGTTTTGCTCTGGTTTAGGGTCTTGCCCTCTTCCAAGAGACCAGCAAGTCTGTGCCAATGTCTGTGTGCTCCCAGAGGACCAGCAAGATGATGCCAGTGTGTGTCCAGCCAACATGGGCCAGAGCCCTGGCCCTGGTGAGGTCTTTCCTAAGGCCCAGGGACTCTGCTCTGTGGTTGCCAACTTCTTCTCTTCAGTGGAGAGGGAGGATGGGGCCTTCCCAAGAGGCCTGAAGGACTGCCCACTCTTGGCAACAAGTCCAGGTACTTGATGGCCTCCAGCCATCTGTTTCACCTGCTTCACCAGGCCCAGTGCTTGGCTGGGAGGCCCTGGGATCTGCTCAGCTCCTGCAGGTGCTCTTCCTGCAGCCTGAGTTGCTGACTCATATAAAAAAGCCTTGGCAGGGGATGGAGAAAGAAGTCTGGCTTGGGTGAGTGATTTAACAGCTTGCCAGGGGTGCTCCAAGGGGGCCACGGCTTTTCCAGGAGGCTGAAGGACAGGCTCTGACACACTGCCTCTCTCCACAGCTCGAGACATCTGCCCCAGACCTTTGCTGGCAAGCCATGAGCTGGACTCCAACACTGGCATCTTCTCATCAGCTTGTGGTGTGGCCTCATGAGGAGAAGCTGCCCGTTCTTTCTGGCGAGAAGTTAGGTCTATAAGATCCATCACCAAAGCAGCTCTGTTTTTTGACTGAGTATTCTGGTCCACGGGCCTCAGTGCTTTTTCTTTAGCTACCAGTGTCTGGACCACAGCTGATAGCACTTTGTCAGGAGGTGGAAATCTCTGGGTCAAAGAAGTATGGGATTTGTCTGGAGACCTGTCTGAAGTCTGGGGTTTGGGGCTGCTGGTGACGAGCAGTCTGTCTGATGGTGGAAGTCTCAGGACAGTAGGGACTGGGGTTTTCTCCAGTGACTGGGGCCTTGGGCTGGCAGCACCTATGGATTTATCCAGCCTTGGGTCAGCTGCCCCTAGAGGTCTTTCCAGTGGTTGGGACCTGACTGAGGGTGAAGAGCTTGGGCCAGTCACTGGAGAGGGTTTGTCAGATAGTTGAGTTCTTGGTCCTCCCACTATAGATGGCCTGTCCAATGACTTCTGGCTGGATACCAAGGACTGGGGTTTGGCCCCTGACCCAGCAAGGGTCCTGACCCTTTCTACAGGCTGGGGCCTGGAGTCAGTTCTGTCAGGAGGTCTTTCAGGCGGCGGTGGCCTCTGACAAGTCCCTGCCAG
Organism: Myotis yumanensis; assembly: GCF_028538775.1. Classification (NCBI taxonomy): domain Eukaryota; kingdom Metazoa; phylum Chordata; class Mammalia; order Chiroptera; family Vespertilionidae; genus Myotis; species Myotis yumanensis. The sequence goes on along the minus strand of NW_027223756.1, from coordinate 38,220,987 downwards.
AGTTTTTTTGGACAGTGACAACGTCTGGTTGGCTTCAGCAGGTGGCTTGTCCAACATCTTGGGCCCCTGAGCAGCTACTCCTGATGATTGTTGCTCTGCCAGGTGAGTGTTTGGGCCTGGAGTCAGTGGTACCGGGGGAGGCACATACTCACGGATCTCCCCAGGTTCCAAAGGGTTGGGCCCACAGGGGTCGTGCTCAGTACAAGACAGACGTCCATCCAGTTTGGAGATGAAGAGCATCCCTTCCCGATGCTGCTTGCAAAAGGAGCTAGGACACATCTCGCAGAAGGAGGCTGCTTCCTTCCCACAGATGTCACACTGATGCCAAGGACACTCCCATTTCCCTGAAACACAGATGTGAAACAAGAGCTTAAGAAAACAAGAGATGGGCGATGGCTTTGGAACCAGGTCAAAGGAGTGATTTCAAACTGCCCTGTTCTACAGATAGCTCATGCTTCCCCAGCGCCAGGATCTCAGCTTCCTCTTCTGCACAACCGCATATAAAAATAACTGCCAGTATCAAGTAGCAACTAAGCATCAACTAAATATACAGGCAGGAGTAATTTCTTATTTCTATTATTTCTATTTCTAGCAAGGAATAAGACCCCAAAGCTCCCCTTACATCAAGCATGTCAAACTCGTGGCCCAAGGGTCACATGCTGCCCACAACAAATATTTTTGTGGCTCAGCCAATGTAATAGTATGTTAAGAAATGTTTTAATAAAAATTTCGTAACTTAAATTTTTACAGTATCCTTTTATACATAATTATTAATAACGAACTACAACGTTCACTAACGACTGATTACTATAATTGTGTTCCCTTACGCACCTTACGCTCAGGCGCAACATTTCACTCCACTAATACTAGCAGTGAATATTTTAGCAGCTGACTGCCACATCATTAGTCTTATATTGACTTGTTGAGTGTGCGCAACAGGAAATATTTTGCTTTCGGAGAACAAGAAAAATAGATTTATTTGTGTTACACTTATTATTTTGTGCAGTTATTCCGTGTCTGGTAAGTTAATGTTCAAGAAAAAAACATTAATTTTTATTAAAACGGTCTATTATTTTATGTTAATGATTACTCATTTATTTCAGCCCTTTGTATTCAGCATGTTTCTATTGAAATAAACCTACGTTTCTATGAAAACTGAAGCTTTTTTTTTTTGCGGCCCACATAAACTTAAACCTTGTTTATTTGGCCTGTGTTAGCCTTTGAGTTTGACATGCTTCTCTTAGATAAAATATGAGGATATTACTTTCATATTTTGCAAACTCCTTTTGTCCTATATAGCCTTTAAATATTCTACTCTAGCACAACCGGCCTGGCTCAGTGATTGAGTGTTGACCTATGAACCAGGAGATCAAGGTTTGATTCCCAGTCAGGGTACATTCTGGCTCAATCCCCAGTGAGGGGCATACAGGAGGCAGCAGATCAGTGATTCTCATCATTGATGTTTCTATCTCTCTCTCTCCCCCTTCCTCTCTGAAGTCAATAAAAATATATTTTAAAATAAAAATATTCAACTCTAAGGGGGACATTTCAGCTATTTAAACTCCTGCTTATTTGGTTATTAGTAGGAAGTGGGAGCAGATATACAAACGTGAAAAAAAAAAAAAGAAAGCAGACTTACCTTTGCTCAATTTTTTTTTTTTTAAATATATTTTATTGATTTTTCACAGAGAGGAAGGAAGAGAGACAGAGAGCCAGAAACATCGATGAGAAAGAAACATCGATCAGCCGCCTCCTGCACATCCCCCACTGGGGATGTGCCCGCAACCCAGGCACATGCCCCTGACCGGAATCGAACCCGGGACCCCCCAGTCCACAGGCCGACACTCTATCCACTGAGCCAAACCGGTTTTGGCACCTTTGCTCAATTTTAAGTCTTGAAAGTAGCACAAACTTTATCTGTGTTGTCTACACAGAATCAATGGAAAAGACCCAAAGCTAACCTCAGGTGTATTTGTCTCCACTTCATGATAGCTGAGAGTCTCTGTCAAGGACAGTGTTTCTTCCCCAGCTCCTTCCCAATAAACTATGCTGGCTAGACTTTGCTCCTGGCTCATAGGCCAGATCAGTTCTATCACAGCCTGTGCCAGCCCTGGCCATGAGTAATTGATTCTGAAACAATTTTCCATTTCCACTTCCTGGAAGTGTTAGGTCAATGTTATGGCCTGCCCCCAGACTATCTCATTTTCTATTATTTCATTATCCTAGCAACCACATATTGAAGGACAAACTCCTCTCACTCCCACCCCATAGTAACTCCTCTCACTCCCACCCCATAGTTGTTCTTTCTGCAATTCCAGCAAACAGGCCACTAGTGATGTATAATCTTCTCACCTAGAATGGCTTTCCACTGGTTTCTTATTTTTGTAATTTAAAATAGATGGCAGGTCCAAATCCCTAAAATCCGCTAATTCCAAATCACCACCCAAAGGTTAGTGGACTTCACCAACCACAAATTTCCGGGTACCACATCTGCATAAGCAGTTTTCTCATCTAACTTACACATCTGCATCTCCTTCAGAGGGAAGTGTGGTAATGAGGTCTAAAAGGGTGTCAGTCCACACCTCACTGATTAGAATGATCTAAAGCTCCACTCTGTCTCAACTGCTCTTTCTTTAGACGGAATATGTTTTAGTAAACTTGAGGTCAGATGTGGAGAGCGGCTGCAGCGTTTGGACAGGTTCAAGCCTTGGACTGACGAGAGGGCACAGTCCTCTCAGCACAATTATAGCCAAAGGCTATGGTTGTATATAAGCCTAACTTTATAGTCTGAACCTGTAGTCCTATGTAGCTAAGGGATGTGGGCTGCGCGAGGTGCAGCAAGTGCTGCCAAAACAAAGCTTGATAGAGTTCAAAAAATTGCAACAACAGGGAAGAAGTAGATTTGGAACTCACAAGAACATTTTAAACATCTTGACTACTCCCTTGTTTTGCTTTGTGTGATCTGACTATAAAATAAAGATTTGGCTTACAGGCTTTGTCACTGTCCTCATCCAGGTGCAATGATCCACCTGGCCCCAACTATATTCTCTTATCTATTTTCTTTAATCCTTCACCGCCCTCCTCAGGTTCACCACTGGCTGTGCTGGACGCGGTTCAGTCAGAAAACCTGGCTTTCAATCCAGCTCCTACATCTATATGTTCTAATGAGACAAATCATCTCACCAACCTTGATTCTGAGTTTCCTTATCTACATCATGGGAAGGTGAAAAGGTCTCATCTTTATGGGTTGTTAGGATAAAATAACATAACAGAAACATAAATAAAATAAAACGATACATAGCAAGTGAATTTCTGTTTCCTTCTCTATAACATAGGGTTCTAAGCCTTTGTTATTTATTCCAAGATTAAGAACATGGACCCAAATCCCCTCAATACTATGCATGGGATGCATGGGAAGACCAAAGGGCTTTGAGAATTCTGGCTGAGAACAAGGAACATTCTAAACAGATTTTGGCACCAACCTGCTGGTCGCTTGGTTAGATTGAGACAGTCTGCATGGTAAACTTTTGGGCAGCCTGGCTTCTTACAGGAGACGAGCTGGCCAGCATCCCCACAGCTGAAACACTCATCCTCTCGCTCCTTTGTGATTTCACCCTGGCTCCTTCGCTTCCCCTGTTGCTTCTTCTTGAATTTCTTTGACTTTTCTTCTGTGGCAATGGGTTGATTCTAGAGGTCAGATATTGAGCAGTCAGCATTCTGTCGACACATTAGTTGTATGATCTTGACCAGGTTAACTATTCTCTCTGAGCCTCAGTCTCTCTTCTGGGAAGAGACAGTCCTTATAGACTGTTGTATATGTAAGAGAAAATGCAGAAAAGGCACCTAACACATCACAGTGTTATAGTAAGGTACCCAGTAAGTGGTTGTATTAATTAACTTTTGTACTAACTACCCCTGCTACCTGAATGAAATTAAAGAGATATGTTCTTTTTGTTGACACACAGGCTGGTGTTAAAGGTCACCTTTTTCTAAGTTTTATTTTTACATTAATTTTATAACTAAGGAAGACTTCTTTGTGTGTTTGTGTGTGCATACACATTTCTTAGTTTATTCAACAAACCTTCACTGAGCACTTAGTATGAGCCATGTGCTTGGAAGACACAAAAAACCTAGTTCATGGTCCTTGGCCTCAACAAGCTATGCATTTTTATTTTTAAATATATTTTATTGATTTTTTACAGAGAGGAAGGGAGAGGAGAGGGATAGAGAGTTAGAAACATCAATCAACTGCCTCCTGCACACTCCCCACTGGGGATGTGCCCGCAACCAAGGTACATGCCCTTGACCGGAATTGAACCTGGGACCTTTGAGTCCAAAAGCGGACGCTCTATCCACTGAGCCAAACCGGTTACGGCTGCATTTTTATTTAAGTCAAATTATGTCTGCCACTCAAGACAGATCCTAGCACAGCAGGTCTCCTCTGTGCTCCCATTCTTGGTCATCAAACCTGGTGGTTCTCATAAGCTTCTGCTCTTGAATTTCTCTATTACTGATTCATGTGTGAAATGCTACCTTGACCTTAAGGATGCAGAAACTATCATTCCCAGTTCATGTAACATCATTAAATTTGGGTTAAACTCAGTTATATTTTAATTTTAATTCACTGGGCATCTGAAGGAACAAGACCATTTAACCAAACCAACTAAACAAAATCCAACATAATATAAAAATAATTCTCCTTAATAAAATAATTACTGGATACTCTTTATCTTCATGTGTAACTGCTCAAACAGATTATTCTCTTTAGTTATGGGTTTCTATACTAATTTGAATTTTTTAGTTCTTAATATTGACTTCATAATCCAAAATCCAATATGGAAATACCCAACTAGAGTCACTGTATAATCTACTATGCATCAAAATTAAACATAAATTTTCAGTGTGCTGTTACTTATGAGAGAGATATCTAGAAGTTTCCAGATGTTCAACTATTATGGTCCACCCATTATATAAAAAATTTAACAGTCACTAAAAATGATGATTGAAAAGACTATGTAGCCCTGACCGGTTTGGCTCAGTGGATAGAGCATCGGCCTGTGGACTCAAGGATCCCGGGTTCGATTCCAGTCAAGGGCATGTACCTTGGTTGCGGGCACATCTCCAGTGGGGAGTGTGCAGGAGGCAGCTGACCGATGTTTCTCTCTCATCGATGTTTCTAACTCCCTATCCCTCTCCATTCCTCTCTGTAAAAAATCAATAAAATATATTTAAAAAAAGAAAAAAGAAAAGACTATGTAACAGCAAGGAGAGTTTTTTATAATATTTAAGAAAAGTAGGTTGCAGACTTATAGACAATTCTTAACAGTTATAGAATTATAATTCAGTTAAAGAGCACATATAAAATACTAGGAACTCACAACAATGTTTATACTTTGTTACAATGATAAGATTAAGGATTTTATGTTTACTGACAGTATTATATAAGTAGCTTATTAGGAAATCTGAGTAAGATCAGCTGAGACCAATAAAAATGTGGCAAATAACCCACTTTAAGATTTCCTATCTTAGTTAAAAAGGCATCCCTAGTTATAAGTCAGATTGTTTAAAACACTCCAATAGTACTCAAAGATACTCTCCTGCATCACCAAACTGATAATCAGAATGCTTACTTAGCAAATTGCCATTGACCAGGACAACTATTCTCTGTCATTATTTCAAAGAGACATCTTAAAATAAAGACTCAGCCCTGCCCTGGATAGGGCGGGAGGACCACACCACTATTCCCGATGCAAATGTTTAGAAGGTACCTTTGGCCTTACACCCAAAAAGCCGCTGCAGTTTGGGGCTCCGCATTTGCAAACAGTCTTTCCATTCCCAAGACATTCTAGGTTGTAGTTGAAGGTAAGTTCAGTGCCTGCATAAGAGACCATGAAAAGATTAATATCTATGGTATTAATTATGTTATTTCTGTATTAATTACAAAAAGTATATTAACTTCTAAGAGAAATTATTAATTTTTAAAAGAATAAAAAATTAGCCCAGCTGCTGTGGCTCAGTGGTTGAGTGTTGACTTATGAACCAAGACGTCATGGTTCGATTCCTAGTCAGGCACATGCCTGGGTTGTGGGCTCGAATCCCAATGGGGGTGTGTGCAGCTGATCAATGATGCTCTCTCATCATTGATGTTTCTATCTCTCTATCCCTCTCCTATCCTCTCTGAAATCAATAAAATACATTTAAAATTAACTACAAATCCCACTATATTAATAAAATATTAATAAATTCTAATCCTGTAACATTATTAATCATCTAATACAACTTAATAATAGAAAAGCTTAAATGGCTTAACAAGTAATATTTAAACTAAGTTATACTATAGAAGTGTTAATACCCCAAGTTGGTTTTCTAAATTTGTTTTCTAACCATTCAGTTCCAAAATACTAGTATATTAATTCATTACCAAAAACAAACAGACAACAACTTACATTGATGTGCCAGGCATTGAGAATGCAGGTATGAAGAAAACCTGTTTGTGCCAAGGTGAGCACCTGGCAGCACTCAAGGGAAAGACATCTCAGTATAGAATAATATGAGAGAACTCTAGACCACAGACCTAAAGTCCTGGCTTTACATCCCACTTACACCATGATCTGAGTGATTTGGGCCCTGAGTATATCCATTAAATGGAGAAATAGCAACCTCACACAGGCTTGTTGAGAGAATATGACTTAATACACATAGCAATAATTTGTAAACCTTTAAAAAGAGATGTACAAATAGATTTTAAGGTAGGAAAAGGCTCCTTTCTGTTGTGCATGTCATCAAAACCAAGAAAGCAAATAAAACACACTCAAACTCCAAACACATTAGCAAAGGCCTAACAAATACAAGAATCTTATATACGTATACCAAGAGATTGTCTCTGGGCATGGGTAATGGCTTAGATGACAGTCATTCAGTCAAAATTTTCAAATCTTAAATTTCACATTGCAGACTGACTCATCTACCAGTGAATCTAATCAATACAGTTTTTCATCTAATATTAGAAATAGATTATTTATTTGCAGCTAGCTTTTTAAGCAGCTAGCTTATATTTAAGGGTACAAAATGGTCTGAATACTAAAACCACTGATAGCCCGGTGAAAGGAACCTGCAGGAACTGAGATTGACCAAGGTATCAACAGAGTCATGTTTCCCCTCTCACACCCACTATGAATTTACTGGCCTAAATAATGGGTAATTCTATCACACTATTCTTATTAAACCATTTAAAAGTATATAACTCAATTTTCATAAATTTTATGTGCTTATAATGCAACTCAACGCTATACATAAGTATAAGATAAGCAAGATCCTTGAAATAATCTGCTCATTCAGCATCCACTGTGAAAACATAAGCACATAAGTGGATAAATCAGAATGTATCAGTGCACATAAAGAAAAGTTTATAACATTCTAGAAGAGTCCAACGTACAATAATCCTTGAGAGGTCTGAACTCATTGGGGATGGCGAAGGGAGTATATCACACACATGGGAGGCAGAAAATAAGAGGTATGTGAAGAGCTCAAGAAGTTGGATGAGTAAGGAGAAGAGCAGGTTGAAAAATTCTAATTCCATTTGCCAAGGCTGCAGTTCCTACAGGCACTCTGCATGGCACTCAGCACATTCTGTCTCATTTTCCCATCACACCCATACAGACTGGAAGTCAAGTGAGGACAAGAAAATCTATGAATTGCTACACACGCCACCTGAGCTGATACCGAAGAGAGAAGAGGAAATTTGTAGCTAGATATGGCAGAGGAAACCATCCCCATGGAGACTAAAGTTCTGAGTACAAATGTGGTAGAGAAAGCAGTCAGGTCAGATATAAGAACTAAAGTCATATAACTGAGTAACATCCGAGTAATTAATACAGAGGAACCATACCCACCCTCCCCCATCCTGGGGTGGTTAGAGAGAAAAATGAAGAAAAGAATGAGAGAGGAGTGAAACCCAAAAATCCAAGTAACATAGGTATGATACCACATACTTTATAGCACCTTTGCAAAGATTATATTAGGTAACATGCTTGGAACAGTATCTGGCATCTGATAAATGGTAGCTGTTATTGTATTCACTTTATAATTCCAGTTACAAAGTAGCAATTTATCCAATTTATTCTGAAGCCATCTATTCAAAAAACTTGATACAAGTCATCATTTTAAAAAGCAGCATCACAGAGCAGAGCACAGTGCACAGTGACAATTGAGTTTTGTTACCTTCCTCAGTTAATACTTTAAGTGTGCAACACAGGAGAAAAGAACTAATGGCTGAGTTTTTGAAATATGAAAATTGTCAGAACCTTTAAAATTCTGAAAAGCCAAAACAACTCCTAGGCAGTGTATTTAAATTATAGAGAAAAGGATATTTGGGTTTTTGGTTTTTCTTTGCCAGGGGTGGGAGGGGGGAGGCCGCGTGGTACGGGGACGAGGACGACTGTGAAAGGGGTGGTAAGAAAGGAGCCATGGATTGCTGGTGCTTTCTAAGGCAGACCAATCTATAATAATAAAAGCATAATATGCTAATTAGACAGGACGACCTTCTGGACGAAGCCAGGGGTGCAAGGGAAGCCCAGGTCCCGGGTGCCTGCTGGTGGCCGGAGGAAAGCCTGGGTCCCAGGTGCCAGAGGGAAGCTGGTGCCAGCAGCCGGGAAAAGGAAGGCCTACTCCTGCACGAATTTCGTGCATTGAGCCTCTAGTTTTCATATAAAAGGTTTGGAAATTTATGCTTTTAAAATCACCCATACACAAAGCTTGAAGACACTAAGTAAAATGAAATGAGTCAGTCACAAAAAAAGAACAAATCCTATATAATTCCCCTTATATGAGGTTCTTAGAGCAGTCAAATCCAGAGACAGAAAGTGGAAATGGTGGTTGCTAGGGGAGGGGAGAATGGAGAGTTAGTGTTTAATGGGTACAGAGTTTCACTTGGAGAAAAAGACGAGTTACGAAGATGGATGGTGGTGATGATTGTACAACAGTGTCAATGGATTTAATGCCACTTAAAAATGGTAAATTTTATGTTATGTATATTTTATCACACCCCCACCAACAAAAAAAATCCATGCCAAGTACCACCTGGAAAATCTTTTACATATATCCTCAGGAGTTTGCAAACCTCATTTTAGATCATAGGACATATGGGATTTTAAGATGATAAAATCTGAAATTCCATTCTTAGCTCCATAATTCTTAGGTGATTCTTACCTGCTTTAATGTCACTCAGGGCAAAAAGGCCAACACGGGTGTCTCCATTCACAGACCACTTCTGTGTTTCACAGTTGGGCTGGCAGCAGTGATTCATGAACCGAGCATAGTTTCCTTTGGGACCAGCATCAATGATCCGATCCTAGAATTCCAACGGATACTGCTCATTATTTTCTGAGAATTTTAATATACTAGAGGTTCCTATTCTTAGTTTGAATCTCCCAGAAGAGTGATTCTTTTTTAAAATACATATATTTTTATTGATTTCAGAGAGGAAGGGAGAGGGAGGAGAGATAGAAACATCAATGATGAGAGAGACTCACTGATCGACTGCCTCCAGCATGCCCCCTACTGGGGATGGAGCCTGCAACCCAGGCATGTGCCCTGACCGGGAATCAAACCCTGACCTCCTGGTTCACAGGTTGACGCTCACCCAGAGCCATTCCGGCCTTCAGAAGAGTGATTCTTAAAGTGTACTTGTTGGATCAGCATAACTATCTGGGAATTTGCAGAAACTATGAGGTGAGGCCCAGCAATCTGTGCTATAATAAGCCTGTTAGGTGATTCTGATAATATGCTGAAGTTTGAGGACCTAAAAGCAGCAGCTTGCCCCATCCACTAAATTAGGTAGTCCATCAGAAATCACCTAAGGAGACTCTAATACTGATATTGAGACCCATTTCAAACAAAGATGAGAACACCTGGAGGTGAGGATCTCACAAACCATAAGGATACAACTTGATAAAAATGAAATGTTCACGAAGTTTCACACCAGGAAAGAATCCTATGTGGAAGACGGGGGTTGGGGGGGAGGGGGGCTAGTAGAACCTAATATTCAGGTACAAAGAGGAAGCTCAGATACACATAAAATAAATCCATTATAATGCTAGCACTAGGAATAATTCCAAATATAATTCTAGGCACCGATGAAATGAAACTCATCAGAAAATTCCTATAATTGAAAAGCTGACTTGGGTTCATAAGCTGAATTCCATTGTCAATTTATATGGCCTCAACGCTCTAATTAAATAGCAACAAATCAGTTTCTCAATCTGTAAAATAAAAGAATTATTATTTAACCTTTCTGGCTTCAAGTTTTAATTCTACAGGAAAAATACTAACAGATATAGTCCCCAACTTATACTGCATAGCTAAAATAATGGGTAAAAGCAGTATTGCCTTTGGCCATGGATGTATAGCCAAAAATGAGTAAGCTTACCTACTTTAGAACCCTGATCAACCATGAGGTTTCCCCCTGACCATGGGGGAAAGACACTATTTTAGGTAGTGTAAGACATGCCTACAAACACTATGGCTAAGACAACACTAATTTCACAATCCATTACTTACTTTGTCAAGGGTGAGCATATAGAAATTAGTGATATCGTGTTCTTGGGCATAACGGATTCGAGCTCTGCATTCTTCTTCATCTATTAGCTCACCCACATACTCATTCACAAATTCACCCTAGAACAAGAAAGAGCTCTTGACTTAATGGCAAAAAACACAACTGTATTTACAAGTACACTTTACTTTTATTTTATTTTTTATTGATCCTCACCTGAGGATAGTTTCCATTGATTTTTTTTGGAAAGAGAGTGGAAGGGAGGAAGGGGGAAACGGAGAGGGAGAGGGAGGGAGGGAGGGAGAGAGAGAGAGAGAGAGAGAGAGAGAGAGACCCCCTTTGGTGTGTGGATTGAAGCTCTAACCACTGAACACACGGGCCAGGATCAAGTACACCTTATTTTAAAAAAAATAACGAAAATAATATTCATTATTCTCCACAAATTCTCCAAAGCAATTCATGTGTATATAACTAGTCACTTAACAAAGGTTTATTCAAGAAACTAACAAATATGATGCTTCAACTATCTGATATTAAAGAAATAGACAGTCGATCCCCCTTTACCTGCCCAAATACTTAAGTCAGTTTCCCTAATATAGGCAGGTTCCTTTTTCTTAGAACATGCCCTGCTGCCCTTCCCCATTTCACACCACTGTTCCCCTGACTTAATCACTACAGTCACACTGGCTCTCACTCATGCTGTCTCCTCTATATGCAATGCTTTAACACTCAGCTGACCTAAACCAGTAAGTACTTATTTTCCAAGTCTCAACTTAAAATATTTTCAAAGACAAGCAAGTTTCAGGACTTTTGCCACATGCCTCCAGAAACCTTTCTGCTTCCACCCTGGGTGATGATTTCTGCAATGTCTCTCCCCCTCTGGAATGTAGACGTTATGAAAGCCTGGAACATGTCTCTTTTGTTGATCACTGCATCCTTAGCACAATGTCTTAGCAAATGACTGAACAGGTCAACCGAGATTAATTTCCTTTCTTAGAGACAAATTCAGTCAAATTCTTTAAAAAGTGTAATCAGAGTAAGATTTATTTTATTAAAATGTTAAATAACATTTATTCTACACAAAAACTATACAATTTATTGTCTATTTATTAGAAACTTGCTGGTCCTTCCAAGTTTGAAGATATTACTTCATTTTCATTAGAAAAGGTACAATCATCTTTTCCTTTGTGTTCTATGAACCCAAACCTATTTTCTCTCAGTAAAAATACACTTAACTTTATTATTAAGTGATCTACACCTCTAAATGATGTGCTCACTATCCTCTCTTAACTTACAGGTGATAAGATTTTCAGAAAGAAAAAAAGCAAATAAGGCCATAATATCTCTGAATTTCCCTTGTTTTTTCATCCTCACACACAATGAACATGATCAATACTACGGACGTTACAGATAAAGAACACCTATTCTTAGGCCTCTAAACTCTAGAAGGATATGTTTTGCACGAATAATAACAAGGTTTATCCCTACACTATGTTATTTTCCTCTATGATCAATTTTCTCATAGTCATCAAGAAGAATTAAACATATTAAGCAATTAATGAGAAAAAAATTGGAAATTAAGAAGTTTTCTTCACCTTTTTAATATCGGTTTTTGTTCGAAGACCCCAGCCCCTCTGTAATGTGCGAAAAATCTCCACCTCTGGGTACTGGCGCTTAGTAAAGCACTGGTTTTGGCAGCGTCCTCCGGCAGGACATACTGTGGGGTGGCACTCATAAAGCAGCATGCGGTTGATGCACTCAGAGTCTATCCCACAGGGGTTATCATCAGTAGCTTTACAGTTGCAACGGGGAATTTCAGACAAGTCTGCAGTGAAGATCTGTACCCGGCCAATAGGACGGTTCACCTGGCAAAGAAACACATACTATACATAGTACATCAGACAAGTCAACACAAGACAATTCGGGACCTATAAAAGGGAGATTTCTTTTCCTTAAAGTTGGATGTCACATTTCATATGATTTTGAAGCATCAAGATTTAGCAGCATTATTCACAACAGCTAAAATGTGGAAGCAAACCAAATGTCCATTGACAGACGAATAGATAAGCAAAATGTGGTACAAATAATGGAATATTATTCAGCCTAAAAAGGAAGAAAATTCTGAAAACATGCTATAACATGGATGAACCTGGAAGATATTATGTTACATGAAGCAAGCCAGTCAGAAAAAGACAAATACTGTATGATTCCACTTAAATAATGTACTTCGAGAATCAAAATTAGAGACAAAAAGAAGTAGCTGCTAAGGGCCAAGAGGAGAGAATGAGAGTTATTGTTTAATGGGTAGAGTTTCATTTTTACAAGATAAAAAATGTTCTAGAGATGAATGCTGGCAATAAGTACAAAAAATATGAATGCATTTGTTGAACTCTTGAATATGGTTAAGATAGTAAATTCTGTTACTTGTATTTTACCACAATAAAAAATTTGGAGGAAATAAAGATTTAGGCAGTTTGACAGAAAATAAAGCCGTATGTAAGGTACAAAATATAAACTCCACAAAATTTTTAAGTCATTTAAAAAAAAATGTTTTTAGCCCTAGCTGGTTTGGCTCAGTGGATAGTGCATCCGCCTATGGACTGAAGGGTTCCAGGTTTAATTCCAGTCAAGGGCACATGCCTGGGTTAGGCTCAGTCCCCAGTAGGGGGCGTGCAGGAGGCAGCCAATCGATGATTCTCTCTCATCATTGATGTTTCGATCTCTCTCTCCCTCTCCCTTCCTTTCTGAAATAAAAAAACCATATAATTAAAAAATTAAAATAAAAATAATTTTAAAATGTTTTTACTGATTTTATAGAGAGAGAGGAAAGGAGAGGGAGAGAGAGATAGAAACACTGATGAAAGAGAAACATCATTGATCGGCTGCCTCCTGCACGCCCCCCAAAGGAGATTGAGCCCGCACCCAGGCATGTGCCCTGATCAGGAATCTAACTGGTGGCCTCTTGATTCCTGGGTCGATTGATGCTCAACCGCTAAGCTACACCAGCCGGGCTGTCATTTTAATAGAATCATAATTTCAGAGCTAATAGGCCAAGTAAATTGTAACTAGTTTTTGCTACTGCCACGTGGTGGTGCCACTTTAGCTGCTATATGATAAACTGCCACTCTTAAGTGGCATGAAAGTATCTGGGTAATATTGAGGTTCCTATATGTGAATATTTTACTATTTACTATCATAATTTGAAATCTCTTTAATAGACAATAATGTTACCCATGCATTTTATTCAGTAGTGGTGCTAGTAATGAAAAATCCAGTGAAAATCCAGTGTGATAAAACATAAAGGTCAAATAGCTGCTGTGACACTGAAGCCACTAGTTTTTACAAATACTATAGCAACAACGTTTAGAAAAAAATAGTCATTTCATAATAAGGATGGATTTGTACACTATGAGTCTCCCCTAGTTAGTATTACTTAACTTGGGAACAGTCAAATTTCAGAAACCCATTCCATACATAAAACTTGACTATTTAGGAATTGCATGATTTTGATAAATTATTTTACTTGCAAGACATACTTTGCCAGACTTGTGAGAATAAATACATGCAACCTGGCTGGAAAGTTCAGTTGGCTAGAGTGTCATCCTGATACAGTAAGGTTGCAGGTTTGATCCCCAAGCAGGGCATATACAAGCATCAACCAATAAAAGTATGAATGGGTGGAACAACAAATCAATGTTTCTCTCTCTCTTCCTCCCTTCTTCTCCCTTTAAAATCAATAAATAAAAAGAAAAAATATATATGTAGGGGTTCAAGTACAGAGCCTAGCAGCCTTTACATATGGTAGGTATTAGATTACCAATTCTAATCAATCTGAAATTACTATAATTATCAATTATTTCCATCCTCTAAATTCTCAAATGGTTTCATTTCTAACACTATATTGTGAGCCTTCTATTCTTTAACAATATTATAAAGTTTACAATCTGTACAAATATATTGTCCTCAATCCAGTTCTCTGTAACAACTTAAAAGGACAAACATCTCACTGCCAGATTCTTCAACATACTGGTAAAAACTGGAAACCTCATTAAAACTCTTAACATATGCAAACAGGAACCACAAACCTAGTAAATCAAGCTCTATATAGGAATAGAAGAAAAGGTCTGAGCTTAATCACCTGAGACTCCAGGTCCTACATAGGGCATTTGAACATTCACCTGAATCAAGGAATCTTTACCTGACACAACTCCCTCAAAAAAAGTTTCACCCTGCCCTAGCTGGTTTAACTCAGTGGATAGAGCGTCAGCCTGCAGACTGAAGGGTCTCAGGTTCCATTCTGGTCAAGGGCACATGCCAGGGTTGCGGGCTCGATACCCAGTAGGGGGCGTGCAGGAGGCAGCCGATCAATGAATGATTCTTTCTCATCACTGACGTTTCCATCTTTCTTTCCCTCTCCTTTCCTCTCTGAAATCAATAAAAATATATTTTAAAAAAAGTTTCACCCTACTCTAAAGGTATGTTTAGAATTCAGTGCTTGCCAACCAGTGGTCTGTGGACCACTGGTGGTCTGTGAGGTCCGAAAGGTTGGCGACCACTGGTTTAGATAATTTTTCTTTTTAGAAATATATTTTATTGATTTCAGAGCGGAAGGGAGAGGGAGAGATAGAAATATCAATGATGAGAGAACCATTGACTGGCTACCTCCTGCATGACCCCTACTGGGGATCGAGCCCAAAATTCAGGCATGTGTCCTGATAGGGAATCAAACTGTGACCTCCTGGTTCATCGGTGGACACTCAACCACTGAACCACACCAGCAGGCCAATAATTCTTTCTTGCCATCTGGTCTAACCTCTAACCTATGACCAATCCCAAGTAAGTTTCTTTTCTTTTTTTAAAATATATTTTATTGATTTTTTACAGAGAGGAAGGGAGAGGGATAGAGAGTTAGAAACATCGATGAGAGAGAAACATCGATCAGCTGCCTCCTGCACACTCGCCACTGGGGATGTGCCCGCAACCAAGGTACATGCCCTTGACCGGAATTGAACCTGGGACCCTTGAGTCCGCAGGCCGACGCTCTATCCACTGAGCCAAACCAGTTAGGGCCCAAGTAAGTTTCTTAACATAAAGCCAAAAACAAAACAAAATAACAAATAACCACAATCAAACAAAACACACATACATGATTTTAAAGTAAGAACAAAGATATGTAATTGAAGGTAAACATTCATCCTAGAAGAGGCGTCAACACACCTTTTTGTAAAGGACCAGACAATAAATATTTTAGCATTTACAGGCCCTAGACCTCTAGTGAATGTAGCTCAACTCTGCCACATAGCACAAAAACAGTAATAGACAATATGTAAATGAACATGCATGACTGTGTGCCAAAAAAACTTTATTTATGGATACTAATATTTGAATTTCATATAATCTTCATGTGTCAGGAAATATTTTATTTTTTTCCCAACCATACTAGGCCAGATTTGCTCCATGGACATAGTTTGCCAACCCCCATTCTAAATCCTTTTCCTGGAAATACATTTGTTTAAAAAAAAATTAATGCATCAACCTCTAAATTCTGCGATTAGATCACTCATGGGGAGCGGCTCCCTCAACAGCCAGGCTCCATATGATTGATGCGCTACTCTGAAATGCCTATCTTGCTGTTATTTGACATCTATGACTGTGAGAACTTGATTACTTTCCCTTTTTTTGAGGCCTAACTACATTCAGTGTCATGACTTTATGCACAGTAACTCCATTTAACTCTCAATATACCACCAGGGTCCAATCCACTTGGACCCAATTTTAGGTTTTGAGGGTTGTTTTCCCCAGCAGATCTATTTGTAAAGGTTGATATTTTATGACTTTTATTCTTTCTTAGAGGTTTACCAAAGATCAAAAAGAAAATTTACTTATTAAAAAAGGAATAGCCCAGCTGGTGTGGCTCAGTGGTTGAGCATCAACCCATGTACCAAGAGGTCACCTGTTCAATTCCCGGTCAAGGAACATGCCTGGGTTGCAGGCTTGATCTCCAATCCCTGGTGAGAAGTGTGCAGGAGGCAGGCAGCCAACTGATGTTCTCTCTATTCAATGTTTCTATCTATCCCTCTAAAAAAATTTTTTAAATAAAAAGGAATAAAATTCATTCTATTTTGCAACTACTATCATCTTTCCAGAGAGCATAAAAGACTAGATATAACATCTTTCTAGTCTGTTTATAGTTGCTAAATTTAGCAAATAAAAACCCAGGTCATCCAATTATATTTGAATTTCAGATAATCAACAAATAGTTCTTTAGTTTAAGTAGTTCCCAAAGAATATTTGAGCCCTACTTCAATACACTAGACTCTAAAGATGGTGGTAAAATTGATTTTTAAGTGAAATCTCAGACTATAAGACTTTAGAAACTCAAAACCAATGAGTACAAAAACAATGCATTTAATGACAAAAAAAGAAATATGGTATCCAGACATGACATCATCATAAATATTTTGCAAGAACCTGGGCAATCTTGTTTTGTTAATAGTATTTCTCTCATGTTTTCTGATATTTGAGCACCAAAACTAACTTGATTAAAAGGTTTTTATTCTTTTTAAAATATATTTTATTGATTTTTTACAGAGAGGAAGAGAGAGAGATAGAGAGTTAGAAACATCGATGAGAGAGAAACATTGATCAGCTGCCTCCCGCACATCTCCTACCGGGAATGTGCCCGCAACCCAGGTACATGCCCTTGACCGGAATCGAACCTGGGACCCTTCAGTCCGCAGGCCGACGCTCTATCCACTGAGCCAAACCGGTTTCGGCAAAAGGTTTTTAAAAAGGTTTTAATGTACTTACTAAAATGTCTAATAAATTTATTATTTATTATTCCTGTATCTTTACTCCTGTAAAATATTCATGAAAATGACTTTAAATTATAAAAAAAATACAAAGGGTTCACTGGACCCAGATAATAAATGGTGATGATGCTTTTGCCAGGTACACTGAGGGTTAGATATTCCTAACACAAGTTCTCCTGACCTTGGGCACCCTAGTCTTACTGGTCACTTAAATCTTTAGTATTACCAAGAAAACTTACCCATGTGTATTATCCACACTATCTCAGGGCCATTTATGATTTTTCATCACAGCTCTTTGGTCCCTTTCAAACTGCAAGATGTTGACTGTGAACAGAATCTGATCCAATCTACTATATGAGAAGACTTTCCAAGGAAACAGAGATTGTATCAACATACAACTGGTTTTATAAAGTTCACACAATTGCTAGGAATGTGCTTTGGTACTTTTTTGTTATCTTCTTTCAAGCTCTTATCTGTACCTAAAAGCCACTATATAGGCTTGTGCTTCCAATTCTTGTCATGAATAGAGTAGGAAGAG
Source organism: Myotis yumanensis (assembly GCF_028538775.1). Lineage (NCBI taxonomy): Eukaryota > Metazoa > Chordata > Mammalia > Chiroptera > Vespertilionidae > Myotis > Myotis yumanensis. The sequence goes on along the minus strand of NW_027223756.1, from coordinate 38,203,085 downwards.
GGCAATCTACAAGGGTCTCTCTCTTTCAGATGGAGTCTCCTGATGTCTTTTCTCACCTTTATATGTTTATAAGGCGGTGGTTTCTTATCGTTCTTTCGGTCTTCCTGCAGCTGTCTTAGTTCTTTTTGGGCCTTTAATTCCTCAAACCTTGCTGCAGCTTCCTGAAGAGCTAAGAAAACACAATAGTACAAGTCACTAAGCCTGTGAATGGAGTTGTTTCACCGCCCCCGCCCCCCATTTAAATAGGAGAAAAATTCATGTTTTAGACAAAAATCACCAACACTATAAGGAAAACTAAAGTATATATGACTTCTACTTTCAGTAAGTTATAATCCCCAGGGTATTCAGATACAGCATTAAGACAAAACATAATCCATCACTAAATGGTACAATACAGACTACCAGCTTCAGAGAAAATTTTAAAACAACAACAACAAAAAAACAGTCAAATGATTTGAAAAAGGCCATGTATATCATCTATAGACTGCATCTGCTTAGCACAGTCACAGCCTTCAGGCCTAATTCTTTCCTCAGTCCTAAACTCCTATTCCAGAAACATCCTGCTTCCTAGGTGCCCCAGGTAACATGCTGTGTTCTGGTGGAAAAAAAATCCAAAGTTGAAGTTCTTTTTTCTTCCTTGCCTATTCTCTAGAGCACCTGTCCTACTCTTCTCCTAAGACTTATTCTGTAAATATCAACTACAAGTATTAGTTTAATAATACAAAGACAGCCCTTCATAGCTAGTTTGTATTCAAAGCTTATACTTTCATATGCTTGAAAGATTGTAATACCTGAAAAGTCAACAAAATCTTAGGATTCTCATTCTTCTCCACTTAAATCAAAATTTTAATTCATTATTGATTACACAAGTTAAAAATTCTGAAAAGAATTTCAATTCTTCCTTCTTTCCTCTCTCTGGCTTTCGCCATGCTGTCAATTCTTTAAAGAAAATCTTACCTCCGATCCATCCCCTTTTCTCCATTTTTCTATCATCATCCAGCAGAGTTTGTTTTGCCTGGAATTCTCTAAATTTTTCTCAAGTCCCTCTTAAAGTCCTTCCTTCCTTCCACCTATTATTGAGCATATTCTGCCTAGTCTATCTACTTAGTGCCTATCCAGTAATCATTATCCTCTCCACGCTATGAAGGCCTCCCTGTGACAAATCTAGTCATCTTTCCCCAGAACGACTGAAACACTGACATTCCTGGTGGCAGCCTCTCACCTTTTATGGCCGTACACTCTACTCAGATTTCTAAAACTGTGATCTGACCATATAAGTTACTTACCTTTTCAGGCAAATAGCTCAGTGCTCTCCTGACCATGTGCTTAAACTATACCAAATACTTGGAAGTCCCTGACTTAACATGTTAGATTCAATGTGTGCTTCCACATGTGCTTTCTTCTTATTAACTTGTTCAGAATCAGTGGCCATCTCAGGCAAAAATGTTAGTCACTTGGTCCCTGACAACCTGAGGCTACAAAACTCAAGCTCCTACAGTATTAGTACTAATAGCCCATATCTATACAAGAAATCACATGGCCAACAGATAAGTGAGGACTCACTGAAATAATATTAGGCAAATATCTTATCAAATATCTTGCTTATACACATCTTTCTCATTCCCATCCAGGAAGTTTCACTGGCTTAATATCTTCTTGCGCCTAACCAGGAAGTTTCACTTGCTTAGAACCCCCCTTTATCATGCAGACAAAGTCTTATATACTTCAATATGCAACTATATTCAAACTAGAGGCCCAGTGCACAAAATTCGTGCACAGGTAGGGTCCCAAGCAGCTGCCAGCTGGGGCCTTCCTTCATTCTGCGCCGCCCCCTGGTGGTCAGCGCACATCATAGCGAGCAAACAAACTCCCGGTGGGTCGAACTCCTGAGGGGACACTTTGCATATCAGGCTTTTATATATATACTAGAGGCCCGGCATAAAAATTTGTGCACTCAGGGGGATCCCTCAGCCCGGCCTGTGCCCTCTCGCGGGATGACACCTGCTGGCTTAGGCCTGCTTCCTGGGAGACTGGGCCTAAGCTGGCAGTCAGACATCCCTCTGGCAGCCCGGGAGCCCTCGGGGGATGTCCACTTGCCAGCGGGAAGCAGGCCTAAGCTGCAGTCGGACATCCTTAGTGCTGCTGAGGAGGTGGGAGAGGCTCCCACCACCACCGCTGTACTGGCAGCCGTCAGCCTGGCTTGTGGCTGAGCAGAAATCCCCCTGTGGGAACGCACTGACCACCAGGGGGCAGCTCCTGCATTGAGCATCTGCCTCCTGGTGGTCAGTGTGTGTCATAGTGACCAGTCATTCCCAGTTGTTCTGCTGTTAGGGTCAATTTGCATATTACCCTTTTATTATATAGGAGTGCCTGGCCAGCCTGGGTGAGGGGCTGATGGCTGTTTGCAGGCTGGCCACAGCCCCTTCAGGGTAGGGGTTCCCCCTGGGGTGCCTGGCCAGCCTGGGTGAGGGGCTGATGGCTGTTTACAGGCTGGCCACAGCAGCTTCAGTATGGGGGTCCCCACTGGGGTGCCTGGCCAGCCTGGGTGAGGGGCTGAGGGCCGTTTTCAGGCTGGTCACACACCCTTCAGGGTGGGAGGGTCCTGCTGCGGTGCCTGGCCAGTCTGGGTGAGTGGCTGATGGCAGTTTGCAGACTGGCCAAGCCCCCCAGCGGAGACCCTCACCCCATGAGGGTGTGACCAGCCTTGGTGAGTGGCTGATGGCTGTTTGCAGGCTGGACATAGCCCCTTCAGGGTGGGGATCCCCGCTGGGGTGCCTGGCCAGTCTGGGTGAGGGGCTGATGGCTGTTTGCAGGCTGGCCACAGCCCTTTCAGTGTGGGGGTCCCCACTAGGGTGCCTGGCCATCCTGGGTGAAGGGCTGAGGGCCATTTGCAGGCTGGCCACAGCCCCTTCAGGGTGGAGAGTCCTGCTGGGGTGCCTGGCCAGTCTGGGTGAGGGGCTGAGGGCTGTTTGCAGGCTGGCCACAACCCCCAGCCACCCAAGCTCCCAGTGGAGGCTGGCTGGAAGCAGGTATCTGGGATTGATTTGTCTTCTATAATTGAAACTTTGTTGCCATGAGCGGAGGCCACAGCTGGCCAGGGCAGGCTGGAAGCTTGGCTTCCTCCATCGCCCGGGCAACCAAGCCTCCTGCTTGCTCCAGCTCCGTGGCTGCCGGCCGCCATCTTTGTTGGGTTAATTTGCATATAGTCGCTGGATTGGCTGGTTGGCGTGGCTTAGGGCATAGCAAAGGTGCGGTCAATTAGCATCTTTGTCTTTTATTAGTGTAGATAGATAGATAACAAGAGATACCTATATTGCCTTTCAAAGAATAGCTAACAGAAAAAGATAATTATCATTGAGGAGATACCAACTCTATGCCCTGCAGGGTGATTTTTTTATCTCGAATTATCAGACCAACCTTTACTCATTATACAGTAAGAGAAAACTCAGTTAACTCAACCCCTCCTGGCCCCACATGTCCCTAACTCCTTCACTGCTAGGCCAGCTTATATAAAAATCTCTTTTGACACTGAATAATGTGTTGACTTTCACTCTTATTTTACTTCATAATTTTTGGTGAATTTTATTTCTTCCCAGCAAACTAAACACAGAACTGATGAGACAAAAAACCTCCCTGAAGGAAATTCCACTTAAGTAAAGGTTGGATTAAAAAATGAGTTATGGCCAAAACCGGTTTGGCTCAGTGGATAGAGCGTCGGCCTGCGGACTGAAAGGTCCCAGGTTCGATTCCGGTCAAGGGCATGTACCTGGGTTGCGGGCACATTCCCAGTAGGGGATGTGCAGGAGGCGGCTGATCGATGTTTCTCTCTCATCGATGTTTCTAACTCTCTATCTCTCTCCCTTCCTCTCTGTAAAAAATCAATAAAATATATTTAAAAAAAAAAAAAAAAAAAAAAAAAATGAGTTATGGCCCTAGCCATTTTGGCTCATGGATAGAACGTCGGCCTGTAGAATAAAGGGTCTCGAGTTTGATTCCAGTCAAGGGCACGTATCTTGATGCAGGTTCCTCCCCAGCCCTGTAGGAGGCAACCAATAGATGTGATTCTCTCACATCAATGTTTCTCTTTGTCTTTCCCTCTCTTTTTCACTCTATGGAAAAGTATCCTCAGGTGAGGATTAACAACAAAGAAAAAAGAGTTAGGAGTGTCAACTTCCCCACAAAATCCTGTAACTACAGCCACAGGGCAGAACACAGTTGCTAATGGAACATATATGAATTATAACACATAATTGTAACACAGAAGAAATTCTTTGCCAACAAAGGTCTGTGTTGATCTGGGAAATAAAAAAGATATGGTTACCTTTTTTATATGTCCCATCCACTCCTTTGCCCATCTTATCTTTGCTGCTTACATCCCCCTCCATGTAGGGAAAGACTCTGGCCTGGTGAGTCCAGAGATAGTCATTAGACCCAAAGAAGAGCACAGGGAACTCGCCCACATCATGTCTCATCTTATCAATGTTGGAAGGTACAGCTCGAGGATGGCAGATCTCAGCTGGCCACCACCTGGGAAAGGTAAAAACAAAGAAGGAAAACTAAAACACTGCAAAGCACAAGGAAGATAACCTACTTTTTAGGACAGGAATAAAGAATAGCAATGTCTATCTATCCACATTAAAGTCTGATCTTGAGCATTCTTACAATCAAACTAGAAAAAAAACCAAGTAGTATGTGCCAAAAGCCTGAGAACACCCATCTGCACAAATGTGCTTCCATACTCAGACACACTCCCTTATACTCAGTTATTCTACTTCATGGCTTATATAACAGAAAATAATTAGAAATATGAACAAAGCTTTATAGAATTATGATCTAGAAGAATGAAAACCTGAAACAACTTAAATGCTCAACGTTAAGGGAATGACAGAACTATAGTACACTGTCATGAAATATAATTTGGCCTTCAAAAAGAATAGAAAAATGACATCAAGGAATCTGCCCCCCACCCTCCACAACCATCTTAGGAAGACAATTTGACATTAGCTATTAAAGCTAGAAAACCCTACCATGCTATTCTATCCTGAGAATACCCCAGAGAAGCTCCTGTGCATGTACACTAACATATTAACAAAATGTTCATAGTGCAAACAAGAGAATGGATAAGTGAACTACACAGACAACACTGTATGACTATGTTGTATGAAGGTACTAGAGTACTGTGCTAACAACAATAAATCTCTAGAGAATAGTGAATGAAAAAAGCAAGATGCAGGAAAATATAACAATTCCTTAATATAAAGATGTAAAACATGCCAAACAAAATATTATACATATGGCAAATCTATGCAGCAAGGCAAAGGAATGAAAAACACAAAGTGTAGTATGTGGCTATCTCTGTGGATAGGGAGAGAATGAATTCAGAGAGGAAGACTCAAAAGCACCAGTAATGAACTGTTTGTTTAACTGGGAGGTACATACACAGGTGTGCCTTTTGTTATTCTTTAAAGTCATTCATGTTACAATACCCTTTTGTACATTCCATGATCAATAAAAATAATTTTAAAAAGAAAAAGCAAGACACAAAAACTGAGGCCCTAGCCAGTTTGGTTCAGTGGATAGAGTGCTGGCCTACAGACTGAAGGGTCGCAGGTTTGATTCCAGTCAAGGGCACATGTCTGGTTGCAAGTTTGCTCCCTAGTAGCAGGTGTACAATAGGCAGCCGATCAATGATTCTCTCTCATCATTGATGTTTCTCTCTCTCTCTCTCTCCCTCTCCCTTTCTGTCTGAAATCAATAAAAATATATTAAAAAAAAAACAAAACCCCCACAAAAACTGCATATAAATTATAAGTCCAATTATTTTGAGGGTGTATGTATTGATGTGTCTGCAAATAAATATACCAAAATGTTAGCAATATATCTTCCTTGTTTGTAAATTAATGAATTTCCTACTGAAAATATGTATTTAGTAGAGGCCCGGTGCATGGATTCATGCACCAGTGGAGTCCCTTCCCTGGCCTGCAAGGATCAGGCTGAAACTGGCTCTCCGACATCCCACGAGGGGTCCCAGATTGCGAGAGGGCACAGGCCACGCCGAGGGACCCTACTGGTGCATGATCGGGGCTGGGAGGGACTGTGGGAGGGCTCCAGGGCGTGTCTGGCCCGTCTGGCCCAGTCCTAATTGGCCCGATCCCAGCAGCAAGCCAACCTACCGGTCAGAGCATCTGCCCCCCTGATGGTTAGTGCACATCATAGCAACTGGTCAAATGGTTGAACAAATGGTTGGACACTTAGCATATGAGGCTTTTATTATATAGGATTCTGATGACTGCAACATATATTCAGTTTTTTCTTTTCTAATGGAAAATGAATGGGGAGGCCTTGCTTAACCAGGGAGATCATTAAAAAATATTAGGGCCTGCCCTAGCCGATTTGGCTCAGAGGACAGAGCATCAGCCTGCAGAATGAAAGGTCCTGGGTTGCAGGCTTGATCCTGGACCCTGGTTGGGACATATGTGGGAGGTGACCAATCAATGTCTCTCTCTCACATTGATGCTTCTATTTTTCTGTTTTCCCCCCTACCTTTCACTCTCTATAAAAACCAGGATTAATAATAACAACAACAACAACAACAAAATATATATATATGTATGTATATTAAGGTCCTGGCCCGTGTGTCTCAGTAGGTTGGGCATCGTCCTGTGCACCAAGAGGTTGCCAGTTCGATTCCTGATCAGGGATACATGCCTGGGTTGCAGGTTCGATCACCCGGGGGGTGGCGTTGGCTGTAGAAGGTAGTAGATCCATGTTGTGTTTTCACATCAATATTTCTCTCTCTCTCTCTCTCTCTCTCTCTCTCTCTCAAAATCAAGAAACTATTTTTAAAGCGACACAAAAACTCTATGGGAATGGATTTAAGAGAGTACGGGAGAAATGGATTAGTAGTGGAAAGAAATGTGGGGAAATAATGTGTGTGTGTGGGTGTGTGTGTGTAAAAGTGAAGGGGGGAGGGGAGGAAGAGATTAACCAAAGGTGTTATATGCATATGAGAGGCCCGGTGCACAGATTTGGTGGGGTCCCTCAGCCTGGTCTGTGGGGATCCGGCTGAAACTGGCTAACATCCCCCGAGGAGTCCCGGATTACGAGAGGGCACAGGCCAGGCTGAGGGACCCCACCGGGCATCAAATATATATATAAATAAAACACCGTATCTAAGAGATCCCAAGAAACAGGACGATGAAAGAAATGACTGCCTGTCTCCTTCATACTTACTCACCTGTATCGTCCAACCTTTACCCAGACAATTTCCCTGTAATGTGGTTTTTTGCCTGCCTTACAGTCATTGCAATACCAGTTTCCTTCAGGGATATCAATGTTCAGGCATTCCCGATGAAAAGCAGCAGGGCAAGAATCACAGCACAGAAGGCTGCCTCCTGTAAGAATAAAAAAAATTTGGCACTCAGAATCACAAGGCTACATATAAAGACCCAGCTGAAATAGCTTTTGCTCAGTTCCTAACCAATTATTTATCTCTCAGTCAAGGGCCTAGTAATTTAATTAGTTATTCAGAAAGACTTTCCTACAAGGGTGCTCCCTTTCCAATATTCCTGAACCACAACCCTAACGGCTAGTTAGATCAACAGCAAATAAACATGAGATCTTATTGGCAAAATTAGATTAAGGCAAACCTCTAAAAGTCATATGTATATATACACAATATATATATATTTCTTTATTTTCACTAAAAGACAAAACACTAAACAGAGTATCAATGACAAACAATGACCAGGGTATAAAAAGCACAAGCTTCAACTGCTGTTAGATTTAAGCTCTAAGATCATATGGCCTTGGGGGATTCACTTTTCTTTTTCGTCCCCCCCCCCCCCCCCTTATTAATTTATTGGGCTAACACTGGTTAACAAAATTATACAGGTTTCAGGTGCACAATTCTACAACACATCATTTGTACACTTTTTTTGTGTATTCATCACCCCAAGTCCTGTCTTTGTTGGGAATTCACTTTTCTTGTTGAGCTGTAATTCCTTCAATGATAAGGTGTTTTCTACAATGAACAATAAATAAGCATATCTGTTTGAGTTGTAAGTAAGTGATTAAATTGCCTAGTAGTGTCTGACTTTTAAAATTGCCACTTATTTATTTATTTATTTATTTTTAACGTTTGGCACTTTTTTGACACCTATGGCACCTTTTCAAAATCACATTTATAAATGCACAAATGTAACACCTAAGCTAAAAAGGATATAGATTATGATAACATACAATGATCAAAAACAAAAAAACACAATAAAATATAATGATCAAAATATACTGTAAGAGATTAGAGTTATTTCTAATAACTCTTTCTTTGTAATGTATAAATAACCAGAACTAGCAGTAGCACTGAAATTTTTATTGGTGACAAAAAGCACAGGTAGTAATGTAGCTTACTGCATAAACTTCAGTTACATATAAGTTTCCCTCTGTCTCCATTCAAGTTTTCAGACAATGTTTATTATATGTACTGCAGTGACAATAAATTTTTACTTCTTAAGGATTTTCACTCAAAGTAACTCAATTTACATACTTGAATCTGAAATAAATCCTCAGGGCTGCAGATAAAGACTTTCAGCCTGGCTAGTGGTTCAGTGGTTAAGCACTGACCTATGAACCAGAAGTCACAGTTAAATTCCTGGTCCGGACACATGCCAGGGTCGTGGACTTGATCCTCAGTATGGTGCATGCCAGAGGCAGCCAATCAATGATTCTTTCTCATCATTGATGTTTCTAACTCCCTCTCTCCCCCTCTCCCTTCCTCTCTGAAATCAATAAAGATAAGGCCAAAAAAAAAAAAAAGAAAAAAGAAAAAAAAAAGCCTTATCTTATGCCAGAAAGCGTGACTCAAACATGCCAGGCTCAAACATGTACCTCTTAAGTTTCACCCTAAGGAATTAGTGAGGAATAAAACCTTAGCAAGGTATACATCCACATCCATCGTGGCCTCACTGTGCCTCCTTTACCTCATAAAATCCTACGAGAAACTTAATTTTGTGACACTATTCTTGTACATTTTCCACCTGTGTTATTTGCCTTTTCTCAACCTAAAGCAGGCTCTTAAAACAAGCTTTAGGGTATTTGTTTTGTTGGGGCCAGGTACATGTGCTTAAGACCGAACTCTTGCTTCACTTATAGAAGTTACCCTTTGATCTGTTGTATATGGGAGTTCAAATTCAGAGTGAGATATCATTTGGAAAAGTCTGTTGCTACAAAATAAGTTTGAATAACTTGTTTACTCAATATATATAGCCTGTACTCTATGCTCTGAAACTAATTTATTCTTGTGCATTTTGTGGGTGAGTGAAACAATTTTAGCAGGAGACATAAGAATGACATAGTCACATAAGTTTAACTGCCCCAATAATGTAATACCTTCTACAACATTCCTATCTATGCTTTGTTATCTGCTGAGTCACAATATAATAGCATAGTTTGCCAACTACATGGACTGAACAGAAAAACTTTCCTTTTACCAATATGGCATTCATGACACACTGGAAGTATTTCACATACAATAAGTATCTGAATTAGGTGTTCAAAGAAGGATATTTCATAAGACATCTGGACAAAAAGAATACACAATAAAAATAGTCAAAGGTCAGAGCTGAGAGGAATTAGTTGGCAAGCACATCAGCTTTGCAGGAAGGACATAATGGAATATGAGGAAAGAAATAAGCAGGATTAATCTGAGTAGATAGGTGGGAAGCAGGCAGGAGGGTCTATACTGGCAGTAAAGGACATGTATAGGAGAGAAAGGCAGGAAGACAGAAGAGGAAAAACTCATGAACCATCAAAGGAAAGCAAAAGATGAAAAAGTACCATTTGGTGAAAGAGGATAAAAAAAAAAATTTAAACACTGCTGAATTCTAGGAATGGATGGATTCCTTCCAATTTAGCAATTTACCATATTATTATCCTAATACTCTGGATAACACCTTCGGTTTTTCCTTACAAAAAACATTTTTTTTTTTTTGTAAAAAAACCAACATTTTTTTTTTCCTAAGACTTCATTCTCTCCCAGTACTCGAACACCAAGATAATCTTAGATAGTGAGATCAGAAGTTCTCAGGCTTTTTTGCATCAGCACTTTATACTAAAAAAAACAAAGGAGATTCCCAAAGACTATCGTTTATGTGGGCTAAAAATATTGATATTTAGCAAACAGAAACTGAAATTAATAAAAAAATTTAAGATTAATTCATTTTTATTAACAACAAATCTATTATGTTAACATAAATAACATTATCTATTTTATGTATTTTCCAAAACAAAAAATTATTAGTGAGCTCAAGGTTTTACATTTTTACAAATATTAAAATTAAATTTGTTGTAATATGTTGTTTGGATGATGTCCATGAAAAAAAATGATCTCTCAACCTGGCCAGGTGGCTCAGTTGCTTGGAATGTTGTCCCATAGACCTAAAAGATTGTGAGTTCCAATTCCAGTCAGGGCACGTATCATTTGTGGGTTTGGTCCCTAGGCAGGTCATTTATAGGAGGCAACCAAGTGATGTTTCTCTCTCTCACCCCCTCTAAAAATCAATTTAAAACAAAAGTTTATTTTAAAAAAAGAAAAGAAGCCCTAACTGGTTTGGCTCAGTGGATAGAGCGTCAGCCTGCGTACTCAAGGGTCCCAGGTTCGATTCCAGTCAAGGGCATGTACCTTGGTTGCGGGCATATCCCCAGTGGGGAGTGAGCAGGAGGCAGCTGATCGATGTTCCTCTCTCATCGATGTTTCTCACTCTCTATCCCTCTCCCTTCCTCTCTGTAAAAAATCAATAAAATATATTTAAGCCGAAACCGGTTTGGCTCAGTGGATAGAGCATCGGCTTGCGGACTGAAGGGTCTCAGGTTTGATTCTGGTCAAGGGCATGTACCTGGGTTGTGGGGACACTCCCAGTGGGAGATGTGCAGGAGGCAGCTGATCGATGTTTCTAACTCTCTCTCTCCCTTCTTCTCTGTAAAAAATGAATAAAATATATTTAAAAAACAAAACAAAACAAACAAAAAAATCAATACAATTTGTTAAGGAATATATATATATATATATATATATATATATATATGTATATATATATATATATATTTAAAAAATAAAAAAGAAAAAAAAAAAATCCCTCACAGATAAATAGTTGAAAAAAGGACTACTTTAAAAACTTGCTCAGTAACTGTACATATTCCTTCTTTGGTACTATACACTTAAACTTCAAAGGATAGACTTAATTTGCAATATAAAATCTGAAATCATATCAATAAACTTTTAGTACTAATACATTAAAATTCATCGATCTGTCTTATACTTTGAATGGATCTTTTATATATGCCTGTTTTTTAACATCACACATTGGTTATATGAAAACTGTTGGTTTGCTGAATCAGCTAGATCTTCCCAAAGTTATTCTATTTCATTGTGTAATAACAAACGGTCACATTTTGTTAATATCACCATTATTTCATCAGGAAATACTAGGAAGCTGTTAAGCTCAGGGTGGTAGTTTTCCAAAATTCTAATTTTCACTTAAGAGCTCAAATTTTATGTTTGGCAACAATTTCTGTCAGTTGTTTTTCTTTAACTGGCAGGCTTGCTTTCATCCATTTTCAAGAAAATGTATGACAAATAAATATGCAAGTATTAAGAGCCATAGTTTGTCAGTAATACAACTAAAAATGGTTTTCTATGAATAAGGCAGCTAGTTCAGATTGGCATCCTAATTGCATGACTGCTTTTACTTAGACCATTAGTATGAAATATGTGTACTTCCCACTTTATCACATAGAATATTAAAGCAATATTCACTTGAAGGTTGAGATTTAATAAAATATATTTTACTTTTAATCAAGGACAGTCTTAGGTGAAACTTTCATGATTTTTACTGCAAGTATGTGGTAAAAAGAATACAATGAACACTTAGAGTTGTAAAGTTTTGGAGCCATCACCTTGATTTGTGTTAAGGTGCCAGTTTTACCCACCATTGATTTTGCACCATTAGTGAAAATGTCAACAAAGTTAAAAAGGCAAGTAACATCTTCACATTACTACAAAAGAGTTACGATCTCATGGAAGCCATGTAAAGGGTATCTAGGCACTCCCTGCTTCTCAGGGATACTAGGTATACTGGTTAATAACGGCGGATTTTGTAATCAAAGAAAACACGTTAATTTCAAGAGAAACATCAAAAGTGCTTTATTCAAAGTAATGTCCATCGCTAGCTACACATTTCCCCCATCTTTCAGGTAATTTGTGGATACCGTCCCAATAGAACATTTCTTGTTTTGAGGCAAACCATTCATAGACCCAATTTTCCACTTCTTTGTATGTTTTGAAGCGCATGTGACATGGATCAGAACAAGTGGTAATCTGAAGGAGCCAGGTCTGGTGAATACGGCGGGTGGGTTAAACGTGTCTTTAACTAGTTTTGAAGTGTGTGATGGTGTGTCATCATGAAGCAAAATTACTTTGCCGTGTCTTCTGGCACATTCTGGTCATTTCATGATCAAAGCATGGTTCAAACTGATTATTTACTGTAGGTATTAACGGTTTCATCTGTTTTAGAAGCTCATAATACATCACACCTACCTGATCCCACCAAACGCAGAGCATTGTCTTCTTTCTGAAGCGATTTGGCCTTGCAGTCGATGTTAATGGTTGACCTGGAATAACACATGATTTTGTCCATTTGGGATTCTCAAAATAAATCTACTTTTCATCGCCAGTCACAAATCAATGCAAGAAAGACTTTCTTTCGTGCCGTTGAAGCAACATTTTACTGATGACTTTTCGGTTTTCATTTGTCTTTTGTTCAGTTGATGTGGCACCCATTTTCCTTCCTTTAAAATCTTCCCCATTGCTTGTAGACGATCAGAAATTGTTTGCTGAGCAACATTTAATCTTTCTGCAAGTTGTTTTTGAGTTTGACAAGCATCTTGATCCAATAATGCTTGTAATTGTTGGCCTTCAAACTTTTTCGGTTGACCTGGACGTTCTTTGTCTTTCACATTGAAATCATCACTTTTAAAGCGTTTAAACCAGTGTTCACAAGTATCTTGATGGAGCATTTCACCATAAGCTTCCCGAAATATACAATAACTTTTTCTTCAAAATAAAGTAATAAATTAAAACTTCCTGCAAATGCTCTTTTTTTGGGGCACAAAATTAGACATTTTTAAGCATAAAAATATCTATGATGTTAACACCTTCAGAAAATTTGACATATGAAGGTTTTTTAAAAATATATTTTATTGATTTTGTACAGAGAGGAAGGGAGAGAGATGGAGAGTTAGAAATATCAATGAGAGAGAAACATCGATTAGCTGCCTCTTGCACATCTCCTACTGGGGATGTACCCGCAACCCAGGTACATGCCCTTGACCAGGATCGAACCCGGGACCTTTCAGTCCGCAGGCCGACGCTCTATCAACTGAGCCAAACCGGTTTCAGATGACATATGAAGTTTTGAAGCTTGCTGTCAATACAACCAAATAGCATACATATCAAATTGCATACTTATCAACGTATGTGTAACTCTGTCTATTGTAAAAAAAAAAAAATCCGCATTATTAACTGGCACACCTAGTACATGGATCACACTTTGAGAGCTGCTGCTGCAACTACTAGGTTTCTTGGGCACTCATAATTATGGAACTCGATAGCTTTTCAGAGTCCAACCATTCCATCAGCTAGGATTGGCATTATATGGGCACTTCTATTGTGAAACCAATTTCCATTCATTTCAACATACTCTGAAATAAAAAAAAAAAACACAACCTAGCCCTGGCCCGGTGGTTCGGTTGGAGTGTCATCCCATACACCAAAAGGTTGCAAGTTCAATCCCTGGTTAGAGCTTGTTTGGGAGGCAACCAAACCAATCAATGTTTCTCTCTCACATCGATGGTTTTCTCTCCTCACATTGATGGTTCTCTCTGTCACCACCGCCCCATCTCTCTCTAAAAAAATCGGTAAAGACATATCCTCAGGTGAGGATTAAAAAAAAATTATTTTTTAAGTCTAATGCAGAAACTATTTCATCTTCCCAAGTTCAAGAAACATGAAAAAGTTGGAGCCTGCACTTCAGCATCCCAGATACATGTTTACATTCTATGGGGTGAATTACAGAATGTTATATTTAAATGCTATTAAATACCAAAATTCTGTCTTTAACTTTATTTAAACAAAAGAAAGGTGATTAATAATAGGCAGCAGTTTTCACCACAAGACAGTTTTATATTATAAGAACAAAAAAGAATGTATAATTCATAAAGTTTTATACAGGACAATAACAAAGCTAACATAGTCCTCTTTGTGCAATGAATCATTGCTAACTACACCAAAGCTCCACTTTCTACACATATTAACTGCACTTAATATTCTACTTTACTTATTACATATTAACATCATAATCTGAGGATACCAACTATGTCCTGATCCAAACCCTAATCAATAGATGGAGTTTTAACTTTAATTGTCATGTCAGATAAATCTTGAGAGCAAAAGAAAAATTCCACTTTTTGTTGGCTTTAGCACTATTTTTGTTGTTTAATCCTAACCTGAGGACATTTTTTCCATTGCTTTTCAATGGGGGGGGGGGGGGGGGGGGGCGGCGGAGAGAGGAAGAGGAGAGAAGAGGAGAGGAGAGGAGAGGCGAGAAACATTGATGTAAGAGAGACACATCGATTGGTTGCCTCCCCACATGCGCCCCAAATGGGGACTGGCTATTGAATCTGCAACCCAGATATGTGCCCTTGACTGGGAATCGAACCAGAGAGAGACCCTTGGGTGCGCCAGCCAACACTCTAACCACTGAACCACAATGGCCAGGGCAGCATTATTTAGCATACCCAAATTTCTCAAAGGTGATTCTCATTAAATTATACATGTTCCTTGTTTTTTAAAAACTAGTCCATCAACATGTTTATAACCAGCCAAGTTTTCATAAAATTGCATCACCAATCCTATATAATAATAGCCTAATATGCAAATTTTCCTTGGGCAGTCATTACACCGAGAGTTCGCAGCTTGCTATGATGTGCGCAGACCACCATGGGGCGGCACGGAACATGGCAGGAGCAAGCAGGGCCCAATCACCGCCCGGCTCCCAGGTGCTGAGGGAGCAAGGTGGAGGGGGCCCAGCCCCGACTGATCACACCACAGGTGGATGGTGGAGCAGGTGAGGTGGGGGTGCCAGGCCAAGGAGGGGCTGCGAGGCTGGGGCCCGATCTCTGCAGGCCACCCTGAGGGACCCTACCTGTGCACAAATTTGTGCACCGGGCCTCTAATAAGTAGATATTCAAAAAATGAAGTTAGGGAAATTGTTCCCAAAAAGTTACTAATTAACAAATTTTAGACAATTTAAAAAGGAATGAGAAAACTGGGTAAGAAAACTGGTGCCATCCTCAACACCAGAAGACAGTGGAGCAATGTCCACACTAGTCTTAAACACACACACACACACACACGTAGCCTAAACATTTATAATAAGCCAGCATGTGCTTCTAGTACAAAGGTAAAGTAACCCAAAATGTGCTTCTAGTACACAGGTAAATGCCAAACAGCCTCAAATAGAGAATTATAGTACCTGTGGGTGCTTCTTAGACAATCAGAAAATCAAGAGAAAAATTCAGAACAATAATCACTACAGTAAGTGGACCAGCAATGAATACTAAATCCTCCACTTAACTAGCAAAAATCAGAAAAAGAAACTGTATAAGGATAATATTGACTCTGTTCTAGAAGAGAAATGTTTTTAAATTGAATATATATATAAAGATATAAAATTAGTTTTTCCTCCACTTTATAAGACCTTTTAGTAACATATTAATATCGCTAATAGTAAGGAAATTCATAAATTTCTCCACTTTCCCTTTGTTTCTTCCATTTAAATTCATGTAAAAATTTAAAAAACACACAATTATACCATGATATCATCTTCTAGAATGGCTTCTATTGAGTTATATACACATATCTGGAGTAATATCACTTAATATTAAACAATTTTTTTTTTGATGGTGAGACTCAGATGATTTGGGGTTTGTTCGCTCATTCTTTTTTCTTTTTCTCTTCTTCATTTTCCAGTTTTATTGAGATATAGTTTACATGTAACATTGAATAAGTTTAAAGTACACAGCATAATGACCTGATATATGTATATATTGTGAAAAGATTACCACAATAAGATTAGGTAACACATCCATCATAGTTACAATTTCTTTTTTTTTTGGTGGTGAGAACTTTTAAGATCTATTATCTTAACTTTCAAATATATAATACAGTATTGTTAACTATAGTCACCAAGCTGTTCATTATATCCCCCCAAATTATTTGTAGTATAATTGGAAGTTTGTACCATTTGACATCACCTCATTTCCCAAGAGTGATTCTGTCTCCTTTTTCCTGTCTTTTTCTTTAGTGCTTTAATTTTTTAACATTTTGATAAAAATCAAGTCATTATTCAAAATAAAAACAAAACCTCTCCTTAAGGGGGAATAAAACCAAGTTTGAAAGTTCTGCTATGTTATCACTAATTCAGGACATCAATTCCCAATATTTCTTGTAGTGGCGATGTGAAGAAAATTTTTTGTTGCAATTAAAGTATTATATTAATCTACCATGGTTGAGTGGCTCAGTTGGGTGGAGCATCGTCCCATAAACAAAAAGGCCATGGGTCTGATTTCTGGTCAGGACACATACCTACGTTTTGGGTTTGATTCCTGGTTGGGGAGTGTACAGGAGGCAATTGATGTTTCTCTCTCACATTGGTGTTTCTCTCTTTCCCCCACCTCCCCACCTTCCTCTTTTTCTCAAATCAATGCAAACATATCTTCTGTTGAGGATTCAAAAGTGTGTATACACACACACACACACACACACACACACACACACAGTACTAATTTCTTTTTAGACTATTCATACATCAAGAAATTATGTCTTACCTTCCGAGCATACAAAACACCAGCTAACGTTAACATGCTCATGATTTCGGCAGCCTCGCCTGGGTGTAAAGTGATTTGGGCAGATGATACTATTAGAAGCAAGTATTTTTGACCCAGCAGCCAAACAAAAGTCATTGGCATGGTATGCCACAGGGCAGCGGACACATCGCATCAGACGACCTAAAACCATGAGAATCAAGAAAATGAGGGAGGAGCAAAAAAACACATGAAGAGAGTAAATACTTAAAATGTGCATTATTCAAGCTTATTTGCTAGAACTGAGAAAATGTCACAGATAAAAGGAAGCACTTCTAGGGCAGGTGATCTTTAACAACCAATTCACTAAGAAAAGCTCAGGTGGGAGCTATGTGACTTCAATATAAGAAGTCAGATCCCACAACTGTAAGTGAGCCTGCCTCACCAAGGAAAGCCCTTTTCAAACCACTGCCCTGACTCCGAGGAAACCTGAAATCGCCAGCGAACTAAATGGGACGTGGGGATGTGAACTATCAGAATAAAAGGACAGCTGGCAGGAAGACTCTTGCTTGCTTTTGTTACTTGGTATTGTGATTCTTGAATGAACTCCTCCACCCCTTCTAGATGAACTATATCCTCTAAATACTTCACCAACTAAAAACCATTACCAAACCTACTAAATGTAATCTACAATAACAACTGAAAACAGGAAGGTACCTGATGGTTAAACTGCAAATTTGATCAAGCAAGTTAAATTATTATGCTTAAGACTAATGAGATCTACAGGGCCTGGAAATCAATTTACCAAAGGTATTGCCAGTCTGCTTAAAAGATTGATTTTTTTTAAAAAAAGGCAAAACTTCCCTGGCCACTGTGCAACCAAGGTACCTGAAATTGAACCTGGTTCCCCTGCAGGAGGCAACCATTGGATGTGTCTTTCAGTCTCTCCCTCCCCCTTCCACTACTCTTTCTAAAACTCAATGGAAAAAATATTCTCGGGTGAGGATTAACAACAACAACAAAAAAAGACAACCAGTAAGAGACCCACTATTACTGAACAGAAACAAATGATTGTTTTCCCAGTAGGAACAGATTTAAAAACTTGAGTTATCGCCCTGGCTGGTTTGTTCAGTGCTTAGAGCATCAGCTCTCAGACTGAAGGAACGTAGGTAGGGTACCATTCCCAGTAAAGGGCATATACCTTTGTTGTGGATTCGATCCCAGGCCCTGGTCAGGACGGGTACAGAAGGCAACCAATCAATGTGTCTCTCTCACACTGATGTTTCTCTCTCTCTGTTCCCCTCCCTTCCACTCTTCAAAAAAAAAAATTAATGGGAAAAATATCCTCTGGTGAGGATTAACAAAAACAAAACAAACCCTAGCCAGTTTTGCTCAGTGGATAGAGCGTCAGCCTAGAGACTGAAGGGTTCTGGGTTTGATTCTGGTCAAGGGCACATGCCTGGGTTGTGGGCTCGATCCCCAGTAGGGGGCGTGCAGGAGGAAGCTGATCAGTGATTCTCTCTCATCATTAATGTTTCTACCTCCCTCTCCCTTCCTCTCTGAAATCAATAAAAAAAAGCTCTTGAGTTATATATATCCACATATAGTTTTAGAAACCTCAATTTTCCACCTATGAAGCAGAAAAAGGCTTTCAAGATAGGTGTTCCCATTAAAAAACAAACAAAAGCAAATCAACACAAAACAAAAACTTCAATTCTGACATTCATGCATGTCTAAATGATATCACATCTGACAAGTGCAGATATAAAGGGTCCTCAGGAGAATAGACTATGGTCTAACGGAGTAGGTAAGGGGATAAAGACACAAAATCCAATATTTAAAACAACCACATAATGTTAGCACTCCATAGAATACAATGTGATGGCTATTTAATCCATTACTCTCTTGTCTCTCACATAAAATACTGGTACTCTGACAAAAGTTAGATAGGTCATGAAGCGACATGCCACATGGCATCTGGAAACATCCATTGCCAATGAAACTGAGATTTTACAATTAGATTGGTTCACAACCCATACCTTTAGATGCAGAAACACTGGCTGGATTAGCAGCATGGCAGGTTATACAGATGTGGAGGGAGCACCGAAAGCCCTTGTTCTGCATGACAGTGGGTGGGTACTTCTGGACACACTCTTCATGATAAAACTTTCCACACAAGGGTAGAAGGCACCTTTTAACATCTTCCCCACTCTGTTTACATACAAAACAGGTATGGATTCCTAGGAAAAGAGAAAAAAGGTAACAAATTAATACCAATTCAAGAATTCACCCAATGCTAAACCATTAACTGAAAATTTAGTGAATACACAATTCTGCATCACATTCCACCTGGGGATGGGGGAGGTGTTGGGTGTAGGATGTGTTCCCACCTAACCAGGCAATTTTGCAACAACAACCGGCTGTCCTATAATTCAACTCGATTCTGACAATATCTACCTAGAGATAACATCAGATCCCATAGGTTAAGGGCTCAGTCCTACAAAACTGTCATGTACGTGCCCCCCTTCAGACACCAATTGCTGAGTTCAGGTCGTCACCTGTACCTCTGAACAACTAACTATAAATCAGAGGGTTCCCATGATCCCCCTTCTTGAGTTCAATTAATTTGCTAGAGCAGCTCACAGGA
Source organism: Myotis yumanensis (assembly GCF_028538775.1). Lineage (NCBI taxonomy): Eukaryota > Metazoa > Chordata > Mammalia > Chiroptera > Vespertilionidae > Myotis > Myotis yumanensis. The sequence goes on along the minus strand of NW_027223756.1, from coordinate 38,183,521 downwards.
TTCAGGGAAACATGGTTCTTACTGGGGGTGTCTATTAAAGGCAAAAGTCTGTTATATAATAAAGTAGGTTTTCCGAATGCATGTGTTAAAAAATTGACAAATGTTAGTTTACCTGTTTTTACTTATGTAGACACGTTTGTGTAATTAAAATTAAATATGTATGAAAAGTTTAATTTCACAGAAAAGTTTGCTATACGTATGACTGTAATTTTAAATTTATACTGAATAGGTCTAGTAACTGTGTGCATTCAACAGTCACTGCTAGTAAACAACTGCATATACTAGGGCTTAACTCAAGTTGGAACATCAGACATTAAACCTGCTGCAGAGCCAGGCATGTATGGAAGGCAACCAATTGATGTGTTCCTCTCACACAGATGTCTCTGTCCCCCGTCCCTTCCCTTCCACTCTCTCTAAGAAAATAAAAATAAAAATAAAAAATCAGTGGAAATATCCTCAGGTGAGGATTAACAACAACAAAACAAAACTGCTGCAGAAAGTCATATCACAGATAACAGAACCAGAACCAATTATCGTTTAAGTTGCGGTGTGATCACGTGCTAATCATTCCCCAAACATTGTTTACAAGTGGTGACTCTTGGATTTAAATATGTAGACTATAATTGTAGATATATAATATTTATTTATGTCAGCAAAATTACTACAGTGGTTTTTTCCAACATATGGTCTATTTGCTAAAATTTGTTTAAAATAACAGTAAATTAATAACAACAACAAAATAACCTGTTAATATAATTATAAGCACATCTTGGTTAAAAGCATTTTAAAATGAACAGGCTGCTAATTTTCACATATGACAAATGGACCTGAAATTTAGTCCCTTAAATCTAAAATCTGTTAAATCGAGGTCCGAAAAATCAAGGGTTTACTGTAACTCAGGAACAGCTAGATGGAAGAGCTGCATAGGGCAAGGTATGGGGAAAGGGCTCAGAGATTCCATGTTCTTTCTAAGCACACCACTCTCCCAGAATCTCCACATGTTCACCAACCCAGAAGCTCTCTGAGCTCCATTCTTTTGGGTTTTGATGGAGATTCATTCCCTAAGCATGACTGGAGACAGTTTCAACCTCCAGCCCCTATCCCGTCCTTTGAAGTCAGGGAGGTAGGACTGAAAGTTCTAACCCTCTAGTCACAAGGTTGGTTCTTTATTTTTGAATTGACTTTTAGAGAGAGAGAGGGAGAGGGTGAGAGTGAAACATAGATTGTCTGCCCCCCTGCTTGCCCCCTAAGGGGGATGCCTGCAATTGGGGCATGTACCCTGACTGGGAATTAACACTTGGATTGCGGGAAACGAGTTAAGTCGGCTCGCGTGAATTGCGCGTACTCCGCGGGAGCCGTCTTAACTCGGTTCATATAGATTTGCGGTGGAGTGCGGGAAACGTGTAAACTCGGGCCGATTGTAACTGCGTATTACCAAATATTTGTTTGTTTGCCGTTCACAAAGATACCTACCTGCGTATGCGAACCGTTTCATACCCATTGGGGTAATAGGTATCATAAAAATCCCTTGTAAGTAGAGAACACTTTATGGCGCTGGTCGAGTACAATACCGTTAGGGTACCAATGTATTGTTTTCTCATTTTATAACCGATATCCCTGGATATCTCACCATGCAAAGAGAATAGTTATTGAGAAATACTTCTTGTGTCCGGACGTCTTTAGTTTTGAGTTTTGTGAATATTATTACGTGTTTAAATATTTAAATATATTGTGATAAAGACATTCATATAGAATTTTTTAACCAAATAAAATAAAATCGTTCCGCAAAGTGTTCGCATAATAATTATTTTTTTATATCAGATATCTATCGGAGTACCGCTATTTTCAGTTAGTATTATTTTTATTTGCTTTAACCTAGAATGTCGCAGCATTCAGACTATAGTGATGATGAGTTTTGTGCAGACAAGTTGTCCAATTATTCTTGTGATAGCGATCTTGAAAATGCGAGTACAAGTGATGAAGATTCTAGTGATGATGAAGTAATGGTGCGTCCCAGGACATTGAGGCGACGAAGAATTTCGAGCTCCAGCTCTGACTCAGAGTCAGATATAGAAGGCGGGAGAGAAGAATGGTCGCATGTTGATAATCCACCGGTCTTAGAAGATTTTTTAGGGCATCAAGGATTAAACACAGATGCTGTTATAAATAATATAGAAGATGCCGTGAAATTATTTATCGGAGATGATTTTTTTGAATTTCTTGTAGAGGAGTCAAACAGGTATTATAATCAAAATAGGAATAATTTCAAACTTTCAAAAAAAAGCCTAAAGTGGAAAGATATAACCCCTCAAGAGATGAAGAAGTTTTTAGGGGTAATTGTTCTCATGGGACAGGTGCGCAAAGATAGAAGAGATGACTATTGGACCACGGAGCCATGGACGGAGACGCCATATTTTGGTAAAACGATGACGAGAGACAGGTTCCGACAGATATGGAAAGCTTGGCACTTCAATAATAATGCGGATATCGTAAATGAATCAGATAGACTTTGCAAAGTGAGACCAGTACTAGATTATTTTGTGCCTAAATTTATAAATATTTACAAACCTCATCAGCAATTATCACTAGATGAAGGGATCGTACCTTGGAGGGGAAGATTATTCTTTAGGGTATATAATGCTGGCAAGATCGTTAAATATGGAATATTGGTTCATTTGTTGTGCGAAAGTGATACAGGATATATCTGTAACATGGAAATTTATTGCGGCGAAGGAAAGCGATTATTGGAAACGATACAAACAGTAGTGTCTCCATACACTGATTCGTGGTACCATATATATATGGACAATTATTATAATAGCGTCGCAAATTGTGAAGCACTTATGAAAAACAAATTCAGAATATGTGGAACAATCCGGAAAAATCGAGGTATACCTAAAGATTTTCAAACAATTTCTTTGAAAAAAGGTGAAACAAAATTTATAAGGAAAAATGATATATTGTTACAAGTGTGGCAATCAAAAAAGCCTGTATACCTGATTTCTTCGATTCATTCTGCGGAGATGGAAGAAAGTCAGAATATTGACAGAACATCAAAAAAGAAAATTGTCAAACCGAATGCACTCATTGACTACAATAAACATATGAAAGGTGTTGACCGGGCCGACCAATACCTTTCATATTATTCGATATTGCGGAGGACGGTCAAATGGACAAAAAGGTTGGCAATGTATATGATAAATTGCGCATTATTTAATTCTTATGCAGTTTACAAATCAGTGAGGCAAAGAAAAATGGGTTTTAAAATGTTTTTGAGCCGAAACCGGTTTGGCTCAGTGGATAGAGCGTCGGCCTGCGGACTGAAGGGTCCCAGGTTCGATTCCGGTCAAGGGCACATCCCCAGTAGGGTGTGTGCAGGAGGCAGCTGATCGACGTTTCTCTCTCATCAATGTTTCTAACTCTCTATCCCTCTCCCTTCTTCTCTGTAAAAAATCACTAAAATAAATTTAAAAAAAATTTTTTTAATAAAAATTTTTTAAACCTCATAATGATGAACAAAAATAATAGAGTGAGGGGGACGGGACAGTTAATGTCGTCGATTGATGTTATCAAAAATACAGCCCTAACCGGTTTGGCTCAGTGGATAGAGCATCGACCTGCGGACTGGAGGGTCCCAGGTTCGATTCCGGTCAAGGGCATGTACCTTGGTTGCGAACATCCCCAGTAGGGCGTGCGCAGAAGGCAGCTGATCAATGTTTCTCTCTCACAGATGTCTCTAACTCTCTATCCCGCTCCCTTCCTCTCTGTAAAAAACTCAATAAAATACATATTTTAAAAAAATACAATACAAGGATCTTATTTGGGATTTATTCAAAACACTGTAAAAAATATCTTTGAGTTAAGTGGGAAAATTTGAAAATGGGGCTGGGTAGTAGATGATATATAGTTATTGTATAATTTTGCCAACACTGGATATATGTATTTATTTTTTTACAGGGGAGAGCACGAATGCAGTCCCCCACTACCACAAATTATGCACTAGAGTTTCCCACAGTTGGGGAAACTGCAGGGGTCAGCACATCCGGAGTGCAGTGGATAATCCTCACCCTGGGAAAACCACCTTCGTGATCATTGTATCTCCCGTGCCAGGTAAGTATATATGTGTATTTTTTTAAAGTTGTAATTGTTAGACCTTTTGAAAGATACAGGTAAAATGACCTGGAAAGAAAAGTTGTTAACTACTGAAGCTAAGTGATGAATACACTGGGGATTCTTTATAAATGTCTTTTTTGTATATGTCTAAGGATTTCTGTAATAAAAATAAAAAACAAAACACAGACAGAGAGTAGGAAGATGACTGCCGACGGGAAGGCAGACTGCAAGATAATGTGTGAGTGAGAGAACGAAAGGAGTGTGTGTGGTCATACAGGGAGTGTATATTTGTGGGTGAGAGACAGCTATACTCCAAAGGACTGTTGGGGACTGCCAGACCGGGCTCCCCTGACCGGGCACCCTCCACTGCTGCTGAAATCTCTCCTGGAGACACTGGCCCGGCCGCGGAGACGGCACCATCTTGAAGGGGAGAGTGGCTGTTATCGAAAGCTTATACATCCAGGGACTCTACAACCACAATACCCAGGGACCAGCTGTGAACCCAGAAACACTGGATCTCAAGCAGCGCAAATACACGGACTCGGATGAGCCCTGCACCTTCTCACGGAAAGGTCAGATTTCGCCTAGGGAAAGGTGAGGTCTGCGATCCAGGCTGGAGAGAGAAACGTGCAACGGAATCTAGAGGTTCGCGGGAAGTCTGTGCCCCACAAAATCCGCGGCTTTTGGGGCTTCCGCGAATGTGCAAGGGGATCCGCAGGCTGCTGGCAGAAGGGAACTCAAAAAATCAAAGTATAGCTGGACCGAGCGCAAAAACGCAGCTTGAAATTTTACCAGTGTGCCGGCTGCTTAGTGTCAGGGGAAAAAAAGACCCGCACAGTGATATTCACAGAATTGCACGCAGTGCTGGAGGGTAAAAATCGCGAGTTCGCGCACTTACTCTGGCTCTTTTTTTCTCTTTATATCCTTGCTTTTGAGTACTAAGCCAAGTACATAGGATCTCCCAATTGGGAACACTCTAAGAACCTGCAGGGGAAAGTTGTTTTTGTGGAACCTGGGGATCAGAGCAGGGAGTAACCATCAGAGAACCAGCTCTGGGGCAGTCCATTCTCCCAAACCAGTACTAAGTGCAACAGGAAAACAAAAGCTAAATACTGGCTAGAGAGGATTTATAGCCCCGGAGGTCAATCCAGAAACACTGCCACCCAGGGCTTGAATCACAAATTGACTCTTGTGTAAACACAAATAAAGAAGTCTGAGAAACAAAGAAATACTGCCTGCTTGAAAATCAGGACTGTGGCTTACAACACAGAGGAGCAGTGCAACCCTGGGAACTTCAATATTGTCCTAACTGCCTGACAGAAAACAGGCGTGCCAAACAAAACAATAGAGGAAGTGAATGACCTTCACTACTGCACATTTTTATTTTTTCATCTTTTACTTAGGAAACTAATTTTTTTCCTCACTTGATTTTACCTTTTTAATTATTATATTTTTAGTTTTAATCAGTATTATTACTACCACTATTTTACCTTTTTTTAAAAATGTCATTTTATTTTCTCTTTATTTTATTTTATTTTGGGATTAGTGTTCTACTTTCTATTTTCATTTTTCCTTTAGCATCATTTTACTCTATCTCAACTTTATCTTTATGCCAACAGTCCTCTTCACTTTCCCCCTTTTGGTGTCCTCTTTCTCTTACCCTATTCCTGCTTTAGATTTTTCCTATTACTTATTTTTACCCCATTAAAAATTCATCCTACTTATATATCTAATTTCAGATCCCCTGCTCTAAGTCCATACACACCTCTCTCTTCTCTTTCGTCACTATCCAAATTTTCTCTCTCTCTTCCCTTTTTTTTGTTTTGCTTTTTTTGTTGTAGGTTTTTTTGTTTTATTTTGTTTTGCCTTGCTTTCTCTCTGTCCTATTGTTGTTTGCTTGATTGCTGATTAGATTGGGGTTTTTTTTTTGTGCTTGTGTGTGGGATTGTTTCTTTTTTGTTTGTTTTTTGCTTCTGTTTTTCCTCTCCTCACTTGTTATTAGTTGTTGTTTGTAGTTTGCATTCATCTCTGGGTGTTTGTTGTTTGCATTTTTGGGGATTAGTGGTTGTTCTATTGGAGTTTTCTCCCCATATAAATAGTTTTTGCCCCCTTCTTTTTTATTCTCTTTCTTTTCTCTCTTACTTTTTTTCCTATTCTCAATATCATTTCTGCACTCCTTTTTTTTTTTCTTTTCCGCTAATTCTTTCTCTGGTGGTCACCTTTATTTGGGGTTATTAGTATCGTGAATACATTCGTCTTTAGTGCCTTGTGCTTTGTGCCTTGTGTTGTATTTTGTGCCTTTAAATCAATGCAGGAGAGAGCTACATAACCAGACACCCAGAGGAGAGAGATCATGGGGAGACAAAGAAATAGCCCACATATGCAAGAAAAGGAGGTATCACCAGAAAAGGAAGTAAACGAAATGGAGGCAAGCAGTATGTCAGAAAAAGAATTCAGAGAAATGGTCATAAGGTCACTGAAAAGAATGGAAGACAAATTCAATAATATGTGTAAGAACCAAGAGGAAATGAAGAAGAACCAAGTAAAAATGAAAAATGACATCGCTGCTATAAAGAACTCAATAGAAAGCATGAACAGTAGATTAGAAGAAGCAGAGGGCCACATCAGTGAGCTAGAAGACAAGGTAGGAAAAAATACCCAAGCAGAGCAGCATCTAGAAAAAAAAACTTAAAAAACAGGAGGAGACCTTAAGAGAGCTTCGGGACAACACAAATCGAAAAAACATCTGCAAAATAGGGGTGCCAGAAGGAGAGGAAACTGAGCAAGGAATAGAAAACCTGTTTGAAGAAATGATGACAGAAAACTTCCCTGATACAGGGAAGAAAACACACAAATCCAAGAAGCTCACAGAGTCCCAAACAAAAAGAACCCCAAAAGACCGACACCAAGGCACATAATTAAATTGGCAAACACCAACGACAAAGTAAGAATATTAAAAGTTAACAGAGAGAGACAGAAAGTTACCTACAAAGGATCCCCCATCAGACTAGTGACTGATTTCTCAACAGAAACACATCAGGCAAGAAGGGAATGGAATGAAATATAGAAAGTCATGCAAAGTAAGGGTCTGAATCCAAGAATACTGTACCCAGCAAGGCTATCAATCAAAATTGAGGGTAAAATCAGGAACCTCACAGACAAAAAAAGGACTAAGGGAGTTTATTACCACCAAACCAGCAACGCAAGAAATGCTAAAGGGTCCAGTGTTAAAAGAAGAAATAGGAAGCGAAGAAGGAACACAGGCATAAAGAATAAAAATGGCGACAAACAAGTATCTATCAATAATAACTTTAAATGTAAATGGATTAAATGCCCCAATCAAAAGACATAGGGTAGCTGAGTGGATAAGAAAACATGACCCATATATCTGCTATCTACAGGAAACCCACTTCAGAAAAAAGGACTCACACAGACTGACGATGAAGAGATGGAAAAAGGTTTTTCAGGCGAATGGAAATGAAAAAAAAAGCTGGAGTAGCAATACTTATATCTGACAAATTAGATCTCAAAGTGAAGGATATAACAAGAGATAAGGAAGGCCACTTCATAATACTAAAGGGAGCAATCCAACCGGAAGAAATTATTCTGGTAAACATATACACACCCAATACAGGAGCACCCAAATGCATAAAAAAACTTCTGGAGGATATCAGGGGAGAGATTGACATCAATACAGTCATTGTACGGGACTTTAATACCCCACTATCACTACTGAAAATATCCTCTAAACAAAATATCAGCAAAGAAACATCAATCCTAAATGACTCACTAGATCAGATGGAATTAATTGACATCTTCAGAACATTTCACCCCAAAGCCACAGAACATACATTCTGCTCAAGTGCACATGGGTCATTTTCAAGGAAAGACCATATATTGGGTCACAGGCAAAGTCTCTTCAAATTCAAGAAAATAGAAATCATATCAAGCATCTTCTGAGATGACAATGGCATAAAACTAGAAATCAACTACAATAAAAACAATAAAAAAATCAAACACTGCCCTAACCGGTTTGGCTCAGTGGATAGAGCATCAGCCTGCAGACTCAAGGGTCCCAGGTTCGATTCCGGTCAAGGGCATGTACCTTGGTTGTGGGCACATCCCCAGTGGGAGTGTGCAGTAGGCAGCTGATCGATGTTTCTCTCTCATCAATGTTTCTAACTCTCTATCCCTCTCCCTTCCTCTCTGTAAAAAATTAATAAAATATATTTTAAAAAATCAAACACCTGGAGGCTATATAGAATGCTATTAAACAATGACTGGGTTACCAGAGAGATCAAAGAATAAATAAAAAGCATCATGGCAACAAACGACAATAAAAACACAACAATCCAAAATCTATGGGACACAGTGGAAGCAGTCTTGAGAGGGAAGTTTATAGCTCTACAGGCCTGTCTTAGAAAACAAGAAACAATGGTAATAAATTATCTAACCCTACAACTCAAAGAGAGCAACAAGAAAAGCCCAGCATAAACAGAAGGAAGGAAATAATAAAGATCAGAGCGGAGATAAACGACATAGAGATAAAAAAAACAATACAAAAGATCAACAAAACCAAAAGCTGGTTCTTTAAAAGGATAAACAAAATTGATGAACCTCTAGCCAGGCTCACCAAGAAGCAAAGAGAGAGGACCCAAATAAACAAAATCAGAAATGAAAGAGGAGAAATAACAACAGACCTCACAGAAATACAAACGATTATGAAAAAATACTATGAACAACTCTATTCCAACAAAATGGACAACCTATATGAAATGGACTTATTCTTAGAAAAATACAAGCTCCCAAAACTCAACCAAGAAGAGTCAAAAAACCTGAATAGGCCGATAACTACCGAAGAAATTGAAACAGTGATCAAAAACCTTCCAGCAAACAAAAGCCCTGGTCCAGATGGCTTTACAGGGGAGTTCTACCAAGCATTCAAAAAAGAACTAAAACCTATCCTACTCAGAGTATTCCAAAAAATTCAAGTGGAAGGCACACTTCCAAGCTCTTTTTATGAAGCCAGCATTACCCTAATCCCATAACCAGATAAAGACACCACAAAAAAAGAGAACTACAGGCCAATATCCTTGATGAAATATAGATGCTAAAATCCTCAACAAAATTCTAGCAAATTGGATTCAGTAATACATTAGAAAGATCATACACCATGACCAAATGGGATTTATTCCAAAGATGCAAGGATGGCACAATATCCGCAAATCAATAAATGTGATACATCACATAAACAAACTGAGACAAAAATCACAATCATATCAATTGATGCAGAAAAAGCATCTGACAAAATCCAACACCCTTTCTTGATAAAAACTCTCAGCACATTGGGAATAGAAGGATTATACCTCAACATAATAAAAGCCCTTTATGACAAACCTACAGCCAACATCATACTCAATGGGCAAAAACTAAACTCATTTTCCCTAAGAACAGGAACAAGACAAGGATGCCCACTTTCACCCCTCCTTTCGACATAGTACTAGAAGTACTAGCCATAGTGACCAGACAAGAAGAAGAAATAAAAAGCATCCAAATTGGAAAAGAAGAAGTAAAACTGTCCTTGTTTGCAGATTACATGATACTATACATAGAAAATCCCAAAGACTCCATCAAAAAAGTACTAGACCTAATACATGAATTTGGCAATGTGGCAGGATACAAAATTAACACCCAGAAATCTATGGCATTTTTATACACCAATAATGAACTCACAGAAAGAGAAATGAAAAAAACAATCCCATTTACCATTGCACCAAAAAAATTAAGATACCTAGGAATAAACTTAACCGAGGACGTGAAAGACCTATACTTGGAAAACTACAGGACATTGGAAAAAGAGATAGAGGAAGACATAAACAAATGGAAGAACATACCATGTTCATGGATTGGTAGAATCAACATCATTAAAATGTCCCTACCACCTAAAGCAATCTACAGATTCAATGCAATACCTATTAAAATACTAATGGCATATTTCAAAGATCTAGAACAAACTCTCCAAAAATTCATCTGGGAATAAAAAAAGACCCCCAATAGCCACAGCTGTCCTGAGAAAAAAGACAAAGTTGGAGGGATCACAATACCAGACATCAAATTATATTACCTGCCCTAACTGGTTTGGCTCAGTGGATAGAGCGTCGGCCTGCGGACTGAAGGGTCCCAGGTTTGATCCTGGTCAAGGGCATGTACCTTGGTTGTGGGCACATCCCCAGTAGGGAGTGTGCTGGAGGCAGCTGAATCGATGTTTCTAACTCTCTATCCCTCTCCTTTCCTCTCTGTAAAAAAATCAATAAAATATATTTTTAAAAAAATTATATTACCAAGCCACATTTCTCAAAACTGCTTGGTATTGTCACAAGAACAGACCTATAGACCAATGGAACAGAATAGAGGATCCAGAAATTGACCCAAGCCATTATACTCAATTAATATTTGACAAAGGCGGCAAGAGCATATAATGGAGTCAAAACAGCCTCTTTAATAAATGGAGTTGGAAAATTTGGTCCGATACATGCAAAAAAATGAAACTAGATCACCAACTTACACCATACACAAAAACAAACTAAAAATGGCTAAAGGACTTGAATGTAAGATGGGAAACCATAAAAATCCTATAAGACTCCATAGGCAGCAAAATTGCAGACATATGTTGTAGCAATATCTTTACAGACACAGATCCTAGGGCAAGAGAGACTAAGGAGAAAATAAACAAATGGGACTACATCAAAATAAAAAGCTTCTGCACAGCAAAAAAAAAAAACAACCATCAACAAACCAACAAGAAAGCCCACTGCATGGGAGAACATAGTTGCCAATGTTATCTCCGATGAGGGTTTAATCTCCAACATTTACAGGGAACTCATTCAACTTAACAAAAAGAAGATAAACAATCCAATCAAAAAATGGGCAAAGGACCTAAATAGACACTTTTCAAAAGAGGACATTCAGAAAGCCAAGAGACACATGAAAACATGCTCAAAGGCACTAATCATCCGAGAGATGCAAATCAAAACAACAATAAGGTACCACCTCACACCTGTCAGAATGGCTATCATCAACAAATCAACAAATGACAAGTGCTGGAGAGGATGTGGAGAAAAAGGAACCCTCCTTCACAGCTGGTGGGAATGCAGACTGGTGCAGCCATTATGGAAAACAGTATGACATTACCTCAAAAATTTAAAAATAGAACTGCCATTTGACCCAGTAATACCACTCCTAGGAATATATCCCAAGAAACCAGAAACACCAATCAGAAAGGATATATCCACCCCTATGTTCATAACAGCACAATTTACAATAGCTAAGATTTGGAGACAGCCTAAATGCCCATCAGCAGATGAGTGGATTAGAAAACTATGGTGCATCTATACAATGGAATACTACGCTGCTATAAAAAAGAGGAAATTCTTACCACTTGTAGCAGCGTGGATGGAACTGGAGAACATTATGCTAAGTGAAATAAGCCAGGCAGTGAAATAAAAATACCACATGATCTCACTCATTTATGGATAATAAAGAACATTATAACCTGATGAACAAAAAGATAGATACAGAGGCAGAGAAGCATTGAACAGACTGTCAAATTACAGCAGCAAGGATGGCAAGTGTTGGCGGGGGAGGGGCGGTAAGAGATCAACCGAAGGACTTGTAGGCATGCATGTAAGCATAACCAATGGGGGGGCGGGGGCGGGGATGCTGGGGGAAGGTCAATGGGGGAAAAAAGGAAACATATGTACTACTATTTGTAATACTTTAAACAATAAAATAAAAATTAAAAAATTAAATTAAAAAAGAAAACACAACCTACCTCTGTCTCAGAAACAATACAATATAAGGCAGTGGTTCTCAACCTTCCTAATGCCGTGACCTTTTAATACAGTTCCTCATGTTGTGGTGACCCCCAACCATAAAATTATTTTCGTTGCTACTTCATAACTGTAATTTTGCTACTGTTATGAATCATAATGTAAATATCTGATATGTAGGATGTATTTTCATTGTTACAAATTGAACATAATTAAAGCATAGTGATTAATCACAAAAACAATATGTAATTATATACGTGTTTCTTATTCTTAGGCAACCCCTGTGAAAGGGTCGTTTGACCCCCAAAGGGGTCGCAACCCACAGGTTGAGACCCGCTGATATAAGGGAAGGAATACAGCTTTGAGAGACTGAACATAAATCTGCCTCTGGCACTTAAATGGAAATAGCTCATTAAAATAACGTATCTCATCTATTAATAGTAAGATCATCCAATTAATAAAGATTTTAGGAAAAAAATTAAAAATGTATTTGGTAAGAAGCAAATTACTGCCTGATACTGAATAACCAGTAGCCAATATTAATAAATGATGGTGTGGTCACCCTACTGTAGGAAAACAGGGTGAGCTATACCAGTAAGAAGTGACTCTTTTATTCTTCTTTGTTAAAACTAGGGTAAACTTTCCTATCCTCAAACATAATAACCTCTCTTTACCTCCATCATGTACAAAAATTAATTCAAAATAGTTCATAGGCCTAAATGTAAAACCTAAAACTATAAAATTTTCAGAAGAAAACAAAATCTTTGTGACCATTGGGGTAAGCTATATGTCTTAGATATGACACTAAAGTAAAGTCCACAAAAAGAACAAATTGATAAACTGGACTTGATCAAAATTAAATACTTCTGCTCTTCAAAGGACAACATTAAGAAAATAAGAAAAGCCCTCGCAGGTGTGGCTAGTTGATTGGATTGCCCATTGGGTTGCCCATCAGGACACATACCCGGTTTGAAGGGCTCCATCCTCATTTAGGGGGCATGATGTTTAGCGCTCTCCCTTCCTTTCTCTCTAAAATTCAATAAAAAAACTTTTTTAAAAAGAAAAAAAGGATATGAAACAACCCACATATTGGGAGACTAATCTGAAAAGGGACTTGGATCTGATATAGAACTTGTATACAGAATACATAAAAAGAACTCTTAAAACTCAGTAGGTAAGAAAATAAGCAACCTAAATAATAAAATAAAGACTTAGACACTTCAAAGACAATAGCAAATAAGCACACAAGATGCACAATATCATTCTCCTTCAGGAAGATGCACATTAAAACCAAAATGAGATACCGCAAATAAGCACATAAGATGCATAATATCATTTGTCTTCAGGCAGATGTACATCAAAACCACACTGAGATACCACCACACATCTGTCAGAATGGCTAAGATGAAACAGACAGACAATAATAAGTGTTGTTGAAGATGTGGAAGAACAGAAAGTCTCATATATTACTGATAGGAATGAAAATGGTACAAACATTTGGAAAACAATTTGGAGGTTTCTTTTAAAATTAAACATATACTTAGCATATGATGCAGCCATCTACTCTTAGGTATTTACACAAGAGACAAGACAACGTATCCATACAAAGTACTCAATCTTTCACAGCCCAAGCTGAGAACAGCCCAAATGTACATCAGTAGATGAATAGATAAACAAACTGTGGTATACCCATACAACGAAATAATACTCAACAATAAAAGGAATGAACTCTTGGAGAACCAAGATGGCGGCATACGTAAATACCTATACTTGCTGCCTCTCACAACCACATCAAAATAACAACTAAAAGGCAGAACAACTACCACCCAGAACCGCGGGAAAGCTGAGTGGAAGTTCTACAACTAGAGAGGTGAAGAAAGCCCATTGAGACTGGTAAGAGGTGCGGAGGCATGGAAAGTGCTGGCACCTGGACATGCTGCTCTTTTAATCGGGAGGGAGATACAAGCTCCAGTTCTGGGAGAGACTCTGGGGATCCAGATCATACGGGGAGAAACCGGACTGTTTGACAGGGACAGGAACGCGAGGGCAGCTTTCTCTCAGAGGTGCTCGCAGTGATCATTATTCCTGCATGGGGCGCGGGACATGGAGACCCGGGGACCTCTCCAGGGCAGGGCTGACTGGCAGCCATTGCAGTTTGCTCTGCCCTGGTGATTCCAAAAGACCCCACTACACCCAATTTACAACCCCACCCAAGCTGTGCACATTGGCTTTTGCATATGAATGGCCTGTCCTTTCTCGGCCTAAAATCTGTCAAACTACAGCTGGGTCAGAGAGCCCCAGAGCTTCCAAAAGAAGGCCCAAGGTCTGGCAGCAGCAGCCTCCCTTGCTTCCCAGCTGGGTCTCGTCTGGGCACTTCCAAACCTCATACAAAGAGGAGGAATCTGCAGATGTCTCTGAGCTCCTGCTGGGCAGCCCCAGAGAGTGGCTGACCTTGTACCTCCTTGAAGATCCAAGAGCCAGTGTACCCAGTGGTCAGAGTGAGACCATACCAGATAACAACTCTTCACATTCATAAGAGACACACTTAAGGGGCAGACTCAGAGAGCACCAGAGCCCCACTGAAGCAGCAAGCCCTGCTCCATAAGGGTGTCTCCTGCGCAACAGATCTTCCAGTGTAGACAGAGCTGGTCATCACAGCCAATTGGCCTGGAGGTCAATTCCTCCCAGTGATACCAACAGAAATCAAGGGTTAACTACAACAAGACTGTGTAAACAGCCCACAAAGGGGTACACCAAGAGCATCCACCTTAGGTGACTGGGGAGGCTGAGCCACTGGGCTCCATAGCACACCTACCACACAAAGCCACTCTATCAACTCAAGGAGACTTAGCAGCTACCCAGTATATAGAAACAAACAGAGGGAAGCAGCCAAAATGCGGAGAAACAGAAACAAGTCACAAAGGAAAGAAATGGAGGAAAGCAAAATACTGGATATAGAGTTCAAAACCACAGTTACTCAAGAATCTTCTAGAAACCTCCGAGAAATTTAGTGAGACCTTCAAGGATATGAAAAGAACCAAGCAGAAATTAAGCATACACTAACTGAAATAAAGAATAATATAGAGCTTCAACAGCAGACTAGAGGATCCCAAGAATCTGAAGTCAAAGATTTGAAATACGAAGAAGCAAAAAAACACCCAACCGGAAAAGCAAAATAAAAAAGAATCCAAAAATATGAAGATAGTGTAAGGCGCCACTGGGGCAACTTCAAGTGTACCAACATCCGAATTATGGGGGTGCCAGAAGAAGAGAGAGAGCAAGATATTGAAAACCTATTTGAAGAAAATGACAGAAAACTTCCCCTACCTGGTGAAAGAAATAGACTTACAAGTCCAGGAAGCACAGAGAACCCCAAACAAAAGAAATCCAAAGAGGACCACACCAAGACACATCATAATTAAAATGCAAAGGGCAAAAGACAAAGAGAGAATCTTAAAAGCAGCAAGAGAAAAAAAGTTAGTTACCTACAAGGGAGTACCCATATGACTGTCAACTGATTTCTCAAGAGAAACTATGCAGGCCAGAAGGGAGTGGCAAGAAATATACAAAGTGATGAATAGCAAGAACGTACACCCAAGATTACTCTAACTAGCAAAGCTCATTTAGAATTGAAGGTCAGATAAAGAGCTTCACAGACAAGAAGAAGCTAAAGGAGTTCATCACCCCCAAACCAGTATTACATGAAATGCTGAAGGATATTCTCTAAGAAGAGGAAGAAAAAGAAAAAGGTAAAGGTAAAAAATTATGAACAACAAAGTGACAACAAATACATATCTATCAACAAGTGAACCTAAAAATCAAATGAATAAAAAACCTGATGAACAGAACAGATTGGTGAATGTAATAGAATTAGGGGCATGGAAAGGGAGCAGACTGACAATTCTCGGTGGGAAGGGGTTGCGGGAAGAGACTGGACAAAGAGCTTACACCTATGGACAAGGTCAGTGGGGGGGCGGGGGGGGGGGCCTGGAGTGGGGTGGGAACCGGGTGGAGGGGAGCTATGGGGGGAAAAAAGAGGAACATCTGTAATAATCTGAACAATAAAGATAAAAAAAAAAAAAGGAATGAACTCTCAATACCTACAACAATATTGCTGAATCTCAAAATAACTAACTATGCTGAGTGGTAGTTTCACAGGTGTACACACACACACATAGATATCACACATGATAACTTATCAAATTGTGTATTTTGTGCAATTTCTTATACTATACCCCAATAAAGCTGTTTTAAGAAAGAGAATGTATTGATATACACATCAACATTGTTAAGTCATAAACAAAAAACTATATATACTTTTATTCCATTTATATGAAACATCAAAAAATAAATCTAATGTGAAAGCAGATCAGCATTTATCTGAATTGGGGAAGGGGATTGGAGTTGGGGGTCGGTGGGGTTTGTAAGGGTTGACTGGGACCTTTCTGGAGTGGTGAAAATGTTCTATTCTTCCCTGTGATGTGGTTACATGGGTGTGTAAATTTTATCAAAACATACATTAAAATGGGTGCATTTTACAGTAGGTGAATTATATTTCAATTTAAAAAATAGCTTTGCCTTAGATAACCTGTTCAGAGAGTATCACATAATATAGACTAGCAAAATTGGATCATTGGCTCAAAAGGCAAGATCTTTCTAAATTTTGACAAAATGGGCGCTCTCTGGGAAGCATGCCCATGCCTTTCTTTCCTTCTCCCCCAGGCACAGTAGCTTCCTCACTCCCAAGCTCCAAGGGCCCTTCCTTTACCTCTGTAACTTGTTTCCTAAGCCCATTTCTTCTAGGTATTACTTTTTCTACCTCTGTGATTTACCCAATAAATGTCCTTACAAAAAAAAAAGATTTGACAAAATAACCCCACAACTATCTTGTCCTCTATCTTTCCCCCGCAAAGGTGGCAGCGGAAAGATGAAATAATTCAATCTAACATGGCCATCTATTTACAGACACCAGTTAATTCTGTCCCATTCCCCACAGAACCTACTCTAAACTTACTACACTCTTCCCTTCCAGTTAGAAACACCTTTTCTTTCTCACCAAGCCAAGGAAAATTTGCTTAAGCTTCCTTCTCCTCTCTCACAGCTCCATGGTACATTCCCATTTTACCTTTTTATCTCTTATCCTCTCCTCTCAGTGACTGTCCCCTAGCAATTATTCACTCTCCTGGTAGGATATTTACTTCCCTACACAGTTCTTAATCTTCATCCTATGAACACTCAAACATTTCTTCCTTTTGACCCTATACTATCCTCCCTTCAGCTATTGCACTCTTTTTCATTGAAATCAAGCGTCTGTAAGAAAATAGTGTCTGCTGCTACCCATTCACCTTCATCCTGATTTAATGTGGCACTCTCTAGCAAAAAGTGAACCATTTATCACAGCCAAATACAACAGCCTCTATTCACTCCACAACCTCCTGGATCTTGTCTTTTTGCCACATCTGCCCTGCTTATGACACCCCACTCCCGGGGCTTCACAGACATTCTTTGACTAGATCTTCCATACCCTCCGTTTAAGGGGAGTACTGTCATTGTGCTTCTTCTCGCCCTATAGATGCTTTCTCTTGGGGCAGCATCATCCACACTTATGATTTTAATGATTTATGAACATAAGACTCAGCCCTTATTTCTTCACTACTTAAATGCTATACTATCCGCATATAATGCTGAAAAAAGAACAATATCCTTAGCACAGCTTGGAAAGTGCTTTACAGGGAGGTCTCATCTGAACATTTCTAGGTTCTGACCCAATCTATGTAGTATAACTCTCCCAAAATATCACATTCTTTTTTTTTTCTTTGGGGGGGCGGGGGGGGGGGGGGGGTTAAACAGTTTTGAGTTATAAAGAAAAGTATATACATCCTAAGTATATTATTTATGAATAATCATGAAGTAAATATGCTTATGCAATCACCACTCACATCTATATATACAAAAGCCTAAGCGACCAAAACGACCAGTCGCTATGACATGCACTGACCACCAGGGGGCAGACGCTCAACACAGGAGCTGCCCTTGGGTGGTCATTACACTCCCATACCCGCACCCCCCCCCCCCCCAAGCCGGCCAGCCCTGATTGGAACCTCCTGCAGCCTCCCCCCCGCCCCCCCCCCCAACCTCCCGTGGCCCAAATCGGCCCCAATCGCCAGCCAGGCTGAGGGACCCCACCCATGCACAAAGTCATGCACCGAGCCTCTAGTCAAGAAATATAAATCATCACCAGTAACCCAGCAGCCTTCCTTGTCACTAACCAGTGCTTCTTTCCTAAAATATCTTAAACTCTAAAAGCACTGATCTACAGTTCCTATTCCACAAATATTCTCTAATTTCATTACTAGGCCCTCTGTCCTTCCCATCTCCATACAAATTTCTATTTTCTCTTAAAGCCAAACTCAGGTATCTCCTTCTATGGCACCGTCTCATCTTTGTTCACACAGCACTTTAAATGTATCTCCATTACAACACTTTTGCACTACATTATGCTATACTATACATTCATTATAAATTTGGAAGCTCTTCTGAGGGCAAAGACTGAATAGCATCTATCTCTATGTCTGTAGCAACTAGCTCAGTATTGCAACAAAACAGTGTCTCCTATAAATGAAAAACTTAAAGCTCAAAATTTCTTTGGAAGAAGATCCTTCTATATCTAACTTTACCTGTGCGACATTCATTGCAGATAAATTTTCCTCTGGGCATCTCAGTTAATCCAAGGCACTCCAGGTGGAACGCCCCACAGCACTGAGCCTCACATAACAGCAGCTCACCCAGTTTCTCACAGTTCTGTCAAGAAAAAGAAAACAGATCTGTCTATAGAAAAAGTTTTTTTTTTGTCTTTTTCTTTTTAATACTATATTTTTAGTGATTTCAGAGAGGAAGGGGAGAGAGAGAGAGAGAGAGAGAGAGAGAGAGAGAGAGAGAGAGAGAAAGAAACATCAATGATGAGAGAATCATTGATCGGCTGTCTCCTGCACACCCCTTAATGGGGATTAAGCCCCCAACCCAGGCATGTGCCCTTGACCAGAATCGAACCCGGGACCCTTCAGTCTCCAGGGCAATGCTCTATCCACTGAGCCAAACCGGTAGGGGCTATAGAAAAAGGTTTTTAAAAATCCCAAGAAGGCCCTTAGGAAGGCAAAGATTAATAAGTAGCTTTGCCAGAAATAAGAAATCCCAACAACCATTCATGCAATATGTAATGATTACCAGGTAGCACAAGATCCCTGGTTCTTATGGTTTTTATATTCTAAGGATAGAAAATACAAGTAAAAACTTAAACAGAAAAGATATCAGACATGATAAGCATTATTGTAGAGAATTGAAGGTAGAAAATTCAAATAGATACTTTGGACTGGGTGATTAGGAATGGCTGCTCAGATTAGCTCTGAATGACAAATCAGCCATGTGATGTGAAGGAAGGGCCAGGAAAACAGCAAGTACAGAAAGTCCACAAATGGAAAAAAACCATGGCATGTCTGAGAAGCACAAGGAAAGCCAGTGTCATGGGACTAACGTTATAAGTGGTAGAAAATGAGGTACAAGAGAGGCAAAGGCCTGATTATGTGACCTTATAGATTATGGTACAGAGTTTCAGATTTTAGGTGTTTCATTAGATAGCTTTACCAAGGGAAGGCTAAAATCAGTTACTCATTTAAAAACAGATCCTTGTGATTGCTACGTCGAAAATGAGTTTAAGAATAGAAAGCTGATCTAGGAATATATCCTAAGAAACCAGAAACAACAATCAGAAAGAAAATATTTACGCCCTAGCCGGTTTGGTGCAATGGATAGAGTGTCAGCCTGTGGACTGAAGGATCCCAGGTTTGATTCCAGTCAATGGCACATGCCTGGGTTGCAAAGGCAGCCGATCAATGATTCTCTCTCTCATTGATGTTTCTATTTCTCTCTCCCTCTCCCTTCCTCTTTGAAATCAATAAAAAATACCTTTTTAAAAAAAGAAAGAAAATATTTACAATAGCAGTGCTATTTACAATAGCTAAGATCTGGAAACAGCCCAAGTGTCCATCAGTAGAGTGGATAAAAAAGCTGTGGTACATTTACACAGTGGAATACCATGCAGTTGTAAAAAAGAAGGTTCTCTTACCCTTTGAGACAACATGGAGGGACCTAGAGAGTATTATGCTGAGCCAGTCAGAGAAAGACAAATATCACATGATCTCACTTAGATGTGGAATATAACGAACAAAATAAACTGACAAAATAAATCCAGAGACACGAAAGCATGTAACAGACTGGCGATTCTTAGAAGGGCGGGGGGGGGGGGGGGAAGCAGGGAGGCAGGAAGAGATTAATCAAATAACTTATATGCATAACCATGTGGTGAAGGCCTGGAGAGAGGGTAAGAGCAGGGAGTAGGGGGTCAATGGGGGGAAAGGGGGCATCTAAAACACTTTTAAAAATAAAGATAATAATTTTTTTTTTAAAGTAGAAAGATGAGAAAAGAAGCAAAGAAATAGTCAGGAAGACTACTGCAAAGATTCAACAAGAGATACTAGCTAGCTGGACTTGGGTCACAACTGTTCTAAATGGGCTCCAATTAAGGTTTAAACAACCCTTGAGATATGAACCAGCTCCGAAATATCATCTTTCTCAGATGATCTCATCTAAGACAGGGTGCCACTTAAGATAGGGCCTTAGGAAGTAAGATCTACCTAGATATGTTGCTCTGAAAACATTTGAAGATTTATGAAAATTCTGCAAATTCCTAATATTTGTTACTTTTTACCCTTCCAACATCTTGACTAGTTTCCCCATAGTGATTAGCAAAACAAAACAAAACAAAACAAACAAACAAAAAAAACGTTTTATACTTATTCTATAAGAGAAGAAAGGGAACATGTGGCTAGGTAAATCTATTATCTTTAGGAACCCAAAGAAATAGAACAGGTCTTGGTCACTTAACATAAAATAAACAAGTGAGTAGAACTTTAGCAGGGAATAAGGCCAGAGGCAGCTAGAGATTAAGAAGGGACCTCAAGATCTTAATCAATCTGTATTCTGAACTAGTCTCACATGTTCAGCTCCCCCATTATCCACTATTCACACATAAAAACTGACAAATATTGTATCTTTCAAAGTGGGACACTTGAGAGTAATAAGAGGCACTATTAATAAATTACAGAAGAAAGGAGACATATGTAATACTCTTTGTAATACTTTAAGCAATAAAACAAAATTAAAAAAAAATAAATTACAGAAGAAAAACAGATTTAATCAAAGACTGATCTAAACAAGCCCTGACCACTGAGTCACCATAATTTTATTTATCATTTTTTGTTAATAATCTCTGTGGGTATAAGTCTCTGAGGACTAACCCTGTGTTTGGGAGCTGGTCTGAATATGGTCAACCTTCTTTGATCAAAATGTATGTGTGTGTGTCTGTGTGTGTGTGTGTGTGCAATAGTGAAAATGAACAAAGAAACTGAGTTGAAATTATACTGGCCTGGATTAGTTTTATTTTTTAGCTATTTCGATTTAGGAAAAAAACAAACAAATATCTTCAAAATTTTTATATGCCAATTTTAAAGAATTTACAAAGGTAAATCAAGACCATAAAAAGAGATCATAACCAAAACAACCATTTAATTGACTCTACTCCCAAGTCAAATAAAGGCTCTTAAAACAATAAAGTGGAGTCAGCTCTTTAACAATAAAGTGGAGTCACATCTCATAGATAGGCAATACAATACAGTGGTTTGGTTAAGACTCTAAACCCAGATTGCCTGGGTTTATATCCTGGCTTCACTATTTAACATATCTATGCCTGTTTCCTCAAGTATAAAATTAGGTTAATAATGATAATAATCTACTTATAAGATTATTATAATCAATATGATATGATGTAATATTTATAGTGATTGGGACAATGCTTAAAACACAGTAAATACTATATAAACATTTATTAATTAATTACAAAAATATAAACAATAGGGTCTCTAAAGTTATATAAATGGTAGGTCCTCTAAGTACTTTAAAGCAAAAAAAAAAAAAAAAAAAAAAATTTGTTTTTTAAACAAATCTTATAGCAAAAGTTACCCTTGGAAAATTCCTTAGAAATCCAAAGATTCTCACACCTTGAGAGGTACAGGAAAATGATCTTGAGTGAGCAACCACAGATTCACAGATTCACTTCTCCACTTCTCCCATTTGAGACCTATTTCAGGTCATCTACTCATGGGCAACAAGGGGCAAGTGGTTCACCAACACTACATACTTCTCCTACTTTCTCTTTTTGTGGGGAGGGAGAAGAGTTAAATCCTCAAAGGGAAGCGACTGCACTGGAATCATCTAATAAAATTATTATCCTAATAATGAATGGGCCATCAAAAAATGGAGAGGGCTTCTCTTAAAAGATAACCGGCTTGGCTCAGTGGATAGAGCGTCGTCAGCCTGTGGACTGAAGGGTCCCAGGTTCGATTCTGGTCAAGGGCATATTCCTTGGTTGCGGGCACATCCCCAGCAGGGGGTATACAGAAGGCGGCGGATCGATGTTTCTCTCTCATCAATGTTTCTAACTCTCTATCCTTTTCCCTTCCTCTCTGTAAAAAAAATCAATGAAATGTATAGGAAAAAAAAAAGATAAGCATGCAATCAGAAGGCAAGTAGACATTTTCTACCTGACAAACATTCTCCTTGAGGGCAGCTCCTCCACCTCGTTCACCCTGCAGTTTTTTAGATGCAGGCATCCCATGGTCGTTTTCTATGCCCTCTTCAACAGCCTCCTTGAGACTTGCAGCCATCCTGTGTGTCATCAGTTCTCCCTTGCAGAGAAAAAATAATGTCCCATATCTGCATTATTGATGTCTCCTCCATCTGACCCCCTCCCTCTGGACTGCTATTTGTCTAGCCATTAAGCACTTACAGATGTTCAGCCAATCACGCGGGCGGACTGCATGCAATGTTAGTTCTAACCCTGCTGTGATTGGGCGGGTAGTGGGCGCCTCATGCCCTGCCACTAACTGCTCTGAGGCTGTTCCACTGGAACTTTTTGAGCTGTTCCATTTTAAGGTTTCACTAAGGGAGAGAAAACATTCTTAAGTTTATTTGATTACTTATTTGTCCTTCCAAGATCAGTGTTTCCTAAATAATGCCCCTCTTGGGCATTCTATTCAAATTGTCCTGGAAAGAAACAATCTTTATTATAATGTATGATGCTGGCCTGACTTGTACTAAGGCTCTTTTAACCTGAGTTATAAAAGCCAGACATAGCATCAATGACTACACTGATGCTCTGTAAACTATTGTTTTAAGTCTATCTCTATTTCCTAAAAACTGATATTTACAAATTTTATTCTAAAATTAAGCAATTGATGGTCTTAAAAAATAAGCAAATGAATGTTCCCCCTAACTGCAGCAGTCTCAACTTTTTTAAAGGGCAACATTTGGATCATATGGTTACTTGCTATTGTGCTCTTTGGTTTTTAGAAATTTCATGATGAAACATGAAATTTCATCTAACACCTAGAGTATACAATGTGATCTTATAAAAAGGTTATACCTACAGATGCCATATGTGCCTTGACTGATTTTTACTAGAATCAGGCAATCCTTTTTCTCCAGGATTCCTTATATCCATTAGCTGTTTCAGGACAATACTATTAAATAAACTCAAGGGAAAGAGGGACGTGGCCTCCACTGTGAAAAGTAGCTTCGCTTTGGAAGATCAAAAGATTAGGAACAGAGTAATACCTCTGAGCCTGGAGTTTCTCTTGATGAGTCTTCATTTTTCACTCTTTTACAATGCATCTTAGCTATAGCATGCCTTTGTCGTTTTCGCCTTCTTGGTTTATCAAATATTTTGGTAGTGCCTATGACAGAAAAACATGTGTTACCTGCTAGTGAATGATACCCAAGTGCAAGAACTCCTATCCTCAACTAAAGGACCCTCATAGAATTACGGAATATTAGAGTAAAAACTAACCTTGAATTTACTGTTTAATTCTCTAACTTTGTAGATGAGGAAACCAGGGGCAGAGAGGTAAAGAGACTTACCAATGACTATATAAGTAGTTGGGGAATTAGCTACAAATGTATAAATTCTGTCTCATACAGATTAAATAATAAGTGGTTTTAGGTAGGTTACTAAAGCAATTCCATTCTACAACAGTGATTTTCAACCTTTTTCATCTCATGGCACACATAGACTAATTACTAAAATTCTACAGCACACCAAAAAATGTATTATATTTTATTTGTGGATCGTACAAAACAAAAAAAGGTATAATCTTGATTCGTTCACCAGACAGCTATTATTGTGTTGGCTGTTGGCTTCTTTTTGTTGACACTCTAAGGGAAAAGAGGTCAGTGCCCCTGACTAAAATAGGTATTGCATGTTTTAAAAATACTTGTGGCACAGAAGTTGAAAAATCACTGTCCTACATGGTTGAAATAAAAGACTTCCTAGTTCCTCAAAGGACTTTAATATCCTATAGATGAGGAGAAAATACTTTTATATAGTCAGACCAAAATACTAAAACTTGGCTTCCAAGATTAAAGATAGTAAATCATATCACTCTATGACTTAAGGATTAAGATGAAAAGCTGAAATATATAAAATTTGGCTTAGCACTAGTGGGTTTGGCTCAGTGGATAGAGCACTGGCCTGCGGACTGAAGGGTCCTGGGTTCAATTCTGGTCAAGGGCACATACCTAAGTTGTAGCTTTGATCCCTGGCCCTGGTTGGGGTGTGTGCAGGAGGCAACCAATTGATGTGTCTCTCACATTGATGTTTCTCTCTGTCTCTCCCCCTCCCTTACAGTCTTTCTAAAAATCAATGGAAAAATATCCTCCGGTGAGCATTAACAAAAAATAAATATAAAGTTTGGGGTAGAGAAAGGGGAAAAAGAATATTTATATATTCATATAGTGGTACTATGATCTTGACCATTCAGCAATAAAAAGTGAAAATGTGGTCTGACATAGTTAGAAAATGAAATTCCAGTCTCTCATTTTCTATTACATACTTTAAATCTTGTTATAGAAATATCAAGAGGAATCTAAAGAGATGTTTCATACTATGTTTCAAGATATTTAGCCTAGGTATCAACAGAGTCTGGACTTTGGAAAACTGCCTTAGTTCTTTCTTGGACTGCCTAATGGAGATGAAGATCTGCTATCAACGCTACTGATAGCCTATGACTAAAGAGAGGTAATGTAATGGCAGAGGCAAGGTCCAAAATTCTCACAAGCAGAAAAATCAAAGAAATTTTTATATATATTTTTTTATTGATTTCAGAGAGGAAGGAAGGAGAGAGAAAAACATCAATGATGAGAGAGAATCATTGATCGGCTGCCTCCTGCACGCCTCCTACTGGAGGTCAAGCCCGCAACCCTGGCATGTGCCCTTGACCAGAATCAAACCTGGGACCCTTCAGGCTGCAAGCCAATGCTCTATCCACTGAGTCACACTGGCTAGGGCACAAGCAGAAAAATTTAGATGAAATATACAAAGAATAAAGTGCAAGTTGTATGTTTTACCAAAAAAAAATTAAGTATGAAAGTATAAAAAAGAGCTAATATTATTTTGTAAGCAGTTTTTTAAAAAAGCAAGAAGACAATAGAGTGTTGAAGGCCTGGGAGGGGCGGGTATGGGGTAGAGAGGGTCAATGGGAAAAAAAAACACAGACAAACAAAAGGGACATCTTAGTACTTTCAACAATAAAGATAATTTTTTAATTAGTTCAGAAAAAAAAAAAAAAGCAAGCAAGTAGCCCTGGAAGTGTTGTTAAGTGGTTGGAGCATCAGCACCTAAGGGAGGCAGCCAATTGATGTGTCTCTCCCACATTGATGTCTGTCTGTCTGTCTCTCTCTCTTTCTCCTTCCCACCCCTTAGTTCTCTCTAACCCTCCCTCCCACTCTCTCTAAAAATCAATTTAAAAAATATCCCCCAGTGAGGACTAACAAAAAAAAGCAAGCAAGCATATTGATAAACCTAAGAATTACAATTATACACGAGGTTAAAATAATCTAATATATTGCTACATTTACTTGCTAAAACACTCAATAACCATACATCACATTTAAAGAAGTATGGCCCTAGCAGGTTTGGCTCAGTGGATAGAGAATCAGCCTGCGGACTGAAGGGTCCCGGGTTCAATTCTGGTCAAGGGCACATGTTGCCCAGGTTGCAGGCTTGATCGCCAGTAGGGGGCGTGCAGGAGGCAACCTATCAATGATTCTCTCTCATCATTGATTTTCTCTCTCTCTTCCCCTCTGAAATCAATAAAAAATATATTTAAAAATAAGAAAGTTTTCTTTTTTAAAAAAGAAGCAGTATGCATTTATTACCACATGAGATATAATCTTCCCATGATACTCTTTGCTGGCAGACCACATCTGATGCAGTGGGCTCAAAACTGGGCTAATATCTCAGGAATGATAATAATCAATAAATGTCATTAGCAGACAAATTATCAAAGTGGTTCAAAAAACTGGCATGGAGAAAATCTGGGGTGGATAACAACAAAGTAGTGTAGCAATGAATTTAGTTGAGTCTGGATTTAGTTCTCCAACACTGCCATCTCTTTCATGTTCATTTTTCTTCTATAAAATAAGAGATAATATTAACAACTAGAGCAGCCATGGGCAAACTACGGCCCGCGGGCCGGATCCGCCCGTTTGAAATGAATAAAACTAAAAAAAAAAAGACCGTACCCTTTTATGTAATGATGTTTACTTTGAATTTATATTAGTTCACACAAACACTCCATCCATGCTTTTGTTCTGGCCCTCCGGTCCAGTTTAAGAACCCATTGTGGCCCTCGAGTCAAAAAGTTTGCCCACCCCTGAACTAGAGGCCCAGTGCACGAAATTCATGCATGGGTAGGGTCCTAAGGCCTGGCTGGTGATTAGGGCTGATCGGGGCCCAGTTGCCAGCTGCTGGCAGGGGCCTTCCTTTGTTCTGTGCCACCCCCTGGTGGTCAGCGCACATCATAGTGAGTGATCGAACTTCCGAGGGGACAATCTGCATATTAGCCTTTTATATATATAGATAACCTAACTCTTTATAATGCTTTTCAGTGGTTCTCAACCTTCCTAATGCTGCGACCCTTTAATACAGTTCCTCATGTTGTGGTGACCTCCAATTTCATTGTTACAAATTGAACATAATTAAAGCATAGTGATTAATCACAAAAACAATATGTAATTATATATGTGTTTTCAGATGGTCTTAGGCGACCCCTGTGAAGGGGTCGCAACCCACAGGTTGAGAACCACCGCTTTAGATAGATTATCAGTAATAGTACTATGCAAGGGACCTCGTAGAGTATATGCTCCAACTATAACTATTATATCCATTACTGAATGAAGGGCAGTCCATTCCACCTGTGTGCTGAACCAAAATCACCAAGTAGAAGTTCCAGGAGTCAAATTCCAATTTAATCGAAAAGATTCCAAAGCCCTTAAGAAGCAACCACAATGGACTAGGCGCAAATGTAAGCTCTCTTTTTCAAGCATATGCTCAGATTATCCTATATAATAAAAGGGTAATATGCAAATCGGCCGAACTGCAGAACAACTGGTTGTAATGATGCGCACTGACCACCAGGGGGCAGACACTCAATGCAGGAGCTGCTCCCTGGTGGTCAGTGTGCTCCAACAGGGAGAGCGTCACTCAGCCAGAAGCCAGGCTGACTGCTGCCAAGCGCAGCGGTGGTGGCGGGAGCCTCTCCTGCCTCCGTGGCAGCGCTAAGGATGCTTGACTGCCATCAGTCGGACATCCCCTGAGGGCTCCCGGACTGCGTAGGCCAGGCTGAGGGGACCCCTCCCCCCACCAGTGCACGCATGTCGTGCACTGGGCCTCTAGTAGTGTGATAAAAAGAAACTAAGACTGTTTGTCAAAGATTGGCTTAGATCAGTGGTCAGCAAACTGCAGCTCGTGAGCCACATGTGGCTCTTTGGCCCCTTGAGTGTGGCTCTTCCACAAAATACCGCATGGGCAACAAAGTTTCAATCGCACTGTACGTGCGCGCCCGCACGTGGTATTTTGTGGAAGAGCCACACTCAAGGGGCCAAAGAGCCGCATGTGGCTCGAGAGCCGCAGTTTGCCAACCACTGGCTTAGATGATTTATAATTTCCCTCTCAATTAAGATTCCATATTTTCTGTCCTATAGGAACAAAAATTGAACCAAAACCAAAAAAATAATGATGCATTCTGGAGAACTGTTTAAACAGAAAATTAAGAAGCTAATTTTTCTCTACTGTTCTTAACATTTCCTTACGCTAATATAATTCATGTTGCTGTTGTTAATCCTCACCCAAGGACATTTTTCAACTGATTTTTAGAGCGGGAGAAAGAGAGACAGAGAGAGAGAAACATTAATGTGAGAGACACATCGATTAGTTTCCTCTCGCATACACCCCAACTGCGTGGGCCAAAACTCTATACACTGAGTCAAACTGGCCATGGCTACACTTATATAATTCTAATTCTATTTAACTAATTTCAGATCAAGCTGAAAGTGATATAATTTTCTAGAATCATGCATAGTTTTAGTATGCATATTTTGGGCAAACAGGTCTTTAAACTTTCAACCTCACTGGTCTTCCCTACATACATAGTAATTTTTCTAGTTAACTGACAAGGTGCTTCACACTCTTTTTTGCATTACATTTTTAAAATCTCATAAATACTCACCTCCACCAAACTTTTTAGAATGAGATGCACCACATGATTCAGCAATGTTATTCTCCAAGTGACCAGCGTCATAACACTATAAATAAGTAAAATGCAACATAAAATAAACCCTTTTTAGTATATACCAAAAGCTGAACAGTCTACTGCCATAGATACAGAATCCTGGTTTAATGAAAACTTCATAGGGAAAGGCATCAGATTTTTTTTTAAATGCTCTAAACGTAGATACAGAATATAGCTCTAAAGTGAGAGGAGAAAGAGAAGGGTTATGTACCCAGAGACTCACTCTCTCAGTTCTATTCCACCCTGTATTTAAAATCTCCACTCGTAAAGTTGTATGTATAATTATTAGATTTTATATAGTTGTTTACTTGATGGAATTATGAATATTTAAAAAATAGGAATCATAAAATATCTTTCTAATTAATATAAATTACAGCAATATTAAGACAAAACACTTAAACATCAAGAGTGATTCACAGTATGAATTAGTTCCATTTCAAGAGAATGTCTTTTTCCCACAAAAATAATTTTCTTCGTTATGAATATAAAACAAAATTTAGTCACCACAAAAAGTCAAAATAATAGATACCATCCTTGATATAAAGTTCCCAAAGTTTGAAGACAAAACAAGATACAATACAGGTGTGAATTTCCAAATGCTTACTATATACATCCTATATAATAAAAGAGTAGGTGGTATCACGCCCTCACGCGACACCACCACAAGATGGCTGTGCGCACAGCAGAGGCAGAGCCTGGTGGCCGCTCCGTGTGATAAAGCCTGGGGGGGTCCCGTGGCTCTGTGTGGCAGGGAGGAGGCCAGTCCCGGCGTCTCCGCCGCCTGGAGGTGGGCCTTGGCAAAGGAGGCAGGTCCCAGCAGGGGAGGGCAGTTGGGAGCGATCAGGCAGGCAGGCAGAAGCAGTTAGGGGCAATCAGGCAGGTAGGCAGGCAAGAGGTTAAGAGCCAGCGGTCCCAGATTGTGAGAGGGATCCCAGATTGGAAAGGGTGTAGAATGGGTTGAGGGACACCGCCCCCCCTTCCCTGACCGTGCACAAATTTCGTGCACCGGGTCTCTAGTTAATAAATAATAATTGCCGGAAGCCAGTCCATCCTTGCTGCTTGACACAGTCGCTGCAGGAAAGAAACATCTGCACAGCATATGTTTCAAGGGACCTGGCGTATATGGCATACTGTTCTTAATATGTTTGCTCCCCTTCTTGGCGCTATGTGTTTTAACCAAAGTCACCTCTCCGAGAAAGGTTGTTTCCCCAGGTAGGAATTTTTCCCTGAGGTTAGGGAGGGGATACAACCCCTTAATTAAGTGCCAGGCGGGTAGTTAAGCTACATAATCTTTACTCCCTGGAATGGAGATAAGAAACGCCCTAACCTTTGTAATAGAAATTGACAGGATTAAAATCGGCTGGTATAAATACGGATGTAACAAGACAATAAACATCAGATCCTAACCAGAACCTAGCCAGAGAACATGGCAAAAGATCCTGGACAGAACTTCACTGGAGAACCTACACAGAACATGGCAAAAGAACCTGGTGACTGAACCTGGCTGGAGAACCTGGAGAACCTGGCTGGAGAACCTAGCGAGAGAACATGGCACCAGAACTTGGTTGGAGATCCTGACCAGAACTTCGCTGGAGATCCTGGAGGGAGAACCTCGCTATGCTGATGAACTGAACCCAGTTTCCATGTCATTCCTTCTTCGCCGACTCCGTCCACACCTTTGGGGACCCCTGGACCCGCTGGGATTGGACCCCAGCATCACTACTTTCCTCATGTTCATGTGAGCCTTCCATGACTCACCTTGTATAATACTACTAAATTTATCATCTGACTGCAAATGTCACTCTATGCGCAAAATATTCAACTGAATTCCAGTTTACCTGGCCCTTCCCATCTACCTCTTCCAGAATCTTGCAAAATAGCTAAGATTTGAATAAGACAAAGCCAGGAGAGAAAGCACTGCAGAAGGAGATTATCACAGCCTTACTAGAATGTAAGGTACAAAGAGAGGATAGTGAGTTGTAGACATGATATCTTGGAAGGCTGTATAAACTGCAGAGAAAGTTTGGAGGGCAGGAAATGAGCAAAGAATAATTAAAAAGTCCATGTCATAAGACTGAGAAAAATAAAAGAATTTAAAGGATACAACACAGTTTTTAAAATGAGGAATATGAACACAAATAAACTAAAAATTTCATTTAATGAACAAAATAAACCGATGAACAAAATAGATCCAGACATAGAAGCATAGAACAAATTGCAGAATCTCAGAGGGAAGGCAGGGGAGGGTGGGTGGTTGGGTGGGAAGAAATCAACCAAAGAACTTGTATGTATATCCACATAACCCAAGGACACAGACAATAGGGTGGTCAAGGGGGGAAGGGGTACAACAGAAGGGGTCAATTGGGGGGAAAAAGAGGACATATGTAATACTTTCAACAATAAAAATTTAATTTTTTAAAAATGAAATTAAGCCCAGCTGGGTGTAGCTCAGCGGTAGAGTGTCGACCTACAAACCAAGAGGTCACAGGTTCAATTCCCGGTCAGGGCATATGCCCAGGTTGCGGGCTCGATCCCCAGTGGGGGGCGTGCAGGAGGCAGCCAATCGATGATTCTCTCTCATCATTGATGTTTCTATCTCTCTCTCCCTCTCCCTTCCTCTCTGAAATCAATAAAAAATATATTTAAAAAAATGAAATTAAAAAAGGAGTTAGAATACAAATAAATTAAAATTTACATTTATGAACTAATCTAGATGGGTAAATATCTAACAAAAACTTAAGAGGCCTTGCCCTAGCTGGTTTGGCTAGATGGATAGAGTGTTAGCCTGCGGATTGAAAGATCCTGGGTTTGATTCTGGCCAACGGCACATGCCCGGGTTGCAGGCTTGATTCCTAGTGGGGGGCGTGTAGGAGGAATGGGGTCAATGATTCTCTCTCATCATTGATGTTTCTATTTTTCCATCCCTCTTTCCCTTCCTCTCAAAAATCAATAAAAATATATTAAATAACAAAAAAAAACTTAAGAGGCCTTAATGTAGGATTAAAAATATAAGAATTTCCTATAGCTAAAGAAAGAAGTCCCAAAACTCAAATTATTGAATAAAATATGTAGTTATTCTTTAAAAAAATTTTAATAGGAAATCTATGCATCCTACAACTGAAATTCTAACTACCATTCCTCACACTTAAGGGGCACAAGATGTTTCTTAAGAAATCAGTATCCAGCTGTTCCTCCATTATAGAATTAGAAAATAATTTTCTATTTCCATCTACTATTTAACGATGCCTTCTTGGCTAATGAAAAACCAAGACTGCAAACTCAAAACCTTAAGTTTAAATGTTTAATTACAACAAACACAAACTTTACTCAATCTTTTTTTGTTGTTGTTGTTTTTAATCTTAATTTTTATTGTCTAAAGTTTTACATATGTCTCCTCTTTCCCCCGGATTGATGCCCCACTCCACCACCAGCCATTCTCACCCCGGGCAAGCCCCCATCACCCCAGTGTCTGTGTGCATTGATTATGCTAATATGCATGAAGTCCTTTGGTTGCTCTCTAACCAGCCGTGGGCAAACTACGGCCTGCGGGCCGGATCCGCCCGTTTGAAATGAATAAAACTAAAAAAAAAAAAAGGGACCGTACCCTTTTATGTAATGATGTTTACTCTGAATTTATATTAGTTCACACAAACACTCCATCCATGCTTTTGTTCCGGCCCTCCGGTCCAGTTTAAGAACCCATTGTGGCCCTCGAGTCAAAAAATTTGCCCACCCCTGCGTAACCCCTCCACCTCCCTTGCCATTTGTCTATGGATCTATTTTTGTTCATCAAATTATGTTGATCATTATATCCCACATATGAGTGAGATCATGTGATATTTATCTTTCTCCGACTGGCTTACGCTTTACTCAATCTTAGAAGCTTTTTTCATTTTCATTTGTAATGAAAACCTAAAACCAATGATACACATTTCCACATAAATGCAAAATAGCCTCTTAATATAGGATCTCTCAGATCGATCAAGTATATGCTGGCATCCTATAACTTCTATGTATATGTTCAGCATTTAAACTGACTAAAATAACATACCTTTTTAGAAAGGCCAATATCCCCTTTCTTGGGCATAAATCCAGGGTCTAAATCATTTGATTCAAGAAGTTTCTTAGTTGGTTTTCTCTGCCGCTTACTTTCATAATTTCCTGAAATACATATATCTTTTCATTAGATTATGTAGAAACTGGGCACAATCTAATTTTTAAAAATCTATATACGACACAAAATGACTCACCATATTTTTTAATGTTTTTCTCATCATCTTGTGGGGAGGGGCAGGGTAGGAATTTATTTATTCTAAAATGTTACTTAATATAAAATATAGTTCTCAATATAGACAAACTAATGTGAGGATGTGTGTGTGTGTGTGTGTAAATCACAAAAGAACACAGGATGACATCAAAAGGGCAGAACTGCCTTTAGAGGAATTCAATAATAGTAAGGACCAAAGAAGAAGTACGGTGACGTACAGCCTGAATTCTGGGCATAAATGAACTAGGATTAGAATTTTTGTTCTGCTCCTAAATAAATAAAAGACATTCATTTACTTTGCAGGAGTGTTCTTAAAAATTATGTTAAAAGCCTAATAGCAGAGTTTGGCACATAGCAGGTAATGAAATAGTAACTATTATTCTATTTAAAGTCTTTTTGATTCTGCCTTACTTGATTAAACACAATTAGGATACTTTTCTTAAAGGAATATAATCACAAGGTATTCTTGGGAATGTAAAAAGCTACAACCCAACTTTTACTGACCACAATATTCAAGTCAGAAGATGAATTAGACAGTATGTTTAGTTAGATCCAACTCTCATCAGGTGACACATATATAAAAAATAACAAAGTGAAAACCCATCAGCAATTCACTTCCAAGAGAATATTTACACAAAACTGCTTCCTATGTGTCAGGTAAATTACATTATACATTATTATGTTATAATCTCCATTTTATAGATGAGGAAATAAGTTTAGCAGTTAAACAACTTCCCATGTAACACAAGGATTGGTGAGCCAGTATCTGAAGCATAAGTTTCACAGTGTGCAATGCCTCTCCTCAAAAACCCTGCTATCTTGGTGTTGATTCACACGGTAGTTGATCAACAGTCATGAACAGCAACAATGGAGTAAGGAGAGCAGTTTTTAAAAATGTCTTCTTAATAGTGTGTAACCAATTTATGGTCATTTTATCCATTTAGCCAGTATGTTGGGATTTCTCAGGACAAAGTGGGTAGTTTTGTTGTAGATTTACACCACTGGCTTTCCATCAAAACATACTAAGATAAAACATACTAAAATCCCCTGCTTTCTCTAGTCATATCCACTTACATACTAAGACCCCATCCCCATCTTACCTGGTGTTTTAACTAGCAATTCCTCAGATTTAAGGGGAGGCCGTGGAGAGACTTCCAGAGCCACAGGCACAGACAAAGTCAGCTGTGGCAACTCAGCATGTCCACCTCCAAGTTCTGAGTGAGACAAGGGCCCTTCCAAAAACGGAGCCTCCCTTTCAAGAACTGGAGGCTCTTCTTTGGTTGAAATCAATGAATTCTCATCCACCTGCTTGTTCTGAGCATTAGATCGACTTCGAGCTACAAGGTTTTCTTCTTCACAGCGGGAACTTACCTAAGAGCAAAAAATAAAAATAGAACCCATAGGCCAAAGTTGTAATTTGACTGTCAAAAAGAATAATGCACTTAAAAAGAAATAAAATTATAACACATGCTACAATGAGAATGAACCTTGACGGCATTACACTAAGTGAAAAAAGCTAATCACAATCAAATAAATATTGTATAACTTGACTTCAGAGACGAAAAATAGAATGGTGGTTGCCATGGGTTGGGAAAGGGGTAAATAGGAAGTTTTTAAATAATAAGTACAGAGTTTCAGTTTGGGAACATGAAAAAGTTCTGGAGATGATGAATGGTGGTAATGGTTGCAAAACAATGTGAATGTAGTTAATGGCACAGAACTATACACCTAAAAATAGTTAAAATTATAAATTTTATGTTATACAGTAGTACCCACAGGGGAATGCTCTAAGACCTCCTGTGGATACTTGAAGCCCTGGGTAGTACTGAACCCTATATATACTATGTTTTTTCCTATACCTATGATAAAGTTTAATTTATAAATTAAGTACAGTAAGATATTAACAAAAATCTATAATAATAAAAGTGTAATATGCTAATTAGACCGGACATCCTTCTGGACAAAGCCGCAGCAGAGGTGGCAATGTGGCAGTGGGGGGCCTACGCAGGCGCCAAGGCAGAAGCAGCCGCCACAGCGGCGGGGGCTGAGCCCCTTGCATGGATTTCGTGCATTGGGCCTCTAACAGTGAACAATTATAACAATGTACTATAATAAAAGTTATGTGAATGTAGTCTTTCTCTCTTAAAATATCTTATTACACTGTACTCTTCTTCTTGTGATAATATGAGATGATAAAATGCCAAATCTACTCCTGAATCTGTGTAACCATCCCTTACTTGCAGCCAATGGCCTGGTGTCATTCATTTCAGGGGACTCCTTGCTGAAGTCTTAATTTAGGCTCAATGCTTCCTGGCAGAACACATTGCCATCAATTGAAACACCTTCCTGTTCATGTGTTCTATCCACAAATTTAGTGCCTTTCCATCTTAAATAAGTGCTTATCATGCACTGGGGCTGTAGCTCTTGCATGAGGTGCAACACCAAATCTAGTACAAATTTCTTTTTCCTTCTTTACAATTTCATAGATAGAATACTCATTCTTATGGTAGATCTTAACAATCTCAGCCTACAATTTTTTCTTTCCTTATTGAGAACTTTCACCTTTCATTTAGCAGGGATGGAGAACCTTTTTTCTGCCAAGAGCCATTTGTATATTTACAACATCATTCTCAGGCCATACAAAATTATCTACTTAAAATTAACCTGCTATATTTGGCAGGTTAATTAACTCACCCATAATACCTTGGCAGGGCCACACCAAATTATTGCCCGGGCCTCATACAGCCCTCGGTCCAGATGTTCCCCACCCGACTTAAAGGCAGCACATTATTGCTTCTCTTTGGCATATCCGAATTGCCAGTCTCACTATTCTTGCACTTTGGAGTCATTATTAAATAAGAGTGACTTGAATACAAGCACTGCGATACATAGTTGATGTGATAACCAAGAGGGCTACTAAGTGACTAAGGGCTAAACAAAGGGATGACTGATGTTCTAGGAGGGGCAGAACATTACATCTCAAGATTTCATCATGCTGCTCAGAACGGCACACAATTTAAAACATGAATTGTTTATTTCTGAAATTTTCCATTTAGTATTTTCTGATCATGGTAACTAAAACTGTAGAATGAGACTACTGTATATATTTCACTAAAAATTTTTTAAAAATATATATATTTATTGATTTCAGAGAGGAAGGAAGAAGGAGAGAGAGAGAGAGAAACACCAATGATAAGAGAGAACCACCTATCAGCTGCCCCCCACACCCCCTCCACCAAAGGGGATTAAGCCCACAACCCAGGCATGCGCCCTTGGCCGAAATCGAACCAGGGACCCCTCAGTCTGCAGACTGACACTCTATCCACTGAGCCAAGCCAGCTAGGGCTATAAATTTTTAAAGAGGGGAAAATGCAATTGATTGGAGCTATAAAAATTCATTAAGGCCATAGTGATAATTCAATAAAAGGAAGAAAAAAGATTCCCTAACATGTCACCTATTAAAGTAGCTAATTAGAATGAACTCCTAATGTTAAGTTGGTAAATAAATGCAAAAGAAGCGTTTATTCTGCCTTTCATGTATTTCACAACAATAAAAATGTCCAGTTAATAAGAAATATTGAGATTGCCAGCTAATAAAAATAGAAGAAACAATAAAATATAAGTCTTGCCCTGGCCGGTTTGGCTCAATGATTAGACTGAAGGTCAACTCCCATCAGGGACACATCCCTTGGTTGCAGGTTCAATCCCCAGCACCGGTCAGGGCAAGTGCAGGAGGCAACCAGGCAACCAGTTGATGTGTCTCTCTCACATCAATGTTTCTCTGTCTCTTCCCCCGCCTCCCCTGCCAATCCCTTCCACTCTCTGTCTACAGAAAAAATATCCTTGGGTGAGGATTTAAAAAAAGATTAAGTCTTCATTTTGTTAACTCCCAATATAGGCAAGGATCCTCAGCTGGTATTTAAAAAGTTATCAAGGAGCCCTGACTGGTTTGGTTCAGTGGATAGAGCGTCAGCCTGGGGACTGAAGGGTCCCAGGTTCGATTCCAGTCAAGGGCATGTACCTTGGTTGTGGGCACATCCCCAGTAGGGGGTGTGCAGGAGGCAGTTGATCGATGCTTCTCTCTCATTGATGTTTCTAATTCTCTATCCCTCTCCCTTCCTCTCTGTAAAAAATCAATAAAATATATTAAAAAATAAAAAAATAAAAAATAAATAAAAAGTTATCAAGGAAATGGCTGACGCATACTGCTTTTTGAGCAAAAGAAGTAAAACCTAACTTAAAAGGGAAAAATCAGTTATTCGTCACTGTGAATAATTAATTGGATGTTAAATGCCTTCTAATGTCATGCACTACGTAACACAATATCACCTATGATATAACCCAGCTAAAAATGTTTAAGTCTAATCTATCAAATTGTTAGCTACAATTTCCACTTAACAGGGAATATAGAGGATAGAGAAACAAGCTTAGTGACACCTATTAAGAAGCAATCACACACAACTGCATTAGAAGATGGATAAACCAAATGTGGTACTTGAATTGCTTAGATAGATAGGGAAAAGAAAAAAGGGACTTTTCTACATTTAAAGAAAGTTAAGAAATATAACAACCATGCCCAGCCGGTGTGGGTCAGTGGTTGAGCATCAACCCATGCACCAGGAGGTTACTGGTTCGATTCCCGGACAGGGAACATGCCTAGGTTGCGGGCTCCATCCCCAGTAGAGAGCATGTAGGAGGCAGCCGATAGATGTTTCTCTGTCATCATTCATGTTTCTATCTCTCTCTCTCCCTCTCCCTTCCCCTCTGAAATCAATAAAAATATACTTAAAAAATAAAATAAAAATAAATCAAACACGGGATTACGTTTGTTTAAAAAGTTAGGATCATGCTACTTATTTTTTATGCTGTTTTTTTTACTAACATTTATCCTTAAATCACCAAAAATCACCTTTGAAAGAAAAGGGGGAAATACACACACACACCAAAGACTCATTTATATATTTCTTTCTAACTACTATATGCTAAGTATTGTACCAGAAGCTAGAGGTAAAAAACTTAAAAAGATCCCAGTTGCCCTAGCCAGTTTGTCTCAGTGACTAGAGCATTGGCCCTTGGCCTGAACAGTCATGGGTTCAATTCCGTTCAAGTGCACTTACCTTGATTGCAGGATGGATCCCAGGGTCTGGTTGGGCATGTGCAGGAGGCAACCAATATATGTGTATCTATCACATCAATGTTTCTCTCTTTCTCCCTCTCTCTATCTCTCCCCCTCCCTTGCACTCTCTCTAAAAATCAATGTAAAAATATCCTCAGGTGAGGATTAACAAAAAACAAATAAACAAACAAACAAAAGTAAGATCGTAGTTAAGGAAAATATTATCCCATAAAGACAAAACATGATATAGGAAAATTGCAGCATCCTAAAAGGACTACTAAAAAACTATTGAAATGTTGGAACATACCTTGTGTACCTGTTCCTGTACCTTCTTTTGTTTTTTCTTAGGAGCAAATATCTGATCATATTCTTCTGTATATTCCAGAAGCCACTTGCTTGGCTTCCTAAGTCTCTTCTTCTCTGACCGCACAGCTAAAAGAGGAGAAACAACTTCAATATTAACTAAAAAGTTAGAGGAAAACTCATTGTTTCCATGCAGCCATCTCTATACTCTCAAAGGTTTTTGAGAAAGGAAACTCTCAAAAACACTCTGGCTTAAGCTCCAAGAGATTAATAGTTGAAATTAGTATCCTATAATGACAGATATAATTAACATTCAAATATAGACTCTCTAAGTCAGATAAACTCATAAAATTTCTCACGAATTATTTTAAATAACATCTCTCTGGATTATACAAAATATTGGATGGATATTCAGATAGAATATTTACTAATCAGTACTATCACATGAATTTCAAAAGCACTCTATACATACTTTATTATCATGGTTGCAGTGAATTTCACATTAGAAAACAGAAATATTTAAATTTTTGATATTTATTTTATATATTTAAATGCCATTTAACAAAGAAAAATCAACCAAAAAAATGAGTTCACCATCACTGCCTCAGACAGTACATATGGAAACAAGCCATAAAACTTTAATGCAATAAAATCCTATATAATAAAAGGCTAATATGCAAATCAACTGACCGGTGGAATGACCAGTCGCTATGATACGCACTGACCACCAGGGGGCAGACGCTCAATGCGGGAGCTGCACCCTGGTGGTCAGTGTGCTCCCACAGGGCAAGTATGGCACAGCCAGAAGCTGGGCTCACGGCTAGCGAGGGCAGCAGCGGTGGCGGGAGCTTCTCCCACCTCCGCAGCAGCGCTAAGAACCAGGCCTAAGCCAGGAGGCAGACATCCCTCGAGGGGTCCCTGACTGCGAGAAGGTGCAGGCCAGGCTGAAGGACCCTGCCCTGGCCCCCAGCCAGTGCACAAATGTTGTGCATGGGGCCTCTAGTTTAAAGATAATGTAAAAGGAGATGAAACTTAATGGCTTTTTACAGGAGCTTTATTCATAATTGTGAAAACTTGGCAACAACCAAGTTATAAGTGAATGGATTTATAAACTGTAGTATATCCAGAAAATGGAATATTATTCAGCACTAAAAAGAAATGAGCTATTGAGCCACGAAGAGACACAGAAGAAAATTTTTTTAATGAATTTTACCACGTGGAAAAAAAGCCACGCTAAAAAGGCTAAATACTATATGTTTCAAACTATATGACATTCTGAAAAAGGCAAAACTATGGAGACTATAAAAAGTGGTTGCCAAAGAGCAGAGAAAGGGGGTTGTTAAATAGGCAGAGCACAGAGGATTTTTCAGGGTAGTAAAAATACTCTGTGTGATACCACAATGGTGGATATGTGTCACTATACATTCATCTGAATGTCTGACACCAAGAATGAACCCTAAGGTAAACTGTGGACATTGGGTAATTATGATATGTCAGGGTAGGTTCATCAATTCCAACAATGTACCACTCTGGTGGGATATCTTGACTCATAGATACTTAGAAAAAAAGTGATGGAAGGGATGTGGGGAACTAGGTAAAAAAGAAGGGATTAAGTATAAATTGGTAGTTACAAAACAGTCACCAGGATATAAAATACAGCTTGGGGAATATAATCTATCTATCCTAAATAATAAAAGCCTAATATGCTAAATAGTGAACAGTTGTCCATTCAAACAACCAAAGCGTAATATGCTAATGATATGCTAAGGCCACTCAACTGCTCACTATGACATGCACTGACCACCAGGGGGCAGATGCTCTGACCAGTGAGTTAGCTTGCTGCTGGGGTCCGGCCAATTGGGACTGAGACAGGCCAGACACGCCCTGGAGCTCTCCTGAAGTCTCTCCCCAGCTGGCCAACCTCCCACATCCCTCCCTGGCCCTGGTAGTGTACCAGTGGGGTTCCTTGGCCTGGCCTGCGCCCTCTCGCAATGCGGGACCCCTTGGTTGGATGTTGGAGAGCCAGTTTTGGCCCAATTCTGCAGGCCAGGCTGAGGGACCCCACTGGTGCACAAATGTGTGCACCAGGCCTCTAGTATATATATATATATATATATACACAAGCCTAAGTGACCGTCCAACCAGTAGCTATGACGTGCAATGACCACCAGGGGGCAGACACTATGATCATAAGCTATGACGCGTACTGACCACCAGGGGCAGGCACTCAACACAGGAGCTGCCGAGCTGCGGTGACGGCAGCTGTGGTTCTTGGGTGACGCACCTGGAACCAGAGAGGAGGGAGCCCGATACCGGGGTGCATCACCCAAGAACCGCCCTCTCATAATCCAGGACCCCTCGGGGGATGTCGGAGAGCCAGTTTCAGCCCGATCCCCATAGGCCAGGGCCAGGGACCCCACCGGTGCATGAATCCATGCACCAGGCCTCTAGTTAATAATGTAAGAACTACGTATGGTGCTGGGGGGGTGGGTAGAAGACTTACCCAAGGGAACACCTCATCCTATATAATAAAAACATAGTATGCAAATTGTCCCCTCAACCGGGAGTTGTCCGAGAGTTCGACCAGGGGGCAGGGCCTGGAGGGAGGCCCCAGCCGACGGCAGTGGCAGGTGGCCGGGAGAAGAGAGGGAGTACCAAGCCCGCAGCCGCTAGCCTCTAGGGGCCCTACCAGTGTACGAATTTCGTGCACTGGGCCTCTAGTAAGTTATATAAATGTCTAACCAGTATGCTATAAACTTGAAACTAATGTAATATTAAATGTCAACTGTAAATAAAAAATGTAAAACTTGCCCTAGCCAGTTTGGCTCAGTGGATAGAGCATTGACCTGCATACTGAGGGGGTCCAGGTTCAATTCCGGTCAAGGGCATATGCCGGGGTTGTGGGCTCAATCCCCATTGGGATGCATGCAGGAGGCAGCCGATCAATGATTCTCTCTCATCATTGATGTTTCTATCCCTCTCTCCCTCTTCCTTCCTCTCTGAAATGAAAAAAAGATACATTTTTTAAATGTAAAACTTATTTAATTTGAAAATCTGGATTAAAAAATACAATGCAACTATATCCTCTCTACAAGATTTATCATCTTAGATATAAACACACATAGACTGAAGATGAAAGGATAAAAAAAGATATACACAAATGAGAGCAGAGGTGGCCCGACCTAGGCAAAATAAACCTGACTCAAAACTATAACTAGACATAAATAGGATCATTATATAATGATAAAAAAAGTCAATTCACTAGGAAAATAAAGTTTTAAACATATTTTAGGAAATAATTATAAATATATATGTACAGAACATCAGAGCACCAAAATATATGAAGCAAACACTGATAGAACTTACAGGAGAAATAGGCAGGAAAATAACAGTATAGTATACTACCAGGCTTTCAGTAATTAATAAAATTATCAAACAGAGGATTAATATGAAAACAGAGAACTTGAGCATCATTAGAGACCACCCGAAATTAACAGACATAGATAGAACACACATTCTTCTCAAGTACACATAAAACATTGTCCAAGAGAGATCATATAATAGACCACTAAACAATTTCAGAAGATTGAAATCATACCAAGCATCTTTTCCAATCACAATGGAATGAAACTAGAAATCAATGGCAGTTGGAAAACTGGAAAATTCAGGCATATGGAAAACAATGCACTCTTAAACATCCAACGGGTCTGAGAAGAAATTCCATTAAAAATTTAAAAATATCTTGAGACAAATGAAAATAAAAACACAATATGCCAAAATTTATCGGATGCAGCAAAGAAATACTAAGAGGAAAGTTCATAGCAGAAAGTGCCTACATTAAGAAAAAAGAAAGATACCAAATAAACAATCTAATTTTATACCCCTAAGAATGAGAAATAGAACTAAATCCAGTGTTAGCAAAAGGAAGGAAGTTATAAATATTAGTGTAAAAATAAACAAAATAGAGAATAAAAAAAGTATCAACAAAACAGATCTTTTTCTCTAAAGAAAAAACTGACAATCTTTTAGCTAAATTAACTACAAGAAAAGAAGGAAAAAAGTCTTATCCCTTAAAAACATTGATGCAAAAAATCTTTAACAAATACTAGCAAACTGAATCCAACAGCAGCACACTGAAAGGATTTTGGCCTGGCCTATGTGGCTCAGTTGGGTGGGTGTCAAACTGTGCACCAGGAGGTTGGGTTGCGGGTTGATTCCAGGTCAGCGCACATGCCTGGGTTGCGGTCTGAATTCCTGGTGGGGGGTACAGGAGGTGTTTCGCTCTCACATCAATGTTTTTTTCTCTCCCTCTCCCTTCCTCTCTCTCTAAAAAAATCAATAAGAAAATATTTTAAATAAATAAATAAATGGATTATACACCAAGTAGGATTCATCCCTGGATGGAAAGACAATTCAATATACAAAAATAAATAGATGTAATACAACATATTAACAGAATGAAGAAAGTCACATGATCATCTCAACTGATGCAGAAAAGGCTTTACAAAATTCAACACTTTGAAAACTAC
Organism: Myotis yumanensis; assembly: GCF_028538775.1. Taxonomy (NCBI): domain Eukaryota; kingdom Metazoa; phylum Chordata; class Mammalia; order Chiroptera; family Vespertilionidae; genus Myotis; species Myotis yumanensis. Next base: position 38,140,625 of record NW_027223756.1, on the reverse strand, counting down.
AAAACATTGCTGAAATTAAAGACACAAATAAATGGAAAGACATCCTATGTTCAAGGACTGGAGGACTTCATAGCATCAATATGCCCATACTACCCAAAATCAATCTTTAAAGTCACTCCTATCCTTATCAAAATTCCAATGGCATTTTTTACAGAAATAGAAAAAAATCCACCCTAAAATTAACACGTAATCTCAAAGGATCCTGAATAACCAAAATAATCTTGATAATGAAGAATAACAATGGAAGCTTCACACATTCTTTTTTCAAAACATCTTATAAAAGCTACAGTAATCAAAGCAATATGAGCTTACCATCAAGATCAGACACAGAAATCAATGGAACAGAATAGAGAAACCAGAAATAAACCCTTACATGTATAGCCAAATTATCGATTCCCAGTAAGGGGCGTGCAGAAAGCAGGCAACTGATGTTTCTCTCTCTCATCATCTAGCTATAATAATAAAAGCGTAATATGCTAATTAGACCAGACAACCTTCCGGACAAAGCCTGAGCTGCGAGGGAAGCCCAGGTCCCGGGTTCCTGCTGATGGCTGGAGGGAAGCCGGTGCTGGCAGTAGGGGGAAGGAAGGCCTACTCTTGCATGAATTTTGTGCACTGGGCCTCTAGTTGAAGAATAAAAATATATTTGGGGGGGAAAAAGAAAAGAAACATCTACTTGAGTTCTTTGCCCATTTTTATATTTGTTTGTTTTCTTTAAAATGTCTTTACTTATTTCAGAGAGGAAGGGAGAAGGCGAGAGGGATAGAAACATCAATGATGAGAGAGAAACATCAGTAGGCTGCCTCCTGCATGCGCCCTACTGGGGATGGAGCTCGCAACCCGAGCGTGTGTCCTGACCAGGAATCAAGCTGTAATCTCATGGCTCATAGGTCAATGCTCAACCATTGAGCCACACTGGCTGGGCGAATAGATGTTTCTTCAAAGAAGATGTATAAATAACCCAAAAGCATTATGAAAAATGCTCAGCATTACTAATCATCAGGAACTGTAAATCAAAACCAAAATGTGATTATCACCTTACACCTGTTACAAATATAAAATAACAACTGTTGGCAAGGATGTGGAGAGATGGGAACCCTTGAGCACTGTTGAAGCCACTGGAATAAAAGTATAAAGATTCCTGAAAACAATTAATAAAGAGAATTTTCATATGATTCAACAATACCACTTCTGGGTATATATCTAAAAGAATTCAAAATACACCCTGGCCAGTGTTGTTCACTGTTAGAACATCAGCTGGCCCACCAAAGGGTTCAATTTCCAGTCAAGGGCACATGCCTGGGTTGCAGGTTCCATCCCCTGCCCTGGCTGAGTGCGTATGAGAGTCAGTCAATGTGTCTCTCATATCGATGTCTCTCTCTCAAAATTCAATGGAAGAAATACCCTCAGGTTAGGATTAAGGACAACAAAACACACAAAAAAAGTAGGTTTGGTTCATATAGGAAATAAGAGACTAATCCTATCTAATAAAAGAGAAACATGGTAATTAGCATATGACCGCTACCCTTCCCATTGGCTAATCAGGGCAATATGCAAATTAACTGCCAGCCAATATGGCGCCCAGCAGCCAGGCAGCTGGAAGCGAACATGAGGCTTGCTTGCTTCAGTGAAGGAGGACTCCAACGTTCCCCGCCTGCCTTGCCGGCCTCTGAGCTGGCAGTCTGAAACATTGTAACAAATATAGAAGCTAAACAAAACCCCAGAAACCAGCTTTCAGCCAGCCGGGATCTCAGAGCTGGAGATGATACAGTGTTTCGATTATAGAACCGAAACAAACCAGATACCTGCTTTCAGCAGCAGAGGCCTTGGCCCAGAATAAAAGAAAAAAGAAAAAAAGGAGCGGTTGGGAGCTTCAGTCACCCACCAGCCTGAAAACAGCCCTCAGCCCCTCACCCAGACTGGCCAGGCACCCCAGTGGGGACCCCCACCCTGAAGGGTGTGTGACCAGCTGCAAACAGCCATCATCCCCTCATCCAGGCTGGCCAGGCACCCCAGTGGGGACCCCCACCCTGATCCAGGACACCCTTCAGGGCAAACCAGCCAGCCCCTACCCATGCACCAGGCCTCTATCCTATATAGTAAAAGGGTAATATGCCTCCCGGCACCGGGATCAGCATGACAGGGGGCGGTGCCCAAACCCCCTGATCGCCCTGCGGCTCTGTGTGTGACAGGGGGCGGGGCCACAACCTCTTTATCCGCCCTGCTCTGTTCGTGACAGGGGAAGGCGCCCCAACCCCCTGATCAGCCCTGCTCTGTGCCTGATAGGGGGGAGGTCCCCAACCCCCTGATCGCCCTGCGGCTCTGTGTGTGACAGAGGCTCTGTGTGTGACAGGGTGCGGCGCCGCAACCCCCTCCCTCCCCACGGGCCCTGCTCTGTGTGTGACGGGGTAGAGCCATAACCTCCCCATCGGCCCTGCCCTGAGGGTGAGAGTGGTGGCGCCCCTACCCCCTGATCGGCCCTGCTCTGTGGGTGATAGAGGGCGGCGCCCCAACCCCCTGATCCACCCTGCTCTGTGTGTGACAGGGGGCGGTGCCCCAACTCCCCTATCGGCCCTACTCTGTGCATGACAGGGGGAAGCTTCCAAACCCCCTGATGGGCCCTGCTCTGTGCGTGACAGGGGGGAGCTCCCCAACCCCCTGATGGGCCCTGCTCTGTGCGTGACAGGGGGGAGCTCTCCAACCCCCTGATGGGCCCTGCTCTGTGTGTGACAGGGGGTGGCACCGCAACCTCCCCATCGACCCTGCCTTGAGTGTGACAGGGGGCGGTGCCCCAACCCCCCAATCGGCCCTACCCTGAGCGTGACTGAGGGTGGCATTGCAACCGCCCGATCCGCCCTGCTCTGTGCATGACAGGGGATGGCGCCCCAACTCCCCAATCAGCCCTGCTCTGAGCCCAACCAGGGGCTGCACCTAGGGATTGGGCCTGCCCTCTGCCACCCGGGAGCAGGCCTAAGCCAGCAGGTCGTTATCTCCCGAGGGGTCCCAGACTGCGAGAGGGCACAGGCCGGGCTGAGAGACCCCCTCTCCCCCGCCAAGTGCAAAAATTTTTGTGCTCCGGGCCTCTAGTTAATAATAAAAAATAAACTGTGTTTTGCATACTCACAACTGTAAACCCTACTTTGAAAAAAATGAAGGGGAAATCCTGTTATGTGGATGAACCTTGAGGACACTACACTAAATGAAATAACCCAATCAGAAAAAGACACATTACAACTCCATTTACATGAGGTAGCCCTAGCTGGTTTGGCTCAGGAGGTAGAGTGTCAGCCTGCGGACTGAAGGGTCACAGGTTCAATTCCAGTCAAGGGCACATACAAGTTGCAGCTTGATCCCTGGCCCTGGTTGGGGTGCACGCGGGGAAGCAACTAATCAATGTGTCTCTCACATCAATGTTTCTCTCTGTCTCTCCCCCTCCCTTTCACTCTCTCTAAAAATCAATGAAGAAAAATAATTAAATAATTAAATAAATAAATATCAATGGAAAAATATCCTCAGGTGAGGATTAACAACAACAACAAAAAGATACATGAGGTATCTATAGCAATCAAATTCATAGAAACAAAAACAGAATGGTGGTTGCTGGGGCTGGTCAAAGGAGGAAATGGAAAGTTATTGTTCAATAGGTATCGAGTTTCAGATATGCATGAAAAAGTTCTAGAGATCTGTTGTACAACCATGTGCACATATTTAATACTATAATGTATAAACTTGTTCAGAGGGTACATTTATGTGGTTGTTTTTTTTTACAATTGTAAAAATGAAGCATTGATACATGCTAAGCAAAAGAACCAAACACAAAAATACCACATATTGTATGATACCATTTATACGAGATGTACAGAATAGGCAAATCTACAGACTGGGGAGAAATGAAGGCAGACTGAAAAAGGGTACAAGGTTTCTTTCTGGGGTGATGCAAATGTTCCAAAATTGGTATGTTGGTGGTCACACTGGTCTGTGAATATACTAAAAAACACCAAGTATAAATTTAAAATAGATGAATTTTATACTTTATAAATTGTATCTCAATAAAGCTGTTTGAAAACAGAATTTAGTATAATAAACAAATCTAAGAAATTAGATGTATCCTCAATAACTACAATGTATTTATTAATATATTGAAAGACTTACGTTCCTTCTGCTGCTAAGCTAGGATACCGTGGCACTTCATTCTAAAACCTCATTCCAGAAATGATATAAGCCATCTAGAGCCTTAGAATATTTCCATATTTCATTAAAAAAAAAACTAAAAAAAAACTCACCTGAAGATATTTTTTCCATTGATTTTCAGACAGAATGGAAGGAGGGGAGGGGGAGATAAAAACATCAATGTGAGCCCTAGCTGCCTTGGCTTAGTGGATAGAGCGTCAGCCTGTGGACTAAAGAGTCTGGGTTCAATTCTGGTCAAGGGCATACGCCTAGGTTGCAGGCTCGATCCCCAGTAGGGGGTGTGTAGGAGGCAGCCAATCAATGATTCACTCTCATCATTGATATTTCTATCTCTCTATCTCCTTCTCCCTTCCTCTCTGAAATCAATAAAAATATATAAAAAAACAAAAACGATGTAAGAAAGACACATCGATTGGTTGCCTCCCACACAAGCACAACCCAGGTACATGCTCTTGACCAGGAATCAAATCCCAGGACCCTTTAGTCTGAGGGCTGACACTCTAACCACTGAGCCAAACTGACCAAGGCCATTTCCATTTTTTCAAAGCAACATGTTCCTTTTATGTATCTAACAGGTGAGCCTACCTTAAGTTGTGGTCAAAGGACGCTTAACGTTAAATAAAATCTATTTGATTTCTGTAAACTAACAATTGAACTTAACTCGGCTCAGAGCTTCTCAACTACGTACAATACCAGATTGAAACCGAAAAAGTTCACAGATTTAAAAAGTTCACAGATTTAAAAGTAGGAAACACAACAAAATGTTCTGAAACTTACTAAAAACAAGAGGAAAAAAAAATAGAGCTTCTAATAAAGCATAATTTGTGAAAGTATATGGAAGGCTGGTCCTCAAAACTCAAACTTGTCTGCAGTAAGCCCTTTCTTCAAGTGATAATCCTTCCCTCCCAATTTACACTTAGCCCTTCCATTAAGAACTTCAGAGGGGATCATGTCATCACTTCCTCTAATCCCATTCTATGACAGTCAGGAATTCTTACCTGGTTCGGGAAGCTCAGGCTGGGGAGTCAAAGTGGGAATTCCTGGCTCCTTTTCCATCTCCTCAGTGTTAGCACCGGATTTATCACAAACATTCAGAAGTGGCCCAACTGAATCTAAGTGGCCGGTGTGATTTGGATCTGTCAGCACATCCTCCAGTATGTTTGTTGACGGAGAAGGTCTATGCTCTGGGAACTCACCCCCCTTCTTTACAGAGTCAGCAGAAAGCGAGACCCCAAAGGAACCCTCAGAGTTTTCTTTCTCCCTAAATCGGTTAGTGCGCTTACGAGGTTTAGTGCGCCTTTGGTTTAAACGCTGCCACCGCTTTTTAGGTACTACTTGATTAACACCACTGGGTTCATCATTTTCACTGTTCATTTCAGAGTCCAGCTCTGGACCTTTTCTGTTTTCAAAGATGGAGCCTTTTTCAGTTTTATCAGGCTCAGACTGGTTGACTTTGTTGTCAAAATGAACATCAGAAAAATGGGCACTGTCTTCACTTGTTAAATGGCCCATTAATTGAAGGGGTTCTTCTTTAGCAGGGTCTTCTGCTCCACCTCCCAAGGAGCCATTCTCTGAGGCTGCATTCTGTCTGTCTCCTGGCAGTGCAGCCTCTGGAATCACAGCTGGAACCTGGTTCAATTTTCTTTTGCGCTCTGTCTTTAAGGCTTTATGGTTCGCTGTGTTCTTTCCCATCTGACCTGAAAAACCATCTTGCAATTTGGATGGCTTTGATCGCCCACAGTTGCGTCTAGTAACACAGTTTGAACGACTCTTGCCAGAAGCAGGGAGGTCTCTTCTGTCAGACACTAAGCCAGGTAGGGAGGCAGACAACTCCCCAGACAGTGCAGAGTCACCCCCACTGGGGCTAGGATAGACTGGATCCTGAGTGCCATCTCCATTTTTTTCTGAATTATGATTGGAGGCTCCTGAAACTAAGACCTTAGAAGTCCCTAGAGGACTACTGGTAGAACAGTCTCCAAGACCAGGGCTCCGATAGGAGACCAAGTTTTGAGCAGTCATTAACCGTTGCTCCTTGGTCTTACTATCATGCATATCTTTCAACATCATTAGCAAGGTACTGAATTTATAGTCTGGTTCAATAGGTATATGATTCTGACTAGAGGCAGAAGAAAAAAGTAATGGTTTTGATGGCTTTGATGTTCCAGATTCACTGACATCTTCACTTAAGGATCTATAAGAGAGTTCCTTCAACTCAGACAGAACGTGTTTCACCACTGCTGTTTCTATGTCATTCGAATCTCTGGTTTTCTCATGCATGTTGCTCAGTAGTTTTAGCCCATCCCCTTTCCCACTTTTGGAAATGCTGGCCAAAGGAGAACCTTTGGTATCAGAAGAACAGCATTTCAAACTGCAGTCTTCATTTGTAACTGGAGGTTCTACAACTGGATTTTCTTTATGTTTGCACTTTATACTTCGGATCTTGGGCTGTTTGCTTTTCGAGTGTAACAGAGTTTGATTTGTAGCCCCACCCTTTATTAGTGAGTTCTCACTGCAAATGCTTGATGGGGTGTTGAATTTTGTAGAGAAACCATCATTTCTAAAATCCATTTGGGGTTTGCGAACAAGAGTGGACACTTTAAAATCAGAGAGGTTAACCTGAGATGTCTCAGTTCCAGACTCTGCTGTCTTAGTACAATCTGTTAAGTGGTCTGTAAGTGAGCTAGTAATGAGGGACTTCTGCTTTGCTTTTACCTTAGTGTTTGTGGCAGGATACCTGGAATACTTTACCTTTTCATTTTTCTGCAAGGACAACATATTCTCTGTTCTATCAAAAGCATCTGTAATTTCAAGGACACTGTTATCAGACTCTGAACTGTGATCTATGGGATCCAGATCACTGCTTCCATCATCAGAAGTGGTACAAATACTAATGGAATCACTTCGTTTTTCTTCATCACCTGCTTTAATATAGCAGAGCTGTACCTTTGAACTACACACCAGACCTCGTTGAAGTTTCTTCTTCTCCCCAGAACGTTTAGAAATCAAGGCACCCTCAGACAAGCCCAATAAAGAGTCACAATTTGAAGTCTCAAATTCTTTCTTTGCAGGGTTTTTTGCACAAGAAGAAAACAGAAAACTTCCTGGGGCAGTGCTGGCCCCTGTGAGGCTGTTTGCTATCCTGGAAAGTTCATTAGAGGCCTGCTTATCAGATACATCCCCAGAAATAAAGTTTATGCCAAGGTTCTCTGGAATCTTTCCCCTCCGTTCTTCCTTATTTGTTTCAAACTGCATGTGGCCCTTTTTCACACAAGTCCTTTTTGGATTATCAGTGCTCTTTCTGACTCGAGACTTAGCACAAGGCTTTTCCTTCTCATCTGCAGAATGTTCAGAGTCAAAAGCCAGAGATTTCAAGCAGCCATTAAGCAACAGGTCATGTTCTGACTCAGGATCATTTGTACAGTCCTCAAATGGCATATCCTCTTCACTGTCCAATTTGATTGAACTGCTAACACATTTTCGGTTCTTTGACCCTTTGGGAACATCATACTGTTCAGCAAGACCAACACTGGCTTCCCATTTACTCAAAATTTTCTGAGGAACCTTAAATTTAAAGGAGAAAAAGGTTATTACTTATCAAAGAAATGGGAGAAGGAAACAGGGAGATGTTCAATGAACACTTCACAAATCAATTTTTCAAAGTCTTATTGCACTTCTTCAAGGCCCTTTTATGGGACCAGTTAGGTAGTGAGCTCTTACAGCTCACCCAGAGCTTAATTAATGGAGATTCCTCAACACTATTTTACCACTAAGATCTATCATTAGAAGAAAGGTTGATCTCTTTATCCATTCTCCTTTTATCCTTTGTAAGCACCAAAGAGTGGACCATAAGATGGACTACAACATTACATTACTAATTAACATCACATTACCAAATCAGGAAATAACCAGACCCTTCCTACTTACCCCTCGACACCTAAATAACAATATATTTTCTTCCTGACTTATGAAAGCCAAGCATTTGCTCAGCTGCATAAAAGAGAGAATAAAAGGCTAAATAAAGAAGATAAATATGAAAAAACGAGAACAGGAAAAGTAAGTGAGTCAGACCTGTCCTAGGACACCTGAAATTTGGACCTCTGGTTATCAGTAGGTCCTTAGCTAATCAAGTTTCTTCTATACATGTTACATACAATCTGGACTATAACCAAGCAGTCTCATGGACTTAATGATGTCATCCAGAGACACCAAAACACCCTGGGTATAACAAATTACACATGTTTTCTTTCTTTTTTTTTTTATGCAACACTTCATGAATTTGTGTGTCATCCTTGCGCAGGGGCCATGCTAATCTTCTCTGTATCATTCCAATTTTAGTATATGTGCTGCCGAAGCAAGCACGACATATTCTTTTCTTGATTCCTCACAGTATGAGGACATTAACTCTATGAAATATACCCAACTTTCCAGACCCTTTTTTCTCTCCTTGGCTTCATAAAATAGATATTAGTCATGGTTCTAACCATCACTTAGTGTTCACAAATTACTTTAATACTTGTGAAAGGGATGTTCTGCTGAGCATGTAAAAATCAGGTCACTATATAGGTAGCCTCCTCTTATAAAGCACTAAACTGATCATCTGGTTTATTTTACAAGCAAACACATACCTATTAATTGTCAGAAGTGTGACCAGAGTAAACAAATGCTCCAGAACCTGAAAGATCTAATGAACTCCTCAGAAAAGGGAGTTGTTTAATCTACACAGCTAAAGGCGTGGCACAAAAACTCTTGACACCATCTGACCGACAACCACCCAAAGTATTAGAAAGGATATACTTATTAGCTTCCTTAATCCTAACAGCAGCAAATGCTAGTTGTTTTATTCAAGCAGCAGTCGCCAACTGGTGGTCCGTGAGGTCTGAAAGGTTGGCGACCACTGTTTTAGAGCATCAACCTTATGCCATATTAAATATTTATAATTACTTCTAATCCACACAATAGTTGTACAAGAACGTATGATTACACTAGTTTTTTAGTTGGAGACACTAGTCCTCAAAGAACACAAATTAGCCCTGACTGATTTTGCTACAGTTGGTAGGGCATCGACCCATGCACCAAAAGGTTGCTGGTTGGATTCCTGGTCATGGCACATGCCCGGGTTGTGGGCTCAATTCCTGGTAAGGGGCATGCAGGAGGCAACAGATCAATGTTTTGCTCTCTCTTTTGATTCCTCTATCTCACTCTAAAACCCAATAAAAATATTTTAAAAAAGAACTCACCCTGGCTGATTTTGCTCAGTGGTTAGAGTGTTGGCCCGAAGACCAAGGGGTCGCAGATTCAATTCCTGATCAAGGTCAAGGGTACATACCTCGGTTGTGAGCTCAATCCTAGTCAAGGGGCATGCAGGAAGCAACCCGTCGATGTCTCCACATCGATGTTTCTCCCTCTCCTCCCCCCGCCCCCCGACTTCTGCTCTCTCTAAAAATCAATGGAAAAATATCCTCAGGTGAGGATTCCAAAAAATTTTTTTAAATAAATAAAAAGAACTCAAATTAAAAATAGCAGGGACTGGATATCGATTCTAAATTATCCTAGTCATGATTTCGAAGACTCTCAAGTTCGATTCCCAGCCAAGGGCACATACCTGGGTTGTGGGTTTGATCCCCGGCCCTGGTCAGGGAATGTTTGGGAGGCAACCAATTGATTTCTTTCTTTCTTTTTTTCTTTCTCTTTCTCTCTCTCTCTCTCTCCCCCCTCCTTCCCTCCCTCCCTCCTTCCTTCCTTCCCTTCCACTTTCTCTAAAAATCAATTTTAAAAAAAATCCTCAAGTGAGGATTAACAAACAAGCAAAGAGAAACATAACCAGGTATGGCCTGGCCGTTGTTGCCCAATGGTTAGAGCGTGGGCCTGCATACCAAAGTGACGTGGGTTTGATTCCAGATCAAGGGCATATACTAGTGTTGCAGGTTCAATCTCCAGCCCTGGTTGGGGCACGTGGGGGAAAAATTCATTGACCGCCTCCCCTACATGCCTTGATCAGGAATTAGGGATAAATCAATTAATGTGTCTCTCTCACATTGATGTTTCTGTCTCTCTTTCCCTCCCTTCCTTCCAATCTCTCTAAAAATGAATGGAAAAAAATATCCTTGGGTGAGGATTAACAAAAAACAAACAAACATAACCAGGTATGAAACTACAATCTTAAGCACTAATAACTGAACACAAAAACCAAAACACACAAAACAAAAATGTTTAAAGCTTTACCTTTCCCATTTTTTTCTATCATTCCCATTTTTAAAAGAAATAATTAATCTAGAGAGTAAGAAGAATTTCATTTTGGTGATCAGTTTCTTTTTACGTAAGATATAACCAAAGAAGATTTGTTTTGTCATTTTGTACTGTCACATCTAAGTGACATGGCAAAAATTAACTGGAATAATTTCTCAAAAAATTGAGTATAAATATTTGTAAAGCTAGCCCCATCTCATCCCTGCAAAAAAAACACCTTGCTTTCTATCTATTTTCTCACAAATATCCATCTACCAAAGGGAATAAACTTATATTTCAAAAATAGAATACTTTTTCCTTGCTTCCTCTTTGCCTACCCTCCAGAAAATAATTTGAGAGGCTTTTGTTCTTTCATGTATGTGTGTTTTATTTTCTTTTTTACCTTATGCCTATATCCTTTTTCTTTTTGCTTCCCTCTTCTCCTAAGGACAGGTAGCTCTTCAAACTGATGTCTGCCTTCGAACATGACAATTGCTTTTCCAGCCACCCAGGCTCTCTCAGAAGGGTCTCCAAAAGCCTCCACATAGTACTGTCGATAAGGTCTCCGGTTTGAAACTAGATAAGGATAAAAAAGTGTCATTACTTTAAAAAGATGACTGTTCATCAAGATAACATACACACACACACCACTGTCGCCAAAGAAGCCTCTGACACCAAAGAAGCCTGTCACCAAGGAAGACCCCCCCCCCCAAAAATCAGTAAGCTAAAAAACCTTCAGGACAATAAACTCTGATGTAGGTCAGATAGAAGGGGGGAAAAAATTCTTTAATATGTTTTTACTGATTTCAGAAAGAGGAACAGAAAGGGAGAAATAGAAACATCAATGACAGAGAATCATCGATCAGCTGCCTCCTACACACTTCCGACTGTGGATAGAGCCCAAAATCCGGGCAGGTACCCCAACTAAAATCTAACCATGACCTCCTGGTTCATAGGTCAACACTCAACCACTGAGCGACACCGGCTGGCCAGCCAGGCTAGATACCTTTTTTTTAAATCCTCACCCGAGGATATGCTTTTATTGATTTTAGAGAGACAGAGAGAGAGGGAGAGAAACATTCATCGGCCGCCTCCCCTACATGCCCCAACCAGGAATTGGGGATAAAACCTGCAACCTCTTAGGAGTATGGGACAACACTCCAACCAAACGAACCACACGGCCAGGGCAAGATACCATTTTTTTAAAAGGTCTTTGGGCAACTCAATAATCAATATTCAATATATAAAACCAAATCTACCAATCCCACTTTTGGTAAATCATTCTAAAGATAAATGGACATGTATATATGAAACACACACAGTTATTCTTTACAGCATCACTTGTGGGTACACACAAACACATGTATGTGTACACATGTATGTATGTATATTATCTTTACAACACAAGATTAGAAACAAATTAACATTCATCAACAGGGGAATTGGTTATCTAAAGTACAGCATATTCAAAAAGTGGAAGAACTATGCAGCTGTAAAAAGTAAAAAAAGAAGGAAGTTGTAATGCACAAACAGGGAAAAACTCCAAGAAGTAAAAAAAAAGCTACTATAGAACAAACATACAATATGCAACTTTTATGTTAAAATTAAAAGGGTAGGGATATGAGAATATATATGTAGATTTATAGAAACATTCATAACAATTGGTTTGAAAGAAAGGGTAAAGAATGGAACAGATCAACCCCAGCTGGTTTGGCTCAGTGGATAGGGCGTTGGCCTCTGGACTGAAGGGTCCCAGGTTCAGTTCCGGTCAGGGGCACATGCCCAGGTTGCAGGCTCGATTCCCCAGTGGGGGGCGTGCAGGAGGCAGCCAATCAATGATTCTCTCTCATCATTGATGTTTCTCTCTCTCTCTCTCCCTTCCTCTCTGAAATCAATAAAAATATATTAATAAATAAATAAAAGAAATATTTTTTTAAAAGAATGGAACAGATCAGAGAAAAGGAGGAAATGATGATTTTTTGAATCTTGTGCATATATAACCTATTCAAAAACTAAAATATATATATTAAAACTATAGTAAAATCATAAACCATCTTAAGAGAAAAAAGGGAGCAAGATCAATTTTCAGCTGCTATCTTATAGCATTTTAGTGATAAATCATCTGAGATTCAAACAGAATAAGCAATATAACAGTAATTAATGGTAATATTCTAAATCAAGATTTTAAAATTTGAAATAATTTATAACTTATACTTATTTTTTAACTGTTTTAGCTTTAACAAAAAAGAAAACACACAATACAAAAACTGAAGATTAAAGTAGAAAAACAAATATACTGAAAAGGATTCTAGACAATGTAAACTTTAGGTAATAAGCCTGACATTTTCCTGGCATCTACAGATAGAATAATTGAAAAAGTTTAAATTATAGAGTAAAATAAAACAAACATATAAAAAATCCAAAAAGGAAAAATAAATTAATAACAATCCATACATGAAATGCTCAAAGGTAAAAATGGATTATTGCTAACGGCAACCAAAGTTGGGTTATACTAAAGGGATCTGCGAGTTTATAATTCCAAACTGTTTTTTATCATGTGAAATCAATTGCAAATATTACCTTTCATTTTTGAGTGTGTGTTAATCAACGGATCAGAACAAATCCTGCAGGGCCACCATGGGCGTCTCTTGAATTTTGCCCAGATGAGATCTCCAACTTCATACTTCAATGGTGTTGACTTTTTCTTGGGTTGACACTTTAGACAGACAAAACATTGGCATCAATAAGAATCAAACTTTTTCCCATTAGCCTTCTAAGAAAGCAATGCCCAAAAATTCTAGATGAAAACACTCGAGCTTAACAATAGTTACAACTAAAATGCTCTGTCTTAATTGTTCATAACATAGCCCTTTATACAGTAGTAAATCTTAACTTGTATTTGTTTCATATAAGTAATCTACCAATATTCTGGGAAAATAAATCAGCTATTTTAATTTATAAAGAACTAAAAACTAAAATAAACAGAAACATACCAAGGAAAAAATTATCTTTGCCCTAGTCTTTGGATCACAACACAACATCAGGGGGGAAAAAGAGAGAAAATTATAAAAAGAAATTGTAACAATGTCAAGAGACTGATCCCAGTACAATGTTATTCGTCGATTATATCTCAATAAAACTAGGCTGGGGAGTAGCCTGTGGTCCCTTCTGAAGGTGATAGTCTACGTCCTTCCCAAACAAACAAACATCCTACTTATTAATGAACAATAATGAACAAATGAAATGATCCTGAAAGGTACAGGCTAGATTCCAGCAACGTCAATACAACTGACTTGGTGATTTCCCAGGATATGCAGGAGAGGCTGCATCCAGAAGAGTGCACTACACAGCTCCAAAGGACAACATTCTTGCAGAATACAATGTGCATCAAGCTCCTTTGGACTTGTCCAATGCAGAGACCATGAGTTAATCTTTTCTCCAAAAATAGTATCTAATTGATCTGCAATCCAAATGCCTCCATTTCTGATCTAAATCCATACCCATGCCTTTAACACCTAATAAACAGTACAGATCTCCTACCTTCCTTCCCTAAGACTCAATCTTCCCTCCTTAATGCTAAAAACACTATCCACCTGGCACAGATTAAGTATTCAAAAAGAGTAAGCTGAGTGAATTAATATAATTCAAATAAAAATAATAATGTCTGAGGTTCAAGGATATCAAACAACTGGGCTCAATGATGTATAAGTTACCATCTGCGTTTTAAGACTCTATTCACACAGAACTAAGTTAAATCTCACAGAAAGCTCTTACTGAAAATACTGTGATTATTTCTTCATGTATATAGTTACTAGGAAATGAGACAAACTACATCTTATTATTTAAAGATTTAAAAGCCCAACAGGCCGTTTTTGCCTGTTATCCATTTGCAAGTTATCAGAAAAACAAAACAAAACATGGCTTCAAGGCTAGATGGCTTTGGAACTTTAAAACCAAGATACCAAGACAGGTGGAAAAACAAATATTTATTTGCCTCTACAGAAAACTACAATTTGAATGGGTTTCCCAAAATTTTTTGACATAATTTCATTTGTGATCAATTAATTTCTTTGTCAATTATTGCTAAATATGAAATTTGCTTGTTTATTCAAGTCCTAAATTCTAATCAAACCTCGGTTCTTAAACATCTCAAAACAATTCAGTTCTCCACCTAGTTGCTCACAGAAAAAAATGTGGTGGAGCAAAACTTGGGTTTTTGACCTTTCAAGCTGATACCCTAGCATGACGAAAGTCTCTCAGGCAACAAAGGAGAGAATGCTTTTGTTGCTGGCGGAAATCCTCAATTAGCACAATTTTAAAACATAAAGAGGCCATCAAGACTGCTAATGTGCTAAGGGTGTGAAAGTGCTCACATAACAAGAATCACAAGCAACTGAATAGGTAGAAAAACGGTTGTTGATTGTATAAACAAAAAGCAGTTACTGGTGATAGCATTTCCGAGGCAGTGATATGTGAAAAATTCATTTAAGGATAGTAGGGGGTGGTTTGATACATTTAAGAGAAGAAATGTTTATTTATAAACAGTATATTAGACATGTCCTATATATATCAAAACGGAATCATTTAGGGGGTTTGGAATGGATTAATTCAATGTACATTATTTCTAATGAGGAAAAATGATTCGGTTTTCAAATAAATCGCTTCTTAAACAGCCTTCTGGAATGAATTAAGCTTGAGAAACGAGGTTCCACTGTACTTTAAATAAACTAACATTTACTTGGTTTTTGCTATGTGCCAAGCACAGATTCTCCTTTAATCCTCTTAAGTTAGATACTATGTTATTGCTCTTATTTTACTATATACCTTTAGTCATGGAGTAGTGAATGATTTAGGAAGTGGCAGAGCCAGAATTCAAAGCTGGGCCGTCCAGCTCTGGATCCCAAACTCTTAACTACTACCTTGTTATCCAATAACAATAAAACTCCATTATTATTACATGCTTTATGACAAATCCAGCCATAATCTATGACGTGATGTTAGTTCTGTCTTCCCCTACTAATTAAGTAATTATACTATCAGGAAGTATAACTATAAAACAACTGCCTTCAATCGGTAGCGGAGAATGAACATGAGTGTTATCAGGTAAAGTGAGAAGCCAGAATCACACAACCAAACATAGTAGTAATGAGTTTTGTCCTCTGATTTCATCATAAATTATGTCACATTAAACAAGCCAATTAATTCAGTTTCAGTCTCCCATAAAATCAGGAAAGACACACCTGCTCTACCACAAACCATCAAAATGAAATAACTATTAATTCCACCCCTAATATTCTCACCCAAAGAAAATAATCCAAACAAGTAAAAGATTATAGAAAGATATTTCAGGCAATTATTTATAACAAAAAGTTAACATCCAGCCCAGGCCGGTGTGGCTCGGTTGGAGCATTATCCCATACACGGAAAGGTGGAAGGTTTGATTCATGGTAAGGATACATGCCCAGGCTGTGTGTTCCACCCCCGGTCCCCCCAAAATCCAACTGACCTTAATACATAAAAAGTTAAAGATAGGCAAGAATTCTGAACCAAAGAGACGTCTCCGAACATGAAAACAGTAAGAACAAGGGGGTAAAAAAGAAATATAACTCTTTTCTTCAGAAGAGCTCGAAAATTTCACCTTAGGAAGAAAGACTCCCAAATAACTCTTGTTAAACTCACAAAGCTCAACAAGAGATGCAAGGATGAATTCCTGATCCCAAAATACTTGGGGAATAACAGGAAGACTAGAGAGGAAAAAAAGACTTATGGGAAATAATAGCAGAAATTGGCTAAGAATTCACCAGAACTAATCCACTGGTTTAGCAAATCCTGAGAATAAACAAACAAATCTACACCTATACACATCAAAATATTACAAACAAAACCAAACAGCCCCTCTTCTGCCCACAAAAAGAAAGAAAATCTTTCAACACAACCAGAGGAAAAAAGATACATTACTCTTAAAAGGCAGGAGATTGCTAATTCCCAAACACTGACCTTACCAGCAACAATGGGAGTCAGAAAGACAGCATGGAATGATATTATCAATATGTCATAAGAAAACACCTGCTAGGGAATGCAGACTGGTGCAGCCACTATGGAAGACAGTAGGGAGTTTCCTCAAAAAACTAAAAATGGAACTCCCATTTGACCCTGTGATCCCACTTTTAGGAATATATCCCAAGAAACCAGAAACACCAATCAGAAAGGATATATGCACCCATATGTTCATAGCAGCACAATTCACCATAGCTAAGATCTGGAAACAGCCTAAGTGCCCATCAGTAGATGAATGGATTAGAAAACTGTGGTACATCTACACGATGGAATACTATGCTGCTGTAAAAAAGAAGGAACTCTTACCATTTGCAACAGCATGGATGGAACTGGAGAGCATTATGCTAAGTGAAACAAGCCAGTCAATGAAGGAAAAATACCACATGATCTCACTCATTCATGGATAGTAAAGACCATTATAAACTGATGAACAAAAATAGATACAGAGGCAGAGCTACCTCAAACAAACTGTCAAACTACAGCAGGAAGGCAGGGGAGGGTTGGGGGGCAGCGGGGGGGGGGGGGGGGGGTGGGGGGGTGGGAGGGGTAAGAGATCAACCGAAGGACTTGTATGCAAGCATATAAGCATAACCAATGGACATAAGACACTGGGGGGTAGGGGAGGCCAGGGGATTGTCAAGGGTGGGGAAAAAAAGGAGACATATGTAATACTCTTTGTAATACTTTAAGCAATAAAACAATAAAAAAAGAAAACA
Organism: Myotis yumanensis; assembly: GCF_028538775.1. Lineage (NCBI taxonomy): Eukaryota > Metazoa > Chordata > Mammalia > Chiroptera > Vespertilionidae > Myotis > Myotis yumanensis. The sequence continues at coordinate 38,123,436 of NW_027223756.1, read as the reverse complement.
CCTGCTAATCTAGAAATCTTTGCCCAGCCAAAACATCTTTCAAGAAGGAACACTAAAGCTTGGCCTGTGTGGCTTAGCTGGTTGGGCATCATCCTCTACACCAAAAGGTTGCCACTACCATTCTCTGAGCAGGGCACAGCCCTAGTTGTAGGCTGGATACCCAGTAGGGGGCGAGCAGGAGGCAGCCAATTGATGTTTCACTCTCACATTGATGTTTCTCTCTGTCACTCTCTTCCTCCCTCCCTTTCTAAAAATCAATTTTAAATATATATGTATATTAAAAAAAAAAAAAGAACTAAATACAATTTCAGTCAAACCAAAACTGGAAGAGCAGATCCTCTTCCAGTTCCAAAATTCTAAAACTCTTCAAACAAAAGGAAATAATCTCAGGTCTGAGACATGAAAAAAAAAGGGGGGGGGAGAATAAATGTACAAAATGAACAGTGACTGTTTAAAACAACATCTAATGAAGTTTTAAAAAAAAAAGAATTAAAATTTACAACAATACTCCATTTTGAAAAGGGACAATGAGATTAAAGTGTTCTTAAAGATTACATATTATTAGAGAGAAATAAAGTGTTTTAAACTCTATGTATTATCAGGGAAGAAGGTAATGGGAATTTTAAGTACTTAAAAGTTAGGGAGGCCTCTTGTAATTTTGGGGGTAACCTCTAAATAACAGAAACCAAATATATAACTTCCAAATTTGTATGGGGGGGGTGGGGGGTGACGTAAAAGGAACAATGAAAAAATTTTCAGTCCAAAAGAAGACTGGGAAGCACTGGGTGCTGTGGCTCCGTTGGCTGGGCATCATCCCATGCACCAAAAGGTTGCTGGTTCGATTCCTGGTCAGGACACATGCCTGGTTTCGGGCTTGATCCCCAGAGGGAGACATACTAGAGGCTGTGGATAGATGTCCCACTCACACCGATGTTTCTCTTTTTCTCCCCCTCTCCCTTCCTCTCTCTCTAAAAATCAGTAAAAAAAAAAAAAAAAAAAAAAAAGGCAGGGAAGAGGAATAAAGAAAAATAAACAAGGCAAATAGACAAATAGCACATGGTAGCAACTACAGTTGCTAAAGGGGACGAAATAATAGTTCATTTAACCAGAAAGATACTTTTTAAAGTGAGTGTTATGCCTCTAATAACATAGACTCAAAATATTGAAAGCAAAAATTGTCAGAACTATTAAGAAAAAATAAATTATAATTATAGTGGAAATAAACCTCTCAGTAGTTAACAAAATAAGCAAAAAAAAAAGAAAATCACTAAAGGTTTAAAATTTTCAGCATCATGAATAACAAACTTGCCCTAATGAATAAATTCCTACACTCCCATTGAGGAATATACACATTTTCCAAGCACAGGATATATTTTAAATATTTACCATGTACTGGGCCATAAAGTACTTACTACTCTGAACCAATTTGAAAGGACTGGAATCATTTGGAACATATTAACCATCCATATGTAATTAAGTTAGTGGTTAATTACAAAAAACATGACTAGAATATGTCTGTGTTAGGAAATGAACAAGTACATTGTTAAATAATCTTTAGGTCAAAGAATAAATCGTAATAAACATTAAAAAATATTTGTAACTGAATGATAAAATATCACATAAAAGATCATGAGCAAGGAATATATACTCTAGCATTTTTCATATACTCTAGCATTTTTCAAAGAGCAGGAAGAAATTCAATGTGGGAGATACCACCAAGATGGCGGCATAGGTAAACACCGTAGATTGCTGCGGCAAACAACCACTTCAAAAATACAACTAAAAGGAGAACCAAGATGGCGGCATAGGTAAACACCGGAGACTGCCGCCGCAAACAACCACTTCAAAAATACAACTAAAAGACGGAACGGACATCACCCAGAACCACAGGAAAGCTGGCTGAGGAAAGACTCTTCAACTAGAAGGAAAGAGAACAGCAAACCGAGGCTCAGAGGAGGCGCAGTGTGGAAAATACAAAGGTACCGAGGTGCGCGTGCAAAGCGGGCTGGTGGCTGAGGGCACCGTTGTCGTTTTCAATCGGGAGTGAGTCTCAGACTCTGAGCTCCAGATCCGGGTGAGTCTCTAGGGACTCAGACTCAGAAGGGAGAAGCGGGATTGTCTGGCATCAGTTCGAATCTGAGGGCAGCTTTCTCTCCGAGGTTTGCAGCGGCTGCCGGGGTTCTGAGAAGCAGAGCCTCTGGGAAGGGACTGAGAGTAGCCATAACTGCTCCCTCCACCCGCCCTGTTGATCCCGCCCCGCCCAAGCCCTGCGCAGAGCCATTTGCTGGATAGCCTCAGGCAAAGGCTAGATTAGCACCTCCCCAGAGGACAGAAGTTTTCCACACAGCTGATTCTCATAGCCAGTCAGCCTGGTGGTCAAATCCCTCAGTATTAACTAAAAAAATCAAGGCTTAACTAGAACAAGACTGCGCACAAAGACCACAAGGGGGTGCACCAAGAAAGCATAAAAAATGCGGAGACAAAAAAACATGACAGAAATGGAGGATATGGAGCTAAAAAACGCAATTTTGAGGGCTTGCAATAAACTTGTGGAGAGCCTCACAAAAGCTAATGAGACCCTCGGTGCTACGATAAAGAAACTAGAAATTAAGCATACACGGACTGAAATAAAGAATATTATACCCAATAGCAGACTAGAGGAGCGCAAGAATCAAGTCAAAGATTTAAAATGCAAAGAAGCAAAAAACACCCAACCGGAAAAGCAAAATGAAAAAAGAATCCGAAAATACGAAGATAGTGTAAGGAGCCTCTGGGACAGCTTCAAGCGCACTAATGTCAGAATTATTGGGGTGCCAGAAGATGAGAGACAGCAAGATATTGAAAACCTATTTGAAGAAATAATGGCAGCCGAACCGGTTTGGCTCAGTGGATAGAGCGTAGGCCTGCGGACTGAAGGGTCCCAGGTTCGATTCCGGTCAAGGGCATGTACCTTGGTTGCAGGCACATCCCTACTCGGGGGCGTGCAGGAGGCAGCTGATCGATCTCTCTCATAGATGTTTCTAACTCTCTATTCCTCTCCCTTCTTCTCTGTAAAAATTCAATAAAATATATTTAAAAAAAAAAAAAAAGAAAGAAAGAAATAATGGCAGAAAACTTCCCCCACCTGGTGAAAGAAATGGACTTACAGGTCCAAGAAGCGCAGAGAACCCCAAACAAAAGGAATCCAAAGAGGACCACACCAAGACACATCATAATTAAAATGCCAAGAGCAAAAGACAAAGAGAGAATCTTAAAAGCAGCAAGAGAAAGAGACTCAATTACCTACAAGGGAATACCCATACGACTGTCAGCTGATTTCTCAACAGAAACTTTACAGGCCAGAAGGGAATGGCAAGAAATATTCAAAGTGATGAATACCAAGAACCTACAACCAAGACTACTTTAGCCAGCAAAGCTATCATTCAGAATTGAAGGTCAGATAAAGAGCTTCACAGATAAGGAAAAGCTAAAGGACTTCATCACCACTAAACCAGTATTAGACGAAATGCTGAAAGGTATCCTTTAAGAAGAGGAAGAAGAAAAAGGTAAAGATACAAATTATGAACAACAAACATGCATCTATCAACAAGTGAATCTAAGAATCAAGTGAATAAATAATCTGATGTACAGAATGAACTGGTGATTATAATGAATCAGGGACATAGAAAGGGAATGGACTGACTATTCTTGGGGGGAAAAGGGGAGTGGGAGATGCGGGAAGAGACTGGACAAAAATCGTGCACCTATGGATGAGGACAGTGGGTGGGGAGTGAGGGCGGAGGGTGGGGCGGGAACTGGGAGGAGGGGAGTTATGGGGGGGGGGGGAGAGGAACAAATGTAATCTGAACAATAAAGATTTAATTAAAAAAAAAAGAAAGAAAGAAATTCAATGTGGCTCTGTTCTCAAAACTGCCTTGTACTGGCACAAGAACAGACAATATAGATCAATGGAATAGAATAGAGAACCCAGAAATCGACCCGAACCAATATGCTCAATTAATATTTGACAAAGGAGGCAAGAACATACAATGGAGTCAAGACAGTCTCTTCAATAAATGGTGTTGGGAAAATTGGACAGATACATGCAAAAAAATGAAACTAGACCACCAACTTACACCATACACAAAAACAAACTACAAATGGATACAGGACTTAAATGTAAGACAGGAAACCATAAAAATAATAGAGGAATCCAAAGGCAACAAAATCTCAGACATATGCCGAAGCAATTTCTTCCCCGATACGGCTCCTAGGGCATTGGAAACTAAAGAGAAAATAAACAAATGGGACTACATCAAAATAAAAAGCTTCTGCACAGCAAAAGAAACCATCAACAAAACAACAAGAAAGCCCACTGCATGGGAGAACATATTTGCCAATGTTATCACCAATAAGGGTTTAATCTCCAACATTTACAGGGAACTCATACAACTTAACAAAAGGAAGATAAACAATCCAATCAAAAAATGGGCAACGGACCTAAGTAGACACTTTTCAAAAGAGGACATTCAGAAAGCCAAGAGTCATATAAAAACATGCTCAAAGTCACTAATCATCGGAGAGATGCAAATCAAAACAACAATGAGATACCATCTCACAACTGTCAGAATGGCTATCATCAACAAACGACAAGTACTGGAGAGGATGTGGAGAAAAAGGAACCCTCCTTCACTGCTGGTGGGAATGCAGACTGGTGCAGCCACTGTGGAAAACAGTATGGCATTTCCTCAAAAAATTAAAAATTGAACTGCCATTTGACCCAGTAATACCACTTCTAGGAATATATCCAAGAAAACAGAAACACCAATCAGAAAGGATATATGCATCCCTATATTCATAGCAGCACAATTTACCATAGCTAAGATTTGGAAACAGCCTAAGTGCCCATCAGTAGATGAATGGATTAGAAAACTGTGGTACATCTTCACAATGGAATACTATGCTGCTGTAAAAAAGAAGGAATTCTTACCATTTGCAACAGCATGGATGGAACTGGAGAGCATTATGCTAAGTGATATAAGCCAGTCAATGAAAGAAAAATACCACATGATCTCACTCATTTATGGATAATAAAGATCATTATAAACTGATGAACAAAAATAGATACAGAGGTAGAGCAGCATCGAACAGACTGTCAAACTACAGTGGGTAGGGCGGGGAGGGTTGGGGGAGAGGTGGGTAAGAGATCAACCGAAGGAGGACTTGTATGCATGCATATAAGCATAACCAATGGACAGAAGACACGGGGGGTAGAGGAGGCCGGGGGAAGGTCAAGGGGGAAAAAAAGGAGACATATGTACTATTCTTTGTAATATTTTAAGCAATAAAAAACAAAAAACAAAAAAAAATAAAGTCAATGTGGCTAAAACAGAGTAAGCAAATGAGAGAACAGGAAGAAATGAAGTCAGATAAATGATCCAGGGAGAGGAAGACATATGCCTTATTATGCCCTTTTACTCTGAGTAAGATACACATCTTTGAAGGGTTGATGTTTTAAAAGGACCATTCCAAATGCCATCCTGAAAACAGCCTTAGAGAGTTGAGATGGAAACACAGAGACCTACTTAGAAGGTTACTGGAATAATTCAGGTGAGATATGACAGTTATGTGAACCAATCTGCAATTGGCAGTGGGGGCGAGAAATAGAAAGAACCAATGAAGTGTACTAATGGAGTGGATATGGGTGCTACAGAAAGAGAGAACTCTAGGATCACTCTAAGGGTTGATGCCTTAAATGAGAAAGATGGAGTTGCCATTTATTAAAGATAAAGCGGTACTCCATTATCTGCGGTTTTCCTTCCAGTTTCAGTTGCCCTGTTAACAAAGGTCTGAAATATTAAATGGAAAATTCCAGAAATAAATAATTCATATGTTTTAAAATGCATACTGTTCTGAGTAATATGATAAAATCTCAAGCAGTCCCCACCCAGTCCCAATCCACCCAGGACATGAATCATCCCTTTGTCCATCATACCCATGCTATACATGCTACCTGCCCAGTAGTCGCTTAGTAGCCCTCTTGGTTACCAGATCAAGGGTCAAGTTATTGCAGTGTTTGTGTTCAAGTAACCCTTACTTTATTTAGCAATGGCCCCAAAACACAAGAGTAGATGCTTATAATTCGAATATGCCTTAGAGAAGTCGGAAAGTGCTTGTTACATATCAACAGAAGGAAGGTAGTAGCCTATCACTGTCACAATGCCTAAGTCATTCATCAAACTTTGTCTCTACATGTGGGCATTTTATCATCGCATATCATCACAGGAAGGGTGGGTGCAGTACAATAAGGTATTTTGAGAGACCCCATTCACCTAACTTTTATTACAGATTCTCTATATATATCCATATATATATATATATATAAAAGCCTAAGCGACCGAATGACTGGTCACTATGACGTGCACTGAGCACCAGGGAGCAGACACTCAACACAGGAGCTGCCCCCTGGAGGTCAGTGCACTCCCACAGCCAACCTCACGCAGCCGGTCAACCTCCCACGGTCCCTCCCCCTGCAGGCCAACTTCCTGCGGGCCCTCAAGATATCCAACAAACTGAGCCACACTGGCCAGGACTTTACTAGCTACTGTTGATAATCTCTTACTGTGCCTAATTTATAAGTTAACTTTATCATAGGTATATACAGGAAAAAGCTATATATATATATATATATATATTCCAGTGCTATCTGTTATCCGTGGTTTCAGGCATCCATGAGGGGTCTTGGAACATATATAAGAGAAGACTATACTACAAAGGTTTTGGGAAGAAACATCTAGAATTTATTATTGAACAAGTTAAGGATGAAACTCCAATTTCACAACCAAGTGAAAATGCCAAGAAAGCCATTGTATATATATGATTCTAGAATTCTGAGAAGAAACATATTTATAGAGATATATATTTGGGGGTAATAAGGGTCCAGATAAAAGATCATTAAGAAAGTGAGTATAGCGCGGCTGGTGTGGCTCAGTAGTTGAGTGTCAACCTATGAACCAGGAGGTCACAGTTCGATTCCCCAGCAGGGCACATGTCCAGGTTGCAGCTCGACTAACCCCCAGTGTGGGGGTGGAGGCAGCCGTTGATGATTCTCATCAATGATGTTTCTATCCCTCTCTCCCTCTCTGTTCCTCTCTCTGAAATCAGTAAGAAAAAATATTTATTTTTTTAATTACCATGGGAAGCAAAAAAAGTATTAAGAATAAAAAATACACCCGGTCAGCATGATTCAGTGGTTGACAGTCGACCTGTGAACCAGGAGGTCAAGGATCAATTTCCGGGTTAAAGGCTTGATCCCTGGTGGGAGGCAGCTGATCAATACTTCTCTCTCATCATTGATGTTTCTCTCTCTCCCTCTTCCTTCCTCTCCGAAATCAATAAAGATATTATTTTTAAAAAAAGAATAAAAGAGACAAAACCTTTAAAGATGCTATTACCACTATAAAAAAAATTAAATGTGCATAATAAAGGACTACACAAATTTTAAATGTTATGTATAGACTCTGGTAGGGCTTTTTATTCCCCCATGTAATTGTTTTATGCAATTTGGGTTTAAAAGATATCAGTAAAACTTGCCAAATAGGATTTTTAATTTCTCTCATTGCTCCTCTAGTTATTTGAGGATATATTGTTTTAGTAATACTAAAAAACCTTAGGTCACTTGATAATACAGACTTATTGTCTTATCTCTTTCTCCCTAGGTGTCATATAGTAGTGGATGCTCAGATAATGTTTGCTAGTTAACTTTAGTTTAACTAATTCATGTCAAATCACTTATTGACATATTTACTAAATTTGGAAATTAGTAAGCAGGAATTATTTCTACACGGTGAAAGTTATGGAAGACTTTTTCTCTTTTCTTTTTTTACAGTAAACACTTATTTTAAAAAAATATTTCTTCATATTTAAGCATTTTATAAATATTGAGTGTCTTAAAACTGAATACAGGCATGGAACAAACAAGCTCTCTGGGAGCTCACAGTCTCTTTGGAAGACAGAAATTACCACAGAAAAATACTATAGCTGATAAGGTGAGGGATGGGGTAGAGGGGGCTGGGGGAAGGAACTAGCTTTATTATTAGTAACAAATTTCTCAAAACAAACTTCAAGAGATAAAGATAGTCAAAGTAAGACTGGCTGAGTACTTCTTGTGAAATAAGGATCGGACCTAGATCCTTCTTGTTTTCTATCTCATATTTCACTATTCCCCCTTTACATCATACTCTTTATTCTTCCATCTCCTCTGCCTGGAATTCCTCACTTTCTCCTAGGTCCCTTCAGGCAGCCTTCCTTCCATCACCTTTTTTTTAAAAAATATATATTTTTATTTATTTCAGAGAGGAAGGGAGAGGGACAGATAGAAACATCAATGATGAGAATCATTGATTGGCTACCTCCCGCATGCCCTCCTAGGGGATCGAGCCCACAACCTGGGCATGTGCCCTTAACTGGAATCAAACCTGGGACTCTTCAGTCCGCAGGCCAATACTCCATCCACTGAGCCAAACCGTCTAGGGCCCATCACCTCTTATCCCTGGGCTGAGCCCAGTGCCTCTCCACCATATCCTATGTCTCTCAGCTCATCATTAAATTGTTTCCATGTTTATCTATTCCACTAGTCTCTAAAGTTAATGAGGACAAGGTGTCATTTTAATTTGTATCTCCATATCTGGAACAAAATACATGTTCAACAAAATAAAAGCATTTTAACTGAACCAAAATAGGCTGCAATGGGCCATTTCCTAAGCAGCAAAATTAGGTGCCTTATTCTATCAACTTCAGCAGTACCTGTCAAAAATTGAGTCCTTTGGCCCTAGCTGGTTTGGCTCAGTGGATAGAGCGACAGCCTGCAAACTGACAAGTCGCAGGTTCAATTACGGTGAAGGGCACATGCCTGAGGTGCAGGGCTCCATGTCCCATGCAGGGTGTACAGGAGGCAGCTGATCAATGATTCTCTCTCATCATTGATGTTTCTATCTCTTTCCCTCTCCCTTCCTCTCTGAAATCAATAAATAAAAAATATATTTTAAAAAATTGAGTCCTTTGAACACATTATACTCACTTTCAAGGTAAGTCAGACAGGTGTGGCTCAGTTGGTTGGAGCGTCATCCCATACACCAAAGGGTGGCGGGTTCAATTCCTCATAAGGGCACATACCCAGGTTGCGGGTTCCATACCAGTTTGTGTTCGGGAGGCAGCTGGTAGCTATTTTCACATCAATATTTCTCTCTCTCACTCCCTTTCTCTTTCTCTCTCAAATCAATAAAAAAATAAATTTAAAAAGATAAGTTAGAAAGAGAAAGATAAATACTTATATGTGAGATCTTAAAAAAAAAAGAGCTAAATCTGTAAAAAGCAAAGTAAAATGGTGGTTATCAGGGAATGAGACAAGGTGAGGATAATAGTGATGTAAGCACTGTAGCTGTTAGCTTACATTATTTTAAAACTTTGAAATTAGAAGCCTTATTCTCCTCCTCTATTTAGACCTGATTCTACCCTAAGTAGCAACACTCAAGGGTTCTACTTATTTTTACCTTAATTATTAGTATGAAACCATTTTGAAAGAGAGTATAGCATAATGGTTAAAAGCATGGGTTCTCAGGAATCATACTTCATAAAGTTGTTATAAAGTGCCTGTGACATAGTAACAACTGAAAAGACACTTGCTATATTACTCACTGTATTTCTTTGCATAGATACATTATTACAATTACTTTAACCTCTATTAATACTGTTTACAGAAAAATATTTCAAATTCCAAATATGAATTAAAAGTATTTAAATATAAATACAACTTAGCATTAAAAACTTTTAATGTCAATCAAATGAAGTACATATCATTTACCCAGTGTTTTAAAGCCCTCTATAAACTGTCCCCAATCTGCCACATCAGCTTATTTTTTATCTATACTTTAAAATCTAACCGGAGTGTAATCTGCACTAATATTTCCTCATACTGCCTCAGTATGCCCTTCTTCGTTATACTGTCCGGCCTGGCCGGCGTGGCTCAGTAGTTGAGTGTCGACCTATGAACCAGGAGATCACAGTTCGATTCCTGGTCAGGGCACATGCCCTGGTTTCAGGCTCGATCCCCAGTAGGGAGTGTGCAGGAGGCAGCCAATCAATGTTTGTCTCTTGTAATTGATGTTTCTATCTCTCCCTTCCTCTCTGAAATCAACAAAAATATATATATATTTTTAAATTTAAAAATAACTCTGTCCCATGCTTACTTAAAGAACAAACCCTTCCCTACTCAATCTACTCCCACAGCATCTTACCTCTTCGGCAGTGCTGATTTGCTCTAATCACATTAGAGATGCAGCTATTGCCCCTGTTACTAAGGACTATCTTGGATTACTTTTACTAGGGAAACTACAACACATGATATACATATGTAAACACATGAAGTCAAAACAATATTATCAAACCCAAAATGCTAACAGATCATTTCCTTTTCTTTTGGGGCAGCTTAAATCTAATAGCAAGATTTACATTATATTATAACTAAAAATGATGTCTATTCTAATAACAAAGAATATGAAAGGCAAAGGGACCAAATGACTTGTCCAAGACTAGAAGTAAATAGGGTAAGAAGATAAATAGCCACACTATTCTGTACATCTGTAAACCACTAAATCTTTAAAGTCTTAATTTCCGTTGCTTATAATTAAATGAGAAATTATACACAATGAAAACAGAATCAGCCCTAGCTGGTTTGGCTCAATGGATAGAGTGTAGGTCTGCAGACTGAAGGGTCCCAGGTTGGATTCCAGCCAAGGGTACATGCCTGGGTTGCGGGCTCGATCCCCAGTAGGGGGCGTGCAGGAGGCAGCCAATCAATGATTCTCTCTCATCGATATTTCTATCTCTCTCTCCCTCTCCCTTCCTCTCTAAAATCAATAAAATATATATACTTTTTAAAATATATTTTATTGATTTTTTACAGAGAGGAAGGAGAGGGACAGAGAGTTAGAAACATCGATGAGAGAGAAACATCGATCAGTTGCCCCCTGCACACTTCCCACTGGGGATGTGCCCGCAACCAAGGCACATGCCCCCGACTGGAATCGAACCTGGGACCCTTGAGTCCGCAGGCCGACGCTCCATCCGCTGAGCCAAACCGGTCAGGGCAATAAAATATATTTTTTAAAAAAGAAAAGAAAATAGAATCAGCCTGACCTTGCCAAAAATCTAGAGCCCTTTAACAAAAAACAGGGATTAGAGGCCAGCATCTTCTGACTCCTGCTCCAACCACAGAACACAGAAGTGAACTGGAATACTTAAAGTCTCCTTCCACTAATCCTTTCTACCTAGTAGACAGGGTCAGAGCTCAGTCTGTTAACTTTTGCTGAGAAGAGAATGGGACCTGGGACCCAGGTAAACAAATCTAGCAAGTAGTTAGATAGGTGATCTCTGGCAGTATTGCAATTTTAGCCTGCAGCAATCTAAGGCAAAATACTAAAGATTATTGTGTAAAAGTTAACTGATTCTGAATAAGTAGACCTTTGCTTATTAGACAGAACCCAGAAACAATAGATCAAAGAGAAAGCCCGGACAATAGATCAAAGGGATCACGGAAGTCTTGGAAAAGTACAGAGTAAAAGGAGGGAATTGTCACCCTAACCGGTTTGGCTCAGTGGACAGAGCGTCGGCCTGTGGACTGAAAGGTCCCAGGTTCGATTCCGGTCAAGGGCATGTACCTTGGTTGTGGGCACATCCCCAGTAGGAGGTGTGCAGGAGGCAGCTGATCCATGTTTCTCTCTCATCCATGTTTCTAACTCTCTAACCCTCTCCCTTCCTCTCTGTAAAAAATCAATAAAATGTATTTTAAAAAAATAAAAATAAAAGGAGGGAACTGTCCAAATGAAAGCTGGAATGCAAAGGTAGGCTGGTCATACAAACTGGTATATGTAGGACCATATGGTAAGACTGGGGCTATGAGACTATCAGCAGAAGCCCAGCCTAGAGCACTGAAGCTGCTGAGAGCAGCCTGCTAAAGAGGTAGAACAGAAACCTGCAGGCCAAGGAATTCCTGCTAGTCCAGGCCTTTGGCTTAAGCCTCAGAAATCCTCAGACCCACAATAAAAGAGTTTTAATGACAGTGCAGAAGACAGGCCTGGAGATTTAAAGGAGGAAGAAAAGCTATATTCTCTGACCTAAGTCAACAAAAGAAACTGCTATAGCAATTGCTGTATGTCATAGGAACTAAATGATTCTATCATTAGTTCAGGGCCTTCCATGGTCTCTTAATCTAGGGAATTTCATAACACTGACCACAGGCATTTTCCCTACAATGGAAATCTAGTGACAAACCATTCTGACATAAATCTATTTTATTCTGTGTAGTCTTTCCGCCCATAATTTTTTCTTTCAGTATTTGATAACCTACTAGGCACCAGCAATTCTAATTTTATCATTGCATCATCACTTAACTTGGTTATGACCTGGGATTTATTTTTCCTTTGACTTCTGCTTTAGTCTGTGCCTTTTAGGGATTTGCTTCTGAGAGCTAGAGGAAGCAGATCAATGGCTCTCAATGCTGGCTGCACATCAGAATCACCTGAGAAGTTTTATGAAATAACACAGCCCCACCCCACAGGCTTGGAGGTTCTTCTGACACAGTACATCTGGAGTGAGGCTCTTGGCACCTAATTTTTTTTAAATATTTTTTTTATTTATTTCAGAAAGGAAGGGAGAGGGAGAGAGAGATAGAAACATCAATAATGAAAATCATTGATCCGCTACCTCCTGCATGCCCCGCACTGGAGATGGAGCCGCAACCCAGGCATGTGCCCAGACCAAGAATAGAACCGTGATCTCCTGGTTCATAGGTGGACACTCAATACCACTGAGGCACATAGGCCAGGAGGCACCTAATTTTTTAAAAATTCCATGGGTAATTCTGATAAATAGTTATGGTTAGAAACAAATGTATCATATAGCTAGCTAGTATTCCTATATAATAAAAGGCTAATATGCAAATTGACCAAACTGTGGAACTACTAGTCGCTATGACACACACTGACCACCAGGGGGCAGATGCTCAATGTAGGAGCTGCCTCCTGCTAGTCAGTGTGCTCCCACAGGGGGAGTACTGCTCAGCCAGAAGCCCTGAACTAGGCTCATGGCTGGCGAGCACAGCAGCGGTGGTAGGAGCCTCTCCCGTCTCCGCAGAAGCACAAAGGATGTTTGACTGCAGGCAGACGGACATCCCCCGAGGACTCCCAGACTGTGAGAGGACAGACTGGGCTGAGAGACCCCCGCGAGTGCATGAATTTCATGCACCGGGCCTCTAGTTTGATTATAATTTCAGGCCCAAGTGAGTTTGTTTTTAAGGAAGGAGAAGGGGTGAGTCAGCATAATCTTAAAACAGTATGAACCTGACATAGTAAGAGGTCACTGACTATACAATTCTAATGTTGTCTAATTCACACAGGAAAAATGAAGCATTTTATAGTAAGTCCTCACTTAATGTAGTCTATAGGTTCTTAAACTTTAAGCAAAATGACACATGATAAAACCAAGTTTACCACTGATAATAAATAAGAGTTAAATTCCTAAGAATCTCATCAAAATTTTAATGAAACATTAATCACATTAATAGAAGACCTGCTGTATTAAAGACAACCAAGTACCTGAAACTGCTAAGAACATTCATATTTTGTTTCTCTTTTAAACCTCATAGTGAAAATGAGGCAGATAGGTATAGAATCTGAGGCTCAGATATGGGAAGTGAACTAGCCAAATACCAAACGGAGCCATGTCTGTGCTCCATTCAATTGCCTATGTTCTTTCCACTAGGTCACAATACAGAAAGACAAATAAAATATCAGTATGTTTCAGTCTTTAATGCCAATAATTGTACTTAACATAATTAGTGACCTAACTCTCTCATTCAATAAGGGACTTCTGCTTACAAAACTTTCACTTGGCAAATGTTCTGCACAACTATGATTCTTATACTATGTTTCTTACACTATGATTCAACTAACAGAAGATGCTCCTGTTCTCTTAAAACCAGACACGTCATTCACACCTGTGCTTCTTACTATTCTTCTTTAATTGGCACAAAAAACAATCAACAATCAAGTCACCAATGGGTAATGCTAAACTTGAGCCTAGAATTAGCTTATGTTCACAACAAAGATGCTGCTCCAGTGTGGCTCAGTTGGTTGGGTGTTGTCCTGTGCACCATAGGTTACAGGTTTGATTCCCAGTCAGAGCTCATGCCCGGGTTTTGGGCTTAATCCCCAGTAGGGGACCATGCAAGAGGCAGCTGATTAATGTTTCGCTCTCATTGAATGTTTCTCTCTCATTGAGTGTTTCTTTCTCTCTCTCTCCCTCTCCCTCCCTTCTCTCTAAAAAAAAATAAAAATAAAAAGTATTTGCAAAAACAGAACAAAGATGCCTTTAGAAAACATAATAAAACAATATATATACAGTCTTTTGCAATTAAAAAAGAGAGCCCAGCCGGTCAATGCTCAGTGGTTGAGCATCGACCTATGAACTAGGAGTTCACGGTTTGATTCCCGGTCAAGGCACATGCCTGGGTTGCAGGCTCAATCCCCAGTGTGGGGCGTGCAGGAGGCAGCCAATCAATGATTCTCTCATCATTGATGTTTCTATCTCTCTCTCTCCCTCTCCCTTCCTCTCTGAAGTCAATAAAAATATATTTTTTAAAAAAAGAAGGAACAATTTTTAGTCATATTAACCTAAATTTTACATGTACCTTCAAAAAACAGAATGATGTTCTCTTACATACCTAAGTGATTTCCTCAAGAAAACTGAAAGACTAGAACATCTGACCTTCTATTCTAGTAACTTTTTCCTAAAATCATGCTGTCTTTCCAGTCTTAATATCCCTTTCATACCATGGAAAGACCCAGGACACAATAATCTTAGCACAGGTTGTGATGCTCTACTAAACTAGGAATGGATCCTAACTGTAAATTCACACTATTTACTTAACTGCTCTAAACCTCAAGTTCTTCATTTGTAAAAAGGAGACAATAAAATTAGTAATGTCTACAAAGGATATGGCACAATTCCAGTATAAAATAAGCACTCATTAAATGACTAGCAGCCTGGCCAGTGTGGCTCAGTGGTTGAACATCCACTCATGAACCAGGAGGTCAAGGTTCAATTCCCAGTCAAGGCACATGCCCGGGTTGCAGGCTCAATCCCCACTAGAGGGCTTGCAGGATGTAGCCAATCAATGATTCTCTCTCATCACTGATATGTCTATCTCTCTCTCCCTCTCCTTTCTGCTTTGAAAGCAATAAAAATATTTTTTGCCTTAGTTGTTTTTTTGTGAAGTAAGCAAGACACAGAGATAAATGTTGTATGAGTCCACTTATACATACACTAGAGGCCTGGTTTCAATTCCAGTCAAGGGCACATGACAGGGTTGCAGACTCGATCCCCAGAGGGGGTGTGCAAGAGGCAGCCAATCAATGATTCTCTCTCATCATTGATGTTTTTAACTCTCCCTCTCCCTTCCTCTCTGAAATCAATAAAAATATTTTTAAAAAGAAAATAAATTTTATGTTTAATGTTCTTAAAAAAGAGGGTGAAAACTTTTAGAGATTATGATTAAATGCATGATATTATATATGGTGACAATTTCACAAGTGTATACTTTTCTTCAAATTCATCAATATGTATATATTAAATATGTATGGCTTTTTGTATGTCAATCATACCTTAGAGAAGCGGTTCTCAACGTGTGGGTCGCGACCCCTTTGGGGGTCGAACGACCCTTTCACAGGGGTCGCCTAAGACCATCAGAAAACACATATATAATTACATATTGTTTTTGTGATTAATCACTATGCTTTAATTATGTTCAATTTGTAACAATGAAAATACATCCTGCATATCAGATATTTACATTACGATTCATAACAGGAGCAAAATTAGTTATGAAGTAGCAACGAAAATAATTTTATGGTTGGGGGTCACCACAACATGAGGAACTGTATTAAAGGGTCACAGCATTAGGAAGGTTGAGAACCACTGCCTTAGAGGGAAAGGGGGGGATTAACCAAAGAATTTGTATGCATATATGCATGATGCATACGACACAGGGCAGGGGACCAGGGTGGGCTGGAGAGAGTCAGTGGGGGGAAAAAGGAGACATATCTAATACTTTCAACAATAAAGAAAATATGTTAAAAAAAAAGTCGCTAACTTATATACTTTCAAATGATAAAATTTAAGTTACATAAATTTTGCCTCAACTTTTAAAACAAATAACTATTTTCAAATGAAACATCTGGCATGACAAAGAATATTTCATTATTTCATAGTTATACTTATTGTGGTTATTTATTAGTAAAAACATAACTGATATAACTCAAAGGTAAGACAAAAATTAAATCTTCATACTAGACAGAAGCTAACATTTGGCTTTGAAGTACAAGACAGATTTGCAGATAACACTTGTCTTTCTATTGATGTTTTTAGACCAAACTGACAAGTAACTTGAGAAAAACTAATAATCAAATTTCTACCTCTCATTTTAATCTCCCATTTACAAGGCAAGTATCCACTTAAAGTACATTCTATAATCAACAATGTCCTTAGTCCTTTGCAACACAGGAGGCAGCACGGCAGAGAAAATGCTCTAAAGCCAGATGGCCCTGAATGGAATACCAGCACCATCAGTTGAGAAATCACTTAATCTCTCTAAGTTTCCATTTCCTAATGTGTAAACCTGAATAAATGGCTCTGCCAGCAACTCATGGGGTTGGTCTGAGGATTAAATGAGATAATATTTATTAAGTGTTTAGTACAAAGCATGGCTGCCTGACATATGGTACACAATATACTTAAGTATGATAATTAACAAGAGCAGCAAATGCTATATGCAATGCACTGTGCTAGGAGTTAACTTATTCTCTTACTCTATAAAATGTTTTGAAAATTAAATCCTAAATTATCTAATTAAACAAACATGGGAGTCAGTCTGGTCTCCAGTGAAGTTTTATGCAATTCCAAAGTCCACATTCTCTCTATAATCCCAAGCTGCCTTTCTATGTAAGACATTTCAGCCCTGGCTGGTTTGGCTCAGTGGATAGAGCATTGGCCTGTGGACTGAGTTAGATTCCGGTCAAGAGCATGTACCTTGGTTGCAGGCACATCCCCAGTGGGGGGTGTGCAGGAGGCAGCTGATCGATATTTCTAACTCTCTATCCCTCTCCCTTCCTCGCTGTAAAAAAATCAATAAAATATGTATTTTTTTAAAAAGACACTTCATCTTTATCATTTTGTCATTATTTGTCAACTGAAGAGGAAATTAACTAAGTAACTTCACATTTACTATGGAAAAGTACAAATATAACAAAATTAGATAAAATACTAATAAATGCTATTTTAAAAAAAATGTTTTTATTGATTTTTAGAGCAAGAGAAAAGGAGAGGGAGAGAGAGAAACATCAATGAGAGAGAAACATCAATTGGCTGCCTCTTGTACTGGGGATCAAGCCCAGTACCTGGACATGTGCCCTGCCAGGAACTGATGACCACTTGGTGCATAGGACAACACTCAACCAAATAAGCTAGACTAGGCAGGCTTCTTTTTTTTTTTTTTTTTAATGTTTTCTCTTTAATATGTTTTTATTAATTTTAGAGAGAGAAAGAGAGACAGATAGAGAGAGAGGAACATCCATGAGAGAGAACCATCAATCGGCTGCTTCCTGTGCATCCCTATCAGGGATTGAGCCCACACCCAGGAATGTGCCCTGACCGGGAATCAATCCCATGACCTCTTGGTTCATGAGTTGACACTCAAACCACTGAGTATACCAGCAAGGCTGCTATTTTTTTAAAAACTGTAACAATTTTAACAAATCTTCATCAACAGTTTGGAACGACACTTTTTTTTTTCTAATTTTTTTATTTTATAGCAATTGTCATGATTAGAGAAGTAACAAATTTAAAAAACTCCTCAGGGCCAAAGGATGCCAGAGTATTTACAAACACATGGGGGGTGGTCAACATATGAGGGGCTGGGGGATCCCACCCAGGCCCTGAGCCAGGCTACGATGCCACCACAACTGTCCCATTGGCCATAGTGTGGGGCTCAGGGGGCATCAGTGGCCCTGAGGCTCTGCTTAGAGACCTAGCGGGAGACCCTCTAGCTAACTTGTGGCCCTGCCTCCTGCCCAGGTAGTTCCCCACACCCTACAGGCCAACTCAGAAGGGCCTCTGGGAAGTATAAAGGACAGAGAGCCTATCCAGGGTGGGACAGAGACGCACACACATACACCTCACAGAGGAATAGCAAGGGGAGGATTTTTTTTAACTTTTTTTTTTTAATCCTAACCTAAGGATATTTGTTCAACTGATTTTTTGTAGAGAAAAGGAAAAGGATGGGGAGAGAGAGACAGACAGACAGACCAATTGGTTGCCTCCTGCACATGCCCCAACAGGGGACAGGGGGAACCTGCAGGTACATGCCCTTGACCAGGAATCGAATCCACACAACTTCAGTCTACTGATCAACACTATAACCGCTGAGCAAAACAACCAGGGCCATATTTAATTTTTTTAATTCTCTCTCGAGGATATTTTTTCCATTGATTTTTAGAGAGAGTGAAAGGGGGGGAGAGAAAGAGAGAGAGAAACACCCACATGAGAAAGACACATCTGTGTGGGCTATGTGTACAGTCTTGTAGTTGAGCCTTTATTGCTGTGGGCGTCACTGGGAGGAATTGACCCCCAGCCCAATTGGCTGTGAAGATCAGCTGCAACTATACCCTTATGGAGCAAGACTGGCTTCAGTGGGGTTTTGGTACTCACTGAGTCTGCCTCTTGAGTGTGTCAATTGTGAATGTGTAGAGATGTAATCTGGTATGGTCTGAGGCTGTCCACCAGGTGTACTGGTTCAGGGGCCATCCAGGAGGTACAAAGTCAGCCACTATCTGAGCCACTGGGCCCTACAGAACACCTACTACACAAAGCCACTCTACTAATTATAGGAGACACTGTTTCTACCTAGTACACAGAAAAGCAGCCAAAATGTGGAGACAAAGCAACATGTCACAAATAAAAGCACAGAAGAAATCTCCATAAAGAAAACTAAATAAAATGAAAGCAAGCAAACTACTAGATAAAGAGTTCAAAACAATGGTTATAAGGTCGCTCAAGAAGCCTAATGAGAGCTTTAAGGATGTTAGTGAGACTTTCAAGGATCTTAGTGAGAATTTCAAGGAAATTAGTGAGAACATCAATGACATGAATAAGGACCAGTCAGAAATTAAGCATACACTAACTGAAATAAAGAATAATTAACAGGGAGTCAACAATACAGTAGAAGATTCTGAAAATTAAATCAACGATTTGGAATTTGAGGAACAAAAAACACCCAATCAGAAAAGAAAAAAGAATCCAAAAATATGAAGATAGTGTTAGGCGCCTCTGGTATACCTTCAAGCATACTGACATTCAAATTATGGAGGTGGCAGAAGAAGAGAGTGAGCAAGATATTGAAAGCCTATTTGAAATAATGACTGAAAACTTCCCCTACCTAGTGAAAGAAACAGACTTATAAATCCAGGAAGCACAGAGAGTCCCAAACAAGAGAAACTCACTCAAAGAGGCCCAACCAATACACATTATAATTAAAATGCCAAGGGTTAAAAACAAAGAGAGAATCTTAAAAGCAGCAAAAGAAAAGCAATTAGTTACCTAAAATGGAGTGCCCATATGACTGTCAGTTGATTTCCCAACAGAAACTTTGCAGGCCAGAAGGGAGTGGCAAGAAATATTCAAAGTGCTGAATACCAAGAACCTACAACCAAGATTACTCTACCCAGGAAAGCTATCATTTGGAATTAAAGGTCAGATAAAGAGCTTCACAGACAAGAAAAAGCTAAAGGAGTTCATCACCACCAAGCCAGTATTACATGAAATGTTGAAAGGTATTCTTTAAGAGGAAAAAGAGGAGGAAGAAGAGAAAAGGAGGAGGAGGGGGAGGAGGAAGAGGAAGAAACAATAAAATGGCAAGAAATAAGTATCTATCAACAATTATATCAAAAAATAAAAATAAATGAACACAGAATCTAATGAACAAAATAAACTGATGAATAAAATAGAACCAAAGCCATGGAAACATGGAACAGACTGACAAACCCCAGAGGGTAGGGGGGCAGGGAGAGATGAACCAAAGATCCTGTGCTCGCTTCAGCAGCACATATACTAAAATTGAAACGATACAGAAAACATTAGCATGGCCCCTGTGTGAGGATGACTCGAAAATTCGTGAAGCATTCCATATTTTAAAAAAAACAACAAAGATCTTATATGCATATATATGCATTACCTATGGACACAGACAATAGGGTGGTAAAGGCTTGGGGCAGGGTGAGAACCTGGTGAAGAGGGGGGTACAGGGGGTGTCATCTGTAATCCTCTCAACAATAAACGTGTTTTTTTTAATCTGAAAAAAAAAAGAGCCCTGGCCAGGTAGCTCAGTTGGTTAGAGCAGCAGTCGCCAACCAGTGGCCTGCAGATCACTGGTGGTCCATGAGGTCCGAAAGGTTGGCAACCGCTGGGTTAGAGCATTGTTCCGATATGCCAAGGTTGCGGACTTGATCCACAGTCAGGGCACATATAAGAATCAACCAGCCGAAACCGGTTTGGCTCAGTGGATAGAGCGTCGGCCTGCGGACTGAAAGGTCCCAGGTTCGATTCCGGTCAAGGGCATGTATCTTGGTTGTGGGCACATCCCCAGTAGGAGATGTGCAGGAAGCAGCTGATCGATGTTTCTCTATCATCGATGTTTCTAACTCTCTATCTCTCTCCCTTCCTCTCTGTAAAAAATCAATAAAATATATTTAAAAAAAAAAAAAAAGAATCAAACAATGAGTGCATAAATAAGTGGAACTACAAATTGATATATCTCTCTCTTGTTCTTTCTCTTTCCTCTCTCTCCCTCCCTCTCTCTCTCTAAAATCAATAAATATTAACTTAAAAAAAAATTTTTTAAAGAGAAGACATTTGGAGAAACCAAGATGGCGGCATAGGTAAACACCGGAGATTGCTGCCGCAAACAACCACTTCAAAAGTACAACTAAAAGACTGAACAGACATCACCCAGAACCATAGGAAGGCTGGCTGAGGGGAGATTCTTCAACTAGAAGGAAAGAGAACAGCATACCGAGGCTCAGAGGAGGTGCAGTGTGGAAAATACAAAGGTACGGAAGTGCGCACGCAGGGCGGGCTGGTGGCTGAGGGCGCGGTTATCGTTTTCAATCGGGAGGGAGTCTCAGACTCTGAGCTCCAGATCCGGGCGAGTCTCTAGGGACTCAGACTCAAGCAGGAGAAGCGGGATTGTCTGGCATCAGTTGGAATGTGAGGGCAGCTTTCTCTCCGAGGTTTGCAGCGGTTGCTGGGGTTCTGAGAAGCAGAGCCTCTGGGAACGGGACTGAGAGCAGCCATAATCGCTCCCTCCGTCTGCCCTGCTGACCCCGCCCCGCCCAAGCCCTGCGCAGAGCCATTTGCTGGATAGCCTCAGGCAAAGGCTAGATTAGCACCTCCCCAGAGGACAGAAGTTGTCCTGGGCAGACACAGGTGATTCTCACAGCCAGTCAGCCTGGTGGTCAAATCCCTCTAATATTAACTAAAAAAATCAAGGCTTAACTAGAACAAGACTGCGCACAAAGACCACAAGGGGGTGCACCAAGAAAGCATAAAAAATGCAGAGACAAAAAAACATGACAGAAATGGAGGATATAGAGCTAAAAAACGCAATTTTGAGGGCTTGCAATAATGTGCTAGAAGCTGCCAATAAACTTAATGAGAGCCTCACGAAATCTAATGAGACCCTCGATGCTACGATAAAGAAACTAGAAATTAAGCATACACGGACTGAAATAAAGAATATTATACCCAATAGCAGACCAGAGGAGCACAAGAATCAAACCAAAGATTTGAAATGCGAAGAAGCAAAAAACACCCAACCGGAAAAGCAAAATGAAAAAAGAATCCGAAAATATGAAGATAGTGTAAGGAGCCTCTGGGACACCTTCAAGCGCACCAACATCAGAATTATAGGGGTGCCAGAAGATGAGAGACAGCAAGATATTGAAAACCTATTTGAAGAAATAATGGCAGAAAACTTCCCCCACCTGGTGAAAGAAATGGACTTACAGGTCCAAGAAGCGCAGAGAACCCCAAACAAAAGGAATCCAAAGAGGACCACACCAAGACACATCATAATTAAAATGCCAAGAGCAAAAGACAAAGAGAGAATCTTAAAAGCAGCAAGAGAAAGAGGCTCAATTACCTACAAGGGAATACCCATACGACTGTCAGCTGATTTCTCAACAGAAACTTTGCAGGCCAGAAGGGAATGGCAAGAAATATTCAAAGTATTGAATACCAAGAACCTACAACCAAGATTACTTTATCCAGCAAAGCTATCATTCAGAATTGAAGGTCAGATAAAGAGCTTCACAGATAAGGAAAAGCTAAAGGACTTCATCACCACTAAACCAGTATTATATGAAATGCTGAAAGGTATCCTTTAAGAAGAGGAAGAAGAAAAAGGTAAAGATACAAATTGTGAACAACAAACATGCATCTATCAACA
This sequence comes from Myotis yumanensis, assembly GCF_028538775.1. Lineage (NCBI taxonomy): Eukaryota > Metazoa > Chordata > Mammalia > Chiroptera > Vespertilionidae > Myotis > Myotis yumanensis. The sequence goes on along the minus strand of NW_027223756.1, from coordinate 38,100,845 downwards.
AGTGAATCTAAGAATCAAGTGAATAAATAATCTGATGTACAGAATGAACTGGTGATTATAATGAATCAGGGACATAGAAAGGGAATGGACTGACTATTCTTGGAGGGGAAAGGGGAATGGGAGATGTGGGAAGAGACTGGACAAAAATCGTGCACCTATGGATAAGGACAGTGGGTGGGGCGGGAACTGGGAGAAGGGGAGTTATGGGGAAAAAAAAGAGGAACAAATGTAATCTGAACAATAAAGATTTAATAAAAAGAAAATAAATAAAAAAAAGAATGTCAACCCAAGCAAGGAAGGGTTGAGGGTTTGACTCCTGGTCAAGGGCACGTACCTGGGTTGCAGGTTCACTGCCCACCCTCACTCCTATCCGGGAGCGTGAAGGAGACAATCAATCGATGTGTCTCTCTCATGTCAATGTTTCTCTCTCTCTCTCTCTCTCTCTCTCTCTCTCTTCCATTCCCTCCCTCCCTTCCACTTCTCTGAAAAGCAATGGAAAAAATATCCTCAGGTTGAGAATTAACAAAGAAAAAATAAATAAATGAATAAAAAATTAAAGACCTTTGTGCTTCAGGAAAATGAAAAAACTGCCATCTGGTGTGGCTCAGTTTGTTGAGCGTCCTCCCATGCATGAAGGGGTCACCAGTTGCATTCCTGGTCAGGGCACATACCCAGGTTGTGGGCTGGGTCCCCAGTAGGGGGCGGGCAGGAGGCAGGCAATCCATGTTTCTCTCATTATTGATGTTTCTTTCTCTCTCTCCCTCTCCCTTCCTCTCTCTCTAAAATCAATAAAACATGTTTAGAAAAAAGATAATGAAAAAAAACCCCACGGAATAGAAGAAAATATTTGCAAATCATAGCTTGGTAAAGAACTTATATCTTTATATCCAGAATACATAACAAACTACTATAATCTACACTAATAAAAGAGAAAGATGCAAACTGACTGTACCTTTGTGACGCCCACCAACCAATCAGGAGTATGCAAATTAACTCAACAAAGATGGCAGATTAATTTGCATACACAGGTGCCAAGCAGCCGGGGGCAGGGCAGGGCAGGGTGGGGTGGGATGCAGGCGTTCCACACCACCCCAGCTGGTCAGGGCCTCTGGGCAGCGTGGGAAGGCGGAAAGGTGCAAAGGCGGTGCCGGCAGCCAAGGGAAGGAAAGCCCATTCTTGCACGAATCTTTGTGCATCAGGCCTCTAGTGCAACAATAAAAAGTAACCCAACCTTTTTTTTTCTTTTTGATTAATCCTCACCAGAGGATATTTTTTCCATTGATATGTAGACAGTGGAGGGGAGGGAGAGAGAGAAAACATCAATATGAAAGAGACACATAGATTGGTTGCCTCCCGCACCCAATCTGACCTGGGTCAGGGTTGAACCCACAATCCAGGTATGTGGCCTTGACTGGGAGTTGAACCTAAGACCCTTTGGTGTGTGAGCCAACAATCTAACCACCGAGGAACAACAGCGAGGGCAAAAGTAGCCCGATTTTTTAAAAAATAAGCCAAGGATTTACATAGACTCCAAAGAAGCTGTAGAGCCCTAACTGGTTTGGCTCAGTGGATGGAGCGTCGGCCTGCGGACTCAAGCGTCCCAGGTTCAATTCCAGTCAAGGGCATGTACCTTGGTTGTGGGCACATACCAAGTGGGGAGTGTGCAGAAGGCAGATGGTCAATGTTTCTCTCTTATCGATGTTTCTAACTCTGTCCCTCTCCCTTCCTCTCTGTAAAAAAATCAATAAAATATATTTTCATAAAAAAAGAAGTTGTAGAAATGCTCAATAAGCACATGAAAGGATAGATGTTTGACATCATTAGTCATCAGGGAAATGTAAATCAAAAGCAGGATGAGATACAGGAACACTTCACACTCAATAGAATAACTAAAAAAAACAAGTGTTGGCAAGAACATGAAGAACATCGATAATTGGACTGTACAATAGTGCGGCCAGTGTGCAAAAACAGTCTAGCGGTTTCTAAAAATGTTCAACAGTGTCACCATATGACCCAGCAATAACAGTCCCAGATTATAGAACTGAAAACATATATTCACACAAAAAACCTGTTCACAAATGTATGTTAATAGCATTACTCATAAGAGCCAAAATGTCCATCAACTGATTGATGGATAAACAAAATGTGGTATTATCAATACAATGGAATATTATTTGATAATAAAATGGAATTAAGTACTTATACGTACAACCACATGGATAAACCTAAAACATTATGCTAAAGAAGTCAGGTGTCGCTCAGTGGTTGATTATCAACCTATAAACCAGGAGGTCAGGGTTCGATTCCCCATCAACGCACATACCCGGATTGCGGGCTCAATCCCCAGAGTGGGGCATGTAGGAAGCAGCTGATCAATGATTCTCTCTCATACACAGACACATATGTCTCTCTCATATCTCTCTCTCCCTCTTCCTTCCTATGTGAAATCAATAAAAAATATATTTAAAAAAAAAAGTCAGCCGAAACCGGTTTGGCTTAGTGGATAGAGCGTCGGCCTGCGGACTGAAAGGTCCCAGGTTCGATTCCGGTCAAGGGCATGTACCTGGGTTGCGGGCACTTCCCCAGTGGGAGATGTGCAGGAGGCAGCTGATCAGTGTTTCTCTCTCATCGATGTTTCTAACTCTCTATCTCTCTCCCTTCCTCTCTGTAAAAAAATCAATAAAATATATTTTAAAAATAAATAAATAAATAAATAAATAAATAAAAAGTCAGACACAAAATGCCAAAGATTATTAAGATTCCATGTATATGAAATCCAGAGACAGAAAGTACATTAGTGGTTGCTAGGGACTAAGGGAGGGGAAGAATGAAGAGTGACTGGAGCTACGGGTTTCTTTTTGGGTGAGGAAATGTTCAGAAATTAGATAATGGTTTGGTTATTCAACTCTGTAAATATGCTAAAGCCATGGAGTTCTACCTTTTGTTTGTTAATTCTCACCCAAGGATATTTTTTCAATTGATTTTTAGAAAGAGTGGAAGGAGGGCTAGGTGGTGGGGAGGAAGGGAGGGAGGGGGAGAGGGGAAGAGACAGAGAGAGAGAGAGAGAGAGAGAGAGAAAGACATCAATTGGTTAACTCCCACACATGCCCCAGGCGGGGCCATGGATCGAACCTGCAACCCAGGTACATGCCCTTGACTGGGAATCGAACCCATGACCCTTTGATGTACCAGCTGACACTCTAACCACCAGGCAACATGAGCCAGGATGAGCTGTACTTTTAAGAGGATGAATTTTTCAATGAGAGTTATATCTTTTTTTGTTAAAAAATATATTTTATTGTTTTTTTTACAGAGAGGAAGGGAGAGGGATAGAGAGTTAGAAACATCGATCATCTGCCTACTGCACACCCTCTATTGGGGATGTGCCCGCAACCAAGGTACATGCCCCTGACCGGAATCGAACCTGGGACCCCACAGTCTACATGCCAACACTCTATCCACTGAGCCAAACTGGTTAGGGCAGTGATGGCGAACCTATGACACGCATGTCAGAGGTGACACACGAACTCATTTTTTTGGTTGATATTTCTTTGTTAAATGGCATTTAAATATATAAAATAAATATCAAAAATGTAAGTCTTTGTTTTACTATGGTTGCAAATATCAAAAAATTTCTATATGTGACATGGCACCAGACTTAAGTTAGGGTTTTTCAAAATGCTGACACGCCGAGCTCAAAAGGTTTGCCATCACTGGGTTAGGGCATATCTTGATTTTTAAAATGCTGTTACTAGGGTTCTTAAATTTTTAATTATGTAAGTAATATATTTAAAGTAGTAATACTAAAACATTCTTATGCAAAATGATACAAATGTAAGATATTAGTCTGATTTTTTAAAGTCCATGCTTACAAAAGGTATCTTAGAAAAATTTAAAAATAGGAAGTATAGAACATCCAAACTCCAGATTATTTATTTACCAAATAAATGCTTAATATTCCTTTTTCCCCTCAGATATTATAAGTATCTTCAATAAGAATTCCCATTGGAGCCTAGCCAGTGTGGCTCAGTGGTTGAGCATCTATCTATGAACCAAGAGGTCACGGTTCAATTCCCCATCAGGGCACATGCCCAGTTGTGGGCTCAATCCCCAGTGGGGGATGTGCATGAGGCAGCCAATCAATGATTCTCTCTTATCATTGATGTTCCTATCTCTCTCTCGCTCTCCCTTCCTCTCTGAAATCAATAAAAATATATATTAAAAAAAAAAAGAGGCATGGAAACATGGAACAGACTGATGAATCTCAGAGGAAAAAGGGAGAGGAGGAAAGAGATTAACCAAAGGATTTACATGAATATATGCATTACCTATAGGCACAGACAATAGGGTGGTGAAACCCTGGTGTGAGGTGGGAACAGGGTGAAGGGAATGGGAGCATCTGTAATTTAAAAATTTTAAAAAAACAAACTCAATAGTTAAAAAAAAAAATCAAGCAGTCCAATTAGAAAAAGGGCAAACTATGCAAATATATTTCATCAAAGAGGACATATAGATAGCGAATAAGCACACAAAAAGATGTTCAAATTACCTACCAGAGAAATGAAAATTAAAATGATAATGAGGACCTTGCCAATGTTGCTCAGTGATTAGAGCATCGGTCCCAAGCACTGAAGGGTCATGGGTTCAATTCCCAGTCAAGAGTACATACCTGAGCTGCAGGTTCGATCTGGGCCCAGTTAGGTGTGTGTGTGGGAGACAATGAATCAATGTCTCTCTCTCACATCAAGGTTTTTCCCTGTATCCCCCTTCCTCTCTCTCTAAAACCAATAAACATATCCTCGGTGAGGATAAAATACAAAACAAAAAAGCAATGAGATATCATTACATAACTGTCACAATAGCCAAAATAGTGACAACACCAAATGATAATGAGGATGCAGAGAAATTGGATCACTTAAACACTGCTGGTGAGAATGTTGGCACTCACTCTAGAAATCAGGTTGGTAGTTTCTCATAAGACTAAACATGACACCTACACTAATAAAAAAGAAAGATTCAAATTGACCATACCTTCACAACACCCACCAGCCAATCAGGAGTGAGTATGCAAACTAACCCAACAAAGACGGTGGGTTAATTTGCATACACAGGTGCCGAGCAGCAAAGGGCAGGGTGGGACACTTGCATCATTGCCATGGCGACGATGCAGGTGTTCTGCACCACCTCAGCCGCCCTGGGCCTCTCAGCAGCGTGGGAAGGCAGAAAGGCGGCTCTAGGCCTGAGCGAAGGCGGTGCCAGCAGCCAGGGGAAGGAAGGCCCATTCTTGCACGAACCTTTGTGCATCGGGCCTCTAGTTACCAAAAAATCCAGCAACTGTATTATTGGGCATTTATCCCAGAAAAATGAAAACTCACATTCACACAAAAAATCCTGTACATGAATGTTCATAGCACTTTTACTTCTAATAACCAAAAAGCTAGAATAAACCCCGATGTCTTTCAATAAGTGAACAGTGCCCTGGCTGGTTTGGCTCAGCGGATAGAGAGCCGGCCTGTGGACTGAAGGGCCCTGGGTTTGATTCCAGTCAAGATCACATGCCCGGGTTGTGGGTTCAATCCCCAATGGGGGACATGCAGGAGGCATCTAATCAATGATTCTCCATCATTGATGGTTCTATCTCTCTCTCCCTCTCCCTTCCTCTTTGAAATCAATAAAAATCTATATATATAAAAAAAAGAATGGAGATATATTTACCTGCTCAAATGACAAGATCTGTCCTTAAACATATTAACCAAGATATTAATACATACATCATGCCACTTGTGTTACCAAAATATTAAAACACACACACACACACACACACACACAAAATTCTCATTAAATATTAAGGATGGAAATGAGGGAGCGGATGAGGGGTGATAGAAATAGAGACTTTTATATTCCATTTTAAAGTCTGCCTTTTTTTTACCATAAATATTTATTAGTTTTCTTTTTTTTTTTTTTTTTTTGGAAATATATTTTATTGATTTTTTACAGAGAGGAAGGGAGAGAGATAGAGAGTTAGAAACATCGATGAGAGAGTAACATCGATCAGCTGTCTCCTGCACATCTCCCACTGGGGATGTGTCCGCAACCAAGGTACATGCCCTTGACCGGAATCGAACCTGGGACCTTTCAGTCCGCAGGCCGACGCTCTATCCACTGAGCCAAACCGGTTTCAGCTACTTTTCTAACTAAAAAGATTAATAATGATTTCCTCAAAAGGTTACATCAGAGATTATTTTTTAAAAGTTTCAGAAACCAATCTACAATGAAAATCAAACCCTGGAAACCAGAAGGTGAAAATGAAACATTAATATCTATGACAAAAGGTAATTGGCAAAAAAGCACAACGTAATAAACATTTAATTGTTGGGGTACAGAAAGATACCGATCCTATTGCACAAATTAAATTCTGTTAGCAAACAAATATGGATCAAATCCCTGATTATTAAACAAAAATAGAAACTGTCAACAGTAGTTAATGTCCTTATCAATTAAACAAGAGAAAGAATTTTGGAAGAATAGAAACAAAAGCAAAAATGCAAAGATGTTTCTCAAAATTCTTGGCATATAATAGGCATCGCTTTCTGAGGACCTACTTCGGGGCTAGCTGCTTCAAATAAATTGTCTTTTGCACCCTCTCAAACAACCCTGCAAGTAAGATAATAGCCCTAATTTAGAGATGAGGAACTGTATTAAAAGGACTTCTCCAATTAAACAGGTAGCACAATACACACTCAGAGATTGGTCCAACATAAAGGCATGATATAATATCCTTAACTAAAGGCCGGGTGCATGAATTCATGCATGAGTGGGGTCCCTGGCTGGCGATGAGGGCCAACAGGGCTGGGCCAAACGGGGCCTGCCAGCTGGGGGGGTAAGAGGGGTAGAAACGGGGCGTGGGAGGTTGGCTGCTGACCCCGAAGAGGGAGCTGGCCCTCGGTCCCCCTGGGAAAGGGGCCACGTCCACTGCCACCCACCCCCAGTTCCCTGTCCCAGCCCAGAGCCCAAAGGCCCTGGTGGGTTCGGGAGAGGAGGCGATGGTTGCCGGGCTGGGCCTGTTTAAGGACAGATCTTGTGGGAGTGCACTGACCACCAGGGGGCAACTCCTGAGTTGAGCATCTGCCCCCTGGTGGTCAGTGCATGTCATAGCAACTGGTCGACTGGTTATTCCAGTTGTTCAGTCGTAAAGGTCGCTTAGAATTTTATATATATAGATTAGGGGATTAAAAGTGAGAACGAAGAGAAAAAGTAATGCTTGAGAGATGTTAGGAAGCTCAACTTCAAAGGCCTTAGAAATTGAGTGCATAAGGAGATCAAGACAAAAAATACCTTAAATTTTAAAATTGGTACACTGAGGATGAGAGCTGAGATCCCACTCATCACCTTCCTAACCTAAAATTACTTCCCTATCCAATTTGTATTTCTATAATAGCACCATTCATTCTTTTTTTTAATCAACAAATATATGATCTCTAATACAAAGACACCATGCTACACACTGCTAAGACGCAAACATGAATCAAACCAGGAAGATAAAAGCATGAGTGAGGAAACAGTGTAGAGCAAGGCACCACTAACAATTGGGTTTGGCTTAACCCAAGATGCCCTGGGTAAACACACGCATGAGATTTGGAATGGCCAGGATGCTGAATTTGGCTTTATTTGGTAGGCAAATGGGGAGAGAAGTAAGGCACTAAAGATAAGTCTTTAAGCACAGACCTACTATTTCTTATTTCAGAGGTCAAAGGTGACTATGTATAAGAAAAATAGACAAGAAAAAACTATATGAAGAACAGTGATAAAGACTCCTAGCAGAATGAGAATGAAGACATGAAAAGACTAAAGGAATAAATATAATTTAGAAATAACATAAAAATTCAACTCTATAGCATGGCATATAAGGCCTATCTTTATACCCTATCTCCTGACAATCCCATTCCTCCCAGATTCCTATCAAAGAATTTGACACTTGCATATGCTATTCCTTGTTACACACGGGCATGTCTCTGCTCAAATTATATATAACTCCTCTGTGACGTTCTTCCTGATTACTCCAGGCATACCTTCCTTCACACTCCCACAGTACTGCCTCTGTAACACCTACAGGACCACTAAGTATTCTGTATTGTCACTGCTTACACTTGTCTTCTCCACACAGTAAAGTACCTTAAAAACACAAACTAGCCTAGCCGGTATGACTCAGTGGTTGAGAGTCAACCTATGAAACAGAAGGTCATGGTTCGATTTCCTGATCAGAGCATAACATATAAAATTGATTTCGGAGAGGGGGAGAGAGAGAGAAACCTCGAGGAGAGTGAATCGTTGATCAACTGCCTCCTGTGTGCCCTCTACTGGGGATCGTGCCCAAAACCCGGGCATAGGCCCTTAACTAGAATCGAACCCAGGACCCTTCAGTATGCAGGCCAACGCTCTATCCACTGAGCAAAACCAGCTAGGGCTATAAAAATATTTTTTCAAAAGAAAAAATAAACCCACAGACTAAGTCTTTCCTTTCTTTTATACTAGCAATGCCTAGCAAGGAGGAGGCACTCAAATCTGTTTTAATCATTTAAGTGAATAAGGGACTCCAAGGTTTCCAGCACTGAACAGAAGAAATGATGCCATCATTAACACAGAAAGAAACAAATGCTTGGCAATAAAAAAGAAGCTGGATTGGCGATTAGATTTCTTGGTCTGAAGCTCCGAAGTCGAGAGTTTTCACAGCAGAGTAGCAGTAAAGTGAATCAATGAAAGTGGATGATACTGCAGAGAATTAAGGAAAGAGGACAAGAGCAAGGGCTTAAAAAGAACTGTTTAAAGGAGTAGTGGTGAAAATGCTGCAAATCTAATAGGATAAGTACGGAAGTATCATTTGTGACTTACGAAAAAACAGCTTTGGTTGAGTGGAGGATACAGAAGCCAATCCAGAGAGCTTTAAGGAGAGGTAAATAAGTAGACAACGCTTCTAAGAAATGCACCAGTAAAGGGGAAAGATAATTGGAGGGTTATAGGACAGAAGAAGAAGGTCCCTTTAAAATAATGTCATCCTGTTTTGAGGCAGAAAAAGTGATGTAGTGGAAAGATAGAGAACAAAGATCCCAGAGGAAGAGGAATGAGTAATGAATAAAACAAGGTCCTACAGCTAGAAGAGTCAGATAGAGAGCAGAACCTGAGAGGTGTGGAGATAGGATCAGGCAACAACAAGACAAGCCTTGGACATCATCTACACCCATTCCTCTCCTTTATTCTCAAATCCCAGCTCCACTTTTCCACAAATCCAGGCAATCCCAAAAGGGCTGTCAATTTCCCCCTTTGAAATAATATTAATGTATTTACCCCTTCTTTCTACTCCTGACTCTGCTCAAGTCTTAAGTTTTAACTACTATTGTAGCCCTGATGCAGCTGTGTTGGTTGGAGGATCATCCCGATACACAAAGGTTGCAGGTTCAATCCCCAGTCAGGGCACATAGATGAATCAACCAGTAATGCATGAATAAATGAAACAGCAGGCCAGCTGGCATGGCTCAGTGGTTGAGTATCAACCTTTGAAAACCAGGAGGCCGTGGTTCAATTCCAGGTCAGGGCACATGCCTGGGTTACGGGGTCAATCCCCGGTTTGGGGCGTGCGGGAGGCAGCCAATCTCTCCCATTACTGATGCTTCTGTCTCTCTCTCCCTTTTCCTTCCTTTCTGAAATCAATAAAAAAAACCAACAATTTTGTAATTAAAAATAAACAAATAAATGGAATAGCAGACCGATGTCTGTCTGTCTCTCTCTCCTCCTTCCGCTCTTTCTAAAAATCAATCAATAAAAATAAAATTTTAAATGTAATTACTATCACAACAGACTCCTACATCCTAATCTTGCCTCTACTCTCCCCCAGCCCAAGTTTTTCAAACATAGATTTCATATCATTTCTCAACTAAAACCCCTAGCTGGTTCCCAGTTCCTATCACATCAATACAAAATGCCAGACTCTGTATTTCTATGCCCTATTACCCAACTACCCCCAACCTACCAAACTAATATCCAACAAGCACCTTCTAAAAATACTATGTTCATTTAATTCTCCACATCCAAAGTACCCTTCTAAACCAAATCCAACCAAGCCCAAAATCAATTCAAGTTCCATTTCTTCCTTAAAGCCTTGACTACTCTAGATTTCATATCTCTACACACATCTTCTTTAACCACTTAAACATCAATAGCACAGAACTTAATACAGGGAGTGGTTTGTGAATATTTTCTGTATCCCCAAGACTGGTACAAGGTAAATATTATTAAAACACCAAAATACCTGTTTTTGAATGACAATAAAGAAGTCTCTTTTCAAACATCCACCCATGAACAATATATAGTGTCTATCTCCACCTAATGAAGTACTAACTAGTATAACAATGCAAATCAATTACAAGGGTTAAAACCACAAACAAATCTAGCAAAAACATGCCATGTTTCTTCAAATCAATGTAAATAAAAAAGATCCCTGGCCGGTCTGTTCAGTTGGTTAGTGTGTCCTCCTGATATGCCAAGGTTGTGGGTTCAAACCCCAGTCTGGGCACATACAGGGAATCAACCAATGAATGCATAATAAGTAGAACAACAAATTGATATTTCTCTCTTTCTGTTTCTCCCTCTCCCTACCCTTGCTCTCTCTCTTCCTCTCTCTAAAACAATTTAAAAATAATTGTAAAAAAGGAGAGAGAGAAACATCTGTGTGAAGAAAAGAACATCCATTGGTTGCCTTCAGACCCCACTAGGGATTGAACCCTCAACCTGGGTATGTACCCTGACCAGGAATCAGACCCACCACCCTCTGGAGCAGCAGTCGCCAACCTTTTGGACCTCACGGGCCACCAGTGGTCTGTGGACCACCGGTTGGTGACCACTGCTCTGGAATATGGGATGACTCTCCAACCAACTGCACCACACTGGACAGGGCAGTAATTCTTGAAGCTGGGTGGAGTACACAGGCATTTCTACTATTCTCTCTTCTTTGGTATATGCTTGAAATTTTCCATAATAAACATTTGTAAAAAGAAAACCTCACTAAAACTGGTTAAGCCCTTAAATATTTTTCTAAGAATTTATTTTCCTACCCTCACTGGTTTGGCTCACTCAGTGAATAGAGCCTGTGGACTGAAGGGTCCAGGAATCGATTCTGGTCATGGGCACATGCCCGGGTTGCAGGTTCGATCCCCAGTAGGGGGCATACAGGAGGCAGCCGATCAATGATTCTCTCATCATTGATGTTTCTATCTCTGTCTCCCTCTCCCTTCCTCTTTGAATCAATAAAAATGTTTTTCCTTATGATCATGATGAGAAAATGAAGAAAATTAAAGTACATATGTCATCTCTTTATTGTATGATTTCACTGGACAAAATTTTTAAAAATCTATTTGATTCTTCCCTTATAACAAACTACAGGCCTGGTGCACGAAATTCGTGCACTCGGGGAGGTCCCTAAGCCTGGCCTGCGCCCTCTCGCAGTCCGGGAGCCCTTGGGGGATGTCGGACTGACGGCTTAGGCTCAGGGAGCGGGCGTAAGACAGCAGTCAGACATCCTTAGCACTGCTGCGGAAGGTGGGAGAGGCTCCCGCCACCACCGTTGCGCTTGCCAGCCAGCTTCTGGCTAAGGAGAGCTCCTCCTGTGGGAGCGCACTGACCACTAGGGGGCAGCTCCTACGTTGAGTGTCTGCCCCCTGGTGGTCAGTGCGCATTATAGCCACCAGTCATTCTGCCATTCAGTTGATTTGCATATTATCCTTTTATTATATAGGATAGTTGCCATCATAACTAAAATTTTGATAAAGGTTTAAAAAATTTATTTTTATAATTCTTAATTTTACTTTTCAATATGAAATCCTAAATAATTCTTTTTCTCCCTGTCTACTTATGAGAAGTTAGTCCCCATTTTAAGTGGATTCATTTTTAGTGGTCCTCTTCTTTAGATAGAGGATCACCAGTATATGTACATCAGACCATCCTCGAACTAGCTACAGTCTAAGAACTTTGAGGATCCCCAAATTCATGAGTACCACCATAGTACAAATTCTCCATAAAATATCTAAGTGAGTAAGAATAGAAAACAAGCAACTTGGCAAATCAACCTAGAGAGAAAACTATAAGTTACTTCAGGTGCAGACAGATGTCAGAGACCTTCAGAAGTCACTAAGAGAGAGAAAAAAAAGAAAGAAAGCCAAAGAACTCAGTTAATTCTATCTTTCAAGGATTTCAGTACTGTCTCCAATAACCTCAAGTCCCTTGTACGTCTTCCAGGACATCTCTTTTTTACTAAAAGGCTATGAAGACCCAATGAGACAATAGAGACCAAAGCACTTAACGAACTAAGGTACTGCCTGTTTAAACTTGGAGTTCTGGGGACCAACTATCCTTCAAGATGTTATCCAAGCCCTGGCTGGGTAAGCTCAGTTCGTTAGAGGATTGTCCCCATACGCCAAGGTTGCAGGCTCAATCCCTAGTCATGGCACATACAAGAATCAACCAAAGAATGCATAAAAAAGTAGAACAACAAACTGATGCTTCTCCCTCCTCCTCTCTCTCTCAAATCAATAAATAAAAAAATCTTAAAGATTTAATCCAGGGTGGGGGTAAGGGGGAGATCAACCAAAGGACTTATATGCAAGCATATAGACCTAACCAATGGACACAGACAACAGGGGTGGTGAGGGCATGAGTGGGGGAGATAGGGGGTAAATAGGGGGTAACATGGGGATAAGGACACATATGTAATAACTTAATCAATAAAAAAAAGATTTAATCCAGTACCTACAATGTACAGAGTAGTTTATATAGACAATATATGTACACTGGCAGGAATTAGAAGATATCAACCCAATTAAACATAAAAGCACCAGGTCAGGATTATTAACTAAAATGACAATCATTTCACATCACTATATGCAAAGAAAATAACTGAAGAGCAAGCACATAAAGATAAGCTGAAGAGGTTGCTCGTTTATCAGAGGAGCCAAACAGTCTGCTTACAGCTAGCTATACAAAACAACAGACAATATGATCTTGAATTATGTGTCTTTATCTAATTCCAGACATGGGGTTTACAATCCTAATAACTACTCTTACTTTCACCAAGAGAATCTCCTTCTATCACAATACTACAGACAGAATAAAAGACAAACAACATTTGCTAAGGATTTTCTAAAATTTCCAGCCCTGAGCACAGGACCTAATACAGAGTAAATACTGGCTCTAATATTTTCAATTGTTTTTAACAGAACCAATACTCCACTGGTATCTCTTTGATGAGAACCAACAATGAGAATTCTACTTCTATTTGTATGCTTCTAGAGAAACATCTATCTCCACCATTAGTTCTAGGTTTTTATGTAAATACAAAAGCCAAACTATAGAAAGTAGTAGTAAGAATACAAAAAAACCTATATTACTTGTACTCACTGGAAAACTACTTTTGCCCCACCCTGTATGTATTTGTGTGTGTGTGTGTGTGTGTGTGTGTGTATATATATATATATATATATACACACACACACACGATATATATAAATGTCTATGTGAACCCAAGAAAAAAAACGATTTGTCTGAGCTGCCAACAGGTTGCCAACATAGCTTATCAACTCTAAAAATTATCTAGAATACAGACTCAAGATAACTACCAAAACAAAATTATTAAATCTATAAGTACCAAGCTAAGAAAACAAGAAATACCAAAGCATATTTAAGATACATATGAATCAATAGAAACAAAAGTGACACACCCACATCTCCTTTTGTAACTTTAAAGAACAGCAGGGCTGCCCTGGCCAGTTTGGCGCAGTGGATAGAGCGTAGGCCTGCGGACTGAAGGGTCCTGGGTTCGATTCTGACCAAGGGCACATGCCAGGGCTGCGGGCTTGGTCCCCAGTGGGGGCCCTGCAGAAGGCAGCCAATCAATGACTCTCTCATCACTGACGTTTCTATCTCTTCCTCCCTCTCCCTTCCTCTCTTAAATCAATAAATAAATATATTTTTTTAAAAAAAGAACAGCAGGGCTACATGGTATAGTATAGTGAATTACTTAATGCACTCAACACAATCATCACATACCATAAAATTCCAGTTAAATCTTGACATAGTATTTCAGAGACATTTGTTAGGGGAAAATTGGACTGATGTCCAAGAAGTTCAACTCAGTTACTTTCAATTTGTGCACAAAATGCACTTCAACACTCAGCAAGAGTCGCCCCGTTAACTTAAGAAAATAAGCCGTGCCCTACGTGAACACAGGACACCAGGTAATTAATTGGTTCTCCTATAACTCATAATACCAGCAAGCCAAAACAACACACAAAAAAAAGCTAAACAAATGTATACCTCCACCTTGAAAAATTAGATCTGAACTAAATCAAATGCCTTTAAAAGTTTAACTTAGTCCTCAAAGGAGAGTTAATTGGGAAAATCTAGAAAGAACCAAACTCATATAATAGAGATAAATTTAAAAATCAAAGTAATGTTTCCCCAAAGTAATGTATCATTAGCAACAGGCTTTAAGCTGTGAAATAAGCAACCAAAAACCAATTAGTTATGTTTCCATTTAAGTTGCCTGTATATATACATTAATGTATATATTTAAGTTGTACCAAAAACTGCTTACAAATGGTAATTCCTGGGAAGTAGATGATGATGAAGTTCCAGGTAATTCTAGCATGTTTCCTAATGTACTGGTACTGGAGTCTGGATCATCCTGAAAAGATAAATTTACTGAGTTTAATTGCTCTTCTATGGTAACGTTTGTATCTCCTAGTGAAAAGGGGGCTGGGAGAAGGGATGCTTTTTCATTGCTGCCGTCCACTTCATTTCTTTGCTTATTTTTCTGTGTTTCAGTTTGAGGAGCTAATGGCAAGAATGGCGATTTGACTGCACCATGTCTACTCTCTGGTGTGCTGTCTTGTTCATTTCCCATGGCCACGTCTACACCATTCTCTGATTTAGGCTCATAATTGCAGGTGGCATTGGTCTGAGTTTCCTCAAAGATCTCCTCTATACTCTCATCCTCTGTGACTGGCTGTTCTGGGTCCATTTCAGAATCTACATCTGCATCGTCCACACAAGTAAAATTCTCAAAGTGCAGAAAGCCATTCTTGACAGTCTTTGTTACTTTTACCTGGAGTTCAGGGGAGTTATTACAAGAGGGTTCCTGTTTCATAGCAAGTGCTGTTGGACCACCAGGACTCAAGGAAGTGCAAACAATTGGCGACTGAGCTCTTGAATCACTTTTTTCAGGGTCTTGAAAGGATTCTGATCCATCAGCAGACCCATTTAAATACTCTACATTGATCATGGAGGCCAAATCCTGTAGTTTCCGCAGTGGAATGTAACAAGATGGAGAATCTTGTCCATAAGCATTTTGGGATGTTCCACTGGCAGTCGATAACTGCATAGTACACTCATTAAGTGGCTCAGAAAAAGTGGATTGACCATTACCGAAAGGGCTGTCCTTGTCTTCAGGGGCATCTAAATTGACTGGATTGGAAAAAGGCAGCAGACAATTTCTTCTGGGTAGTTCAGAGGTCTGATCCATCCTGCGCCAGCATCAACCTGGAATCCAAAAACACAGCAATTAATCTGAGTTAACAAGTCATAGGACTTATCTTCAAAATGGCAGCCACTTCTCAAGGCCTTGTGGCCTCGATGTCTTTCTGCTGCACTTCCAAGGGAAGAAAAGTTCCCCAGCTGATTATAGAAAAATGGCCTCGGTGAGCCTCCACAAACTCCATCTTCCCGGAGCTGGGCAGATCTTGCCACATGGAAACAACCAGTCTCTTTTTCCTGCACTGCAGACTGGCGGACAGTAGGGCTGAACTAAAATCCAAATCCATTTGGCAGTACAAATTCCCAAAATCTCAAAATAGGGATCCTCGTCTCCCTCCCTCACTGAGGACCTAGCGGCCGATCTCCCGAAGGGAGGGGGATATGAGGTTCGAGAGCGGGGTCCCAGATGCTGTACAAAAAGGCCCCCCCCCCCCCTTCCTGGCTCCCTCTGCTCAGCGGTCACAATAGCGCTGCACCCTGCGCCCAGCCGGCGCCACAGCCTTTTTGCTACCGCCGTACCCAGGCCGCAGGCCAGTCGGCCCAAGCGGGTGGGTGCACCCCGAAGCTCGCCTTCCTCACTGCAGGCCAGCTCGGTCCACGGCTGCAGGTCCCAGAGACGGGGACGCCGCAGGGGGAGAAACGGAGGCAGCCGGTGAAGCCAAGTCAGGGCAGCAGCAGCTGCTGCTACAGCTTGACAAACATGGCTGCTGCCGACGCCGCCGCCGCCGGCCCAGGCCGCGCTCCTTCCCGCAGCCGCCGTAGCACCTCCGGGCCGAGCCGATCGCACTCATCAGTATTCAGCAGCGAGCAAAGTTTACCGCGGGAGGGCAGCGGGCCCGGTGCCCCCCGGCCGTCTACCCGAGGGGCGGCGGAGGCCGAGGTGTGCGCGGGAGGCCGGCGGAGCACGGGCCGTGCCGGGAGGAAGTTCGCGGCAGCCCGGCCGGGTAGGCCTGAGCCCGGCTGGTAGTGAACAAGGAGGAAGGGGGCCCGCGGCTGCAAAGCCGCCGGCCACCAACCCCGCGCCGCGCCCGGTCCTCCCCCGCGCCCCTCACCTCACCACCACCACCATCTTCCCCGCCCGGCCGCCTCCTCCCTCCTCACGCCTGCCCGCCGCCCACCCCAGTGCACTAGTTACCGTGCCCCGTGCCCCCTCCCGGGCCGGCTGGGGGGAGGGGGTGACCCTCATTACACTGGGGCGCGAGCGGAGCGGTGGGGAGAGAGCGGAGCCGCTCGCCGCACCCCCCCTCCCCCCGCGTCTCTCTTCAGGGGAGAAGGCAGCGAGCGCGACCTGCCCCGGCCTAGTCCTCCGCCACCTCCTCCGCCTCACACCCCCACCGCGCGCGCCCCCGCGGCGGCGCGTGCGACCCAGCGCCTCGCGCCCGCCCGCGTGCGGCCGGGGCCCCGAGTGCGCGCGCCCCCCCAGCCCCCACCGCGCGCGCGCCCCCTAGCCTCACGCTTCGGGGTTCAGGGCGGGTGAAGTCGGGCTCGCGAGCGCGCCGTCCAATCAGCGGAGCCGTCGCTGCAGCCCCCTCCCCTCCCCCGGAGCGACCGCTCGCAGCCTGGGCCTACGGGCCGGCCCGCAGCCCGGGCGGGGCCTGGGGCGGGCTCCCTCAGAGCCTCGCGCGCCTCCCTGGAGAGTCGGGGCCTACGGGCGTCGTGGGTGGTACTCCGGGCCCCGCACCTACCTCAGGGCGCCGCGCTGGCCCCAGGCTGCACACGGCTCCCGCACCCGACCCGTCCCCAGCCCCGACCCAGGCGGCAACTGGCCCGGCTGAGGCCTGTCTGACCGCCCCGCCAGCCCTGCTCGGGCCCGCGTCAGTCCCGGCCTCCATCTTAGGTTATCGCCCGGGCTCCCCATCCACTGGGCACCTGCCCTCAGCCCGCTCGGCTCGGCCCGAGGCCAAGGCAACCCCCCCTCCTACCGCGGGGCTCACCTGGGGGCTCGGGCTGGGGTCTTCGAAGCCTCAGGCCCCGAACAGGCGCGGCCGCAAGTGATCCCCGTGCCCGGCCGCACCCCAAACCCACACCACCACCACCACAGACCAAGCTGAGCAGGAAACAAAATGGAGGCAGCAGCTCGGGTCTGCCTCCCCGAGCCAAGCCTGTGCCGCCCAGGCTCCCTCCTGCCGCAGGCCCGACGCCCGTGAGGCGGGGGGCCGGCTCGTCCCGGGCGCCGCCAGCAGCCGCCGCAGAGCCACGCCGACAGGCCGGGGACTCGGCCCTGCGGGCCCCACAGCCCCTCACCCACCACCCCTTCCCTTCCCCCTCCCCCCCATGCCGCTCCCTCCCCCTCGCCCGGCCTTGAGGGGTGAGCGGCGACCAGGGGCCGGGTCGGCTCGGGTTACCCGCCTGGGCACTGCCCGCCCCGCCGTGGCCTCGGCTGGGAGAGGCGGCCGGGCGACCCCCGCGCGGAGCCCACCCCTCGCACCCGAGCTGGGCAGCAGCCTGACAGCGCGCCCGCACCTCGCTGTGCGGCCCCCGCGCAGGGAGGCCGAGTCCCCCGTTCGGGCACTGCCAGGACGAGGCTCCCTCGCCACCCCCGGGCCCAGGGGTCCTCGCTGCCTCGGGCGGGGCGAGGGGAGCGCGGGGGAGGGGTCCGCTAATCCCTGCACCGCCTCCCGCGCCTGGTCTGGGCCTGGGCCTGGCACGGGGACTCGGGCCGCGGGCGCGGGCAGCATCGGTCGGTGCGTGCGCGCGGGACGGGGGACCCAGCCGGGGGCCCGGAGGGACCGCGCCTCGCACCGCGGACGCTGCAGTTCTCGGCACCCGGGCAGATGGCCCTCTCGTGCCCCCGGAGTCGCGCGCAGGCCGCCTGCTCCGCAGCCCGGCTCCCCGAGGGGCGCGCGCCTGGCCCCTGCGGGCCGGAGCCCGGGGGGCCAGCGCGGGGAGGGTGGGCCGCGGGGCCGGCCCGGACCAGCCTGCTGGCCTGACCCCCGGCCCGGGGCGCTCTGCTGTCCGGCGCCCCGGACCTCGAGGCCTGCACCCAGCGCTCGCGGCCCCCACAGCACCGGCCTAGCGCGGCCGCGGTTGGTTCCGTCACCCATGAAAGCACAAGGGCAGGTCGGGCGACTCAAGCCTCGGTTGACCTCGCCAGTCCAGCTCCCCAGGTCCTTACCCCAACCCGGCCCAACCCCCTGGGCTTGCTCCCCGGCAAAAAGCTCACCTAGGGATCTAGCTGGTTCCTAGAGGGCTAAGTGCATCCTCACTGTTCAGAGAGAACCACAACCAACCACCACCAACCGTCCCACCTCCTCCAGAAAGCCTTCGGGGATTAGCGTGAACTCCATCTAAAAAGCCGGGAGCACCGCCCTCGAGAGCCACGTGACTGCCGCTGCCCCCAGAGCTTGGTAAATGGACATCATTGTCGTCTGTGCAGCGATCACCCACGGCCCTTACGTCTCACCCGGGAGCCCACCTGGGCAAGGCGCCTTTGGGCGTTGTCCCGCGCGGCAGCATCGGCGCGGAGCTCCCTAAACTCCCTCCTTCAGCCGTCCGTCCCCATCTTCCCCGACCAGGCTTGGCATTCAAGGTGCCCCAGCCTCCTGCCCTGCACGGCCCTCCGTCCAGGGTGAAGGCACGCTGCAGGGCCTCAGCACACTGTAAATGCGGGGCTGCAGGCCCTTCCAAGAAGGCCAGCAGGCTTTCTCCAAGGGAAGGTGCCCCCTGGAACCAGGGTGGTGAGAGGGCACTGTTCCCCCGGGGCTTCTCCTTCTATTGAAGACAATGAGGTACCCTGAAGAAGGATGTTCCTATGTGCAAGGTCTGTGTGCGAGGACCAGCCAGGCAAAATGAGATTAACTTAGCCTCATCTTTAAATTATGATGACTGAGAATTCCTACCCTGCTGACATAGATACCTGTCAAGACATTTGGCCAGTGTACAGTGACTCCTTTATTTATTTATTTTTTTAATCCTTACCCGAGGGTATGCTTCCATTGATTTTAGAGAGAGAGGAAGGGAGAGGGAAAGAAAAAGAGAGAAACATCTACATGATAGAGAAACATTGATCAGTTGCCTCCCATATGCACCCCTACTGGGGATCGAACCTGCAACCCAGGCATGTGCCCTGACCGAGAATCGAACCTGAGACCTTTCGGTGCAGGGGATGACGCTCCAACCAACTGAGCCACAGCAGCCAGACCCCTTTTTTCTTAGAACTGCCCCCCCCCTTCATTAAATCACTAGATACTTATTGAGCTCCCCCTCACAGCCTTGTGGGGACAGATGAGTAGTACAGGGCAGAGAGCTGAGCACTGAGAAGGAAACCAGAGGTGCTGAGGGACCTGGGGAGGCCTCAGGGGCAGTCAGGGAAAACCTCCCAGAAATGGCATCCAGAGGGAGGGAATCCTGAATCATATGCAGGAATAGCCAGAAAAGAAGGGGACAACATAGAGGTTCCAGCGGAAGAGCCCAGAGAAACAGCAGGCTTTGGAGAAACTGACCACAGTTCAGTGTGGCCAGAAGCTAGTGGGGTGGGGGGACTGAGAGGTCAGTAAGAGGCCTCAGGCAAGGATGGGGAAGGCCACAGAGCCTGTCCGTGCAGAGCCTTGTTGGCCAAATTAAAGATTTTAGGCTTTATCTGGAGGGCAGTAGGGAGCCATGAAAAGTTAGGGAGCAAGTTCAGGCTTGCATCTGTGCAGTAGAAAGCTCACTCCAGCAGTGTCCGGAAGAGATGGATCCTGACTTTGGAAACACCCTGACCGGGGCCTGGCCTTGGGATTTCCCAGGATTGGGGCTTCTCCTCCTCTGTGCCAGCTACTTTCTAAGCCACCCTCTGATTTAATCCTGAGAAGGGCACTGTTACTATCCCTATATTTCAGAGAGGAAGACTCACTTACTCAAAGCCAAGCTCCCAACCAAACACCTAGTGGGAGATCTTCATCACCACTGTACATGAGCAGCATCTGCTTTCTGACTAAACAGCCAGGTCTTAGGAGAGACAGGGAGGCCTTTGGTAATCAATCCCAAATGCTGATGACTTCCACAATCATCCCTTCTGATGGGCCCATGAACTGTTTCCTTCTCCACTCCCTTCCACCACACACACACCCAGGGGGTTCCCCAGAACTGGATAAGGCTTCAACATAAGATCGAGGAACATCTGGCCACATCTGAAGCCATATGGCCTGTCATGCTAACCTGACCATGTAGCCTAAGCCCAAGCCCCAAGGACTCAAGCTTTCATTTTTAAGTGTTCTTTTTTTCAAACATTCTCTTTTGAAAGCCCCATGTTGGTTCACTATCTCTGCCCTTCGTCCCTCCTCAGTTTCCTGGTTGCCCAGTGTATTCACTGTCCCAGGACACGCTGCACTTCTAGGCTGTGCTCATGCTGGTCCCTGTGACTTTCCCCAAAACTATCTTACAAACTTCCAGTCATCCTTCAGGGCCCTCCTCCTGGAAATTTTCTCTGACCCCACCCCCGCAGACAGTCATTTTTTCCCCCCTGAACCGGCCTCTGAGATAACTATTGGCTTCTAAAATCTGGGCCCAGCCACTTGGTGAACCCCTTACAAGACTCAGGGCTTATGCTTCTCTAACCTCCAGTGACCAAGCCCAGAACATAGAGGCTCAGAGTAAGTGTTGGGGAAACATTTTCTTTTTTCTATTTATTTATTTATTTGAGAGAGAGAGACAGACAGACAGACAGACAGACCTCAATTTGTTGCTCCACCTACTCATGCATTCATTGGTTGCTTTTTATATGGGCACTAACTGGAAAGTGAACTCTCAACCTTGGTATATCAGATGATACTCTAACCAACTAAGCTACCCTGCTAGAGCTTGGAGAAACATTTTCTGTTTCTTTATTTGGTGGAGAAAACATTTTCTGATGCCTGATCTATCCCCTTCCCTCCTCTCCTACAGACAAAAAAGAGTTGTGGTTCAAATTATGGACCAAATGGGTTGTGCAGAACTTAAACCCTCCCTAAAAGAATTTTCGGTTGTTTGGGAAGCATACAGGCCTCTGTGCCAGGCAGCATTTTCAGAAAGTGTAAGAGAGCCTATAAGATCTTGGAATCAGATAGATGAGGGTTCCAGTCACAGCCAGACCACTTACCAGTCAAGTCCCTGCTCCTCCCTCAGCCTCACAAATTGGGTGATTA
Organism: Myotis yumanensis; assembly: GCF_028538775.1. Classification (NCBI taxonomy): domain Eukaryota; kingdom Metazoa; phylum Chordata; class Mammalia; order Chiroptera; family Vespertilionidae; genus Myotis; species Myotis yumanensis. The sequence goes on along the minus strand of NW_027223756.1, from coordinate 38,079,165 downwards.
CACAGATTAATATGTGAAAGTAGGCAGGGCCTAGTGCCCTGACCAGAGCAGCTGCCCATTGAACACCTCCTTCAGTATGACACTGGGCTCCTCTACTCAACATGTCAATCTTTGCTCCCCCACCCCAGCCCAACTTACTTTTTCTCTGGGTGCCTGGTTTTGTAGATGCACTCTCAGCCTCCAGCCAAGCACCTCTAACTGTATTGATTCCAAGGGGAGGAGGAAGAAGTGAGAGAAAGCTGGGCTCTGGTGAGATGTGTCAGGAAAAGGGGGAGGTCTGCGGCCTGTGGCCAGGAGAGTGCTATACTTTTCACCTGCATATGGATTACCATTTTACACTTACCAACTCATTGTCCCCTGTCAGGAGGATATTATCCTATTTTGCAAATGAAAATAGAGGCTAGGGTGGGATATCAAACAAATTCATGAACAAAACAGCAGTGTGGTGATTGCCAGAGGGAAGGGGGTGGGCGAAGAAAGGGGTTCTAATATAAGGCGACAGGAGAAGATGTGACTTTGGGTGGTGGGCACACGGTGCAATAGACAGATCTTGTAACATAGAATCCACACCTGAAACCTATATGTTCATGTTGACCAATGTCACTCCAATCAATTTAATAAATAAATATTAAAAATAAACATTAAAAAAAGAAAAGAAAAAGAAAATAGATGCTGAGAAAGAAGAAGCTTGTGAAAGGTTCCCTGCTGGTAAGTGGTGGAGTGGCGTAGAGTTTATACCCAGTAATTGCTCAATAAATATTAAAAGGAAGTCAGGTAAGATGAAGGCAGAGATGAGACTCTGGAGTAAGGGCTTTAATGAAGTGGATAGTCTTCTAATTTTTTTTTTTTTATCAAGTCTCCCTTTTGAGAATACACTTGAAAGTTGACATCTAATTTTGTTTTTTCTTTTTAAGTCATATATTACAAATAGAATTTTGGGTGTACTGCATGTACACTTTAAATAAATCTTAATCAAAACCTACAGGGCTGCCCTAGCTGGTTTGGCTCAGTGGATAGAGTGTCGGTCTGCGGACTGAAGGGTCCCAGGTTTGATTCCAGTTAAGGGCACATGCTCAGGGTTGTGGGCTCAATCCCCAGTAGGGGGCGTGCAGGAGGCAGCCAATCAATGATCCTCTCTCATCATTGATGTTTTTATCTCTTTCCCTCTCCCTTCCTCTCTGAAATCAATATATATATATTTTAGAGGCCCGGTGCACGAAATTCATGCACTGGTCGGGGGGATCCCCCAACCTGGCCTGTTCCCTCTCACAGTGTGGGAGCCCCACGATCGATTGCCCCAAAGAGGTAGGCTGGAGCCGCAGGACCCACCTCCCCACCGAGTACTCAGCGTTAAATCCCCGCCCACCTGTGTGAGCACGCAGCCCTGCTCACTGTCCAGCACCCACTGCACACGCAGCCTCCTGGTGATCACTCATTACGGCATGAGGGTGTCATGGCATGAGGGCATCATAACCATGTAAGCTTTTATTAATAGGTTATATATTTAAAAAAAAAAAACAAACCTACAGGGCTGTGTTTAAAATGGCAAAGCCAGCCTCGGCCAGTGTGGCTCAGTTGGTTGGGTGTTGTCCCTTGCACCAGGAGGTTGCGGGTTCCATTCCCTGGTCAAGGGCACATGCCCGGGTTGCAGGCTCAATCCCTGGTGGGGGATGTGTAGGAGGCAGCTGATCAATGTTGTGTTCTCACATTGATGTTTTTCTCTCTCTCCCTCGCCTTTCTAAAAATCAATAAGCTATTCTTTAAAAATAAATAAAGAAAAGAAAATGGCAAAGTCAGGCCCCATCATCAAATCCCTCAGCCAACTGACTGTCAGAAGAGATCTGACTCCACTTTTTAATTACAATCAGCATGTTCAAAGGCACCCCCATGATAACCATGCCCTTGCTGGGTTCTAATTCTAGGACAGACTGACAAGACCAGAACCTCGCCCGGAGGCTGTGGCGAGCTATGTCCTTGGGAAGCTCTCCCAGCACCTTCTCTCCTGAGGTGCCCCACCAGGGAGATTCATTTGATTTCTCTTATGAGTGGGAAACTGTCTGAAAGGTGACCAGGAGAGAGGCACTTTCTCAGGCAGACTAAGAATTTCATATGAAAGTTAAAGGTCTGGGAACTTGTTTCCTTAACTCCAACCATGGTGAGAATAATCTGGAAAATCTTATTTCCCCCAGGTAAAGACATTAGGCAAAAACCATGATTGGAAAACCTATGGCTGTGTAGAACAAGAGGCAGCACTTGTCAGAGAGGGTCTAGGGAGGGCGGGCTTTTTCTAAAGGCAGAAGTGGGTGGGTTTTGCGTAAATCATTTTACCTCAGGGCCTGTGTTCATTGTTTCTTCTGCCTGGCAGGCTCCCCTCCCAGCCCTCCCAGGATTCTTCCTGTTAATCAGGTCAAAAGTCTGTCTCTTCAGACAGGCACACCTGGCTCCTCCCTCACTTTTGACCCAGGCCCCTCTATTACATCTTCTTGTTCAAGTGACTTATAGCAATGACCATTCTCTGAAATTATCTGATTTTTTCTTCCTTATCATTTTCTTTTTATTTAAATAGAACCCATATACGATAAAATTATACACCCTTTTAAAGTGTATAATCCAGCCTCGCAGGCATGGCTCAGTGGTTGAGCGCCAACCTATGAACCCAGAGGTCATGGTTCGATTCCTGGTCAGATGATGGGCTGGACCCTCCAGTAGGGGGCATGCAGGACATAGCCGATCCATGATTCTCGTGCATCATTAATGTTTCTATCTTTCTCTCCCTCTCCCTACCTCTCTGAAATCAATAGAAATATATTTTAAAAAATCAAGTGTGTAATTCAGTGATTTTTTAATATATTCACAAAGTTGTGCAACAATCATTACTACCCTAATTCCAGAGCATTTTCATCACTCTAAAGAGAAACCCAGTGCCCATTTGTAGTCAGTCCCCATTCCCTCCTCCCCCATAAGCCTTGCAAACCACTAATCTACTATTTGTCTCTATGGATGTGCTTTTGACCAAGTCATATAAATAAAATCATATACTATGTAGTCTTTTATGTCTGGCTTCCTTCACTGAGACCCTTCAGTTTTTCAGTTTCATCCATGTTATAACACTAGAGGCCCGGTGCATGGATTCATGCACTGGTGCAGTCCCTTGGCCTGACCTTCAGGGATCGGGGCAAAACCAGCAGTCCAACATACCTTCCTGAAGGGTGAGAGGGCACTCTGCAAAGTTGCTGTCACTCGGCAGCTCCTGCATTGAGCATCCACCCCCTGGTGGTTCAAGTGCACGTCGTAGCTACCGGCCTGATGGCCAGTTGCTTAGGCTTTTATATCTAGCCTATCTAATAATAGACAAACATGGTAATTAACCATACCTCCGCTACGCTTCCCATTGGCTAATCAGGGCGATATGCAAATTAACTGCCAACAAAGATGGCGGCCGGCAGCCATGCAGCTGAAGCGAACATGAGGCTTGGTTACCCCGGCGATGGAGGAAGCCAAGGTTCCCCGTCTGCCACGGCCCAGCTCTGAGCTCCGGATGCAACAATGTTGCAATTATAGAAGCTGAACAAACCCCAGATACCTGCTTTCAGCCAACCGGCCTCGGAGCTGGAGCCGCAACAAAGTTTCAATTATAGAAGGTAAATAAATCCCAGAATAAAAAAAGAAAAAAAAAAAAAAAAAGGAGAGACCGGCAGCTTCAGTTGCAGGCTTGGCCTGCCTGAAAACAGCCCTCAGCCCCTCATCCTGGCTGACCAGGCACTCCAGTGGGAACCCCCACCCTGAAGGGGGTGCAGGCAGCCTGAAAACAGCCATCAGTGCCTCATCCAGGCTGGCCAGTGGGGACCCCCACCCTGAAGTGGGTGCGGGAAGCCTGAAAACAGCCATCAGCCCCTCACCCAGGCTGACCAGGCACTCAAGCGGGACCCCCACCCTGATCCAGGACACCCTTCAGGGCAAACCAACCGGCCCCCACCTGTGCACCAGGCCTCTATCCTATATAGTAAAAGGGTAATATGAAAACTGACCCTAACAGCAGAAAGACTGGGAATGACTGGTCACTATGACACACTCTGACCACCAGGGGGCAGACACTCAATGTAGGAGCTGCCCTCTGGTGGTCAGTGAGCTCCCACATGGAGGAGCTCTGCTCAGCCACAAGCCAGGCTGATGGCTGCCAGTACAGTGGTGTTGGTGGGAGCCTCTCCTGCCTCCTCAGCAGTGCTAAGGATGTCCGACTGCAGCTTAGGTCTGCTCCCCGCTGGCAAGTGGGCATCCTCCGAGGGCTGCCGTGCTGCCAGAAGGATGTCTGATTGCCAGCTTAGGCCCAATCCCCTGGGGAGCAGGCCTCAGCCAGCAGATGGTCATCCCCTGAGGGGTCCCAGACTGCAAGAGGGCACAGGCCGGGCTGAGGGGACCCCCCTCCCCCAAGTGCACAAATTTTTTTTTTGAGTGCACAAATTTTTGTGCACCAGGCCTCTAGTATATATATATAAAAGGCTAATATGCAAAGTGAACCCTCGGGAGTTCGACCAGGAGACCCAGAGTTTGATTGCTTGCTATGACATGCGCTGACCACCAGGGGGCGGCATGAAATAAAGGAAGGCCCCGACCAGCAGCTGGCAGCCAGGGAAGGAGGCCCCAGCCAGCAGCCAGAAGGCCCCGATTGGCCCTCATCGCTGGCCAGGCCTCGGGCCCCTACCCGTGCATGAATTTCATGTACCAGGCTTCTAATATATAGATAATAGTACTGCATTTATATATATATATATTTATTTATTTATTTCAGAGAGGAAGTAAGAGGGAGAGAGATAGAAACATCAATAATGAGAGAGAATCATTGGTAGGCTGTTTCCTGCACACTCCCTCCTGGGGATTGAGCCCACAACCCAGGCATGTGCCCTTGACCGGAATCCAACCCAGGACCCTTCAGTTTGCAGGCTGATGCTCTATCCACTAATCCAAACCGGCCAGGCCTTTAATATATATTTTTATTATTTCAGAGAGGAAGGGAGAAGGAGAGAGAGATAGAAACATCAATTATGAGAGAGAACCAATGATTGGCTGCCTCCTGCATGCCCTCTACTGGGGATCGAGCTCACAACCTAGGCATGTGCCCTTGACTGGAATCTAACTCGGGACCCTTCAGTTCACAAGCTGATCAGCTCTATCCACTAAGCTAAACCAGCTAGGGCAGCACTGCATTCCTTTTTATGGCTGAATAATATTCCATTGTATGGCAAGACCACACAAAACAGTGTTTTGTCTTCTTTTTCATTTTTAGTCTTTAGAGCACACCATTTATCAATTGATGCCCATCAGTTCATGGATATATGGTTTGCTCCCATTTTAGGACTATCATGAACAACGTTGCTATGAATGAACATTCATGTACAAATTTTTGTGAGGACATATGTTTCAATTCTCTTGGATATATCTGTAGGAGTGGAATTGCTGGGTTATATGTGAACTTTTTGATAAGCTTTTTGAGGAATGTTACCAAAGTGACCGCAGCATTTTATATTCCCACCAGCAATGTCTGAGAATTTCTTTTTTTTTTTTTTTTTTTTAAGAATTAAGGACGTTTCTTTTTCTTTTTTTTTTTTTAATATTTTATTGATTTTTTACAGAGAGGAAGGGAGAGAGATAGAGAGTTAGAAACATCGATGAGAGAGAAACATCGATCAGCTGCCTCCTGCACATCTCCCACTGGGGATGTGTCCGCAACCCAGGTACATGCCCCCGACCGGAATCGAACCTGGGACCTTTCAGTCCGCAGGCCGACGCTCTATCCACCGAGCCAAACCGGTTTCGGCATGTCTGAGAATTTCAATTTCTCCACATATCCACCAATATACTATTATTTGCCTTTATTTATTCATTTTTTTAAAAACATATTTTATTGATTTTTTTACAGAGAGGAAGAGAGAGGGATAGAAATATCGATGAGAGAGAAACATCGATCAGCTGCCTCCTGCACACCTCCCACTGGGAATGTGCCCACAACCAAGGTACATGCCCTTGACAGGAATCGAACCTGGGACTTTTCAGTCCGCAGGCTGATGCTCTATCCACTGAGCCAAACTGGTTAAGGCTTATGCATTTTTTTATTTATGTTTTAATTAATTTTTAGGGAGAGAAAAAGGAAGAGGGATAGAGAGATAGAAACATAGATGAGAGAGAAACATCATCAATCAGCTGACTCCTGCATGGCCTCTACTGGGGATTGGGCCAGAAACTTGTGCATGTGCCCTGACTGGGATTTGAACCATTGACCTCTTGGTTCATGGGTCAACACTTAACCACTGAGGTCAGATGGAATGGAGAGCTGCCAGGTACATCATGTCGTCTCTGGTCAGGGTGGTGTGAAGGTGAGAGGGGAGTAACTCGCTGCTTTAGTCCAGTGAGTCAGCCAGGAACCTGTGGGGAAGCTCAGAGCTCGCACCTGCAGGGCATCCTTCCAACGTCTGCTCAGGTCCCTGCTCTTCCCACAGTGGTCAGCATCACTGCCGTCATGTGGAAGAAAAATAAAAATTTAAAAACAAAATAAAGCACTCAACCACTGAGGAACACCAGCCGGGCTTGCCTTTTTTATATGGTTACTAGAGGCCTGGTGCACGAATTCCTGCATGGGTGAGGCCTCTCTGGGTGGCCTGCAGGGATTAGGCCAAAACCCACAGTCCAATGCTTCCTGCAGCTCCTACCTGCTGCTCCCAGCCCCACTGTGCCTGCTGTGGGTTCGTGCTCAGTCAGTCCCGATTGGGAGAGGCTCACGCTGCCACAGCAGCACTCGCTAGCCGTGAGCCCTGCATCTGGCACCCTCCTGAGGGAAGTGGCCTACAGGATCAGGCTGAAACAGGCTCTCCAACATCCCCTGAGGGGTCTCAGATTGCTAGAGGGTGCAGGCCAGGCCAAGGGACCCCACTGGTACATGATCACATGATCCGGCTGGGGAAAGATGGCAGGAGGGCTCCAGGGTGTGTCTGGCCCATCTCACTCAGTCCTGATCTGCTGGACCCCAGCAGCAAGCTAACCTGCCGATCAGAGTGTCTGCCCCCTGGTGGTCAGTGCACATCATAGCAAGCGGTTGAGTGGCCTTAGCATATCATTAGCATATTACACTTTGATTGGTTGAACAGTCGACTGAACGACCAGACACTTGGCATATTAGGCTTTTATTATATAGGATTCCAGTGGGTGTGAAATGGTATCTCAATGTGGTTTTAACTTGTATTTCTCTAATGAATAATGATGCTGAGCACCTTTTCTTGTGTTTATTGGCCATTTGTAAATCTTGGGAGAAATGTCAATCCAAATTCTTTTTTTGTTGTTGTTAATTCTCACCAGAGGATATTTTTCCATCGATTCTTTGCTGTTTTTTAAATTATATATATATATATTTTGATTGATTTTAGAAAGGAAGGGAGAGGGAGAGAGATAGAAACATTAATGATGAGAGAGAATCATTGATTGGCTGCCTCCTGCATGTTCCCTACTGGGGATTGAGCCTGCAACCGGGCATGTGCCCTTGAGCAGAATCGAACCTGGGACCCTTCAGTCCTCAGGCTGATGCTCTATCCACTGAGCCAAACCGGCTAGGGCTCCATTGATTCTTAGAGAGAGTGAAAGTAAGGGGGGAGAGAGAGAGAGAGAGAGAGAGAGAGAGAGAGAGAAACATCAGTTTGAGAGAGACACTTCGATTGATTGTCTCCCACATGAGGCCTGACCAGGGCCAAGGAGTGAACCTGCAACTGAGGTACATGCCCTTGACTGGAATCAAACCCGGGACCTTTTAATTCACAGGCCTGTGCTCTATCCACTGAGCCAAACTGGTTAGGGCTGTCTTCACTTTCTTGATGGTATCCTTTGAAATACAAAGTTTTAATTTTTAAAAAAAGATTTTAAAAATTTTTTTATTGATTTGAAAGAGAGAAAGGGAGAGGGAGAGGGAGAGAGAGAAACATTGATGTTAGAGGGAAACGTGGATCAGCCTCCTCCTGCATGCCCCCTACTAGGGATCAAGCCCCCAACCTGAGTATGTGCCCTGACCAGGAATCGAACTGACAAACCTTTGTTGCATGGGACACTGCTCAACCAACTGAGCCACACTGACTGGGCACGTATTGAATCTTGTGGGATGTGAAGGTGATCTGGCTGCAACATTTGTCACCCCATTGATCAGCAGGGTTGATTCGGCTGATCTGACTGGCTTGGTGGGTGTCCCCTTTCTCCCTTACTGCCCCATATGTGTCCCTCCTGAAGCTGCATGCTCAGTGGAAGAGGACAACTCCCCCCTGCCCCCAAATAAAAATAATAACAAAAATTCTTGTGGTACACTGGTTGAAAATCGCTGATCTATTCGATTCTATTGATCAATGGGCCTCTTTGGGGGGTTTGGGGGGGCCTATCATATATATATATATTTCAGAGAGTAAGGAAGAGGGAGAGAGAGAGAGATAGGAACACCAGTGATAATGAGAACCATTAATCTGCTTCCTTCTGAATGCCCCACACTGGGGATTGAACTTGATTCCTGGGGACTGAGACCACCACCCGAGCATGTGCTCTGACCAGGAATAGAACCGTGACCTCCTGGTTCATAGATTGACACTCAACCACTGAGCCATGCCAGCCAGGCAGGCCTATCTTTATGCCAGTACTACACAGTTTTGATTGCCTGACTTTATTTGTCCCCACCCCCATCTTTCTCACTGTCTAGAATGGAAGTACCAAGGGGTCAGGACTTATTTACTGTTGCGTTTCCAATGCCTAGACTAGAACAAGGCCTGGTGCAAGGTAGATGCTTGATAAATATTTGTGGTTTGAATAAATAAATTCTTAAATGACTACAGTGCCGTTGGGAGGGGAGGGTTGAAGATATAGGACCAAGAGGTCACTAAACCAAGGGAGTGTGAATAGGGTCATGGGGTCATGGGCCCGGGTGCAGAGGAGAAACCCTTCATCCTCTGAGATTTGTAGACAAAGGAAAGTGGGGCCTCAGCTCTGTTTTAAGTGGAAAGGGAAGGAAATTGAGGGAAGTTCCACCCAGTGCCTCTGTTTTCGTGGAGAGGTAGGAACTGAGAGGAAAGGGAGGGGCTGAGGACAGCTGAGTGCCCTTAGGGCCCCAGCCAAGTGTTAGGCCTAATTGGTGGGCACCCTTGACTCATTATTGGATTCCCTCTAGGGCAAGCATGTCAAACTCGGCATGTGGCCCTCTGGCCTCGAGTTTGACATGCTAGGGCTTTGTGGGGCAAGGGGTATCAGATGAAGTGTCAAGAGGTCAAGTGCTAGAGAGGGTACAAGTAAGCAATGGCTGGGGGCACGGGCTGGCAGAGACAGGAGAGAAGCCACAGAGCAGGGCCCCGACCACAGCAACATTTTATTTCTTTTTCTTCTTTAAATATATTTTTATTGATTTCAGAGACAAGGGAGAGGGAGATAGAAACATCAGTGATGAGAGAGAATCATTCATCAGCTGCCTCCTGCACACCCCTTACTGGAGATTGAGCATGCAACCTGGGCATGTACCCTGACTGGGAATCCAACCATGACCTCCTGGTTCATAGGTCAACATTCAACCAACCACTGAGTGACACCAGCCAGGCAACATTTCTTTTTCTTTTTAAAAAAATATATTTTATTGATTTTTTACAGAGAGGAAGGGAGAGGGATAGAGAATTAGAAACATCGATGAGAGAGAAACATCGATCAGCTGCCTCCTGCACACCCCCTACTGGGGATGTGCCCACAACCAAGGTACATGCCCTTGACTAGTATCGAACCTGGGACTTCTCAGTCCACAGGCCGATGCTCTATCCACTGAGCCAAACCAGTCAGGGCGAAACATTTCTTTTCAAAAAATATGTTTCTATTGATTTTTTTCAGAGAGAGAGGAAGGGAGAGGGGGAGAGAGAAAGAGAGAGAGAGAGAGAGAAAGAGAGAGAGAGAGAGAGAAAGGAACATCAATGTTAGAGAGAAACAGCGATTAGCTGCTTTCTGCATGGCCCCTACCTGGGATCAAGCCTGCAACCTGGGCACATGCCCTGACTGGAAATTGAACTGGCGACCTTTTGGTGCATGAGATGGGGCTCAACCAACTGAGCCACAGGCCACAGTCAACATTGTGTCAGCCGCCCCTGGACACACACAGGATAGTGTGGAGTGCTGAAGAGAGGTTTGGCAAGGTTACTTTGAGGCTTGGTTGACCCTATATCAACTCACTTGGTCAACACAGCTGGGGTGGGCCCAGCTAAATGAACACACAGGCCTGCCTTCTCTGTGTATCTGAACTTGATGTCTACCCATTTTTATCTGTAGATTTGTAATATTCTCAATCCTTCAGGAGGCCTTGAAAGCTATCCTTATCTATCTATCTATCTGTCTATCTATCTATAAAAGGCTAAGTGACCATCTGACTGTCTGACTGTCCAACCGGTCAGTAGGTGTGATGCGCACTACCAGGGGGCAGACGCTCAACACAGGAGCTGCCAAACTGCGGTGACTTAGCAGCGGCAGTTCTCAGGTGATGCACCCCGGAACCAGAGAGGAGGGAGCCTGACTCCTCATGGGGCTGCGAGATTCCACCTTTGGCCGTGGGTTATGTTGTTTCTCGGGCACTGTTGGCCCCGAATCTGGTTTACTGCACACTTGTGCTTGCATTCCACACCCTGTATGACAGCAACTTTGCAGAGTGCCCTCTTGCACTCTGGGACCCTTTGGGGGATGTTGGAGAGCCGGTTTTGGCCTGATCCCCGCAGGTCAGGCTGAGGGACCCCACCTACTGGAGGGTCCCGGCTCACTCTGCAGACTCCCTTTGAGCCTCGGCACCACCCCAGTTGCGGCCTGCTGGGGAGGGACTGCGGGAGGCTGGCTCTAGGCCGTGTCTGGCCAGTCTCATCCAGTCCCACCCCAATGGCCACCTTCTAATTAATTTCCTTTCAATGTGCACGAATCTGTGCACCGGGTCACTAGTAGGATATAAAGGAGGTATAAAGGGGCTTAGTGGTTGAATGTAGCTAAAAGGGGGAGAGGAAAAACTTCAGATGTCATCAGGAACAGTGCTTCCAGGCACTGGGGTTTAATTCTGCTGGCGTGGCTCTGGCCTGTATTGCTAGGTGGTTAGAGCGTCGGCCTGTGCACTGAAGGGTCTCTGATTCGATTCCTGGTCAAGGATACATACCCACCCCCATTGGGCTGCATGCAGGAGCAACCAGTCAATATGTCTCTGTGACATCGATGTTTCTCTCTCTTTTCCCTTCTCTTCCCCTCCCTTCCTCTCTCTTTGAAAAGCAATAGAAAAAATATCCTCATGTTAGGATTAACAAAACAAACAAACAAACAAACAAACAAACAAACAAAAACACACACCACCTAATTCTGCTGATATGGAGAGTACCACGTTCAGATATAACATTGCGAAAGATGGCCCTGCAACTATGTGGAGGATAAAAGTGGAAGCAGAGAGAACTGGAGGATACTGAGGCTATAAGGGAAGAGGAAGCTGTGACTTGGACCAGAGAAGTGGGAGAGAAATGGGGATAGAAGATGGACTAGGAAGTGTTTCAGAAGGTAGAAAGAACACGACCTTGAGACTGGATAGAAGCATGAGGGAGTATGAAGGTCAAGGTGGGGTCCAGATTTCCAGCTCAGATGAGGCTGAGATGGGGTGACAGAAGGAACACAACTGGGGCGGGAGGGGAAAATACATTCAGGTTTTTTTTTTAAATTGATGTGAGAGGGAGAGGGAGAAAGAGTAAGAAACATTGATTTATTGTTACAGTTATTTATACATTCATTGGTTGATTCCTATATGTGCCCTGACAGGGGATCAAACCTTGGCATATTGGGACAATGCTCCAACCAACTGAGCTACACAGCCAGTGCTATTGTGATTTTTTTTTTAAACATACAGAAAAAGAGAAATATAACTAATATACCTAGATTCAATATATGTTAACACTTTGCCACATTTGTTTAGTAGAAAAAGAGATTTTTTCTGAACCATTTCCAAGTGTATTACAGGCAGTCTGATACTTCTCACCTAAACACTTAGCAAACTTCTCCAAATCATCAGGATAATCTCCTACAAAGCCACAAAACCACCCAGTAAATAATTCTCTAATACCTAATGCTCTTCCATATTCAAATTTACCCAAAATGTCTTTGGTAGATGGTTCTTCTCCTGAACTATATACTAATCAAGGATCATGTATGACATTGGTCCTTGTATCTCTTCAGTATCTTATAATGTTCCCACCTCATGTTTTCCATGACTTCTTTTTTTTTTTTTTTTAAGAAAACCAGACTGAAATAAACAAATACGTACATACATACATAAAAGAAAGGCGGGCTGCCTTCATTGACTTTTGTTTGACATTTGAAGTGACCAAGCCAGTTATCCAAGAAGGCCCCACATTCTGCCATTGGCTGGTGCTTCCTCATTGGCTGGTGCTTCCTCTGCCCCTGCATTTCCTGTAGACTGGACATTAAGTCAGAGTCTTGATTAGATTTGGGTTAACATTTTTGGGAAGAATGCTTTGAAGTAGGCAGCTGCTGGTGTTCTGGCATGTTAGGTTTAGAGAGCCTGGAGGTCATGAGGGGCTGACGTCATGTTAGCAGTTGAACATACATGTAATTGGAAGATGTGGAGGAAGAATCAGTTGAGAGAGAGTACCTGGAGGGTCATCAGAGAGGGTCATCAGACTTGAAGTCTTTGATTGGGGTGGGAGTGGTGATGAGAAATCCCAGGAAATCTATGGAAGAGATCCCCCAGGGGGTTTCCAGAGGAGTTGGTGATAAGACAGAACTAAAGAGATTACTACCTGAAGCCTGACTGTCAACAAAAGCCCTGCCCTGGCCCCACCACAAAAGAAAATCCTGGGCCCTTGCCTGGAAAGTCAGGTGATGTTTCTAGAGTTGAAAATAAGTCCCTCCCAGGGAGATTGCGGAGGCCTTAAATGATAGGGCATCTCTAAAATCAAAACTGGAAACACAGGGACTCCTTCCCCTTCCCCACGTGGGAGTCTGTGCTGTGAAGTCCTTTCCTCTTCCCCACGTGGGAATCTGTACTTGTTCTTCAATAAATCTCTACCTTTGCTGAACCAAAAAACAAAAACAAAAAGCCAAAACTGGAAACACAGAGCTAGGATAGCCAATGGGAGGATGGAAGTGATTTCAGAAGGCTTAATTAGTCATATTAACGAGCCTAAGGCAAAGGATGAGACCAGACAGGAGGAGGTGGGGGGTGGGGTGGGGCTCAAAGTGGTGGCATCTCCAGCCCTGCCCAGGGATCTCTGAGGCAGCCAGGGGACTTGGGCTACATTGAGCCCTGGATCTCCAGCCTGGACAGTGACTGAAGCTAAACCATGCAAGAGAGCGGCCCCTGCTGCCTTCTGCATCCCAAGCCTGTGGCAATGAGGAGATAGAAACACCCTCAGGACACCCAGCTCCTCACTGTGGACTAGGACACCTTGCAAGATGTGGTCCTACCTGCAAGTCCAGGGTCGTCATCTACCCTGTTCCTCTCCCTCTCCACCCATCAGCTGCTATGGGCTATGGGCTTGGCCTGCTTTGATGCCCAGATGTGGAAGACCCCGCCCTGTTACTGCTAGCCTCTTCAGAGTTCTGTGTACCAGCTGCCTGTGCTGCTGTTTGAGGGGCAGCACGCTGTGAAGTTATGAACACAGACTCTGACCAAGAGACCTGGTTTGAACCCTCAGCTCTGACACGAAATAGTTCTGTGACCTTAGGCAAATGGAGTTGTTGAGAGTTAATGTTGCCAAACTCAAGGGGTTCACTGCTTGTGGTAGTCTATTCAAGAATGAGCCCAGCCAGCATGGCTCAGTGGTTGAGTGCCGACCTATGAACCAGGAGGTCATGGTTCGATTCTGGGTCGGGGCACATGCCCCAGTGGCTAGCTTGATTCCAGGTGTGGGGCATGAAGGAAGCAGCCAATCAATGACTCACTCATCACTGATGTCTCTCTCTCCCCCTCTACATTCCTCTCTGAAATAAATAAAAAAATATATTTTTTAAAAAGAATGAGACTTGGCTGCTGTTAGGCAGTTTTTTTACTTGCAGCAAGTAAAGGAGCAAGTAAAGTCCCTGGGAGGGACTTATTTTCAATTAGCATATTCCCTCTTTATTAGATAGGATATATATATTTTTTGAACCTGAGGCTCAAAAATGTTAAACACCTGTGTATGTAGGTCACATGATGAGGGAGTGACTTGAACTTGGTTCTTTCTTCCTTCAAATCACCACTTTGAACTAGTCATTACAGAAGGTACTGGGATGGGCACACCCGGGATGAGCTGCAGAAGCCAGCTAGAGAGAAGAGGTGCATTTAGCAAAAGGACACTGGGTCATGGCAAGTTGGCCCGCTGTCTGCACGTGGCCCACAGGACCGTCCCACCGCAGCTCTGTCTCCTGGAAGGGAGGCTTAGCCATTGCTTATATACACTATTTGGTTAAAGCTATATTGATTTCTTCTTTGCAGTTGGCTACATTTATCAGAATGGGTTGCCTCAAGCTCATCTGGTTACAGCTGCTTCTGCAAAATACATTTTAACATTTAGCAAGAACAGCATTTAGTAAGAACCACCTAGACCTTGAGACTCTTGTCCTATCTAACATTAATATGAGCTTCAAAAAGTGCCTGGCACCTGGTGAGTCCTGAAGTTGTTCTAGTCATGATTATTGTTCTCATGAGGCTCAGAGAGTTCAAGATCTATCTGCCTGAGCTCATAGAGCACCCTTCTAAGATGTTTTTCCAGTACACCCCTGCTGCATTATAAATACCACTACCTCACTGCAGAGGTTTTCTGTGCTCTAAATCCCATGATTTTGTATACTCTGTCCTACTACTGTTTCTGTAGGTTAAATTTATCTTTATCAGACCAAGTGAAGGGTTTGTGGAGTTGGAAAACTAAAAAGGCATAGGAGTATATCCCTGTTGACAAGCAGTTTACATTCTAGTAAGAGAATAAGAAGAAAAAGTAGCCTTAACACAAGGTTGTGTGTGATGAGGATTGTGAATTCCTAAAGGGTAGGAAGTTCAACAACCATAAACAATACCTGTGTGCCCTGGCCAATGTGATTCAGTTGGTTGGGCGATGACTTGTGCACCAAAAGGTTCACCATTCCAGGTTGGGGCACATTCCTATGGGGGGTGCAGGAAGCAGCTGATCAATGTTTTGCTGACATCAAAGTTTCTCTCTCTCTTCCTTTCCCTTCCTCTCTAAAAACCAAATAAAAATAGTTATTTATATATAAACTAGAGGCCTGGTGCATGAAAATTCATGCACTGGAAAGAGGGTCCCTCAGCCCGGCCTGCCCCCTCTCACAGTCCGGGAGCCCTCAGGGGCGGGAGGCAACCTGGTGATCAGGGGAAGGTGATGCCCCATCACACCTCTGCTGCTGCCACTGCCGGCAGCGCAAGCCTCGGCCGGCCCTGGGCGGCTGGAGGGCTGAGGGAACTGGGTGCCACCATCTTGTGGCTGTGGGTGCCGCCATCTTTGAGGGCATGGCAGTCAATTAGCATATTCCCTCCTTATTGGCTGTTGGCGCCACCATCTTTTGGGACAACGTGAGGGTCAATTAGCATATTCCCTCTTTATTAGATAGGATATATATATTTTTTGGGAGCTCATCATGCCGAAAAACACCCTAGTACAGTGGTTCTCAACCTTCCTAATGCCGCGATCCTTTAATACAATTCCTCATGTTGTGGTGACCCCAATTTCATTGTTACAAATTGAACATAATTAAAGCATAGTGATTAACCACAAAAACAATATGTAATTATATATGTGTTTTTTGATGGTCTTAGGCGACTCCTGTGAAAGGGTCGTTCGACCTCCAAAGGGGTCGCGACCCACAGGTTGAGAACCGCTGACCTAGTAGGTATATAGTAGTCTCATTTTACAAATGAGGAACCTGAGGCTCAAAAATGTTAAACACCTGTGTATGTAGGTCACATGATGAGTGAGTGACTTGAACTTGGTTCTTTCTTCCTCCAAATCACCGCTTTGAACCAGTCATTACAGAAGTACTGGGATGGGCACACCTGGGATGAGCTGCAGAAGCCAGCTAGAGAGAAGAGGTGCATTTAGCAAAAGGACACTGGGTCATGGCAAGTTGGCCCGCTGTCTGCACGTGGCCCACAAGACCGTCCCACCGCAGCTCTGGCTTTCGTTTGGGCCACACTTTGAGGCCACAGTTCTGAGATAGGCCCCTGATTGGCCTGCTTGGGTCAGGTGGCTCCCAGGCTGATAACCTGTGGTGGCTGTGGGCTGAGGAATCCACTCTATGGGCTTGGAACCTTGGAAAAGGTGATCAGTGTTCGCTGGGCCCCACAAGAAAAGGCTGCCAATACCTAGTAATGTCTGGGTGCCCCAGATCCAGCTAGCGATCCCACTGGCCCTTAATGCCTATATATCCGAATTCACCTACCTCCCTGCCCTAGGGCTCTGAGAAAAGAAGAGATGGAAGAAGTCTGGGTCAGCCCTTCTTTGTGGGCTCTGGGTCCCACCCTAATGCTTCTTCTGCCTTAAAAAAAAAAAAAAGTATTGATTGTTTTTTTTTAGAGAGAGAAAGAGGAAAGGGAAGAGAGAGAAGGATTTGTTGTTCCACTTATTTATGCATTTATTGGTTGCTCCTTGTATGTATCCTGACCAGGGATTGAACGCACAAAGTTGGCATCTCAAGATGATGCTCTAACCAACTGAGCTACCAGGGTAGGGATTCCTCTGCCTTTTATGCATCTTTTTCCTTTTGCTTTTCTGGAATTCCAGCCCTGTTTTCTTGCTCCATGCCGGCAACCCACAAACAGTGTAGTCTCTCCTTCGTTTTCAGAGAAAAATCCCAATGCTCTGCTAGTCAGGCTCTGCTCTTCTCTCCCCTCTCCTGCTGTTGGGTTCCTTTCCTCCTCTCCTTCCTCATCCCAGGCAGTCTGGCTCCTTGCCAACAGTCCCATTCTGGCCAAGTCTGGGGGCCTTTCATAATCTTTGCTGTTTATTTCAGACAACATTTGACTCTGTTAACCCCTGGAGCTAACAAGGTTTCCAGGGACTTCCACTCTTGCCTGGTTCCCCCTACCTCTTTCACAAGCCCTTCTCCATGCTCCCACATCATGGGCTTTCCTCCTTTCTCCTCTTTTTCCTGTCTGGCAAACAGGTCCACTTTGCTGATCCTTCACCCAGTCTCCCTGAGGGACCAATCTACTCCGTCACTGGCATCCCCTAAATGTCAGCAATGCCTGAACCTCGATCTCTAGCCTAAATTTGTCCCAGAGCTCCAAACTCACTATCTGTATGTCTCAGGGGTACCTAAAGCTCAAGGTAGGTCATTTATTCAATAAATATTTATTAAGTTGAGTGCTGATTTAAAACATAAATATATTTTTAAAAAATATATCTTTATATATAACGTAAATATATACATATTTATTTATTGCTGTGTGCCAAAAACTTGGGATTACCATGTCTCCCGTGACCAGCACACAATGAGTGCTTCATTACTGTGTGCTGAGTCCATGTAGGAATGAATGTCCGGCATAGTGTCTGACACAAAGGAGGTGCTCAATCAATATTAGTTGCCTCGTCCCTCAGTCGGACTTCTCTCTATTCCAGGAATGGGAACTGTCCCACCCTGTCACTCACAATGCAAAAGTTGAGTAAGTGAGCTAAACTTAAGAGACAGAAAGCCAAAGTGGAAGTCTCCCTTGTCCTGTCTAATATTCCACACCCAAGGCAGATGAATCTGTCAGCTCAGCAAAGGCAGCACTGCCCAGTCTCTCTCCTGGAGGCAGAAAAGAGAACTACAAACTGCCATCCCAGGATAAGCAGCTACTGCAGCCAGATTGGGAGGTACACAGATCAGGGTTCAAATTCAGAATGCAAGGATTCTCCCTAAGGTTCTTAGAGGCACCCAGAGGGCATTGGTAGTTGGCTATTTTGGCTGAAGGACCTGGGAGGGAAAACCAGGACTTTTTGATGCACTATCGCCACCGTGTGACCAGCTGGGGAATTACAGAAAGAAGGTTCTCCAGCCTTGGCTGGGGCTGCTACCTGGACTCTGCCATTCTCTGAAGGCTGAGAATGCGCCCCCTGCTGCCAGTGCCCTCTTCTGCTGTTCGGGCTCCCCTGGGCCTCTAAGGCCAGTGCTGGCATCTGTGGAGGAGAAAGCATCCCACCTCTTGGTTGAGGGCAGTTGTTGGGCCTTCTCTGACTCCAGAGCTTTTGGGTTTTGGTGGATCTTCGGTTGGAATTCAAGGCCCTTCAGAGCTGGTGCCCTTGACACATACTCTGTATTTGGAACTCAGGGTGACTCAACTCTGGACTTACCCTGAGATGCTCTCTTTGCTTTCTCCTCCCTTTCAGTCCTCCAGGAGCTCGCTCTGTCCACCCCCCTGCTTCAGAAGCATGAAGCACATTTCCCCAGTGAGCATGTGAAATTCCTGGGACAATATCCATGTGAAAAGCAACCAGTTATTGAGCACCTGCCGTGTGCCTGGTACTGTGTTGGGCCCTTATGAGCATTTATTCTGTATACTCTTCATTCAGAAACCCCACAGAGTATGTTACTATGATTGCTCTCATTTTAGTAGAAGAGGACACTGAGGAAGAGAAAAGTAACATGTTCCATCCAAAACCACACAGCCCTCGAGTGACAGAGCCCTGCCTGTAACTGCTAGGACACCTAGCATGGTGGGTGAGGCACACAGACCTAGGTTCAAATCCCACCTGTCACTCACGACTGACTTAACAACTTTGAACCCAAGCATTCTGTCCTCTTCTAAAATGAGATGGCAGCTCCCACCAGGCACAGGTGCTGGCTTTGAGGGGCAGGCAGCGACTGGGGACCTAACACCAGGGGATGAGAAGTGAGGAGGGTGTGGAGGACACTGGAGTAAGCTCGGCCCCCTCAGGGAGGCTAGAGCCCGGGCTCAGGGATCCAAACTCCATCATCTCTCATCTATGTAACCCTTGCCTGTTCTGCCCTGTGCCCACCCCAGCCTCTTCAGTGCTTTTCTCACTTGGCAGCCTTGCTGCAGGAAATGTTGTTGCTCATTGGGGACTCACCCCTCACAAGAGCCTGTGAGCTGCGTGGGTCTGTTGCTGCAGCCCTGAGAGTTCTGTCAACCTCTCTGGTTTATGGTCTCCTCCTTGAAGGCATCTTAAGCCTTTGCACATGCTGTCCCCACTGCCTGAAGCACTCCTCTCTTTGCCTAGTTAATGCTGAGGTGCTGGAAGGTTTCGTCCTGGGGGACGGGGGGTTTGAGACCTGAAAGAGGAGTGGGAGTTTGGAAAACCAACAGGGAGTGGGAGAGTGTTCCCGGAAAAGAGAGCAGCCTATGCAAAGGGATGGGAGTGCACACGTTGCAGGGAGGGGGAAGGCGAAGGGAAGGATTGAAACTAAAGAGAACGAAGCATGCCTAAGGCTAGGGCTAAATTCTTTCTTTTTTTCTTTATTAAATTGATTGGGGTGACATTGGTCAACATGAGCACATAGGTTTCAGGTGTGGGTTTCTAAGTTACAAGATCTGTATATTGCATCAAAGTGTGCCCACCACCCAAGGTCACATCTTCTCCTGTCACCTTATATTAGGACCCCCTTCTTCCCCCACTCCCTTCCCTCAGCTCAGGCTAAATTCTTGTGTGCTGTGCTAAGGAGTTTGGAGCCAATTCTGAGGGCTGCGGGAAGGTTTTTAGGGGTGGGGGTAATTACAGTAGTTTTGCCCATCATCTATTCAACTGGGTAGGTGAGGAAGGGCTTATCAGCATCACTCTGAAAAAGAGAGCACCCAGAACTGAACAGTTCTCCAGGAATGACCTGGTCAGGTCACCACCAGCAGGGGAAGACATCTCTCCACAGGTTTCCCACCTGAAACCTCTATGGGTACAGCCCAAGGCCCCCACCCCCACTTCACATGTGGCTGAAGTGGGGTGCTGCACTTCTTGTGGCTGCCAGGAGGTGGCACCATCACCCCAATGTGTCCCCTCCACTCAGCTCCCTGAGCTGGAGACCCCTCCCAGGGTGCTATGATGCATAGGAAAAGACCAGAGAGGAAAGAAGAGGTGGGTGAGGAAAAGGAGAGGAAGAGGCTAAGGGACAGGGATTAGGGGTGGTTTGGATGCAAGGTACAAGGACTGTTAGGGTGGTGAGAGAGTCAGGGTCTAGCAGAGCACATCTGAGGGACTGAAATTTTCACCAGTATCTGCCCTGCCCTCCATGCACCCTTCCTCCAATCTCTAAAGCATTCGCATGGACTCCGCCTGGTCACCCAAGTCTTGGCCCCTTCTCACCTGCAAGTTCTTGACCACCTTCCTATCCTTCCTACCACAGTTACTGGGAGTGCTGTCCCAGTTCCCAGACGCGGCAACAGTCCCCTTGTCCGTCTCCCCACATCTGCCCCCACTCTCTGGTTTCTTCATGCCCTTAAGGATGAAATCCTGCAACCTGGAGGCTCACTGTGCGGTGACTTCATCTGGCGCCATGGACTCCCTTATGCTGTATTGTAGTGCACTGTCCCCGTGGCCAGATTGGAATGCCTCAAATTCTCCCCATTCCTGCCTGCCTCCAGACCTTTGCAGAATCTGTTCCCTCTGCCTGAAATGCTTTTCCTCCCACTCATCACAAGACCAAGTGCTCCCCTCCTTCAACTCAAATGTCACTTCTCCATGGAACCCTTCCCTGAGCCAGATCAGGATCAGTTCCCATTGTAGACACTCAGAGCTGCAGCCAACAGAACTTTAGAGCCTATGTTTAATTCTAGTCAGCACTTTTCTGGGCATTTGCTTATTTATTATTTAGAGAGAGAGAGAGAGAGAGAGAGAGAGAGAGAGAGATTTGTTGTTCCACTTATTTATTCATTCATTGGTTGATTTAAAAAACTTATTTTTTTTGTGATTTTGGAGAGGCAGGGAGAGGGAGAGAGAGATAGAAACATCAATGATGAGAGAGAATCAATGATCAGCTGCCTCCTACATGCCTCACACTGGAGATTGAGCTCGAAACCCAGGCATGTGCCCCGACAGGGAATCGAACTGTGACCTCCAGGTTCATAGGTAGATGCTCAACCACTGAGCCATGCCAGCCAGGGCTGTCATAATTTCTTTCATGCAAATGAATTTATGCTTTAGAGCTCATTCCATTCTTTTAAAAAATATATATTTTATTGAATTTTTACAGAGAGGAAGGGAGAGGAATAGAGAGTTAGAAACGTCGACGAGAGAGAAACATCTATCAGCTGCCTCCTGCACATTCCCCACCGAGGATGTGCCCTCAACCAAGGTACGTGCCCTTGACCGGAATCGAACCTGGGACCCTTGAGTCTGCAGGCTGATGCTTTATCCACTGAACCAAACCGGCCAGGGCTCATTCCATTTCTTTTTTTTTTTTTTTAATATATTTTATTGATTTTTTACAGAGAAGAAGGGAGAGGGATAGAGAGCCAGAAACATTGATGAGAGAGATTGATCAGCTGCCTCCTGCACGCCCCCCAGTGGGGATGTGCCCGCAACCAAGGTACATGCCCTTGACCGGAATCGAACCTGGGACCCCTGAGTCCGAAGGCCAACGCTCTATCCACTGAGCCAAACCGGTTCTGCCATTCCATTTCTTATGCTTCCACTCAGCACTTGGAGTCTGAGGTCTCTCCATGTGTGTATATACTATTTGTCCATTGGGTCCTCCATACATGTTATCTATCCACTTCCCAGTGAACTGCTGATTGCCTCAAACCCCTCCCACAACTTTCCCTGCCTGGTCATATGTGAGGAATTGGGGGGTGAGGGGAGATTCAGGGCAAAATTGCTAGATCAGAGGACATGTGTTTATATACAGTAATTAGCTGAAAGCTGCCAGATGGCTCCGGGATGGCTGTGCCCACAGTCCAGGAAGGCCCCCCATAGCCCCGTGACTCCTGGATTCATTCTCTAGCTTTTTAACTTTTGCCTGTCTAAGTGCAAAGTGAGAGCATCTCTTGCTTTATTTATTTATTTTTAAATATTTTTATTGATTTCAGAGAAGAAAGAAGAGGGAGAGATAGAAACATCAATGATGAGAGAGAACCATCGATCGGCTGCCTCCTGAACACTCCGCGTTGGGGATTGACCCCGCAACCCGGGCATGTGCCCCTGACTGGAATCGAACCCGGGATCCTTGAGTCCACAGGCCAACGCTCTATCCACTGAGCCAAACCGGCATTAGACAGTTCCCACCCCTGTCCGGTCATAGGGCTCTTGCATTATTTTTGAGTTTTAGAATCTCCTCATATGTTTGTTAACCTCTAGGTTTCCTTGGTCGGCCAATTACCTCATCATATCCTCTCTGTGTTGTTTGGAGGTGTCTGTCTTTTTTAAATGGATTTGCTGGCCTTCCTTAGATATTGGCCCCTTGTGCCCCATGCTGTCCTCAACCCAGTGTGGGGGAGTGCTGTTTACAAGCAGGCACCCTGAGCCTGAAGGACTTTAAGGGCAGGGACAGTCCCAAGCCCCCTCTGGGTTCCCAGCTCCACATAGGGCCAGGCTGCAGGGCAGAGGAGGTGAGGGGTTGACTGTCCCTCTGCGGACACTGCAGGGTTCATTAAATACGCTTCGGTATGTTTGGGGGGCACTGTCCCAGTTTCTACAGCGTTTGGGAGCCTCTTTGAGGTCAGCTCACCAGCCTGGGATTTGAATTTTGAATTTGGGAAGTTCATTCAACATATATTTGTTCCGTGAATATCTGTGGAGTACATTCAAGGCACAACTGCGGACAGGACAACCTCTTGACCTCTCAGAGCTCACCCTCTAGTGGGATGGCAGCCGGTGAAGAGTGAACAAACAAGGTAATTACAGAGGAGAACAAACAAGAGGCTAAAATATGGAATGACAGAGGGAGGACTTTAGCCAGGGTGGTCAGGGGAGGCTACTCTGAGGAGGTGACCTTTGTCCTGACATGTTCTAGATAAATTTGCCATAAGCATCTTTGCTGTAAACATACATGTTTGCCACACAACTAATTGGCCATAAGGCAATCTTTCTGAAAAGATAAAGTAAGAAAAACAAATTTAAAAAGAGAGACATTAGCCCGGCAGGTATAACTCAGTGGTTGAGTGTGTTGACCTATGAACCAGTCACGGTTCAATTCCCGGTCAGGGCACATGCAGGCTCTATCCTCAATGGGGGGCGTGCAGGAAGGAGGCAGCCAGTAAATGATTCTCTCTCATCATTGATGTTTCTATCTCTCTCTCTCTCCCTTCCTCTCTGAAATCAATAAAAATATATTTGAGGGGATAAGAGATCAACCGAAGGACTTGTATGCATGCATATAAGCATAACCAATGGACATAAGACATTGGGGGGTAGGGGAGGCTGGGGGAATGTCAAGTGGGGGGGGAGGAGACATATGTAATACTCTTTGTAATACTTTAAGCAATAAAACAAAATTTTAAAAAATAATTCAAAAATCCTATTTAATAATAGACTATATATATATATATGTATATATATATATATTTGAGAAAAAGAAAGACTTTATGGCAAAAACTTTAAATACATCGTCTTTGAAGTATTCATTCATAGTATACATTTTTTTTTTTTTTTTGCTTGTTGATTTGTCTCCTCCTTTAGGAAGGCACTGGCACTTTTCATCCTTGTCCTTTGTTAATCGAGGTGTCAGTTTCCAACTAAAGAATCGATAATTAGCACTCTCTGAAGACTTGTGAATTAGTAGCCCATAGCTGGGTTGAGTGTTGAGTGTGTGTGTGTGTGTGGGGGGGGGGGGGGCGGGGGGGATGACTGTGCTTACCTAACGACCTGCAAATTGGTATGTTATCATTTTCTAGTAGTATTCATTCTGGCTTGACAAGGAGCTTTGCAATCTGGCTTTATTCTTAGTCCTTATCATCCACTATTTTAAGACCACCAGGTCTAGTCCTCACTATATAGACCATTATGAGGGCTAAGATTTATCTATAATAATAAAAGCATAATATGCAAATCGACCGAACGGCAGAACAGCAGTACGACCATAGGGATGACCACACTATGACACGCACCTGCACCAGGTCAACCAAGGTGGGTGCAATGTGATTGGTCAGGGGTCCTGCCATCGCCCCACGATCGCCCCGTAGAGGGAGGACCAGGCCACCCTCTGCAGGGCGATCAACCGGGGGACTCCGCGGAACGGGGGAACTGGGGGTGTGTGGCAACAGACGCGGGCAGTGCCAGGCCAAGGTGGGTGCGGGTAGGGGGTGGGGCTGCCAAGGCCCCGGCAGCGGGGGCTGTGAAGGCCTACCCTTGCATGAATTTCGTTCATCAGGCCTCTGATGATAAAATATGACATAATATAAAAATGGAAGTGAAGGGGCGAGAACTTCCTCATGAGGATGAAACCAAACTGACAAATTAGCTTCAATACATTGTCTGCCGAATGTAAATCGAACTGTCAACCAGTTGTTAAGGCCAATTAGTTGGGGGGCTAAAATTCTTGTGGTGAAAATGCTTGGGACCAAGATGTTCACAGCAGACATGCTTATGGCAACAATACCTGACAGTCTGACACGCAGCCAGAAGAACCAGGGACTAGCATTCCAGGCAGGCAGGGACCTACAAGTGCTAAGGCCCTGAGGTTTGCCTGAGCTCAGGATGGTGGAAAAACAGGAAGGCCACTAGGGCTGGAGACTAGATGGGGGAGGGGTGTGCAGGGAGTTTGCGAGTGAGCAGGGACCAGCGCAGGCTTAGCCCGCAGGCCTGGGTTCTAGTTTCGGTTGGTGTGTGGAATAGGCAGGAGGACTGTTTGGCTGTGTGGAGGGTGCTCGGTCAGAGGCTCCAAAGCTGGCTCTGGGGCAGCCTGAGGTTTTGGGGCCAGGAAGCTTTGGAAGCTGGTGTATACTCAGAGGGAATCTTTTTCTTCTCTGATATTATTTCCGGAAAAATTTTTCAATTTTTGTAAATAAGTAATGCATGTACCAGGTTCAAAAATAAAAAGAAACAAAGGTTCCCTCCCTCTCTGACCCCTGTCACCTAGTTCTCCCCAGAAGCAACCTCTGTGGCCACCTGCCCAAGTGATTGCATCTCTATATCCTCAGGCACAAATCTGACACAGGTGAGAGTGCACTGTGCACCATGCACTCTGCTTGTAGCTTGAATTTTCACCTCGGTGGTGTGAATTGGAGAGAATTCCCTGCCATTGCACTCTGAGCAGCCTCTTTGTAAAAGCTCTAGAGTTGTTCTGTCAATACACAGCCCTTTAAATTAATATGTAAATTTATTATAATAATTAATTCCTCAGTTGCACGAGCCACAGTTCAAGTGCTATAGCTACTACATGTGGCTAGTGGCTACTGTCTTGGACAGCACAGATATAGAACATTTTCATCACCAGAGAAAGTTCTATTAGACAGTGCTGCTCTAGAAAATTCCAGACCAAAAAAAAAAAAAAAAAAAGAGAGAGAGAATACAGAATTCCAGGCCACCCATCATTTAGGTCTTCAGGGGTTGCTGAAGGGGTCAGAAGCTCGGCTGTGTTGGAAAAACCCCTCAGCATATGCAGTGGGTCCCCCGTGATAATAACAATCTCTGTCCCCCCCACCCCCCCAAGATGCAAGAGCTACCCCTCTTTGAAGGTTCTAGAGTAGTGATGCCCAATATGTGTCTCACTGTTTCAGCCCCGCCAGCCAACTCTCTGCTTCTGGAACCTGATTTCCTAGGAGCCTCAGCTGTGGGAGGAAGGGGCCTCATCGTCCCCCTTACCAGATCACGTAGTCATTTGACAAGCCTTAGTGTGGCCCTCTCTGCACTGACAGGGCTTGCATTCTTAGGGATGAAGCCTGAGGCCCCTGCCCTGAGTGGGATGGGGAGACATAAATGGGTCCTTCCAGTCACGCATGGAGGTGGCATGCCTACGCTGTGCCTGGAGGTCAGACTGGCCTTCTTGGAGGAGGGGATAACTGAGCGGAGACCTGAAGGGTACAAGTGTGGCCTGGGGAGCTGAGGGGAGCCCCTAGTGGTACCCTAAGAGTCAGCTGGTGAGATCAGTAAGGCCAGGTCAGGCTGGGCCCAAAGTATCAGCATTTGCACCTGGCACTGGGGGGCCGGAAGGGGCTGGCACCGTGGAATGTGAGCAGCCACCGATTTGGAGGGGATATGGGGGGAAGACTGGGTGAGTTCAGCTGTTGGTGATTTCACGCCTCCTCCTCAGTCACTTCTTGGGGACGGGCCCCAGCTGTGGGGCCCAGGTGCCAAGGAAGGTCAGATTTCGGCAGCAAGAGAATAAAAGGAGATTTCCTTCGGAGGGGAGCCTTCTCCCCCAGAGAGAGCTGCAGCTGCCTCCCTTCGGGATTAGGCCAAATCCTACAGCAGGTGGAGGGCTGGGGGAGGGGGGGTCTCCCATCCCACTGTGAGTCTGGAGTGTGGGAAGAGGCAGGCAGTGTGGCTGAGTGTGCACACCTGGGTGCGTCTGTACCTGGGAATGGGTCTCCTTCATCTCTTCATTCAACACTTTACTGCCCCTCAGTTCTGCCAGGTGTGGCCCTGGGTGGGGATTTGGGGGACAAGGACAGTAACCACTCAACTGGATCTAGGGCTATAAAGCGGAGGAGGGGGAGACTCAGAAAATGGGGGCAGCTTCCCTTGGGAAGCCAAGAGAGTTCATACTGGGGGGTTGGTTTTCATTGAAAACCTTTTGTGACATTGGAGTTTTTGTTGAGTTGTTTCAACCTCGAACATGCGACACCTCTATAAAAACCCTGGTTCCCAAAGTGTGGCCCCCAGGCCAGCAGCTATTCTCCCTGAAAGTTTTCAGGCTCCGCCTCAAACCTACCCAATAAGAGATTCTAGGGTGAGACCAGCAGTCCAGGGCCTCCAGGAGACTTGGAAACCTGCTGAGCTTTCAGGACTGATTCAAAATCCATCCACGCAGTGCTGGCTTTCTGTGCTGTATTTGCAAGAAGGAGACTGTGAAAGCATCTCTGAATAGAGGTCTCAGCCTGCAGAGGGGTCCAACCTGGGAGGGGTCCTAGGGAGGGCACCCCGAGAAATGAGGTTTGCGTGACACTTAAAAGGTGAGGAGAGCGTGGCTCAGTGGATTGAGCATCATCCCATGCACCAAGAGGTTGCTGATTCAATTCCTGGTGAGGGCAATGCCCGGGTTGTGGGCTCGATCCCCAGTAGGGGGCCTGCAGGAGGCAGCCGATCAATGTTTCTCTATCATCGATATTTCTATCTTCTCTGTAAAAAATATCAATAAAAACATACATTTTTTTAAAAGGTGAGGAGAGGGAGAGCTTAGCCAGGTGAGGGGAGAGGAGTGTGCCCCAGAAGGAACAGCCCACCCCGTGAAGGCCCTGAGGTGGCAGGAACCAAAGGCCGTGGGCTGGAGCCCCAAATACTGGGCCCGGCACAGCTGTGCTTGGGCCTCCTGAATGTCCATTCACCCTGAGTGTGGACACTCCATGAACAGATGTCCCGCTTTTGCAAACCCAGCTCCCCTGGTCCTTGGAAAGGCCAGGTGACTGGGGCTGCAGGAATGAGCTCTGCGGTAGGACAGGGCCCCTGGTCAGAGGCACCGACTCTCCCACTTTCTCCTGTGCAACCCCGGCCCAGTCACTTCCTCCTCCTGAGCCTCAGTTGTCCTTATCTGGGCAGCAGGACAAGAATGCCTTTCTGTTGGGGCTGCCTTGAGGAGGGAATAAGATCCTGGCAGCCCGGCCCTGAGGCCATTCCCTCCTAATCCCAGTTGTTGACAGAGCACTTAAAACCACTCTCCAGGCGTGGCAGCATTCCTGTGTTTCAGGCTCAGAGGGTAATTTCGGTCATAGCAGCCCCCCTTCCATGCTGTGACCACCTGACCTTCCCTACCAGCAGCCTCCTGTCCCTGGACTCTGGCTCCCAGATAGCAGTGGCTGCCTATCTGATGCTCTCATCAGAACCCTGACTGATACATTGCAAGTGGCAAAGTCCAGAGTGACTAATGCTTCTTCTACAGGCTCCCGAGGCCAGTGTCACAGGCTAGACCACTCCGAACCCAGACTGACCAAGGGGCCCAGGCTCCAGCTGCTGCGGTGCTGCCCAGAGCAGGCTTGGGGGCGGGGAGAGGAGGCAGCCGAGCTTGCACGGGAATTAGCAGCATCTGTCTCACTCTTACATGCGACATCAGGAATGTGGAAGGGCCCTAGCAAGTGTGTGCCTGCCAGGGAGGTGGGCAGGGAGGGGGTACAGGGTGGGCAGCAGCCAGGCTCCTCTTGGCCCCTGGAACCTACCAGGCAGCAGCTGCCCCGTCACTCTGAGTGACCTGGCTCAGGTCTCCCATGTGCGCAGGACCCACCGGGAACCTGGGATGGGGTGGGAGGGTTCAACTCAGCTCCTTTGGAGCACCATCCTTGTAACCCTGGGCTGCGACATCCCTCAGTTTCTCTACCATTAAATGGGAAGAATGGTCTATCTGGTGAGGCTGTGGTGAGGGAGAGTGGTGGGTGGTTGAGTTTGAGAGGGCAGTGGGTTCCTGGTGAGGAAGTAGAAAATGGGGACTCTCATCTCTTACCCACTTGTTTTTACACACTACCCCAACCCACACTTTCCCTCCAGGCTCTCCTGTGACTGGTTGGTTGATGAAGGACATAGTCACTGATCAGTGACAGCCCGGGGGAGACTTCAGTCTGGAGGTGGGGCTCAATCAGAAAGTTTGGGGGCTCCAGGAACTTGGCTTCTTGAGTGCAGGAGGTGCATAAGCCAAGAGTTGCTTTAGGAACCTGCCACTGGAGCCGCCTGCAGGGGAATGCGAGTGAAGGGGACCTTGGGCTGCAAAGGGGACCTCAGGCTGCTGCAAAGCCCAAGCACTAGTTCTCACTGAAATACCCACGAACTCTGCGTGGTGTCCTCCCCACACCTGTGCTCACCAAGCCTCTGCTCATCCTAAACCTAAGCCCAGAGAGGCATGCAGGGCAGGAGCCCCCTCTCAAACGAGCGAAGGAAGTGACCATTGGCGAAGTGACAGCACTGGCCTTGGGTACTGGAAGCGTCAGGCCTTGAACCTCCCACTGTGTTTCCACCTCCTTCGGGAAGGGGGTTGGGGTGCTTCCGCGGCTCCTGGTCTGTGCTTTCTCCGAGAGGGAGGCCCCTGGAGGAGATAGTTTTGGGGGGAAATGAGTAGTTCAGTTTGGGACATAGTGACTCAGAGAGGCACGGATGGGGCATGAGGAGACCCAGAGTAGGAAAGAACCATGGCCATGAGGTGCTGCTCAGTCTTCCAGCACCAAATTCTGGACAGTCCTGTGTCAGGACAGGGCAAGAGAGGAAGCCAGGCCCCGGGTCAGGCACCCTCATCCCATGGTTCAGCGGCTGGAGAGCAGCAGCAGTAACCCTTGGGATGGACTGAGGAAGGTTCTAGGCTCAGAGCCCTGGGAAGCTGAGCCTCTCTACTCCCTCCCCCCAAGGGCATCTGAGAACAGGGCCTTGAGGGCTCTCTAGGGGAGGACCGGGCAGGCAGGAACAGCTGCAGTCCAGCAGGGAGGACGGCAACCAGCTGCTGCTGGGGAGACTGGCCAGGGCAGGCGGGGCAGCACAGCCCAAGCTCCCAGCCTGAGCGGCAGAGCGTGGGAGCAGGCGGCAGCCTCGAAGTTGGGTTTTGGGCTTTCATGCTGTGTTAACTGTCAGCTTGGTTAATGCTGAGCAGATGGGGGAGGGGCACTGCCAGCTCCCTTGGCAACAGCCCCAGGTCACGCATGTGCACAGGGTACGGGAGTCCTGCCCCGTGGATGGTGCTGTGTGGACTCCTCTGCCCACAGCGCCCGTTCACACCATCACATACACAAGATGGTGCCGGTGAGAAACAGACCAAGACAGAGGTCCACCCCGAGGCAGCTGGAGGTGGACGTGGACCCAAGGCCTGGCACAGAGCCCTGTCAGTCTGTCACCTAGGCAGAGCCCCCGGCTTGGGGATCCCTCCACCCTTTCCCCCCTCCATCCGGGATCCAAGGCACACATCAGGCACAAGGAGATTTATTTCAAAATAATAATTTATAAAAGGCCATTTGCTTCTGTGTTTTCGGCAGGCTTCCAGCGTTAGCTAGGAGCACAGGGGCCAAGCTCCTTCCACCAAGATGCTGGGACAAGCAGCAAAGGGGAAGTGGGGGGCGACCTGGGACAAGGGGGTTCAGAGGCCCAAGATCTCTCTTGGTGTAGGGAAGCAGGGAGGTTCCAGGCTCTGCAGCCAGGTTCAGCCAAACCCCTGAAATCAGGATCAAGTGTCAAGGCCCAGGATGCCAAGCAGAGTCCTATATTCAGGCTATTAGAATGCTCGGGCCATGACTCCCAGGGCAAGGCTGGGCCTTGAGACTAGGGTTGAACTCTGAGTTGGGAACCCAAGGCCAGAGCCGGAAGCCTCAACTAGGGACCCCAGGACCAGGGACAGACCTCCCCAAAGCAAAACCAGAGACCTTGGACAGGACCCTGAAGTTGGACTGGGGCTGCCAAGATCAAGCACCACCAGGCTGCAACAGAGCCAGGAGGCCCCAGGCTGCTGGATGTCCTGCCTGTACAACCTCCTGCTCCTGCTCAAGTCTGCACCCCAGGACAGGGGAAGGAACTGGGCCCCAGTGGCAGGGGGTCATGGCTGAAGACAGAGTCACTGGAGGAGCAGGTGCTGCTGGCGTCCCCACCGGCTGGGGAGTAGGGTCCAAAGGTCAGGCGGAGGTCCAGGTACTGCGGGGAACAGTGCTGGTCAGCCCTGATAGTCAGCTCATTTAAAGCCCAAAGGGGAGTGGGCAGAGGGTGGTCACGGGACGGGAGAGGAGGAGTACCTCCTCAGAGATGGCCAGCAGGACCTTGTCCAGTGCCTCCACCAGCTGCTTGAAAGTGGGCCTCTGAGAGGGCGCCGCATGCCAGCACTCACGCATCAGCCCATACCTGAGAGGTGGGCAGGGTCAGAGGCACCCACAGGCCTGAGTGAAGGGAGGAACTCATGGCCCTTGTGGGTGGGCAGGGAAGGTTGGGAAGGGGCGGGGTCTAGTGAGGGGTGGGTGAAAGGGCACAGAAGCCAGGACCTCCCCACTGGGCCTGGGCGAGGAGGTGGCAGTCACAGGGAGTTGGTGCTGATCCCTCCCCGGGGCCAGACCCCGAGGCCAAGTCAGAGCAGAGGATGAGGACTGGAAATGGGGGAGAGTAGGGCATGGCCTCACAGCTCTGGAGGGCAGTTCGGGGGCCGGTCCATCCGATGCCCCTCCCGCAGCAGTGAGAACAGTTCCTCCACGGGGATGCCAGGGTATGGGGAGCCCCCAAGGGTGAAGATCTCCCACAGCAGGATCCCGAATGACCACCTGGAGGCAGAAGCAGGGCTCAGCAGGGCACAGCTTCGCTCCCTGCTCCTGGGGCTGGGATGGGGGGCCCCGTGGGCATAATTCACCAAGCGGGGGTGGGGGTAGGAGCTTTTTTTGGAGTTTGGTTCAACTCAGGTCCCAGGGCTATGAAACCTTGGGCAAACGCTTTGCCTTTTCTGTGGGGTAGGACAAGGATCCTGGCAGACACTCAGGACCCCAGCATCCAGGACTCACACATCACTCTGGTGTGTGTAGACTCGGTCAAACAAGGCCTCCGGTGCCATCCACTTGACAGGCAGGCGGCCCTGGGAGGGAGAGGAGGAGGCATTGGTGCCAGTCCCACAGGTCCTTCCCCCTCCCCCAGCTCTGCCCTGCCCCCCTCACGTTGCTGGTTTTCTTGTAGTAGTCAATGTGGTGGACGCCTCGGGCCAGTCCAAAGTCAGCGATCTTCATCACATTGTCCTCTGTCACCAGCACGTTACGGGCAGCCAGGTCTCGGTGGATGCACTGGGGACAGGGCAGGGGACTTAGGCTTATTAGGACACATAGCATCTCACGGTAACCTTGGTGGGTAGGATCATCACCCATTTTGCAGATGAGGAAGTCAGGATGCAGAGGGCAGACCTGAGCAGTCCAACTTCAGGGCCCTCACGTTCTCTCATGTGTTCCCTCTTTCCCTGCCCTGCCTATGGTTAGGGAGTATGTGAGGACGGAATGGGGCAGGCACTGAAATCTACATACAGAAAGACTTAGAGTAATGAGAAAGGAGAGAGAGGGAGAAGTTGGAGACATTGAATGCCAGGGTCATAAAGATATGGAGATGGAACAGTCGGCAGTGGCCCGGAGTGCTGCTACTGCCCTCACCTTTCGAGACTCCAGGTACTGCATGCCTCGGGCCACCTGGTAGGCGCAGGAGACCAGGGCAGGGAAGGAGAGTGGCCCCTCGCTGCTCCGAGGCCCATCGGGGCTGAGATCGGGGCCCGGGGGGCGCCGGGCCCGCAGGAACTCCCGCAGGTTTCCCTTGGCAGCACACTCCACAATCACGTACAGGGGGCCTGCAAAGGCGAGGGAGACAGGGAGGCTGCCGAGGCTGCGCTCCCGCCACAACCGCCCCCACCCTGGGCCCACCTCACCCCACCTTCTTGGGTGCAGACACCCAGCAGGTTAATAATATTTTTGTGTTGACCGATCAGCTTCATCACTTCCATCTCAGAGACCAGATCTGCCAAGTCCTTGTCAGAGGCGTTGTCTGCAAGGGCGACAGCCAGGGTGACTACACAGGGCAGGCTGTAGGGTGGGGGAGAGGACATGAAGCGCTGGACCAGGAGTCAAGAAGGTCTGGGACTGAGTCCCCACTAGGCTGCGTAGCCTTGATAAAGTCACCTAACCTCTCTGAACCCCGGGATCCTCTTGTGTGAGATGGGATACCGTATCATGCCCTACCTCTCAGAGCAGTTGTGAGGATGCAACAAGAATCAAGGATCTAAAAGAAGTAGGCCTGCCGGTGAGGGGCCAGGAAACAGGAGAGGGGGAAGAGCTTTGAACAGGAAGGAAGCTTGTCTGCAGGGCTTGGCATTAGTCCCTGAATGGGGTGAGAGCTCCTGGGGGCGGAAAGCAGGCTGGCGCCCTGAGGTCTGTCTGACCAGGGCCTGGTGTCCATCTGGCCTGGGAATTCAGGGAGCCGCCAGTGGGGCACAGCTAGGGGAGGCCTGGAAGAAGGCTGTGGAGCAGGGGCGGGCCCTCAGGGCTGACCCGTGGCCCTGGGCCAATGACATACCCTCCCCACCAGACCTCGCAATGCACATTTCTCAATCTCTGCCTCCGGGAAAGTGCCAGGTGGCCCCAGCTGTGCAGAGAGGAGCTGGGGGTTAGGGGGCGGAGAACAGAACAGTGGTTTGGGCCACTCTGGTAGAGGGGCCTGGGAGACAGCAGTGAGAGGCCCCTGTGGTAGATTCCAGGAGTGGCCTAGGCACCTTGGGGCTCCTGCTTGGAGTCTGGGACTGAATTTGAGCAGAAAGGCTGTTCTTAAGTGGTAGAAACAACAGGACAGACCTGGGAAGGGCCCTGGGGGAGGCCGAGGGTGTGGCTTGAGGAGAATGAGGTGGTGTCCTACACAGCTGACAAGGTTACTTGAGGCCAAAGCTTACATAGGGTCAGGGCAGACAGGGGATAGTAAACCCCAGTTACCCCAAATCCTTATAGTCACCATCATCCCAAAGGGTAAGATTTTATGCATCAGGAATTTTTATGAACCTAGGGCCCTGAGGTAGGGACATGTGAGGAAACTGAGGCTCAGAAGTGACTTGTCAGAGTCAGTAGCAGAGTTGGGCCTCAGGCCCAAGGGTGGGATCCGACAGCCTCTCCTGGTCCCCAGTGCTCACCTGATAGCACTATGAGCTCCTTCCGTTAGTCCCAAGGCCACAGTACCTCCCCCAGGCCGCCACACTCACCCTTGAGCATCTTGACGGCCACGGTGCTGGTTTGGTCAGGCTGGGCCGGGTCCATGCCTAAGGCCTCTGCACGCACCACCTGCCCAAAGCAGCCCTCGCCCAGGGGCTTCCCAAGCACCAGCCTAGAAATCAAGAAAGCTGAGGTCTCAACCATCCGGGCGTCCTTCCTGCCTGGAGCCTGCATCCACACCCTCACGCTGCACAGCATACCTGTCCCGGGGGAACTCCCACTGTGGGTCCAGAGGGAGGTCTAGACTCACGAGGCCAGCAAGCAAGGGGGGGCCACTGGAGGAAAGACGGACGCCCCGCACCAGGGACGAGCTTGACTTGGCTGAGGAGCCTGACTCCAGGGAGAACTGCAAAGTGGGAGAGTTGGTTGGCCTGCTGGCACGGAGCTGTGGTGAGGTGGCAGGCCGAGAGTCTCACTATGGGACACGGGGGCGGGGATGCATAGTACCTGTCGGGCCAGAGGGAAGCGGGACAGCTTCTGCACCGTGGCGGGCTGCCGGGAGTGCCGACCGTGGAGCACCTGTCGGCGATACAGGCCGGCCAGCAGCAGGAGCACCACTAACACCAGAGAGCCCGACGTGTACAGGATGATGTCTGTGTACCTGGCATCGGGCGCTGTTGCTGTCCATGTGAGGTCCTCCTCTGTCCACAGACACATAACTGACCAGTCAGTGGTCAGATGGCTGGCCCTATACCCTCTAACTCAGGCCCTCACAGCTCCCGCCACACACGGATGCACACACCAAGAAAACTGTAATTATACTCAGTCCCACATAGTCCTGGGTCCCACCGACAGTCACATGTTGACATGCAGAGGGTCTGCTACATGCAGAATCCAACACAAAACCACGCGCCATGTCCCGAGCTTAGATCCCACAGGCCAAGGGGTAATGTCCACCCGCAGGTCACAGCCCACTGCTGGATCAGAGTCGGACCCTGAAGCCTCTCCTGGCCACCTCAGGTGCTCACCTGGCAGCACAGTGAGCCAGGCCGACTGGTAGGAGAGGCCAATGGAGTTGCCTGCCAGACAGGTGTACTCGCCTGCGTCCTCGGCCGACACGTTACGAAGGTATAGGACCTCTACCTCTGAGCTATTGATGTCTGTTGTCTGGGGATGGGAGACACATTCAGGGGTCACAGCAGGGCCCGGGGCCAGGAAGGGAGCTGGCAATCACCCTCCCCACCATGGGAGAAGGGTAGGGAAGGCTCGGGCACCGCAGGGGCTGGACCTTCAAGACTTGCACATAAGGAAAGCCGTCGGCACCGAAGTTGCTGCCGTTGATGACAATGTGCTTCAGCCATTGGATGTGAGGCTGGGCGTCACTGTACACCTTGCATAGCAGCTCCACGTCACTGCCCACTACCGCTGTGGTGTTGGCCGGGAGCCCTGCCTGCAGGATGGGCCGGTGCGGGGACCGCTCTGGGGGCCGGGCCAGGCCGTCAAGCCTGACCAGCGGCACCCACAGAAGCACCCTGGTCACCTGCCTCCAACTTCCCCAGCTCAAGGGAGAGACCTTCCTGATATGCAGCTCAGACCTTGTCTGTCTTCTGCTTACCCCGCTTAAACCTTCCATACCTCCCCATTGTCTTTGGGGTCAAGGACAATTTCTCAGCCTCGCATTCAGAACCCTTCATGGCCTGGCTCCCCATGGAAATGCCACACCCCAGGCATACATCTCCCCACAAATGCATTATAGTCTTTACACTGAAGGCCTTTACTGAGCCCGTGCCCTCCGCCTCAATGTCTTCCCTACTTTTCTTCTTGGCTAATCTCTGCTCCTCCGAGCCCACGTTACCCTCTGTATGCCCCTCACGCCCACCAGCACACTTGAAACAGTTTGAGTGACTCATCTAAGACTCAGTCCATGTTGCCTGCCAGACTGGGCTCTAACTGAGGGCAAATTCTGGGCTTCCACCCCCCACACTGCCTCGCTTGCCCCTCCGCTCACCCAGCACGTCCAGCAGATAGCTGTAGTGGATGCTGCCCACCGGATTCTCCACAAGGCAGGTGTATGTGCCACGATCTGACGGCACCACGCTTTCCATCACCAGGCTCCAGTGCTGATGGCGCAGCTGTGGGGAGGGGAAGTGTCCACGAGGGGCCACTAACCCATGCCCCTGAGGGGAGTAGGGTGGGAGAGAGGGAGAGGGCAAGGCCAGGGGCTTTGGGACAAAGAAGAAGACTCCAAGAAATGCC
Source organism: Myotis yumanensis (assembly GCF_028538775.1). Taxonomy (NCBI): domain Eukaryota; kingdom Metazoa; phylum Chordata; class Mammalia; order Chiroptera; family Vespertilionidae; genus Myotis; species Myotis yumanensis. The sequence goes on along the minus strand of NW_027223756.1, from coordinate 38,043,209 downwards.
TGAGCCCTGAGTTTTAGCTGTGCCACCTTTGCCAGTCTTTGCCCTCTGAGCCTCAGTTTCCTCATTACAGCCTGGAGCTGACCTTGCAGGGTCTGACCATGAGAATGAGCTGCCCAAACTTACGGATGCTGGTCAGGGATCCTTCCTCCCTTAGAAATGGAGTCGCTCGAGAGGCTAAGTCACTTGCCAGAGGGTGGCGGAGTGGGAACTTGAACCAGAGCTGTCCAAGTCCACAGCCTAGTGCTTCTTCTGGGGCCACACAGTGGCCTTCTTTATTCAAGAAGGAACTGGGGGTTGGTTTATAGGTATGAGGGGGCCGGTGGGGGAGCAGGTGGCCTTGGAACCCGGAGACTCACCCGAACGCCTCCAATGCGATGCTCCCCATGAAAGTCCTGTCCGTCTTTGAGCCAGCGGATGGTGGGCGTGGGGTTTCCTGCTGCTGGACAGCGGAACTTGACGGTGTTCCCAGCAGGCACTGCATGCAGTTTCTTCTCCATGCGCTGGGGGTGTGTCCAGTAGGGTGCTGGAGGGGAAGGAAGAACTTAGTGCCCCCAGGGTGACTACCTGCTTCCACACAGGTCTCTTCTCAGGGAGCAGCTGGGAGGTAGGGAAATGAGTCCTTGAGGACTTATACTGACCATGCTGTGGGTAAACATGCCTATTTGAAGGGCCATTGTGTTCCTCATCACCATTGCTGGAGGTCGAGGAGTCTATGTCAGAGATAGAGGGAGATATATGAGGCCAGGACAGGAGAGTCTCTCCCTAGGCACCCCTTAGCCCCTGCCAGACCCCCTTACCATCCATAACCAAGGTGACATTGTGCAGGACGAACATGGAGCCTCGTGCTAGGCAGAGGTAGTGCCCAACATCCTCGGGTAGGAAGCTGGCGATCTCCAAGCGGCCCCTCCAGCCTCGTACCCGGCCAGCAGGTGCAAGGCGAATGCCCTCTTTGTACCAGTGGCCACCACGCTCAGCCTTCCCACAGCATAACTGCACAGGCTGCCCAAGGACCACCGTCAGCTCCTGTTCTGGCTGCTCCGGGCTGGGGGCCAGGCAGGGCTCTGTGGGCCAAGGGCAGAGGTCAATGAGCCCTGCAGCCCCAGTTGAGGCAGCCCCCACATAGATAGAACATGCTGCACATGCAGGGCATGAGCACATCAGACACATGCTGGACACCTACTGCCCCTCAACATACACACAACCACATGCTCTAGATGCTACATGCAGAGGTAAGGCCATGCCTCTGATGCATATCACACACACGGTGAGTAGCACACCTACTGGGCTGAACATGACACTGTCCAACACACACACACACACACACACACACACACACGCACGCGCACACACAAGGCGCATGCTACAGGACACACATCACACCACTCCAAGGCATAATACCCTCCCGGTGCATACACCACACATGAGGCCTGGGCCTCCCAAGCCACACACACACTGCACAGAACACACACACACACACATCCAAGGGGCTCACCACCAGCTCTGCAGCCCAGCTCAGGGCCCTGGGCCCTGCAAGGCCAGTCCTCTTTCGTGGACACAGAGATAGGTGGATGCTTTCTGGGAGCCAGACACTGAGTCTCAATGGTTGCCACCTGCTGCCACCTCCCCAGGGCCTGGGCCAGGATTCTCTCCAGCTTTGCTCAGCCCCCTCTTGGTGCCAACTCTTCCCACCCCTGCCACCCTCTCCCACCTTAGAGGTCATACCCAGCTCCATTTCCTCAGAGGTCTCAAAGGACAAAGCTGGAGCCCAGAGTGCTCTCAGGAGGACCCCCAACAGGACCAGCAGCAACTGCATCTTCTTCCTGTTGCTCATGGGGCCCAGGCTGGGCTTTCCGCCTGTGGCCTTCCTGAAATAGGGAGGGAGAAGAGTTCCTGCTTAATGTGCACCTTGGTGGTGCTATTCCCTTATTTTGCAGATGAGGAAACTGAGACAGGAAATGGCTGGCCACTTCCAAGCCCCCCCACCGCCAGGCAGCAGCAGGGCAGACTGGAAGCTGGTCTGCTGTTGCAGAGCCCAAGGCTGCCGCACAGTAGGTTGTGCAAGGGGGGGTGGGGGTGGGTGGGGCTTCCTACTCTGCACTGGTCCTGCTGAGACCTTGGCACGAGTTCACAGCAAGGGCAGTTTTGGGATTCTTTCCTTGGAGGCAAGCAGAGAATGGAAACATATCTTCTGCTCACTCTTAGCACACATGATTTATTTTTTGCTGAATAAATGCATTTATTTCTGAAGAGCAAAAAAAACCAAAATCTGAAATATAATACAAGGCCAAACTTCAGCATCTGGATGCTATCTGATCTGATCCCCACTCCTCATTAGCATTGCTGACATTTCCATGACCAGCTTTGGATACCTCCAGTAGCAGGGCGCTTACTACTAACAAGGCAGCACACTCCATGGCCAGCAGTTCTTCCTTCTTCTGAACCAGAACTGCACCCTGGGAATATCTCTGCTTTTTGTGTCCCCACAATTCCATCTGAGACAATGCAGGCTCTTGTAAAGAATGTAGACTCTGGTGTCTGACAGAGCCAAGCTCAAATCCAAGCTCTTACCAACTTGCTTGTCCCTGGCCATGTCTGGGTCGCTGGCCGCACAGGACTGCTTTGAGGATAAAAGAGAATGTACGTAGACCTAAGCAGTTTGGCTCGGTGGATAGTGCATTGGCCTGCAGACTGAAGGGTCCCAGGTTCGATTCTGGTCAAGGGCATGTACCTTGGTTGCGGGCACATCCCCAGTAGGGGGTGTGCAGGAGGCAGCTGATAGATGTTTCTAACTCTCTATCTCTCTCCCTTCCTCTCTATAAAAAATCAATAAAATATATTTTTCTTAAAAAGAGAGAATATGTGTAGGGGCTGGGCACACAGAATGTTGGAATGGTCTCCTTCCCCATCCCCTCCCTGTAATTGTCACCCAGGATCTGCCCTCCACCAGGCACCCCCAGGTCCTGTCAGGTGTGATGCACACACCCACCCCATCTGATTATCCTCTTCCAAATGCCGCCAAGGATGTCTCCTTACCCTCAAAGGAGCACTCAAAACTGAGCGTCAGCTAGGGCAGGGGAAGAGGGTGACCAGCACACCTGGAGACCCACTGGCTATTACCTGGGGCTGGGTGACAGTTGGGGGTACTGGTGTCTCTGGGTCTACCTTGCCCAGGAAGCCCACCACACCTTCTCTCTTCAGCCACAGCCCTGTCCAGCTCTGGCTCTGAGGCAGGGGGCACTTGGCTTGTCCTGGGCAAAGCCATTATTTCCCTCTTCCCTGGGTTGCCCCTGCAGCTGGAGCATCAGCTCTGTTCATCTCCTCACCTCACCCCTGCCCCATTGCCAGTCCATTCTGCCTTCTCAATCCTTCTCCAGTCTATCCCACCTCCGCTTCCTGGACTCAGGGCAGGCCATAGTCATCTGTAGCGTGGGCCTTTGCAAACATCTCCCTGGGCTCCCCAGCCTCCATTCTTCAGCAGGCTTTAAAAATTACAAGGCTGCCATGTCAACCCCCTCCTCATCAGCTTACAAGTCCTTAATGGCTGCCTGTGCCCAGCGGGATCCAGTCCACACTGTACAGCATCCTAGGCCTCCCTCCCAGCCTGGGCCACTCAGGTTGCACAGTCTGCCCTTTCAGTACCTTCAGCACTGAAGCCACTGGCTTTCAAAACTGGGCACATCTTGTCTCTTGACCTCTGTGTCCCATTTCTCTTCTCCACCTGGCTCAGATGCCACTCTCTCTGTGCCCACCCCGCTTCTGTGCCCCTCCTGGTAAAATCCCCCACCCTCACTTCTGTAGAGAGCTCAGCTCTCTGGGTTCACAGCTCCGGTTGGGGACGTTATATTTTCACCTTCAGGCTACCCTGACCTCATCACCCCAGGGTCCTTAGCATGGTCACAAGCGGACAGGGGACCGCAGTGCCCGACTCTGGCACCAGGTAGTCCAGGGTTCGCTGCCAACCTCCCGCACTCAAGCGCTGGGGGACCCTGGGCATATGACTGCACCTCTTCGAGCCTCAGCTTTCTCATCTCCACTCGGGGCGCGCAGACACTCCAGCAGCTGAGGATCAGCGAGCTCTTCCTCCTTCACCCCTACTCCGCCACCCTGGGGGGAGGTGCAAGTCGGCGGGTCCCCAGGAGGAGCAGCAGAGACAGCCTGTCCGCCCCCGCCCGGGTGGGCAATGAGTAACCAGCTCCGCGGCCAGGGTGCTCTTTGGACGGAGCGGGACAAAAGGCCCTGTGTGCACTGCGGGTTACTGATTTACCGCCCCCCTCCAACCACCCTGCCGAGCGGACGCCCGGGTCCCCATTGCAGGGATGAGGCAGCTCCCGGAGCTCCATCGCCGCTCGCCCCCTGGCGGCTGGGAGCGCAGCCAGGGTCCGCATCGGGTCCCGGTACACCTGGAGCCTCCGCGGGACAGCTCCCGGCACAGGGTCCTGGCTCACCTGGGTCTTCTGTGTCCCTGGTTCTAGCTCCTGCCAGGCCGATCCCCTAGCCAGGCGGGGACCGAGGACTCAGCCAGGGCGCTCCTCCGCCTGGGGCCGGAGAGCTGGGAATGCGCTCGCGAAAGCCGCGTGGAGCCGGGCGGCCCAGCGCCCCGCCCACCTCGGGCCCGGCCCCTCCTGGACCTGCTGTCCTGACAGCCGCGTGGCTGCGAGTGGCGCAGAATCCCACCCACCTGGAGACCAGTTCCTGAACCCATAGCGCTGAGCGACCGACGGATCAGCCTAATCCCAAAGGCCCCGCCCAGCCTGCAGTACACCCCCTCAGACTCCGCCTCTTTTGCCCCATTCAGGCCAGACTTCGAAGTTCCAGTCTGGTCCTTGCTGTCCATCTCCTGCTCGACACCCCTCCGGAACAAGACCCTGCAGTTCTCACCCGCTCGCCTCTGCAGATCTTGGCCCAGCCTGGCTCCTCCGTCTTCTGCGTAGTCGCCTTGTGGTGGCTAGCACACTGCCTCTGCCCCCATCCCCATCCAGTCTCTGCACAACCTTCCGGGTGATAGTAAAATACACCCTGACTCCTTATGTATTTTGTGGTTGACTGTGCCAATCACAACCACCCCTTTCAAAGTTTCCAATAGCTTCCTTTAAAGATGCTAGGCAGGACCTGCCCCTGGGCGCATCTCCATTTCTTCCTTGTGCCCACCCTACTTTTGCACTTGTGGTTCCTGCTTCCAGAAAAGATTTTTTCTCTCTAGGTCTGGTTAGTTCCATCTCAGTCTTAGGTCTCAGCTCCCTTCCTCAGAAGAAGCCCTTTGGACTCACTAGGTTCCTCTTCAGGTCTTCTCTTCTTTGAGCATGGAGAAAGATACTGAGTGAGGGGTGGGGTGTGGGCGGGGAGGTGGTGGTCGTGGTGAAGTGATTCAGAGTACAGATTGCAGGGCTCAATCTCATCACACATGGCTCTGGCAAGTTACTCCATCTGTATCTTCATGTTCTCCTCAGCAAAACAGGTATAATGATAATGTATCATCCCCAAGAAGTGGTTGCAAAAAGTAGACATGCTGGTATGTGTAAATCTTAGAACACTGCTTGACATAGAGCACTTGCTTTGTAATGCTAGCTATGATTATTTAGGACCTGCTATATTTTTCTTAATATATATGTGTGTGTGAGAGGAAGGGAGAGGGAGAGAGAGATAGAAACATCAATGATGAGAGAGAAACATTTATAGGTTGCCTCCTGCATGCCCCCTACTGGGGATCGAGCCAGCAACCCTTGCATGTGCTCTTTGACTGGAATCAAACCTGAGACTCTTCAGTCCGCAGGTCCAACGCTCTATCTACTGAGCCAAACCAATCAGGGTTTCTTAATATCTTTAAAAAATCTTTTTAAAAAATTGATTTGAGAGAGAGAGACATCCATTTGTTGCTCCACTTACTTATGCATTCACTGGTTGATTTTTTGTTGTTGTTAATCCTCACCTGAGAATATTTTTTCCATTTATTTTTAGTTTTGTATAATAGAAATTAATATTTATTACAGATCTTCTATTATTGAAATTATTACATATGTCCCCCTTTTTCCCCATTGACCCCTTCTAGTTCCCGCCCCCCCCCTTTGCTCCCCGCCCCCAGGCCTTCACCACACTATTGTCTGTGTCTATGGGTTATGCATATATGCATATAAGTTCTTTGGTTGATCTCTTTCCACCCACTCACAACACCCCCCCCACCCACAACACTCCCCCCCCCCCCCCGACACACACACCTTCCCTCTGAGATTCCACAGTCTGTTCCATGCTTCTATGTCTCTGGATCTATTCTACTCATCAGTTTATTTTGTTCATTAAATTCCACATGTGAGTGAGATCATGTGATACTTGTCTTTCTTTGACTGGCTTATTTCACTTAGCACAATGCTCTCCAGGTCCCTCTATGCTGTCTCAAAGGGTAAGAGATACTTCTTTTTTTTATTGCTGCAAAGTATTACATGGTGTAAATGTACCATATCTTTTTCTATCCACTCATCTACTGATGGGCACTTGGGCTGTTTCCACTGAGCCAGACCTGCTAGGGTTCTAAGTCTTGGCTACTATAAATTGTGCTGCTATGAACATAGGACTGGGGATTGGATTGGCAACCTAGGCATGTGCCCTGATCAGGAATTGAACCGACGATATTTCGGTGAATGGGACAACATTTAGCTGAGCTCCCTGGCCAGGGGAAAAAAATTTAAATTTTTCAATTACTATTGACTTCACCACTATATCTTAAGAGCCTGGCACACAGTAGTCACCCTCCAAATAGCTCTGCCTTACTTGCAAGTAATTCTCTCCTGAGCATCTTGACAGTGGCCAAATAGGAGGTCAGCCGAACTTTGATCTCTGCCCAACACTTATCTGAGGTCCAAGCCCTTTACTCCTTGAAGGCTCCTGGAGAAGAAAAGGAACCCCTCAACTAGGGTCTTAGCTTACCTCCCAGTGGAGACATTGGCCATCAGAAAGCAGCTTCCATTTCCATTGTTATGTCAAGGAGCCTAGTCTCTCACCCTTACTTCGGAAGAGGGTCTGGGGGAAGGAGGATGGAGGCTTCCGTTGCATAACTAAAAGGCCCATTAAAGTGAGAATGGCTGTGATGAGTTTAAAGAAAGCCTTGAAAACGAGTTAGAAGAAAATGACTCTGAAATATCACAATTTGACGATGATAGTTCTGAAAAAGTGATTGATGAGGAAGGCTCTGAGAGTGTTTGACAAGGAGGAATCAGGTGAAAAGGAAGAAGAAGATGCATATAAAAAAGTTTTTGATGATGAGTCTGATGAGAAAGAGGGTGAAGAAGATGCAGATGAAAAGAGGCTTGAAGATGCTGGTAAAAGGAGGAAGAAGATGACACAGATGAAAAGATGTTTGAATATTTAGACGAAACTAAAGATGAAGTAGATGCAAAGGACGATGAAGAAGATCTAGATGAAAACATGTTAGAAAATGAGGATTCCTGTGAGAAGTTTGATTTTGATGAGAAAGGGACTGTGGGCCGTATGGGGGGAATGTTTGGGAAGAAAGGGCCCTATCTACATGCAGCAGCTTTATCCTCAGGAGTGATGATGGTGATGATATTTAATCCCTTAAGCTTGCTTTTGAGGGAAAGTCTTCCGTCTACGTTTTGCCTATACTCCAGGATAATTACTAGTAGCGTTAATAAACATTGCATAGTGATAGGATGTCATCAGATTAATGCATTGCCTTTTTCATTGTTACGTGTACTTAATGATCATAAATATATGTTAATTGGCTGTTTGGTTAAAACTTCAGAGTATAATGCAAGTAAACTGGATACTCGTCCTTTGTCAGATTTGTTAAACACATGCAGAATATTTTTTAAAAATATTCTGATTGAAGTCTGTGATATTAAAAAATAAAAATAAGTTGTTAATATGCAGAAACTGAAAATTGGACTTGAGTTAAATTGCATTTTAAGTTCTTGCTATTGCTTTATTTATACTTAAGTTTTTAGTTTTTCAAGGATTTGAAAAATCTGATAAGAGTCTCCTTGCTTCCAGCTTATATTACCACTTAGGTCCCTGTTTCTCTTCTCTAAACCAGAACATGTTACTCAACTTATAAGGTAAACAGTACTTTGGAGTTTTCCCCTGCCCAGTCCTTGCAAGTTACTTTTATTTGTTTTCCTTTCTACCCTTTTTCCATGACAATTGCAGGAGTGAACTTCCTGAGATCCATCCACAGCTTTCTTTACTGAAAATATAGGGAAGGGGATTAGAATTCCACTCTGTACTGTTTGGCCCCTTTAGAAGTTGATTGGAGTTGTGGGACCTCTCCGCAGAGAAGTGCACGCACTATACAACTTTTTGTGTACAGTTTTGGGAGGTTCATTGATCCCCTGGAGTTTAAGAATGTCTGTCATCATTCATACTTCAATTTTGTGTGTTTTTTGTTGTTGTTCTAGTATGGTGCCTAGTACTGTGCTAAATTGTGTAGTCCCAGTAAAATGTTGGGTCTTCTTGCTTATGCTTTCCAAATTAAGTATTGATGAATGTAGCATTAAGAAGTTATTCTCATAAATTAGAAGCATTGAAATAAACTGCATTGATGTTTTTTGATTAAAAAAATGAACTGATTTGTTTCTTTTATTTTTCTTTTCCTTGTCAAACAAAAGAATGATCTTCTCCCAGTGATAAATCAGAAGATAATTGGCTATCTTTTAAAAACAGCTTGTCCTGTTATGGGTTGGCTCAACGAGATAGACCACCGACTCAGAATTTAAATTTGAAAGCCTTTTATTAAGCTGGCCAGCTGACCACAGCCCGTACCTTCCCCCTCTGGGAAGCCTCGCGGCATGTGGCAAAGAGCAAGTGTGCATTATGATTTTTATAGCAAAATAGTGTTACCTTAGAAGCTCACAGAAAGTTCATAAGCACAAAGGGGGGGAGGGGGTAAACAGAGTCACACCTGATTGGTCTAAGACAATCTAGCAATTTTTCTTCCATGGTTCTTAACCCTGCAACCCCCCTCCATACGTTAGTCCCTCCTCCCAGCACATACACAATCCTCATATCCTGGCAACACAATTCTTCCTCGTACATCCCCCTCCCTCCGAGTACATTAAATTTCTCATGTCTTATTTCCTCCCCTTAGCACATTCTGTAGCATTCTGTAACCCTTCCATGCCGCAGTCCCTCACCCTAGCACAGTCCTACCCAAGCTGGTCTGCCTCGGTGACTAGAGTGTTGGCCTATGGACCAAAGGGTCCTGAGTTCGATTCCGGTCAAGGGCACGTACCTTGGGTGCAGGCTCCTCTCCGGCCCAGGCCCTGGTAGGGGTGTGCAGGAGGCAACCAATGGATGTGTTTCTGTCACATCAATGTTTCTCTCTGTTCTTTCCCTCTCTTTTCTACTCTCCCTAAAAATCAATGGAGTTGAAAAAAGAGATAGAGGAAGACATAAACAAATGGAAGAATATTCTGTGTTCATGGATTGGTAGACTCAACATCAATAAAATGTCCATACTACCCAAAGCAATCTATAGATTCAATGCAATCCCCATTAAGATACCAACAGCATATTTCACAGACCTAGAACAAACCATCCAAAAATTCATATGGAATAAAAAGAGACCCCAAATAGCTGCAGCAATCCTGAGAAAGAAGAACAAAGTTGGAGGGATCACAATACCAGATATCAAGCTATATTACAAAGTCACTGTTCTCAAAACTGCCTGGTACTGGCACAGGAACAGACATATAGACCAATGGAACCGAACAGAGAACCCAGACATCAACCCAAGCTATTATGCTCAGTTAACATTTGACAAAGGAGGCAAAAGCATACAATGGAGTCAAGACAGTCTCTTCAATAAATGGTGTTGGGAAAATTGGACCGATCCATGCAAAAAAATGAAACTAGACCACCAACTTACACCATACACAAAAATAAAACTCAAAATGGATAAAGGACTTAAACGTAAGATGGGAAACTATAAAAATCTTAGAAGAATCCATAGGCAGCAAAATAGAAGACATATGTCATAGCAATATCTTTACCGATACAGCTCCTAGGACAATGGAAACCAAGGAGAAAATAAACAAATGAGACTACATCAAAATAAAAAGCTTAACAAAAAAGCCCACTGCATGGGAGAACATATTTGCCAATGTTATCTCCAATAAGGGTTTAATCTCCAAAATTTACAGGGAACTCATACAACTTAACAAAAGGAAGGTAAACAATCCAATAAAAAAATGGGCAAAGGACCTAAGTAGACACTTTTGAAAGAGGACATACAGAAAACCAAGAGACATATGAAAACATGCTCAAAGTCACTAATTATCAGAGAGATGTAAATCAAAATGACTATTAGGTACCATCTCACACCTGTCAGAATGGCTATCATCAACAAATCAACAAACAACAAGTGCTGGAGAGGATGCAGAGAAAAAGGAACCCATGTGCACTGTTGGTGGGAATGCAGACTGGTGCAGCCACTCTGGAGAACAGTATGGAGTTTCCTCAAAAAATTAAAAATGTAACTCCCATTTGACCCAGTGATCCCACTTCTAGGAATATATCCCAAGAAATCAGAAACACCAATCAGAAAGGATATATGGATCAGTTTGGTTCAAATAAACTCTTACAAAAATTCAAAAGAAAGAAAGTAAGAAAGAAAGTGTTGTAATGTACCCCGAGAATCACACAAGGACACTTCAAGAAGTCGAATTAAGGATTCACATTTATTGCAAATCCAGGACTATGAGGGGGCATTTTGCTTTCCAAGTCTCGTAGTGATTACATAGCCCCAACACCAGATTTATATAGGCAAAAAATCACAAAGGTATTGATTACATCTAAGGGTTTGGAATGAGGAACCTGTTTTGCACAAAGCAGTTTGTTACAGAAGCTAGATTGAGCCGATTAGTTATCTACAAAGATTAATTATAGTTTCGGGTCTTGGGACCACTGAGTTGACAGGAACACATTATCTGGAGCCACTGAGGCAACTTAGAGTAATTGTGCGGTCCTGGTCTCCAGGTACAGAGGAATGTGTTTTCTAAAACCAGTATGACCACAACCGATGGGGTATTCAAATTACAATCAATAGGGTATTCAATCGAATGGGATGATTTATATAATTCAGAAAGTCAAAATAACTTTTTTATTATTTTAGCAAGCAAATAATGACAGAAACCAAGTCAGTAGGGTTAAAATATTAAACAGCAATTCCCACCAAGCATGGTTGCCACCATGCTTCATTAGGAAGTATGAAAGAAAGGATATATGCACCCCTATGTTCATAGCAGCACAATTTACAATAGCTAAGATTTGGAAACAGCCTAAGTGGCCATCAGCAGATGAGTGGATTAGAAAACTGTGGTACATCTACACAATGGAATACTACGCTGCTGTAAAAAAGAAGGAATTCTTACCATTTGAAACAGCATCGATGGACCTGGAGAGCATTATGCTAAGTGAAATAAACCAATTGGAAAAAGATAAATATCACATGATCGCACTCATTTGCAGAATATAATGAACAACATAAACTGATGAACAAAAATAGAGCCAGAGAAAAAATATTTTAAATATAATAGAAATAATCCTCTTATTTGCAGATTTTTAATATTTCCTACAACTTTTGTGATATTATACTATGTTACTACAGTTTTGGTAATATTATTATATTTAAAATTGTTTTTCTTGAAATATTAATGTTTATTGCATGTAAATGGCTAATTATTTTGTACTACAATCTGGTAATAGATTTATTTTATATATTGTAAAAATAAAAATTAAAAAAAAATCAATGGAAAATATCCTCGGGCAAGGATTAACAACAAAAAGAAAATAATACATAAATAAATAAATAAGTAAAAACAGCTTGTCCTGACTTCCCTCCTCCAGGGTCCCTCCTTGCTGGAGGCTTCTGGCACTGGGGGTGCCTAGCAATTAGAAGCTTCCTGTCCAGAGGGGGCTTCACCGGACCCCCTGGACTCCTGGAGAAACCCAGCCCCCCACCTCTGGTCCTCTGCTGGCTCCCTTAGTGAATATGTTTGTTGGGGGCGGCAGCGGGGTGAGCTGCCAGCAGGAACTGGACCCCACACAGCTTTCATTCAACTTCCAGGCACTTCCCAGTATACCTGAGACAAAGGCAAAGGCTGCCTCCTGAGATGCCCAATTCCCTGAGGTTGGCTACCTCCCCACAACCTCTCCACTGGGTCTGTACATCCGTTGTCCAGCCCCCCTCTGGCACTCACCACCTCTCACACTGACCCTCTGCAGAATCTGACACTCTCACAAGGTCATCCATTCACTCATTCATTTACCAAGTGTTTATTATGTGCCATGCACTATTCTAAATCCTAGGGATAATGCAGTGATCAGACCCAGCCGCTACCTTTAAGGAGCTGCTGACATTATAGTGGGAAGACATAGATAAGTAAACAGAGCACAGAAGGAGATCTACCAAGGGTTTGAATCCAGGCCTGTCTCCCCCTCACAGTCTCACTCTCGTGCCAACAGTCTGTCACCAGTCAGGAACTCAGGAGCCTGCCATTCTCAGTTCCTGACTTAACCTGCCTCTGCCTCAGTTTCTTTCTCCAGAAAATGGGCGGGTACAAACACACACACACACACACACACACACACACACACACACACACACAACCAAAAAAAGAAACACAAAAGAAAACAGAAAATAGGCACCCTCCTGCTTCCTTTTTCTCTAAGGTGTTGGAGGAAATTAATGAGTTAAGAGATTGGCCTGGCCATCATGGCTCAGTGACCTATGAACCAGGAAGTCAAGGTTTGATTCCCAGTCAGGGCACATGCCTGGGTTTCGGACTTGATCCCCAGTGTGGGGCATGCAGGAGGCAGCCAATAGATGATTCTCTTTCATCATTGGTGTTTCTGTCTCTCTCTCCCTCTCCCTTCTCTGAAATCAATTAAAATATTAGGAGAGAGAGAGAGAGAGAGAGAGAGAGAGAGAGAAAGAAAGAAAGAAAGAAAGTAAGAAAGAAAGAAATAGGTTTTACCAGACAGAACAGGAAGTAGAGCACAAGTCCACACCTTAGCTGAGCTCCCCTATGTGCCAGGCATTTGCTAGGCTAGATGTCATACATGCATTACATCCTTTTATCCTTCTCCCAAGCCAAATGCGGGTAGAGATCCTTAGCTCTGTTTTGTAGGTGAAGAAACATGCTCAGGCAGATGGCACGACTTGTCAAAAGTCACACAGCAAGGGAACAATAGAACTGAGACTTAAACCCTGTCATTTGGGACACAGAGGGAGAGCTGGGATTGCCCACTTTCCCCCCCAATCCTTAACCATGGCCAAGAAGGTGGGCATTCACCTGAGGATGAGTTGGGGGCTGGCTCTGGGCATTGTTTTTCCTGCCCATTTGGCCAGCAATGATGGGGCACCTATGAAGTGCCAGGCCCTTGGCAGGGGTTTGCAGACTCTGGGCTCCTGGAGTGCAAGGCTGGGCCTGGAGGGACTCCTGAGGCCAGGCTCCTACCCCACACCCACCTGCCTGGGAGCAGAGTTGGGGGGAAGGGGCGGACATGGCCTGGTGCCCACCATGTTGCTCTTGGATGGCAGCCGGCCTCAGGAACACTGGGGCTCTTATGCGGAAGGGTTACCCTGAGCTCCTGCCCAGGCCCCATTCCAGCCCAGGCCTGGTCCCTTCCTCTGACCCAGTCCTGTGTTTTCTTGTCTTCTTTCTTTCATTTTTTAAAAACAATTTTTGTTTTGAGAAAGTTTTAAAATATAGGAAAAGTACACAGGGAAATGTACAGTTGCTGCTCAGAACTGACAATTGTTCTTACCATTTTTTCCAACCCTTTTCTAACCTGGCATCTCCTACAGGTTTCGTGAAGGTCTGGCCTGGCTCTTCAAAATGGAGGTGACATTGACAGGAACTAAGTGGTGAAAGGTTGGGTGTCAGAGCCAGAGAGCTGTGGATTTGAATCCTGAAAATGTTGTGACCTTAGACAAGTCATTTAATGTTAAGCCTCAGTTTTGTGTTCTGCAAAATGTAAATAGTAGCTCTTCTGCGAGGACTCAGTGTGATGATGATATAAAGCCCAACGCACACAGTCCATTTCAGTAAAGAGGGTATATATATATTTTAATGTGCCTCAGGCATGAAACAGCTCGGGCCACAAGACAGGCATCAAGCTAGGATGAACTAAGGACTGCATGTCTGCTTTGCCCCTGATTGATATAAGACCAACACCACCAATCGGGTGTCTTCTTCCCATTGCCAGGGGGTAAGAAGGCCAATATTAATATTAGCAACTACGGGCCTACATGGGACCTACCCCAAGGTATGGGGAACATACGCCTATGACCAAGAGGGAGGGACTGTGAGGGTCACCCCTCCTCCAGCCTTTGTATTTCCTCATTTCCCACCCATTGGACACATATGTCCAATTTCTACCCTGTAGATACAATGCCAGGAACTGCAGGCTGCCCAGGGCCTTGTGCTGTTGTCAAAGAGCCTGGCACTGATATTGGAAGCCTGGGAAAGCTTGTGGGGAAGCCCCTTAGACCAAGTCACATGGAGAAGAATGGGCTAGGAAGGATCCGAGGCTCTCTCTGGGCCAGTCCTATGGCTTCTTAGCAGCATCCCAGTCTGCTTGTCCTCTTGTCCCAGACACTGTGGGTCTGTGTCCTCCTCACACCCCTGGGTCTTAGCTTGCACATTTGTTTGGAGGAGAGAGGGGGCCTAGGTAGCTGGGAAGTGAGATGCTAGACAAGAAGGATAGAGGATCTGTGGTCTGAAGGGAATCAGGAAAGAAGCCCCAGAGGGGCCCTCACCCTTCTTTACCTTGCCTGATGCCTACTAAGTGACAAGGACTTAAACAAAACAGGGGTTTATTCATTCCTCACTTAGCTTCAAATCTGGAGGTGGGCGAAGGTGGGTTTGAAGTCAGGGTTGTGGTCTCTTCAACTCTCTAGACTTTTTCCTCATGGTTGCAAGATGGTAGCTTCAACTCCTGCCATCACATTGTGCTCAGACAGGAGGAAGGAAGAAGCCACAAAGAGTCGTTACACTCAGTAACTTCTGATTTTCATCTTTTTGGCCACACTGTGACACATGGCCCCCCTGTCCTCAAAGTAGGTTGGGAAGTATATTCATTCTGCTGGACATATTGTCTGCCCTAACAAAACAAGGGTCTGTTGAAAAGAAGTGCTGCCTGAGCATTGAGCAAGCACTTAATCTCTGCATCACTGATCTCTTTATCAGCCCCAAATATCTTCTTTAAAACACAGACTTAACCAAGTCATTCTGAAACCATTGTAATTAGCTAGTTATCTATATATATAAAAACCTAAGTGACCAGTTGACTGGTAGCTATGATGTGCTCTAACCACCAGGGGGCAGACACTCAATGTACAGGCATGAAAACATGGAACAGACTGATGAATCTCAGAGGGAAGGAGGGAGAGGGGAGGTCAGGAAGAGATTAAGCAAAGATCTTATATGCATACTAGAGGCCCGGTGCACGGATTCGTGCACCAGTGGGGTCCTTCAGCCTGGCCTGCGGGGACCAGGTGGAAACCAGTAGTCCAACATCCCCCAAGGGGTCTCGGATTGTGAGAGGGCACAGGCCAGACCAGGGGCCTCACGGTAATAATAAGAAAGGAGACCCTAGTTGGTTTGGCTCAGCGGATAGAATGTTGGCCTGTGGACTGAAGGGTTCCAGGTTCAATTCCAGTCAAGGACACATGCCAAAGTTGTGGGCTCAATCCCCCATAGGGGGTATGCAGGAGGCAGCCAATCAATGATTCCCTCTCATCATTGATGTTTCTATCTCTCTCTCCCTCTCCCTTCCTCTCTGAAATCAATAACAATATATATATTTAAAAAATAATAAGAAGAAAGGAACAAAGGGGGAAGCCAGGCATTATAGGCATGTCATTTGGGCAGCTTCACCAGGAAGATGCAATTTCACTCTCCCCAGGGAACCACCAGCCCATTCCCTGCAGATTTCTGGGGAAGGGGTCCAAAAAAGAGGGAGATAGATGCATGTGAGTGAAGTTGGGGGGCCAAGAAAGGTGTTGTCAGTCACACCTGGGAACAGATATCGTTGGCTAGAATGGGTGTGCCCACTGTAAACCTGAGAAAATTTGGGAATACAGAATCCTTTAGACATATGAGTTCTCTCTTTCGTTGGTCTTGGCTCTTGTTGCTTTTGGCTCATGGCCATGCACATCCCACATGCAATGGACTGATGGACTGCAGTGGGAAAACACAAATTAAGCTAGCCTGATGCTGTATTGGACTGTGCAGACACGGAACAGAAACTTTGGACATTGACTCTGATTTTAGCTCTTCTGAAGCTGAAGTTATGCTTCTTCCTTGGTGGGTCAAGGGGAAATGGGACCTTGGACACTCAGGGATATAATTCCACGCAAATAAAAATCACTCATTCTTCTATGTAAGTCTCAGAAAATTCTTTTTCTCAGGATATCATAAGCATTACACTCCCATGGACACCAGGGGGAGATGAGGACCTCTCCCCACCATTAACAATTCCTCAACTTTAACTGCTTTCTTCCCACTACCCTATGGCTTCTCCAGCAACTCAGCCTGGCAGTCAGGACCCTTCAAGACAGGCCTCTGCTGCTCTCTACTGTCCCTTCTCCTATCTCCCCAGAGACCTGCTCTGTGTTCCCGCTGTACTGAGCCCAGGCAGGTCCTCCTGAATGTGTCTGATTGTTCTCACCTTGGTGCCTTTGCACTTGCTGCCCTGTTGCTGAGAGGGTCCTTCCTTGGTTCTGCCTGCCCATCCCCTCCTCCCTCCAGCCATTCCACCAGATGTCTGCCATTCAGCTTTCTGGGCTCCTTTCAGGTATTTCTTGTTCTCAGAGACCCTTCCTGACTACCCCAAACTGGACACCTAAACCCTTTCTCTCCTTCCTTCCTTCCTTCCTTCCTTCCTTCCTTCCTTCCTTCCTTCCTTCCTTCCTTCCTTCTTTCTTTCTTTCTTTCTTTCTTTCTTTCTTTCTTTCTTTCTTTCTTTCTTTCTTTCTTTCTTTCTTTCTTTCTTTCTTTCTTTCTTTCTTTCTCTCTCTCTCTCTCTCTCTCTCTCTCTCTCTCTCTCTTTCTTTCTTTCTTTTTTTTTTTAAATATATTTTATTGATTTTTCACAGAGAGGAAGGGAGAGAGATAGAGAGTTAGAAACATCGATGAGAGAGAAACATCGACCAGCTGCCTCCTGCACATCTCCTACTGGGGATGTGCCCGCAACCCAGGTACATGCCCTTGACCGGAATCGAACCCGGGACCTTTCAGTCCCCAGGCCGACGCTCTATCCACTGAGCCAAACCGGTTTCGGCCTTTCTTTCTTTCTTGATCTCTCTCTCTCTCTCTCTCTCTCTCTCCCCCCGCCCCCCCCCCAGCTCCTCATTTTTCTTTCAGGTCCCGGCCTTCTCCTATTTCTAGTCCAAACCTACAGAGAATATTTATGAGTTTGTTTGAGCCAAACTGACAATGTATAAGGGAGTATGATCTCGAAGAAAGACAGTTTTGCAGTTTCTTTTATGCATTTGAAATTAAGGAGGGAAGTAAGGAAGGATCCATGAGGGTAGGAGAAAGGAAGGTGAGGATTGGATTACAAAATTATGTGCTCTCTTAAGGGTGGTTATGCCTTCTAGGGATATTACTTCTGGCATTTCAAAGGTGTATTAATCTAGATGCACAAGGGCAATAGACAAGACTGGCTTAAAAACCTTTCACTAAAGAAGTTATAGGCCTGGGGTGTGATCTGCCCATTTAGGAGTTCATGATTTATTGCAGCACCCCTTTTTTGTCCACAGGGGTTTGGATGGAACCAACACTTTTCCTATGCTCTCCTGGTGGGTCTGTGCCCTGAACCTGGCTAATGTGACTATTTCACCCCCACCCCCCTCAGGCTATTGTGATTGGGTCAATGATGAGCATGTGACTGAAGCAGGGCCAATGAGGGCCAATCTGAGTTGTTCATTGGAACTAATAGGAAGCTAACTCTCAGAGGTTACTGAGATATGAAGATGTAAACCCAGAGCTGCTTAAGAGAGCCTGCCTGTGAATGAAGCCAACACAGGAAATAGGAGGGCCAAAAGATGGAGCAGTGCCTGGATGGAGCCATGCCTGAAGCCAAAATTACCTCTTTGAACATTTCACTTATGTGAGCCAAATAAGTTTTTAAAAATATATATATTTTATTGATTTTTTTATAGAGAGGAAGGGAGAGGGATAGTTAGAAACATCGCTGAGAGAGAAATATCGATCAGCTGCCTCTTGCACACCCCCTACTGGGGATGTGCCTGCAACCAAGGTACATGCCCTTGACCACAATCAAACAGGGACCCTTCAAGTCTGCAGGCCGACGCTCTATCCACTGAGCCAAACCGGTTAGGGCCAAATACGTTTTTTCTTAAGCTAATTTGGCTTCTTGTTTTACTCATAAATAAAAGACTCCTAATAATTGACCTCTGGGTAGAAACTACTCTCCCTCCTTTGTGTCTCCACTATCCTCTTTTGGCTCCTAGGCCGTGGTACTCATTGTTTATAAGTCAGCAAATTCATCATGTTCTTGGTCCTATTTGTTTAAAACCTTTCATGTCTTCCCATTTCGCTTAGAATAAAGACCTGTATTAGAGATCTATTACTGCATAAAAATTACCCCCAAACTTAAAATAAACATCTGGCTAGTTGCTGGCCGAAGACCTCCATTTCTTTCTATGCGAGCCTCTCCACGGACTGCTTGAGTAACCTCATAACCTGTCAGCTGGTTTCCTTCTGAGCTGATGATCCAAGAGAGACTGACACTGTCCTTTTATGACTTACTCTCAAAAGTCACACTTCAACACTTCTGCCTTATTCTAATTGTCAGAGTGAATCACTAATATTGAAGTAAGAACATCCAAGCCTGTATAAAATTTTTACCAAAATTTATTTAAGCCAAATAAAAAATACACCTGGAAGTAAGATCTCAACAGACTGAGATCAATGCAGTAGAGAATAATAGTTTGCAGTGTTATTTATGCATTTGAGATTAAGGAGGGAACTTAATGAAGATTACACAGGTGGGAAAAAGCAAGGTGGGGACCCAACTACAGGGTAGTTAAGACTACATGGTCTCGGCCCTGGCAGGTGCTAAGTTGGTTAGAGTGTTGTCCTAATACACCAAGGTTGTGGGTTTGATCTAGGGTCAGGGCACATACAAGAATCAACCAATGAATGCATAAATAAGTTTCTCTCTCTCAAATCAATGAAAAAAAAGAAAGATTATGTGGTCTTGGCCCTAGCCCATGTGGCTCAGTTGGTTGAGCGTTGTCCTGTGCACTGAAAGGTTGCCGGTTCAACTCCCAGTTAGTGCACATACCCAGGTAGCGAGTTCAGGCCCTGGCTGGGGTGCGTACAGGAGGCAACTGATGGATGTTTCTCTTGCACATTGATTTTTCTCTCCCTCTCCCTCTAAAATCAATAAAAACATATTAGCTGGGAAAAAAGCCCTGGTTGGTGTGGCTCATTTGCTTGGGCATTGTCCCATGCACCAAGAGGTTGTTGGTGGGTTCGAATCCCAGCAGTGCCTCCAAAAAAAAAAAGAGGTTGTTGGTTTGGGCACATGCTTGAGTTGTGGGCTTGATCCCTGGCTGGGGGGAGGGTGTGTGTGCAGGAGGCAACCCATTGATGTTTCGCTCTCTCTCCCTCTTCCTTCCTCTCTTTCTAAAAAATCAACTTAAAAAATAAACATATATCGCCGAAACCGGTTTGGCTCAGTGGATAGAGCGTCGGCCTGCGGACTGAAAGGTCCCAGGTTCGATTCCGGTCAAGGGCATGTACTGGGTTGCAGGCACATCCCCAGTAGGAGATGTGCAGGAGGCGGCTGATCGGTGTTTCTCTCTCATCGATGTTTCTAACTCTCTATCTCTCTCCCTTCCTCTCTGTAAAAAAATCAATAAAATATAAAAAAAAATAAACATATAGCATAGTCTATATTAAAAAAAGAAAAGACTATGTGCTCTCTTGAGGATGGTCATGGTTCAGAAGTAGGAGTCTGAAGGGGGGCATTTCAAGGGTGTGTTAACCTAGATGCACAGGGCTGTTTTAAGGCAAAGGTAAACCTTTTACCAAATAAATCACATGCCTGGGGCAAGGCTACCCAGCATGTTCTGCCCAGTTAGGAATTTATGACCAGATCACCCTGTGAAGTTACTTTCTATAGAATCCCTTTTTTATCCACATTAAGTATAGCCCACATGGGGATGGGGAGTGGGATAGAAGGAGATTAAATTTGACCTCTTGAAGAGAACAATATAAAGAAATTTGTGGATATATTTTATTTTTTGTTAATCCTTACCTGAGGATTTTCCATTGATTTTTATTTTTTTCAAGAGTGGAAGGGAGAGGGAGAGACAGAGAGAAACAGCAATGTAAGAGAGACACATTGATTGGTTGCCTCCTGCACACACCCCGACCCGGGCTGGGGAACCTGCAACCAAGGTATGTGCTCTTGACTGGAATCAAACCCTGGGCCCTTCAGTCCGCAGGCTGACGCTCTGTCCACTGAGCCAAACCGGCTAGGGCTGTGGATACATTTTAGAACCACCACAAGATTAGATCTTATTCTGGTGTTTGACATCTGAACTGTTTGCTAGGTTTGAGAAATACCTCCATTTTATGTGGCACAGTTCACTCTCATGATAGAAGCTCAAAACGCTAGCTTCTCCCCCCATTTCTCTTCCAGTTGAGGTTTAAGTTCTGCCAATTCATGAGATTCATGCAATAGGCCTTCCTTTCCCCTGGCTGCTGGCACCAGTTTGCCTCTGGCACCCGGGGCCCAGGCCTTCGCTCTGGCCGAGTTCCGGCCGGAGCCGGCTCCGGAAACATCAGCCTTTGCTGATCCGCCGGCCCAGAAACATCAGGCCTCACGGCTCTGCCGGCCTGGAGCCATGAGGCCTCGCTGCTCTGCCGACCCCGGGGCCGTCAGGCTTCGCTCCACCGCTTGGAGCCTACGTATGCAAATTAACTGCCATCTTTGTTGGCGGTTAATTTGCATATCGTGCTGATTAGCCAATGGGAGGCGTACCGAAGGTATGGTCAATTACCATGTTTGTCTATTATTAGATAGGATATTTAAATGCCATTTAACAAAGAAAAATCAACCAAAAAAATGAGTTCGCGTGTCACCTCTAACACGCGTGTCATAGGTTCACCATCACTGGCCTAGGAGGTTTTCTATTTTTGGTGAATCCCTTCGCAATCATTAAGTCTTAACACAGGACTGTGCCAAATGCAATCTACCTGTGGACTCACCTTCCTTCCCAGGGAGGCCCAGAGTTTACTGTAGGCCAATAATAGAAAAATGGCAGTAGACTTACACAGCATCTATCGTGCAATTGTTTCATATATAACTTTTCTTTTTATTCCTACAATAACCCTATAAGGTAGGTACTGTTTCACCTTGAGATATAGGTCAACTAACCAAGATCACATAGCCCCACAGTGGCAGAGCTGGGATCTGAACCCTGGCTGCTGGATTCCAGAGCCTGAGTTCTTTGCTATTACACCAGACTGCCTCTCCATGGCTGATTCCTCTTCCTCTGTGAGACCTTTCTTGACCATCAGAGCCATGGACAGTTCTCTCTGATGTTTACCTGCTGGATTGTATTGTATTGTGGGTTCTGGGCACTGACATCAGAAATCATTCTAGGCTAGAAAAATTCAAACCTGATCTTGGGGGTGAACAGAGTAAGAGTGGCTTTGGTATGAAGTCAGGATCCTTGGGTTCAAATTCCTAGGTATCACCAGACTGGCCAAAATTAGAGACAAAAACTAGCAAGTGCTGGCAAGGATATGGAATAAGTGGAACTCTCCCACAATGCAAGTGGGTATGTAGGTTGGTAGAAACACTCTGGAAAACCATTTGGCAGTATTTAGACAGGCTAAATGTACCTACCTATGATGTAGCAATTTCACTCCTGGGTATATTCGTGCACATGTACAACAAACAACACAGACAAAATGATTCACAGCAGCTTTATTTATAATAGTTCAAAACTAGAAACAACCCAATTGTCCATCAACAGAATGGCTAACTTGTGGTGTATTCATATAATGAGTTACCACACAGCATGAAAAAAATGAACTTCTGATATACACAATAACATGGATGAAATCACAGACATAATATTGAGCAAAAATGGATGTATGACTCCATTTTTATAAAATTCAAGAGCAAGCAGAACTAAGTTATGGTGATAGAGATCAAAATAGTGTTTACCTCTGGGGGATACTAACTAGAAAGAGAAACAAGGGAACCTTCTGGGGAGCTGGCAATGTTCTGTATTTTGATCTGGAGGGTGAATGCCCAGATGAATACACATATGTGAGGAGGACTCAGCAAACTGTACTCTAAAAATTGGCGCACATTACTAAATGTATCCTGTATCTCAAAACGTCTGGGTAAAAATAAAAAAGAAATGGTTAAATAAAGACACTTTCTGGTGTGGCCGACAAGTTATTTTTGCCCATCTACACCCAATCTTCTCCCTTAGCCTGGAGAGAGCCCTACACTTTCTTCTCTTAGGGACACATCTCTCCCTTTCAGTCAATCAGTTTTAGGTGGAGCTCATTCCTTTGCAGGCCCCAAATCAAAGCACCATTTCTCCTACCTACAGTGAATGGTTAGGGATGGGAACTGGACCAAGCTGGCTAATGAGTCAGTCCCAGAATTTTTTTTGGAACTAATAGAAAAAGATGTTCTTCCCACTGCATTTGCTAATCTATCAGGATATAAGCTTAGAGCTGCCAGTGGCATCTTGCCACTTTCTGCAGTCTGCCCAAGGGAGGCCACACAGAGGAAAGCATGGCGAGATTGAATTCTTACTAATGACACTGTCAGAACCTGGGTCTAGCCATCCCTGTACCAAGTTTTTTCATTAGGTAAATCAGTAAATTTCCTTTTTAGCTAGCCATTGCAAGTTTCTCACAGTTACAATTAGAGCCGAATACACTGAGAATCTTGGGTAAAATTATGAGAAGTATGAGGGGGCTTGGAATATAAAATAATCAATGAACCTTGTGTGACCTGTTTTGTGGGTGCTGCTGCTACCCTGCCCTGAGTGGCTGCTCGCTCTGAGACCATGACCCAGCCAGATAAGTGAGGCAGGCCAGGGGGTCATGTGGAAAGGACTCTGGTCCTTGTTTGAAAGGGTTCTGGAATAGGAATCTAGACAACCGATTCCACTCCCCATTTTGCCGTTTTAGTGGCAAGGCCTTGGGCAAATCACTCACCTCTCTAAGTCTTGTTCCTTTTCTAGAAAATAGAATACCATCACCTAGTTCAAAAGATTGTTATGCAAATCAAATGCTGGTTTCCCAACTTCTCCAGCTTTTCATACCCTTGGCTTGAGTTAGTGCCTGCATCCTGCGCATTCCCACAGCACCCAGTATGAACCTCTGACCACTGCCATAATGGTCTTTAACAGTGGTAAGCTCTCCAAAGAAGTGTTCATTTCTGTATCCCCATGCCAACGGGGCTGGGAACACGGCTGGCAGGGACTCCTGAATCCAAAGCGGTCCTGCAGGCCAAGAGTATGGCATGGTATGGCAGCCCACCATTCCTCTGCCCTTCACTTCACTTCCTTGCTTGGTAGATGGGCCCAATTCTGACATCCTGGGTGGGAGAGAAGGATTCTGGGGAGAATGCTGAGGCAGTCTGGGCTTTGGAAGCTGAGAGCTGAGAATCCACACTTGGGGCTTTGTAGGGTCTTTGCCAGCTGGCCTGGAGCAGGTGCTCAAGAACAGTTTGCTGAGTGAAGAATGGGAGCTAAAGCTGTGTGAGCACCTTCCTCACATCTGACCGTCTGAAACAAAGGTTGGACAAAGGACTCCTGAAGCCATCATACTCCTTTCTCAGCTCATTTCTGGGTCATGGAAAAGGTTCTTCCAAGAATTACCAGGGCCATTTCTCCTTATGCATATTCATTCATTCACTCGTTCATTCAAGAAACACTTCATGACACACCACTCTGTATATCAGGGAAGTGGAGATGAACAAGGCTAGGTCTCTGCCCTGAAGGGGTTAGCCTGGAAAGAGCCATATTGGACACAGCCTCCATTGACCTCTGTCTGTGTCCTTTCCTGCTCTCCTACATCCCTTCTGTACATAGCAGCCAGAATAATCCTCTCAAGCAAAGCAGGTTACTAGTTTACATTTTCTAGAGACTCCCATGAGGCTCTCCATTACGGGGAAGGTGAATGAACAGATGAGGTTCTATTGAATTTAGGGCACGTGTGAAGACTTCCTCAGGGTTGCCAAACAATTTGGATGCCTCTCTGTCCCAATTCCTAAGACCAGTATTTAGGACCGTGGAGTATGAATGGGATAAGGGTGAGGGATCAAGATATACATATTAGACCCAATGGCAATATAGCCCCAAGTCCTAGTTCTGTTAAGTTGCAGTCTGGCTCATGGGATAAATTCTTTATTTAGATGCTTCAGTGACCAAGAGACAGAGCAAAAGCACATACCCACACACAATACTAAAGGCATTTCACAGGCAAGGGATAGGGAGTGGGAGGCAGAGGTGATGAGAGCAGAATAGGGGCTTCTTTGGCCCAATGAAGGAGGGCCTCTGATGGTACCACTCCCTAGAATTCCTGCTTGAAAGATATAAGGAAAAATATACTCCCAGTGAAGTTCAAGGCCATAAAGCATGGCAGAGCTGGAGAAATCTAGGTTTGGGGCCTGGGGAACATCTGATTCCTCACCATGGAAACTTGTGCCAGCCCTCCTTTCTTTACCTGGTACCCAGGAATCT
Source organism: Myotis yumanensis (assembly GCF_028538775.1). Lineage (NCBI taxonomy): Eukaryota > Metazoa > Chordata > Mammalia > Chiroptera > Vespertilionidae > Myotis > Myotis yumanensis. The sequence continues at coordinate 38,018,440 of NW_027223756.1, read as the reverse complement.
CCTGGCGGGTGATGGGGGAGGGGTAGCACCACAGCAACCTGGGCAGGTGGTCTGCTGCACATGGGGAAGGAAAGAGCTAGTGGAGGCCAATGGGCAGCAATGAATCTCTGAGCTGGCTGGCTCAAGAACCATCAAGCAAACTTGCATATGGGGACTTTCCCATGTGAACTGGGTCAGAGCACCTCTGACACAGAGGAAAGGCCCCACTGGAGCCTTTCCATGATCCCACTAGGTACTGAGGCCTTCTCCAGCTCTAGCTTGCCTCCAGCTCTAGCTTGCCTCCATCTGCTGCAGGTCCTTAGCACCATTCAGGAACTGTGGAGAAGGGGCAGGAGGGACAGCAACACTGCCAGGACTGTAGCATTGCTCCAGGAGGAGACTTCACAGTGGGCAGAAACCTATACAACTGGCCAGCATCTGGTCCCAGGCTTAGGAAAGTCTGCACATTTTTGGGGGAGGGTGAGTGTCACATTATCTCTAAGCTTCCGTGTGGCGGCTATTTTCATCTGCCCTTTCCTGCCTAGGCCAAGGTATGGCATGAAAGTGCCAAATTTCATTGAAGACGCCTAGAGCCCAGGAGAACTCAGTTGTTTAGCTGCAAGGAGTGGTCCAAAACTGACTTGCAGAGGAAATACAGGACTGGAGCCTCATGACATGTGGCCTAGAAGAGCCAGGGAAGGGTAAAGGCCATCCTCTAAACTACTACCCTGTGAGAACCCAAGTCCTCTAAAAATCCCCCTTTGTCCTGACTTTCAGGGCCCATTCCAAAGGAGAGGAACACGGGTGGATTTGCCTGGACCAATCAGAGGCTGCCTGTGGCCTGTTCCTCAGGTCTATGTAAGAAAGGAGGAAGAGGGAGCCAAGGGCTGACCATGGTCATGGTCAGGAGGAGGCTGGCTCATGGCTGATTCAACCTGGGGTGCTGGACAGAAACACCTCTAGTCTTCCAAAGTAGTTGAGTCTTTTCGAATGGGTTGTCTTTACATTGGAATCTGGCCCAGAGATGATACCATTGTTTTTGGTGACCTGTAATATGAGAAGGAACAAAGGCACAGGGTCAGTTTCTGGTGGTTGTAATGGTGCCCCAGGTAGCTTATTCTAACGGTAGACAGCTCTTCTGGGCCTTGGACTGACAAACAGGACAGCTCCCTTTTACGGAGAGCCACAATATACTACGCACGATAATGGATGCTTTGCTTACAGCATCCTATTTCGTCCTCATGGCAATTTTGCAAGGAGGGGTGGGGAATAGCACCTCCATTTTACATATGAGAAAACTAAAGTTCAGAAAGTGTAAGTGACCTGCCCACAGAAAGCTTTTAAGTTTGGTAGATTCAGGATTGCAGACCAGTCCATGTCTTCCCACTATAGCACACCATTTATTCTGCCTGAAGGGCCCACAGGACCTGAATGGTACAGAATGACCATTCTCCCCCTCACACAGAATCTACAGTGGCTCTCCTGTCACTCTCCATCCCACCTGGTCACCTAGTACCACCTGATGACTTATTTGTTTATGGATTTGCTTCTACCACCAGAGGGGAATCCAAAGGATCCGGGAACAGCACTGGTCTTGATTCCTACAGTAGCCCCAGTGTCCAAATCGAAAGGCCTGGCACACTAGGTGTCAGTAAGTATCTGCTGAGTGGATACAAGCTCATCTCCAATAGCTCCCCTTATTGGTACTTGAACTACATTGTCTCTAACCCTCACAGCATCCCAGAAGGTGGGGGTAATGAGCTCCATTTGGAAGTGGCAGAGCAAAATGAATGGGCTTTGGAATCAAAGAGGTTTGAAACCTGGTTTTAACTCCAAGTATCCTAGGCAAGTCACCTAACCTACCTGACATTAGGTTTCCTTGGGTTGTAAAAGGGTGGTCCTAATTCAGAGCTGCTGTTTTGAATTAGATGAGATTATAGCTATAATCTTACAGAAGAGGAACTGGAGGCTCAGAGTGGTTTACTGACTTGCCTAAGGTGACACAGCTGGAAAGAATAGGAATAAAATAGTAAACAACACTAGCATTTTCAAGTATGGGTAGCCTCAGGACAGGGCTCTGGCTGGCTCCAGAATGTCTGTGAAATTGCCACCAGTCAAGGTGTCACAAGCTGCAGACATGCTGAAACAGGAGAGAGCCTGAAGCGGGGTTGCTGGAGCTTGTTTTAAGTCCATATCTAAGAGAAATCTCAAGAGTCCTCCCAGTTAAAGACATATCTACAAATAAAGAGAAAGACCTTCTGCAGTGTGGGAGAGGAGACTTAAGGCAGAGTAGAGAGGACCAAGGACATTTTGACTCCAACATTCTGTTTCTACCACCTTTAATTCATTTGGCTCGGTGAGTAATGCAGAACCAAATACTGAAGTCAAAGTTATCATTTCAGCAGGCTTGCCTGCCTGAAATTCCGTTTCCTCATCTGTAAAATGGGGATAATTTCTACCTCAGAAGGTTATGTTGTGGCACACTGTCCATACTACACAGTTCCTTTCTGAGAGGTGAGGCATAACTCTGAGGGCCCTCCCTGGCCGAACCCTAGCCTCTTCAATCTCGCGTGGTGCTACAACCTCCCTGTCAGCATGATGCCCTGAAGGAGCATGCTGTAAGCCAGATAAGCCTCAGTTTGAATTATGGCTCTGCCTCAATAGGTTCGATTTTTAAAAATATATATTTTTGTTGATTTTAGAGAGGAAGGGAGAGGGAGAGACAGAAATATCAATGATGAGAGAGAATCATTGATTGGCTGTCTCTTGCATGCCCCATACTGGGTATCGAGCCCACAACCTGGGCATGTGCCCTGACCAGGAATTGAACCGTGACTTCCTGGTTCATAGGTCGAACCTCAACCACTGAGCCATGCCGGCAGGGAATAGGTTCACTTTTAGTGGTGGTTGCCTATCTCTGTAAAATCAGAATAATAATCCCTTCCTCCAAGGGTTGCTTAAGAATTACCTGAGAAACTGCTTGGCATATGGCCTGTAACAGAACAGGTGCTCAAAGAATGTTAGTCATTTTCAAGATTACCATGAATAGCCAACTCTCTGTTCATCTCTTCCTTCAAAGAACTTATCACAGGATGAGAAGAGATAAACCAAAGAACTTATATACTTATATGATAGCTCATGGACACTGGTAATAGGGTAGTGAAGACCTGGGAGGCCAGGTAGGGGCTGGGAGGAGGGGGAGTGGGAATGGGAGATATCTATAATACTATCAACAATAAAAAAAAAAAATTTTAAAAATAACTTAACATAATTTGTAATTATTGGTTATTTACTTATGTTTTGTCTCCTATCAGAATGTAAGGTCTTGAGAGCAGGGGTTGGATCTGTTGGGGCTACTAACTACTCAAGGTGTTCAATAAATCTTTAATTAATGAATGACAGAACCTGGTAATACTTTGTAATAACCTGTAGAGGGAGCTCTTGTCACAGAATTGATGGTAGTGAAGAACAGGGTCTTCAGACCAGTGAAAAAAGACTTCCCTAGTCCAACTGTTACAGGCCAGGAAATCCAAGTACTCTTTTTTCCCCTCAAGTACTCTTTCTTAGGAGACCACCAAGGAAATTGTCTATGCTTCTTTACCAAAACTTTCAGCCCAGGAGGGGAGAAAGCTAGGGTGAACCTGATGGGAGAAAAACTTGCAGAGGAGATATTTCTTTCTATTAACTGATCTATTGGCTGAGAAAAAGCTGTCAGGATTCCCTTTTAGGCAAGGAGTATTTGGCTTTATTCTGATTCAGAAGCCCAGAGCTCCTACTGCAGACCTTGAACTTCAAAGAATGATTACTCACTGGTTCTTGTGTTTGAAGCCGCTGACATGAGCTTGGTACTGTTCTATGGAGTTCAGCACTATCTTACATGTCTTGCATGGGTAGCCCTTCCCGGCTGAAACACACATAAAAGCCAAGATGCTTAGTTATCCAATAAGAAGGGACCTGCTTTGACAGTGCATGCAAATGTACTTCTGAGGACAGAGGGGTGGGATGAGGTCAGGTGATTGGCCATGATGAGAATCCCGAAGGCCTCAGTGCTCAGGAGGCATATGCTATGTGCCTAAGTGCACCCTGAAGATGTAAACCTCTTCTTTCCCCTTTGGGCCACCCAGTCCCAGTGTTTCACCTGGTCCAGAGTAGGTGTCTGTTGAGTAAATAAAAGATTGACAGAACAAAGAGGTGACATTTGATGTAAGTGTCTTTTCCACCTTGACTGTGCTAAGTGGCTCACTAAGAATGCCCATTGCCCAGGGGTCTCTGGGAAGGTGCCACTCTCCTTGGGCTTGCAATAACAGTAATTAATGAAAATGCCTGTTGTGAAAATCGATCTGTTTTTCTACCTTCGGGCTCTCAGACACCTTGTCTCACTACCAGGGCTGCTCCAATGATGAAGTGGTCTTTCTCCACATTGTCTAGTAGAGAAATGTGGCCAGGAGCCAAAATATGGGGCTGGAATCCTGGCTCTGCCTTCATATGACCTTGGCTGACTCCCTTCCCCTTTCTGATCCTCAGCTTTTCTCAATTGTAAACCAATTATATTACAACTCATAACCATAATACTTATAATGAAAAGTCTCTATCATTTCTTACCTTTAGGACCATAGCCAATTACTTAATCTCTTTAAGATTTGGTTTTCTCATTTGCAAAAGTGAGGCTTCTCTGAAACAGGTTCCTTATCTATAAAATGAGGTCAATATTGGTATCAACCTCATAAGGTTATTGGAATTACTCAAATAAAAGCATTTGGCACAAAGTAAGTGTTCAACAAACGTACGCTTTTATCACTATGACTAGTGACCCGGTGCACGGATTCGTGCACATTGAAAGGAAATTAATTAGAGGGTGGCCGGCGGGGCAGGACTGGGCGAGGCAGGCCAGACACGTTCTGGAGCCAAACACGCCCTGGAGCCAACTTCCCATGGTCCCTCCTCGGCAGCTGCACCTGGGGTGGTGCTGTGGCTTGAAAGGCATCTGCTGAGTGAGCGGGGGGTCCTTCTGCTAGGTGGGGTCCCTTGGCCTGGCCTTCGGGGATTGGCCGAAACCGGCTCTCCAACATTCCCCAAGGGGTCCCAGAGTGCGAGAGAGCACTTTGCAAAGTTACTGTTATATAGTGTGGAACGCAAACACAAGTGTGCAGTAAACCAGATTCGGGGCCGAAAGTGCCCCAGCAACAACATAACCCACGGCTGAAGGTGGGATAGCACAGCCCCACAAGGAATTGGACTCCCTCCTCTCTGGTTTCAGGGTGTATCAGCCAAGAACTGCAGCTGCCAAGTCACTGCAGTTCGGCAGCTCCTGCGTTGAGCGTCTGGCCCCTGGTGGTCAGTGCATGTCATAGAGACCAGTCGGACGGTAGGAGGGACACTTAGCATATTAGCCTTTTATATATATATATATAGATTATTTCACTCTTATGGGTTATATGAATCATGTTGGTAGAGGTAGCGAATGTCTTTTAAGCAGCCTTTCATGGCAACTGCAGCTTCTGAGAATACCAACAATCTCTTCTACTCAAATAAGCTAGCCAATATTCCAGTTCTGTTTGTTTTCCTTGTTTCTTCCCTTATGGAGAAACTTCCTGCAATCAGAATTCAGGTCCTTTTTAGACATTTAAGGCCAGAATTCATGGTTCAACACTAACATGGAAAAGATGCATAATGGACTAGAACAACCCTGCCCCCAAGCCAAGAATGGGACCTGGGGTTGGTGTGGCTAAGAGTCACTGATACCCAGATTACAATAGCCTAGTCTTATTATCTATTAGGCACTAGGCACCACACCAGAATTTTGGATATACAGTATATGTCCTTAGATTCTTACAATAATCATGTAAGATAGGTGGTTATCTCCATTTTTCAAATCAGGAATCAGGCCCAGAAAAGTTAAGTGGTTGACCTGGGGTCAGAGTTGGGATTTTCCCTCTGGTCATGACGCCACCATTCTTCATATGTCTCTAAACTCTTCTATCTCCTTTGTGAGGTACAAGATCTCAACATACTATCTACTCATCCGTAAACTAGATTCAAAATGGTCATTTGAGCCCTGTCTGCGTGACTCATTTGGTTGGAGCGTACACCAAAAGGTTGTGGGTTCAATTCAAGGTCAGAATACATGCCTAGGTTGTGGGTTCAGACCCTAGTCAAGGTGTGTAAGGGAGGCAAGTGATCAATGTTTCTTTCTCACATCGATGTTTCTCCCTCTCTCTCTCCCTTCCACATTCCCCTCTCTCTCTCAAAAAAAAAAAAAAAAAAAAAAATCAATAAGCATGTCTTCAGAGGAATTGATCAATGCTCTAAAAAAAAACATTTGTCCAGTACTTATCAATTATCATCTGCTTTTCATTTTACATGTTTGATATTTTTGTTTACCCATGTGATTTCATAGAGTATAAGTCACTAGAGCTGGTTTTTGAACATCTGGCTTATTTGGAAAAGCACATATATATCTTTCCTTTTACTGCTAAGCCTTCTGAAAGACCTGTCTACACTTGTTTCTCCATTTCCTTGCCTTTCAATTTCTTTGCAACCTATCCCATCACACACACACACACACACACACACACACACACATACATAATCACACGTGCGTGTGCACACCCTTTCCAAGGCCAATGGTGGCTTCCTTATATCTAAATTTAAGGACAAAATGGATGCTTATGAGGCCTCATCCTATTTGAGCTTTCAACAGCTCCCGAGAAAACTGGTGACTCCTCCCTTTTTCAACATCTCCCGCCCATGGCTTTCAGCATGCACACTCTTGTTTTCTGTCTTCTGGTGGCTCCTTCTCTTGCTAACTCCTGTTTGACTTCCACCATTAATAGTGGCATTCCAGAGGGTGCAACTTTTTCTTTCTTTTTATTTCCTTATTATTTTATTTAAAAAAATATTTTTTATTGATTTCAGAGAGGAAGGAAGAGGGAGAGAGAGATACAAACATTAATGATGAGAGAGAAGCATTGATTGGCTGCCTCTTGCATGCCCCTACTGGGGGGGTCGAACTCGCAACCCGGGCATGTACCCTTGACCGAAATTGAACTCAGGACCCTATCCATTGAGCCAAACCAGCTACGGCTATTATTTTATTTTTAATTGTGGTAAAATACAATAGAAAATTTACCATCTAAACCATTTTAAGTGCACAATTCAGTAATATCAAAAGATAGGTCTGGTTAGAGAAATTTGTGTTTTCATCATATTTAAGTATATTCACATTGCTGTGCAACCTATTTCCAGAACTTTTTCATCTTGCAAAACTGAAAAGTCACACTCATTAAAGAACTCCCCAAACCCCGAACCATGGCAACCAACCACCATTCTACTTTTTGTATCAATGAATTTGATTACTCTAGATATCTCATACAAGTAAAATCAGACAAGATTGGTTGTCTGTACTTATTTCACTTAGTATAATGTCCTTAAGGCTCATCCATGTTGTAGCATGTGACAGAATGTCCAGAGGGCTCAATCTCAGATCCTTAGCTCTTCTCTCTCTAAACTTTTTAAAAAAATGTATTTTATTTATTTTTTGTTAATCCTCACCCGAGGATCTTTTTCCATTGATTTTTAGAGAGAGTGGAAGGGATGGGGGGAGACAAAAAGAGAGAAACATCGACTGGCTGCCTCCAGCACACTGCCCAACCAGAGCCGGGGACTGAGCCTGCAACCGAGATACATGGCCTTGACCGGAATTGAACTCGGGACCCTTCAAGTCCTTGGGCTGACACTCCTCAACTGAGCCAAACTGGCTAGGGCTCTCTCTAAAGTCTTTAAGGGATCATATTCATTCCCCAGACTTCAATTGCCACTTCTTAGGTTAAAATATATGGGATTACCAATATTTAAGTTTCTAACCACTAAAATGACAATGTCTCTAACTCAGACCTCTTGTTTGAGGTCTCTACCTATATATCCAACTGCCTCATCAACATCATCTTCTCATGGGCAGTTTAAATTCAAGCTGACAAAACCTGGTTACCCACCAAAATGCTTAAGACTAAATCTGGGCACCATCCTTGACTGTTCCTTTTCTTTCATCTCTCTCATTCAGTGGCTAAGTCCGACAATTCTACTTCCTAAATACATCTCAAATCCATTTATTCTACCTCCCCCACTGCTATCTTAGTCCAAATTCCTGTCGTCTCCTCTATGAATTACTACAATTGCCTCACTGCTGTTCTTTCCCCACTACTCTTCCCCCCTATTCTAAACCATTCTCCACTTTGTAACAATGATTGAATAATGCTTACACTGTCAATGTTTTCTCAGTGCTCTTATGATAAAAATCCAAATCCTTAATATAACACACAATGCCATGAATGGACACTTGCTCATCTCCCCAGCATCATTTTGCCCCATGTATCCCCCTTGCCCTCTGGGAAGCCTTCCTTGACCCCTGCTCCCTCATATTAGGTTAACTCCATAGTATCCCATTTATTTCCTGTTGTAAAGCTTGTCACACTTGTTATTTGCTCAATGCCTATCTTCTCTGTAGTCTCCAAGTTCCATGAGAACTTGGACAATACCCCTTATTTACTACCATATATACAATGGCTGGCATATATTAAGAGATCAAGAAATATGTCTTGACTACATATAACTTTTATAAGACCTGAGAACCATCCTATGTATAGGGATTGAAGAAACTGAGGGTTCAGCATGGGGCAGAGAAAGCGGACCTGTTTTGTGTAGGAGACAAGGTCAGAAGTAGGGAAAGAAAGTGATGAGGTGAAGCAGAGGATTTCAGTAACCTGGAGGAGGTGCTGAGTGCTCTGGAGGCTGGAAGGATTTGGCTGCCTTAATGATATGCAGGTTTTAGTTTTAGTTATTGGGTAAATGAAAGGAATGTGAGCCTGGAGTATAAAGCAAACCAAGCCTTGTTTGATTTGCTTAGTAGATGCGCATCTACCCCTGGACATCTCACATTTGACCCAAATTGTCATGAGACACTTGCCAGGAGCCCCATGGAAACTATTCTCTGGACCTAACATAGAACTTGACCTGTTTCAGTGCTGGCTCTGCTATTGCCTAGTGTAGGGCCTAGGACAAATCACTTCATCTTTCTGATTCTAATGTCTTCATTTGCAAAATGGGGATAATAAAACCTGCACAACAAAGTTGTTGCGAGGATTAAATCAGGTAATTACATGTGAGAGCATCTAGCCTAAGGCCTGGATGACCAGAGCCATCTGTAAATATAGGATAGCTGACGGAATGAAGGAAGGAATGCATGAACAAGCTTCGACTGAATTGAAGCCAGCAGGGAAAAGAAGTCAACAATCTTTTGCTAAGGCAGAAAGTTGAAGTCACTGCCTGCATACCTTAGTTCAATACTAAGAGTAAGAAGGGTCAGGGTGGGCTCAGTACATCTGTGGCTAACCTGTACCCAAAAAGCCTTCTGCTAAGTACATTCAGAGCTGGAGGCAGAAGGAAGAAGGTTTGAAACCAGACAGAGCTAGAGACCAGACACTGATTAACATCAGGTATATCAGCTATATGTCCTTGAGTAAATCACTCTGAGTCTCATCTTTTTATTTGTGAAGTAGGAAAACCATGCCTATTTATAGAAATGCCATGGGATTAAATTATAATGTCTGTTTGTCTGTCTGTCTGTCTGTCTATCTGTCTATCTATCTATCTATTTATCTATCTATCTATCTAAAAGCTTAAGTGACCAGCTGACCAGCCAGTAGCTATGACGTGCACTGACCACCAGGGGGCAGACGCTCAATGCAGGAGCTGCCGAGCTGCAGTCACTTGGCAGTGGTGGTTCTTGAGCGATGCACCTAAAACCAGGGAGGAGGGAGCCTAATTCCGGTTGTGTCACCAGAGAACCGCCCTCTTGCAATATGGGAACCCTCAGGGGATGTCGGAGAGCCGGTTTCAGCCCGATTCCCCGCAGGCCAGGCCAAGAGACCCCAGCGGTGCACGAATCCATGCACCGGGCCTCTAGTGTTAAATAAAGGGGCACATGATGCCCTTTACTCCTCTGCCCAGGTTTTCATTAAAGACTTTGGCTGACCTTTAAAGCAAATGCCTTAAGCAAAAAAAAAGATCAAGGCTATAGTTCTAGGATTACGTATGTAATTTAGATAGATGGAGGAGTGTAGATATAGAAGGGAGGCTTTGGCTTGAGATAAAAGAACAGAATGGCTACAAGTTAAGATAAGCAGCCCAAAAACATTGCAGTGCCTGTGTCTTGTCAGTAGAGAAGAGATAATAAGGAAGGGCAGGGCCTAGTAAAGGAGAAGCAGGAGCTAGAGCAAAGAAGGGTCAGCTGCAAGAGACTCCTGGGTCATGCCAGCTGGATGCTATGTTCCTATCAGTTACAGGCCAAAATATTCAAATCTAGCCTGGTATGTCATGAAGTGGGGTTCTAAGGAACTTGGATCTAGGTTTCCAGATTCCTCAGCATGATACTAATCCTATTAAAGGGGAAGGCACTGCCTGTATGTGGGAATGGTAAGTAGATACCAGTGATCCCTTTCAAATTAAGTCTTAAAATTTTTTTTTAAATTGATTTTTAGTGAGAGAGGAAAGGAGAGGGAGAAAGAGGAACATTAATGTGAGGGCAGAACATTGATTGGCTGTCTCCTATACACCCACTACTGGGGATTGAGCCCACAACCCAGGCATGAACCCTGACTGGGGAATCGAACCAGCAACCTTTTGGTGCATGGGCACAATGCCCAACCAACTGACCCACATGGGCCAGGGCTCCAATTTTGAACAGGTTTAAAAAGCAGGGTCTTTCCATGGCATTGGTGGAGCAATCCTTGGCACTCTGCTCAAGAGCTGCCCACTTTGCTTCATAGCCACTGCTTCGCACCTTCTCATTTGTGTCAGTATTGCCCAAGGACAACCTGGGCTGTATGGCTGCTTTCAGGTTTGGAGAGTTGTTAGAGAGCCATGATCACTCCCCTTGCCCATATGTGATCTAGAATATCTAAGACAACTGTATGTTCACCTCTTCAGCACTGTGGGAAGAACCCAGATGATTCTGAGAATCAGTTTCCCCAAGGCCAAGATGTTAGTACCTGGATGCCATGGGGCCTCAAGTATTGACTATCTGGTGCTGGATCTCCATGGCCTAGGGAGGAAACCCTGAGGACCAACACAAAAGTTCATATCGGCTCCATGAGACAGGAATTGTGCCAGTGCTGGTCATTACTATACCTCAATGAAGAAACACAGTGGGTGCTCAATAAATAATGACTGACCGAATAAAAAAATAATCTCTCTTCTCTTCCCCTCCCTCACTATAGGCAGTGGGTAGTTACTGTGATGGGAAGGGCTTCCAATTTTTTGTGAATGCTCACTCCTGTGATGCTGATGAGCGAGCATCTTGAGGTGAGGGGAGCAGCTAATATTCTCAGTCAGAATGGTCTTCACCATGTTATCCTAGGAATACAGGCAGGCCTCAACTGCTGGGAAAGGAGGGGCCCTGAGGACACTCTAAAATCTGGCAGAAGCAGCTGAGGCCTTCACACAAAAAATGTGGACAGAGAGTTTAAATCGGAGGTTGCAAACTGGTGGCCCTTGGCCCAAATCTCACAGGACTTAACATTTTAAAAATTTAGTTGCACATTTAAAAATAAGAATTCTTATTCAAATCTGGCTTCTAGATTCTTGTGAAAAACTGCAAATAATTGGCTAGAGCTGGCTCAGTCAGGCATGCACTTTTTAGCTGACCTATCACCTCCAGGCTCTTTCCCTTATTTAAATTTCCTATCTGGCTTCTGCAGGCATTTGAGCTTGCCATGTCTGCCCTAAGAGACCTAAGGAGGAAAAGCATAGCCTTGGTGGTCCAGCTCTGATTCAACTATGGGTGTGAGCTGGGCTCCCTTACCTGAGTCGGTGACAGCAGGGTCTGCCAGCCGCCCATAGTGTGCCATGAGTTTGAGCTTGGTCTCCTGTTTCCTGTGTTTCTTGCCCACATAATGTTGGTGAGCCATGACAGGGTCATTGAAAGTCGCGTGGCAGAGGCTGCAGAACTTGTCTGGGTCTATCATCTCTCTATTCTGGTGTAAGGCCAAGGTGGAGGCCACAAGGAAAGGGTTTGTAAGGCGTTTCGACAGAGCTGCAGTGAGAGAGTTCAAACAGAAACAATGAAAAAACCCAGAAGGTGCCAGGCTTTTCGAGTATACTGAATGCAAATGAAGACTGGTAACTAGTTAATCACACTTGCACATGGGGCCCTGCCAGGGTGAATCACACAGTGAAAGCCTTCTCTGAGTAAGAAAACTGCAAAGATTTGGGGGAGCTAATCTGTTCAATAGCGTTAACTACTTTAGGAACATGATTCCTGATTTCCTCACGTTCTGAGGAGGTTCTGCACTTCTACTATCAAGTTGTAAATGACAACAGACCAGAGATGTACATGCTTGCAGTCTTTTTATCCTTCAGAATTCCCCAGAACTTCACAGTAAGTGGGATAAAAAGTTTGGGTGTTTTATTCCCATCCTCACAGTACCCCAGTACCACAGAGCTGGGAGGCAATGGGCAAATGTAGAAACTGAGGGACTGAGGGCTTGCAGGGTCATTTAGAAAAGGCAACTATACTGGGAGGCTTTTTGGGCAACACTGCTTTCTGGGCTAAGGTGGGGAGAGAAGAGGATGACACTGACATTTATTTTTGTGCTTTGTACATGTATTTTCTCCCTTGGTCCTCAGAACTGCTCCATGAGGTATACGAGTATATCATTTTGCTACACTACAGAGAAAAACCAGGGCTCACAGGACAAATGACTTGCCCAAGACCACCCAGCTGGTGAGTGGAACCAAAGTCTGTGTGATCCTAGAGACCATGCCCTCTTTGCTCTGCCAGGCTGCCAGAGTGTGGTGAGGGGACCTGAAGGCTACAGTTCATGCTTTCACCTTCAGAAAAATCCCTGGTGTTGGTTAGTGAATTCTGTTAATCAGAGCCTGCTATGGGCATATGTGTAAACCTCCTGTGGATCAAGAGATGTCCGAATGCTGACTGCAGGTCATGCTGCTGCCATATAGAGTGGATGCCATAACTCACTAATGAGGCCACATGGCTGGAATGGTGTGGATCTAGTAACCACTGCTTTAAAAATGTGAGCTAGAACCTCCACCAATGGTGGAGGAGGGGTGGGGGGCTCAGCAGCACTCACAGATGTCTGAGGTGCTCTTTTATCTTGGTACCACTTTAATGCGGGAAGTTTTGAGAATTTTTAGCAAGCCAGAAGAAACTTGCTGGCTTTTCCCACAGTGATTTTCCAGTATAGGGAATCTCAATTTCTCTGGCCATTGATTTTCCTTGGTCATTGTTTCAGCAAGTCACTTGAAAAGTAATTTATGTGTTGCAGAATATTTAATAATATGAGAGAATATTCAGCATGTGGTACTGAGTTAAAAAGAAAAGGTTATACAGAAACGTGTTTCTTATGTTCTCAATTCTGTAAAGCAACAAAAACATACTGGTGATGTATGGAAAAAGACCAAAAGCATAAAGTAAAGGGGCTTTTCAGTATTTTTCAACTTTTCTACAATGAATGTAGATTTTTGACATCAGAAAAGAGATAATGGTTGATATAAAGGTCATTTTTTAAAAGATACTGAAGAGAAGCATCAGAGGCAAATGCTTAAGTAAAGTTAAAGGAACTACTTAATGGACATCCAATAAAAATGAGACCTCTGGGAGTCTTCCCTCAAGAAACAGCTTGAAATATGGAAAGAGTATTCTATATGGATGTTTATTATTGAGTTATTTATAAATACCAAGAAGGAGAGAGGGAAAAACATTAGAGGAATGGTTGAATGTGGTATGATGAGATGCTTTCTAGTCATTAAAAATGTTTATAAAAAAGTTCTTAATAACATGAGGAAATGCAAATGTTAAATTAAAATGAAAAGAGTATAAAAGAAAACTGCACGCACAATATAATTATGTTATTGTGAAAAGACACATACACAGTTTATATGTGTGTTCTGGTATTTTGAAAGTCACCAACATATTAACAGTGTTTTTCTCTTGGTGGTAGGATTTGGGTGAAAGTTTACTTTTTTCTTTGTACTTTTTGCATTGTTTGAACTAGAATTATTCATAATGAGTATGCATCATTTTTATAAAAACAAGATTATTTAAAGTATTGTATGTTTATATGTTCATATACATGGATTCAATCTAGATATACATAAAACAGATACAGACACACACATACACGCACACACACAGCAAAGGATTAAAGTAGAAACAGTACTATAAAATGTTAACAATGGTTACCTCTGAATGGTAAAATTATGGGCATTTTTTCTTTCCACTTATCAATATTTTCCGTATTTTTTACATGCTTATATCACTTTTACATTTAAAATGTTTAATTTCAGAAACATACTAATAAACTCATGTGATAACAGGAAAATGTGCTTAAACTAAAAGTAAAAGCAGGATACATGCATGACAATTACAACTATATAAAAAAACATATATGCATGTGGCAAAGGCCAAAAGTGGATATGGAAAATAACTTTCAGAATATGGAATCCTTGGGACTAAGCATATTCCAGGGGATTTTCCTATTTATGGAGAGATAAGTCCATGTAAAGATAAGTGAGTGACCTTACAAAGTTCTGTTCCTAAGCTGGTTTCTCTTGGCCTAATATTTAGTTTTTTTGGTGCCATGAATGGTACCAACACTGACTTTAACGAAAGCAATTATTGTTAGTAATAGGCTCAGGTGGTAGATGCCTGCCCAACTACTGCATTAGATGTGGGGAATGCCACTCACTGGCTATCTTAATGATGGTGATAATACTAACAATAGCAGCTGTCATTTACTGGGCATCTGTTATGTCCTAGGTTCTATATATATTATTTCATCCTCACAACCTGTGAAGGTGAGGAAACTCAGGCATGAAGTCATATAAACGGTAAATAACAGCCCTGAGATTTAAACCTGGGCATCTGTGAGTTCAAAGCCCAGCTTCATAGCATGAATAACTAGATTTGGGTGTGATAAGAAGGTATAATTATAAGTGAATTTTTTTACTCTATCTTCAAAGCCTTCCAAAACATTGTTGTCTTGTTTTCATAATACAGTAATATAAAAAAGGATAGTAAGTATTATAGATAGTATAATCTACTTCTTGGTCCAAAATGAAGAGAGAAGCAAAAGTTGCCAAGAAAAAATAAAATAAAGATCAAAGAATTTTCACTCTTGACTAACTGCAGTTAGCAGAGGTTAAAAAATCCCAGAAAGTCAGGAGTTAATGAGATGAAATCAAGAGCCCCAGTGGTGACAAGATAAAGGGGGTTACTTTAGAAGTCACTACACTGGGAATGAATTCATAGCAGTTGCAAACACAGCTTATGGGGCAATAGTGATAGTACTGAAGTATTCAGCTTTGAAAGGCAAGTCCCTGTCTTGAGAAGAGGCACCTTTGAAGATTAAAGTGAGCAGGGCATAACCTGAGCACACAAAAAAGACTAGGTTTTAGCTTTCAACTTGGAACATATGATAATAAGTGCAGGTGGATGCTGGGAGGAAAAAATCTAAGTGGGAGAGGTTGGAAGTAGAATGCTCTCACGGTGTGCATGGCCTGAAAGACTTTGACACTCCCGAATTATTAGAACAAAAGCTCAGGGCTAAGACGCTTCTACAGAGAAAAACTGATGTAACCAAATAAAGAGAGGTTAGGTGAGTACAACTCTGAGACAGCATTTCAATGAAGCTGGGTCCACTTTAATATTTTTAAGGGTACCCAAAAGCAGTTCAACCTCTTCAAGTCTGTGGCCCCAGTGATAATTTCTGGGAGCACCTGGCATTAGTGCCCTAAGGATGGGGTTAGGGGGGTCCCCGATATAGCACTACTCAGGAAAACCAGTACCTTCCACCTTAGTGGATTGCTGCTTCAGCTTTAAGTTCTTTGCGTGGGTCTTCCCCAGGTAGTGCGACTGGGCCACGACAGGGGAGGAAAAGGTCATGTTACAGATGGGGCAGCACTGGTTCTTGTCTTTGCTTCTGCTGCTCTTCTGGTTGGGAGAAAGAACACAGGTCTGAACATGTCACTGCCCGGCCAGAAAATCTTAAATGGTTCCCCATTGCCCACAGGAGAATGGGTATTCAAGGCCCCGTTCACACACTACCCCAACCTACCTTTCTGGATTCTTCTCCAGCTAACTCATCCCAGGCTCTACTCACCATTCCCCACTTTATGCTCTGTTACTTTACTTTTTGTGTGGGCCATTCTTGCTACCTAGAATGATCTTTCCTTCTTTTCTGCCTGGCATATGTCCACTTACCCTTTAAGGCCCAGATTAAATATAACATCTTCTGGGAGACTTTTATTCAAGAAAATTATTCAATAAACAATTATCAAGCTACTTTGTGTGACTATTCCAGGAAAAATTAATTTTGTTCCTCCCCCATACTCCCAGAGTGCATGAAACAGACCTCTCTAGCATACCACTTGTAACCCTAAACTGACAGTGTAATAGCTTGGGAGACTTTTCTGTGAACTAAACTTCAACATGGACGGCATGGACTGTTTGACTTTGTTTCCTATCCTTAGCAACCTGCTGGAGTCTGGCACACAGCAGAGGCTCAGGGTTTATCAAACAAGTAGATCATTGCGTTTAAATTTTTACTTATTGATTTGAGAGAGAGAGAGGGAGAGAAAGAGATATCAATTTGCTATTCCACCTATCTATGCATTCATTGATTGCTTCTTGTATGCGCCCTGACTAGAGATCAAACCCGCAACCTTGGTGTATCGGGACTACACTCTGACCAACTGAACTACCAGGTCAGGGCAATACAGCATATAATTAATTAATTTATTTTTGTTATCCTCACCTGAGGATATTTTCCCATTGCTTTTTAGAGAGAGTGGAAGGGAGGAGGTGGGGAGGGAAGAGAAACATAGATGTGAAAGAGACATATTAATTGGTTGCCTCCCAAACATTGGGGTCAGGGACTCAACCTACAACCCAGGTACCTGCCCTTGACTGGGAATCAAACCCATGACCCTCTGGTGCTTGGGCTGATGCTCTAACCATCAAGCAACACTGGTCAGGGCAAGACAACATTTTATTTTATTTTTATTACTAGAGGCCCGGTGCATGAAATTTGTGCACTCTGGGGGGTGGGGTCCCTCAGCCCGGCTTGCACCCTCTTGCAGTCTGGGAGCCCTCGGGGGATGTCCAACTGCCGGCTTAGGCCTGGTCCCCTAAGCCGGCAGTTGGACATCTTTAGTGCTGCCGTGGAGGCAGGAGAGGCTCCCGCCACCGCCGCTGTGCTTGCCAGCCTCGAGCCCGGCTCAGGGCTTCTGGTTGAGCAGCGCTCCCTCTGTGGGAGTGCACTGACCACCAGGGGGCAGCTCCTGTGTTGAGTGTCTGCCCTCTGGTGGTCAGTATGCATCATAGCAACCAGTCGTTCCACCGTTCAGTTGATTTGCATATTAGCCTTTTATTATATAGGATTATTATTAGTTGTTTAATCTTAACCAAGGATATTTTTCCATCGCTTTTTAGGGAGAGTGAGAGAGGGAAAGACAGAGAAACATCGATGTGAGAGAAACACATCGATTGGTTGCCTCCTGCATGAGCCCAACCAGGGCTGGGGCTGGGGATGAGCCTGCAACCAAGGTATGTATCCTTGACCAGAATTGAACCTGGGACCCTTCGGTCCGTTGGCTGACACTCTATCCAATGAGCAAAACCGGTTAGGGCAAGACAACATTTTAAACCTTGGCACTATCAACATTTTGGGCTGGAAAATTCTTTAATTGGGGGAGGGGGAGGAGCCTGTGACCTTGTTTGAACTACTGGACCACCCGAGTTGAAGGAACTGAAATACAAAGAGATGAAGTGACTTGCTCAGGGTCACAGAGTTGATCCTGATTTTCTTTTTCTTTTTTTTCTTTTTAAAATATGTTCTTATTGATTTCAGAGAGAAGAAGTGAGAAGGAGAGAGAGATATGATGAGAGAGAACCACTGATCAGCTGCTTCCTACATGACCCCTACTGGGGATCGAACCTGCAATCCAGGCTTGTGCCCCGACCAGGAATCGAACCATAACCTACAGGTTCATGGGTCCATGCTCAACCACTGAGCCATATTGGTAAGGCTCCTTTTTTTTTTTTAAAGAAAAAATGTTTATTGATTTTTAGAGAGAGAGGAAGGGAGAGGGAGAGAGAAATATCAATGTGAGAGGGAACATCTTTTGGGTATCTCCTGTATGCTCCCTACTGGGGATGGAGCCTGCAACCTGGGCATGTGCTCTGAGAATTGAACCAGAAACCCTTCAGGGCATGAGATGACACCCAACCAACTAAGTCACATCAGCCAGGGCTATTTATTATTATTATTTTAAAAAGTATTATTTTTATTGATTTTAGAGAGGAAGGGAGGAGATAGAAACATCAACCTTGAGAGAGAACCATTGCTCAGCTGCCTCCCGCATGTCCCACACTGGGGTTCCAGCCTGCAACCCAGGCATGCGCCCTGATCAGGAATCGAACCTTGACCTCCTGGTTCATAGGTTGATGTGCAACCACTGAGCCATGCCGACTGAGCTATTTTTAATTTTTATTGAACTTATTGGGGTAGCATTGGTTAGATCCTGACTTTTGGAATTCTAAATTATAAGAAGGGCAAGTAGGGGATCAGTCTAGTGAATTGGAGAAGGGAAGAGCATGGCCCTTCAAACCTATAATAGGAGGCACAGTTTGTATATTCACTGAGTATATACTAGGAATTGAAATTACCTTATGATACCCTTAAGAGGTCGAAATTACTATCGCCATTTTATGGGTAAAGTACACAAAGGTTAAGTAATTTACCTCAAGTCATCTAACCAGTAAGTTGTAGAGCCAGTGCTAGTTTCTTATCCCATGATGTTTGCACAGCCTCCTATGGAATAAAAATTATAGTATCCCTATGGATTCTGGGTTGTTTCAGCATAATTCCCACATTATTTCTAAGCCAAAAAGCAAATGTGTTTACATCTCTATCAGAGCAGGCATCTGATAAAGTGTTCCTACCACTTATCTCAAAACATTCAAGTGCTGAGCTCAGCTCTTTTCCCTGATCTCAAGAAAGCAGCCTGGCCTCCTTCCACTTTGTTTCCTTAAGCAGTGAATGGGCAGCTTCTTGTTCTACTCCATCAAACCACTGGGTGGTAATACATAGCAATGGCTCCATTTACTAAGCTCCTGCTATGTGCCAGGCTCTGTGTGGGGTCTTTTTCTTTCCCTCATTTTAGTTTGGAAAAATCCTAAAACATAGTTGATATTAGCATCCTCTTTTTGATAAAGGAAGAAATCAAGGCTCAGAGAAGTAATAAGACTTGCTCAAGTCACACGACAGGGCTGGAATTTGAAGCCAAGTCAGACTCAAAGCCCATGCTCTTTTTACCACACCAACCTGTCTGCTGGCTTCATCAGGAAGCAAGCAGTATCAACATGGCAGCTGGATTACCTGATCTGAGTCTAGCTTCTTCATTTCCCCCTTTAATGTCTCCATTCCATGGATTGCTAGGTATCTCTTCACCTTGTTGGCATGTTTTTTGCTCTGTAAGAACCCAGGAAAAAGATAAAAGATAGCCAAATGCCAATTCATATCTAAGGAACTCAAAAACACTTACTAGATTTTCACCTGATTCATCCTCATAAAACTTTTAAGCAGGAGAGGGAGTGGGAAGAAACCTAGTCTATGGAGTTCCCACACTGCTCAAGGCACTTTACATGCTGTCAAATCTAATCTTTACAAGCTATGAGAAAATTATCATCATCTCTATCTTGTTTTTGTTTTGTTTAATCCTCACCTGAGGATATTTTGTCCATTGATTTTTAGACAGAGTGGAAGGGAGGGGGAGAGACAAAGAGACAGAAACATTGATGTGAGAGTGACACATTGATTGGTTGCCTTCCCCATGGGGATTGAGCCTGCAACCGAGGTATATGCCCTTGACCGGAATCGAACCTGGGACCCTTTGGTCTGTGGGCTGATGCTCTATCCACTGAGGCAAACCAGCTAGGGCATCATCTCTATCTTATAGATGGAGAAAACAGGGGCTGAAGATGCTGAGGATTTTTGCCCAAGATGAGTAGCAGAGCTGTGATTCAAACTCTGGTCTATTTAAAGCCAAAGCTCATACTTTCTACTGTATAAGCTACAAGGGAAGATATAAGTATAATGATTCTGACTTAGATGAGAGAAATGGGACTTGGGAAAAATTAAGTTAGTCTTCAAGTTACAGTCAACATGCATGGAGGCAACATCTGGGTAGCTAAGAAGGAATTACACTTCACAGTGCAAGTTGGGAGAAGTGGGGGCTTGGAACTAGGTCTGGAAAGTAAAGCAGTTCTAAAGGTACTATGGCATACCTGGTAGTGTGCCAGCTTCTGAGATTCTGAAATGAGCAAGGCGCAGCAAACCTTACACTGGGTGTTGGTGAAGAGACACTGATTCTTCTGGATCATATGCTCCACTATAGAGAGGAAAATAAAATCTGTGAGTTAAAAATCTGCTTCAATAGCATTGTCTTTGAACCGTGCCTCAAATGCAGGCACTGAGTAATGGAATGCCATACTATTATATCTTGACAAACCTCAGTCACTCTTTCCCTTCTGCTTTCATGACTCATGCTATGTTCTCGCACCGTGTATACTATTACTTACTTTATAATTTTATGTAAACCAACTTCACTTTCTAAATAAATTGTTTAATATTTTTTTAAGCTGAGATATAATTGACATATAACATTATATTAATTTCAGGTGTAGCCTAGTTAACACCCATCACCACTCAGTTACAATTTTTTTTCTTTTTATGAAAACTTTTCAGATCCACTCTCTTAGCAACTTTCAAATATACAGTTATTAACTACAGTCACCATGCTGTACAAGTAAATTCTTTTAAAAAGAAATCTTTAGATCACAAACTTAATGGGTAGCAATAAAAATGAAACAATTTTAGCCAGATACTGGCACAGTGGCTTGGAGCTCTCTCTAAAAAGAACAATAAGAGAGCAGCAACTGGGAAGAGAGGTGTTATGACAAGGTAGCACCCAACTGAGACTTCTTCCCTGAAAGAACTGGAAGGATTGAAAGACTTGACAAGGGAATCATTTTCTCACTGTTCTTTTAAAAATTTTATTATAACCATACATTTTGTATCTTTTTATTATTTGTGGAACATTTTCTGTGGAGTTAAAAATGAAGTAACCTTCCTGGGGGGCAGGAGGGACAGGATCGGGCTGAAAGAGGTTAACGGGGAAAAAGGAGAACCTATGTAATACTTTCAACAATAAAGATTAGAAAAAAAATAAAGCAACCTTCAAAATTGCTCCACTAAAAGATCAATAGCATTTTTTAAATTTATTGATTGATTTCAGAGAGAAAGGGAGCGGGAGAGATAGAAACATCAGTTATGAGAGAATCATTGACCCACTGCCTCTTGCATGCCCCCTACCGAGCATGTAACCTGACCAGGAATCGAACCTCCTGGTTCTTAAGTTGATGCTCAACTGATCTATACCCACCAGGTGCATTTTCTAATTATTAAATTTACATTGGTATAATGGGACACACAGAATTGGGTAGAAAACTGTATTGGGGTTTAATTATTAAAAGACTAGAACATTCTTTTAAAAAATATATCTTTTTATTGATTTCAGAGAGGAAGAGAGAGGGAGAGAGAAAGAAACATAGATGTTAGAGAGAAACATGGATCGGTTGCTTCCCGTAAACACCCCGACCAGGAATTGAACAAGTGACCTTTTAGTGCGTGGGAGGATGTTTAACTGACTGAGCCACACCAGCCATGGCTAGAACATTTAAAAAATATATATATTTGTATTGATTTCAGAGAGGGAGAGGTAAAGAGAGATAGAAACATCAATGATGAGAATCGTTCGGTTGCCTCCTGCATGCCCCACACTGGGGATCGAGCCTGCAACCCAGTAATGTGCCTTAACTGGAATCAAACTGTGACCTCCTGGTTCATAGGTGTGGCTCAACCTCTGAGCCACACCAGCAGGGCTAGAACATTCTTCCTCACACTTGTCAGAATGGCTATCATTAATAAATCAACAAACAAGTGTTGGCGAAGATGTGGAGAAAAGGGAACCCTCGTGTACTGTTGGTAGGAATGCAGATTGGAAAACCATGGAAAACAATATGGAGGGTCCTCAAAAAATTAAAAATGGCCCGGCTGGCGTGGCTCAATGGTTGAGTGTCAACCTACAAACCAGGTGGTCACAGTTCAATTCCCGGTACAGTTACAATGGGTGAATTTTATGATATGTAAATTATAACTCAATGAAAGTGCAAAGAGAAAAAAACAATGTGAGTAGAAACTGGTGCTATAGGTATCTACCTAGATCTCATATAAATATTGTATAAGTGTGGCAGCTAGGGAAATGAACTGGTGTGACACTGTACATTCATACACACATAGAGACAGTTCACTTTTCAACGAAGTCACTGTGTTCTATGTCCTCTGAGGACAAAGGTCACTTCCTCTGCTTGTGTGCACCCAACTCTTAGGCATTCCTCTTCACTATACCCACCACATTATAATAAAACTGCTGTGGTGTCTGCTTCCTGGACCAGACTGCAAGCCCCTTCAGGGCAAGAACAGTTTTTTCCTCACCTCTGACACCCAAACAGTCTTGAAATAGAGCAGGCATCAGTGAATGTTTGTGAAATAAGAGAAAAATTGTGGGGGAGGGAGGGCACAAATTTGTACATAATAATTTAGGAATCAGGCTAGACTAGTTTTTAAACTGGAGAAGTATGTATTTACGAGGGTATAGGTCTGTGTGCCACCCCAAACTGAAACATATAGTCCTTGGCTGTGGTAACAAACTCCATTTTATTCCAGGGGGCATCAGTTCACAGGTAAACATATTAAACTTTTCAAGATCTGTCTGTGCAGCGAGCACAAACCATTAGAGCAGTCTGATTGCCCTGCAGATTACTTGACAGGATTAGCACAGAAGCCCTGAGAGCTGGTGTTCTTTTGGGTAGTTAAGCAGATAGCTTTTCCAAGGACTGTTAAGAGGGTCACACAACCAGGTCAGGCCAGCTTTTTCCATCTCCTCTATCTCCATCTTACTCGCCGCTAAGTAACAGGCAGAGCAAGCTGCAAAGCTTCTTTCTCAGATTCCTGGCCCCCATCTCAGAAAAGGGTAGAGACCAGACAACTACAAAGGGGGGTTAAGCCAGGGCTCCATCCATCACCAAAGCCAGCAGGAACATGGGGGTATGAAGAAGGTCTTCTAGACCCCTTGGAAATTGGGGCATGAGAGAAAGGAGGCTAGAGACATTACGGGTGGGGGAGCCTGGAGACCGGGGCGATGGAGAATCAGGGAGAAATGGCGAGGAAGCTAGAAGTCTGGCGGGATGGTTCTGTAGGTCTCACAGAGGGTGTGGAGAGGGACTGCAGTCCACGAGCCAGGGAAGAGCTGCGCTGCGGCGGGTGAGGAAGGCGGGGCAGGAACACCCGCGGCCTGAGCGCGAGAAGGCCCTTGACCACATGCGCGCAGGAGCCTTGATTTTCAGGAGCTGGCCTGGATGGCCGGCGCCCGGGCCGGTGGGGTGCAGGCCTGGATACCCGGCGCCCGGGCCGGTGGGGTGCACGAGTTCGGGAGTCCCGGGCTGCGTCACGCAAGGGGGCGGGCCGGGAGCCAGGGGGTGGGACCATAGAGTCGGGGGCTGATCCGCATTCCAGCCTCGCGCTTCCGCCACTCTCGCGAAAGGAGCGGGCGGGCGAGGGGATTCCTTCCCGAGGCCCCCACCCTTCCTCCTACTCACCTTCCTCCCTCCCCACTGGTTGGGCCCCGGACACTGCCTCCCACAGGCGGCACGCCCTCTCGCGGTCGAAGCGCAGCCCGTCCGGTTCCCGGCCCTCCGGCTCCTCGGAGCTGAGGTATGGCTGGAGCCCTCCGCTGTCCGTGGCCTGCACCGTGCCCAACGCGGGATACTCCATCTTCCCCGCAAACCCAAATCCACCGATAGAACCTCGGCCTCGCGAGATGTGGCCGGACGGGTGACTTTGCCCGGCTAACAAATCTCGCGAGGTTGGGAGCCGCGAACCGCGCTGCGGTTCCCGCCCTGGCGGTTCTTTTGCCTGGTAACTGCTTGGGCTCTCGGATCCTCCGCTGCTGACGCGGAAGTCGGTCAACAAGTGTGCGGCGGCTCCCTCCTTTCCGGACGCCTCGCGCAGGCCTTGGCGCAGGGGTCTCACTCTGCACACGGTCAGCCTTGGACACTTACCATTTCGTTCTCATGAAGGCCCTGCGATGTTCCCCATTTCGCTGGTAGGGAAACTGAGGCTCAGAACCTAGAAGTAGTTTACTCGAGTTCACGACTAGTAAGTTAGTGATAGAGGAAACGCCATCTCCGTGATTAGATACCTTTTGAGTTCCAACTGTTAGCCCCCAGCCCAGACCTCCCCTTAAACTCCTTTCCTGTCAAACTCGTAATTGTGTGGGAGCCACCATCTCTGGCCAAGGTTACCGCTGTGGAGTTCTCTAGTCCCTTCCTTTGCTCTTCAGGTATTCTAAGCACAGCGGCCCCAGTGATCCTCTTGAAACAAGCCATATCATGACACCCAGGTGCTCCAATTCTCCAACACCATTTTTTTTTTTTTTTAATCCTCACCCAAGGATACTTTTCCATTGATTTTTAGAGAGAGTGGAAGAGAGAGAGGGAAAGACAGAGAGAGATACTGATGTGAGAGAAACACATCATTGGTTGTCTCCTGCATGAGCCCCAACCAGGGCTTGGTCCTGGAAGGAGCCTGCAACCAAGGTACTTGCCCCTAACTGGAATCGAACCAGGGACCCTTTGGTCTGCAGGCCAATGCTCTATCCACTGAGCCAAACCGTCTAGGGCTCTCCTATCACCTTTTTATCTCTTCAAAAAGCTAAAATCGCCTGGCTGGCCTTGGTGCCTCACTTCCAGGAAGCCTCTCAGTAAGTTTGTTTCTAGGTCTTTTTATTTTTTTCTACTAGAGGCGTGGTGCATGAAATTTGTGCACTGGGTGGGAGGGCCCTGCCCAGGCTGAACCCTCTCGCAGTCTGGGAGCCCTTGGGGGATGTCTGACTGATGGTTTAGGCCTGCTCCCTGGGCAGTCAGACATCCTTAGTGCTGCCCTGGAGGCGGGAGAGGCTCCTGCCACCCCCCACCCCCACCCCCACTGCGCTCGCAAGCCATGAGCCCAGCTTCTGGCTGAGCAGCACTCACCCTGTGGGAGTGCACTGACCACTAGGGGCCAGCTCCTATGTTGAGCGTCTGCCCCCTGATGGTCAGTGCATGTAATAGCAATCAGTTGTTCTGCTGTTCCGTCGATTTGCATATTAGCTTTTTATGCCTGCGGGATCGGGCCAAAACCGGCTCTCCAGGGGTCCTGGATTGTGAGAGGTTGCAGGTCAGGCCTTGGGACCCCACCGGTGCACGATCGGGGCTGGGGAGGGACACAGGAGGTTGGCTAGCCGGGAGGGACCGTAGGAGGGCTCCAGGTCGTGTCTGGCCCATCTTGCCCAGTCCCAATCAGCCAGACCCCAGCAGCAAGCTAGCCTACTGGTTGGAGCGTCTGCCCCCTGGTGGTCAGTGCACATCATAGCGACTGGTTGACCAGTTCACTGCCCCCTGGTGGTCAGTGCACGTCATAGTGAGTGGTTGAGTGGCTTTAGCATATCATTAGCATATTATGCTTTGATTGGTTGAATGGATGACTGGATACTTAGCATATTAGGCTTTTATTATGTAGGATTTTTTAAAAAATATATTTTATTGATTTTTTACAGAGAGGAAGGGAGAGGGATAGAGAGTTAGAAACATCAATGAGAGAGAAACATCGATCAGCTGTCAGCTGCCTCCTGCACATCTCCCACTGGGGATGTGCCCGCAACCCAGGTACATGCCCTTGACCGGAATCGAACCTGGGACCTTTCAGTCCGCAGGCCGACGCTCTATCCACTGAGCCAAACCGGTTTCGGCTATTATGTAGGATTTTTATTGATTTCAGAGAGGAAGGGAGAGAGAGAGAAAAACATCAATGATGAGAGAGAATCATTGATTGGCTGCCTCCCACATGTCCTGCATTGGAGATCGAACTGCAACCTGGGCATGTGCTCTGACTGGGAATTGAAGGTGAATTCCTGTTATTCCAAACACTCAAGCCTCCAGCAGAATTCCTATAATGGTTAGCATATCTATTGCAGGAGCTATTTGCCTGAAGGCCATGGGAAAAATGCAAGCTAGAATTTAGATAGAGTCACAGAGATAGCTTTTCACTCCATTACAAGTGGAGGTCATCTTAGAGCAGTGGTTCTCAACCTTGGCTGCACATTAGAATCACCTGGGAATCTTTTTAAAATTCTGATTTCTTGGCCTCATCCTCCGGAAATTCTGTTTCTTTGTTACTAATGTTGTGGCCCCACCCCATAACAAAGAAACAGAATTTCCGGAGGATGAGGCCAAGAAATCAGGATTTCAAAAAGATTCCCAGGTGATTCTAATGTGCAGCCAAGGTTGAGAATCACTGTCTTAGAGGCTGCCTACCATTGGCTGGCTCTCCTTAGGGTTGCAAGATGGCTGCTAACAACTGCATCACCAATCTTCTCTGAGATAGGATGCCCCAAAAAGACCTTTCTGGCCCTGCATTGAAAACTTTTTTGGTTCCCTTCTTCACACTTCAGTTCAATTAGCATGTATTGAGTGTTTGCTTTTGGCCAGGCTCTTTGCTACTTGCTAGGGTTACATGGAATCCATGTAATGGATCATGTCTTCAGAAAGCTAACAAATCTTATAGATAGATATATGCAGCAGATAACTGCACTATATAATGGGTGATTGAAAGTCCCAGGAGCTGAGGAACCAAGCAAGAGAAATGAACTGGAGTTACAAGAGGTAGATGAAAAAGTGGTTTAGCTAGATTTGGGAGGATCATTTGGAGGTAGGTGACTTGATTAAATGTTACAAAAAAGTACTGAGACTAATGTATAGTTCCACTACCCAAGTGTTAACACTTTGCTATGTTTATTTTTAGGTTTCTTCTTTTTTAAAAAAGAAATCATTGAGGCAGGATAGTAAGAACCTAGGAAAATTCCTTGGCAAGTGGAATGGGGAAACTGAGACAGCTGAACAAACTGGCTGAGCAATTTACCCCCAGCTACAGGTCATCTCCCTAGAGATAACATCTAGGACTAAGTTGTATTTAAACACCAGGCCCAGAAAAGCAGCAAAACCAGGTGGGCATCGCCAGGATCAGCTGTAGTGACTAATGACCCCCCTGGTGCCAACCAATCAGTGGAGACCCCGAGCCTGAAAGGGTACACTTGGAAAAGCTGATGAATATTCTGTTGAGATCCTTCCTTAAGACTGCTCCTCAACTCCCAGTCTTTAAAAAACCTCAAAACGAAGATCCCAAAATGAATGAGTTCCCCCTCCCTGGAGCATGCCTCTGTCTTTCCCTCCCCGCTCTTCTTCCCCCACAAGGGTGCATCTCCTAAACTCCAGGGGTCCCCATGAGCCTTGCAAGCAGGGGAGCAATGGGCAGCAGCAGCTCCTCCCAGGCTAAACCCCTGAACCTGCCTCCAAAGCCCCTTTTCTCTGACTTCCCAGTGAGCTAAAGCAGCTCCACCTAGGCTCATTTCTTATGGTATTTCCAGAGAGCCAAAGCAGCCCTACCTATGCTTTCCTGTTGCTTTTTCTGTCATAAGCCCTTGTTTCACGGTCCTCAGCTTTAATAAACATACTCTCAAAATCACCTGGATTAATGTTATGAAGTTTTTTTTGCACGAAGTCAAGGACCCACACATTTTGGGCCAGCTTGCGGCAGACCCACTAAGGGCCAGGTCCCCTTTCCGGTAACATCATGACAGATCTGAAGTCCTGTTTATCCGCTCTCCCCATCCATCCTGGCTCCCACCCCTCCTGCCTCCTGCCCTCATAATCACATTGTGTGTCCATCTATTCATGTAGTTCATTTTCTATACATAGGTTTTCCATAATCAGGATATACTGTTATTCTATGTACTTTTAAATGTACGTATATTTTACAGTGTAGTTTGTTGGCATGTCGCCATTTCTGTAACTCATGCTATGAGCTATCAAATGTTGCTACTTATTAGTTTCATTGTAATATTTTATCTTGAAAACATCACATCATCCATGTCGTATTGGACATTTCTGTTATTTTTATTTATTTTTTTAGAAGGGAGCAGGCTTGAATATAAGCATGTCTTTTTGTGTACACTTGTAGCAGTTTCTGTATTGTTTTAGACATGAAATTGCTGGGTCATGCACATTTTAAATTTCACCCCCCAAAAAAGTAAACCTACTTAAAAGATTATCATAAAAAAAAAAATTTTCACCGAAGTGGCTGTTCTGATGTTACACTTCACCTGACATCCCTAAGAGTTTCCCAGATTTCCCCCTCCCTGAAATGACCAGATTGTAACATTTACCCTGAGTTTTCAAGCGGTCACGTGAGCAGATAATTTCCGTGTAACTAGGTTCACGCAAAAGGGCCGGAAGAGGTTTGATTGTCAGAGAGAACTGTGAAGGGTTAACGGGAGTGTTTTGCGGGCTCGGTGCTACTCAGGTTTCCTGCCAAGGGCTAGGAGGTAACACAGCGAACCGGCACACGGCGAGAGCTCGGCAGGGCGGAGGCTGGGCGCACCCGGTGGCGGCGCTCCCCCCCCCCCCGCAGTTGGTACGTCCTGGCGGTGGCTTCCCCCGCGCGGTGTTCGTTGGTTTCGTCACTGTCCGCCGGGCAGTGCCCAACTTCGCGCGCACCTCCGCTCGCCCGCCCCCAGCTCCTGACGTGGTGCGGCCGCTCGTGACCCCCGCACCGGGAGGAGGGGCTCGGCCCCGCCGCGAGGGCCGGTCGGTGAGTACCTGCCGCCTCCGCACGACCCAGTCCGCCCCCTTCCCGCCGCCTCTCCCGCACGGGGTCCGCGGCCCGCTCCTCCCGCGGCGGCGCCTCTGACAAACGGGTAGGGCCCGCGCGACGCGCCGTCGGGCCGCTCGGGACTCCCGAGATGGCCCTTTGGGACGCCGGCAGGCGCCTCCCCACGCGGGGTGGGCCCTTCGGCCGCCAGTGGGCTTCCGCCCGGGGCCGGGCCCGCCCCCTCACCCCGGGGGTGCGTCCTGCGTCCTGCACGGCGTCCCCTTCGCATTTCTTGCTCCCCGCCCGCCCGCCTCCCGGGGGCGTCGTCCTCGCGCGGAAGCCGGAGGCGGCAGCGTCCCGCCCCTCCCGGAGCCGGGGTAACGGCCGCCGGCTCTCGCCCCTCCCGCGTGGGCTCCTGCTTTGTCGGGGAGCGATCCTTGCATTCACTATTTTGCCAGGAAAACTAAGATTTCCCTTGGACATCCTTGTCGTCATTTACCAGGCCCCCTGAGCGGAACTGTTGCCTCTCTGTGCACCATCCTTTCCCACAAGCGCGTTTAGTTCATCTTCGCGGAACCGGCAGTTTACAGACGGTCAGGGACCCGGCTCAGAGGAGAGCTGGCTTGGAGTCCGGCAGCTGGACTCCGTGTCCGGTAGTAGCCAGGTCTTCCTGAGGTGTCGGCGACACCCAGCAGAGGTGGAGCTTTATGCTTCCGTCTTTATTTCTTCCCGTCAGGGAGGAGGCATTGCTGTGTCATTCAATCAGAGAGGGTCTGTTTGGAATCAGACACATGGGGCTTCAATGCGCAACATAGTCAGTTACCAAGTTAACAACTGTTTGGTTTTGAATAAGTTTCCTAACGTGTAAAATAGTGATAAAAACAGCTTATAAAAATCAATAAAAGCATGTTTAATAATAATAATAATGACAGAAAAGTTCCTCTACCTGGTGAAGGAAGTAGACATAAAAGTTAAGAAAGCACAGAGTCCCAAACAAGATGAAAC
Source organism: Myotis yumanensis (assembly GCF_028538775.1). NCBI lineage: Eukaryota > Metazoa > Chordata > Mammalia > Chiroptera > Vespertilionidae > Myotis > Myotis yumanensis. The sequence continues at coordinate 37,988,576 of NW_027223756.1, read as the reverse complement.
CAAAGAGGCCCACACCAAGACACATCATAATAAAAATGCAAAAGGGTTAAAGACGAGAGGATCTTAAAAGCAGCAAGAGAAAAGCAGTTTAATTAGCTACTACTACTATTGTCAGCTGATTTCTCAACAGACACTTTGCAGGCCAGAAGGGAGTGGCCAAAAATATTCAAAGTGATGAGTAGCAACGACCTACAACCAAGGTTACCCAGCAAAGCTATCATTTATTGGGGGTCACTAATTGGGGGTCAGATAAAGAGCTTCCCAGGCAAGAATAAGCTAAAGGAGTTCATCACCACCAAACCAGTATTACATGAACTAGTGAAGGGTATTCTTTAAGAAGAGGAAGAAGTAGAGAAAAAAGATAAAAAATATGAACAATAAAATGGCAATAAATACGTAAATATCAACAATTGAATCTAAAAATCAAAATAAACAAGAAATCTAATGAACAAAATAAACTGGTGAATAAAGTAGAATCAGGCATGGAAACATGGAACAGACATGAATCTCAGAGGAAAGGGGGTGGGGGAGTGGGAAGAGATTAACCAAAGATCTTACCTATGGACACAGGAGGGTGGTGAAGACCTGGGGCAGGGTGGGAACCAGGTGGAGGGGGCAATGGGGGGGGGGGGGGAGTAAGGTGGACATTTATAATACTCTCAACAATAAAAATTAAAAAAAATCCTTACCCGAGGATCCTTTTATTGATTTTAGAGAGAGGAAGGTGGAGAGAGAGTGAAAAACATCAATATGAGAGAGAAACAGTGATCCCAAATGGGCCCCAACCGGGGATTGAACCATGACCTAGGTATGTGCCCTGACCTGGAACCAAACTAGCAACCTTTTGGTGTACAGGATGATGCTCCAACCTACTTGACTGCACCACTTAGCCAGGGCTCAATTTCTTGATATAATGGTTTGAAGCACAAAGGTGGTTGTTTTTTAAAATATATATTTTAAATTAATTTCAGAGAGGAAGGGAGAGAGAGAGAGAGAAACATCAGTGATGAGAGAGAATCATTGATTGGCTGCCTCCTGAATGCCCCATACTGGGGATTGATCCCACAACCCAGGCACATGTGACCGGGAATCGAACTGTGACCTCCCGGTTCATACATAGGTTGACGCTCAACTACTGAGCCACATTGGCCGGGCAAGGTTTTTGATTTAAACAAAGCCCAGTTTGTTTCTTTCTTTCTTTCTTTCTTTCTTTCTTTCTTTCTTTCTTTCTTTCTTTCTTCCTTTCTTCCTTTCTTCCTTTCTTCCTTTCTTCCTTTCTTCCTTTCTTCCTTTCTTCCTTTCTTCCTTTCTTCCTTTCTTCCTTTCTTCCTTTCTTCCTTTCTTTCTTTCTTAAATCTTTATTGTTCAGATTACATTTGTTCCTCTTTTTTTTCCCCCCATAACTCCCCTCCTCCCAGTTCCCGCCCCACCCCCCGCCCTCACTCCCCACCCACTGTCCTCATCCATAGGTGCACAATTTTTGTCCAGTCTCTTCCCGCATCTCCCATTCCCCTTTCCCCCCCAAGAATAGTCAGTCCATTCCCTTTCTGTGTCCCTGATTCATTACAATCACCAGTTCATTCTGTACATCAGATTATTTATTCACTTGATTCTTAGATTCACTTGTTGATAGATGGATGTTTGTTGTTCACAATTTGTATCTTTACCTTTTTCTTCTTCCTCTTCTTAAAGGATACCGTTCAGCATTTCGTATAGTACTGGTTTAGTGGTGATGAACTCCTTTAGCTTTTCCTTATCTGTGAAGCTCTTTATCTGACCTTCAATTCTGAATGATAGCTTTGCTGGATAAAGTAATCTTGGTTGTAGGTTCTTGGTATTCAGTACTTTGAATATTTCTTGCCATTCCCTTCTGGCCTGCAAAGTTTCTGTTGAGAAATCAGCTGACAGTCGTATGGGTATTGCCTTGTAGGTAATTGAGTCTCTTTCTCTTGCTGCTTTTAAGATTCTCTCTTTGTCTTTTGCTCTTGGCATTTTAATGATGATGTGTCTTGGTGTGGTCCTCTTTGGATTCCTTTTGTTTGGGGTTCTCTGCGCTTCTTGGACCTGTAAGTCCATTTCTTTCACCAGGTGGGGGAAGTTTTCTGCCATTATTTCTTCAAATAGGTTTTCAATATCTTGCTGTCTCTCATCTTCTGGCACCCCTATGATTCTGATATTGGTGCGCTTGAAGCTGTCCCAGAGGCTCCTTACACTATCTTCATATTTTCGGATTCTTTTTTCATTTTGCCTTTCCGGTTGGGTGTTTTTTGCTTCTTCGCATTTTAAATCTTTGACTTGATTCTTGCGCTCCTCTGGTCTGCTATTGGGTGTCTGTATAATATTCTTTATTTCAGTCTGTGTATGCTTAATTTCTAGTTGGTTCTTTATCATAGCATTGAGGGTCTCATTAGTTTTCGTGAGGCTCTCATCAAGTTTATTGGCAGCTTCTAGCACATTATTGCAAGCCCTCAAAATTGCGTTTTTTAGCTCTATATCCTCCATTTCTGTCATGTTTTTTTGTCTCCGCATTTTTTATGCTTTCTTGGTGCACCCCTTGTGGTCTTTGTGCGCAGTCTTGTTCTAGTTAAGCGTTGATTGTTGTAGTTAATACTAGAGGGATTTGACCACCAGGCCGACTGGCTGTGAGAATCAGCTGTGTCTGCCGCGGGAAAACTTCTGTCCTCTGGAGAAGTGCTAATCTAGCCTTTGCCTGAGGCTATCCGGCAAATGGCTCTGCGCAGGGCTTGGGCGGGTCGGGTCGCAGGGGATCAACAGGGCGGGCGGAGGGAGCGGTTATGGCTGCTCTCAGTCCCATTCTCAGAGGCTCTGCTTCTCAGAACCCCAGCAACCACTGCAAACCTCAGAGAGAAAGCTGCCCTCATGTTCCAACTGATGCCAGACAATCCCGCTTCTCCCATTTGAGTCTGAGTCCCTAGAGACTCGCCCGGATCTGGAGCTCAGAGTCTGAGACTCCCTCCTGATTAAAAACGACAACTGCGCCCTCAGCCACCAGCCGGCTCCACGTGCACCTCCGTACCTTTAAATTTTCCACACTGCGCCTCCTCTGAGCCTCGGTATGCTATTGTCTTTCCTTCTAGTTGAAGAGTCTCTCCTCAGCCAGCCTTCCTGTGGTTCTGAGTGATGTCTGTTCCGTCTTTTAGTTGTATTTTTGAAGTGGTTGTTTGCGGCAGCAGTCTCCGGTGTTTACCTATGCCGCCATCTTGGTCTATTCCAAGCCCAGTTTCTTTATTTTTGTTGTTGTTGCTTATGCTTTTGATGTCATAATTAACAAACCATTTCCTAGTCAAGATCTCAAAAATTTATGCCTATGTTTCTCTTAAGAACCTAATTCCATTTCTTGCAATTTTTTGTATATGATAGGTAGAGGTCCTGTTTCATTCTTTTGTATGTGGATATCTACATTTGTTGAAAAGACTATACTTTCTCCATTCAAGTATTTTGGCATCCTTGTTGAAAATTGACAATCTGTGGGTGTTTTCTGGATTCTCAGTTCTGTACCATCAATTTTTGTCTTACCATCAATTTTTGTCTATCCTTGTGTCAGTGTGCCAGTGTCTTGTTAACTACCTTTGTGGTAAGATTTAAAAAAAAATATTTTTAAAAATTGATTTTAGAGAGAAAGGGAGAGGGAGAGAGAGAAACAGTAATAATGAGAGAGAGTCATTGATCGGCTGCTTCCTGCACACCCCCTACTGGGGATCGAGCCCACAGCCCGGCACGTGCCCTTGACTGGAATTGAACCCGGGACCCTTCAGTCCATAGGCTGACACTCTATCCACTGAGCCAAACCAGCTAGGGCTGTGGTAAATTTTGAAATTGAGATGTGATTCCTTAAAATTATTTCACTTTTTTCAAGATTGTTTTGCCTATTCTGGGACCCTCTGTTTCCGTGTGAATTTTAGGATCAGCTTGTTTATTTCCCCAAAAAAGCCATCAGGGATTTTAAAGTTTCCATTTGCAAATCATCTACTTACTTCATTAAATTTATTCCTAAGCTGTTAGAATTTGAATTTTTCAAATTTCATTTTTGGATTGTTCATTGCTAATGTTTTTTGTATATTGACCTTGTATTGTATAATCTTGCTGAACTTGTTCATTATAGTATTTTGTGGATTTTTAAAAAATTATAAGATTATGTCCTTTTCAGCTTGGGTGTGTTTTATTTCTTCTTGAATAATTGATCTGCCTAGAATTTTCAGTATAAAGTTCAATAGAAAGGATGAAAACAGACATTCTTGTCTTATTCCTATCTTAAGGAGAAAACATTCAGTCTTTTATCTTTAAGTATGATATTTTTATCAGGTTGAGGCATTGATATTAAAAATCTTTTTAGATAAATTATAATATGCAGTCAAGAAAACCAGTGATCTAAGTCAATGTTTAAGGAACTAGGATAATTTGTCGTATTATTCCTATTAAAATTTCATTAAAGAGGAGTGGAAAAGTTTAGATACCCAGTTTTATTTCTATTAGATGAGCATCTTTTTCTTTTATATGATTAAATTACAAATAGCATCTAGAAAACATACTTTTAAAAATATATATATTTTTATGGATTTCAGAGAGGAAGGGAGAGGGAGAGATAGAAACATCAATGATGACAGAGAATCATTGATCAGCTGCCTTCTGCACACCCCCTACTGGGGATGGAGCCCACATCCTGGGCATGTGCCCTTGACCAGAATTGAACCCGGGACCTTTCAGTCCACAGGCCGACACTCTGTCCACTGAGCCAAACCGGCTAGGGCTAGAAAACTTATACTTTGAATGAATTATTTGACGGTGTATTTCAGACAGAAGGATGCCACGGAGAAAGAAAAAAGTTAAAGAAGCGTCTGAAGCTCAGAACTTGGAGAAGAAAGATGCAGAAACTTCCAGTCCTGTCAATGTGAGGAGGAAGCGTAAACTGGAGGATGCATTCATTGTGATATCTGATAGTGATGGAGAGGTTAGTATTTTGAAGTGTGAAGCTCTAGGTCTCAAACTAGGCCTTCTTACCCAAGACTGGTTTGTGTTGTGACTAAACCTTAATGCCAGCTTGCCAGACCTTGCAATTTTTACTCTGTTTCATTTTGATCATCTGTTATTTGAGTTCTTGCAGTAGACTCTGAACTTGCTTCTGTGCCTTCAGCTTTTTCTCTCTACATTTCACTTAGCTTACTCCAACTTTAAGATTTCAGATTTTATATTTTTGTACTTGATTGCTTAAAAATTTGTGACTGTAATACCTACAAGATCAGTTTAGAACTTTAATATGGTTTACTCTATCAGAACCTTCACAGTCTAGTCTTACTTATATTCTTATCAGCCGTTCATTTCTTGTCCCCTTGCTAAGACTATTGTCACTATTAAAATTTTCCCTATTTGATGATCAAAAAGTTAAATATTTTTAATAATCAGAAAGATTGAGAATTTTTTTCCTAACTCTATTGGATATATATTTTTAAAATTTCCTCATGGTACAGTTTTTAATTAGGGTTTTGTCAAATAGTTATTTTTTAAAGATGTAAAAGTATAAAGAAGAAAACAAAGCAACCCATCAATTCTACCACACACAGATATAAAATTTCTAAAAAGTTATATAATGCTAAATCAAAACAGAATAAAAACTGTTTGAAAACAAAACATTATAGAAAGGTATGAAATGAAGATGTATACCTTAGTCAGTGTATGTTTCTTGTATTCTTCCAGGAAAAAAAAAACTTCACGCATATACCATCAATAAAAACTTTTATAGAATAGAAATCGTGCTACACAGACTGTTTTGCTTTTTCCACTTAACATTTCTTGGAGATCTTTCTGTAACAGCATGTGTAGCTCTATCTCATTAAAATTTTTAAAAATTGTCAGATATGTCACACATGTAGGAGAGTGGCATAAAATGTAAATGCATAGTTAAAAAAATAATCTGAGCACCTGTATTCACCATCTTAGAAGCCCTCTTGATTTAGTGTGACCCTCCCCAATTGCATCCCTTTTTACCCTTGTAAAGGTAACCACTGTATTTGTTTTATCTTTCCATGCTTTCCCTTACGATTCTACCATAGTTATATTTATGTCTAAACAGTATACATATATATGTTGCAAAACTGAGTCTTAGTGGTTAGGCACTTCTGCCAACATTTTTCTATAATCTACCTTTTCCCAAAGATTTGAAATTTTATCTTTATTATAAATTAAAATCTTGCCTATACATTTTTTTTTTTTTAGATTTTAAAATTTTGTTCCATTGATCTGTCACATATTTTTGGAATAATTGTTCAGTCATTATCTTGGGTTATTTAGGTAGGCACTTGTATCTGCTAATAATGATCATTTTCTTTCTTCCTTTCTAGTACTTACAGCTAATTTTTTTGTTTCATTGCATTGACTATAGCCTCCAAAATAATGTTAATTGTTATCAGTGATAGAGTACATCTTTGTTTTGAATTTAATTGTGGAAGTATTCTGATGTTTTGTTATTTGTTTCTTATTTCTATATTATATTTACTAGAGGCCCGGTGCACAAAAATTTGTGCACTGGGGGGGGGGGGGGGGAGGGGGTCCCTCAGCCCTGCCTGTGCCCTCTCGCAGTCTGGGACCCCTCAGTAGATAACAACCTGCTGGCTTAGGCCTGCTCCTGGGTGGCAGAGGGCAGGCCCAATCCCTAGGTGCAGCCCCTGGTCGGGCTCAGAGCAGGGCCGATTGGGGAGTTGGGGTGCTGCCCCCTGTCATGCACAGAGCAGGGCGGATGGGGAGGTTGGGGCGCCACCCCCTGCCACGCACAGAGCAGGGCCGATCAGGGGGTTGGGGCGCTGCCCCCTGCCATGCACAGAGCAGGGCCGATCAGGGGGTTGGGGCGCTGCCCGCTGTCACACACAGAGCAGGGACCATCAGGGGGGTTGAGGCTCCGTACTCTGTCACACACAGAGCAGGGCCCATCAGGGGGTTGGGGAGCTGCCCCCTGTCACACACAGAACAGGGCCAATCAGGGGTTTTGGGAGCTCCCCCCTGTCATGCACAGAGCAGGGCCGATCAGGGGGTTGGGGTGCTGCCCCCTGTCACACACAGAGCAGGGACCATCAGAGGGGTTGAGGCTCCGTACTCTGTCACACACAGAGCAGGGTCAATCGGGGGTTTTGGGAGCTCCCCGTGTCATGCACAGAGCAGGGCCGATCAGGGGGTTGGGAGCTGCCCCCTGTCACACACAGAGCAGGGCCAATCAGGGGGTTGAGGAGCTCCCCCCTGTCACATACAGAGCAGGGCCCGTGTGGGGGGGGGGGGTAGTTGAGGCGCCACACCCTGTCACACTCAGGGCAGGGCCGATGGGGAGGTATGGCTCTACCCCGTCTCATATAGAGCAGGGCCCGTGGGGGGGTTGGGGCGCCGCCACTGTCACACACAGAGCCGCAGGGCAATCAGGGAGTTGGGGCGCCGCCCTCAATCACCCACAGAGCAGGGCTGATCAGGGGGTTGGGGCGCTGCCCCCTGTCACACACAGAGCAGCAGGGCAATCAGGGGGTTTGGGCGCTGCCCCCTGTCACACACAGAGCCGCAGGGCAATCAGGGGGTTGGGGCGCCGCCCTCTATCACCCACAGAGCAGGGCTGATCAGGGGGTTGGGGCACTGCCCCCTGTCACACACAGAGCCGCAAGGCATTCAGGGCGTTTGGGCGTTGCCCCTTGCCACGCTGATCCCGGTGCCGGGAGGCCTCGCGGCTCCGCTGATCCCGCCCGGCAGGGTCACAGATCCGGGTCCCAGACCGCAGACAGCCTTGCCTGCTGCCGCCCGCCTTCAGTATGCAAATTAGCCGCCATCTTGTTGCTTCAGGGTGGGGGTCCCCACTGGGGTGCCTGGACAGTCTGGGTGAGGGGCTGAGGGCTGTTTTCAGGCTGGCGGGCGACTGAAGCTCCAAACCTCTCCTTTTTTTCTTTTTTTTTATTCTGGCATTTATTTACCTTCTATGGCTGTCACTGGAGCTGAGAGCCGGCTTTCTCTCTCAGGCTCGGCTGAAAGCAGGTTTCTGGCCTTGGTTTTCTGTATTCGAAACAATGTTGCGACTCCAGCTCTGAGATCCCGCTGACTGACAGGAGGTTTCTGGAGTTTTGTTTATCTTCTATAAATGTTACTATGTTTCCGACTGAAGCTCAGAGGCCGGCGGGAATGTTGGAGTCCACAGCAAGCAAGCCTCCTGTTAGCTTCCAGCTGCCTGGCTGCTGGCCGCCATCTTGGCTGACAGTTAATTTGCATAAGGATATGCTGATTAGCCAATGGGAAGGGTAGCGGTCGTACGCTAATTACCATGTTTCTCTTTTATTAGTGTAGATTATAGAAATATCCTTTAATTGCTTATTTTCTATTAGTATTTTTAGGAATGGATGTTTAATCAAATAACTTTTCATTATTTAGCAAGATGATGGCATAGTTTTCCTCCTTTAATCAATTAATATATAGTTCATTAATACATTGTCTAATGTTGGAACATTTTTGCATTTCTGGAGAAAATTTTTTTTTTTTTTTCTGGAGAAAATTTTACTTAGTCATGATGTATTACATTAACATAATATAGAATTTACTTTTTCATATCATTTATGAGTTTTGCATTTGTATTCCTAGTGGCATTGATTTTTATATAATTGTCTTTTTTTTTTTTTTACTATATCAGATATTAGTTTCAGATTTCTGCTATAATATAGAAAGGAAGCTTTTTATTGTTTTTTTATGTCCTACCGCAGTTTAGATAATAAAGGAATGATCTGTTCTTTAAGATTTACTAGCACTTGCTCATAAAACTGTCCTACCAACTCATATTTAATATACTCTTCATGTTCTTTTCATGTCTTGGTATTTTTGTGCATTTTTTAAAGACTTTTTTGTTTTGTTTTAGAATATAAATGAGTAAATGGTATAGTCATCCAGGAACACACTTATTTGGTCTTGAAAGTTGAAAATTGAATTAATTATTTGATACTTCTTTTGCTCTTTGTACTACTGACAGTGCTAATTCCAATTTGTTCTTCAGTTTAGATATTAATTCCTTTGGGGATCCTTGCAGATTTTCCAAGACTGGGTCAATTGGCCATCTATTGTGCTTCCATAGAACCTATGCTTACTTCTGTAGTATTAGTTGTTATACTGTTTTGAAATTGCCATTGTGCTTTTCTGCCTTGATCACTGGACCATGATTTCCTAGAGGGCAGGAATTCTTTATCTGTAACATTTAACATTTATCTGTAACACTTAACAATAATGCTTGGCCTATACCAGTAGGCATTCTCAAAAAATATCTGTATCAGGTTTTACTTGTTGGTGCTGTTTTATTTGAATATTTCTTTAAGAAAATGTTCTAGTTCCTGGTGCAAAAGAAGCCAGGAACTATCTTGTTGTTTTTAAACATAAAGATAATGGCACAAAGCCAACATCACTGGGGCTTCATCATAGCTTGCTTTTGCTGTGTAGTTACTTGCTCTGATCAATTTCATTCTTACTCTCATCAAGGTTCTAATTTAAGAGATCAAAGATGAGCTTTTGAAAACCTTGCCATTGTGTTTGAATTGCCATTTACTAACTATGTGACCTTTCTGGACTTTTTATTATATATATGACTAGTAATACTCGGTAGGATTGTTGTGAGGACTATGAATAAAGTAAGTAAAATTTTCTAGCGTGGTACTTCAGTAAATGATAACTGACATTGTAAATGTTCAGGATGGCAGAAGAGTAAAGCTAACGGACTTATGTTGATAACCCTATTGTCTTCTTCTCTTACATTTTTCTCATGTTAACAAAATAACACTAAAAAATCCAAAGGAAAAGAAAATATTTGGAGTTTTATGGTTGGGTAGAGCTAGTTTTTCCTGACCTTACACTTACTGAGCCTCAGTGATATTCTTCACACAGGAATTTTGAGAGGAATTAAATGAGGTAATGTATATAGAGGGCTTGGCACATAATGATATGCAATATATGGTAACTATATTATTATTACTCTTACTTTAAAAAGCTTCTATTTTGTGACAAAAATGTTGTGTATTAATTACTAGCTAATATTTAAAATTTTTTAAAAAATTGATTTCAGAGAAGAAGGGTGAGGGGGAGAGAGACAGAGAGAGAGAGAAAAAAAACCCATCAATGATGAGAGAGAATCATTGATTGGCTGCCTCCTGCATGCCCCCTACTGGGGATCAAAGCCCCACAACCCAGGCATGTGCTGTGACTGGGAATTGAACTGTGATCTCCTGGTTCATAGGTCGATGGTCATTCATTGAGCTACATCAGTTGGACACCAGCTAATCTTTTAACATTTATACAATGTCTCTAGATGAAAAGTACTTAATATAGTATGGTAATAAAATAAGAAATTCACTCATCTCAAACCATTCCTCTCTAAAGCTTGTAGACTTACATTATAAGAAGCACATTTATATAAGAGACTACAAAAAGTCTGCTGTGTCATAAAATCACTTCTTTGATACATACTAGTTGGAGCATCTACCTGACTGCCTGAAAGAAGATGCCCACAAGGGTCAGTAACCAGTTGGATTTTGTCAGTGCCAAAACAGTCTGTGGGACCAGTTGATGAATTGGATTTGTTTATTCTTGTTTTTTTCAATCTTCAATTCCCCATTTTCAAGATTCTCAGTTGTCACTTTTAAGTGTTTCGGTCGGATAAAAGTCTTTGGTTTCCTGGAAGTAGGAAGATACACTCCTGGCTACAACCCCTTCTTGCCCCCTCTCACCCTCTTTTAGAGAATAGTTTCTTGAATCTTACAGCATTTGTTTTGCTTTTAGTATCTGTTTACCCTTTTAAGAATGTTAACTAAATTGGGGTATGTGCACTTCAAATTAAAATCAGCTGTACTATACCCAGAAGCATTTTTCTCCAGTCCTTTGCTTAGGCACTGCTGCAATGTTTTTTGTATGAAAAGAGAGCTTATTCAGTGAATATGTCCTATATCTTAGCAGATTCTTTTATAGATATTAACATTAAAGATTTTAATCTAAAGTTAATGTGGTAATACTTGAAATTGTTCACTTTTTGTAGGTTAAAAAGTTGCAGAAACAGCATTCATTTTGTAGTTCAGAATTCTCCACAGAATTTTTCCCTTTAATCTTACATCATATCTTAGCAAGTAATAACAGTTGTTTATGATCCATTTACATATCACACAATGAAGAAAATATTATTGAATTGAGGGCATTAGCCTTAGTCTTTATGTAATTTATAATTTCTACTATGCACAGTAGTTTGGCTGGTATTTTTCAGTAATGGAATGTTGATTAACATTCTGGCACAAGTTCCTTAATCTCGGAAATTTTCCTGTTGTTACTCCTGGCTTCATAAAAAGTAAAAGTTTAACCCTTTATGGTTTTTAACAGTTCAGAACTTAATGTTTGTCAAAAATAAAGCTGAAAGAATTTTTCTACCGTCAAGCTCATCACACATTTCCTAAAAGTACTGCTGAGTTGCCAATATCTGTGCACTCATGGGGTTGCAATGAAAATATGTTGCTAGCTTTATTTATTTTATTAATTGGTCTTCCATATCATGATCTGCCTTCTGAATATATTAAGCTATGTTGCCATTGGAATATGGTACTTGAGCTACCTTCTTTGCCTCAGACTCACCCATTATTTCCAAGTAGACAACTTTGCCATCTTTAATTTCTTTGTATATAGTTTTTTTGTCTTAGTAAATATAGTATTTATAAGAAATCCATAAAGTACTAATGTTTATATATGAAGTATTAAGCATCTGTGTGAGCTTATTAATTTAATACTCAGATTTTAAAATTTATTTTGAACTTTGTTTTCTATATAAATGTTTAAGTTTTCATAGTTTTTTAGTTAGTATGTATTTAGAAATAAGACACTCTGATTGTTATATACACCATCAATTGTGGGTTCAAAACTGAACTCAGTATGTGAAGGATTATACTTCTGAGTAAAACTAGAAGTAAACTTTTGCCCTTTATGTCTTCACAATTACTTGGATCATTATTATTATTTTTTTTTTTTTACTGCTACTGCTATTTCAGAAAGATTTGTTTTTTTCTTGATGATGAAAGTCCAGTGAAGCTTGTTTGGAATCTATAAATTAGGATTTAAAATAAATAATATAAAGTTTACTTTTTTTTGTTTAGCTAGTAGTATTAAAGTATAACTTTAAAAATGGGCTTGATTAAAAATATAGTTAATATAAATTATAAATAAATCTATATTTTCTCAGATATTTATAGACTTTGAATTTTAATAAATAACTAACTTTAAAACAGCATATATTATAAATTGGTGTTTTTGCAAATGCCTTAGTCTGCAGCTTTCACTGTGTAAATTCTCTTATCCTGCATGGATGTTGTAGCAATGTCATATTGCTGTAAAAGTTTCTAAATGCTTATTCTCAATTTCTGTGCTTATTTTGTTGCAGACTAGCAACAATCAGTGTGCTGATTTTCACCTATAGATCATACTTTTAGCAGCATTGATTGAGGTTGTTTACAGTCTTTTACAATGACAAAACTTTCCACTGTGAACATAATTATTCACAAAGAGGTTAAATATCTGTAGAATAAATTCCTAGAAGTATATTGCTGGACAAAGAGTGTGGTGTATATTTATGATTTTTGAGGTTATTTCCAATTTGTTCTCTAAACTAGAATATTGTATCCATTATATCCCATCAGTGGTATGAGAGTACCTGTTTCCCCACAGTAAGAGTTTTATAAAACATTTTAATTTTCACCTAGTATTGGTAAAAGAAATATAGTATCTATATAATTGTTTTGATTTGCATTTCCAAAGTGAAATTGAGCATCTTTTCATATACTTACTACAGGCCCGGTGCATGAAATTCGTGCAGGGGGTGTGTGTGTGTCCCTCAGCCCAGCCTGCACCCTCTCCAATCTGGGACCCCTCGAGGGATGTCCGACTGCCTGTTTAGGCCCGATCCTGATGGGCCTAACTCACATTCCAGGACTGTTGGCTCCCAACCACTCACCTGCTTGCCTGCCTGGTTGCCCCTAACCTCTTCTGCCTGCCAGCCTGATCACTCCCTAACCACTCCCCTGCCAGCCTGATTGATGCCTAACTGCTCCCCTGCTGGCCCAGTTGTCCCTAACTTCCCTCCCCTGCCAGCCTGGTCACCTCTAACTGCCCTCCCCTGCAGACCTGGTCCCCCCCAACTGCCCGCCCCTGCAGGGCTGGTTGCCCCCAACTGCCCTCCTCTGCTGGCCCGGTCACTCCTAACTGCCCTCCCCTGCAGGCCTGATTGCCCCCAACTGCCTTCCCCTGCTGGCCTGATCACCCACAACTGCCCTCCCCTGAAGGCCTGATTGCCCACAACTGCCCTCCCCTGCTGGCCATTTTGTGTCCACATGGGGGCGGCCATCTAGTGTGTTGAAGTGATGGTCAATTTGCATATTACCTCTTTATTATATAGGGTGAGTCCCTTGTGTATGTTTTTCTAGGAAGTGTCTTTTTTTTTTTTTTTAAAATATATTTTATTGACTTTTTACAGAGAGGAAGGGAGAGAGATAGAGAGTTAGAAACATCGATGAGAAACATCGATCAGCCGCCTCCTGCACATCTCCCACCGGGGATGTGCCCGCAACCCAGGTACATGCCCTTGACTGGAATCGAACCTGGGACCTTTCAGTCTGCAGGCCGATGCTCTATCCACTGAGCCAAACCCGTTTCGGCATAGGAAGTGTCTTAACATGTCTTTTCCTATGGGAAGAGGCTAAATATTGTTTTGTTAATTGATTTGTAAGAGGTCTTTATATATAGTCATGTACCACTTAACATCACATTCTGAGAAACGCATTGTAGGAGATCTCATTCTGTGAATATCATAGAGTGTACTTACACAAACCTAGATTTACACAAACCTAATCTTACACACCTTAGGCTATATGGTATAGTCCCGTGGTCGGCAAACTGCGGCTCGTGAGCCACATGTGGCTCTTTGGCCCCTTGAGTGTGGCTCTTCCTAAGCCTTAGGAGTACCCTAATTAAGTTAATAACAATGTACCTACCTATATAGTTTAAGTTTAAAAAATTTGGCTCTCAAAAGAAATTTCAATCGTTGTACTGTTGATATTTGGCTCTGTTGACTACTGAGTTTGCTGACCACTGGTATAGCCTATTGCTCATGGGCTACAAACTTGTACAGCATGTTACTATATAAAACAGCACAAGATTAATCAAGAACAAGAGAAAATGATGCAATCAAGATATATGGTAAGCACAAGATGTATGAGGTTACTGCTGGTGTAACATGGCATACTGTTTTACAGCAAACTTTTTTGGTAAGTAGAAGGAATATACTCTAAAACGGGTCCTCAAACTAAGGCCCGCAGGCCACATGCAAATACAAATAGTATTTGTTCCTGTTTTGTTTTTTTATTTCAAAATAAGATATATGCAGTGTGCATAAGAATTTGTTCATAGTTTTTTTTTAAACTATAGTCCGGCCCTCCAATGGTCTGAGGGACAGTGAACTGGCCCCCTGTTTAAAAAGTTTGAGGACCCCTGCTCTAAAATAACAACAAAAATTATAGTAAATACATAAACCAGTAACATAGTCGTTTATTACCATTATCAAGTATTATGTACTATATACAACTTGTGGCCCGGTGCACAGATTCGTGCACAGTGAAAGACAATTAATTAGAAGAAATATTTTAGTATCGCTATTCACCCTTGATCTATAATGGAAGTGTCAGGTTGGTCACTTAGCCTTTTAAACGCGCCAGTGAGAGCTTTATATGTATCGCGCATGTGCGAGTTAATGTTTATTTTTAAATTGCCAGTGCACATCATATGTACCGGTCAGATGGACGTACGGTTGGTCACTTAGCCTTTTATATATGTAGATAGAAGGTAGTATGTACTATGCTTTTATATGACTGGCAGCAGTGTAGATTTGTTTACACCAGCATCATCAAAACATGTAATATGTTGTGTACGATGTTGCATTGGCTATGATGTCACTCAGTGATAGGAATTTTTCAGCTCCATTATAATCTTATGAGACCACTGTAATATATGCAGTATGTTGTTGAGTGAAATGATTATGCAGTGTATGACTATAAGAGGAAAATTAGCCCTTTGTCTGACAAATGTGTTGCATACTTTCTTCAAGTTGTTCTCTTGCTTTTTGATGTACTGATTAAAAAAATTTGCACTGAGTTAAAACATTATTTTTTAAACTTTTCTTTTTTTGGTTAATCCTCATCCAAGGATATTTTTTCTATTGATTTTTAAAGAGAGAGGGAGGGAGGGGCAGAGAGAGAGAGAGAGAAACATTGATGTGAGAGAAACATATGGATTGGTTGTCTTTTGCATAGGCATAATCGGCGATTGAACCTGCAACCCAGCTATGTGCCCTTGGTTGGGAATTGAACCCACAACCTATTGGTGCGTGGGCCGATGCTCTAGCCATTGAGCAATACCAGCCAGGGTGATTTTTAAACTTTCAAGCCTTTTCTGAACTTGGGTAGCATGCTTACTACTATTTTGCAGATAGTCCACTTTTTACATGAGCATGTGTATGACAGATAATGTCAGTATGTTAAATATTTTTTATTTTTGTGATATTTATTGGTTCTAGATCTACATTTTTTTTGGTACTGTAAAGGATCTTTTTTTTTTTTTTTTAAAAACTGATTTTAGAGAGAGAGGAAGGGAGAGAAAAGCATTGATATGAAAGAGAAACTTTGATTGGTTGCCTCCTGAATGCACCTCACCCAGGGATTGTACCCAAAACCTAGGTATGTGTCCTGACTGGAATCAAACCTGAAACCTTTTTGTGTGTGAGACAACGCTCCAACCAACTGAGCCACCTGGCCAGGGCAGTACTGTAAAGGATCTTTTACTGATGTTTTCTGTGAATGTTTACAACTGCTGATTCTTCAGAGCCTCAGCAGCCTCCTGGCTGTAGAGGAGATGGAAAGAGTATTACTTTTAATGGTAGCTCTCCTGATCATATTTCTTTGTTTTGAAACAGGAACCACAGGAGGAAAATGGATTGGAGAAGATGAAGACAAAACAGTTGAATAGAGCAAAGTGTTTGGCTAAAAGAAAAATTGCACGTATGTTTTTGTTTTCAGAATTGATTAGAAATTATAAGTCATAGTGTTGTACCAAAAAAAGGAGAAAGTCTTTATTTTTTCCATTGTTATATGAAATGTTCTCTTTTAGCCTTTTTAAGTACTCACAAATTATACAAGTTTTCTAGATATATACTATCTAGTTTTGTGTTCTGGATTATTAACAGTCAACAGTCTGTTTGCATGTCTTAGTGGGAGGTTAACCTGAATGTTGGGAGATGTTATTTATTGTAAATTATAACCAGCATAATCAGCTTCACACAAATTTTGTACTTCTCTTGTTTAGCTTAGCAGAATCATTTGATAAGGTAATATTTAATGCTGACAAGGTTGAAACTTGCTGACATTTTCCTTAAGGGAGCATGCTCCCAGGTGTGATTCTAATTTTTTTTCTATTTTTTCTTCTGGTTGAATTTTTATCTAGTAGAGAGGTAAGGTAAAATGTTTTAGTCAACAGCAGTGTTAATTGAACTTTAGTCTTAGAACATGTTGATATGTGAAAATAAGAGAAAGTAACTAGTGAATGAGAGTGTCCTTTTAATTCTGAGTGGTTAAAAAAAATTTTAATGGTGGTTTTGTCAAGTTATGTGGCTCTGTGTTGTCAGTAAAATATACATCAAATGATTGAGTTTGATAATTGAAATTGAAGTTTTGTGTTTCTTTAAATAATATATAATAACACATAATTTGACTATGATTATTTTAAATATATTTTTATTGATTTCAGAGAGAAAGGGAGAGAAAGAGAAATATCAATGATGAGAGAGAATCATTGATTGGCTGCCTCCTGCACGCCCCCGACTGGGGACCAAGCCCGCACCCCGGGCATGTGCCCTCACCGGGATTCAAACCTTGCCCTCCTGGTTCATAGATTGATGCTCAACCACTGAGCCACACCGGATGGGCTCTCCTGAACTTTAATAGCAAACCATACCACCACTGTATGCGCCTGACAGTGACATTATTTATCCTTTACCAGTTGCAAAAATAATTGATTCACTAACATTCTTTAACAGTGATCAGTTGGCTGTGTTTTTTTTTAAGTATCATTATGAACTCTGGGATTCAAACATATTTAATGTGTTTTAATTCATTATTTCTATCGATATTCTAGTTCTAGTTTTGGCCAGGGAGAACCTTTTTACTTTGGCTCTTAAATTTTTTTGATATGACCCTGGTAATGTCTTAGAGCTTCCTTGCTCACAAATATGACAGGTACTCTAGCTCATCTTCTACATTTCTATTACAGACTTTGAATCAGCCATTTCTCCTAGGTATGCCAGTTGCTTTTAATAGGAAATGATGTTTGGAGATCACATTCTGGTCACTAGGGAAGGTCTTTTCTACTGTGTAAACGGTCCCATCAAGAGGATTCTGATCGAGTAAATTATTCTGGTTAAATGTCGAGCATAAAGTAGTGTGATTGGTATGTAGCAAAAAGCCCTGAAAGCTGGTTCCTGTTTATTCATTCACCAAATATTTGAGTATCTACCAGTTGCTAGGTATTCTTTTTTATATAGAGGTGGACAAAAGTAGATTAATGATAATAAATAATACAGTAATTAGTAAATAAGAAATAATACAAGAATAAACTGTTTCACGTACTCACAACTGTAAACCTACTTTTGCCTACCCCTGTATGCTGAAGATACAACAGTGAACAAAATAGGCACAAACTGCCTTCATAGGAGCTCACAGTCTAGTTAATCCAGGATTCTTGTAACTTCTGCTGCCGATCTTGGCCAATACCTTACTTTTTGGGACTTTCCTCATTTATAAGATTATAAAATTGTATTACATGGTCTGTAGTATCTTCACTTGAAAAGTTTAATAATTCTATTCCTTGCCTCCATGCTTATTCATTGTTTGTGCTATCCCTCCCCTCTCTTTCCCTGCTCTTCTACAGAAATGACAGAAGAAGAACAGTTTGCTCTAGCTCTCAAAATGAGTGAGCAGGAAGCTAGAGAAGTGAACAGCCAGGAGGAGGAAGAAGAGGAGCTCTTGAGGAAAGCCATTGCAGAAAGCCTAAATGTAAGCATGCTATGCAGAAAAAGTTTGTGAGGATTGATAAGTAAAATTCTTTTTCTTTTACAGTGTTATGGTTGCATTAGAAACTAATGCTGTAGTAGTTCGTAGGATTTTCAACTAATAAATATTCCCACAATTTTTAAAGCCCATGTTGAATTGTTGATAAACCTAATTTGAAGTGTTTTGCTAATTCTGTATGAAAGAGTTTTCTTCCATCTCACAGATTTTCAGTCCATGGCTTAAGAGAACCATAGTAGTTGGCAGCTTCTGAAAAGAATGACCTATTAACAAGAAACCAAAAGGGGCAAGATAAAGTACTTACCTCCCCTATTTTGTAGAGAGAACAAAGAGAATGAGAGCTAGAGGTGGGTTACAGAGAGAAAGAATGGGCAGTTTTAAAATGTTTCAAATATTGTTAAATTATGATTTGAATAAGTGTAATTGAAATTATTTTAAATATGAAGGATATTTGCCAGTGACAGGTCCTGAGCCATTTAAGCCATCTACTTCCCTATATTAGAAAAGGGTTTAGTATAGAACCTAGGATAGTTATTTGCACGTAGTAAGCATTCAGTATGCATTGTGGAATTCATTTGAATTGTGCATCTACATTTTAAAGAGGAGCATCTCTTAGGGACAGTGGCCTCCCCTTTTTGTCGTTCCTGTGACCCTTCATGTGTAGCTATTTTAATAATAAACCTGATCTTGTTTGGATTACTTGTTTCAGAGTTGCCGGCTTTCTGATGCTTCTGCTACCAGATCTCGAGCTCTGGCCATTGGACCATCTTCACAATCCCAGCAAGAGAAAACCACAGACTCTGGGACCACTGAAGGCATGTCTCCCTGTTCTGACTCCCTGCACTCATCAAATATAACCATATCACAGGGATCTCATACTGACAGTAGATATACAGAAATTCCCTAAATTTCTTTGGTGGTATTAAAGAGGTTAAATCAGAAAGTAGTTGAGATATCACTAATATCCAGCATACTTTATCTCCAAGGAAAAGCCAACAGTTGGTTAAACCCAAAGAAGAGCCTTTTTACCCACATTATGTAGTTCTTGGTAAGTGAGAACTTACCAAGCCCTCTTAATAAAAAAGTTTGTCCTTAGCCCTACTTTTTCTCAAATACCTACAGGCATATGGCAGCTGGCACCTCCATCACTGTTTAAAGGCTCACATATCAGTCAGGGAAACGAGGCTGAGAAAAGAGAGGAGCCTTGGGACCACACTGAAAACACTGAAGAGGAGCCGGTCTCTGGCAGCTCAGGAAGCTGGGACCAGTCAAGCCAGCCAGTGGTTGAGAATGAGAACGTTAAATGTTTTGACAGATGCACTGGTCACTTGGCTGAGCACACACAGTGTGGGAAGCCACAGGAAAGTACTGGGAGAGGATGTGATTTTCATGAAGCTGCCCAGGGTAGGGGGGACACATCTAGGCACTTTCTGCCTGCCTCAGCAGATGCCAAAGGTATCCAGAACAGTGGGGGCACTGTGCACTACTTCTGGGGTATTCCATTTTGCCCAGCTGGAATAGACCCTAACCAGTATACCAAGGTCATTCTCTGCCAGTTGGAGGTTTATCAAAAGAGCCTGAAAATGGCTCAGAGGCAGCTCTTTAAAAAAAAAGGATTTGGGGAACCAGTGTTACCTAGACCTCCTTCTCTGATCCAGAATGAATGTGGCCAAGGAAATCAGGCTAGTGAAAAAAATGAAGGCATCTCAGAAGATATGGCAGATGAAGACAAAGAGGAGGAGAGGCAAGAGTCTAGGGCATCTGTCTGGCACTCAGAAACCAAGGATTTCCAAGAAAGTCCAATTAAAAGCTTGAAAGAGAAACTTTTGTTGAAAGAAGAACCAGCAACCAGTCATGGTCAGGTAAGGGTCAGTGATACTGTGATTAAGGATGATTTATTCACAGATTAAATAAAGATTTTAGCTATGCTTTTTGTGTTTTTCCCCCTATATTCCCTCCCCCCCCCCTTTATTTTTAATGAAACACATGCCCATTATAGAAAATTAGGAAAGGACAAAAGAGTGTAAAGAAGAAAAAGTTACCCATAATCCCAGCACCTAGAGAGGCATATTTCTGTGCATATAAAAATATTTTTTTTTGTTTACTTTTTCAACAAAATGGAAACTCTTTTGTATAAGCTTTGTTCCTTTTCCCCACTTAATAGTTTACCTTAGATCTTTTTTTATTTATTAACTATACTGGAAAACATTTTATAATATGAATGTACCATAATTTATTTTTTGTGTGTTTTAAAATTTACATTAGTTTTAAAAAGTTTAGTTTTTGAATGGGTAACAGTGTTCACATGGCTCAAAATTTAAAAAGATATAAATGAACTATCTGTCCTCTGTCCCTATCCCCAGCCAACCAGTTTCCTCCCTGGAGTCAACCTTTATGACTAGTTTTCTAGTGTGTCTTTTCAAGAGATTTTATGTAGTACTAGTAAAGCACCTTCCTTTACCCAGGTCACGGTATACTCTACACATTATTCTGCATTGTGCTTCTTTCATTTAATATCTCTATGAGATCATTCCATAACAGTACATATGAGAGTTTCTCTCTTTTTTGGATGTGTAATACACCATGTATAGATGAGTTTTATTTTATCCAATGCTGCTGTTGGTGGACATTTAGGTTGTTACCAGTATTTACTACTACTGCAGTGATTTCTGTTGTACAGAAGATGTTTCATTCACATGGAAGATATTTGTACAATAATTTATTGTAGATACAATTGGTGGGTCAAAATATGTATGCATGTACAGTTTTGTTAGCTATTGTCAAATTGCTTATTGATAGGGGTTGTATAAATTTACACTCATTGCAATGTATGAGTACAAGCTTCCCCATACCCATACCAATACATTGTTATTAGGACCTCTTGATCTTTGTTAATCTGAGAGATGAAAAATATTACCTCAATGTAATAGTAATTTTCATTTTTCTTACTATGTGTATAGTTGAGACTCATTTGTATTTCCTTTTCTGTGTTTAGATCTTACAGGCATTTTTCTTTTTGACCATCTTTTTCTTAGTGGTTTATAGGCATTCTTTATGTATTAGGGTGATATGAAACACATGTAGTTTTCCAGTTTATTCCCCCCCCCCCCCCCCCGCGCCCCCTCACACACACATAATACATAATGGTCTATTTCCAATTTTGCTTGTGGTAATTTTCTATAATTTACTGAAAACAGTCCCTTTTTTGGGGACATTTAGGTTGCCTTTTTAGTTTTTTTTTCTGACATACCTAGATTGTATTATATATGAAAGCTTATATTCAGTTTTGTTCTCTGAATATTATAAAAGCAGTTATATGATTTTAAACTCTTTATACACTATAAATAGAAAGAGTATTCTTTTTTATGACTATACTGTTCCTTGTTGCTATTTCTGTTTTCAGTTTTGTTTTGCTGTTACCCTATTTGTTCTGTCTCTTATGATAAGGGTTCTAGAAATGGTAGCTATGAGAAATTTCATAGCAAGCATAGTGCACAGAGTATGGATTTGAAGTTTGAATTTTGACATTTTTGTTTTAGTAACTGTACCTTTGAGCAAACCATTTAACCCTCTGAATCTGTTTTTTACATCTGTAACATGGGAATAGCAAGTCATTAGTTTAATGATTAAAGTGAATTGTGTAAAGTGCCTAGTATAATGCTTAGGACATTTGGTAAATGGTAGTTCTAAGGGACTGGAAGGTCATTCACTGAGAGTACCTTTTGGGAATCATTCTTGCCTAGCATTTTCTTCATCCACATTATGGAAAAATTGCTGTATGTGAAGAGAAAGCATTTTTCCTAAAAGTACTTTTAGTGACTTGACTCTTTTTCAAATGAAAGGTTATGTTTATAATAACATGTTTCGTTTCCTAGTTTTTTGCAGTTTAGAGATGCTTCCCCTTAAAATAATAAACTATGCAATGATTTATTGTAACTCAAGTTGTTAGACTTGTCAAGTTCTGAGGTTTGAAACAGTGTCTTGGGAATAGTATGGACGTGGTCAGACCTTAGTGGCTAGCTTTAATAGAGTGAAGTTCTTTTACTTCATGAACAGGCCATAAAATACTACACATATTATTAACTGGTACTATTTGGTTATAACAAATAAAATCAAGCTATCTTAATTAAAAAAAAGACTTTATCATAAGGACACATGGTGCCTCATAAATTTTAAAACAGGATGGTAACCAAGCCTGGAGAAGACACTGAGTCTAGAAAATCATTGGTAATTTTTCTGTATCTCAGTGCTATATTGTATCTACTTCATTTCCTCCCTGCAGACTGTCTTCCTTTGCTTCTGTCTTTCACATGGTAGGTGGAAAATACTGATCCTGTACAGTTCTCAAACTTAAATACAGATTACAGGAGATTTACTTTCTTTCAGTTCAATTTCAAATTTCTAGGAAAGGAACTTATGGCCCATTTGATGTTAATAGCTCTCACCAGAACAGTTGGCTGTGGCCTGAAGTGGGTATGAGTCACATTGTACAAATGGCTATGATACTATAATGCAGTGATTGGGGTGAGGGGCAGTTTTCAGTGAAAAGAAACCAGGCAGACAATCTAGTGAGTACCCAGCGCAGTCATTAACATTAATTTTAGAGATCACTTAGAACTATTGAAAAATGTTCAAAAATTTTTAGAATAAGGTTGAAAGCCTCCACAATCCTACCATCTAGTGATGTATTCCTTCTTTTTTTCTGTACCTGTTTTTTGTATGGTTAAGATAATATTTTTGTATTTTAAAGTTAACATGTAAACATTTTCTTATGTTAAAATTATAGATTTCATTTTTAATGATTAATATTCTGGCTTATGAATTTTTAAACTATTTTTCTATTGCTGGATATTTTGATTGTGATAAAATCTTTTTGAATAAAAATTTTCTTTATTTAGCCGAAACCGGTCAAGGGCATGTACCTGGGTTGCGGGCACATCCCCAGTAGGAGGTGTGCGGGAGGCAGCTGATCGATGTTTCTCTCTCATCGATGTTTCTAACTCTCTATCTCTCTCCCTTCCTCTCTGAAAAAAATCAATAAAATATATTAAAAAAAATTTTCTTTATTTAAAATTAGTATCCTTAGGGATAGGGAGCCAGAAAAATGTTGGATTAAAGAGTTATGAACAGCCAAAACCGGTTTGGCTCAGTGGATAGAGCATCGGCCTGTGGACTCAAGGGTCCCAGGTTCGATTCCGGTCAAGGGCATGTACCTGGGTTGCGGGCACATCCCCGGTGGGAGATGTGCAGGAGGCAGCTGATCGATGTTTCTCTCTCATCGATGTTTCTAACTCTCTATCTCTCTCCCTTCCTCTCTGTAAAAAATCAATAAAATATTAAAAAAAAAAAAAAGAGTTATGAACATAAAGGTTTGCTATTTGTTGCCAGATTGCTTTTCAGAAAGGCTGCTCAAATTTATACTCCTTCCTTCCAGCTGTGTATCAGAATACCTACATCACTGCAGCCTTGCCAACATAGAATAGTATCTTTAAAAAACAGCAATAGCCGAAACCGGTTTGGCTCAGTAGATAGAGCGTCGGCCTGCGGACTGAAAGGTCCCAGGTTCGATTCCGGTCAAGGGCATGTACCTGGGTTGCAGGCACATCCCCAGTGGGAGATGTGCAGGAGGCAGCTGGTCGATGTTTCTCTCTCATCGATGTTTCTAACTCTCTATCTCTCTCCCTTCCTCTCTGTAAAAAATCAATAAAATATATTTAAAAAAAAAAAAAAAAAAAAAAAAAAAAAAAAAAAAAAAAACAGCAATAAACTTACTAATTATATAGGCAAATAATGAAAGTGTTAAGATTGTAATTTCACCTCTTGTCTTGGTCTTTGGCTTTTAGGAATTGTGGGTTAAACGAATTTATATTTTTGTTAAATATTTTCTATTGATTTTGGTTTCGCTTGAGTTGCCCACATTTGAGACTACTTGGTTGATAGAGATAGCAAGGTAGTCCCAGAAATAGGGATTCAGAAAAATATTCACGCTGAGGCAGATTGCTTACTTTATATGAAGGCTATAAAAGCTTTAAAGTCAGATGTTAACTGGTTTCTGGCATCACTGAGATAATGGGGAAATTGTTAATGAAGATGGAGTGATTATCTTGATGACCGTTCAGCAGGGAAGTGGGGGGTAGTATATTAATGTGATCACTATTTTTCAATGTCTGATCTTTAATTTTTCAGTTCAGATACTGGAATTTGTTTCCCAGAAATGATCACATTGTATGTGGGTATGAGAACTGACTTGACTAACCAAACTTCAAGCTGACATGAGCACCAAATGACAGTTTGTTAATTTATTATGGAAGAGAGACATTTTTAGTGATTGGAATACTCAGGTCCATCATCTACTGTATCTCCTTCTAGGATGAGGTATATGGAAAGCTGAAATAGTAATCAGAAAATGGAAATTTTAAGAGATGATTCAACTAGTCTATGGAAAGATTTGATATACTACCAGTGCCTGACAACAGAGGATATTTCTATGGTGACCAGATGATATGTCTATTCACTTTCACTTCTCAGGCCATGATGTTGATGACACTGCTTGAATCTGGATCTTTGAATTTTCTTTTGTAGATTTTTTTTGTAAACTATCCTTTTCCCATTAATGTATTTCTTTAGGCAGAGAGCTATGTCTTGATTAGGCCACAGTTTCCTTAGTTAAAGTTACATTGCTATCATGCTTCCCTGTTGAAATTTACCTTGATGAAATTGGGGTATTTTGTTTGCTTG
Organism: Myotis yumanensis; assembly: GCF_028538775.1. NCBI lineage: Eukaryota > Metazoa > Chordata > Mammalia > Chiroptera > Vespertilionidae > Myotis > Myotis yumanensis. The sequence continues at coordinate 37,963,683 of NW_027223756.1, read as the reverse complement.
TTTTACTGTGTTGTTTTCATATTCTGGAAATATGAAATATTCTTCAAATTACTGCTATTGAGGTATAAGTTTAGAAATTAAAAATGATTTATTGAAATGAAGACATTCTTGGGATATGTTGAAATGGTTGGGAAGAAGATCATTGGAGTAAATAATATAACAGTACTGGTTAGACATGTATTTTGGAGTTAAACAGGTCCAAGTTCCATTTTTTTTTTTTTAAATATATTTTATTGATTTTTCACAGAGAGGAAGGGAGAGAGATAGAGAGTTAGAAACATCGATGAGAGAGAAACATCGATCAGCTGCCTCCTGCACATCTCCTACTGGGGATGTGCCCGCAACCCAGGTACATGCCCTTGACCGGAATCGAACCCGGGACCCTTCAGTCCGCAGGCCGACGCTCTATCCACTCAGCCAAACCGGTTTCGGCAAGCTTAACCCAAGTTCCATTTTTGACCAAGTCTGTGAATTTGGGCAAATTATTTAACCTGTCAAAGTTGCATTTTCCTCACTTCAAAAATAATCTTAATTATTTCCTCAAAAGTTTCTTGTTAGAACTAAAGGAGATAATGCATGTAAGTGATTACCATAGGCCTGGCATAAATAGGTGCACAACATTTTTTTTTTTTAAACTTACTCTGGGAAAGGTAGAGATGCTTTAGCCTAAGGCAGAAGTGGAGGTATCTTATAACTTCTTAGTGCTTTGATTGCTTCTGAAGCCTAAGGCTTAGTCAACAAATCATTCTAAGAAGGTAAAATTCTATTAAATGTACACTAGGTGTCAGTATTTACCTTTTAAAAAAGCATTTTTTAAAAATTGCTTTCAGAGAGGGGGAGAGAGAGGGAGAGAGAGAGGGGAGAGAGAGAGAGAGAGAGAGAGAGAGAGACATCAATGTTGAGAGAGAACCATTGATTGGCTGCCTCTTGCACGTCCCATACTGAGGATCAAGCCCACAACCCAGGTATGTGCCCTTGACCAGGCATGTGCCCTTGACGGGAATTGAACCTGGGACCCTTAGGTCTACAGGCCAACGTTCTATCCACTGAGCAAAATGGGCTAGGGCAGTATTTACCTTTTTTTTTTTTTTTTTTAAATATATTTTATTGATTTTTTACAGAGAGGAAGGGAGAGAGATAGAGAGTTAGAAACATCGATGAGAGAGAAACATCGATCAGCTGCCTCCTGCACATCTCCTACTGGGGATGTGCCCGCAACCCAGGTACATGCCCTTGACCGGAATCAAACCTGGGACCTTTCAGTCCGCAGGCCGACGCTCTATCCACTGAGCCAAACCGGTTTCGGCAATATTTACCTTTTTTGAGATTTCAGGAATGAAACTGGTTTTTCTCTACTGAGCTCAAACAAATAGGTGACATATTTATTGCTGTTGTATTTTAGTACTTCTGACAGCTTTGTTCAACCTTTATTTTTCATAATGGCTACATTGCTGATCACAGCTTTATCTTCCCTTTGACTGAAGGGATTCCTGTTTTTTAGTATATTTCATCATTTTCCTGAGTAGTAGAGAGATGGCTAACTTGTTTAGGTTATTTATTCCCTCTAGGAGACCCTCTAAACTTCAGCCAATAGTTTTACATCTATTGGAAGAAGCCTTACAGTTAGGGACACTTCCTCAGAAGCCCACCTAAGTTAACAGTAGCTGCTTTTTCTGTGCTCTTCTGTGCATCTATATTTAATGAGTAGACATTTGTGACAACTACCATTAATCAAAGAATAGTCTTTTTCTTATCCAGTCCCTATCTGTTATATTTCATTAAAAAAAAACCAGATCTTTTATTTTTATTTATTTTGTTAGTCCTCACCCGAGGATTTTTTTCCATTAATTTTTAGAGAAAGTGAAGAGAAAGGGAGAGACAGAGAAACATTGATGTTAGAGAAACACTTCGATTGGTTGCTTCCCACACGAGCTCAGACCAGGGCCTGGGCTGGAGATGAGCCTGCAGCCAAGGTCCATGCCCTTGACTGGAATTGAACCCAGGGCCCTTTGGTCCACAGGCCAACGCTCTATCCACTGAGCCAAATTGGCTAGGGCTGTTATATTTCTTAAAAGATATCCCTGTAGCCAGATACCAAAACTATAGTGGCAGATTTATAGTAAAAGGAATCTTTATAACCTTCCTTTTGGAATGTTCTATGTTATAAGTCTGTTGTGCCCGGAGAGACGTCTTTCATGGATTGCAGTGTTTTTCCCAACTCAGTATTTCCACTGAAAACTGAACCTTTCTCTATATCTCCTTCTACCACAACAAAAGCTTTATTATTGCTTTACTGAAATCATAATTTGACTCACCAATTAATATTTATGTCTTGTATTTACAAAGTGCATCACATATCTTGTTTAATTCTCTCTCTTTTTTGTTTTCCTTTTGTCCTTTTTATTTATTTTTTAAAATTAAATCTTTATTGTTCAGATTATTACAGTTGTTCTTCTTTTTTCCCCCCATAGCTCCCCTCCACCTGGTTCCCACCCCACCCTCTGCCCTTACCTCCCTCCCGCCCACTGTCCTCATCCATAGGTGTACGCACCCCCAACACCCCTTTCCCCCCCGAGAATAGTCAGTCCACTCCCTTTCTATGCCCCTGATTCTATTATATTCACCAGTTGATTCTGTTCATCAGATTATTCACTTGATTTTTATTTTTTATTTATTATTATTATTATTTTTAAAATATATTTTATTGATTTTTTACAGAGAGGAAGGGAGAGAGATAGAGAGTTAGAAACATCGATGAGAGAGAAACATCGATCAGCTGCCGTTGACCAGAATCGAACCTGGGACCTTTCAGTCCACAGGCCAACGCTCTATCCACTGAGCCAAACCGGTTTCGGCTATTCACTTGATTTTTAGATTCACTTGTTGATAGATGTGTATTTGTTGTTCATAATTTGTATCTTTACCTTTTTCTTCTTCTTCCTCTTCTTAAAGGATACCTTTCAGCATTTCATATAATACTGGTTTGGTGGTGATGAACTCCTTTAACTTTTTCTTATCTGTGAAGCTCTTTATCCGACCTTCAATTCTGAATGATAGCTTTGCTGTGTAAAGTAATCTTGGTTGTAGGTTCTTGGTATTCATCACTTTGAATATTTCTTGCCACTCCCTTCTGGCCTGCATAGTTTCTGTTGAGAAATCAGCTGACAGTCGTATGGGTACTCCCTTGTAGGTAACTGACTGTGTTTCTCTTACTGCTTTTAAGATTCTCTCTTTGTCTTTTGTTCTTGGCATTTTAATTATGATGTGTCTTGGTGTGGTCCTCTTTGGATTCCTTTTGTTTGGGGTTCTTTGCGTTTCCTGGACTTGTAAGTCTGTTTCTTTCACCAGGTAGGGGAAGTTTTCTGTCATTATTTCTTCAAATAGGTTTTCAATATTTTGCTCTCTCTCTTCTTCTGGCACCCCCATAATTCAGATGTTGGTATGCTTGAAGTTGTCCCAGAGGCTCCTTACACTATCTTCATATTTTTGGATTCTTTTTTCTTTTTGTTTTTCCAGTTGGGTGTTTTTTGCTTCTTCGTATTTCAAATTTTTGACTTGATTCTTGCGATCCTCTAGTCTGCTGTTGGAACTCTGTATAATATTCTTTATTTCAGTCAGTGTATGCTTAGTTTCTAGTTGGTCCTTTTTCATAACCTCAACGGTCTCACTAGATTTATTGAGGGTCTCACTAAATTTATCGGTGGTTTCTAGAAAATTCTTGAAAAAACCTTATAACCGTGGTTTTGAACTCTATATCCAGTAGTTTGCTTTCCTCCATTTCTGTCATTTGTGACCTGTGTCTTTGTCTCCGCATTTTGGCTGCTTCCCTGTGTTGATAGAGTGGCTTTCTGTGCTAGGTATCTTATTGGGCCCAGTGGCTCAGCCTCCCCAATTACCTGAGGTGGACACTCTTGGTGCACCCCTTTGTGGGCTTTGTGCACAGTCTTGTTGTAGTTAAGCCTTGATTGTTGTAGGGATCACTGGGAGGAATTGACCTCCAGGCCAATTGGCTGTGAGAATCAGCTGTGTCTGCAGTGGGAGAACTTCTGTGCTGGAGACACCCTTCTGGGGCAAGACTTGCTTCAATGGGGCTTTGGTGCTCACTGAGTCTGCCCCCTGAGTGTGTCCCTTATGGATCTGAGGCGTTGTAATCTGGATGGTCCCACTCTGACCACTGGGTACACTGGCACTTGGATCTCTAAGGAGGTGCTAATTTAGCCTCTGCCTGAGGCTACCCAGCAGGAGCTACGGAGAGATCTGCAGATTTCTCTTCTTTTTTTTTTTTTTAATATATTTTATTGATTTTTTACAGAGAGGAAGGGAGAGAGATAGATAGTTAGAAACATCGATGGAGGAGAAACATCGACCAGCTGCCTCCTGCACATCTCCCACGGGGGATGTGCCCGCAACCCAGGTACATGCCCTTGACCGGAATCGAACCCGGGACCTTTCAGTCCACAGGCCGACGCTCTATCCACTGAGCCAAACCGGTTTTGGCAGATTCCTCTTCTTTGTTTGGGGTTTGGAGGTGCCTAGATGAGGCCCAGCTGTGAAGCAATGCAAGCTTCTGTGGGGCCTTGGGCCTTCTTTTGGTTGTTTTGGGTCTCTCTGACCCAGCTACAGTTCGTTAGGTAATTTCAGATTGCAAAGGGCCAGGGCATTCATATGCAAAAGCCTCTGCATGCAGCTTGGGTGGGGCGGGGTCTCAGGGAATCAACAGGGTAGAAAAAACAGCTATGGCTGGTCCTCAGCCCTGCCCTAAGAGGCCCCGAGTCTCAGTGTCCCAGTAATTGCTGCAAGCACCTCTGAGAGAAAGCCGCCCTCGAGTTCCGCCCACTGCCAGACAGTCCAGTTTCTCCCCGTATGAGTCTGGGTCCCCAGAGACTCGCCCGAAACTGGAGTTCAGAGCAGTCGGGAGCTTGTGTCTCCCTCCCGATTGAAAAAAACAACCACGTCCTCAGTTGCCAGCCCTTTCCACGTGTGCCTCCGTACCTCTGCACTTCTGCACCTCCTTTGAGTCTCAGTGTGCTTTTCTCTTTCCTTCTAGTTGTAGAATTTCCACTCAGCCAGCCTTCCTGTGGTTCTGGACGATGTCCGTTTTGTCTTTTAGTTGTACTTTTGAAGTGGTTGTGCGAGGCAGCAATTTCCGGTGTTTACCTATGCTGCCATCTTGGTTTCTCCTCTTGTTTAATTCTCATAGCACTCTGTGAGGCAGTTGTTGTTTTTTAAATATATTGTTATTGATTTCAGAGAGGAAGGGAGAGGGAAAGACAGATAGAAACATCAATGATGAGAAGGAATTATTGATCGGCTGCCTCTTGCACGCTCCCTACTGGGGATCAAACCTGCAACCCAGGCATGTGCCCTTGACTGGAATCGAGCCTGGGACCCTTCAGTCTGCAGGCCAATGCTCTGTCCACTGAGCCAAACCAGCTATGACCAGGCAATTTAAAAAAATATATATATCTTTATTGGTTTTAGAGAGGAAGGGAGAGGGAGAGATAGAAACATCAATGATTAGAGAGAATAATTGATCGGCTGTCTCCTATACACCCCCTAGTGGGGATCGAGCTGCAACCTGGGCATGTGCCCTTGGCCAGAATCGAACCTGGGATTCCCTAGTCCGCAGGCTGACACTCTATCCACTGAGCCAAAACCGGCTAGGGCTAGCTAAGCAATTGTTAATACTCATTTTAAGATGAGGAAACAGCCAGGCCGGTGTTGCTCAGTGATTGAGCATCAACCTATGAATCAGGAGGTCATAGTTTGATTCAATTTCCAGTCAGGGTACTTGCCCAAGTTGCAGTCTCAGTCCACAGAAGGGGGTGTGCAGGAGGCAGCTGATCAATAATTCTCTCATCATTGATGTTTCTACCTCTTCTCCCTTCCTCTCTGAAATCAATTTAAAAAAATCTCTCTATATAAAAGGATAAGTATCCCTTCGACCATCCGACCGGTAGCTATGACGTGCACTGACCACCAGGAGGCAGACGCTCAATGCAGGAGCTGCCATGACGCACACTGGCCATTTAAAAAGAAACGGCACCGTGGATCTAGTGCTGACAAACCAATACTCAGCTTCCCCCAAGTGGGACACAGGCCCCACCACCACCCAGGAGAGACACCCCACCAAATCACAGCCGATGCTGCCGAGACGCCATGGTGCAAAATGTGGTCCACAGCCCAGCCCAGCCCAGCCCAGAAACAGTGGCCGTAGGCTCTGGGTAATGATGTCATGTAGCAACACCTGGCTTCCTCTTCCTAGCGACTAGCATTTCTGGAGTTTCTTCAGCCCAGGAACATGACTTGCTTTATAGCCACGTGGAAACATTTTACACTTTAACCAAATGTTTGTGAAGGATTTTCCTGTGCCTCATCTCATTTGATCCTCACAGAAGTCTTGGAGTAGGTAGGAGACTTGGTAGAATCTTATTTTCTTTTCATGTCAGAACAGAGATTTAGAAAGTTTAGAAACTTGACCCGACTGAAAAGAGTAAGAAATGGTGGAACTCGAAAATTACTTCAGGTTTTCTCACTGCGCAGAATATAGTCAAATGCTGCTACAGTTACATATTTTACCCTTTGTTCTCCCTGCGTGATCTACGATAATAATCTGCTTCGTATTGGTATTTACTGCTGTGTTGCTGACAATTACCTGAAAGAGAAGTTGGGGTGCTTCACTGGGCTGGAAAAAGTTTAGCTAAACCAGAAAGCAGGTCTAATTAAGCACGTTTATTCTATATATATGTGGGTAAGTTGACTCACGCATGCACGGTACCAATAAAGCTCTCCTGCCAATCTCACATGTGTGTTTCAATCTGTCATTGTTGATCGTGAATTTGGTTGACTCTTCTATTATACAGAAAGGGCAAATAGCAATATTAAAATATTTCTTCTAATTGATTTCCTTTCAATGTGCATGAATCTGTGCACCGGGACACTAGTATATATATATAAAAGGTGAAGAAACAAAGTCAGATGTGACTTACTCAAGATTACAAAGTTAACAGGTGATTCACCCATAATTTAAATCTCAGTCTTTTGTCTCCACAAGATAATGCTCTTTTTACTGAAACTTACTGATAATGTAATATGTTACTGTTAACTGCTGAGTGATAATGTTGAACAATGAGTTGTTGTTTTTTTATAGGAAGAGAAACTAGTTCATCTGTGCCTGTATATTTAGCATGTTATGTATTTCTTTGCAGTCTTCCCAAGGTCTATTTGCTGAGGAAACTTCTGAAGAAGGAAACTCTGACCCTGCGTCACAAAGGTAAGATTATATGTTATGGGTTTGAATTTTCCTCTGTTGATCCCAGAATAAGAGAGCTGAACCACATGAGTAAGACTTGGGGGACAGCTTACCAGAGATCTTTTGGCTCTTTAATAAGCATAGACTAGGAGAAATAATTGTTGCCTATATGCATCTCATAGAAGCCTAGAATATTTGGTTGGAAGAAATCTTGGGGGTGTTTTGTTGTTGGTTTTCTTGTCCAATCCAGCCATCTAGTACAAATCCCATTTACACTGTTTCTGAAAAATGATTACATCCTGCTACTCTCTTAACTAGCTACACTAACTTCCTAAGCCAATGTGAAGGCTCTAAACCAGTGGTTCTCAACCTTCTAGCCCTTTAAATACAGTTCCTCATGTTGTGACCCAACCATAAAATTATTTTCGTTGCTACTTCATAACTGTAATGTTGCTACTGTTATGAATCATAATGTAAATATCTGATATGCAGGATGGTCTTAGGCGACCCCTGTGAAAGGGTTGTTCGACTGCCAAAGGGGTCGCGACCCACAGGTTGAGAACCACTGCTCTAAACTGATTTCTTTATGTTCCTTCTAGTCCTCCTTTCCCCATTGTTTCCTCTGCTTACTAGTATGTTTACTTTATCTGCATATCTAAACCGTATACATCTTTGAAAAATATTTTTTTTTATTGATTTCTGAGAGGAAGGGAGAGGTAGAGAGAGAAACATCAATGATGAGAGAGGTTCATTGATAGGCTGCCTCCTGCATGCCCCCTATTGGGGATCAAGCCCGCAACCCAGGCATGTGCCCTGATCAGGAATAGAACTGTGACCTCCTGGTTCAAAAGTCGACCCTCAACCACTGAGCCGCATTGACTGGGCTGTATATATCTTTTAAGTCTGCTCTTATAACTTACCCCCTTTTTGAACCCTTCATATTATTCAGGCCACACAGAACCTGTATCTCTCTCACTCCCTATCTTATGCCACTTTTCATTGATTATATATCATCTTTCTCTTAAATGGTAGTATTACCTCCTTAATTATTCTCACTGGTTGATTGATAGGGTTACTTTCTTAGGTCTTCTCATTTTAATATATAGTAATGGATTGGTTATGAACTGGATCAGGCTTCCAATTACTTTTCCCTTTATCTGGTTGTTGGCCTTTGGGGATTACTCCATCTCTCATGTGAAAGTTGAGGCCCAATTAATTAAGGCCATTTGCTGTAATTTAGTTGGTGTTCTTAGGTTTTTGGTTAATAGTACTAGGTATTTCTTCTTAAGCTGAAGAATATGGCTTTGATTTGATTCTCCTGCTAAGACAGTTTTGGAAGTGGTTTTAACTGAAGTTCTGCTTCCTAGAGGCCTCTCTGCTTTGTTGTAGTGAGCCTTGTGCCGAGCAGATGTAGGTTTTAATAAATGATTATACGCTTTGTCACCAGGAGAGAGTTGGAACTGCAGGCAATGTGGTTTGACTTCAAATTGATTAGTCCATTTTATAAATGTCAGCAAATTGTTTTGTGATGGACCCTTTGAATAGAGTCCTAATGTTATATGCAGAGTAAACTGTATCTGGTTTGGGTTTATAACAAATGGTATGAAATGTTTTATTTAGAGAAAGAAATCACTTGTGGTTTTCTATCAGGATTTAGTTATTTATCACAAATCAGTGGTGGTTATTTTCTCTTCTCTGTGGTTGATGTGAGGATTTGTGTCCTCTTGTATACTTGATCAAACTAATGGTAAAGCTCTATGAGCATGAGGGGGCTAGCTCAGATCTCTTAGCCATGTGTTCCTGTGCAGGAAGAGATTGCACTCCATGAACAGGCAGGGTAAACCAGAAGGTCAGATGAGGGGAGCCATTCATAATTATGTTTTTCTCAGAAGAGATTTTCAACTTCTGTGGCAGTATGGAATTGTATCTTATTTTTGTTGCCTACAAAGCCACATCTTGAGATAGAGTGGAAATTTAACTGCAAGTGTGTTGTCAGGAGAATCTTCATATTTTCTCTTATGAGCTTACAAATCTCTAGCCTTCAGAAGGCTGAGATGGAGACCCTGAAACACCTTTGACATCCTTTTATTGGAATGTAGTTTTTGTCTTCTGTGATCTTCATAGATAGTCCTTACTCTTCAACCTTTCTTTGTGAAGACTCCAAAAGGGTGTTCTTTTCATATAGAGATTTCACTGGAACCAAAGTTGTAAGCATGTTTATTTCCCCTATTAATGGCCTGGAGTTTTCACTACTGATCTACTGATTCCTTGTGTCCCTGTTGTGCTTTTTTGGCATTGGACAGCAGGTATCAGGTTACTGGCGGCTTTGTGAGTGACTCACGATTGCTTTAGGAGCTGTGTTCTGATTTATTTTATTGGGAATTCACTTGGGGTTTGTTTCTTTTTCAGCATTGCTGCTTTGACCAGTAAGAGAAGCTTAGTCCTTATGCCAGAGAGTTCTGCAGAGGAAATTACTGTGTGTCCTGGTAAGCATCCCACTGTGACTTTACTGACTTTCTGATCCCTAGCTATCTTTGTGCCTATTAATTTGTCTGACTTTTCCATCCCACTCCCAGGAGGTTTATGTGTGATTGATGTGTGTGTATATCACCATACACAAATACATACTGATGTGTTTTTTTTTCATGGACTTTGGCTCTGATTCTCAACCTTTTCCCAAAGATATTTGAGTTTTGAAATTAGCATGACTTGTTTGTCTTATTTGCTGACTAGCCTCATCAGAGATGGCAGCAAAGCATCAGGAATGGCACTTAATTGTACATTCAGAGCTTAGAGGACTTTATGTTTTGGTTTATGGATTCTCAAAGTTGGGCTGTCCTTAAATCTGCCTGTCATTGAGCAGATTTTTCTCAGAGGCCTTTACTAGTTAGTTTTACATTGCCACTCACAGGATATTATTGCATAGGGAATCAAGAAATTGAATTTTTGTGCATAGTTCTGTCACTGACTTATATTTTAATTTCAGACAAGATACTTAACCTGGTTAAGTTCTGTACTTTGGTTTTGTTAATTGTAGAGATGAAAAGACATGTGTACCTTGCTTTAGATACAAAAGCTGTTCATTAAAAAATGCACAGCATAAATTTGATATATAAATAATTTTAGAGGAACTAAGGTACCCCATGGTCTAAGAGAACTCTTGGGTTGAACAGTATGTACTGTGAAGAATTATTTTGTGATATGAACCACTTTTCTAAGCAATTTGTTTTATCTTGTATCATTATTATTATTATTTTTGGCTTTTCTTAAATGTGGGGTCCATTATTTTTATCAGTAACCTTATTCATGTGAGATTGAGTTACTTCCTATTAATCTTTAAACTTTTGAGCAGCAAGTATTATACAAATATTATCATAAATTATATCTAGTTTTCTCCGAGGTTTTATTTAACCCAGGGGTGGACAAACTTTTTGACTCGAGGGCCACAATGGGTTCTTAAACTGGACTGGAGGGCCGGAACAAAAGCATGGATGGAGTGTTTGTGTGAACTAATATAAATTTAAAGTAAACATCATTACATAAAAGGGTACGGTCTTTTTTTTTTTTAGTTTTATTCATTTCAAACGGGCCGGATCCGGCCCGCGGGCCGTAGTTTGCCCACGGCTGATTTAACCTGTTAAGGTAAAAAAGGCTAATATAAACTAAGTTTGAGTTTTTATGGGGAAAAACTTGAAAGAAATCAAAATAAGAAAACTGTTAAGTAAATATTTTTAAACATTTAGCAGCATATCATTAAGGACTTTCTTTACTTATTTTAAAGTTTAACTGTTAGGTTTTTTAAAAATATATTTTTATTGATTTTATAGAGAGGAAGGGAGAGGGAGTGGAATAGAAACATCAATCGACTGCCTCCTGCATGCCCCTACTGGGGATTGAGCCTGTAACCCAGGCATGTGCCCTGACCAGGAATTGAATGGGGGACTTCTTGGTGCATGGGGCGATGCTAACCACTTAGCAACACTGGCTAAGCTCTATGTTGGTTTTTATTGAAAGTGGTTTCTTAGTTTGTTTGAAATGTAGTTGGATTACTGCCTACTAAGAAAGTCCACTATCAAGTGCTCCAGTTTTGGCAAGAGCACTTAGAAATGCTGTGTTACCTTTGTGAAAAGAAAGCTTTATCCCCCTCTCTGTCTGGGACTTCTAACTTACACCATTCTGCTCAGAGTCTGTCTGTTTAGGATGATGGCATGTGATGCCACCCTGGAATCTTGAAGGAGGAACCTGCAAATACAATAATCTTTAAAAAAAAAATGTTTTGTTTTTTTTTCATTTTAGAGAGAGGAAGGGGGAGGGAGAGATAGAAACATCAGTGATGAGAGAGAATCATCAATCAGCTGCCTCCTGTACACCCCCTACTGGGGATTGAGCCTGCAATCTGGGCATGTGCCTTGACCTGGAATCAAACCCTGACCTCCTGGTTTATGGGTTGATGCTCAACCACTGAGCCAAACCGGCCAGAGCCTAATACAATAATCTTGAAAGCCCTAGTTAATAAGAGAGGAAAAATCAAGCCCTTTATGACTGAGGGTAGATAATTTTTAGATCATGACTGTTATCACTAGTCTGCTAATTAAATCCAGCTTTTTGCTGACACAACTTCTTCTAAAGTAGATCACAAAAGGTTTTCATAACCCGTTCCTTTTGCTAAGAAAGTATTAATTCCTTCTTGGAACTGGACTCTGGAGTCTCTGAACACACACACACATACACACACACACACAATTCTAAATATATAATTTAAAAGCTGTGCATTTATTTATTTATTTATTTTTTTAAATCTTTATTGTTCAGATTATTACATTTGTTCCTCTTTTTTCCCCCCATAACTCCCCTCCTTCCAGCTCCCACCCCACCCTCCACCCTCACTCCCCACCCACTGTGTTCATCCATAGGTGCATGATTTTTGTCCAGTCACTTCCCGCATCTCCCACACCCCTTTTCCCCCCAAGAATAGTCAGTCCATTCCCTTTCTATGTCCCTGATTCTATTATAATCACCAGTTCATTCTGTACATCAGGTTATTTATTCACTTGATTCTTAGATTCATTTGTTGATAGATGCATATTTGTTGTTCATAATTTGTATCTTTACCTTTTTCTTCTTCTTCCTCTTCTTAAAGGATACCTTTCAGCATTTCATATAATACTGGTTTGGCGGTGGTGAACTCCTTTAGCTTTTCCTTATCTGTGAAGCTCTTTATCTGACCTTCAATTCTGAATGATAGCTTTGCTGGATAAAGTAATCTTGGTTGTAGGTTCTTGGTATTCAGCACTTTGAATATTTCTTGCCATTCCCTTCTGGCCTGCAAAGTTTCTGTTGAGAAATCAGCTGACACTCGTATGGGTATTCCCTTGTAGGTAATTGAGCCTCTTTCTCTTGCTGCTTTTAAGATTTTCTCTTTGTCTTTTGCTCTTGGCATTTTAATGATGATGTGTCTTGGTGTGGTCCTCTTTGGATTCCTTTTGTTTGGGGTTCTCTGCGCTTCTTGAACCTGTAAGTCCATTTCTTTCTCCAGGTGGGGGAAGTTTTCTGCCATTATTTCTTGAAATAGGTTTTCAATATCTTGCTGTCTCTCATCTTCTGGCACTCCAATAATTCTGATATTAGTCCGCTTAAAGCTGTCCCAGAGGCTCCTTACACTATCTTCACACTTTCGGATTCTTTTTTCATTTTGCTTTTCCAATTGGGTGTTTTTTGTCGAATCTTTGGTTTGATTCTTGAGCTCCTCTGGTCTGCTATTGGGTATAATATTCTTTATTTCAGTCCGTGTATGCTTACTTTCTAATTTCTTTATCGTAGCATCGAGGGTCTCATTAGTTTTCGTGAGGCTCTGCACAAATTTATGGCAAGCCCCCAAAATTGCGATTCTTAGCTCCATATCCTCCATTTCTGTCATGTTTTTTTGTCTCCGCATCTTTTATGCTTTCTTGGTGCACCCCCTTGTGGTCTCTGTGCGCAGTCTTGTTCTAGCCAAGCCTTAATTGTTGTAGTTAACACTAGGGGGATTTGACCACCAGGCCGACTGGCTGTAGGAATCAGCTGTGCGGAAAACGTCTGTCTTCTGGGGAGGCGCTAATCCAGCCTTTGCCTGAGGCAATCGGCAAATGGCTGTGCGCAGGGCTTGGGCGGGCGGGCGGGCTCAACAGGGCGGGGGGAGGGAGCCGCTATGGCCACTCTCAGTCCGTCCCCAGGGGCTCTGCCTCTCTGTCCCAGCAACCGCTGCAAACCTCGGAGGGGCCGTAGCCAGACAGCCCCGCTTCTCCCGTTTGAGTCTGGGTCCCTAGAGACTCGCCCGGATCTGTAGCCCAGAGTCTGAGACTCACTCCTGATTGAAAACGACAACCGCGCCCTCAGCCGCCAGCCCGCTTTGCGCGCGCACCACCTCACCACCGCACCACCGTACCTTTAAATTTTCCACACTACGCCTCCTCTGAGCGTCGGAATGCTGTTGTTTTTGCTTCTAGTTGAAGAGTCTCTCCTCAGCCAGCCTTCCTGTGGTTCTGATTGATGTCCGTTCCGAGTTTTAGTTGTATTTTTGAAGTGGTTGTTTACGGCGGCAATCTCTGGTGTTTACCTATGCCGCCATCTTCCCTCCTCTCGATGTTTTCTAAAAGCTGTGCATTTAAATTGTCTGAAAACTTTGTTCTAAATGAGTGAAACACAGTTTGGGTATGGTAATCCATCTTATCTATTTCATTTTATAAATTTCTATTAGTGTTGATATTGAAAATTATGACATCCTTTTAGAGTTACTCACTTTGTTGAAGAAGCAAATTTAGAGCTTTATGTACACAATGTGCATGACACTAGCATTGTTTATTTCTAAAGCTAATGACCTCTTACATTGTCTTTACAGTTGAACATTTCAGCCATTTACAGAAAGCTTAAAGACATTTTATTGTTACTGTAGTGCAAGCAGTAAACAGTTACTCTTTTCTGATAGACTGAATGTCTCTTTTGGTAATATCTCTCAGGGAAACGTGACAAAAAATTTGAAGTTTAAGTACTGTAATCTTTTTTCCAACAAGATGGTAAAATTGTGTGTGTCCAATTTTTAAAAATTATAATTTATTAAAATATATTTAACACTAGAAATGTACTTAATCCTTCTTTGATGTTTGAGAAAATGCCTCAGTATCTTTCAGGTACTTTATTTGCCCAATATTGGCCGTTCATTGTATTTAAGAAGCACAGAAATATCAGTTAGATGTATAGTGTGTACAGTGTACATAATAGAGAACTTACTGGATTTGTGTTCTGAGATCAATTTCTTTTCCAGATTTATTGTTCTTCTTTGAAATGTAGTTATGTTTCTTTTGTTATATTAAGAGATAGGGGTCTATACCAGAGGTTGGCAAACTTTTTCTATAAAAGACTAGATAGTAAATATTTAGGCTTTGTGGGCCATACAGTTTCTGTTGAAACTACTCACCTCTGCCACTTTAGCAAAAAGCAACTATAGACAATACAAAAAAGAATGAGCATGGCTGTGTTGAAATAAATATTTATTAACAAAACCAGGCAGCTGGCTGGATTTGGCCAATGAGCTATGTAGTATGCTGACCTTTGAATTATGACACTATGAGGGACCTCATCTTTTATTTCCACATTTCCAGTAGCCCATATAGTGCCTGGAACTTTTTGTTGAATAAATATTTGTTGAATTAGTGTGAATGAATAGATGCTGTTTAAGAATATATTAAAGAAAGGCATATGTGAGTGTTCCAGTCAAGATGGTGGCATAGGTAAATGTGGTACTCACCATTTCCCACAACCACATCAAAATTAAAACAAAAATACAGAACAACCATCATTCAGAACCACATGAAATCTAGCTGAACGGAAGTCCGTACAGCTAGGGAGTTAAGAAGGCACGGAGACTGGGAGGAGGGGCAGAGACACAGGGCCAATCAAGGAACCGGCTGGTCTCACACCACATGTGGCAGTTTAAAATCAGGAAGAATATCTTGGCTGTGGAGGTTTCCTAGCCCCACAACAGGCCCCCAAGTCCAGGGTTCCAGTGCTGGGAAGTGAAGTCCCCATAACTTCTGGTTGTAAAAAGCAGCAGGGATTGTGGCTGAGTAACACGGAGGCTGCAGGAGACCCAGGCAGTTCCTCTTAAAGGGCCTGCCCATGGATTTACTTGGACTCACACTCTCTGAGTTCCAGCACTGGGGCAGCAGCTTGAAAGGAACCTGGAACATTTAGGGAGGAACCAACTTGTCTGGAATCAGGGTGAGAGCGGGAGGGGCAACTTTTTCCCAGACACAAGTGCTGGCAGAGGCCAGTCTTCCTTTGCTTAGTACTCCTTGCCACAGAGCCTACAGGCAGGCACCATATCTGAATCTCTATCAATCTGGCTCACACTTTTCACCCTGCCATGGTGATTTCCTGAGACCCCGCCCCTCCCTATTTCCAGGCTCATCCAAGCCATTTCCAGTGGCTTTTCCATACAACTGGCCTCTCTTGTCTCATGCTTTGGACTTACGTAAAATCTCTCAAACAAGCAGCAGCTGGTCTCAGTGTGCCCTGACCTCTCAATAAGTGCCCCCAGGCCCAGCATTAGCAGCAGCCCCCCTTGGTTTATAGTTTGGCCTGTCTTGGGCACCTTCAAGCCCAACACAAGTAGCAGCCATCTGCAGGTTGTTTTGTAGCTCATGCTGGGTAGCCCTGGGCAGGGCACAGGCAGTGGCTGACTTTTCACCTCCTGAGAGGCCACATAGCCAGTGAACCTAGTGGTCAGCTTCAACCATGCTAGATTACAACCCTACTACCTCCATGAGCGACACACTCAAGGGGTGTACTTGGTGAGCACCAAAGCCCCACTGAAGCTAGTCTTGCTCTGTAGGGTCGGCTCCTGTACAGTAGTTCTTCTGTTGTAGTCTCAGCCGAGCCTCTCAACTGATTGGCCTGGGGGTCAATCCTACCCAGTGATGCCAACATAAATCAAGGCTCAACTACAATAGGACAGTGCACACAGTTCACACGGTTGCACCTGGAGTGCCCAGCTCAAGTGACTGGGAATGCTGAGCCATTGGGCCCTACAGGACACCTACTACACAAGGCCATTCTACCAGCCTGGGAGATGTAATAGATCTACTGAATACATAGAAACAAATATAGGGAAGCAGCCAATATGCAGAGACAAAGAAACCTGTCTCAAATGAAAGAACAGTAGAAATATCCAGAAAAAGACCTTAAATGAAATGGAAACAAGAAAACTACCAGATACAGAGTTCAAAACAATGGTTATAAGGATACTCAACGAACTTAGTGAGAACATCAACAACATAAAAAAACACCAGTTAGAAATTAAGCATACACAGTATGGAGTTTCCTCAAGAAATTAAAAATGGAACTCCCATTTGACCCAGTCATCCTACTTCTAGGAATATATCCTAAGAAACCTGAAACACTCATCAGAAAGAATATATGTACCCCTATGTTCATAGCAGCACAATTTATAATAGCTAAGACTTGGAAACAGCCTAAGTGCCCATCAGCAGATGAGTGGATAAAAAAAACTATGGTACATTTACACAATGGGATACTATATGGCAGTAAAAGAGAAAGAACTCTTACCATTTACAACAGCATGGATGGATCTGGAGAGTATTATGCTGAGCGAAATAAGCCAGTCAGAGAAAGATAAGTATCACATGATCTCACTCATATGTTCATATGTGGAATCTAATGAATCAAATAAACTGATGATCAAAAATAGACCCAGAGTCATTGAAGGATGAACAGACTGTTGAACCTCAGGGAAGTCAGGGGAGGGTGGGTGGGAAGAGATCAACCAATGAACTTGTATGCATATATGCATAACCCATGGACTCAGACAATGGGGTGGTGAGGGCCTGCGGGGGGGCCGGGGGAGGATGGGAGTGGGCTGGAACAGGTTAATGGGGGGGGAAAAGGAGGACCTATGTAATATCAATAATAAAGATTAAAAGAAAAAAAATTAAGCATATACTGACTGAAATAATAATTTACAGGGGAACAACAGTAGAGTAGATGAAGCGAAGCATAAAATAAAGAATTTGGAATATAAGGAAGCAAAAAACACCCAATCAGAAGAGCAGAAAGAAAAAGGGATCCAAAAATATGAAGATAGTGTAAGGAACCTCTGGGAAAATTTCAAGCTTACCAACATTTGCATCATGGAGTGCCAGAAGAAGAGAGGGAGCAAGGAATTGAAAACATATTTGAAAAAAATGACAGAAAACTTCCCTCACCTGGTGAAAGAAATAGACATGCAAGTCCGGAAGCACAGAGTGGTCCAAACAAGATGAACCCAAAGAGGCCCACACCAAGACACATCCTAATTAAAATGCCAAAGGTTAAAGACAAAGAATCATAAAAGGAGAAAGAGGAAAAAAAAGTTATCTACAAGGGAGTGCCCATATGACTGTCAGTTGATTTCTCAACAGAAACTGCAAGCCAGAAGGGAGTGGCAAGAAATACTCAAAAGTGATGAATAGCATGGACTTGCAACCAATATTACCTTACCCAGCAAAGCTATCATTTAGAATTGAAGGTCAGATAAAGAGCTTCCCAGACAAGAAAAAGCTAAAGGATTTCATCACCACCAAACCAGTATTACATGAAATGTTAAAGAGTCTTCTTTAAGAAGAAGAAGAAGAAAAAAAGATTAAAAATATGAACAATAAAATGGCAACGAATACATGTCTATCAACAATTGAATCTAATAAACAAAGTAAATAAACAAGAAGAACAGAAACAGACTCATACATACAGAGAACATTTTGATGATTGCCAGATGGAAGAGGGTCTATGGGGATGGGTGAAAAAGGTGAAGGGATTTAGAAGTACAAATTAGTAGTTATAGTGTAGTCATGGGCATGTACTGTGACTGGGAATATACTTTAAAAGCTGTACAACATAGGGAATATAGTACTAGGTGTACCGGTTAATAATGCGGATTTTGTAATCAAAGAAAACACGATAATTTCAAGAGAAACATCAGAAGTGCTTTATTCACAGTAATGTCCATCGCTAGCTACACATTTATCCCATCTTTCCGGTAATTTGTGGATACCGTCCCAATAGAACTTTTCTTGTTTTGAGGAAACCATTCAGAGACCCAATTTTCTACTACTTTGTATGTTTTGAAGTGCTGCTCAGAAAGTGCATGTGCCATCGATTGGAATAAGTGGTAATCTAAAAGAGCAGGTCTGGTGAATATAGAGGGTGGGTTAATACTTCCCAGGCAAGATCTTTTAACGTGTCTTTAACTGGTTTTGAAGTGTGTGATGGTGCGTTATCATGAAGCAAAATTACTTTGCCATGTCCTCTGGCCCATTGTGGTTGTTTTACAATCAAAGTGTGGTTCAAATTGATTTATTTGTTGTCGGTAGCAATCAGTATTAATAGTTTCACCTGGTTTTAGAAGCTCATAACACACCACACCTTCCTGATCCCACCAAACGCAGAGCATTGTCTTCTTTCCGAAGCGATTTGGCCTTGCAGTCGATGTTGATGGTTGACCTGGATCAACCCATGATTTTGTGCATTTGGGATTCTCAAAATAAATCCACTTTTCATCGCCAGTCACAATTCGATGCAAAAAAGACTTTCTTTTATGCCGTTGAAGCAACATTTTACTGATGACTTTTTGGTTTTCCATTTGTCTTTCGTTCAGTTGATGTGGCACCCACTTTTCTTCCTTTAAAATCTTTCCCATTGCTTGTAAATGATCGGAAATTGTTTGCTGAGCAATGTTTAATCTTTCTGCAAGTTGTTTTTGAGTTTGATACACATCTTCATCCAATAATGCTTGTAATTGTTGGTCTTCAAACTTTTTCGGTTGACCTGGATGTTCTTTGTCTTTCACATCGAAATCATCACTTTTAAAGCATTTAAACCAGTGTTCACAAGTATCTTGAGATTGAGCATGTTCACTATAAGGTTCCCGAAGTATTCAGCAGCACTTTTCTTCAAAATAAAGTAATGAATTAAAACTTCCCACAAATGCTCCTTTTTTGGCACGAAATTAGATATTTTTAAGTGTAAAAATATCTATAATGTTAACACCTTCAGAAAATTTGACATATGAAGTTTCTTTTCTTTTTTTTATTGTTTAAAGTATTACAAATAGTAGTACATATGTCTCCTTTTTTTCCCAGTTGACCTTCCCCCAGCCTCCACTACCCCCCGGGCACATGCCCTCACCCCACTCCCAGTGTCTTGCGTCCATTGGTTATGCTTATATGCATGCATACAAGTCCTTCGGTTGATCTCTTACCTCCCCCTGCCCCCCAACCCTCCCCAGCCTTCCCACTGTCACTCATTTATGGATAATAAAGAACATTATAAACTGATGAACAAAAATAGATACAGAGGCAGAGAAGCATCGAACAGACTGGCAAACGACATATGAAGTTTTGAAGCTAGTTGTCAATACAACAAAATAGCATACATATCAAATTGCATATATATCAACATATGTGTAACTCCACCTATTGAAAAAAATCCTCATTATTAACTGATACACCTAGTAAATAATATTCTATTAACTATGTATGGTGTTAGGTGGGCATGAGATTTTTCTGGATGGTTTTATAATGTCTAATCACTGGAGGGTATATCTGAAACATAATATTGTGTGTCAATTGAAATTGAAAAAATAAAGAAAAAGTAAAAAAAGAAAGGCATATCTTTCTTGAGAATGTATTTTCTATTTCTGTTCCCTAATTTTTGTCATCTCTGATAATTCCTTTTACTTCAGAACTTATATTGGCAGGTTTTTGTTTTTTGTCAAAATAAATATACTTTAAAAGCACAACTATGCTGGAAAGAAGACAAGTGTATTAATTGATGAATGGATAAACAAACTGGAATATCCATACAGTGGAATACTATACTAAATGAAAGAGGTCAGACACAAAGACGACCACACCGTATAACATTCTAGAAGAAGCAAAACTATAGCGACACAAAGTAGACTGGTCATTGCAAGGAGCCAAGTAGGAGGGGATTGAGTACAAAGGGAGAACTTTTTGGGGTGTTAGAAAGATTTTTTAATATATATTTTAATCCTCTCCCAAGGACATTTTTTCCATTTATTTTTTTGGAGAGAGTGGACGGGGGGAGAGAAAGAGAGAGAAAGAGAGAAAAACATGGATGTAAGAGGGAAACATTGATTGGTTGCCTCCCAAATGGGGGCCAGGAATTGGACCTGCAAACGAGGTACATGCCTTGATCAGGAATCGAACCTGAGACCCTTCTGTACTGGACTGATGCTCTAACCATTGAGCAAAAACATCCAGGGCAGGTTTTATTTTATTTATTTATTTAAATATATATTTTTATTGATTTCATAGAGAAAGGGAGAGGGAGAGAGGGACAGAAACTTTAATGATGAGAGAGAATCATTGATTGGTTGCCTCCCACAGGCCCCACGCTGGGGATTGAGCCTGAAACCCTGGCATGTGTCCTGACTGGGAATCAAACCGTGATCTCCTGGTTCACAGGTCAATGCTCAACTGGGCCATGCTGGCTGGGCCAGAGCAGGTTTTATATCTCTTGATTGTGGTAGTAATTACATGGTATAACTGGTATATGTATAAATTGTATATATTTGTCAAAACTCATCAAATTATATACAGTAAACCATTTTTTGGACCTTGATTTACCAGACTTTGGATTTAATGGACAAATTTTCTGGTCCATATGTCATATGTGAAAATTAACACCCTGTTAATTTTAAAATGCTTTTAACCAAAATTTGCTTGTAATTAAATTAACAGGTTATTTTTTTTGTTGTTAATTCATTTTTATTTTTTAACAAATTATAGCAAATAGGCCATATGTTGGAAAAAAAACTAGTAACTTCTCGCTGACATAGTTAAATATTACATATTTACAACTATAGTCTATATATTTAAATCCAAGAGTCACCAATTGTAAACAATGTTTGGTAAATGATTAGGGTGTGATCACACAGCATTGCCAGTGGTAATTGGTTCTGTTGTCGAATGGCGTGACTTTCTGCAACAGTTTTAATGTATGCCGATGTTCTGATGTGCGCTAAACCATGCCCCAGTCGTGTGCATTTGTTTACTTGCGGTGACTGGTGAATGCACACATTTACTGTACCTACTATACCTATAAATATAAAATTTCAGTAATACATATAGAAAACTTTTCAATGAAATTAAGTTTTTATGCATACTTAATTTTAATTACACAAACATGTCTACATAAATATAAACAGGTAAACTAATTTGTCAATTTTTTTAACATATGCTTTTGGAAAACCTGCTTTATTATATAATGGACTTTCAGCTTTAATGGACACCTCCTCTCCCTAATTAGCCAGTTATATTGAGGTTTTACTGTACAGAAAATTGCTGAATTCTATTGTATGTATATTATGCCTCAGTAAAGCTTTATGAAGAATCAAGCAAATTGCCCACCTCAGTTTTATCATACTCTTTAGGGGAAATAGATGTTTGTTTTTTTAACTAAAAGTACAAAATGAAAATTAATGAGATTTATATTTTTTCAATTACAGAGACACAGCTAAGTTCCCCAGAAACTTTTGATGTTGAAAGAGAAGTCTCTCCAGGTAGCAGAGAAACCCGGGATGAAGTAACAATAATAATGGCAGATAAGGAGGTGAATATTCTCTCTAATTTTTCTCAGTGTTTTCTTTCTGTTGGTAGCCCTCTGCCTCCTGCATGCCCCTTACTGGGGATCGAGCCCGCAACCCGGGCATATGCCCTGACCAGAAATCAAACCATGGCCTTCTGGTTCATAGGTCGACACGCAACCACATCAGTTGGGCAGTTCATTTCTTGAAGTGAAGTTTCTTTTGAGGCTAAAAGGTAAGAGATCAAGATTTGGAATCCAGCTGCCTCTTTTGAGAAATGGCTGTATAGTATTTTACAGTAGTAAAACAAATAGAAGTATTTCTGCAGAGACTTAATCCCTGATGGCATAGTCCTGATAAAAGTTTCTTTGCTTTATTTTTTTTATTTTTGTTTTTTGGCTTGGAGCTCCTCCATTATAGTTAATATATACAGTTTTCAATTTCTTTTCTTTATTGTTGAAACGTATTACAGATATCCCTTGTGTGTGTTTTTTTTCTTCCCAATGACCCCCTCCTCTTCACACCCACTCTTCCCAGACCGTCATCACTCTATTGTCTGTGCCCATATCTGAATATAAGTTCCCCAGTTTATCACTCCCCACTCACCCCCCCCCCCCCATAGTTAATATATAAATAGACCATTTTAATTGTGCTAGAAAAATCTTATTTTAATATAAAAATGTTCAGAAACCTTCTGGGTTGCCTATGAGTGTGATTGGAAGTGGTCTTATCTTCACAATAAGAGTAATAGACTACTCCCTCTTGAATACATTAAGAGTTGAAGGTACATTATCTACATTTTATAGAGCTGGTGATGAATGCAAAGGAGGATAGTACTGGGTGTGAACACTGTGACATTCATGTCATATAATATTTCTGTGCTTGGTGAACTTTAGAAGGCCAAGTAACTGCGCAGGCGACACTAACTTTCAACACCTCAAGACTACTTGCAAATTATTGGTATCTTTGATTTTCTCCCCTCTGCTCAAATGGCTTTGCATGTACAAGATGACTTTTCATTATAAAATTTATGAACAGAATAACCTGTATTTATAAGAAGCTCAGTGACTAAGCTTGGAATAAACAACACCTAGAACTTCTAGACCCACCTCCTCTAGGAGAATAACAGGATCATATAGTCTCCCAGTACCTGACAGAGTCAGCTTTCAGAAACAAAGTGGATGAGGGTGACTTTTGCTTTTGCCACACCATGGTAAAATGGAAATACTGAAGGTTTGTTATCATACAGGCCTGGGTTTGAGTCTAGATTGCCTACTTAGTAACTTTGTGATCAGTAGGTTACTTTGTCTTTCTAAGCCTCAATTTCCTCTTTTGTAATACTGGAGCTCGAGACACCTTTGTCAGTTGGGTTGTTGTGAGGGATGATTATGGAAAATGTTTGGTCAAACCTGGCATAGTATAGGAACTCAACCATTGTTAGTTCCTTTTTCATCTTTCCTTTTTTTCCCTTTCAGAATATGTCTTTTTAAGTATAAAACATGTGTTGAAAACAACATATTTTGGCAATTGTAGAAACTGTTTGATTTGGTATTTAGATGACCTGTTTCCCTCTCTGATGGATCACATTCACTGCAGTAGATTTCAGGATGGCCTAAACTTAGAGACAACCCCCACACCCCAAAACCCAGTTGTTTCAGAGCTCAAATTATCTACCCATTGCAATTTTGGTCCTGTTTTGTTCTTGTACTAGAAGATGGTTTATTTTTTTCCTGTAGTAAGGCATAATGACAGCCTTTGCTTTTAAATGGAAACACTGGCTACGCAGGACAGTTTCACATTGATTGGACAGGACATGCTGTCCTTTGAAGCAAGTGTTAGGCAGTAGTACTGCAGTGCTTAATGCATACTGGTGAATTAATCACTGCAGAGTTCTCAGTTCTGATCTGTAAGGTAACATAAAACTTCCTCTGAGAGACACTGGCAACTATTGAAAAAAATGATGACTATTAATAGCACAAGGAGAGGAGCAAGAGAGATAAGATATAAGAATGGCTTCAGCAGGCCTGACTGGTGTGGCTCAGTGGTTGAGCGTTGACCCATGAACCAGGTTTCATTCCTGGTCAGGGCACATGCCCGGTTGTAGACTCGACCCCCAGTAGGGAGTGTGCAAGAGGAAGCCTATTGATGATTCTCTCTCATCATTGATGTTTCTATCTTTCTCTCTCCCTTCCTTTTTGAAATCAATAAAAAACATATTTTAAAAAATGGCTTCAGCAGAAATGTCTTAATGATTTTTATTTGGCCTTCTTAAATATTGGGTCTTAGTTGTATTAAAACAGTCCAAAAGTCATAAAACACGAGAGATGGTATGTCTTGTTGGTGTAAGCAGAGACCTAGGTTCTTAAATTTTAATTGTGCTTCTTTTGCTTAGAGTTCTTTTGTTTTCTAACTACTTATATATGTCTCATGTAAAATATCACAGTTCTTTTGTGAGATTGAAAAAGTGTCTTTAAGGTGCTGTTGGTATACAGACTGTTGAAACACTGCATACACAGTATACTGACCCAGGAGAACAGTGCCTTGCAGCGTGATAGAGAGGAATGCCCTCAGTTTTTTGAGCCAGATAGTCCTTGGTTTAAATTTTAGCTCTGCCACTTATTTGTTCCGTAACTTTGGGCAATTTGTTTTACTATTTTGGACAATGCTTATCTCATGTGTAAAAAGGGTATGTTAATACCTTTGTTAGATCACTATGAGGATTAAATGAATATTACATGCAGAGTACTTAGTACATAGGGAGCAGGCACTGAATAACTATTGACTGTTATCTCTCAATCCTCAGTCTTGAATTTGCAAACTAATTGGTATTGTCTCTGAAAGTAAATGAAGTATGGGTGGAGTTTTTGCAGTTCTCCCAAAGAAAAATTATTTTATAAAGTAAAGCTGTTACAATTGCTGTTTGTCATATTCTTTAGGTTGGTAACAGGGAAGATGCTGAGAAGGAAATACCTTCTACTTTCTCATCCAGTACCAAGGTATCCTGCCCACTATGTGACAAAGGCTTCCCACCCACAAAGATTGAGCGACATGCCATGTACTGTAATGGGCTGGTGGGGCAAGATATAGGTAAGGACTTATCTGTCTGTGTGATAGTTTTGTAATTCTATACAATACAGTGCAGAAAAAAGAGACAATTCTTCAAAGTTATAGTTGTTTTTTGTTTTGATTTCTGTCTAATTAGTTTTTAGTACTTTTCATGTCCTTTATTATTTTGGCAGGTATGTTATTTTGTGGCACATACCTGAGGAGAAGGGGAAGGGGGAAATCTTCTGTCTTTTTAATGTTTCAACTTGTTCTTTGCCATAGTAGGCCAAAATGCAGTGCGATGCCATGGACTTTGCATTTCAACTTATGTATTCATGTATTCAAATATTGAGACTCCTGTAGAGCTTGAGGAACTAAGATCTGGAGTTGCCCATTTTCAATTCAAAATAAGTGCCGTGTGCGTGTGTGTGTGTGTGTGTGTGTGTGTGTGTGTAACTAAACTCTTACCTAAAGACAGCAGCTGAAAAATATTTCTAATTTCCATTCATGTGCTACATGTCTCTACTGTATCCCCCTGAAGCTATTGGTTACCTTTTTTTGAGTGTGTGTTAATCCTCACCCGAGGGTAATTTTTTCCATTGATTTTTAGAGAGAGTGGAAGGGAGGGAAAGAGGCAGGGCTGGGGGTGGGGTGGGGAGAAACATTAATGTGAGAGAGACACATTGATTGGTTGCCTCCTGCATATGCCCTGATCAGGCCAGGGGTTGAACCTGCAACCTAGGTATGTGCCCTTGACCGACAATCAAACCCATGACCTTCAGTGCACGGGGCTGATGCTCTACCCACTGAAAACACTGGCCTAAGTCCTATATTATTCTGTAACTTGTCTTTTTTAATTTAACAGTAAATTTAGGTCTTTCCATGTGCAGACAGTTTTTATATAGTTGAGATTTGACTAATGTAAAGTTTTATATTTTGCTTTTTCTACTTATAGCATAACATTTCCTTCATGAGTCACTAAAAGTTAGATGTAAAAACATTTTAATGCCTATGTAATATTTTGTAATCCAAATTGCCTCCATTTTCTTAACTGTGTTTAGAATGCTTCAAGTTGCCATGTACATGGCACTGAGCTTCCTATGCTTAAAGTTGTTGCTATATTTTGGGGTCATTTTCCAAGGATATATTTCTAGTTTGGGTGGTAGTAAAAAAGGGGGGCTCTGGAGTTCAATTCATCTGAGGTTGAGTCCCACCTCTGTCACTAGAGTATGTGACCCTAACTAGTTTCCAAGCTTTCCTTTATTCATCTGTCAAGTAATAGTAGTAATGACCTTATTTGTTTTTTGTGAGATTGAGTATTTTAAGGAAATGCCTAGCACAGTGCCTAGCATACAGTAAGTACTTAAGAACTTTCAGGTGCTGTTACTACTCACAATAGAGAATTACTAGGTCAAATATTTTGTCATAATGTTTAAGGTTCTTTATGAATAGCATTGTAGTCTTAAATACAATGAAAGGTGAAGACCTAAATCTGGTCATCAACATCTTTTAATAGAAGAGCATTGAAGGCCTAGGATTCTAGATGCAGTTTAATTTGACATAGCTCTTTAGTCTGATTTTTAGCAGAGAGTTCCAATGGCTGAAAGAATTCTGGGGCTAGGCATTTGGTGACCAGAGAAAGAAGATACTGTCATGTGTATCTCACCAAACATGCTTACCCAATTGGTATTGTCTGTGTCAACAACCTACTCAGCATTGAGGTCCAGAAATAAATGAGTTTGAGAAGCTAGGCTTAGCCTGGGCTGTAAAGGCTGGATAGATTTGGATAAACCCATAAGAAAGTAGGGGTCCCTATATCTTCTTGTGGGTTAGATAAGATAGGAAGCAAGGGAAACAGCATTAAACAATAGCTTCCTCTTAATCTTCCTAGTGGTGTTAGCTTGCTAATAACCTAAATTACCCTCTCTGGTGACATTTTAGGCCTTATGAGAGAATTTGGAGGAGGGAGTCCTCACTAGACCTATCCCATTCTCTAGGAACAGAATTTGGGGCTGTAGGTAGGGTGGGGAAGTTAGAGGAATTATGTAAAATACCTACTAGTGTGCCTGGCATAGGTCCTCAGTAAGTTTGCTGTGTATTTGGTTTCTCTACCAGCTTGCCTGCCCCTGTCATCCTTGCCAGAAGTAGTGATTGTTCTGGTTCCTCTCAGCTTTATATCTGAAGACAGAGGCCAAGCCTTCAGCCTAATTTTTTTTTTTACCTTTGGTAAAAGGATGCTTCTCTTAATATGGAGTGGAAAAAGTTACTCTTGAAAATACATGACCCAGGTTGGGAGACCAGTAGCCTAGTGCCTAAGGATATGGAATAAGAGAGAGACCTCCCAGAGTTAAATATCCAGCTTTACCCTCCTTCCTGTTTTCCTCTGAATCTGATCCTAGACATGCTTGGTTTGCCTGTGTTAAAAAAAAAAGTAATTAGAGTCATTTACATGAAGTGTCTACCATTTATGCCTAGTTACTGTGCAGCACAATAACAATTATGCATATCATTAAATATGTGTCTGATTAACTTTGCTGTAAGTTTTATGTTTTTATAATATGTACTACACTGGTTACATTGGCTCAGCTGTTCACTCATTGCTCAATGGCATTACTATCTATTCACAACTATGGAAAAATTAGAGCGATCTTTAAAGGCACTGTTTAAGGGAAGAGGATTTGCTAAATTAATCTAGACTAGGACAAAGGCAGCTTGCCTTTGCTTTCTGGAAAATGTCTTTGAGATCATTTTATTTTTAAATAAATCTTTATTGTTGAAAGTATTACGTATGTCCCCACTTTCCCTCCCATGGACCCCCTGCAGCCTGCCCCTGTCCTCCACCCGGGTCTTCAGCATCCTATTGTCTGTGTCTATGGGTTATGCATATATGCATACAAGGTCTTTGATTGATTACCTCCCACCTTCCCACCCTCCCCGGCTTTCCCTCTGAGAGTCTGCACTCTGTTCCATGCTTCCATGTCTCTGGATCCACTCCGTTCATCAGTTTATTTTGTTACTTAGATTCCACATATGAGTGAGATCATGTGATACTTATCTTTTTCTGACTGACTTATTTCACTCAGCATGATATTCTCCAGGTCCTTCCATGCTGTCTCAAAGGGTAAGCGATTCCTTTTTTTAACTGCTGCATAGTATTCCATGTTATAAATGTACCACAGCTTTTTAATCCACTCATTTGCTGATGGGCACTTGGGCTGTTTCCAGCTCTTAGCTATTGCAAATTGTGCTGCTATGAAGATAGGGGTACATACGTTCTTTCTGATTGCTGTTTCAGGATTCTTAGGATATTCCTAGAAGTGGGATTGCTGGGTCAAATGGCAGTTCCATATTTAATTTTGCGAGGAAACTCCATACTGTTTTTCATAATGTTTATACCAGCCATAATTCCCACCAGCAGTGTACTAGGGTTCCCGTTTTTCCACATCCTCGCCAGCACTTGTCATTTGTTGATTTATTGATGGTAGCCATTCTGACAGGTGTGAGGTGATACCTCGTTGTTTTAATTTGCATTTCTCTGATGATCAGTGACTTTGAACATTTTTCTATATGTCTCTTGGCCATCTGTATGTCCTCTTTAGAGAAGTGTCTATTTAGGTCCTTTGCCCATTTTTTAATTGGATTGTTTGCCTTCCTTTTGTTAAGTTGTATAAGTTCCTTATATATTTTGGATATTAACCCTTTATCAGATGTATCATTGACAAATATGTTCTCCCACACAGTGGGTTTTCTTTTTGTTTTATTGATGGTTTCTTTTGCGGTGCAGAAGCTTTTTATTTTGATGTAGTCCCATTTATTTATTTTCTCCTTAGTGTTTTTTGCCCTAGGACAGGGGTGAGCAACCTTTTTGTGAGTGCGTGCCAAAATCAGCAAAATCTCTGACTCAAAATTCTTCCGCATGCCAACCCTAATTTTTTGAGAACATGTTACGCCTACTTGATATCTCTTAAGGTGTATGTATGTGAAGAACCTTGAAGAAGAAATAAAATTCATTCGAGCGACAAAAACACAGTATATGATGATGAAAAATACATTTATTTTTTAATGTATACAGGTACACTGATAGTCTGACAGAAAACTTTATGACTCCGTTTGATATTATCAGTGGGACTTTTGCTGCTGCATCACTGATGACAGAGATTTTACATCATGTTTATATTTCGTGACCTTCAGAGATATGCACGAGCTACTACTTTCATGCGTCAGGCTACTCCTATTACGAGACTTAACAAAATTCATCACTGAGAACAAAGATTCACAAGCGTATGTGGATGAAACCAAAACACTGGTTGGATCTAGGAAGGCAGGGAGAGTTAAGGCAGAGGCATAGAAATTGCTCTTCCCCTCTCTCGTCAATCCATGTCTATGGTCTTTAAGATAACTTGTTATGTAAAATTATTTATTTATCTAAGATGCACCTACACTGAATTTATCTGAAAAATAAAAAAGTCGATATTAAGAATAAAATTGTAAATGGAAGATTATAAGAGAGGGTTTCGCGTGCCAGCAAAAGTTACTGGCGTGCCATGTTTGGCACACGTGCCAGGGGTTGCCCACCCCTGCCCTAGAAGCTGTACCCGTAAACATATTGCTATGAGAGATGTCTGAGGTTTTGCTGCCTATAGCTTCTTCTAGGATTTTTATGGTTTTACAACTTACATTTAATTCTTTTATCCATTTTGAGTTTATTCTTGTGTATGGTGTGTTAGTGGTCTAGTTTCATTTTTTTGTATGTACCTGTCCAATTTTCCCAACACCATTTATTGAAGAGACTGTTTGACTCCATTGTACACTATTGCCTCCTTTGTCAAATATTAATTGAGTGTAATGGCTTGGGTTGATTTCTGGGGTCTCTGTTCTGTTTCATTGGTTTATATGCCTGTTCTTGTGCCAGTGCCAGGTTGTTTTGATTAGAGTGGCTTTGTAGTATAACTTGAAATCTGGCATTGTGATTCCTCCAACTTTGTTTTTCTTTTTCAAGATTGCTGCTGCTATTCGGGGTCTTTTTTGATTCCATATAAATTTTTGGGTTGTTTGTTCTAGCTCTGTGAAGTATGCGGTATTTTAATAGGGATTGCATTAAATCTGTAAATTGCCTTGGGTAGTATGGACATTTTAATGATGTTGATTATACCAATCCATGAACACGGTATATTCTCCCACTTGTTTATATCTTCTTCTGTCTCTTTTTTCAACATCCTATGGTTTTCTGAGAATAGGTCTTTTGCCTTATTTGTTAAATTTATTCTTAAGTATCTTAATTTTTTTATTTCAGTGGTAAATGGGATTGTTTGTTTAGTTTCTCTTTCTGAGAATTTATTACAGTAGATCCTCGGGTTACATCGGAGATCCCTGCTGCGCAATGTAACGTGATTTTCGCCATAAGTCGGAACCCACCTACATAAGCACCTACTTCAGTCACATGGAGCACATACACACAGTAATGAAGTGAAACAGTAAAAATTTAAAAGAAAGATAACAATTCCCGACCTTTACTTGCGGTAAATAAAAACAAAACAGAACATAAAGCACATAAGTACATATGTCGAAATGACGGAACTTCTTTTTTTTATAAATAAATGGGAGATGGCGATGTAACCACGAAACGGTGTACTTCGAGTCCAACATAACCCGAGGACTGTCTGTATTGTTATATAAAAAAACCATTGATTTTTGGGTGTTGATTTTGTATCCTGCTATTTTTTTATTTAAACACCTAGGAAGACTAAGGCTCTTCATTTACTCAACCTACTGTATAACAGATACCGTAAACAGAATATACAGAGTCCCAAAGGGCTTATATTCTAGTAGTGGGATACTGACAATAAACATATGTCAACTGATGATAAGTATTTTGGAGGAAAAAAGAAAGCAGAGAAAGGAAGGGTGGATAGGAAGTCTGAGGTCAGGAGGTAGCAATTTAAACTTGAAAAGACACTTCTCCAGAGAGGACATAAAGATGGCCAGCAGACATATGAAAAAATGCTCAAAGTCACTAATCATCAGAGAGATGCAAATTAAAACCATAGTGAGATATCACCTCACATCTGCTAGAATGGCTATTATCAACAAATCAACAAATAACAAGTGCTGGCAAGGATTGGAAAAAGGTAACCCTTGTTTACTGTTGGTGAGAATGCAGACTGGTGTAGCCACTGTGGAAAATAGTATGGAGTTTCCTAAAACAATGGAACTGCCTTTGACCTAGCAATCACACTTCTGGGAATGTATCCCAAGAATCCCAAAATACGAATTTGAAAGAATATATGTACTCCTGTGTTCATTACCGTATTACTTATAATAGACAAGATCAATAGATGAGCAGATAAAAAAAAGCTATGGTACATTTACACAATGGAATACTATGCAGCTGTAAAAAAAGAAAGGAAATCATACCTTTTGGGATAGCATGATGGACCTAGAGATTATTATGCTTGGTGAAATAAGTCAGTCAGAGAAAAACAAATACCATATGATCTCACTTATATGTGGAATCTAATGAACAAAACAAATGATGAACAAATAGAAACAGGCATGGATACATGGAATTGACAGCGGTCAGAGGAGAAGGGGTTGGGGGCACTGGATGAAAGAAGGTAAAGGAATTAGCCTAAAAACATAAATACCCTAGAGGCCCGGTGCATGAAATTAGTGCACTCAGCGGGGGGGGGGGGGGGGGGGGGGGGTGTCTCTCAGCCCAGCCTGCACCCTCTCCAATCTGGGACCCCTCGGACATCACTCTCACAATCTGGGACTGCTGGCTCCTAACCACTCTGCCTACCTGCCTGATAGCCCCCTAGCCACTCCCCTGCTGGCCCGATCGCTCCCAACTGCCCTCCCCTGCCAGCCTGATTACCCCCAACTGCCCTCCCCTGCCAGCCATCTTGTGACAATGTGGGGGCAGCGATTTTATGGTGGCCATCTTGTGACGATGTGGGGATGGCCATCTTGTGATGACGTGGGGTGGCCATCTTGTGGCAGTCATCTTGTGACGACGTGGGGGCGTCCATCTTGTGATGACTTGGGGGTGGCCATCTTGTGGCGTGAGGGCGTGAGGGTCAATTTGCATATTACCTATTTATTATATAGGATAACACATAGACCCAGACAACGATGTGGTGAGAGAGGGAAAAGGGATGGGGGCTAGGTGGAGGTTGGCAAAGGGGGAAAAATGGGGACCGAAAGGGACTTTGCTTGGGGTGGTGGGCGCATGATGCAGTGTGTAGATGATGTTTTATTGAATTGTACACTTGAAACCTATATGGCTCTGTTAACCAATGTCATCCCAGTAAATTCAGTCCTATTAATAAAAGGATAATATGTAAATTGACCCTAAAGGCAGTATGACCAGAAAAACCACTGGACCAGTCACTATGAGGTGCACTGACCACCTCACCTCTTGGTCCCTTTTCCGGGCTGGCAGGCTCCGATTGCCTAATGGCCACCCGCTGCAGAGGCAAAGCCGGTGAGCGGGCAGGAACAGCCAACCTCTTGGTCCCTTCCCCTAGCTGACAGGCACCTATTCCCCGATGGCAAATGGGGAACTAGGGGTGGGGGCGGGGCTGGCTGTGGGCAGCTGGGGAGGATGGCTCTGATCGCAGGCAAGGCCTAGGGACCATACCCGCGCATGAATTTTGTGTGCCGGACATCTAGTTAATAATAAAAAAATAGGTGGTGACATTTGAGCAAGAGAAAAGAAGTGAGGGAATAAGCTAAGAGGATTTCGAGGTGGAAGGGAGAGGGTGTTACAGGCAGATGGAATAGTAAGTGCAAAGACCCTAAGGTGTGAGCAGGCTTGGTATGTATGAGGAATGACAAAGAAGCCAGTGTGGCTGTAGTGGAATAACTAAAGGAGAGATAAACAACGAGACCAGATAGGTAATTGGGGAGGAGACAAGTGAACAGGGCTCTTAGGCCATAGTAAGGACTTCAGTTTCTACTCTGAGCAAAGGAGGAACCATTGGAAGGATTTGAGCAAATAATGAATTAATATTTGAGCAAAGAATCACTCAGGCTGCTGTGGAATAGATTGTTGGGATTGGGGACAAGGGTGGAAGCTGGAGAACAGCCACTATTTTATTTTTGGCAGTATGATAGAGTGAGAGAAACATGGGCTGTGGAACTAGGTGGAGCTGTAATACTTGTCATCTGGGTAATATTTGAGAAATTGCCTTACCTCTTTGGGGATCAGGTGCCTGGCTTGTAAAATTAGTTTGATATCATTAGGATTGTCATGAGACTCAGAGACACTTTATAAAGTACCTAGTACTGTGTCTAGCTTGTAATAGGTATTCAATAAATGATAGCTGCTTTTATTATTGAATATTATTTTTGCCTGTGTAGTCTCGGTGAGGTCTGTGTTAAGATGTCAGCCAGATAGAGTTAAGGGAAAGATGTAAGGCAGGGAAAAGCAATCTGATTGTCAAAGTGGTAAGAATAAACTAGTGAGAAATAGATCATTGGAGAGTTAGGGAAGCTGAAGGCATTAACTGTGTACACCTCCAGGCTAATTCACAGGGGTGTGGCTTAGAGTCAGGATACTGCCAGGAGTGATTATCTCTTCATGGATATCTCCTGGGAAAATAATGGTCTGTAAGTGGGTGGGTGGAGCTAACAGAA
Source organism: Myotis yumanensis (assembly GCF_028538775.1). Taxonomy (NCBI): domain Eukaryota; kingdom Metazoa; phylum Chordata; class Mammalia; order Chiroptera; family Vespertilionidae; genus Myotis; species Myotis yumanensis. The sequence continues at coordinate 37,930,111 of NW_027223756.1, read as the reverse complement.
AAGGACTCAGGCCTAAAATAGGCTTGACTTGGGTGACTCAGCAAAAATCATTTCTTTAATTGGACAAAATTGATTTTTTTCTTTAATATATACCTGTATTTGCCTACCTGAATGTAATTTGTACCCCATTCAGTCTCTCACTTATATTAATATGGCTTTTGTGGTACCCAGGACAATTAGGTTAAATGTATTGCTATTGATACCTAACTAAAGAGGTGTTAACTCAGTGCTCTTGGGAAATAGCATAGGTTTAATAGAAATAACATGGATTTGGGAGACAGACTGACCTGTGGGGAGATACACAAGTCCAAACACAGAGCAGTTGGGTAGATAAGATATGCACATAAATAACTGTAATACAAGGTCAAATCTACTAAGGGACATACAGATAAAATCCTTGCTGTTTCAGAGGAAATGTGATTAGAGATTAAGAGGGAAGGGCATTAATGTAAAAGAACAGTAGACAAAAATCACATAAATAAAAGAATGTGAAGGGTGTACAGGAAAAAGCAAGCAATTTAATGTGGTTATAGTGCGGGGCAGTATGAAATGGAATGGTAGGCAGTTGGAGAACAACAAATGTAACTTGAGTTTTATGAGTTAATATGGGGCAAAGTTTTTTCCACCTGTAAAATAACTTTGTATGCTTACCCCACTGTAGTATGTAGGACTCTTTCAGATGCAAATGTTGGAGATATAATTAAGTAACCTTAAGCAAAAAAGAGAAAGTTTGCATAGTAATTGAGAAGTCTGGTATAGGCTTCAGGCAGAGCTGATGTCTTTCTCCATCTTTTGACTTTACTTGTCTCTATTCAACAGATAGGCTTTTTCTTTTTTTCTGTTAATCCTCATTCCTATAATCTCTTGGAATTGAGTTTATTCCAAATTATGGTAAAATTAGGTTAGTAATGAATATTGTGTTTGCCTTGTCTTTTTAAAAAAATGTTTCTATACACAGCTTTATTGAGCAATTGCTAGGCTGGAGTCTTTTAGAATCAGGGATGTGACCTGGGGTTGCTGCCTGAAAGTTGAGGGTTTTGTTTGTTTGTTTGTTTGTTTGTTTTTTAAGAGGTAGTGGAAAGTTGTGGGGGGGGCGGGGCGGGAACCTACAATCCAGATATGAGGCCTTGACCTAGAATTGAACCTCAGACCCTTCGGTCAGCAGTCCTACACTCAACCACTGAGCAAAACCTTTTAGGGCAAGATCTCTTTATGTGTATAAAATTATACTATCTCTGAAGCCATTGATTAATTTGCTTTGTACAGTGATTCAACTTAACAAAAATGTTTGTGTCCTGCTATTAGTACTGGGGGACAGGAGGTGCTTGAGAGGTGATTAGGGATATGGTATAAAGCTGGATGGGACCTCAAATTTGTATTCAGGGAATTCACAATTCAGTGAGGCAAACAGACTTGGGCACAACTTAGTACGATACAAATCAGTTGAAGTGCTAAAACAGAGGCCCGAACCACTCACAGAGGAGGAAGGGATTACTTCTGATTCACAGGGCTGTGGTAAGAAAAAGGACAGATTCTTACTTCAGTGTTCCCTAATATCAAGCATGGGTTTTTACATTTTTATTTCTATTAAAAGTTTGGATCTACAATAGCAATGAGCCTTGAAATGTATAAATTGTCTGAATTTCTGATAAGAGTTATTTCTTTAAACGGGCTTACTAAAAGTGGAATTACTGGATTATATATATAAAGTTTTTAGATTGCTTTATTGGAAGGTATTACTCATTTAAATTCTCACTAGTAGCAAATAAGTGTTCCTCTTACCATACCATTCCAAATACTGAGAAATATTATTTTTTTAAAAAGCATGGCATATTTCTGATAATCGATGAAATTTCATTATACTTTATATTTCTTTGTAGTAAAGTTAGTAGTAAAGTTGAAATCCTCTTTGTGTTCTCTGAACTTGGTTTCTTAGTATTTTTTATTTTTAAAAAATATGTTTTTATTGATTTCAGATAGGGAGAGGGGGAGAGAGAGAGAACATCAGTGATGAGAGATAATCATTGATCAGCTTCCTCCTGCACGCCACCTACTCAGGATCAAGCCCAAAACCGGGCATGTGCCCCTGATCGGAATCAAACCCAAATCAAACCCGGGACCCTTCAATCCGCAGGCCGATGCTCTATCCACTAAGCCAGTGGTTCTCAACCTTCTGGCCCTTCATGGCTCTTCCCTCTTGCGGCCATCGTAGGAGCGCCAGCGGTCAAAATGAAGTTCAACTTCTTTGTGACTTCTGACCGGAGCAAGAACCGTAAAAGGCATTTCAATGCACCTTCCCAGATTCGAAGGAAGATCATGTCATCTCCTCTTTCCAAAGAGCTGAGACAGAAGTACAATGTTCGGTCCATGCCCATCCGAAAAGATGACGAGGTTCAGGTTGTTTGAGGACATTACAAAGGGCAGCAAATTGGCAAAGTAGTCCAGGTTTACAGGAAGAAATACGTCATCTACATTGAACAAGTGCAACGGGAGAAAGCTAATGGGACAACTGTTCATGTGGGCATTCACCCCAGCAAGGTGGTTATCACTAGACTAAAGCTGGACAAAGACCGCAAAAAGATTCTCAAACGTAAAGCCAAATCTCGCCAAGTAGGAAAGGAAAAGGGAAAATACAAGGAAGAAACAATTGAGAAGATGCAGGAATAAAGTAATATTATATACAACTTTCATTAAAAACTTAAACTGAAAAAAAAAATACAGTTCCTCATGTTGTGACACAACCATAAAATTATTTTCGTTGCTACTTCATAACTGTAATGTTGCTACTGTTATGAATCGTAATGTAAATATCTGATATGCAGGATGGTCTTAGGCAACCCCTGTGAAAGGGTCGTTCGACCACCAAAGGGGTCGCGACCCACAGGTTGAGAACTGCTGCACTAAGCCAAACGGGCTAGGGCAGTTTCTTAGTATTTTTATTATCAGTTTATATGAGTTCTTTATAAGGCAATTGCCTTTTGCTTTGAAGGTGCTTTCCAAAATTTTCCCACCCACCTATCAGTTTTTACCAAGTTTCCAGATTTATGCAGCTGGGGCAGCAACCCCCTACTTGTGTGAATGCTGTCAAAGCTTTTATTTCTTGAAGCAGAAGTGGTGCTGATCCTGCAGAAAGATCTAATCGGTGTGAATAGAAGTGGCACTGATACGAGAAAAAGAGTATTAGAATCCATCCAGAATTAAGAAGGGGAGTGAGCAGCAAGGAGAAAGAGTAAAGAATTCATTGCCATTGATGATGGAAGGAGGAAGCTAAGAGATAGGAAGTGGTGGCCTGATATAGGGGTCATCTTAGTTGTCTTCTGAAAACTTTTGTTCAACCTCTCTGTGGAACATTTCCTCATAAGCAGCTCCACTGTGGTGCATCAATAAAGTTGCTGTATGATGTATGTGAAACGGCAGTCTGAATGTAATCTGTGTCTTCTTGAGTCCTCAGTGCCTTTGCTGTTCCCATCTTGTTCCTCAATATTGACTGTCTTTGCTTACTTCTACTCACTGTGCCTTGCTGTTGAAGAGCCAGGCCTCAGGATTTCTTTTAGCAATTTTTTTTCTGCTAAGTGTGTGTATTCCTTCCTTGAAAAATAAAATAGCTCTTATTAACACCTGAGTTAATACCCAAAGTATTATGTGTTAAAAGAATATTAACAGCTAAAAACCACTTTAAAGAAGTTCTCTTTACTTTATGATCTAGTCATACCTTTTAATTTAGACACCTAGAACAATGATTTTCAACTGGTGTGCTGCAAGAATTTAAAAATCATCAATACCTGACTATTTAGTCAGAGGCACTGACCTCTTTTCTCTTAGATTGTCAAATAAAAAATGACAACAGCCAACACAACAGTAGCCGTCATGTGTGAATGAATAAAAATTATACCTATTTTTCTGTCAGATCGACAAAAAATATATTTTTGGTGTGCTGCAGAATTCTAATAATTAGTTTATGTGTGCCATGAGATGAAAAGGGTTGAAAATTGCTGATTTAGAGCATGTTAAGAAAGAAAGTTCAAGGAATTAATATTAGATCAGTCATCTCCTTTAGAACTGTCAGGACTATAATTACCTTACAGGTGTTATTGTTATCTCCAATTTACCTGTGAGGAAACTGGTATCAGAGAAGTTCAGTACTTGTCCAGCATCCTATCTAATAATAGACAAACATGGTAATTGACCATACCTTCGCTACGCCTCCCATTGGCTAATCAGCGAGATGTGCAAATTAACCGCCAACAAAAATGGCAGTTAATTTGCATACGAAGGCACAAAGCGGCGGAGCAAAGACTGAAGATGGCTCTGGCGGAGCGAAGGCTTGAAGGTGGCTCCGGCCGGAGCAGCGAAGGCTTGAAGGTGGCTCCGGCTGCAGCAGTGACTCTGGCCGAAGCAGCGAAGGCTTGACGGCGGCTCCGGCCGGAGTGAAGGCCTGGGTCCCGGGTGCCGGAGGAAAACCGGTGCCGGCAGCCAGGGGAAGGGAAGGCCTATTGCACGAATCTTTTCGTGCAACAGGCCTCTAGTCAGTTAATAAGCAGAGCTGGGGCCCGTGCCCAGGTCTCCCTGACTCCAGAGCTAGCGTTCTTCATTATTATGTTCTATCTGCCTTTCCATATGTGGAGACGGGGATATACATAGTCAGGGCAAAGTCTGAGGACACCCCTGAATGGAAACATGGAATCTTATCTCATCAGACTTGATCTTGTCAGCTTTTCAATTACCTGGAAGAAACAGTATGATGGATTCAGACTATTTCCTAGTAAACTGGGTCAATGTGACATAAGTCACCTCTGTAAAAGCATATGTGCAAAGTCAAAGGATCAAACAAACGATTAGAATTACTTCTGTGGTGGCTGTGGAGATTGACCATTCATAGACTGACTTGCTAATAAGGAATTTTCTAAGGGCCTAATATAAAGGAAACTCTTAATAGCAAGATGTTATTTTTCCATTAAGCAAAAGGACTTAATTTGCCAAATCTTTGTAAATCATACCTAATTGTAACCAACAATAGCTACCAGTTATGAGCACCGATTATATACTAGGAACTATGCTTTTTGTACATTCTGTTTTAATTCTCAGAACAACCTTTTGAAGCAGATATTATTCCACTTTTATAAAAGAGGAAACTGAGGCTTGACAGGAAAATAATTTCCCAAGATCACATACAGTACTTAGAAAGCAGCTAGAGTTGGGATATACAGTCAGCTTTAATTCAAAAGCTTATGCTCCAAAGAGTCATCCATGAAAGTTCAGATTAAAAAAAGTTTGAGAATACTAAATCCAATATGATAGTCAATATATTGTTTTAAGAATTTATGGTAAAACTGTGTGGTATAAGAGCAAAGTAATAACAGTTTTGAGAATAAAGGCTGCTTGTGTGGAGATAAAGGATGGAATCAGGAAGAAGCACACAGCTAATTGGTTTTGGTAATGTCTAGTTCTTAAGTTGGTTTGCATATTGGTTTGCATATATATTCTTTTGTACATATTATAAAACATTTTTAAAAGCTCACATATTTGTATTATGTCCTGTTGTCATTCATTTCACTTTCATAGGAACCTTGATAAAGGTCACTGTTGATCCTTGCCTAGACTTGTTTTTTAAATATTGCGGTGTCAATATTTAAACAAATTTTTAAATGAGAAGTTGTATATGCTCCCTGAAGAAAATTGGCAACATAGAAAAATAATCATCTGAAATCATCACCCAACACCCCCCCCCCCTTTCCTACCCACTGAGTTAGTTGATATTTTAGTATATTTCCTTTTAGTCTTTATTTTGAATTCCTGCTTAGTATTTTATCCTGTATTTGAGCATTAGGTTATTTAATTTTTTTATTGTTATAAATAATGCTTTGATAAAATATCTTTATTTTACAGTCTCATCTAAATTCACATGATTCCTCAGAGTAGATTCCGAAAGTATAATTCACGGGTCAGAAGATATGAGTTATTTTAAAATTCTTGATATATATTGTCATATTGCTTAAGTAAAAATTTCAGCTGTTAAAGAAAAGATTGAGCTATATATTTTATACACAAGTACTAGTAGGAATTAGATAAGTGGCTGTTTTTCTAAGACCTCTAAATTATTCAATACCTCATGGACTGAGAAAACAAAAACAACCCAATTAGACCAAAGGAGTTGAATATACTTTTTTCAAAGAAGATATGCACATAAAAAGATGATCAACAGCATTAGTCATTAAAGAATGAAAAGTTAAAAAACGCTATGAAATAATACCTTATACCCAGTAGGATGGCTATTAACAAACCTGAAAATAACAAATGTTGGCAAAACTATGGAGAAATTGGAACCCCAGTATATTGTTGGTGGGAATGTGACATGCAACCACAGTGGAGAAAAACATAATGAAGTACTGACACATGCTATAACATGAAAACACGTTAAATGAAGGAAGCCAGTTACAAAAGCCCATATATTGTATGATTCCATTTATAGGATATGGCCAGAATAGGCAAATCCACAGCTTAGTGATTGCCTAGAGCTGAGAGTTTGGGGGAAAATTGAGAATGAATGTTAATAAGAACAGATTTCTTTTTCAGTTAACAAAATGTTCTAAAATTGATGTGGTGATGGATGTACAACTCTGTGGATATACTCAAAACTATTGAATATATGTGAATTATAGCTCAATAAAGTTTTATATTGAAACAAAAAAGAATGATGACAGCAGAGTCAGGATGGTATTGGAGGTATGAGGATAGTGGAAAAGATGGGAGAGTACAAGAATTTACTGACTATGGAAACATAGTAAGATTGGTAGGCAGTACTTGAGGGGCCTCTTGAGGTTTGTGGACTTAAAATATAATGTGAGTCCAGTTGGCACTGTTGTGCTGCTTAGGTAGGAACAAATAATAGGTGGAGTGCTGGATTTAACCAAAATTGGGTTTTGCCAGGGAGTACAAAAGAAATTAGAAATAAGTTGAGGGAATACTCAAGGGAATGGTTAGATAACTGTGAAATCTAACTTAGGGAAGAAGGAAATTGAGAACATAAGAGCGTAAAGAACACTGAAAAAGGTGATAGTTTGGAATTAGATATCCTAGAGAGGCTGAGAAATTATTGGAGTTAGGATATTTAGAGGGAGTCAGAAAAGAACAGTGGTGGTTATCAGAAAATGGGACATCTGAAATTGTCAGCTTGCAAGTGGCACTATTATTATTGACAAGCTCAACCAGGGTTTCTCATTGGAATCACGAAACATAATGAACAGATTGTTATCCTACTTCTCTCAATGATGGTACAAAACTGGTACCAATCATTCTAAATGTAGCAGACAGAGATTAACTCATCACATACAGTGTATGCCTTAGGGCATTAGGCTTACTTCTCTCTCAGAACCCCCCTTGAGAAAGGCTGGGATGGTCATCAAGGAACTGAGAGGCAAGAGCATTCGATGCATCATACTTTAGGTTGAAACCTATAAAATCTACAACTTGATATGCTTCAGTGTAATACAATATATAGATATTGAATCACCAAGAATGATGGCAGGAGTGGTGAAGAGAAAGACAGTGATATATTAAAATTTTCAGTGAATGGTCAGGAAGTGTCGGTGGCTGGTGGAGGGCAGGTGACCAGGAGAATAGGTTATGATTACTTTAGGGTTGGGTAGCAGAGGTAACACCTGATTTGTGCTTCAAACTAGGTTTTTCCAGTAGGCTGGAAGCAACAAGGAGGAGGAAGAGGATATCTACCCCAACTCCAGGTCAGTAGTACTGTGGTGTAAGGAAGAAGAAACAAACCAGTATTTGAGAAGGTACAAGGCAAAGAAGTATCCTCAGAGGACAGCCATCTTTCAGTGAGAGCAAGAAGATGAAGAGAATGTTCAGAGGAGGTTGAGAATATGGGGGGAGGTGGGGTGGGAGGGGGCGGGCAGGTTTGTTGATCACTGACAGGAATTCCAGAAGGCAGAGTCATTTCGAGAGTAGGAGTGGATGATTGGGTCAGATTAGAAAAGCCCTCCCAGATGACAGATTAGAGTTATGTGGGGATGAGAGATGCCAGGGAGGCTTGGATTTCTTGTGGTGTCAAGGTAAACAAACTTAAGGCAAGTTTTATCCTAGTTATCTCTTAAAGGAGCAGTGCTAGCCAATAGAACTGTCTGTAATGACAGAAATGTTCTATATTTGTGGGGTCAAATATGAAAGCCAGTAGTCACATGGCTATTGAGCATATGAAATATGGCTCATGGGACTGAGCTGAATTTTAAATTATATTTAACTAGAGGCCCGGTGCACGAAATTCATTCATGCACGGCAGGGGGGAGGGGAGTCCCTCAGCCCGGCCTGCACCCTCTCGCAATCTGGGACCCCTCGGGGGATATCCAACTGCTGGTTTAGGCCTGAACTGGCAGTCAGACATCCCTCTTGCAATCCGGGACCGCTGGCTCCTAACCGCTCGCCTGCCTGCCTGTCTGATCACCCCTAACCCCTCTGCCTGCCTGCCTAATTGCCCCTAATCACTTGCCTGCCTGCCTGATTGCCCCTAACCCTCGCCTTCCTGCCTGATCACCACTAACCACTCGCCTGCATGCCTGATCACCCCTAACCCCTCTGCCTGATTGCCCCTAACCACTTTGCCTGCCTGCCTGATCACCCCTGACCGCCTCTGCCTGCCTGTCTGATCTCTCCTAACCACTCGCCTGCCTGCCTGATCGCTCCTAACCACTCTGCCTGCCTGCCTGATTGCCCCAACCACTCGCCTGCCTGCCTGATCGCCCCCAACCGCTCGCCTGCCTGCCTGATCGCCCCTAACTGCTCGCCTGCCTGCCTGATCGCTCCTAACCACTCTGTCTGCCTGCCTGATCACCGCTAACCACTTCTGCCTCAGCCTCTGCTTCGGCCTTGCCGCTGCGGCTTCGTCCAGAAAGTTGTTGGAAAGGATGTCCAGAAGGTCATTCGGCCGCTGGTCTAATTAGCATGTTATGCTTTTATTAGTATAGATTCTAATTAAGATTTAAATTTAAATAGCCACATTGCTATTAGGCTAGTTTCTTAGGGGAGGTCAGCAGCATTGAGGCAGGCAGCATGCAGGTGAAGTGCACCTTTCCTTCTTCCTCTTACAGCCCACTGAGGAAGTGCCTGGCTGGGGGAGGGGCACTTTTAATAGGAACATACACAAGTCTGTGGCCTCCTGTTATTTTCTGCTGAGGTGGTTTTGAGGTTGAGGGAGATAAATTGAAGATGACAAATCTCTCTTCTTTGTATATATAATTTCTACTCCTCAAGGAGCCATTTGTTTCACTGTTATAGTTGTAGGCCATATGTTTTATTTGTGATTGCCTGTCTTTGGATTTTTGGAAACAAATGTGCTGATATTTACATAGTATTAATAATTGTTCTATAATTCTTTGATTATTTGCTGTTCATTCTGTTTGTACAAATCAGTATGGGAACCATTTAAAAGTAAGACCTAACCCAAATTTTAGTCAGGCTGATAACCTAAGGATGGGTTTAAATATTTGGCTAAGGCTAAAAAATAAGACTGGAGGAATAATAATGATAATTACAATTAACAACCTATGTTTGCTGAGTGCTTTCTGTGGGCTGGAAACTCTTACAACTTATTTGGATTATCTGATGTGATTCTTACCAAAACTCATGAGAGTAGATGCTGTATCATCTCATTTTGTAGATAAGTCAAACTAATACTCAGGTTAAGTTATTTGCCTATGGTGAATAGCTAGTAGAGTCCCAATTTGGACACCATTTTGTCCAACTCTAAAGTTAGTGTACTTTATTCCACCAGGCATTACTGCTTCCTTTTGTCTTAACCGTGCCAAGGCAAGTCCATAGCGCAGCTCCTTAGGGTGTTTCCATCTCTCAGGTCTTAGTGACATCCTTCCTCTCCTCCATTTTGCTTACCTTGCCTGGTGGTTGTCTTTCTGGTAGTTGTTCTCAGACTCCATTGTTCCCTTTTGAAATCTTTGGCTGTTGTCATCAGCAGCAAGGGTTTTGGATTTCAGTTTCATATTGAATTCTCTGCCTGCCACTAGTTGAAGTGACTGTCCCAACCCTCATAAACTGGAGTTGGAAGCTCCTTTAAGAGCAACTTTTCCGTTCCTTTGTAAACTTATACTGGTCCGTCCTTATTCTAACATTAAATAATAGAATTAGCATGTGGTTCCCAGCAATCTGCCAAGTCTCTCCCCTCAGATTCTTTTCTACCTGCCTACTCACTTACTACTTACCACTTTTTCTCTTCCCATCCTTTACCCTTTTATTTCCCAGGAGAGGCAGCCTGCTCTTATAGAAGAACATATGCTTCTTTTAAGTCAGATTTGTATTGGGGTTTGTTGTTGTTGTTTTGGCTTTGTGATCTTGATCAGGTATTTAATATTTCATCATCTATAAAATACAGATAATGACATATGCCTTGTAGGATTTTGTTCTAAGGATTGAGATTAGTTTTATAAAGTCTCTGGTACAGAGCAGGTCCTCAAAAACAAGAGCTCTTTTTCCCCCCTTGAATCCATTGCTATGATTTAATTGGCAAATATTTATTAGTGTCTAATATGTGCTAGATTTTGCTGAGGATGCTGAAGAGATCAAAGCAAAACTCAGAATCTCTAAATTGAGAAAGTTGCATGATGTAGAAAGGAGACTGACATACAAACAAATAACAACAGAAATGTGCTAAGTGCAATAGTGGTATCTATAAAGTGCTAGAAGCAATTAATTTTTTTTCCAGCCCTGTCTGTGGAGTGGTTTCCAAGTATTTCTTTTGGAAAAAATACTTGGTAGTCAAGATGGGGGAACAAATGGAAAGAGAGAGAGAAAAAACAACCCTTAAAAGTTTCTGTAATCTGTGAGGTGCCAACCTTTTAAGATTTGATTTTAGCAGTGCTCTTGATAAAATCTCTCATGAAGCCCTTGTATATAAGATGGAGAAATGTGGGCTGGCTGATAGAGTAGTAGGAGGATTTGAAGGCTATACAGCTATGTCCAGGATATTTTTCTCCTGCAGTACTTCCAATCTCTGGGTTAGAAGGAACCTTAGAAATAGATTACCTACTTTCTCTGTACTCTGCTCTCTTTTTCTCCCTTTTAATTTTTAATTCAACAGTACAGAAAGTATATGGTAAAAAAACATACCATCTTCCTAATTCAGTCCTCAAGTGTCACTGTCATCCTCCCCAGAGACAAACACTATTAATAGTTACTTGTGTGTATCATCTTGTTTTATTCGTATCTCTTTATACTTGGTGTTATAGTTATTTGAGTGTATATGTTGTCTCCCTTAATACATTGTAAGCTCCTTAGGGCAAGAACCCCATCTCAAAATTTCTTATATCTTCCCAAATTACTCACATATTGAAGATTCTCTGTAAATATGGATGAAGATGCTTTCATATATGCAGATGACACAAAACTGGAAAAGAGAGCTAATAACATTAGATGACAGGATCAATATTGCAGATGAACTTGACAGACTGCAATGTTCGCCTGAAAAGAACATAGACATTCCTGGCTGGTGTGGCTCAGTTGTTCAGGCATTGTCCCATGCACTAGAAGGTTGCCGGTTCAATTCCTAGTCAAGGGCACCTGCCCAGTTAGGGGGCATTCAGGAGACTGTCCATAAATGTTCCTAGTATACTCTCACATTTTCGATGTTTCTCTTTCTATCTCCCTCTCCTTTCCTCTCTCTCTAAAAATCAGTAAACTATTACCAATCCCCCCCCCCCCCAAAAAAAAAAAACACACACCAAAACCAAACAAACAGGGACAAATGTAAAGTTCTGTGTTTAGGCGGGGGCGGGGGGGGGTTGGGGGGGGGATGGAATACACAATAGCGTAGTTACCCAAGTATAGAGTTAGGAGATTGGTCTTGATAACATTTTATTTGAAGATGATTGGGGAGGGTAGGGGATGGACCTTAATTGCCGTAAGTTCAATTTAAGCCAGTGAGAATTTTGGTTGGAAAAGTATAAATCTCTCCCTCAGATACTGCAGGTTGGGTAGTACACAAAAACCTGTTTTGGTGTGAACTAGGTTTTTAGGTCTCATGGCAAATAAGGGATAAATAGATCTCATTAGCAAATACGGACATATCTTGTAGCTGGCAGTTTCAGTACATATGTTACAGGTATTATTCTCTGTACTAAAAAGAAGTTTCTTAGTGCATGTCTCCCAGTGGAGCAGGATTTTAAACTTTGCTTCTTCGTACACATTTTATCTTTTATATTCAGAGTCTACTGCTAACTGATAGTTTTTCTTCATTTTTTGTTGAAAGTGTTGACTTGCAGACAAATAGAGGCCCAGAGCAAGAGGGACTGTGGGATAGTGGCCCAGACTTCCCTGGACATTGAGAAGTAAGTATGTATGCTTTTTTTAGGGAGCTCTTGTTTAACATACTGCTGCTTGGGTCAAATAAAAAGACCAATTTTTCTCTTACCCTGGGTTTCTTTGGCCTGCCAATCACTATGTTGCTTGGATGCCTGAATTTCTTTTTATTATTCCCATTTTATGTCAGTGTATGTGGCCTCTGTATATCCCTTTTTATTACCCTAAAAAAATCCTGCTACCCACTCCACTTCCACATTGCTCTTACTTTAGAATCAGAGCATAAGTGAAAACAGTAAAGCTAAATTTCAATATATTAGTTTTATAAAACAGTTTAGGTATGGTGCTTTAGTAGAATAAAAGAAAGCAAGAAAATGTGTCACACTTATACCAAATTAAGGATGTTGAGTTATGTTACTAATGTCTGCAATGTGTGCATGTCTGTGTATTCGTTTATTATGTACAGTTAACCCCCCACCATTTTGGCTTCATTAAACTAATTTTAAAATTAATTTTTTTCTTTGAATTTGCATCTTGGTGTTTTGGGGAAGCAGTGAGCTATTTTGTGATATAATGATAACAGAAGTTGAGTTGCAAAAGGTTGGGCAATATAGAAGACTTCCTTGGGTTGTGGGTTGCAACTTGACAAGAAAGCACATTTTAAGGGGTTGGGTTTGAGTGCTTTCTCCCAACAGTAAAGATATTACCAAAGTACATTAGAGCAGTTAGTCATTAGGCAGAAACGTTTACCTTAGAAACACAGATTTAGACCCTACATTTTAGAGTTTCCTTCCCTAATCCAGTTGAGCAGAGTTCATCCCTTGCTCCTTTTGGAATCACTGTCATGTGGACATTCTTCTAGGACTGTCTTCATCACATTGTATTGCAGTAATTTTCTTTTGTTCATTTTTGACATTTCTGTTTCCCTGGCTAGGCTGTTAGTTATCTGAAGGCAGATGCTTGTCTTCATTCATACTCTATTCTTCAGCATCTAATAAAATTTGTCTGAGACAGCAACAACAATAAAACCTATTTGTTGAGCACCTAATACTGTGTACCAGTCATTGTGCTAGGTGCTTTATTTACTATATAACTCTTACAATAGCTTTTAAGGCAGTTATCCTTTTTTCTTTTTTTAATAAAGAGACTGAAGAGAAATTGTAAGTAACTGGTTGTGATCATGAGGGCAGAACTGACAAAGCCTACTTGACATGCTCCTTCCTCAGTGATGCCATCTTTCACATAGTAGGAGATTAATAAATGCTTTTTGCATTACCTGATAAACTGTGTAAGGTACACTGGTCTGCTTTTCTCATAAGGAAGAGTTTTACTTGCATTCTCCGAGATGATTAAATACTTGAGACTTATTTCTTCTATTTTAAAAACCTCTAGAGAAATTCTTCCTTAGAGCCAATCCACATTTCCCTGGCTGTAGTAATTGAGTTGTAACGGCCAGAAAGAGAAGTCTAAGATAGCAAACTTTGAAAAGTTTTCCTTAGCTTCTTAAAACTGAGATGATCTTGAGTCAGGCAGACCTGGCTTCTGACAATTATTAGCTATACAATCTTGGGGAGAAAAGTACCTTCTTAGTAGGGCTGGAGATTGAGAAATTGTGTTTAAAGCACCTTCCACCATTATTAAATACTTAATAATTGTTCATTTTTTTCCTTTGTTCTCAATGATTCCATTTTCACCAATGTCCAAATAGCCTTACTCAAGGATACAATTTCATCTCTTTCCACAAACTCAACTGTTACAAAACAATAAAAATAACTGTGTATGAAATTATGCAGAAGCCTTTGGTAGAACCACATGGTTTTGGTAACTTCCTAGTTGATGTTGCAGGTTATAGAATTAAGGAAGTCAGCATATGGACAGACTTGATTTACTAGTCAGACAAGTTCATCTACCCTGGTAAAGTTGTCATCTTGGTTTAATGCTCTGTGTGCTCCCTTTTCTGTCTAAATTTTAACTTCCCTTTGAAAAAACGATTACACTTAATTTCAGAAGAGTTTGACAGAATATTTTATGTCTGAAGAGCAATCAACATTGAGATAGTTAGAAGTGCTGATTTTATTACCATCCCACGGCTGCAACAGCAGGGTACAGAGAAACAGCCAGGGAAACCCACTAATCACTCAGTCCTTTTGATTGTCATTGGGTTAGTTTTATTGGAGGCCCTGCTGAGCAAATCTGCATTGGTTGACATGTCTTCTCCACAGAATAACTTTGAGACATAAAAACATGATTTGAGACATATCCAGGAGCCCAGTGGCAAAAGCAAACCTTAAAACTGCTTTTTCTCTCTTTCTTCTGATTGGCTAGGCATGAGAAGTGTTATCTATGTAAATCCCTGGTCCCATTTAAAGAGTACCAAAGTCATGTAGAGTCCTGTCTCCGGCTTGCAAGGGATGACCAAGTAGATGGGCCTGCAGAAAGTGTGAGAGTACATTCAGCTGAGGAGGGGAAGCAGAGGCAATGGCTGAGGAACCCAAAGGTATGTGGAGTGTTTTAACAGGAAAGGCTACCAAACCTTCCACAGTTCTGTTCTGGGGTTTTTCTCCTCTCTTTTTTTCCCTCCTTTTCTTCTGTTTATCTTGAAACAAGATTTCTGCTTTAAAAATTTTTTTTCTTTTAATTAAAAATAATATGTGTTCATTGTAGGAAATACAGGAAGTAGTTTTTTTTATAAGTATGAAGATACTGAATGTAAACTATAATAAAAAATTAAAATAAATTGAAAAGTATGAGGAATCAGGGGACATTATCAACTATAATTTTTCCAGTCTTTTTTTCTATGCATTTTTAATGTAGTTGGCACCATACTGTGTGTGTGTGTGTGTGTGTGTGTGTGTGTGTGTGTACACTTAACATTGTAGCATAAACACCTTTTTTGGTTTATTTTTAAACTGTTTTTAAAAATTACTCTTAATATTTGTATCACACAGTCACTTACTAGTAATCATTTTCATTATTGAACATTCAGATTCTTTCCAGTTCTTCTGTATTAGAAGACTGTTTAAAACATTAATTAGTCATTGTACCACTGGTTATTTTCTTAAAATAGATTTCCTGAAGTGGAATTCTTAGAGCAATGCATATAAACATTTAAAAATCTCGTGAAACATACTGTCAAATTGCTTTCCAGAAAGGTTATCCAATCATACCCCCAGTGTTGATATGTGAGATCAGCGCTCTTGAACGCTGTGTGTGCCTGGCCCTAGGGAGGTGTGGCTCTGGCCTCTGGTTTCTGGGAAGATGGATGTGCTTTCTGGGCTTTGTGATTAAAGATTAGGAAGAGCAAGTCTTGGCTTAGAGAGAAAGATAAAACAGCAGCTCCATGTTATAGGCTTACATAGCAATCACTGTATGCTAAGATGAAGAAGCCATTATCCATCATGACAGAAGAAAGCAACCCCTGTATGAATGGGGTGCTTTGTGGTGGTGATTTGGAGTTGGGTTTTATAGGTATGTGCTTATACCATAGAGCCAATTTATTATTCTTATCACTGCCCCTAGAATTTACCTAAAAATTGTCATTTTCTGTTTTAAATCTCTCGAAATCTATCATAGGTCAAAGGCTACTTGTGTTTAATATGATCTTGGTGGAATAATTTGCCTTCGCTCGAATTCGTTCTTAGATAATATTGGCATAAAGATGTATTCTCTTCATCACGGTTTGCTTTTTAACTTGTGTACCCTCATTTATTAGAAAGCAAAAGACTTTCTTAGAGGTGCACCTCCACACCTCTTTCCTTAGGAGACAGGTGTGATCTGGGCTAAGGAAGTTGTATTTTAGATTCTCTGCTATGAGGTAACCCTTCCCTTTCATCTATTTATCTCTGCCACAGGAAAAAGGCCGGAGTGAAGGCCGACTCCTCAGTCTCTTGGAGCAGTCTGAGCACAAGACTGCAGGTGAGGACCCCGGGACCAGTTTTCTGGGCTTTTGGCCAAGGCCTTCTAGTGAAAAGAACCACTGCCAACTCCCTATTTGTTAGAGTTGTGTGGGTACACATTTCACCTAAGTAGCAAGCCTTTGAGACTCGGTCTAGGTCATCTCTCCCTAAGAAAGATGGGGAGATAGCCTGTCTTATTCATCATGCATTTCATTTCATGTTTTATGAAGCCTAAACTTCCAGGACTGTCTGTTGAACTGGGAAAAAACATTTCCAGATGACAGGGCAATGACACAAGCCCCAAGTACCTTCTAAAGCAGAGGTGGGGAACCTTTTTTCTGCCAAGGACCATTTGGCTATTTACAACATCATTCACAGGCCATACAAAATTATCAACTTAAAAATTATGTTACTATGAAAAAAGTGCCTAGAGTTATTGAATTTCAAGTCCTGCCTGTGGTTGCCTTGGCAGAGCCAGACCAAATGATATGACCCATAGGCCGGACATTCCCCACTCCTGTTAAAGGGACAGGCATGGGAAATCAGACATACCGATGTTACTGCCTCCTTCTAATGTACCAGTATATGCTCCATTCATATGTTACCTTTAGCTTAGTGTTCCAACCTATGCTCCTGAGAGATTGTAGGAAGTAATTCTGTTTCTTGGTGCCTAGTATTTAGGGATCAGTAGAGTAGATTGGTTACAAGCATTGCAGAGTTAGTAATACCAACAGATTGTAAGGATTATGTCTAGTAAAACTCCAAACATATTCCCTGGCATAAGTAGGCCCTGGATAAATGTTAGCTTCTATCATTACTGTGGTTGTTATTAGTTGCTGTTGTTAAAATTCACCAGATGCAGATGGAAGAGGAACTGTTGCTTAAGCCTTTCTGATGACTCTAAAAAAGGCAGCCTCTCTGAGTTCCATGTCCTGCTGTCTCCAGATCAGCAGGTTGTGATTCTCTGTAGGAGGCAGATTTCCCTTGGCAACTCCTAGTTCCTCAAGTCCAGATTTGAAGTAGATTTATTCAGAGGTTGTTCATTTAAAAGTGTTCGCCTCAGTACTTCTGCAGCGGAGTGTTGGATCCTAAATGCTCACATTCCATTAGACTGGGGATTGGGGATTAGTCTGTAGCCACATGGATAAGCCTGATGAAAAGCAGTGCCCAGAATACAAGAAGCACATGATCAATGAGAAGTGTTATGACTACAACACTACTAACAACATTATTACTTTTTCTCTCCTATCACAGATGCAGAGATAAAGACCAAGTCTTCAGAAACAGTGGCCTTCAGGTGAATTGGGGTGTGCATTGAAGTGCAGCTGTCAGCAGTTCTAGAGAAGTAGAGGCCTAGTCCTGGGTTCTGTGTATAGTGTGATAGTCAAAATGTAGAAGGTAGAAACCACTGTAGATCTCTCTCTCTCTGCCTCTGTGACCCCCTATATCTTGGCTAAGAATGGAATAGTAGCTCAGTTCACTAATGGTGTTAAAACAAATAGAGCAAAAGCTATTTCTTACTCCTTTCTACCTCTCTATCCCCACTCAACCCTGCTCTTCTGACTTGGATTTCAAGCAGCTTGGGAATTTGAATCTGAATCCTCATTCTCTCACTGCATAACTGTGTGGCTTTAAAGGTATATGATTTACCCAATGTCCTCATCTGTAAAAGGGGAATGATATTACTTATTTGGTTGGATGATTACAAAGATTATGTGAATTAATAATATATGTAAAAACCCCTGCTACAATGCATGATGCATGCTTAGTGCTTATTAGTAGGTGATATTGAATTCTGAAATTTTTCCTTTCTCTCTAGGGTACCCTCACCAGGGATGGAAGAGGCAGGCTGCAGCAGAGAGATGCAGAGTTCCCTTGCACATCTTGACTTAAATGAGTCTCCCATCAAGTCTTTTGTTTCCATTTCAGAAGCCACAGATTGCTTAGTGGACTTTAAAAAGCAGTTTACTGTCCTGCCAGGTAGCCGGACACGGTCCAAAGCAGGCAGAGGAAGGAGGAGAAAATCCTGAATTTCTAGGGTCCGAAGGTTGACAAAACCATTAGCAATAAGGATGGACCATGGTCATTAAGCTTTAATGGCTCCCAGTTCATTGTTGAGCGAGTTTTGATGGGCATTTTCCACCACGAGCACCCACTCAGCATTCTGGTTTTTGTGTTTTCTATGATCTATACAGACAATTGTACATAGTGTTCGGTTTTATAACAGCCTGTTTGAATTCACTTATAGTTAAAAGAAAATTTAAATATATTTATATATGTTTGTATGAAATCTTATTTCAATGAGAGGGAGATCTTCCTTTCCCCTCGCTGTGTTATAAGGTTTTGGGTACAGATATTTTAATTGTGGGGCTTGTTCTCAGACTCATAAATTACATGTTTCTGAATGAAATATTTTACTAGTCTTTGATATCCTACCTATATTCACTGAATGTATAGTGTGCAGTTCCAGAACACTGTGTGATTATTCCCTTGACCTTTTCTTTTTAATCTATTTTTATTGATTTCAGAGCAGAAGGGAGAGAGAAAGAGAGAGACAGAGACCGAGAGACATCAGTGATGAGAGAGAATCATGGATCGGCTGCCTCCTGCATGTTCCCCACTGGGAATGGAGCCCAAAACCCAGGCATGTGCCCTGACCGGGGATCAAACTGTGACGTCCTGGTTCATAGCTCGATGCTCAACTACTGAGCCACACTGGCCCCTTGACCTTTTCTGACATCATTCTGTAAGGTGCCAGTTCATTGAATCCTACTCCTTATTCTGCTATCCCTGTCATTCAATGACCTGTTACTTCATCTCATTGCCTCATCCAGTTAAGAATTCTCAGCCAGCCCTGGCTGGGTGGCTCAGTTGATTGGAGCATCACCCCCATGCACCAAAAGGTTGCAGATTTGATTCCCAGTCAGGGTACATACCTAGGTTGCAAGTTTGATCCCCAGTTTGGGGCATGGATGGTTAGGCAAACAATTGATGTTTCTCTGTCACATCGATGTTTCTCTCTCTCTCTTCCTCTCTCTAAACATATCCCTGAGTGAGAATTAAAAAAAGAGAACTCCCACAGCATAGGACCTTTGAGGGATCTCTCCTGCCATTCTTCCCAGGAATTTGTAAGTGAACACTATTTTTAGTTACTTCCTATGCAATAATTTTCCTTTGTAGATTAACCAGTGGATATTCATTTGTTAAAACCACTGTCAGAGGTCATAGAAGTAACAGGAAATAGGTTCTGTTTTAAGTACATTAGTAGAAAGTACACATTCTCAGTCACATTGCCCAGGAGCTTTCAGAGCAGAACAGAGATTGGTCTGTTCTCAGTGCATAGGCTGTTGTGGAGCGTGTTGGATGGTAGAAGCAACTACCTGAGGAAGATGTTAGAAAAGCTAGCTTTGGCCCAAACAGAATTGAAGATGTAATGAAAGACTGTGGGAGATGGTTGCTGAACAGGAAAGGATCCTGGGACAGGACGAACAGGGACACAGACTTTTCTAACTTCTGATTTATCAAGTCCAAAGTTACCTTTTCCTTTATTTAAAATGAAAATGAGGTGTGTGTTAGACTGGGGAGTTGAGAGATAGCTAGGATGGAAGGCCAGCACAGGCCTTTAGGGAAGGCACTGTTTCCTGTCTGGGTGCCTTGCATGCAAGATCTTTGAGTTAGAAGGCAGGATGGTAGGTTCACTCTCTATTCCTTCCATGTCTTGGTGCCCTGACATTGAGGCCAGCATCACATAATAGCAGTTATTTCTTGAGCAACTACTATGGTTCAGGCAATGCATGTGCCTTCATTTAATCCTCACAACAATCCTGTGAGGTGGTATTATCCTTCCCAATTTTCAAATGAGGAAACAAAGGCTGAGAACAAATAAAGCCACTTTTGGTCCATGGCAGTGACACTACAGTGCCCCTCCTCTTCACTCCTAAAGAAAATGTCATATTTTGATTCTAGTATTGATTATTTTCCTGTTTGCCTTCTAATGAAAATTAGTTTATCAATTATGTCCCATTAGCTTAACTCTCACTAGTCTTCTCATTAAATAGAACTTTATTGGAGGTAGAGTTCTATAAATAGGGGATAGTATGTTATCTCTTGCCTAAAGATAAGAAAAGAGAAAGGCTGGTTCTACAAAGTGAATTATTTAGCTTAAAATTGAGCAATCTACTAGAACATGGGTCAGTGGCAAATTATTGGAGGGGGGTGTGGAATAAGCAGGACCAGGAACAATAGGCTTTTTGTTAGCCAATGGGGAGTCAAGGGGAAACAGCAACTCCCCAGTGTCCCCTCCCCACCCCCCACTGTTTTTGGTACAGGCTGCTGATTTGTCTTATTACTCCAATGGTCCTGTGGGAGGGCATTGTTGAGACAGTGAAGAGATAGTCATTGGAGAGTATCACATCAACCTGAGTCTGAACCCCTGCTTCTGATAAAAGTTAACCTCTCTGAGATCTAGTTTCCTTGTCCATAAAACGGGGGAAAAAATCTTACAGGGTTCTCAGAGTTAAGATAATGTGTATAAAGGCATAGTATCAATCACATAGAGGATGGTGAGGAAGTGACAGTAGTTGCTATTAAACAAGGTGCTAGTTTTGTATGTCATAAGTAGTGTTACAGTGTGAGGTGGAAAAGCCAGAGAGAGAGGTGGGGTGCAGATGCAGGAAGACAGTTCTTAGAGGAGCAAGCCCTCCACCTTAGCTCCATCAACCGCCAGCCTTCCATAGCACCTTTGAACCCTGGGCAATTAGAGCTCTCCTTGGGGTCTTGATGGGCTTTTTGCTTCTTCCAAGATGGGAAGGCCCTAGACTGCAAGTGTTGTGGACTGATGGAGATCTAGGAGGCTCCATGAACTTCACAAGTGGTTGCCATAAACTGGGAAAGAAAAGGGGACTTCTCTGTGTTAGGCTTTATGATTTTTCCCTTTCATCCTTCCACTAGCCCTCTAGCACAGCGGTTCTCAACCTGTGGGTCGCGACCCCTTTGGTGGTCGAACGACCCTTTCACAGGGGTCGCCTAAGACTATGCTGCATATCAGATATTTACATTATGATTCATAACAGTAGCAACATTACAGTTATGAAGTAGCAACGAAAATAATTTTATGGTTGGGTCACAACATGAGGAACTGTATTTAAAGGGCCAGAAGGTTGAGAACCACTGCTCTAACAGAATCAGTGCCTTACCCGTTTCTCCTGGGTACTCACCATTCTAGTACATACCCCACATGGTCCTATTGCAAGAACCTGTGACTCTGCCGTAGCACTTCTCTAGGCTTGTGTGGCACAGGCTCTGATTCCCTCTCAGTTTCAAAGGCCCTGGACTATTGAGGTTGTGACAAGTAATTAGGGCCCTGAAGCAGCCCTCAGCCAGTGAAAGATGGAAGTTGAAGGATAAATACCACAGCTTCCTCACCTCTCAGGTGGGTTCATTTTAAACAGTTCTATAGGGCTTAGCTCCCAGCAGCAACTTGATTACATACTCTCATTGGCTTCCTTCCCTTCCTGCCTCACCGCTCACTCCCCTTTCAGTGCTTACTGGATCAGGGCTGAGACCAGGGTGAAGGGTACTCACTCTTGGGTTCATGTAAGGGCGGGGTTGACACGTCCGTGAACTTTGAGGGCCTTTTTACATTTTGTATCAGGGCACCTCACATGCATCATTCTAATCCCAGCCCTGGCCTGGATCGCTTTCCAATTAAACTATTTACACTCAAATTTGATCTAATTCTGGGGAACCCAAACTAAGGCAAATCCTATGTAGAAATTAGTCTCCATCTTTTACACGTGGACAGACAGGCTCAGAGAAGTGAAGAAACTAAGGTCCTACAGCTAGTAAATGGGATGGTATTTGAACTCAGGTCTGTCTGACAGCAGAGCTCATGCTCTGTACTTCACTATCCTACCCCCCACCTCTCCCTTGAGTGACAAAATCTCAGTGGAGATTTCAGGTTTGGATGGGCTCTTTCTCGCCGGGGAGGGCAGTCTTGGCCCTAAATTGACTTAGCAGGGTGAAGGGAAGGTGGGTAGTACTAAGTGGATAGAAGAATCAGTGGGAAGATGGAGGCATGTGTAAACCTAGTGGAAAGGCTGAAGCCATATGCACTAGGAAGGCAGGAAGAGGTTACTGATTTCCTCTCAGTTTCAAAAGCCCTGGACTACTGAGGTTGTGGGAGGGCTCTTCAGTTTAACAAAAATTAACATCCTATTCCTTGTCAGGCCTCGAAGTGGGCTCTGGAGTTCTAAAGATGAGTAGGAAGCATGTGCTTGGAGTCCACAGTTATCAATGCAAAGATGGGAGAAAATACCTGACACTATGGGACCCATAGGCCACACCCAGCTGGGGTTAGGGCCGGGAGGAATTACCCAGGAAGGCTCCCCAAGCCTTGGTGATGACTGAGGTGTAATTTAAAGGTGGAAAGGCTGGAAAGGGCAAAGAAGGAGTCATTTCAGACAGATCCGCATGAACAGTAAAGCAGCTTGATGGGTAGAAGAGAACTGCAAGGCATAGCCTAGTGAAAGGGCATGGAGGGAACTGTGGGGAGCTTATCGAGGGCCTGTTTGCCTTGTTGTGGGGCACTGTCTGCTTGTGAGAAGCAAGCCTGGGAGCAACTCAGAGCAGGGAGGGTCTGGTTCCTAGCCCAGCAGAACTCTGGCTGCGCCCCACCTTTCCTCCTGCTGACCTCTCCCCATTTCTCAGTTCCTTCTGGACAGCTCAAATTTGATCTAATTCTGGGGAACCCAAACTAAGGCAAATCATACCTATGGAGAAATTAGTCAGGATTTGTCCTTCCCCTTTTGGTCAGAGGTCATCTGGTGTCTGAGGAGAACTGCTGGCTACTACTGTGCCTAGGCTACCTCAAGGCCTGTCAGCTGTTCACAGACCTTAAGTCCAGGTTGCCTCCTCCCTCCAAAGGCCCTGACACTCAGCCTGGGGTTCTGGGACCTCTGCTTCTGTGGAGATGGACACACATTTCCAGAAACAGACGAGTAGCTCTGGCTCAGGAGACTGCAGACTGGCTGCCAGCATGAATCACAGCTGGGCCTTTCACACTCAGTTCCATATTCTCATCTCTCAACTGAACAAGGTTGAGAGAGACTGGAAATCCAGGTTAGGCAGGACACTACGTCATGGGTGACTGTCCTGTTCACTCCCATCCCGAGCTCCCTGCCCGTCAGGGCCTATATGCCGTATTGGTACCCAGAGAACTGTGCAGCAGGGCTGATGTCGGGTGTTCCCAGGCCCAGTCAATGCCAAAACGAATCCAAGAGCTACTGTCCCGGGCCTTCATCATCCTGGTGGAGGTCATGTACTGTCTGGATAATGGTAGGGTTACTGCTGATGAGGTAACCTAAAGCTTTAACGTATCTGCTCACCAGTTTCCCTGAAATGAAAATTGGTGCAGTATGTTGTCTCCTACCATGGTGGGTATCTTGGTTCATGTGGGCTGCTATAACAAAATGCCACTGTCTGGGTAGCTTATAAATGATAGGAGTTTATTACAATTCTGGAGCCTGGAAGGCTGAGATCAGGGAGCGAGTGTGGTCAGGTGAGGGTCCTCTTCTGGTTGCAGATTTCTGGTGTCCTCCACATGGTGGAAGGAGTGAGGGATTTTCTGGAGCCTCTCTTATGAGGAGACTGATCCCATTCATGAGGGCTCCATCCTCATGACCTAATCATTTTCCAAAGGCCCCACCTAATACCATCACTTTGGGCATTAGGTTTTCAACATGAATTTTTGGAGGAACACATATTTCATACCATAGCAGTGAGCACAGTGATGCTTCAAGGTTCTGTGCATTCAAGAAGACTAGTTCAGCCGGCTGACGTGGCTCAGTGGTTGAGCGTTAACCTATGAACCAGGAGGTCAGAGTTTGATTCCCGGTCAGGGCACAGGCCTGGGTTGCGGGCTCAATCCCCGGTGTGTCACTTGCAGGAGGCAGCCGATCAATGATTCTCTCATCATTGATGTTTCTCCCTCTCCCTCCCTCCCTGAAATCAATAAAAATATATTAAGAAAAAAAAAAAGACTAGTACAGGGGAAAACCAACTTGGTGGCCAACAGATTGACTACAGCCTGAGACTCCCCTCCCCTTTCAGTAGAGAAGACCTATGTTGTGAACCTACTGTCCCCCTCGGCCTATAGACTAACGGCTAGATTTCAGTCTAGCTCCACCGCTCCACCACTCCACCACGCAGCCCCATCTCCATGCATCCTCTTCAGAACCTTGGAGCTATACTCCATTCCATGAAGATGTCTGATTCTCCATCATGTTGTACATGCTCCTCTCTTTTCCATGGACAACCTGTCAGAATACTACCATTCCTTCAAGGCTCAGCTTCCTCAGCTTGCCCTGCCCACTCCAAGGCAAGTCTCTGTGCTCACATGACCTCTCACTCACTAGTATTTCCACATTTTGCTGAATTGTCCATTGGATTGCATATTTCCCAGACTAGGCCTCTCCATTTTCTTTCCAGGGGTGAGCCACCACCTCAGAGCTCAGACTCTGAGTTTTTGTAAAATGGACAGAACTCCCATCCTTGCAGAGAGCATGTCCTAGAGCCCTTGACCCATTTTACCTCTCCAACTTCCTGTGGTCATCTTGCTTAAGTTTGCACCAGGGCCTTGCCTACCCTCGGCTCCTCTTAGGGCAGACTCAAAAGGAAGTGACTTAGCTGTTGTCTAATAAAAGGGTGGGGCTTGGGGACATTATCAGGTCACTTGTGCGTTTCACTTTGGGTGCAAACCAGGCCCGTGGGATGCCTCATATTGAGGGACAAGCGCCCAGGCCTGAGGAGACTGACCAACTGCTGTTTTCCCCAGGTAAGAGCCTCCTCCTCTGTTTAGTTTCTACCTGCCTCAACCCCAACCCTCACCCTTATCTCTGCTGCTTGGCCCATACTGGAGGAGTGAAGGCTGGAAAGACTAAGCCTTTGGTCCTCAGTTGTGGCTCCCTCCCCAGCAAACATCTGTGGTATGTGTTTCTAAAAGAAGGTTCATTCCATGTAGCTGGCTCAGCTGAGGGAAGCCAAGAGCCCCACAGTTCTTTAAATGTGTGCGACCTGGGCTGGGGTCTGGGGATCTAGTGATATGGGAGACATGTCCATCTCTACAAGGACTCTCAGCTGGAAGAGACAGACATGGATATATTTACTGAGAGGGTAAATGCTGGGGTTTCTTGGAGGAAGATTCACAGTCCCTGGCATGGAGAGGTGCTGAACAAATGTGAAATAGAAGAGGGAATGAAAAAGAGTGAATGGATGAATGGCTGAGCCAGCTGGGCCTTGAAAGGAGAATGAAAGCTCACCACTGTGTGTAGCCCTTGGCCCTTTCCAAAGGTAATTGCCTCAGTTACCCCATTTTATCTTTGAAACTGACCTATAATGTATGTGGAACTAACATTCCCATTTGAGAGACTTAGAAACTGAGTGTAAGATTATATGACTCTGGGAATATTTGTTAGAAATGGATTTCTTGGTTCTCTGAATAAGACTACCTTCCCACCCCCAAATTCACAAAGCTGTTTAGCACCTACCTATGCTGAACCCTGTGTTGGGCGTTGAAGATGCAGAGATGATCCAGACACGGTGGTTCCAGGCTCAGGGAACACGGAACAAAGGCTAGACATCAAGAGACAGAATGAAGCTTGTAGTCAGTGTATAGCATATGAAGGGCAGTAGTGGGAGGAAGCTTGGTTGGAGGACAGGATTAGGGGCCTGGAATGCCATAGTAAAGAGTTTTAGACTTTTTTTCTGCAGTGGGAGCCATCAGAATGTGACAGTTCCTTTCTTAGGGGGATAGATCTGGGGAATGACATGATAAAATCTATTTTAGCACAGTTGTTGGTGGCAGGGCAGGCTGGTGGTGGACAGATTAGAGTAGGAGAAGGTGGAGCATAGGAGAAGAATCTTGGGCAAAAGTGAAGGAGAAAATGAATGTGTTGAGTGTGAGGAGCCTCTCCAAGTTTGGATCATGATATCTAATAGGTCATTAGAATTCAGGATTTGGCTCAGGAGAGGGATATTTAGGAGCCCTCACACAGAAGTTTTAATCAATTCTTGGGGATGAGTGAGTGTGGAAAGGAGAGCTATCAGAAACCTGGGAGCCCCATTGTTTAAGGGGAGAGGAGAGAAGGAGTTAATGAAGATGATGAGAGATTTAGGAAGGAGGCCCAGGAGAAACTGGCAGTTGAAGCCAAGGGACAAGAGTATTTTGTAGTGAAGAGAATGCTCATGACTGCATGCCTGAGAGAGGACAGTACTAGTGGGGCCTCAGCCAAAGGCTGGGGTTGGGCGGTCAGATTATAGGTGACCACAGGGAGTGATGGGAGTAGAAGTTGGGAGGGGTTGAGGGGTAGAAGGTGTCTTTCCTGAAGTTGCCTTTCCAGGAGGAGAGGTGGAGTGATTTGTTGGACCCTCCACTGCATTTCTCATTTCCTTCTCCCCTGAAGGGCACCTGGATCACTGAGGCTCCCTCAGGATCCTCCTGGAACATCAGTGCCACCTCTAGCTTGAGTGAGCACACCTGACATTCCAACAGTCCTTTAGAGTGTGCAAAGGACTTTCAGAATCATTAATTCCTTTAATCCTCACAAGAACTTAATTTTTTTCCTGTCCTAGAAGAGGAAATTGAGGTTCATAGAGTTTTCATGCAAATAAATCTGAAGACATTGAGCAAGGTTCTTTTGCTCTTATTATCTCTTTTGCTCCTCCCCAAACCCACCCAGGAGCTGAGGTTTAAATTAAATATTCCAAAACATTTCTCCAGGTGTTATTCCATGTAATTCTCACCAACCTTGTACAGGTATCATAAATGACTTGCCCAAAGTTTGTGTCATGAGTAGGAGCCCTTACTGAAGCACAGGTCCACCCCTCACTTCTTCTCCATCTATCTTCAGGAAGAAATCCATGCACCTCAGCTTGGCATAGAAACATCTGTGGTCCAGCCTGCTTGTTGCTCCAGCCCATCACACACTTCCAAAAGCTCTAGCACATTCCTGAACTCCTAAGCACAGCAGCTTGTCCATCTCAGTTGATGCCTGTGTCAACCCTGCTGGGATTGCTGTAGGGCTGTGAGGTCCCTGAAGGTGGGGCCCTGGTTGGCAGCGGAGTAGGCAAAGGAACTGGTAAATGTGAATGAACCTTCCCACCCCCTGGAGGGTTAAGTGAGTTACAGGACAGAATGAACGAAAGGCATTAGGAATAGAAACCAGCCTTCCTGGTCCTCTCTTATGACACATGCTTCTGGAAACTGACTGAGGTTCTGAGCTCTGCCCATAGCTTCCTTCCTGTCCCCTTCAGAAGGAAGAAAGAGTCTGAGTCACAGCCCCCTAGGGCCAGTAGAGTAAGGGGTTCACCCAGGCTGCCTCTTTCCTCCCATAGGTGGCTACCCCCAATTGTGGAACCACATGGACTCCATTGGGCCTGTAGGGTTGTGGCAAGAGGAAGGAGCCCCCGGTTGCCCCCAGGAGGGCTTGCCCTGCTCTCCGGAGAGCTCTGAGCTGGTAAGTTCAGCACTGGGTTCCTGTAAAGGTGCTTATTGAGAGCTGTCAAGAGCAGGATTGGCTAACGATGATGTGGGGCCATGTGATCACACCTTTGTAGCACCTTCCAGTTTTCAGAGCCTTTCATATCTGATCTGGTCAGTGTCTCCTACAACGCTCCACACAACTGCAAGGCAGGGACTAGCTCTTCACTTTACAGCCCAGGAAGAGGAGGCTCAGAGAAATGGTGTGCCTTTGACTAAGGCATGACAGGAGTCTGAGCTGGGCTGAGATCTTTCAGCCCCACATATATTGCTTTGGCCACATTGCCGCACAGGCACCTCCTCTGCCCCAAATGGGCTGACCCAGTCTAGAAAGCTGTGTTCTTAAGGACCCTCCTTCCCCCACTTCTCTAGTCACTCCTGCAGCTCTCCCTCCCCTCCACGCCATGCAGTCAGGCACACTGAGCCGAGGTTACAGTGCGGCTTACTCTACAAGCTTCCGATTAGCTCAGAAGTGAGTCTCTTTTGTCCTCTTGACCAAGATGTAGAGCCCTTGCATACCACATCCTTGAGCCGGAAACACTTGTGTAAGTCATTTCATATCCCTTAGTCTCTGTTTCCTCATCAGTAAAATGGAAGAAAAGAAAATGGAGTCCACCCACCCCCTGGAGGGTTAAGTGAGTTACAGGACATAATAAAGGACAGAGGCATCGAGAGAGGGTTCTTCAACTGTTCCCTGCAGCTTCTTTAGTTTTCCAGCTTGTCCTGACATCTGCTGGACTTGGTTCATTGCCCAAACTGTGGGGGCATTACCCCTCACTGCATTTCATGCTTCCACTTCACCCTCATCCAATCTCTGCCCCAGACCCTGCTGTAAACATTTCCTCTGTGCTCCACCCACCACCCACCACCCACCGCTGGCCACAGGAGTGAGCAATGCCTGGCCTGCCGCCATCTCCCACTCACTTTATGCCCTTGCTCCCGTGTCGGTCCTACATCTGCCCTGCTGACTTCATTACATGCACCTGCAGTTTAAAGACATTCCCTTAGGCTTTGGGAGACTTCACAGGGATGCCATGTTCTCCTTGGCCTTGGCCCCACCTCAGCACCACAGGCTTCCCCTCGGCCCCCTTCCCATGCGTGGTCAGAGCGCAGCCCCTTCTTAGAGTCCCTTCCCCACCTCTCCTCCCAGGTCTCTTGTTGCCAACAGAGGGGCAATAAATCAGGCTTTCCAGGCAGTTGTACCTCATGCTCTGAGGAAAGGAAACCCACGTTTCAGTGAGCATGTCCTATAGGCCAGCCACTGTCCCACCCCTTCTCAGTCCTCACAGAAAAGGGGGGTGCTATTTTACCTCCTGCTGGATGGAGAAGGAAACCACTCAGAGAGGTGGGGCAATGAGCCCAGACTGACCGACATGCAAGCTGCTCGAAGGAGCCAGCTTTGAAGCCATATTGGATCAGCCTCTTTCTAAGGCTTTGCTTCTCGCTCTCCTGGCTGAGGTCTTTCCCCAGTCTTCTCAGGGGAAATAGAGGGGAACGACCCAGTAGCTTCTCCTGGCTACTATGCACCCACCAGAGTCGGCCAGGGAAGTCCTGTTTTTCTTGTGGCTTCTGCCATCTTCTTGTCACTCCTCTTGCACCTTCCGCTGGACCCGGGAGGAAAAGGAAGGAAAAACATCCATCTGCCTAAGCCATCAACTCCATCATTCTGCTGTTATCATTAAGCAATAAAAACATAGCCCTCACCCTGAACAGTACTTTACACTTTCATGTGCACGATCCCCTTTAATTCTTATGCCCCCACAACCACTCAATCAGCAAATCTGTCCTGAGTGCCGCCAGCCTTGAGCAGCCACCACTCGGCTCCGAGATACACTGTGAGTAAGACGTGGCCCTGGCACTGGGGGCTTGGGGGCCTCTGAATAACATTATTCTCTGGGTTTTGCATAAGAGGCGACTTGTTCTCTCAGAGGGACGTTTGACTTGCCCAGGGCCACACATTCAGAAAGTGGCAGGGCAACACTCAGATGTAAGTTATCTCATGCCAGGTCCTATGTGGTTTCCTCGCTGCAACCTTTATCAGCTTTGGGGGCTTTTCAGAAATTGCTAGTTTTTATAAAGCTTTCACGTTTATGTAGAAACATCTCTGTAGTCCAACAGGTCAGGTTCAAATCCCACCCTGTGCCTTGATAGCTGCTTGGCTTAGGCAGATGACTGTCCCCGTCTGAGCCCCAGTGTCCTCATTTGTGCTGGGAATAGCCCCTCTGAGCATTCCTGGCTGCTGTAAGCATCTGCTGTAACGTAAACACGGGCTGAACTTCTGGCACTCCTGTTAGGGTCGTTTGCGCCTTAGGCTTCTGTTTCCCATCTCTTCCTAAAGCAGGGGTGGGAGAGAGCCCTCCCATCTTCCTCAATGGGCAGCTTCTCCTCCCAGTCTCCCCAGCCTCCTCATCCAGATCCCAGTGGTTCTTTATAAACACGGGTCCAGCTTAGGGTGGCAGGTTGCAGGAACGGAGTTCCTGTGCAACCAGAGGAGGAGGCCTGGGAAAGGCTAAGCCCAGGAGAATGGAGTCACCGGCTGGGGCTCTCCAATGAACCCAGGAAGGCTGCTGGGCCTCTTTGAAGCTGGCCCAGAGGTTGCCCGGAGGAGGTTTCCCTATAGAGGGGAGATAGCAGGGTGCTTTTTAAGCTCCCCACAGAGGGCTTCTGGTGGAGAAGAACTCAGTGTCCTGTCCTCTGCTTTCCTCGCCCCTCCCTTCATGCTAATCTATTCCTGCTCCAGTCTTCCCCCAAATTCATCCCCTTGCACTGAAGAAAGTCCCTTTATGCTCTTTCCCCAGATTTTTTTCTTTTTTAAAATATATTTTTATTGATTTCAGAGAGGAAGGAAGAGGGAGAGAGAGACAGAAACACCAATGATGAAAATCATTGATTGGCTGCCTCTTGCACGCCCCCTACTGGGGATCTAGCCCTCAACCTGGGCATTGTGCCCTTGACCGGAATCAAACTCGGGACTTCAGTCCACAGGCCGACGCTCTATCCACTGAGCCAAACTGGCTAGGGCACTTTCCCCAGATTTTCACATGGCTCATTCCCTTCCTTCCTTTAGGTCACCTCCATAGGAAGACCTTTCCTGACCAATGTCCAAAAATATCTCTACCTCCCTGCTCACTCTCGACTTCTATTCCTGCTTGTTTTTTTTTAAGCTGCCATTACTACCAGACCATCTTATCTGCTTATTTGCTTATTTTCTGTCCCTACACTGCAGCCTGAGCTGCACAGGGCAGGCCTCAGCTGGTGGAGCAGCACTTGGTGCTGGGAATGGCACTGGGTGCGTGGGTGGGCCTCCCCCGATGCCTGTGGGAGGGACGGCAACGGAGGGGAGGGCGTCCTCTGCGGGGTCACCTCCAGACTCTCCTCAGTGCCTCACCTTCAGACCCCCTGCCGTGCTTTCCTGATTCTACCCTCTGACCTCGTTTCCCTCCTGTCTCATGCTGATGTTTGGCGTGGCAGGTTTTGAGGCATCATGTGACCTCTTCCCACATGACCTGTTCCTCTACCCAGGGAGCTTTCCCGGGGGTGACCCACTCCCAGGCCCACAAGGATTCTGGGATGGGGGAACCCTGGGGAAGGACTTAGGTCCTCAGGCCACCACCAAGCCCAGAGCACACCTGGGTGGACACACTGGGCCCCCAGGTGGATCTCTCCTTATGGGAGGCCCAGTCCTTGCCAGTGTCAGCACTGGTCTATGGGAGAGAGTCGAACTATAAGTATTGGTGGTGTCTTAAAAAAAAAAAAAGTGAAGGTTGGGCTTGCTCAGGCTCCAGAATCAAGTGGATCTGGAGAAGGAAGCACCTGAACTTGAAGTTTGTTCACACATGTGTTCATTCACTTGCTTCTTCAATGACAACTCACTGAGAAGCTTGGCTCTGGGTACTGGGAACCCAGAGCAGGTCAGTCCTGGTGTGACAGGAGAAAGGCCTTGTCAAACCCTGAGTTCAATGAAATAGGAGGAGCTAGGAGTATAGTGATCTGAGGAGACACGAGGGGATGGAGCAGGAGGAAGTGGGTGGGTCTTTCCTCCAGAAAGGAGCCTTCTGAGGGTGTTGGAGGTGGTGCAGGCCCTAAGAAGCCAGAGGGCCAGAATGTGGGAAGAGGTGAGGTGTGGCGCTGGGTGGTGCTGGGAGACCAGGCTCAGAAAGGGCTCAGGCCAGCCCTGGGGAAGCTGAGGGAGGGGCTGGTCTGGACAGGTGAGAAGAGGTATGAGCAGGACAGGGCTGGCTTGTCCTGGTTGGGGTTGGGGTACTTGGCTAGGCCAAAAGGGCTCCTGCCCAGATGTTAGCCTGTTTTCCTCCAGGCGCAGGAATGCCTGAATCAATTCAAGGTGACGAGCACACAGTTGCGGCAGATCCAAGCCAGCCTCCTGCGCTCCATGGAGCAGGCACTGACGGGCCAGGCCAGCCCTGCTCCTGCTGTCCGGATGCTGCCCACATATGTGGAGTCCACCCCACATGGCACTGGTGGGTGACATAGACTAAGACAGGTGACCAGGCCTGGGGAGAGGGCTGTCATCTGGGGGAGGGGGTAGTTTCTTATCCCTGTTCCTATCTCTAAGGTTCCCATCTCTAAGTTCCCTTGACCAAGACTCTGCAGGCCTTGGGAATGTTTCTGGGAGGCAGAGAGCTTGGTATCAACAGCTGCTTGCCTCTCTTGACCACTTGTCCTCAGAGCAAGGAGACTTTGTGGTGCTGGAGCTGGGAGCCACGGGGGCTTCACTGCGTGTTCTGTGGGTGACCCTGACGGGCACTGAGGGGCACCGGATTGAGCCCCGGAGCCAGGAGTTTTTGATCCCCCAAGAGGTGATGCTGGGTCCTGGTCAGCAGGTGAGGGCTCCCTGCCCAGGCAGTGGGACCACAGGGTGGCTGGGGCTCCGCTGGGCAGAGCTGAGCCTCTCCCGTGTCCCCCAGCTCTTCGACTTTGCGGCTCGCTGCCTGTCTGAATTCCTGGATGCGCACCCTGTGGACAGACAGGGCCTGCAGCTTGGGTTCAACTTCTCCTTCCCTTGTCACCAGACAGGCCTGGACAAGGTGAGGCGGAGTGGGAATGGGGACGGTGGGGAGGGGCCACAGCCCAATGAAGGCTGTTGGAGTGACCCCACTTTTCTCCCCCCAGAGTACCCTCATTTCCTGGACCAAAGGTTTTAGGTGCAGTGGTGTGGAAGGCCAGGATGTGGTCCAGTTGCTTCGAGATGCCATTGAGAGGCAGGGGGTGAGTGGGGGCAGGGGCCATGGGACAACCATGTGGCCTGCCCTGTGCTTCTGGGAGGGCCTGCTTTTCTTTCCTGCTTATATCCTTTATCCAGTTTATTTTTTATTTTTTAAAAAATATATTTTATTGATTTTTTACAGAGAGGAAGGGAGAGGGATAGAGAGTTAGAAGCATCAATGAGAGAGAAACATCGATCAGCTGCCTCCTGCACACCCCCTATTGGGGATGTGCCCACAACCAAGGTACATGCCCTTGACCAGAATTGAACCTGGCACCTTTCAGTCCGCAGGCCAGCACTCTATCCACTGAGCCAAACCAGTCAGGGCCCTTTATCCAGTTTAACCTTGGGGTAAATGCTGCTGCCACTCCCATTTTCTAGGTAAAGAGACTGAGGCTAAGAAAGGTCAAACCAATGCTTAGGGCCATGGGGGAAACAAAGATGAAAAGGCTTGACCCTGTCCTCAAGGCCTCTTGGTCCAGTGGGGAAAGCATTCAATAAAAGACTGTCCCTGTTGAGGGGGATCCATGGCCCTGGGAGCCCTGGGGAGGGCCCATTGTGCCTCAAGCAAGGACTTGGAGGAGGAGACTGCCAGGTGCATAAGCTGGGGCTGGGGAAGATGTAGTTTCAGAGAAGGGCATATGCTAACGTCTTGTTGCCTGAGGAGGCCAGGCTGTTGGAACTAATGGCCGCTATACTGTGTGCATGGCTGGAAGTCAGTGCTGGACGGGAAGGGCTTGGGGAGCCAGGCCAGGATGAGGGTGAGCCAGCAAGGGGCCTCATCCTGGCCTGGGAGTCTCCATCACAGACAGGGCCCCAGCCCTGCCCAACCCCAGGTTCCCCTGCTCTGCCCTCCCGCTGTCCAGGCCTGCAGCATCGATGTGGTTGCCGTGGTGAACGACACGGTGGGCACCATGATGGGCTGCGAGCTGGGGACTGTGCCATGCGAGGTTGGGCTTGTTGTAGGTGAGCCATGGGCCATTTGTGGCAGTGGGTGGGGGGCACGGTTGCCTGGTGGGCAGGCCCTGATGAGGTCGTCGTCTGTCAGACACTGGCACCAACGCGTGTTACATGGAGGAGGCGCGGCACGTGGCGGTGCTGGATGAGGACCGCGGCCGCGTCTGCGTCAGCATCGAGTGGGGCTCCTTCGGTGATGATGGGGCCCTGGGGTCAGTGCTGACCACATTCGACCGCATCCTGGACCAGGAGTCCCTGAATCCCGGTGCCCAGAGGTGGCCTGACTTTCTACTCTAGGCCCTTCTCTGCTCTGCTCCCCATCCCCCCCACTGCCCTGTGCGCCAGCCCTGAGGGCCAGCCTCTCCCTCCCAGGAGCTCCAGGCTGCCCCTCAGGGGCCCTGGCCAGGCTCATAGAAGGAAGGGCTCCAGGTTCTAGAACTCAGAGTTCTCACACCTTGGCCCTCCCTTATTCCTGGCTCTGGCTAGCCCTGACAGGAGTTGGAGATTGCGGGTAGCTGAGTCAAGTGTCCCACCCTCCCCTTTGGGTCCTGCCACCCTCCAAGAAGCCCCCTAACCCTAACCCAAACTGGAGGGGGCAGTGGGGTCTGGGTAATCATCCACCTGTCTCCTGGGAAGTCATTTGCTTCTGGAACCTCCAGCCTGGGGACCCTAAAGAAAATAACACCTCCTTGAGGGCTCTCACAGGTGGGCCCATGTGGGCCCATGTGGGCCGAGCCTTAGGAAAACCTCTCCAGCCACCCTTCCGGCCGGCAGGTTTGAGAAGATGATTGGCGGCCTGTACCTGGGTGAGCTGGTGCGGCAGGTCCTGGCTCACCTGGCCCAGCACGGGGTCCTCTTTGGTGGCTGCACCTCCCGTGCCCTGCTGAGCCGAGGGGGCATCCTCCTGGAGCACGTGGCCGAGATGGAGGAGTGAGTGTGGGAAGCCAGTGGGGTGGACAATGGGCTTCTCTGCTTGGGAGAGGGAGGGTGCTCTGCCCCCCAGGTAGCCACGGGGCTTTGGGGGAAGAGGGACAGGGAGCATCTGGGATATTTGACCCTCAAAGTAGCACCCTGTCCCCCCAGCGCCTCGGCTGGGACAGCCCGTGTGCACGCTATCCTGCGGGACTTGGGACTGAACCCGGGGGCCTCGGACGCCGAGCTGGTGCGGCATGTGTGCGCGGCCGTGTGCACGCGAGCCGCCCAGCTCTGCGCCGCTGCCCTGGCTGCCGTCCTCACCCGCCTCCAGCACAGCCGGGAGCAGCAGACGCTTCAGATCGCTGTGGCCACTGGAGGCCGAGTATTTGAGCACCACCCCAGGTATTCGGAAAACACAGATCCTGTGTGAGCAGGTAGCAGGAAAACGTGTGTGTGTGTGTGTGTGTGTGTGTGTGTGTGTGTGACAAGCACCCAAGGGCACTCCAGTACCATGGCTGCAGGGCAGGGTGAGGCCAGATGGGGGCTGGGGGTCAAAAGACGTCAGAGGAGAGAAAAGATGCTTCTCCTTGGGTGTGCAAGGGAGGGGTCCCTGGGGGCACTGGGCATGGCGTTGGTGCACAGATAAACTTAGAATTGAACTGATTTGAAATGATGGGGTCCAGGCTTCAGGAAGCTCTGGGGGTCAGGGCTTGGTACCAAGCCAGCATGGGCCTCGCATGTGTTTGTGCAGGTTCCTCAGTGTCCTGCAGGAGACGGTGACGCTCCTGGCCCCTGAATGTGATGTCTCCTTTATCCCTTCTGTGGACGGGGGCGGCCGGGGTGTGGCAATGGTGACCGCGGTGGCTGCCCGCCTGGCTGCCCACCGGCGCCTATTGGAGGAGACCCTGGCACCGTTCCGGTTGAACCGCGAGCAGCTGGCAGTGGTGCAGGCACAGATGCGGGAGGCCATGGTCAAGGGGCTCCAAGGGGAGGCCTCCTCCCTCCGAATGCTGCCCACTTATGTCCGGGCCACTCCTGATGGCAGCGGTGAGGACCTGGCCTGAATGTGTGACTGGGACATGGGCTCCTGGGGGTCAGTGTGTGCTGAGTGAAGCCACCCACTCTGTCCTGTCTCCGTCCCACAGAGCGGGGGGACTTCCTGGCGCTGGACCTTGGAGGCACCAACTTCCGAGTCCTCCTGGTACATGTGGCCACAGAAGGCGTGCAGATCACCAACCAGGTCTATTCCATCCCTGAGTGTGTGGCTCAGGGCTCTGGGCAGCAGGTACTCACAGCCTGGGGCTGAAGCAGGGACAGGGAAGGGCGGTGCCCCTCTCCCCGACGCTGACTTGTGCCGCCCCTCAGCTCTTTGACCACATCGTGGACTGCATCCTGGACTTCCAGCAGAAGCAGGGCCTGAGCGGGCAGAGCCTCCCCCTGGGTTTCACCTTCTCCTTCCCGTGCAGGCAGCTTGGCCTGGACCAGGTGAGGGGGGAGGGCTGGAGGAAGGCATTCCCAGGGCTTCCCACCCACATGCCCTTCATGGCCTCGCAGGAGGCTGGGGAGAGGACTGGGGGGAGGGGCAGGCAGAGGCACCACTGGGCTGAGCCTTCACTCGGCCTCAGTTTCCCTAATGTAGTGTGCCCAAATGGGTGGAAGTGGTAAAGTGGCCTGGAATCTAGTCACGAAGAGGCCTGGGATGGAGAAGGACACAGGTATCCCTGGGGCCTGCCAATAAGCAGCAGAGTGGAGCCAGGGGTAGGCGTGGGCACTTGGGAGTAGTGCAGGCCCAGATCCAGGCTGACCACACACTGGTGTCTGGCCCAGGGCCTGCAGGGAGCAGCGTTGGCTCCAGGCGCTCGAAGGGCTGTGCTCACACGGGTCCTTTGCCCTCTCTCCCCTTCCTGGCCTTGCCAGCGTCCCTCTCAGTGCCTGGCTGGGGTGGGTGCCTAACTGGGGTGGCAGAGCAGCAGGCTCTCAGCACACACCTCCACGCACCCTTCAACAAGAACGCTAGACTTTTCGTGCACACACTGAGGCCTGTCATGCAAACAGGTCCTCCTGGAACTCTAGTCCAGGTTCTCAGGAGTCCCCTCCTCAACATCCCAACTTGTGCGAAAAATTGCTATGATGAGGGGTACACTGTCCCCGAAGGTGCCCACTGCGTCCTGCCCTACTTGCGTCTCTGAGCAGCTCTGCCTCCTTGGCTCCAACCAGCCCTTGTGTGGCTGTCGCCCTCTGCTCCAGCCCTGCCCTCCCAGATGCGTGCCTCCGTACTCTGCCTTCCCCCACCCGCACGGCCACTGCATCTCTCCGCTGGTCCTCTCGCTCCGGGCTGAGCGGCTGGCGCCTTTTGATTATTTCTTATAAAGTGTGAGAAGCAGGTGGGACTCAAGATGCAAAAGAAGGCATGCAGGAAACATGATCCTATTGATCTATCACTGAACTAAATTTCTGTGTTGAACCCACAATCTTTGGAGGGTGAAAACTTAATGTTGATCAATTTGGAGACCCCCTCGCCCCTAGGGGCCCCTCTTGGCTGCACAGTGATCATCCTTCGCTGTAATGAATGTGCAGACACAAAAGGGAAACTCCTGGGGAGACACCAGGCCCCCACTGGGAAGTAGTAGGGGGCTACTACTTCCTCTCTTGGGTCCTCACACCTCCCTGGGGAAGGAGGGCAGAGGCCTCTTCTCCTCTCAGACCACCCAAATCCTGTGTCTCCTTCCCTCCCGCCCAAGGGTGGGCCCAGCGTGGAGGGCGCAGAGCACCTCTCTCAGGAAGCCATCCGAAAGCTGGCTCTGCCGGCCCCACCTCCCCTTCCCAGGCCAGGGGTTCTTTGTCTTGTCTGGGAGCAGGGAAGCTTTGCTCATTCTCATGATCTGGTCTCCCACAAACTGGCCTCCCTCTCATTCACTCTTGTTGGTTTCTGGTTTGGGGACAATGAGCACAGAAACCCTAGATGTAGTCATATAGGGAAAGTGATACAACAATATTACTGGGGGAAATGTTGGTTAGTATTCCTAATCTCCTGCTCTAAAGATTTTCAGATCTGCTCTCCACGCTTCCCCGTGGGCAGAGCAGTCATTTTCTCCGCCCCCCCCCCGCCCCCCCGCACTTAGAGAAGCACACCAAGAAACGCACAGCCAAGTCCCCGTCACTAAGTTCACAATTTAAGGCCAATTTCTCACAGTAAAGGCTTAGCTGTCTTGTCCCCTTCCATCCTGCCCACATGTCTGGGTTCTGGCTTTTCTATTCGTCCTTCACTTACATCTGGAACACACGTGTGAATCTCCCAATGACACAGCTCTGTCCCAGCTCCAAGAATTCCTTCTCTCAAGCGACTCTGGCTAGTTCTTTTCAGAAGAGCAGAATCTGCTGCCATGTGGACCCCGAGCCTCCCCTTTCTCACACACAGCACTCATTTGACAAGCTCCATCCCTTCCTCACCCAATCACGAAGGGCCATTCCTTCTGGGCAACAGTCTTAAAATGGCCAAACCCTGAGAGCATCTGAGCATTCTGGTACTAACATAGGTTGAATGTTTATTAATAGGTTTCTTCACACTGGAAGGCTTCTGAGGACTTGGCAGGGGGTAGAGGGCAAGGCCCTCTGCTGTATGGGCAGAGTGGACCTGGGGAACATGGTATGCTGGAGGAGATGCAGGCTTTGGGGAGGCCAAGTGGGATTCCAAGGGGTCCCCTGCCTTGGTCCCACCCCAGGGGATCCTCCTGAACTGGACGAAGGGTTTCAATGCATCAAACTGTGAGGGCCAAGATGTCGTGCGTCTGCTGCGGGAAGCCCTTGAGCGCAGACAGGTAGGGAGTCTGCCTCCAGGGGTGCTTTGGGACTGTGGCAGGCCTTGAGGCGAGCAAAGGGTCTCTCGCTTCCTAAGAGGGGGACCCTCTGCAGTAGAGACCTCTGGGTCCAGCACCAGTTGCCGTGACGACCATGTTGCCCAGCAACTAGCCTCATCCTTTTGTGTGCAGGCAATGAAGCTGACTGTCGTTGCCATTGTCAATGACACAGTGGGAACCATGATGTCCTGTGGCTATGAGGACCCCCGTTGTGAGGTCGGCCTTATTGTTGGTGAGGAGGGCCCTGCTCTTTTGTGTCCCTACTGCTTGATGCTAATTCATGGGACACTCAGTGCTTGGAGCTGGGGTGGAGGGGCTTGGGGGGGAGGGTGCCAGGGATTGACAGAGAATGAGCTATGAGGGTCCTTTAGGTCATCCAAGATTCTAAGTCTTTATTAAGCACCTATCCTGTGGCCAGCTGAGGGATGGATGAAGGGATAGGAGGACACATAAAGGGAGAAGACACCTGCCTTTTCAGAACTGACCATTTAGCAGGGCTTGAGCCTAGAATAGCATGTGGCAGTCAGAGAGAGCTGAACCTGACTCTGTGCCAGGGTGACAGGCTGAGCTCAGAAAGGAAGGGGTCCCACGATGAGTGGGACTTGCAAAGAAAGCCTTGAAAGAAGGGATCTGGCTGGGCAGGGAAGGAGGGCTCCCACAGGTCCTCAGGCATCCATCTCTCAGAGCACAGGGTGGGTGATAGCCACTCGTGGGACCGGGAGCTTCTTGAACATAGAGCCGGGCATGGGCAGGCACTCGGAGGGGTGTGGCCAAATTGCCATGGGAACAAACCACTGGATGGAGGAAGTCAAGGTGGGGTTGCAAGGAGTCCACCTGCCTAGAGCTGACCGGGTGTTGGGATAGGAAAGGGATGCCTTTGCCCTCTGCCTGGAATGCCGTTCCTTTCTGTGCTTCTTGGCTTCAAGGCTAAACCCCAACTTACTTCCTCTCTGTAGCTTTTCCTGACCCTCTAGGCAGGATGATTCATCGGCACTCCCAGGATGCTCTTCTTTGCACCTTCATTTAGGCACATACGGGCAGTCTCTGAGTTGTCTGCTCATTGCCCCACCTCTGGCCACTGCGGGGCTCCTCTGGTCTGACTCCTGTCTCCGTCCTTGGCTCTTGGCCCAGCACCTGCTAGTTTGACTAAAGAACTGAAGACCAGTTCAGGGAGCTTAGGCGTCTCACCTGCAGACAGTGGAGGGCTATCACACATCTCCCAGGGGAATGGCATGGCTGGTGGCATTTCTAGGAGTGCCCGGGGGAAGCACGGGAGATGCACCGATGGTGGAGCTGGTAGGGGAAGCAGTGGAGGCCCAGGGGCTTGGTGCTGGCAGGGGCTGCACAAGAATGTCAGGAAGGAAAGAAGATCAGGACCGGGGGCAGGGCATGAGTGTGGGGAGATGGAGATGTAAAAAATGAGCCCACATTTTGCTGTCTCAGTGCAGGAAGGGATCAGAGGGGGTCCTGTCTGATTCAGTAAATGGCTCCTACTCCGCCTGGCCTTCCTGCAGGAACTGGCACCAATGCCTGCTACATGGAGGAGCTCCGGAATGTGGCAGGAGTGGCTGGGGACCTCGGCCACATGTGCATCAACATGGAGTGGGGCGCCTTTGGGGATGACGGCTCTCTGGACACGCTCAGCACCTGCTTCGATGCAAGTGTGGACCAAGCATCTATCAACCCTGGCAAACAGAGGTGTGGGCCGGGCCGGGCAGGGGTGGCTGGTGGTGGCTTCCGCTGGTGATGGTAGTGGATGGGGTCTCCTACCCTGTGGGCACACACACTTCCATGCAGGTTTGAGAAGATGATCAGTGGCATGTACCTGGGGGAGATCGTCCGCCACATCCTCTTGCATTTGACCAGCCTTGGAGTTCTCTTCCGGGGTCAGCAGACCCAGAGCCTTCAGACCAGGGACATTTTCAAGACCAAGTTTCTGTCTGAGATTGAAAGGTGCTGAGCTGTGCGTTACCGCCTCCCACCTCCCAAAGGGGCCTTTCTGTTCACTTTGTGTGGAAGGCTGGTTGGAGGGAGGCCCACCCAGGACAGAAGCCACGAGGGGAGCTAATGCCAGACCCTACCTCTGTGTTCTATTCCTTCCTGTCCCCAGTGACAGCCTGGCCCTGAGGCAGGTCCGAGCCATCCTTGAGGATCTGGGGCTGCCCCTGACCTCGGATGATACCCTGATGGTCCTGGAGGTGTGCCAGGCTGTGTCCCAGCGGGCAGCCCAGCTCTGTGGGGCAGGTGTGGCTGCCGTGGTGGAGAAGATCCGTGAGAACCGGGGCCTGGAAGAGCTGACTGTGTCCGTGGGAGTGGATGGGACCCTCTACAAGCTGCACCCCCAGTGAGTCTGGATGCCAGGCCGGGTGGGAGGCATGCCTGGGTAGGGCCTGGCTGTCCTGGGCTCACCTCAGCCCCTCCCCTCACAGCTTCTCTCGCCTGGTGGCGGCCACTGTGCGGGAGCTGGCCCCTTGCTGTGCAGTCACCTTTCTGCAGTCGGAGGATGGGTCGGGCAAAGGTGCAGCCCTGGTCACTGCCGTTGCCTGTCGCCTGGCCAAGCAGGCCCATGTCTGAAGAAGTCTCTAGGAACCAGCTGTGCTGGACCAGGGCTGGGCTCCACCTGTGCCCCAGCCAGGCTCAGCCACCCAGGACTCCCAGAACAGCCCATGTGTGACCCCTCTGTGGCCACTGACCTCAAGTTCTGGCTTCCCCGAGAGAAGCAGCACTTGGGTTAGCAATATATATATAATTTATTTACATTCACGTCCGCTAAAATCCCTACGCGCCCCGGCGGCCGGGCAAGGCTGTGTACATAAGGCCAAGTGTAAGTGCGTGAATGCACTTAAGACAGAGTCAGGGCACGAGCTTCACACGACAGGCCCCAGGAGCGGGCACGCCACGGCACGCACACTCGCCATTGTCCAGCCCAGGACTCCCGTTGCATATTCACACGCCCCGTCGGGCAGGGCTCCTCTTGGTGGGGAAGGGGGAGGATCATGGAGGAGCCTTGGGTGTCCCTGGGTGGGTGGGAGAAGGGCAGCATGTGAGAGGCAGATGTGGACTGATACCGGGCGTGAGAGATGTGAGTGGCCTCCAGGTGTACAGCATGACGTGTGTGCGGGGGAGGGGGAAGCCGGTGAGATGACACACGAGACATGCGTGGGCACATGCCCGTGTAGGGGTCGTGTGCCTGAATCCAGGGGCCGCCCCCCATCCGGCTGTGGCCCTCAGTCCCACAGGCTTGGAGCCGGGCCCCTCAGATGTGCCCCTACCCAGCAGGCACAGAAATGTTTGCATAAGGTCCAGCTCAGGCAGGAGCTCCAGGGTGCGTCCCGAGCCCAGTGTGTGCACACATGCTGTGCGTGTGCGGTCCCCGGCCAGGGGCGGGGGGAGAGGTAGCACCACACACATACACACACACACACAGGGGCTGGGCCTGGGCTGGCTTTTGGCACTGTCCAGCCTGGGCCCTGGGGGCAGGTGGCAGTGCCAGCCTGGCCTGGCAGGCCCTGGAGGGGCGGGAGCATGGGCAGGGTCTGAAGGGCCAGTGTGGAGAGACAGCGTTCACCAGGAGGGGCCTGTCCACACAGCTCCCCGGTGTGGGGAGGCCCCGTCCGGCTCTGCCTGTCCCTGGAAGGTCCCAAAGCTGGTGAGAGTGTAGGTGTGGGGGCCTGGCTGGCCTCAGCATTCAGCCTCCGACACTGTGAAGAGGCCGCCGTCTGGCTGGCCCAGTCCGGCCACTGCTGCAGCC
The DNA here is from genome assembly GCF_028538775.1 of Myotis yumanensis. Classification (NCBI taxonomy): domain Eukaryota; kingdom Metazoa; phylum Chordata; class Mammalia; order Chiroptera; family Vespertilionidae; genus Myotis; species Myotis yumanensis. The sequence goes on along the minus strand of NW_027223756.1, from coordinate 37,887,660 downwards.
AGCTGGCTGAGGTTGCCATTGGGGAAGTGCCTTGCCTCCCACAGGTTGAGGATCATGGCTGTGGGGCTGGGCTTGGAGGCAAAGAAGCTGAGATGGCTGTGGAGAGAAGGGGAGGAAGGGAGCCCATTAGTGGCCTGGCCTCACCCCAGGCTACTGCCTCCTGCCCCCCAGCCCACCCCTCTGTCAACCATACTGGATGCCCTGGCTGCTGATGGATGGGCCACAGGCCCCACAGACTGTCCTGTCCACCCCACCCATCCTACCCCGCCAGGCTGGACTGCAGGTGGCCTTTGCAATCCCCCCTGCCCATCTCCCAGGCACCTGTCCAGGTGGAGTTTCTGGGCCAGAGTCCGCCAGTCGGCACCTCGGCTACAGGGTGGGTCCAGGCTGGTAATGATCTTCTGCCGAATGAGGAAGGGGATCTTGAAGGCACTGGGGCCCACTAGGGCTGGGACCCCCCCTTCGTTCTCCAGAGCCAGCAGCTCTGTGAATCTTGTGTCCTGGGGAGGAGAGGGGACAGCAAAGGGGTGAAGATGACTGTTAGAACTTGCCCTGGCCCAAGCCCACGGCAACCTCCTGGGGGAGCGCCCAAACCACCTTAGAGCATAGCACCACCTGACACCCCCACTGGGGCTCAGGTTAATGACCTGCCAAAGTCACACAGCCAGTGAGCACAGGAGCTATCTGGCCTCCTTCCCTCCTCCCCCACCAGCCCTGACCCTACCCGCCCTGCTCAGCCTCTGCTGAACACCCGGGATTCACCGTGTTCCTCTCACTGCCTGTGTCCTTGAACTCAGACACTGCCAGAAACGCCGCCCTTCCCTCGCTGCTGCCTGTCTCACTCTTACTGATCCTCTGAGGCCCAGGACAGAGTCCTCCTCAGGGAAGCCCAGGACACTCCACCTCTCCTTCCTGCTGCTCCCACATCCTCTTCAGTCCCTTCCAAGTCAGTCCCACTGCATCTGTGTGCATCTGTCTACTTGCACCTGCACCTCTCCCTGGAGACTCGGAGGAAGAGGACAAGCGGCTTCTGGTTTCGAGGAGGAGGTGTCAGGGCGGGCCTGGGGTGTGGCACACATTATGACAGTGCTGATGCCCTTCCTGCCCACCTTGGTGATGTTGAAGTTGATGTTGAAGCTCTGCCCGTCACCCTCCACCTGCCACACCCACACCTTGCAGGCCAGGTCACTGGTGCTGGGGCTGACACGCTCCAAGGTGAAGGTGCAGTGCAGGTACTGCTGTGTGCCATTCCAGATGTGATAAAAGGGGATCTCCTGGGGGGGGGGGGGGGGGGAGGCAGAAGGGCAGCGTCAAGGGTGCCCGTGGCTGGTGGGCCCGGCTCCAGGCACCTTGAGCACCCTCACCTGGTAGCTGACGAGGAGTTTGCTCTTCCACAGGGAGCTGGGCACGTCGTGGATAGACAGGCGCAGGTTGTGGTAACTGTCCTTCAAGTGCAGGACACGAGGTTCCTGGATCAGCTGTCCTCCCAGCTGCTTCTCCAGCTGCACCACCTCCTGCAGGGCCACAGGTGGTCAGCTGAGCCCGGGGGCTGGGAGAGCCCCTGCACCTCAGCCCTCAGGGCCAGGCGCACAGAGGGTGGGGCTGGGCAGTACCTTGAGTGCATCTCGGGTGTCCTGTAGGCAGTAGACTCGGATGTTGTACTCTAGGGAGGTGCAGGCCACGGGGGCAAACAGAAGTAGCTTGAGGCGCTTGGCAGCGGCCACACTGAGGGCCTCTCCCACGAGGGCAAAGCGGCCCAGCTGCTCGGTGAAGATGTAGCAGGTGCTGGCCTCCAGCTGGCAGTAGTACAGGTGGGAGGGCGCCTCCTCACCCAGGTGCAGCACGTCCTGCGGGTAGGGCCCGATGGGTCAACTCATGGCCAAGTGCGGCTCTGAGGGGTGGCCAGAGACTGGGGACAGGGACCTGGCTCAAGGGCCAGGTGGGAAGCCAGGCTCCACTCGGAGGCCGGTGTTGGCTCCCTTGGGTGGGCAGTGGGGCTCACCTCCCAGCTGCCCTCGCAGGACTGCTTCTTGAGGCGCAGGCTCCAGCTCTCAGGGCTAGGCTCCCCGCAATGGTCCATAGCCAGGATGACAGGCCGGGTGAGCAGCACTCCGGGGGGCCCGCAGCTAACGATGGGACTCAGCAGGGTCTGACAGCCGGCTAGGGGCAACCTCAAGTGGGGAAGTACAGGTGGGGAGGGAAAGGCATCAATGGACCACACTGGACTGGGTAGGATAGGGCAGGGCAGCGGCCCCTGGGGTCAGGAGCAGAGCTGGGTTGAGCTTAGGGGCAGCTCTTCCCCGGATCCCCCTCAGGCCAGACCAGACAAGGCCCAGCAGTGGTTGGGCAGGTGGCTTCCTGGTGACTGCAGGCAGGGGGCCCACCCAGCCTCAGCTGCAGGGCCCAAGCCCACACCTCACGTCCTCCGGCTTGTGCAGCGTGAGGTAGATCTCGTAGATCTTCCCGCGAGGTATGGCATCTGGGGGGATGAGGAGGCTGACCCCTGTGATAGAGCGGGAGGAGGGCCGGGCTTACCAGGCTGCAAAGACACCAAACACTGCCAGCCCCTCTGTGAGCCTCCCTTTGAGGACGGATTGGTGCTAGCCTGGCCTGTGGACAGTGGTGCCACAGGGACTGCTCAACTATCCACACGGCAGGAAGCGAATCACAGTGACCCCAAGAGAGCGCAAAGACACTTGGGTGGGCAAAGCATGCCCAGTGAGCCTGGGCACAGAAAACACCGAGACAAAAGGTGCCAGGGATGCTGGACCTACCTCCCCTTGCCCTGCTTAAAGCCTTCCCTTACTCCTACTAGATGAAGTCTAGCTCCCTGGCCTGGAATTTAAGGTCTTTCGCCTCTGGCCCCAACTGCTTTCCCAGCAGCATCTCCAGCCCAGTCTGAGCTGCCTACTCGCTGTTCTGGAACCACCGCCCAGAGCTGCCTCTGTCTGGGTGCCCTGCCCTCCTCCCCTGCTCACGACCCCGCCACCTCCACACGCCCTGGCCGCCTCTGGGGATGGCAGCTCTCTGCTACCATGCATGACATGGGCAGTGGCCCACTATAGGTGGGGCCGGGGCCTTGAACAACCTCGCCGCTTTGATAGCCCTCCTGGGTCTGGGAGCCACTGTGCATGTGTCCTGCTGTCTGGCTGAGTCACCCCTGCCCCAGCCTCTCGCAGGGGCAGCATCAGAAAGCGCCTGCCGAGGGAGGAGAGGTTCCAGGGGAGGCAGTAGGGGCTGGGAAGTTGCTCTGGGGATGGCGAGGGGTGGTTGTGCCCCACCTTCCTGCCCTTTCAGGACAGGGAACCTCTACATTAGAAGAGGGAGAACAATTCTATGACTCTGTCCCATCAAATCTGAAGGCACAGGCATGCTCTCCAGAGTGGGCGGCTGGCTGGGCTGGCTGGACGGTCACCACTTCCCAGGGACTGGAGCCCAGGAGAGGGGAGCCAGTGATGGAGTGCTTACAGCTACTGCTCCCTTCAACCCGCGCTGCCTCCTGGTACCGGCTGCCGGGGTTGGTGACAGTCCCAGAGACTGAGTGTGAACACACCTGCATTCCCAGTCAATGAACGCTCACGCCGAGGGCAGGCACTCAGGAAGGTGAGGCAAAACCACGGGCCCTGCTCTCAAGAAGCACCCAGCCCAGTGGGGAGAACAAGATGGATGGCAGTAAAGAGTCCTGGGCGCGGGGGCAGACACCCCACAATCGTCACTGACCACCCGTGTGTGCCTGCCCCTTCCTCAGGCATGGACCATCTCACCTCATCCCTATGGCAGAGGCATGAAGCACAGAGAGGGAGAGCTGCCAGGCCAAGACCTGGTGGGAGGGGAGAGGGATCGTGTGTGGTGGGGTGCTGGGAGCCCACCGTGGCTGCCATGTGCAGAATCTTCCTCAGGAGGAAAGAGGCCACCACAGTTGGCCAGCAGGGAAGGGGCCACTGTGGCCTTGTCACGTGGGCTTTGCAGGGGGCATTGGGAAGCCCCGGAAAGGAGAGGGACATGACAAAGTGTGGCTGCACCCGGCGAATGCCTGGCGCTGTGACCGATGACAGGCAGGCGTGGTGGTCAGGGCCGGGAGAGGCAGCGGGAAGACGAGGAGCAGTGGGGCGCAGGAACATTCGAGGAGGAGGAATGATGGGATGGGTGTGTGACTGACGTAGAGGTGAGGGGCAAGTGAAGAAGAGCAGGAGGTCAAGGTGACCTCCAGTTTCTGACTCGACTGTGCTGTCCCTCAGGCGGGGAAAGCCGGGAAGCAGGAGGTTGTGGGGGAGGGTGGGAGACGGTGCCGTTTTGGGCACAAGGAATGTGAGACTTCCAGATGGAGCTGCCCAGGAGGCAGCTGGGTGTAGGATTCTGTCGCCCAGGAGAACTGAGGCTGGGGATTAGGAGTGGGAGTGATCCGCACAGACATGGCGATTAGAGCCATGGAGTGGGAGAGGGTGCCAGGAGGGAGCTCTGATGAACACCTACATTTGGGAACAGGCACCCGGAGCAGCTGAAAAGGGACCAGAAACCCAGGGCTGTGTGAGGTCCTCTAAGCCGAGGGAAGAGAGAATTTCAGGCGGCAGTGGCCAGCCACACCAGAGGTACGCAGCTTCTTTGAAAGATGCCCATGGAGGTCTGTGGATTTTTTATCGAGGTGTCTCAGAGACCCCGGCAGAGGGGTTGTGTGAGGTGGTGGGTGGAAGAGCCCCTGTCTAGGTGCTTGTCTTTTGCTGTTTCTTCACCTGTCCCACCTGGGAGCCCAGGGCCCTCCTGGAGCCGGCACATGTACATGAATGGACAGAAGTCCTGTGCCCCAGGCCACAGAAGGGAGACAGCTCTGGCCGCGGCCTCAGTGCCAGCCCCACTGTCAGCCACAACTGGGTCGTCTCCCAGACTCGACCTCCTTTCCCTGCTGGCCTAGCTCCGCGTTTGGGGGGAGGCTGAGTGGCAGAGGAGGGGCACGGATGCTAGTCTTGACTCTGAGAGCTCCCCGAGCACTTCGGGGCCCTGCCCACCTGTATGAGGGACCATCAGCCGGCCCCCGAGGAAGTTGAAAGTCCCATAGGCCATGTTGCTGATGCCTCGCGGCAGGGAGCGGAAGTAGGTCTGGGCGGACAGGCGGGAGACAAAGTCCTCGGCCTCAGAGGTGGGCGAGCTGTGGTGCAGCGTGTGGCGGCCGCCACTCAGCGGGCTGAGCAGGTGCCCATTGGTTAGCTGGAACTTGGGGCTGGGCCCGTCCTGCCGGGGACACAGGCTGCCCTGGTAGGTGGTGGTGGTGGTGCTGAGGTCTGGCTGGATGGTGAGCAGATGGGGATTGTCTGCAGGATAAAGGCAGACTCAGGGAGTGGCACTGAGGGCGGCCTGGCCCGGGGGGCCCCTGGCATGGGGGCCAGGGTGGGAGCTGGGGGCAGAGGCACCACACCTGCTTTGCTGGGCTTGATGCTGACGGGCTGGAAGCCGGAGGTGAGGATGGAGGAGTCGGCCACATCTGAGTCCAGTCCCTCCTTCTTACGGCAATAAACGAGGATGAGGACGAGCAGCAGCAGTAGGAGACACACGGCCACGGCCACGAGGCCCACGTAGAGCGCCACGTCCTCTGGCCCAGAAGCAGCTGCAGGGGGTAAGGGGGTGGGGAGAGGTCAGCGGTTCCCACTCCTTGGGCATCAGCACTATTGGGAAGTGGACGCTGGCGCGGGAGCAGGGAGTCAGCATGCGAGCATCCCCGCCCTGCATCTGCCACCACCTCCTGTGTCACGGAGCCAATCACATCCCTCACAGGCTCGATTCAGGCGGAGGCTGCTGATCTCCAGGAGGGCGGGGAAGAGACACTTCCCCAGACGGCCTTGGATGGGGCTGCTAGACTGAACCCCCGCTTCTGGGGCCCAGGCAGCTGAAGCCACGGGGAGCTCCTGGGACCCCCAGAGCATGGGATCCGCTTCCTGGGGGGTCTGCCCACCTGGTCCCTGGTCCCTGGCAGGGCTCGTCCCCTCGCCTGCCTCTCCAGGCCGGGGGCGCGGCTGGGGAGGGTGATTGACTGCCCAGAGGAAGCCGTATTGATTTTAGAAGGGCTTTGCATAATGGAAGAAATGTCCATCAGAAAGGAATTGACACAGATAATTAGGTTTTTAATTGAAAGAATGGGGGAGGGTGTGTTCTAGAGAAAAAATCCAACAGAGATCTTTAATTGTTAGTTATGGCCTTGTAATTAACAGGCCTCACAGGCCTGGTGTCCCCACAGGACTTGCCTGTGCACTGGGGGACAGGGAGGAGGTGACGCTTCAGGAGAGGCCCGGGGAGGGGGGCATGTGCACAGTAAAAGCTCAAAAGTTTGCATGTTTTGGGGGAGACAAGGGGTGTATTGGGGTGTGCAAGGGCACGCATGTGGGTGTTTATGATGGGGGTTCCCGAGGGTCCTGAGCTTTGGAGAGGGGGTGCAGCCTGTGGCAGGGGACTAAATGCCTGAGCCACCACCTCCCTGGAGCTGGGCAGGGCCAGTCCTGGCCAACTCAAGAGGACTCCCAGGGCAGAGGACTCACTGTGCACACAGAGGTCGCTGGTGCAGTTTCGGGTGTCCAGGTCGGCACCCTGGCACTCCTCGCCTCCGTTGCGGGGTGCTGGGTCAGAGCACTCGCGGCTCCGCCAGTGGGTGCAGTCAAGCCCACAGGCCGACCACTTGCTCCACGGGCTCCAGCTGCCGTCCACTAGGGGAGACAGACACAGAGAGAGGAGATGACGCTGTCAGCCTGGGGAGCCAACTCAGGCTCTGGGTGCAAGGCCAGGGCCAGGGAGGCCTACCCTGCACACCCTCTGGTGTCCAGCTGGCCTGGATGACACATGCTAATGATGGGAGGCGCAATGACACCTGCCTGTTTGGCTCTACCCACACCAGGGGGCTGCCGCGGCCCCGGGGCCGTGTGGGCACCCCAGGCTAAGCCCTGCCCTTGCCCCACTGGCTGCCCCTGTCCTGACTGTACCTGAAACTCTGGGGCTCAGACCCTCTGCCGAGACGGAGCCGGACATGGACCGAGCCCTGCCTCCATCACACTGAACCCCATCCTGGCCTTGGACTGAGCCTGGCCCTGCGTGCGGGCGGGCGGGTGGGATGGAGCCATGGGGGGCAGGCTGGCGGGTGTGATGGAGCCAGGGCACGGAGATGGCGAGGTGAGGAGCGATGCAGGAGGCGGCAGCTGCTGGTACCTGGGCACAGGGTGGCGCAGGCTGTTTTCTGGACATTCTGCCCCTCACAGAAGGCGCCCCCGTTGAGAGGCGCCGGGTTGGTGCAGCTCCGGCTCCGTTTCTGCCAGCCGCGCCCACAGCTGGCGCTGCAGACGGACCACTCGGTCCACGTCGACCACCCACCGTTCACTGGCCGGACAGAGAAGGACTGGGGTCAGGGAGCGGGGGCTTCCTCAGACATGCTGGCCCAGGGACCAGGGCAGGGGGCTGGAGGGGAAGCCCTGGAGGGCAGGCCACACTGTGCCAACTGCCCCTTCCTTCCACCAGCAGGTGCTGTGGGCACTAGGGCAGCCAGCCCAGACTTGTAGCTCCCAGGCCCCTCCAGCTCAGACTCCAGCCTTCAGAGGGGCAACTTCTGCACCCGCTCCCTCTGCCTGCTCCTGGGGGCGCCCAGAACACTACTTCCCGCCCAAGGTCACTTCCTAGTCTCCCTCTGAACCCTCATCTCCTGCACAATGCTCCCTGCCCACAGTCAGCCAGGGATGGTGTGGCTACAGATGACCAGCCCACCCCGCACCTTCGCCGACACACCCTCTGGCTCCCTGATAGGCCCAGAAAGGCCCCGCCCTTCCCAGTCAGCCCACAGCTGGAGGACACCTGGCCCTGCCTCCCTGGGGAGCCAGTCACAGTGCCACCCCGAGGACTTCCGAGCTCTCCCTCCCCCGCCAGTGCCGGGGCCCACCGTAGACGATGACGGCGGCGGAGGCGCTGCGGCGGCGGGCGACGATGTTCTTGGCCACGCAGGTGTAGTTGGCCGTGTCGGCCAGGCGCGCCTGTCGCACCACCAGGCTGTGCTCCCGGGTGATGTACACGTTGGGGTCCAGGAACGGGTCCACCAGGTCCTCATTCCGGAGCCACTCCACCTGGGGAAGGAGCCACACCTCTGCACAGCCCCGGGTGAGAGCAGTCCCCGGGGGTCAGCCTGGGGGCTGGGCAGGCAGGACCCGAGCTTGGGAGTCCCCTCACCTCTGCCGGGGGGATGCCCTCCGGCGGGCGGCAGGGCAACACGATACCCTGCTCCAGGGACACCTCCTTGGCCAGCGGCTCCTGCTCGAAGTTCTTGCGCAAATCTGGAAGAACAAGAGTGTCCTCCAGCTGGGCGCCTCGTGCCTGTCAGCTGGCCTGCTTCCCCGGTCCCACAGGAGCCACGGCACATGGCAGAAGGAGGTGCCAAGTGCCCAGTGGCTATGGGTGGCTCTTCCTCCCATCAAGGCAGGACCCAGGCTTTCTGACAGGATCCCCCCCCCCCCCCCCCCGCCACCCAGTGACACCCTTGGAACCCCCACCTGAGGGCAGGCCCCGGACTCACAGGCTATTCGGATGTAGGCCTTCTGGCTCTTGGTGGTGCCTGAGGAGCTCCAGGCCACGCACTGGCACCAGTACTCCTCCAGCCCAAACACCTTCTCCACCTGCTGCCTCGAGACATTGATGCAGACCTCCATGGCAGGCAGGCCTGGGGGCGGGAGGGGTGGGTTGCTAGGGCCCAGGCCACACTGAGCCTCCCTGTTCCAGGCCAGAGCAGACACCGGGGCAACTCTCAACCTGGAGGGCACTCTGGGGGATCCACGGGAGCTCGGTGGGTCTGCCCTGGAAGCTAGGGGCGGGTTCTTAGTCCTTCCATTCTTTGTGCTCCGTTACCCAGGGGCCTGTCTCCGGAGTCACTTACAGAAATGCCCCTAACAGGGCTTCGGGCAGCAGGGGCTGGCCTCCCAGGACCCCAGGAAGAAGGGGTGTGGCAGACTGGCCAGCCTGAGGGCTTTGTGGGTAAAAGGGTGAGGAAGGATCTGGCTCAGCTCCCTGGGGGTTAGCAGGTGGACCCTGACACGTGATAACATAATAGCAGCTATTAACAGGATAATTGCACCCATTGCCTAGTGTGATAATAGACCCCTGGGCTTAGCAAGCAATCCCCACATGCTGGCTGTTGTCTCTGCACACCCCATCCACCCCGCCCGAGCCCTGGGCCGTACTGCTCCCACTACGGGTGACGGAACATGCTCACAGGACGAGGGCTTGCCGTAGGTCAGTGATGGCGAACCTTTTGAGCTCGGCATGTCAGCATTTTGAAAAACCCTAACTTAACTCTGGTGCCGTGTCACATATAGCAATTTTTTGATATCTGCAACCATAGTAAAACAAAGACTTATATTTTTGATATTTATTTTATATATTTAAATGCCATTTAACAAAGAAAAATCAACCAAAAAAATGAGTTCGCGTGTCACTGACACGCGTGTCATAGGTTCGCCATCACTGCCGTAGGTCCTCCTCCCACGGCGATCTGAACCCAAAGCATGTTGAGGGTGTCCTGTAGTCACCTGGGTGGGCTGGGAGGACCCAGGCCATTAGGGAGAAGTGTCTGCAAGGTGAGGGGGTGGCCCACAGGGGCAGGCTGCCTGGGGTGGGTGTCGGGACCTGCTCTGCACCAGCTGAGCTAGAGGACCTCGCTCAAGAATGGACGCAGGCCCCTGCCCTTGGCCACATTGGGACCCAGGGAGTGGGGGTACGAGGAGGACCCAGACCTTCTGAGGACCCAGAAGAGGGGACAGCAGCCTCCTGGCCCTGGGCCAGAACCAATGTCCCAGGAGTGAGAAAAGACCGTTTGTTTCCAATTTCTCCTCCTTCTGACCCCAATTTCCCTCGGGTCAGTGGCTTATCAGAAAGAGGGAGAGAGGCCGGGCAGCAATGTGTTTCCATTGTTAACAGAGAAATTCAATTAGGGCTGCATTGCAGGAGGAGCAGCAGTCCAGCTGAGCAGGGAGGCTGTTTTCTCTCTTAATTTCTCTAACCGTGTCTCCCCTGACCCCTGCCCACCCCCTCCTCACGAACCCCCAGCTCCTGCCTCGGTCCCTATCACTCGCCCCTGCCTCTGGCTGGTTCTCACAGGAGATTGGGGGACGGTGTCACCTCTGCCTGAGGTCATTCTCTGAGGTTCTCTGGGGGGTGTGGTGAGGGCTGAGAGCAGAGGGGCTCTCACAGGGTCTGTGTACAGGGGGCCCTGGGCACCAGCCGCCTGCCAAGCACACTGAGTCTTGAAGCACCTCAGTGGAAGCCATGCACACACCCAGGGGTGCAGACCTCCAGAACATTCCGAACTGGGGAGTTTTTCTCTCTGGGCAGACAGGTCTATGGGTGGGCCATCCATCCCGTATGGGGTGGGGGAGCTCACGCCCCGCCCGGCAATCAGCCTGGGAGAACAGCACTAAATTTAAGCGTGCCTATTTCTTTCTCCCCGCCTCTCCCACTCCCGTCCTGCCACCTCCTCGGCTCCTTCCTGCTGCCATAAACGAGGGCCAAGTTTATCCTCCATGTCCCACTTCCAGGCAGCGCCCTTGAACCCCACAAGCTCCAGGAGGGCGGTGGGCCCCAGGGGAGATCAGGCTCTGCCCTGTCAGCCCATGAGGCGAGGGGCTGTGCCCGTTTCCCTGCAGGTCACGGAGCAGCCTGGATCCTGGGAGCGGCTTCTGGGCATGGCTGTCTGCACCTGCCTGGTAAATGTGAGCAGGTGCCAGCCTGGGGGAGGGACGGGGCCCAGGAGCGTGTGGGGTGCGAGCAGGGGGCACGTGGGGAGGCCCGGGGAGTGTGGGCTGAGTATTTGTGGGAAGGAGAGGATTAGCAGGGTGGGGACTCTGAGGCCAAGTTTGAGCTCAGGTTCTCACCAATCTGTGTCTAATAACCAATCAGTTTATGTAACAATAAATTACACCCCCAGACTGGACTCCAACGCTTGGCTTCAAAAATTTCAGGCTGTTCCAGCATCAGCAGGTTTGGGTTGAGGGTTTTCAGGCTTTGGTCCCTAACCCTGGTCTTCTGATTGGGAATGGGGGCAAGTGAGGGGGAACAGGGCGCTCTCTCCCGGGGCTTCCGCCCAGCCACCCTCAATCCCACACAGGAATGGGTGTGGTTGCAGGTCTGGGCTGACCTCTGATCACTGCCACACCTGCCTGAGCACAGGGGGTTCTGGGTCAGGGTCTGCTCTGGGCCTGCACGGTGCCATGGCCTGTGCTTGTGGGCAAGGAAGGGAAGCCTATCTGAGCTTCAAAGCACTCAATGGCTCTGCGTTGAGAAATCAACAAGATCAATGAAAATCAGATGTGCTGGCCATGGAAGACCTGAGGTCAGGTGCTCAGGGCAGGTGAGGGTCCTGGGGGAGTGTGTGTGGGGGGGGACATGTCCCCATGAGCTCTGCTGCTCTGGCTGGCTGGAAGGGGCAAGGCCAGCAGAGTCTGTTGGGGACTGTGGGCTGGGGGCCCTCAGCATGTGTGCTGGGCCTGGGTCTCAGCTAAAGCCATGGGTTCCAGACCTTGTGATAGCAGGAGACAAGGAGCAGGGCTGGCCTGGGGCCTTCCAGGGGTTCTAGGACAGACCCTCAAGGCTGAGGAAAGGCAGGTCTCTGGCTGTGGCTTCCTCCTCCTCACCTGTCCTTTCCCCAGGGGACCTGTCACAGCAGTGGGAGGACTCACGCAAAAAGCTGCAGAGGCCCTGGGCGTGGGGTGGGGAGGAAAGGCCTGGAGCTGGGCTCTGACTGGGTGTACAAGATCTCATGGCTTCCCCCTCCAACGTGCAAGGGGCCCTCCCCATCCCCATTCACAGAGGAGGAAACTGAGGCTCGGGAGGGAGGGGACTTGCCCTGAGGAAGGCAGACTCTCCCACTGGGACAATGTGAGCCCCAAAGCTGCCACGTGGGCAGGAGGGTAATGTGAGCAGAGGCTCTGGCTCTGGGAGGTGCTGATGGCGCCAGGGACTCTCTTGGGCCACAGAGATCACCGCCCTTCTCCATCCCCTCCCATGGAGGCCGACTTCCTGCACCTAATCCAGGCCCGGCACAGAGCAGGCGCAGTTAACACCCGAGGACCGAAGGAAGCTGCCAGCACCAGGCGCCCACAGGCCAGGGCACTGCCGGCTCAAAGGCCTGGGCAGGAATCGCTGGGGGTGGGGGTGCTGGTGCTTGCAGGGAAGGCCAGCCCTTGCTGACCCTGGGAGAATGGGGTGCGAGTTCTGTGGGCCGGATGCCTGGTTAGAGCCTTTTGGGGTCCTATGGGAGTCAGAGCCAAGGCCTCCATCCCGTCTCTATCCGACAGGCTGGTTCTGAGGACTGGATCACACTCAGCCTAAACCCGGGCAGAGTATTGTGAGAGCTTCCTGTCCTCTGGGCAGGAATCGCCCTCCTCCAGCCGCCTCCGCCCGGCACCAACTTCCCACAGTGCGAGTCTGGCCATAGCCCACTTCTCCCGCCCCAATCTGGCCCCACCGCCGGCCCGCCATTCTTACACCAGCACTTCTGGTCCTTGGCCTGGGGAATGCTGGCTTCAGGTTGGTCCTAAGATGAACTTGGATGGTACTCTTTTCTGGGACCCTTCCTGGGTCACCCAGCGGCTCCTGCCTGGAGCAGGGGCCACCTCTATGGGCCTGCAGTCCCCTGCCTGGCTGGGCATCAGCGTGAATCACCCTGGGCACAGCCCCCTGTCCCAGCTGCACTGCCACTCTGACCTCACACTGGTGGCCATGCCCCACAGGGAAAGTGTGCTGTCTCAGCTGGCTGAGGCCTCTGGGGAAGGGGCTCAGGACTCAACCTGAGGGCTCCACAAAGCACCAGGGCAAAGGGAGAGGCTAGGAGCTTCACTGGGTAAGTCAGTGAGGAGGAGAGGCTGTTGTCAGCTTCGCCAGCTGCTCGGGGCCCACCGGCAGCCTCAGGCCAGGCTGAGGTCTCCTACAGAGGGGCACTTCTCCGGTCTGCTTCCGGCCCTGGAACCCCCGTCTCCAGGCCCAGCCAAGTCCACTGGTTCTCTCTCCTCAGCATCTCTGGATCTGCCCCTCCCTCCAGCACCGCCCCCCCACTGGCCCCCAAGTGTCACCCATAGCTCTGTCCATGTTAATGGCAGCTGGAAATCCCATGGGACTGTGACCTCATGCCAGAGCCAAATAGGTGAGGCTACTGGATGACATCACTGCCCCTGTGTGCACCCCACACTTTTCCTGTGACCCCCGACTTGCACCCATCTGCCTCCAAGCCTTTGTTGTGCTGTGTCCCTTGCCTGGGACACCCTTCCCTTTCCTCTCCCTGACCCGTTGCTATCCCCTCCTTTTCCATGTCACCTCCCCAGGCAGCCTCCATCCTGCTCTCTGGCTGCCACAGCCCCCAGGCCTCGCTGCGAGGTCACCATGCTGCCCACCTACCTCCCTGTGGGGCCGTGTCCCCAGCGCAGAGAATGTGTAAATGGATGGATAAACAAATGAATGCAAACATTAAATACTCAGAGTGTTAGGTCCCTGAGTTCTTCAATAATTTGGGATCCATCCCTTCCAAACCCCCTTTCTTTGCTGGCACAGCTACCCAGGCAGGGCCTGGCTGACACAGCGGTGGGGACCCGCTCCTCCATGGCTCCCAGGGCATTTTCAGGGTCTTCCCTGTTACTCCCCCTCCAAGCTGTGAGGTCTGGTGGGGAAGCCCCAGGACAGGCGCTGGCGTATGTGCAGGAGCCCTCGGTGTGGAGCCCGTTTACATCCTGGCCTCCTGCTCGCAGGCTGCAGCGGGGCCTCCCCTTCCCACGGTCCGCCCGCCGCCCAGCCCGCCTCACCGCTGCTCCCGTCCGTGCTGCGCTCAATCACGTGGTCCACCTGGCGCACCCACTCCCCGTTGCACTTGAAGAAGATCTGCGTGGCGGGCACGGCCTTGCACACCAGCAGCACCGGCTTGTTCTTGACGATGTACACGTCCTCAGGCTCCACCAGGAAGTTGGGAAGCAGGTCTGGGTTGGCGCCGGGCACCGGGTTGGCCACCGTGGCATTCTGCTGGGCACCTGCAGCAGGGCAAAGGCGGAAGGTGAACCAGGCGTCTGCTGGGCTTTTGGGGTCCTCCGGGGGTTCCCTGCCCGTTCAGGGGCAGGGCCAGGCCATGGGAAGCCAGCTGCCGGGCTGAGGGAGGAGTAAGGCAGATGCTAAATGTCCGCCCCCCCCGCCCCCGCCGGCCTCAGTGTCCCCTCTGTAACATGGGGGAAGAACAGCCCACCCACCCCAGCTGAAGACAGCGGAGAAACGAATGAGACAAGGGCGGCAGCAGTCAGGCTTGTTACCACCGGGTAGGAGTTCTGGGATCTGGCGAGGCAACCCCCTGCCCTGGGGAGAGGGGGACCCAGGGGAGAGCTGGAGGGAGGGAGGGCGGGGACCCCAGCAGGGTAGGAGTCCCTTTCTCTGCCGCCCTGGCTGCCTCCGGTTGCTTCAGGGTTGATCCCCATTCCTACCCCTCACAGAGTAGGTGCTCAGAACATACCAAGTGGGTGAAGGAGGGGAGGTGGCACAGCTTACAGGAGAGGCCCGGGGGAGGGCAGGTGCGGTGGCCTGGGCTGCGGGTGGCCCGGGACAGGATGGGAGCCAGGAGAGTGTGTCTGGGAGCTGAGGGACCTGGGCCGAGTCCCACCCTTCAAGGAGACCTGAGTATGGGTTTCCTTCTAATTTTAACTGAAAACCACAACCATCCCACAAGTCATTTGTTGCTAATTACACAGGTAATTGGCTCTGAGGCTTTGGCAGAGGTAAACCCCACAGCAGTGTGACAGGCTGCTAAACCAGCAGGACCCCTGAGAGGGTGGGGGTTGGGGGGAGTGGGAGGAGGCAGTGAGGGCACCCTCAGCCTCCACACACCGCTGCCCACCACACACCCCTGCCGGCCTGGCCCCCTCAGGGCTGCAGTGATGTCCCCACCAGCACACACTCACGGTCCACATGGGCCTCTACCCACTCTGCTCCCTGCTGTGGTGGCCTTGGGCGAGTTGCTGTTTTGCCATCTGTGCGATGGAGGCCCGTCTGCCCGTGGTGGAGCCTGGAGCCTCACCAGGTCGGCCTCCTGGCTCCACTACCCTTTCCACAGGCAGCTCAAACTCACAGCGGGCTTCTACCACGGAGGCCTGCCGCCTAGTGCCTGGGCCCACCTTCCAGGGAGCATCTGTGTGGCCCTTCTCTCCTACCTGCACAGGGACCCTCTCTTTCTAAGGTGGGAGTTGGCCCCCTCCCTCCCAGACTGTGATCTGGGGGAGGGGATCTGCGCCTGGTCCTATAGGCGTCCTGGGCCAGGCAGGGGAGCTGAGAATGCCTCCCGAGAGGCTGGGAAACCTGGTGTGACTTCAGGGAAGCCCCCAACCCTCTAGCCTCTTTCCTCGCTGAAGGACAGGGAGATAGTACCCAGTTCTTAGGTTCTGAGGGTGAAATGAAAAAAAAGCACTCGGCGCATGCTCAGTAAGTGTTGGCTGCTGCCAACACAGGGGTTTTGCGCTGATGATGGCCAAGTTCAGCTCCCTCAGCTCAGGAACCCTCACAGCAAGCTCTTCAGGGTACGGGCTGATGAGGAAACTGAGGCAGGAGCTGGCAGGTGCCCTGCCCTCAAGATGGGGCCGGTGGAGATGCAGGCAGAGAGGAGAAGTCACTTAGATATCTTACAAATGGGGACTCTGAGGCCCGAGGGGAGTCCCCAGACACCCCAGCTCCGGCCTTGGACTCAAAAAATGCCTTGGAGCAGCCTCATGCCCCTTTTGTTATTCCATCTGCTTTTCACTGTCACCCAGGAGCCACTTGCAAATCCCTGACCCAGGCAGTGGGCTCAGCCAGCGTAGGGCTGCATCCGGCTCCGGCTGCAAGGTCTAGAGAATGAATTGGATGGTGAGCTTCTGATATGGACTTGGAGTGGGGAGAGGCCCAGTGGCCTCTCTGTACATTTATTGGGGAAGCCACAGGACCTCAGCCAACTTGACTCCCTAGCAGGGCCTGCAGGGGGCTCAGGGACAGGGGTACAGGCTCTAGAGCGGGTGGGAGCCCCCAGTGGCAGGGCCTGCCTGGGACCTCCCCTTGCGGAGACTCAACGTGATGGCCTGTGCTTGTCTCCTGGCTAGGGGCTGGGTGGGCAGGGGTCCTGGCTGGGGGTGTGGGCAGGGAGTGGGTGCGTGGTCCTCCGGCCTCCCTATCGATCACGGCGCCAAGCACTGCTCACGTCAGCCGCCTGCTGAACCCAGCACAATCCCTCATGTCTACATTTAACTGCTAATGAAAAATAAATGTACTGTGACCAATAAGGGACATAGCTCACTTCTCCAGGGCCTCCGTCATGCCACACTGGTGTGACCGCCCCTCCCCACCCCGGTGGGGGGACCTTTATTGGGTAGAACCCAAGGGGCACCTTCTAGGTTACAGCTATGCCCTCCAGCAAGGACACTCCCGCCACGGGTGGGGGTAAATTCAGGCCCCACTGGGTGTCCTCTAGGGACTACAAAAGCTGCCTGGGCGGCAGAACTGCCTTCCCCTCTGGCCCCTGAGCCGGCTATGTGACCTTCACCCGTGTGGTCAGCTCCTGCAAACGCCTGATGCCTCACTGTCCGGTTTGGCCTCTCGTCGGAACGAAGGCCCGGTGTGACCCTGAGGTCTCTCCCTGCCACATGCAGGCCACTAGGGTGAGCATTTCTCTTTGACAGGAATCCTGAGCTTGTCTATCAGAGACAACACAAAGCAGTGCATGCTCACTGCCAAGTGCCCTGTGATCCTTTCAACAGGCAAAAGCTCCAGGTCACCTCAGTCCCCGCCGTTCTCTGTTGTCCCACCCTGACCTTGCTTCTATGTCTGCCATCTGCTTGGCTTCCACGGGCATTTCAGAATGGTGCCAGGGCCTTTGGCCGGTATCCCTGAGCCCTCTGTCCTGGCTCGGTCTAATCTCCTGTGCAGAAACACCCTCTGATCCCTCCTAGGCATGCCTCCCTCCTCCAGGTCTCTGCCCATGGTCCTCTGTCTGCCATGCCCTTCCTTCCTCCTCTGCCGGCACCTTCCTCCCTTCTCCTCAGGGCCCAACTCCACGGTCACTACTCTGGAGAGAGGGGTCCCCCCCTCACTCTCCCAGGAAACCACACATACTGTTTAGCCTCTCTGCGCCTGGGCCTGTCCTCACTGGTGCAGTAGCTCCCACCACAGGAGAAGCGCTGAGTGGCTGAGGCCTCCATCCCCACCACCACACTGTCCACCCCTGGTCCTTGCCACCCGATTCAAGGATGCCTGGGCCCACGTTAGTGACTGGAGACTTGGAGTGGGGTGCCTGTCGCTGCTCCTGGGGTGACAAACGTGGAAGAAATGCTCTGCCAGGGCGGATGCACCAGGGCTGCAGGAGGGCAGGTGCAAGGCCCGCTGGCTCTTCAGGCCCTGCCGCTTCCCGAGCCCACCCCTCTCCCTGGAGGCTCCGGCCACCACACCCGGCCAAGGCTTTCCCACCCTCACGGATGGCCCAGCGGCCCCCTGGGTTTCAGATGGAAGATCTCCTTCACTTACTAGCGGTCCTGATGGGCTCTTGGTCACCAGGAATTGCAGACGGGGCTGTGCGGATGGCTCGGGCCCTGAAGGGGGAACCCCACTTCTAGTGAGCCCTGGGGCTAATCTGACGGCCCCCACCTGTCTCAGGAGGGCACTGGCACCCCTGCTCTGGCTGCTCTATTCAGGGTGGGAGCAACGATCCTAGCCAGGATCCTGGGATCCGTTGTTGGCCCTGGGAAGACCACGTCTGTGTGTGTATGTGTGTGTGTCCATGTATGTAGGGAGGCTGGGGCCAAGAGAGAAATAAGAGACCAGTGGGGTGGACCATGTGGGCCTGCCTCACATGATTCATCTGGGAACCTCCACCTGCCTTCAAGTTTCGGCAAATGTGTCACCTCCTCCAGGAGGCTTTCCTGGACCTACACTCTTTGTTACCTGCCCAAGTGCCCACCCTGTCCCCTGAGCCTCCCTCCAGGGTACACACCCGTTCAGGACTAGGGCGGATTTACTTGCACATTGCCTCCGCTCAGAGTGGGAACCCAGGTCTGGCCTGGATACTGATGGAGTATTTGCCGAGTGACTGAATGACCACCCCTTCTTCTCCCTTGAACTTCAGAAGATCTGCCTACGAGTGGCCCTTTTTACTCTTGTTCTATAGGGAGACCCAGAGGGGGTGCAGAGCTGCCCACAGGCAGAGTCACGGGCAGGGAGAGGGCTCTGCACGCCAGGCTGCCCCGCCACACCCCGACATGCCACTGCTGAGCCCCCCTTTCTCACCTGCAGCCTGGGATGAGAAGACCTCCCCGAGTAACTCTGAGGCCCAGGGTGGGTGTGAAAGTGCTTTTGAATGTTTTATTTTTAAAGGCACCATGAAAATATGAGGTGTGATTAATCCAGCTATTAATGAACTTGTATTTACTGAGTGAGGACTCAGTCCCTGGGAGCGGGGTAGGCAGGCTGGGGGCAGGGTGTCATACCACTGCTTCTCGGAGCAGCCTTGCCCAGCCCCTGCCTGTCATCTGCTCCTTTCATCCTCCTAACAGCCCATGTTGAGGGACACAGCAGGGGGGTGGGGCGGCAAGCCCCCACTTATTCCACTTCCCTGAGAATGTTCTGGATTTGAAATGAGGTGGGGGAGGGGGCTGGAGGCCCAGCAGCCTCCGTCTTCCTGACCAGAACAGCCTGACCCTTTCCTGGCTGCTCGTGCAGCACTGAAGCCCTCATCCCGGACGCCTGTGCTCCCGCCGGCCATGCAGGTGTGCATTTGGTCCGCGTGGGGCCTGGGTGTTGCGCTCCTAGGCCCAGGCAGGGAGAGCAGAATGCCAAAGGCCAACACACTGTGCCCTTCACCTGGTGCTGGAAGCCCTGTTGGCCTGGGCCTGAGCTGCCACCGGCCTTGCCTCTAGGACTTCCCTCCATGTGTGCACTGTGGGGAGGCCTCTTGACTGTCTGCAATTCCTCAAGGGCTTGTGGACATTCTGTTCCCAGCTCTGACCCCGCCCCCCCCCCCCCCCCCCCCCCAGCCCCTTCAGCTAACAGCACTGGCTTTTCTGCAGAAAGTGACCACTCCCATCTCATTCAGGCCATATCTGCCTGGGTGACTTCTACTCGCCCTTCAAGTCCTGCTCAAACACCCGCTCCCTGGAAGCCTTCCTGACCCCCAGATAAAGCCGGCCACACCTCCCCTGAGCTCTCACAAGCCCGGATGGAACTTGCTTCAGCACCTCACACATCATATGGTCACTATTTCTGAATCTGTCAGCACCTTGAGGGCAGGGACTGAATGGTGACATCCCCCCACCCTTCATGCATCCCTATAGACTGGCCAGGGTCTGACACAGTGAGTGGCTAGCGAAGGTTTGTTGAATGAATGTTGAACAGCATTACCTCATCCAAGACCAGAGCCCAGAAGGGAGGATGGAAGTGGAGGACACACATTCAGATTTGGCTGGAAGCTAGCTCTGCTCATCTTCCAATCAATCAATCAATCAATCAACCAACCAGTCAATCAGTCAATTCCAGAAACCAGTGCTGGACTCAGGGGAAGCAGAAACTGATGTGCAGGGTCCGGTGGAGCTCCTGGCCCCGCCCTGTGGGGGCTGCAGGGACCAGACAGGTGAGGGGATGGGGATTCACGTTCTCCTGCACGGTGGTCTGAGATGGCTTCATGGGTTATTTTTTAAACTCAGGACAGTCTAGCGGCACTCAGGGGCTCTGAGGAGCAGAGACGGAATCCATGCTTGCTGTCAGACAGACAGACAGCTGTGGGGGTCTGGGGAGTGAAGGAATGGTGGGGTGGGAGGCCCTGAGATGACAGATTTGGGGGCCACGCAAAGAACCCTGAGGTTCCAGGAGTCAACTCATGGACCTGCCCGAGGTGACAGCAGGATGCCATGGGGCCGGAGGCAGCTGGGTGTGCGTCCCAGAATTCTCCCAGATCCAACACAAAGCCCTGTGCCCTGCCCGCCAGCTCTCGCTGGGCTCACTCACTGTCCAGCCCCATGCAGGACGGTTTCTCAGGCCTGTTTCCTCATGTGGGCGCACCTTGCACCAGGACCAGGTGGGTCAGGACTGCTCCCTGCCCAGGGTCTCGAGGTGTCTGCCCGCCCTGGCCCCCTTCTTCTTCCCCTTTGGTCTATCCCTTTGTCATCTGTCGCCCTGCCTGCCTGTTGTTCCCAACGGCCAGGGCTTCCTGGAGGCAGGGCAGGTCTGGGTCCAGGCTCTTTTGCCCCAGGGGGTGTTCAGTGCCAGAGGGAGAGGATGCCTGCAGTCTCTCCTGCCTAGGGGTGTGCAGGGGGTGGAGGTGACCGGGTGGGGGTGCAGCCCCTCATGGTGTCCCTATGAAGGGAGGACTGCTCTCCTGACCCGTGCTCACACACATGCGTGTGCAGCGCTCTGGTTTCCATGGTAACATGTGTGTGAAAGTGTCAGAAGCAGCAGCCACCTCCCTAAGTCACCCTCCTCCCCAGCGGGCTTCAGGGGTCCACCCTGTCACAAGGACAGACACAGGCATCACGAGGAAGACATGTGTACAGGCTAAACCGCAAAGGACAAAGAGGGCGGGGTGTGTGTGGAGAAGGCACCATCTCCCCAGCTCAGAAGACAGTCACACTGAGTGGGGTGCATGGCTGGGCGACTGCCTGCCACCAGCGCACAGACCGGCACTGCACGCAGGAGCCTTTGACCAGCCCTCATGCTGCAGACGAGGACCGTGAAGCTCAGGACTTGCCCAAGGTCACACAGTCACAGAGGGCAGGGTGGGCAGGGGTCTGGGTGTCTCCTAGACAAGCGTCTGGCCTGCCCACCCACCGCCCTCTGCTCACTCCACTTACTCCCTGACCCCGTTTCTCAACCCCCACAGCTGATCCCAGTCCTGGGCCTTTGCACTTGCTCTTCCCACTGCCCCTTGCTCTTCAGGGATTCGAATCCCTTCTAATCCCTCAGCTCTCGGCTCCGCTCCAACGCTGTCTCCAGGCAGGCTCCCCTGACTGCCGTGCCCAGACCCCTTCCCCCGCCTGTTTTCCTCAGAGCACTCCCACCACCTGAAGTCACCTGTTACCGTCTGTGTCCCCCCCCCCCCGAAAGGGGCACAGCAATGGGGACCACACTTGTCTTCCTCACTGCTGTGGCCCAGAACCTGGCACAGGGGCTGGCACAGAGCAGGTGTTTGATACACATGCGCTGAAAGCACGAATGAACAAACATGGGTCTCCCCGCTCTGCGCCCAGAGCCCACACCAGGGGTCGCACCTCTGCCGCTCAGAGCCCCACGCCCACCCGCGCAGGAGACTTCAAAATTACTGGGATGCCCGGGGGTGAGCGCTGCGATGGGACAGGCCCCGGAACGCCCTCCCAGGGCCCCTTCCTGCCCCAGGGCCTTACTTCAGGCCAGAGAAATAGTTAATAAAGCTGAGGCCTAAATAAGCATTTGATTAACAAACGATAAAATAGCTATTGTGTCCCCGAATTAAGCTATAATTGTGGCTGATAATTGGCTGGTTAGAATTTAATAAGCTGCAATTAAATAGAATGGAATCCAAGGTAATTATGTGGTCGCACAGCCCACAGAGAACTGGGGAAGGAAGGCTTTCTCCGGCTTTGGACTCTTCTGCTGGTGCAGTGTGTGCTGCTGTGGATGTTTCTGGTTCTGGTGTGTGTGTGTGTGTGTGTGTGTGTGTGTGTGTGTGTGTTTGTGTGTGTGTCTGAGAGAGAGAGAGAGAGAGAGAGAGAGAGAGAGAGAGAACGACAGGCCTCTTCCACCTCTCACCTGGCAGAGGTAGCCAGGTGGGCCAGGCCCAGCCCCTTCACCACCACTAGGTCTGAGTCTGTGGCAGCCCCGGCTGAAAGAGACATAGAGGGCCCCTGGCACAGTTCCCTGCAGGAGGGTGGACCTCCTGTCTTCCTAATGAGAAAACTGGGCTCAGAGAGGGGAAGACTTGCTCAAGGTCATACAGCAACCAGTGGCCAGGCGGGGCCAGATTTCTCAGCTTGCCAATGGATCAAAGGTAATTCAGACTGGCCAGCAAGCTGGAGGCTGCACCCCCCACCCTACCAGGTCCCCAGGCACCACCCCCCCATTTCCATTCATGTCCTTCACCAGGTAAACATATAAGCTAAAGAAGGACAGTATGACTTCCACACACGCACCCTTCAGACAAAGTGCTCCTGCCCCATCTCCATTTCCCTCTCCAAGGCTGGCCCACCCACCGAGGCCCTGGTGGCTGCAGAGCTCCCGGTGGCCTCAGGGCAGCATGCCGACCCCCACCCCCACCCCGGCCCCCAGCAAGTCCTCGGGGATGATGAATGGCATTGCCAACTTGCCGTTTATGACCCATCAGCATTTTTACTATGTTGCTGGCAATTAATTTAATTAAAGACCCTGTCCCAGATATGGCGGCATTTCATATCTCACTGGTTTAATGGGAGCCTGGCCGGAGCCAGAGCCGGAGCCGGGTGTGGTCCAGGAGCGGCTGCACTGGTCCCCGACCTGGCTCAACCTGGCAGGCACAAAGCAGGGCAGTTGTGGCCCTGGGGCGAAGCCAGAGACAGGAGGGAGGCCACACAGTGACCTGCCATTTGGAGACACTGCCCACACATGCACGCCCACAGGGGTTCTCACACATATGTGTGTGTACACATGCTTACACACGCACGCACAGTCATACCATTACAACTAACGTTACATGGATTGTTTTATTTCACTCTCGCGACAATTCTAGGAGCCAAAGAACTATTTTAAATTTCCAACTTCTGGGAAATGAAGCGGAGGCATGGCGAGGTGGAGTAAGCAGTGAGGGATGGATTCCTACCCGGGCAGACTGGCTACAGGAGCCCCATGCTCCTAACCAGGGCACAGGCCGTCAGCCAACATGTGATGGACACAACGAGCCAGATGCTGTGCGAGCCACAGCCACACAACTGTGCTCGAGATGGACTCCAGTCTCCACCCCATGGAGTGTCCAGTGGCCACAGCCCCACCCGGCCAGTCCTGGGCACACAGCACCCCAGAATCACGCTCACCATTTCTGGGCACACACATCAAGCCCCTTACACACACACTGTGCGTGCCACCACTGCCCACTATCCCCCAGGCTAAATTTGGCTGGGACGGCTGATGCCCTTACCAGGATGGCGACCCAGCAGCTCCTGGTCACCAGTCATCCTGTGACCCGATTCTCAGCAGCCGGCCCCTCCTGGACCCCTTCTCTTTCAGGGACCACAGGAAACCCAGTCGCAGACCCAGCACCGCAGGCAGCAGCTCCTCATCCAGGCAGCCACCTGGCTGTGCTCTTCCCTCTCCTGGGAACCTTGCTTCCTTGCCCCCTACCCCTCCCCCATGCTAGCTCCTGCCCATGGCTCCCCAACCAGGGCCTCAGCTCTCCTCTCTGCTGAGCACCATCCTGACACTTTCCCTGTCTCTGGACGTTCCCTAGAACCTCACAGCTGCCATCCCAACTTGGGCTCAGCAGCTCCACCAAACCTGTTTGCTCTGTCAGCAGGGCCATGCCCCCAAGGAGCCTCAAGGGGAATCTCACAGCCTCCGTGCTCCCCAGCCACCCACTGCTGCGGCCCAGCGCCCCCAGGCCTCTCCTACCCACTCCCTCCTCTCTCATTTCATGGCTACCCAAGTCACTCAGCCCCCCTCACTCAATCCTCCCACCCACCCCAACGTGCCTTCCTGTGACCACCTGCTGGCTCCAGTGCCATTGTCAACTATGCCACCACAGCGCTATTTCTAGAAAGAAAATCGGATCCCACGCTTCAAACCCCTGCAAGGGTTTCCAATGACTGCAGGGTAAAGGTCAGCTCCCCACACCCCCACACCCCCAAACTCAACTCAGTAGCCTCATCCCTGGGCACCTACCCACACCGTGCAGCCAGCTCAGTGCATCCACTAATCCCCTCTTCCTGCACAATGGGCCCCTCACCCTAACTTTTCCCTGCACCTGCTGGGTACCCTTCCCACTCCCAATGGCCCCCAGTCCTGTTAATTCATAATTCAAGGTGTCACCTCCTCCAGATGCCCTCCCTGGTTCCTCTACACATGCTCCTCTGGCTCTGTGGCTGAGAGACCATTATCTGACAGATGTAGGCTGGTTGGGGGGGGCGGGGGAAAGGGCTGCCTCCTCCATCAGACTGTGCACCCTCAAGTGCATGCACTAGGCTCCAGCCACCTCTTCTCAGCAGTGTCCAACTCAGGGACTGGTAAGTTGGGGGTCAGTGACTATGGTTGAGTTGAAGTGCTCCCCCCAGTCTTTGCAAGCCCTGGAGTGGGCATTGTGTCCTTTCTGCCCTGTCAGCAACCGACCCACGGCACATACTCCCTGAGGGATGGGGGCAGAGGCTCCAGTTGGGCATCAGGGGACTGGGTCTCCAGTCCTTACCCACTCTGCCTCTACCTGGATGTGTGGCCTTGGGCAAGACACTGTCCTCTCTGGGCCTCAGAAAAGTCAGGGTGGCAAACTCAGCTGCCTTAGGGGCTGGGACAGTGGAGAGTAAAGGGGCTGTCCGAAGGGTCAGCTCAGCCAACCGCTGCCACCAGAGGCGGGCCAGCCAAGAGGTGCCACATACTTTCCTTTCAGGAGGAGCTGGAAATCCATTTTTATGTGAAACTTCCTGTTTAAAATGATGTCAACTAACTTAAACATTTAAACAGTGTGTGGGCCAAACAAGTTGGCAAGCCAACGCCAGGCTGGACAATGTCCAAGGTCTCCTCTGACTACAAATCAGGGTCCTACACAGCAGGGCGAAGCGGGGAGTCCCCCTCCAACACGACTCTGGTCTCCTCCTCCTTCCCCACTCCGCCATCCTTGCCAGCATCCCATCACCCTTTCTCCTCCCCAGGGCCCCTCTTCATCACGGCCTCCAGAAGGAAGTCCCCTGGCATCTGGGCAGAGGTTGGAGGGGTCATCTGTCCATCACCCCAGGTGGTTGGGACTTCATCGTCAGCACAAGCCACAGCCTGGGCTGAGACCTGAGGGTCGTAGAAACAGCTGTTCCTGCTTGAGAAAGTGGTGGGGTCAGGAGAAGGGGACAGGCTGTGGGCTGTCCTGCCTTGCCTGGCTTTGGGTGGGCCTCAGATCCTGACCAGGAGAAGGCTGCTGGAGACAGAGACACAGGTAGGTAGGTAGGTGTGTGTGGGGGTGGGGGGAGGCACACCACAGGGGAGACCCCTGCAATGACCCCCACAAATCTGGGTGGGCAGGAGCCCAGAGCTGGCTGAGGCCTTGTAGTTGGGAAGAGGGTGCTTGGCCACGCCCATCATACCTGGGACAAGACAGTAATGAGCCCTCACCCCATTTTAATTACCTGCTGTCCAAATAATTACCAGCTTGTTTATTTCACTTAATGGCAGCCATATTTTTCTCCTGATATTGATTTCATGTTTTCCCGGTTTGTTCATTATCTTTCCTGCCCTTAATGGGCTCTGAGGTCTTGCAGGTAGATGAGAGGGGGCTGGAGGAAGTGGGGGCCGGGGGGAGGCAGGAGGGATGAGAGGGAACACACGGAGCAAAGAGAGAAAAGAGGTGGCTTTGGCCTTGCTGTGCAGCCTGAGGCAAGCCACTGCCCTCTCTGGTTCTTGAATCCCAGAACCCCAGATCCCTCTATACCCTCTTGTTCTTGATGCAATGGGTGGGACGTTTTAAAATGGGAAAAGGGCCGAAACCGGTTTGGCTCAGTGGATAGAGTGTCGGCCTGCGGACTGAAAGGTCCCAGGTTCAATTCCGGTCAAGGGCATGTACCTGGGTTGCAGGCACGTCCCCAGTAGGGGATGTGCAGGAGGCAGCTGATCGATGTTTCTCTCTCATCGATGTTTCTAACTCTCTATCTCTCTCCCTTCCTCTCTGTGGAAAATCAATAAAATATATTTTAAAAAAAATAAAATAAAAAATAAAATGGGAAAAGGGCAGCAGAGGAGAGAGAAACTGATGTACCCTTCCCAAGGGCCCCTACAGGGATGGGCAGACTAAGGCAAGGCTGAGGGTAGAAGGGATATGGGGGAAGGGCGGGGCGCTGCGGCAACACTAATGCCAGAATGAGGAAGGGAGGGATGCTCCTGGACACCCCTCAGAAAAGGCTGCAGTGTGGAGGCCGCCACTTGGCTGAAGCCTCCCTGTCCCCATGTCCCCAGGTCTGATGGGGAGGGAGCAGGAGCCTCCGCCCTCATAAAGCCCAGCCCCTCCCTGGGCCTGACCTTCATCCTTGGCCTCTGCCTCACCTGCCTGCCATCGCCATGGAAACGTGGGTGATGCTGTGATGTCATCGGGGCTGTGGAAGAGCAGCTCATTTCTCTGACATGCAGGGGGACAGTAAGGAGAGATGGGGGCAAAGGGAGAGGGAAGGGCCAGCGTCTCTTTGGGTGAAGATTTAGAGCCTCTTGAAGGTGTCATTAGCTCTTAATAAATCACTAATATTGCATGAATATTTAAATCTTAATAAAAAAGGGCCCCGTGAGTCTCTGTGTGGGTATTTATTGCTATTGGGCTGGAATGGATAGAAGTTGGTATCGGTCTGATTGAACTGCTGCTATCACCACAGCTAAATGGGTAATTGGGAGTGAGAGACGCTATCAGTGGATATAAATTATATACAGTAAACCAAGGACATTAACTGGGGGTTTATTATCAATTATCTCTGTGTTTTAAAACGAACTTTAAGTATATTAATGAGAAGTTTACAGGTCTTAATGAATTGAAGGAAGCTAAGGCTGCCGAGGGCCCCCACCCAAGGGAGGCCCTGGAGGAGGGCTCACCGGTCAGTGTGGGGGCCACACACACCAGCTGTCCTGCTTGGTCCAGTGGGGACAACGGTCAGCTCCTGGGGCTAGCCCTGACCCTCTCTGAACCTCCATCGCAGAGAGGGGCACTGGGTGGGGATGGGCACCCCGGCTGCTGTGTGGAGAATCAGCTGGAGCCTGACTCTAGCTCAGCGGTTCTCAGCCTGTGGGTTGCGACCCCTTTGGCGGTTGAACGACCCTTTCACAGGGGTCGCCTAAGACCATCCTGCATATCAGATATTTACATTACGATTCATAACAGTAGCAACATTACAGTTATGAAGTAGCAACGAAAATAATTTTATGGTTGGGTCACAACATGAGGAACTGTATTTAAAGGGCCAGAAGGTTGAGAACCACTGCTCTAGCTGGACATGGACCAGGCAGACCTTCATTGCCCTCAAGCCAGAACATGGGCGCTGCCATTAGAGCAGCACAAATGGAGTGGGAGGTCGAGAGGGGTGTGCCGCTGGGTGGGGTGGGAGTGGGGGTCAGGTGCCCCAGTGGAAGCGTGGGGCGGGCAGGACATTTGTGCAGCGGGCCACACCCACCCCTGCTGAGATGCACACTCGGCCCACAAGCCAGCTCACTTCCAGGACAGCACAGCCTCCTTCTGGGCCAGTTCACCCCCCAGCAGCCTCGGCTCCCTCTGGGGTCTGTCACCAGGACTGTGTCCCTTCAACCTGGTGTCCTCAGCCTCTCCTGACAGGCCCTGGGCTGTGGCCTGGATTTGTTAAGGAGGGAAAACCCAGGCCCCTCTCTCAGGAGCTCACCCACCGGTAAGAGACAGACATAGGCTAGGGGTCAGAGCAGTGAGTTCAAGGTTACAACTCAGGCAGTTCTGTCAGAGAAACCCTGGTGGCAATGGGAACACACAACTAGGGCCTGATCTGAGGCACACAGGAGGTGGAGTTACCAAGCTGTATAAAATGCCTCGATGGCCCAGGGGTCTCCAAGGATGCTCAGCTCTCCTCCACCAAGGATTAGAAAACACCTGTTTAACTCTCTGGCTCCGTCACCCTGCTCCTGCTCAGCCCTGACAGCCTGGCTTTCACCTCCCCCTCTTCAATGCAACCCTTTCTCCCATTTGCCAAGGACACATGTCCATCTGATTCAAGATCCCTTGCCTTCAGGACTCTGTTGAGCTTCTCCCTGCCCACCGTCCCTTTCGTCTGCTTTCTCCTGGCTCCTGGAGAAGGGCAGGCTTCTGCCCCAAGAACCTCAGGGCAGAAGGTTCCAAAATCCCCACTGCAGGACTTTGGGGCCTATCCTCATAGGACGTTTCCTCTCAGCTCTGCCATGTGGTCACCCGCAATGGTCAGCTCCCCGTGCAAACAGCACCATCACTGCCCCAGCTGGAAACCTGCTGGATCTGCCTCTTCTGTCCTATTTTCTCCTCTCCCTTCAGGTGTCACAGGCCACTGTTCTCTCAACTCACCCTCTAGCACAGCCGTGGGCAAACTACGGCCCGCGGGCCAGATCCTGCCGTTTGAAATGAATAAAACTAAAAAAAAAAAAAAAAAAAAAAAAAAGACCGTACCCTTTTATGTAATGATGTTTACTTTGAATTTATATTAGTTCACACAAACCCTCCATCCATGCTTTTGTTCCGGCCCTCCGGTCCAGTTTAAGAACCCATTGTGGCCCTCGAGTCAAAAAGTTTGCCCACCCCTGCGTCTAGCATCTAGCTTTTCATCTGTTCTCCGAGCGTTCTAAGTTCAGTCCTGCCTTGGAGCTATTGTACCTGCTGTTCCCTCGGCCCAGGATGCTGTTCCCACTGATGCTATAGCTCACTCCTCATGGTTCAGATCTCAGCTCATGGCACCTCCTGAGAAAGGCTTTCCCTGAGCGCCCCATCTAAAACAGTCCCTCCAGCACCCTCTAGTGCCCGCCACCTCTGAAAGGTTCCCTGTTTCTTTGTTGTCCATCTGCCTGGCACAGGGCGGGAAGCTCCGGGAGTGGATGGCCTACCTGTCTCATTTACCTGGAACAGGGCGTTGCACACCAGAGGCCTCACTACATATTTCTGAGTGAGGGAATGAGGATGTTTCTGGAGGATGAGTCCTGTGGGCTTTGGGGATACTCACTGTCCCAGGGAAATCAGCATGTTTGTATGCAGTACGCATGCCCAGCACGGGGACAGCAGGGCAGGGAGGAGATGCGGCTGCCTTGGGAAAAGGCGAGGGTCCCAACGGGTCAGTAGGGAAAGGCATTCTCGGCTGGGGGAATGGGAGAAGCAGGACATAGCCGGTGGCAGCATGGGTTGGGTTAGGAAGAGTTTGAATCTGTGCCAGGACACTGAGCATGGGAAGCAGGGAAGGTTCTGGAGCAGGGCCTATGGGGTCAGAGAGCTGGGGAGAGGAGAGTGAAGGCCACTGGCACAGCACACAGGGGCTGCCAGACCTGAGCGGATGGTTGGAGAAGAGGAGCAGATGTGAAAAGCATCTGGGGGCAGGTGAGGAGAGTGACCATCCTGCTGGGAGGCAGGCAGGGGGCAGCAGAAGATGACTCTTTCGTTTCCTGCCGGTTGAGTGGGTAGATGGTGCAGTAGCCAGGCAAGTAACTGGAAAAGCCTTGGCCCTCTGCTGGTGCTCAGGGGAGGCCAGACCGGTGCCCTCTGGCGAGCTGAGAGAGCCATCAACCCAGCCTGCCACAAGCTTAGTGTGTAATGACCGCTGTGTGTCGAGAGCACTGGGCTGGGAGTCCACAGCTCTGACCACTGTGCCTCACGGTGCACAGGGCGGGTCTTGGGCAAATCGCTGAGCCTCAGCCCTACTTGGGCCTCTGTCTTCCAGCTGGGACAACAGGAGACCAGGCTGGCTTTCAGAGGCTGCAAACTGCTGGCCCACAGCTTTAAACCAACATTTAAAGACCAGGAAGTTTACAGAAACAGTGGTTTCCACCTGCTGTTGAAGAAATGGAGGTTGGGGCCACACCAGGCCCAGGCTCCCCTGAGCCACAGCTGGCTGTACTCTTGAGAGCTTGTTTGGAGGTTCTAGCAGGGGAGCACAGCTACTGTATACCCTCCCTCGACCTAAGACCAGTCCTCTTCTCTGGGGGGAAGGTCGTCCTCTTCACCCCTTGGACCACAGCTTTGGGAGGGACGCACATGGATCGGTGAGGGAGGAGGGGGACACCTGCCTAGCCAGTCGGATCAGCTGAATCAACCCTGGCGATCAATGGGGTGACAGAGGTGGCAGCCAGATCGCCCTCACATCCTGGCTACACTCTTCAGGTGTGGCACAGCTCACCCAGGTTCCCTCTGCTCTTCCCTCACCAGCCTGCTAGAACCAGTAGCCACCCACGCTGGGCTCAGGCTGGCCTCTACTCCCACCTCCATGGGTGGAAATAAACCTCCCTGGACAGGAACAAGGAAAACCCAAGGAGACAGAGAAGCTGGGTCTTGGTGCAGACATGCGCCTGCATCCCTGGGATTCCAGGGGAGGGGGGGTCCCATATGTGCCCCACACCCTTCAAGAGTAGGGTGCCCCCTGGTGCCCATGGGGTCCCAGTCCATCTCGAGGACATGACAAGGCCTGGCCTCTGTCGAGACACTTCCATTAGCTTAGACCTGAGTTCAGTGACAGCTTTTATTTTAAAAGCGCTTTCCTCCTCCAAACAGCCTCATTTGCTTAACTCTCTCCAGCTTTCCACCTGGTTTCCATGCCTCTGGGCCCCTCTGCCTCCCTGCTGCCTCCTGCTTGTAAATAATCCTGTCCTCTGTGCCTATAATTAGCTCTAAGTAGTATAATTCATAACAAACTTTATTTCTCGTGGCATCTTCCTTGATAACATGTTGCTGGGCGCCTCGCAGGATCAGCAGGAGGGAAACCAGACTCAGGAAACAGCTGAGCGCTCTCCCTGAATGCTCCTGTCCGCACCCACGGGAGCTGTGTGGACCAAGAAGACCCTTCATGTCCCCCTCTGGCAACTGGGGGGAGGGTGGGTGCCAGGGCAGGGCCAGGGATGCACATGACAAGCCCAGAGACTCTTCTGTGGGTGATCATAATCATAACAGTAAGAATCACAACAGCTAGCACACAGTGCCTACCATGTCCAGCTCTGCCTTTTCAAAATCAGGATTGTCTTTTTTTGACAAATTAATTAAAACTTACTCCCTTTAAATCTATAGTTTGATGAGTTTTGTCAAATATATCCATGACCACAATCAAGATAGAGAAGTTCTATCCCCCCAAAAATATCCCCCTGAGCCCCTTTGCCATCAACCCTTTCTCCCAACCCCAACAACCATTAATCTGCTTTCTGTGGCTGTAGTTTTGCCTTTTCTAGAATGTCACAGAAATGAAATTGCACAGTATCCAGTCTTGTGCCTGGCTTCTTTCACTTAGCACCATGCTCCGAGGGTCATCGAAGTCGCTGCTTGAGTTGGGCCCTTTTTATTGCTGAACAGTATTCCACTGTAGGCATGTGCCGCAGCTCGTTTATCCAATCACCAATGCTTTTGTGGATCCTGGTAATTACAAAGGTGCCGTAAACTTCCACATACAAGCCTTGGGTGGACACGTCTTCATTTCTCTTAAGAGGGGGCTTTCGAGGGCACAAGGCAAGCATGTGTTTAGTTTGATTAGATATTCTGTCTTTGTTTCATACACGACATATATTTGTACATAACATCTCACTTAATCTCTCAACTTCTTGAGTTAGCTACTCTCATTGTTCCCATTTTACAGGTGACAAACTGAGTCTCAGAGGGGGGCAGTAACTTGCCCAAGGTCACATTACTAGACCTGGCAGAGCCAGCACCCTGGCTCCTGGGTCTGTGTTCTAAGGCTCCAGCTATGCTGCCACTCAACCCTGGGTGAGGCTCGGGGTGGTGGGCAGAGCTCTGACCTGGGCGCCGTAGGCCTGAGTCTGAGTTCCAGCTCCATCTCTGGAGAGCAGTGTGCCCACACGAGTGCCTCAGACTCTGGTGCATCCCTGTCCCAAAGCAGCACCCACAGTTGCCTGCATCACTGAGCAGCTCTATGGCGGAAAGGAAAGAAATGAGAGCAGACATTTGGTGCTCCCTGCAACTTTAGCTTTGAGGTCATTACCATGCTGTCCTGACCCCAAGGGCTTCTAAGTTTAGCAAAAGAGACAAGAATGGTTCCTGATATTCCCATGCCTGCTATGGCTTTCAATGCACGACCAAGCCACACTGCATCCATTCAATGCATAGTCATTCATCCCCCTCTGCTACAGACTGAATGTTTGTGTCCCCTCCCAATTCCTATATATTGAAATCCTAACCCCCAAGATGATGGTATTAGGAGGTAGGGCCTTTTGGAGGTGATTAGGA
This sequence comes from Myotis yumanensis, assembly GCF_028538775.1. Classification (NCBI taxonomy): domain Eukaryota; kingdom Metazoa; phylum Chordata; class Mammalia; order Chiroptera; family Vespertilionidae; genus Myotis; species Myotis yumanensis. Next base: position 37,855,580 of record NW_027223756.1, on the reverse strand, counting down.
CATGAGGGTGAAGCCCTCACGAATGGGATTAGTGCCCTTATAACGAGGTCCTAGAGAGCTGCCTCGCCCCTATCACCATTGAGGACAGAGGGAAAAGATGGCCATCGATGAAGCAGGAAGCTAGCTCTCGTCAGACACCCAATCTGCAGTTGCCTTGGCTTCCCAGCCTCCAGAACTGTGAGAAATAAATGTCTGTTTATAAGCCACCTAGTCTGTGCATTTTGTTATAGAAGTCCAAATGGACGGAGACACCCCCTGTCTGGAGCAAGACGTTTCCAGTGAGGAAACCTGCCCAGACACTAAGAGTGAGGGGATTAGAGGGCACAGCCCTCCCTACCATGGCTGCTCAAGGACAGTTGGCACATCCATGAGGAGGGCATGAGTGGGATGTTCTCCCTAGCTCCACCCCCACCTTTTCGAGGACATTAATGTGTGGTCACCTGTTCTCCCTAGTTCCACCCCCACCTTTTCGAGGACATTAATGTGTGGTCACCTGTTCTCCCTAGCTCCACCCCCACCTTTTCGAGGACATTAATGTGTGGTCACCTGTTCTCCCTAGCTCCACCCCCACCTTTTCGAGGACATTAATGTGTGGTCACCTGTCATCTGGTCCTGCTTGTCCCACTGCAGGATGAGATTTCCCTGAAGTTGGTCTGGACAAACTAATGCTGCTTGGATAGTGATTTAGAAGACGGTCATCAGGGGGGCTTGGGGCCAGGGTGGGAAGAAGCCTCCCTCTTGTCCTGCCCACTAGCTCCCTTCAGGAAGTGCTCAAAGGGCTCACTAGGGACAGAGAACCTTCACTTGCCCCTCACATGAGCCCTTGGCCACCATGAACTCTGCTCCAGACTAGCGACTGGTGGACTGGGTGAGGGTCTCCAGGCCTCTCTGGGATTGGCCAGGGGTGGGGGAGTTGGTGGGAGAGGAAGGACTTGTAAGGAACCTGCTGAGTCTGGGGAGGGCCAGAACCATTATTCATTCCTACCACCAAGCCTTACAGCTTTCCTCAATAGGTAACACTCACATCAGCACTTTCCCTTCCGTGCTTTTGTTTTAACAATGAGTGAGGTTCTGCTGATGTGAGTGTTACCTATTGAGGGAAGCTGCAAGGCTTGGTGGTAGGAATGAATAATGGTACTGGCCCTCCCCAGACTCACAGCCCAGCCCCTGTCACGGCACCCTCTCACACCTGCCACTCCCAGCGTCTCTGAGTTTCTTCCCTCCTTCTAGTACTCAGCAGGTTCCTTACAAGTCCTGCATCATAGGGTCTGCTCTCAGATCCCCAGAGACACTCCCTCAAGTCTCCCCATTCTTAGGTTAGGCCACCTCCCCCATGCACATCCTCTGTCTTCCTGTCACATTTAGACTGGCCCTGCCCACAGACTGGGCAGGTCCGAACTTCCCTGGGGGGATGGCGGGGACAGCCAAGGACCTGAGCATCAGGGACAGCTCTGAGTCTGCCCAGTCAGCTGGCCCTCCTGGCTGGCCTGTGGCTAAGCGATGTGGTTATCCCACACCACTGAGCCAACGTGACAGCGCCCATCCATCACCCAGCTCCCGCACATGTGCCCTGGGATGCATGTCCACTCCTCTCACTGCCTGCGATCAGGGAATGGTGAGAAGACAGGAGGGAGAAGTGAGGCAGGGATCAGAGCAACAGACATGAAGGGAGTGACAGGAGTGGTGTTGGGAAGTCAGTAGCATTTGAGAAGGCCTTTGAAGGTGGCACAGGGTTATCAGTAGGTGGGATGACAGGGGACCAGCAGGTGCAAATTCTCAGAAGCAGAAACTGAAACAGCACACTCAATGATTGGAAACCTGTTGACTTCTCCCCAGCTCCCATCCCCCCCGCCACTTCCCCAAACAGCAGCCCCATTTCTTTAGGGATCCCCTATTGTTCCATATTTAGTTGTGTGGTTAGATGGAAATGATGCCCCGACCAGTGCCAAGAGTGGACCCTGATTGGCTTAAAGCAATCGTATTTCCTGTCCTGACTGTGGTGATTGATTTGGGAGAGACATGGGAACCAGTCAATGAGGACATTTGCTCCCCTAAATGAAGGGGAGGGGTGAGGGTGTAGGGGCTTGGCTGCTTTAGTCATTTCATTTCCAAGGCAGGGAGGGTATGGAGTTGCCAGGGGCTGCCACGAGGAGGCCAAGGGTGTGGCCAACACCAGGGAAGGTAGAGCAGAGACACAGAGAGAGCAGCAGTTCCAGAGCAATACTGCTTCAGCTGGTGGATCAAGCCTCGCCCGAAGTCAGCCATACCTTTGGGCTTTCCAGTTACAAGAGTCAATAACATCCACTTACTATTTAAGTCTGTTTGAGTTGAGTTTTCTGTCATATTGGAACCAAAATATTCTTAACTGAGAATCCAGTTTGGCTGGAGTGTAAGAAACAGAGAAGAGAGGTAAGAAACTAGAACTGGCAAGACTGAGCAGGAACATTTTATCAAATGGCTTGAAGGACGGGCATTGCTCTTTATTTCCATAGGCACTTGGGAACCACGGAAGGCTTTTCATCAGGGTCATGGCTGGATCACACTAGAATCCTAGAATCCTAAAATACCATCTGAATTGGGCCTCCCCATCCCTATTCCCTACCTCTCCTGCTCCCTCACACGAGTTGAGCAGCAGAAGCAGGTTTACAAAAAAGCACAATCTGTTCACCCTCCATGGGCCTTGTGGGCCACCTTGCCTGGAACAAGCCCCAGGGACGGCAGGGGAAGCCTGTAGGATGGGAGTTCGCATCCCGGAGAATGGAGGCTTCACAGGGCAAGTTCGAGTTTCGTTCACTAAGGTGCGCCCAGCGTCTACAACAGTGACTGGCACATAGTAGGCAGGTTCTCAGTAAATCTTGGTAAGTGGATAAATGAATTCTGCGGGGTGGTGGTGGCTATCTCCCCAGGGGAGCTGGCAGAGGTAGGTAGTGAATCCCGGAGAGAAGCAGCCCCAAGAACTGGCAGCGGTGCTGCGCGGAGCTGTCCACGGTGCTGAAAGCGTGCGCTGTGTCCAAGACCGCTATCCGTGGTGCTAAAACAGAGCTCACAGCAAGCCAGTACACAGCCCATCCGTGGCAACTTGGAAAGAGCTCAAAGCATCTTAGGAACTACAGTGGAGAAGCAGACTTCATAAGCTTGCTTCACCTGCTCATACCAGTCCCCCAAGACCTTCTGCACGAGACAGATAACCTGGCACAGGCCCAAGCAAGCCTGTTACCTGTTGGTGACTCTGTCTCCAGTGTGAATACAAGTCCATGCTTAGGTGCCCAAGCTCTCCAGGGTTGTGGGACTCTGAGGGGCTTGAATGTCAGTCTCCATTCAGCTAGCCTCTGTTGGGGTCCCTGGGAGAGGCAGTCAGTCATACACAAGCTCTAGGCAGGCAGCCGGAGAGAGAGGCTGCATGCCAATAGCATTAACTGTAGGGCCTCGCAGGAGCTTCTAGTCCTCACTGGCCTACAGGCACCACCAGGCAAGGTGCCTTCACTAGAAGACAGTACACAGAGGGAAGGGCTGGCTGCTCTGTGATGACAGGTGAGCTGGATTACAGGTCAGCACTGTGAGAGCGGGAATCGAGGAGTGGGGCTAGGGAACTCTGTAGAATGGAGTTTAACAAGGATGTGGGAGTGAAAAAGGGGGTGAGGGACTGGGGAGGAGGTAAAGGGAGTGGTGAGAGGCAAGGAAGCCATCCTCATCAGGTAGGGACAAGCTGGTCCTCAATACAGATGCTCTCACACGATACATACAGATGATAAGGTTACAGGTTGCTAGGTCTGGCCTGGGCATTTGGCTCTGCTAGGGACTTTCTCCATGACATCATCCTCACAGGGCAGAGCCTCCAAATATTCTAATTTTGGCCAAGAACTACTCTGACTCTCCTATCCATGAACTTATCTAAACCTTTCTGAAGCAATTTATATTTCCAACCTGTATCACCTCCAGGGAAATGATTTTCAAAGTTTATTCCCTGCTGAGTGCTGTAGGAAATTTCATGTTACAGGTTTTAAAACACTTACCTCTCCTGAGCTTTGGATGGGGGAGGAGGGTAGGAGTGGGGAGGCATTCATTCTGCTAGGCTAGTGAAGGAGCCCATATTTCCTTCTCTGTGCCCTTTCTGATTTTATAGACTTCTACCAGATTCCTTCTTATCCTCTCTCTGTACACTGACGTTGTCCCAGACGGGCTAGTGATTTTATATGACAGTTCCCTTCTCATCACAACTCTCTTGATAACCACTCAGTTGTACTGAACTTTATAGTTACCAACACACTGTCATCTGTGTGAGATCTATCTCCCTCCCACTCTGTGAAGCAGGCCCTTGGGGATCTTTACCTCCATTTCACAGATACATAAACTGAGGGTCAAGGGAGGGAATTAATTACTTAGATCATGTAAGTCTGTATTAAGACCCTAGTTCCCCCTGATCTCTGGCTGGTGCTCCCTTAAAAAGCAATGACCACAAGCTCACCAGATTGCTGAATGCAGGTACCCCTCACTCATGTGTTGGGAGAATGGAACATTTATGGTTTGTTCCAAACTCCCTCCCCAGCCATGTGCAGCCTTCTATTGCCCATCTGGGTCCCTCTTTAGGAAAGAAGCGCCAAATACCCTCCTCCGGACACCATCCACATAATTTTCCCCAAACTAAAACTCATCAGCCATGCTTTGCCCAGTCTACTGCCTCTCAAGATAAGATTTTCCTAAAGCTTATTCCTCACCAGCTTGGCATTTTACTATCACCCAGGAGAGTTTAGATTTCACTGCAAACTTGGTGATTTCACTGTACACAACCTTTTCCAGATCTTTTATTTAAATGTTAAAAAAGAGATGAGCTCCAATTCTTGGCTGAGCTCACATCTTACACTTCTCTATCCTGAAGACTGTTTATTCATTCAGACCTTTTGTTTCCTTTCTTTGTCAGCTCCTTATCAATGATGAAACAGTTGCTTTGAATTCCAGAGAATCCATTTTTAAGACACACTTACACATGGAACCCATACCCCAGAACACTTCAGATAAATGCAGTCGGAGGACACACACACACACACACACACCCTTTATCAAATCATCCACTGATACTGATGCTGGTGCCTGGACACCCACGCTCAGGCACACACTGTTCACCCCACACCCACTCCCCCCTCACTCACACACCTGCACGTTGAGGGGGGACTCATGCTGCCCTTTGATGAGCCCAGTGATTTCCTATGTTTGTCAGGAGGGAAAGGGATGGAGCCAGGCAGGGAAATGCCAGCACATGGGAGAAATGGATCAGAGGCTCTGGAGCATCTGGAACTATTGGGAGAGGATCAGGGAATTCCCTGACATTTGGACTGGGCTGTTAGAGGATCCTGGGTGAAGACCTCTCTCAGCCATGGGCAGGGTGCCCAGTTAGTTGCCCAGCTGCCCCCACCTGGAACATTTATGTGAAACTCACATCTGACCAGGAGGGCAGCCTCTGCTCATACTTAGAAGAGAGACAGGCCTGGCAGGTGGTCCTGAGCTCCCAGGGGCCAGGGGCAGGCATTCCTGCTTTTCAAGCCTGCAGTGAGGTCACCCATGGGTACACACTTCCTCAGTCACAGCAATGCCAATGTCCCCCTGCAGGTGTACAAGCCGGGCCCAGGCCACGTAGTGTGTGAGAACACTTGTCACTCCACCAGGCCACCCTGAGACCACCTCTCTCCCTGTTCACACTGCCTGCAGAGTACAGGGGTTGCTCATGGGGTGAGGCAGGGGCCTAGAATTTCCAAATGCTTCCATGAGAAGCAGTTGCCTCCAGAAATCCCAAAGGGGTGATGACTCCCAGCCTAGAGGGTCACGATAACAGCAACCAGTGTCGAGGGCATCCCTGTCAACCTCTCACACTCCTTTCTGCTCTGGGGCAGGCATATTGGCACATGTCTTGCTTAGCCACTTGGCACAGGGTGGGCCTAGCCTGCCAGCCACTTTGCCCAGCTATAGAGGATGGAGCACACTGAGGCTGGTCCCCACAGGAACCCTCACAGCACACATGTGGTTCCTCAGAGAGCTGGGAGGGATGAGGGAGGGACACTGGCAAATTGAACTCTAATCAGGGACACCATCTTCCAGCACCTGAGGAGAGCTTCTCCCTGGGAGGCAGGATGAGGGCCTCACACTCCTGCAGGGACAGGCAGAGGGCGAGATGGAGGGTGGGAGGCACTTACACCTCTAGATAGATGCGCCTCCGAGCAAGCAGGGCCCTGCTCCCTTCTGCATCTGTCCTGCTGCTTGGGAGTTCTGAAATCAGATCCTTTCCGCTCTCTTTTTCGTCCTCTCCTGGCATTTTTCTTCCTCTCAGGGTCCTCAGAGGAAAAGGCTCCACAGAAAGATCTTTAAATGAATGGCCCCTCCTGGGCCCCAGGGAATATATTAGAGCTCTGAAGTGATGGCCAGAATGGGGGAGTAATCCAGGGAAGACAGGGAGACATATGGGGCAGGCTGGGTCGCTAGTGCCAACCATGCATCTCGGTGGGGCTGGGGAGCATGAGCCACTTCTCACAGGCAGACAGGACAGCGACTGAGAGGAGGAGAGGGGAGGGGCGCCCCGTCTCAGCCCCTTCTGTGTTCTCTTCTGCACTCCCGACAGCCTGCAATGATTTCATTTCTTCATTTGTTCTCTGGCTCGTTGCCCATGTCCTCCGGCAGAACGTCGGCTGTGAGAGGGCATGCGTGCAGTTCCCCCATTCTCCCCAGCCTCTCCAGGTCTGGCTCAGAGATGGTGCTCAACACACATTTGTTGAAGACATGCGTTGAGGAATAAACAAATGGGTGGGTGATGAATGAATTAATGAGTGAAGCCGTCCTGGCAGACCTTAGCTATCTAGCCTGCTGGTCCAGGAGACAAAGCCAGGCTCCTGCGGTTGCTCAGAGAAGCCACACCTCAATCCCAGGCAATGATTCTCTTGAGCTGAGTTCCTCCCTATTCCGACTTGGCCTCAGCTCCAGATGTCCCTGCTGGGCCCTGGGCCTTAGCCAATTACCCATGTCCTGGAGGCAAGAGTGGCCACATGCGTGCCCATCCCGTGCTGGGCACTGGACAGGGAAGAGAGGATATAAAAAGGTATGAATCTAGGCAGAGGCCATCCCCTTGCAAACCACAAACTGTCTTCTTGCTTCTTTTCTGCTTGAGGGGTGACCAAGCCCTGCCTGTCCACCTTCACCCTGGCTGGTATAGTCCCTACCATGCCAGCCCTCATCTGGATCATTCTAGGACTAAGCTTTGCTCTCTCACTCATTGATCTGCCACCAAGATCCTTCTAAAACCTAGATCTGATCACGTGGCTTTCCTGATTTTAAATCTGCAGCAGCTTCCCACTGTCCCTGGAATGGCTCAAAACTCTTTGGTGTGGCGTTAAGAGCGTTGCATAATGTGGGCTCAACTTATCTTCACAGCATCAACTTCAGGCCACCATTTCCATGGCAACAGCAAGGACAGCAGCTAACAGGTCTAGAATTCCTACCACACACCCTGGCCTCAGCCACACACACTGACACTGGCTAATTTGATCCTCTCATCCCATGGTACAGGCAAGCACTGTCCCATTTTACAGATGTAGAAAGCGAGGTAAGTAGAGAAATTAAGTGATTTGCTGCAGGCTGAACACAACAGCAACCATGAGAATTATTATTAGAGCTGAAATGCACTGGGCATGAACTCTAGTCCTGGCACTGTTCCAGGGGTTTCACAACTGTTATCTCATTTAGTCTTCAGACCAGCCCCCTGAAGTCAGACTACCAGCCAAATATTTGCCTTTTCCACACCTCAGTTTCCACACCTGTAAAATGGGAGCATGATGACAGCACTCCTCAAAGCTCTGTTGTAAGGCCTCAATGAGACTGCATGTGAAAGTGCTTAGGACAAAACAGGGCTGGCTCCTGAGCAAGGGTGTCCACGGTGGGCTTTAGAAAGATGCAGGCACAGCGTGGGCCGGGTTGCTTGGGGACAGGATGACAGATGAGGAGCTCCCCCAGAAGGCTGTGGCCAGGGGTCAGGCTCTAAGACAGTGGTTCTCAACCTTCCTAAAGCTACACCCTTTAATACAGTTCCTCATGTTGTGGTGACCCCCATTGTTACAAATTGAACATAATTAAAGCATAGTGATTAATCACAAAAACAATATGTAATTATATGTGTTTTCCGATGGTCTTAGGCGACCCCTGTGAAAGGGTCGTTTGAGCCCCAAAGGTGTCGCGACCCACAGGTTGAGAACCGCTGCTCTAAGCGGTAACGGGGGGATAAGGGAGGAGGAGACAAGTTCAAGGTTACCAGGTTTATGGGAAGGACCAGGAGTCCAGGATGGTGCCAGGGCCTTGGTTCTGAGTGGCTGGAGGATTGGGGGTGGGCACAGCAGAGCAGAGTTGTGAAGAAAGGGCCTAACTAGGAAGACAGGCCCATGTGCCAGCCCCAACCCCAACACTGGCATGTCTTCCAAGAAGCAGAAAGAGGGGCCGATCCAAGTTCACCTGCAGGGGATGGAGCCTCCAGAACACTCCTGTGTATAAGCCGTCTTGAGCACTTCTGGGCCGAGAAGGCCAGTATCCCTGTGTCGGTAGAAGTGTGGACAAAAAGGGTGCCCTGGCTCCTGGTATTAAAGACCTGGCCCCTGGAACAGGGAAAAGGGGCCCAGGGACTCCATACCAGCTGACTGGAGTTGCCAGCTGCAGTCCCCTAAATCGCACCCTGGGCCAGACTGGCAGTCCATTAACGTGAAAGGTTTTATCGTACTTTACAGCCTTGCTGTCTTGTATGTGACAGCAGGTAATTAAAACAATAATTGTTTTCTGATGTTGCTTCTGCTGAACGATAAAAGCTTCTAGTTATTTTCCTTTCACTGGGGTCGGTGGCGGGAGGGGTCTGATCTGTGGGTGGGGTGCAGGGCCACAGAAGTTGGGGAGGCCCAGAGGGTGAAGAAGGGCCTTCTGTGTGGCCACGACAGAGAGGCCTGCAGGAGCCTGTCCTGCGGCAAAGCTCTGAGCACATCCTGTCGCACCAGCACACAGGCAGGTACACGCCACACATGTGCCCCTGCGGTATGTCCTTTATGCCCAGACCTTAGCTGTCCTGTGAGCTGCTCTGGAGAGGGCCACCCTGCTTGGGAGCTCCCAGGAGAGACGGAGGGGGTTCCTGGCCAGGAAGGCTGGCAGCAGTTGGGACCTGGAGGAGTTGGTTTGTCCAGAGTCCTAGGGAACCCCTCAGTAACTCCCCTCCACCCAGAGAGGGAGGCACAGACAGGATCTGAAGAGTGGGGGTGATGAGGAGGAGTGAGGGGTGGAAGCTTGTGAGTACCAGCCCTGCTGCGAATGCACTTGTACTTCCCAGGTGCCTGGAAGCCTGGCATGCCAGAGGTCGCTTGCCTGCGTAGGGCTGGGGTTCCTCAAGTCCCAGAGGGCGCTGGACTCAAAGATGATAGGACACGTGGTATGGTGAGGTTCTTCTGTGTCTCCTGAATAATCATCTACCTTCCCTCCCTCCCAATCATCTGTCCACCTACCTACCCATCTCTCCACCCACCCACCCACCCATCCATCCATCTGTCTGTCCAGCCAACAAATACTGAGCTTCTAGTGCCAGGCATTGTTCTAGTCACGGGGACCCAACAGTGAGCAGGCCACAGTCCCTCAAGAAGCTTATGTTCTAATGGGGGGGGGGGTGTGTAGAAAATAAAGATGTAAATAAGTCAATAATGATCATTCCTAATGTTGGAAAGTGCCATGAAGAAGCTAAAACAGAGAGTGTCAGGCTGCTACCTGAGGTTAGAGGGCCAGGGGGAGCCTCTCTGGGGAAGTGACTTAGAGTGAGGCTTGAGTGATGTGGAGAAGAGGGAAGAAGATGGGGCGTGGGGGCTGAGGCATCTGGGACCCAGTGCCCTCCAGAGACCCTTAGACCATACACTCTCCTCCCACCCCAGGTCCTGTGACTTGCCCACTCCTTGTCACCTCCAGCCCCATACCCAGGAAGCCCACAGCGGGCACAGGGGAGTGACTGGCGTGAGCTCTGCTTGCGCTGGTGCCCATGAATGACATCACACTTGGGGCTTCCCTGCCCCCACTGCCCCCCAGGCCTGCAGTAAATCACCCTGATGCTTTAAAACAAATACTTCTTAATCACTAAAAATTGAAATGATTTCATGTGAAAATGTTAATGTATTCGGAATCACAGCCGTGCACTGCGTCTGACAAATTAGCACCCAGCCCGCCGCATTGTTTGTAGCTACATTTATCCTGGTGACGAGACACACACACAAGACGGAGCAGGGGGGCAGTGAGGGCAGTTCCAGGCTGGGAGCATTTGGAGGAAGAGGGAAGGGGGAAGGGAGCAAGGGTCCCAGAGGAGAGGAGAGGCCCAGCCGTCCCCTGACAGCCAGCCTGACCCACTGCTTGAGGTTAGAGGGCCAGGGAGAGTGAGTAGACTCTCATGCCCCCAGGTGCCCCAGTCCCCCAACCTGCCCTTTGATGCCAATCCTGGACAATGAGACCCATACCAGGCGGGGCTGGGTGGCCTGGTGGCAGGCTCCCCCCAGACCCAAGCACTTATAAAGCATGAGCACCAAGAGAGGATAAAAATAATTTTCACAAGAATTTAGTATCAGAAATAAGCATGTGGAGAAATGGGAACCTTGTGCTTTGCTGATGGAAACATAAAAGGGTGCAGTTCCTGAGGAAAACAGTTTGGCAGTTCCTCAAAAAATTAAACCTAGAATTACCACATGGACCCAGCAATTCCACTTTATGTGCCCAAGAGAACTGAAAATAGGTGTTTAAACAAATACTTGGACGTGAGTGTTCAAAGCAGCATTATTCACGATAGCCAAAAAAATGGAAACAACCCAAGTGGAAGATGATGGATAAACCAGATGTGGTCTCTCCACACAATGGAATATTACTCAGCCAAGAAAAGGAATGCAGTACTGACACATGCCACCCTGTGGGGCAACAGTATGTGTGAACATCATGCTAAGTGAAAGAAGACAGTCACAAAAGGCCACATATTGTTTGATTCCATTTACATGAAATACCCAGAAGAGGCAAATCTATAGCAACAGAAAGCAGGTTGGTGTTTGCCAAGGGCTGGGGAGAGGGGGGAATGGGGAGTGATTGGGTCTCCTTTGGGTTGATGAAAATGTTTTGGAACTAGATAGAAATGATGGTTGCACAACACTGTGAATGTACTAAATGCCACTAAATTGTAGGCTTTAAGATGGTTAATTTTATGTTATATAAATTTAACTTAATGCATCAAGTGCTTGAGAGGAAGGTGAGACACCATTGCACATCAGCTCATTATACAGGCCAGTAGTTGATACTGGGAGGTGGTGGGGACAGAGGCACTGAGACTGCAGGATGGCACAGAAATGGCCAGTCCTGCCTTCTCCCCACACCCTCCCCCGTCCCTGCCTCACCCCTGCCCCTGCCTCAGGATCTGCTCCATGACAGCTCAGACGCAGTCATTTTAGATCATTCTCCCCATTTCACAAATGAGTCCGAGACTGTGTCTGGTCCGGGGCTTGCTTAGACTCTGAACACAGAGCAGATCTGGGACCGGGACTCCTGAATCCCTGTCCAGGGCTGTGTCTTGCCATCCCAGACCTGGGCCCTCTCACCTAGCACCCCCACCTCTGAGTCATCTTCCTTACACCCACTGGCCTTACCAGACCTGCCTCAGCAACTCTGTACCCTTCTGGAAGTTGAGGGGGCATTAGTATAAATGAGCACAGCGATAAGTCATTATACTAGTACTTTCCCTTCACCCAACTCCGCACCTCCCCTGCCCAGACCATGTGGACCCTCCAGTAACCAGGCAGCTGTACCCACAGTGGCTCCTTCCAGTCACTTGGGTCTCAACTCACATGCCACCTCCTCGGAGAGGCCTGACCATGCAGTCTATCTTGCTTAACTCGCCACCCACCATGCCCACATCTAGTTCACATGTGGCCACATGGTCACGTGGCCCTCTCTGTTTGCCTTCCAACTCCTGAAGAGCAGTACTCATTCTCTGACTCTGACAACTGTTTATTCTTCCCACTAGAATACGAGTTCCTTAAGGGTGGGGATGGTGCCCGCCTTGTTGCGTATCCACAGTGCCTAACACAGGCCCGGCACACAATAGGGGTTCCATCAGTGCTTACTTCCTGACTGAGGTGCCCCATCTCACCTAGCCCTGTCCCCCAGCCCATCCTCTCCATTTCCCTCAAAAGCTCAGGGGGCCCAGGGCCTTCCACCCCAGCCCCTTGCACAGATGGATGCCCAGAGAGGTTGGGGCTGGGACCGGGCTCTAAGGTGGCTGCTGCCGTGCGATGTGAGAAAGTCACTCCCCCTCCAAGCCTACCTACGGGGAGCTCATGTGCAAGTGCTTTGCACACGCTAAGCACTCATACTTCTCCTGCTCCTTCTCCCCTGGAGCCTTCAGGGACCCAGCCTCTTGTGGCTCTGAGAGCCTTCCATCCCAGCTCTACAAATTCCGAGTGGCCTCTGCATCCTGCCCACCCACCTCTTCCCCAGTTCCCCAAACGCTGGCTCTAGGCTTCTGAGCACTGACCCTCAGGCGGCTCCTCCTGCCTCCGATGGGCGCAGGTATCCTCCAGGTCTCAGCTGTGTGGCCTTTCCCCACAGCCTTCCTCACAGCTGCCTCCCCTTCCTCCCCGACTCCCACTGCTCTCTGCTTGTAGGAAGGTCTTCCTTAGCCCCCTGTCTTATCTGCTGGCCCTGGCCCTGCCCCCTAGGGCTACACAGAACAAAGCAAATCCATGTCCCTCCTGCCTTCGGTGCCCTGAAGGCAGGGTGACAGCCCACTGCCACCCTGACCTTTGAGGACCTCTCTCCTAGGACATGACTTTACATCTGTCCCTCCATTACCCGGTGCATCTGCAAGCTCTCCCCACCATTACATTCCCTTGACCTAACCTGGCCAGAACCACTTTCTGTTGCTTATGGCCAAAGTGCCCTGCCTGATGGACATGCTCTGGTAGGGCCTGGCAGGGGGAGTTCAGTGGAGCCCCCCACCCCCCTGTAGAGCCCTCTTGCTCTTTCCGCTTTTCCCTCATCGAGGCTCCCTGATCATTTCCTGTTTCTGACATCGCTTCCCAAGGCTCAAAATCTCTGAATCATGTTTGTCTCTCCCCCGTCCCTCGTCCCCCACAGGCAACATCCAGAGGCTCCTCCTTTCCAGAGTCTCCCACATCCATCTCTCCTAGCCCATCCCTGCTGCCCGCTTGCTGGAAAGGGAGCCCTCGTCATTTCTTGCCTGGATGACTGCCGCAGCCTCCTGGCTGGTCTCCTTGCCTCCAGCCTCTCCCTGCTCCCATCTATCCTCCATGCGCTGCCAGATAAATCTTCCTTAAACACTGCTCACTGCCTGTCACCCCCTAGCTCAACGACCTAGCCAGCCCTGTCAATGCTGGTCCCCCACAGGCTCTATCTGCCCCCACTGGGCCGTGCCTCCCAGCTCCCCGTACACACGCTGTCCACCGAATGCCTGTGTGCTCCTCCCCCTCCCTTCAATTTCTGGCCCAATCCCACCACATGCCAAGGCCTAGGCAGAGTCCTTATCCTCCTCTGGCCTTTAGCCCCCACGACCTGGGATTAGAGGACAGGGAGGCTGGCCAGGGACTAGTCCTGAAGCTACAGGTCACCCTGCAGGCCAGCATGTAGGCTGTCCTTGCTGGCCTGTCTGGGCTCTTCAATGTCACTGTAGCCCCTGCAAGTCCTGGGGACTCACCTGGCTCCAGGCTGTCAGGAGTCATACCTGAACAAGTCACTCTGGGTGAGTCATCCTTTACCAAGTCAACCTTCCTTTCAAGCCCTCTTATGAAAGCTCATCACCCCAAAATGAGCACTTCCCAAGATTCCAGACCTTCAGGCCCTACCCTTGACGCTCTCTGCCAGTGCTGTCAACCAAGGACCCTGCACCCCTCCAACACACACCCCCCAACACCCACACAGACACACCCACACAGACTCTCTGATCTCTCTCTCTCCTCTTTTCCCTCTCTTCCTCCCCCTCCCTCCCTCCCTTCCTCCCTCCCTCCCTCCCTCTCTCCCTCCCTCCCTCCCTTCAGGGGTGTGTCACAGAGGGAGGACAAAAGTGAGCACAGCTGCTGCTACCCACACAGCATGGAGACCACCCCTATGGGCCTGGCATGGAATAACCCATTTCATCCTGGAAACCCTCTGAAGTAGGAGCCTTTCTTTTCCCATGTTTTCTGGATGAGGAAACCAAGGCACTGAGAGCAGAAATTACCTGCCTAAGGTCTCCCACTTTAGGATTCTAACCTATACCATCAGCTCTAGAGCTCTGCTTCTCAACCACAAATCTTTGTTCCTTAACCGACTCCCCACACCTCAGCCCAGCAAAAAGCCTGGTGCCTGGAGGGAGCATCCCCTCCAAGCCTGAGGAGGCCAATGGGTCATGTAGGTAGAAGTTTAAGGAGCCTTTATCACTCTTCCTATGACCAGAGAACAGCAATGTGCTGGAACCAGCTCAGCCTGGCTCAGGAAAGCCCATCATTAAAATTTCTGGAACTTTGCAAGCGGTCGACATTACATTGGTAATTTGAAATAGGCCACGGCGGCAGAATTTACACCATGAAAATTGGTCCCCCGGTCCTCCCAGAGAGCCACTGGTAAAATCTCTTGCATGTCTTGGCTGGGAAGGAATGCTGACCACCCTCAGAAGGGTGTTCTGACCAATGGGAGGTGGGCTTCAGGCAATTCACACCAAAGACAAGCCCCCAGTGGAGCCAGGGTCATGAAAGGGACTTGAGAGGACCAGTAGGTCTCAAAGTTGAACCTCTGGCTCTGTGATCCCAAAGGATCTGGAGGAAGGAGTCTAGAAAAGTGTCAGGGCAGCTACAAGACTTCTAGGTGGGCTCAGAGTCCAGCCAGACATGCTCAACATGGATAGATGGTCCGAAACCAAGCACACAGTCACCAGTGAGAGGCAGGGACTAGAGAACTGATCAAGCAAGGTTGAGGCTTGGAAATGCAAAAGCTGCGTGGGAGCGGAGGGGGCTTGGAGGAAGGGGACCAGGAAAGGGTGGGCCTGCGGACTGGGGCGGGGGTCGGGGGCACTGGGAAGCTCGCCTCACCACTCCGCCATTTTGCACCTGAGGACACTGAAGTGGAGAGTGAGGACAAACTCTAGTAAGAAAGCACTCAAGACCAGAAGGCGAGGGCAGCACGGGCGAGTGGTTGTCCTGAATGAGGTCAGGCCTCTTGGTCCTGGTCAATCACCAGGTCCTGGCTGGGAGCCTGTAGAACCCACTGCTGACCTCTGAGAAGCGGGGTGGGAGGCGTCATGGAGCAGGAGATGCGTGAGCTTCGGTCTAGTTTTCAAAAAAGAGAGTTGGATTTGGTGACGGCATCATTTAGATTCATTGAGTGCAAGCAACACAAACCAATTCTCATAAATTTAAGCAAAAAGGGGAAAGTACTGGCGAGAAATTGGGTTGTTAAGAGAAGGAAAAAGAGGCTTAAAAGGGGGCTCTGAAGCAGAAAAGAAGCTAGGACAGGGGAAATGACTGACTTGTCTTGCATGGTGCCTGCAGCTGAGATGAAGGGGCCCCCAAATACCCACTAAGCGGCATTCTGGCAGGACTGGGAATGAATGCTGAGTAGATATAAAACCCAACAACTGGAATAGCCATAGCCTGGTGACCCTGATACAAACCTCAGGCACGATTCCGGTAGGGCTTCCTGGTCAGCGGCAGATGACCAAGGGAAGCAGGGACACTGAAGTCACGCTAGGGCCTCCATGGACCCACACACCAGACCAGCTTCCCTTCTTACAGGTTACTGATCTGGCAGAACATGGCCAGAACAGTGTGTCTGGACCTCAGCCAGGCACCTGATAACATATCTCAGGATCAGCAAATGGAGATGCATGAACCAGATGACAGCACGTTTAAGGGAATGCAAAACCTGTTGAGTGCCCGGCATTGTTTTCTAGCATAGCCCATGTGGATCCAGACTCTGGTCTTCATCGTTGAGCCTCAGGCTGTGTCCCGGGTGCTATTCAACATTTTTATTAAATACTTGGCCAAAATGTATTGATGACATACTGGTTAAATCTGAGGACAATGTGCCCATCCCCATTCAGTGGACAGGAAGCTGTGAGTGGTGGCCAACAGCTTGAATAACAGGGCAGTGGCATTGGTGGCTTGGGCCCAGGCTCAACTACATAACCATAACCCCGGGCTGTGCGGACTGGCTCACACATGGCACAGCACTTGAGCTGGACCAATGAGGAAAGACCTGGACATCTGTTGGATGGCCCAGGGAAGCGATGTGCCATCTCCTCACTCCCCACGCCCCCCAGATTGGGCCTGCAAGGATGTGGCTCTGGTAACTCCTGGCAATCACCTTGGGACTTTGAGGAGAGAGGCTGCTGGAGAATGGCACCAGCCTGAAGTCACAGTTGCTACCCACGGCTTTTCAGTTACATGCACCAATAAATCTCTCTCTCTCTGTCTGTCTTTTTTTTTTTTTTTGCCTTAAGCTAATTGGAGTTGGGATTTCTAATACTTGCAACAGACATACTTAATATCCTATACTAGTCTAGTAGTCCATGTTGGACCATTGTGTCACAGTGGGATGAGCTCCTAGGATTGACATCCAGAGGCAGGTAACAAGGATGTGAGGGGTAGAGGTGGGAGTGGGGGGGTGGGCAGGGGGTGGGATTAGAACAGGGGTGGGCAAACTTTTTGACTCGAGGGCCACAATGGGTTCTTAAACTGGACCGGAGGGCCGGAACAAAAGCATGGATGGAGTGTTTGTGTGAACTAATATAAATTCAAAGTAAACATCATTACATAAAAGGGTACGGTCTTTTTTTTTTTAGTTTTATTCATTTCAAACGGGCCGGATTCGGCCCGCGGGCCGTAGTTTGCCCACAGCTGGATTAGAACCATGCTACACCAGGAACAGCTGAGAGACTGGAGTGCCAGGCAGGAACTCTGTCTTAAACAAATAAGAAGGGGGAAGCCATCCTGGGTGGCCCCAGAAGGATGAGCCAAGAGCCATTTGGGAGAGCTTATGGGGAAGGATTCCCCCTCATTATAAGAAAGTGGCTTGGAACTTGACCTGTGGCTTTAAGTCAGAAAGATAACCCCCAGGGGTTTTGTAATAAAAATTCCTGTGATCTGGACAACAACCCTGCCCAGGTTTAGGAAATGAGGGGTGGGGTTCAGAAGGCAGGATGTAGAGGGGGAATAGACTCTGGAGGTGAGGGATTAGCTCCAGAGTTAAGGTCTTCCAAGTCTGTCCGGCACCAAACAAGGCCCTGAGAGTAAATAGCCACGGGGGAGGGGTCAGAGTGGGGGAGGGGTCAGGCCAAGCAGTAACAAGCCCTGCTACCTCTGAGCCTCAGTGTCCTCATCTGATAAATGGGACTACCCTCACCTAGCACGCCAGGGTTACCACCAAGACAATTAATAATAATAATAATAATAATAATAATAATAATAAAAAGTGACAGCCACGGAAGGCTCCTGCTCTTCCTGCGCCAGGCTTCTCCCCTCTGGGCAGGAGAATGCGTTTGGGTTTCAAGGACCTGGGTTGGAACCCCAGGATGGCCACGAGTTTGGGACGCCTGCCCTCCCTCATTTCGGTGCACTAGAGCCCCTGATATAGGAGATGCTCCGAGGATGGGGCGTTCTCTTCCCTTCCTGTGGCGAGGTCAGTCGGGGCTCGGTAAATCCTACACGCCCCAGGCTGCCAGGGGGCCCACTGCCCAGCCACGTCGCCGGGCCTGGGAAGGCGGCGGGGGAGGGGGCGGGGGCTGCAGCTGGCGCGGGAACCGGGAACGGCAGAGGCCGACAGCCGTCTGCCTGGAGGCTGGACGCCTGCTCCCGGGGTAGCAGCCGAGCGCTCAGCCAGGAACTTGTTAACAGGCCCCGAACAAAGAGCCGCTAATCCGGCGGGCGGCCCCGGGCGGGCTGGCGGGCGGAGGGACCCCGCCCCTTCTCCGCACCGCTGCCGAATTCACCGCGCTTTCCCAGGGCGGGGGCTGCGGGGCAGGCGCGCTGGCCCCCACCCGACTCCGGCTCCCATTGGCTCAAGCGCGGACGCCCCACCGCGGCTCTCGCATCCCGCAATCCACCTGGCCGGAGGCCTCCCTCTAGCCCCGGACCCCGCCCGCCAAGTACAAGGACAGCGGGGTGGGGCAGTTTTAGGGAGGAGGTTGGCTCTGGGCTAGCACGGGCGCTAAGTTAGGACTCCAAAAAAAGGCGCCACCCCTTTCTTTTGGAGGGTCGGGGGGCTGGAAAGATGCAGACCTGGGGAAAAACGAGCAGCCCCTCAATTCCATTTGGTCTCTGCCTCAGTGAGGAGGGGTAGGGTCTAATTCGGGGTGTACCTTCCTGCAGGCTGCCAGCTGGCTGGAGAGGTGTAGGGCACAGGTGGGCCACAGCGTCCAAGCCCTCCCCAGGAACCCTGCAGCTGTCCTTCAGGCTCAGTCCATAGACTGCCTTGCCCTCCCCAAATCCCAGCCACATACTTGCCTGGAGCTCAAGGTGACCCTGAGCCTTCCAGACAGACACAGCTCTGGACATCCAGGCCTGGGAGGGGCTGGGGAGGGTTGGGGACTCACCCATCAGGATGCTGGCACCCCAGGTTCTTACCATGGCCCCACTCCTAGGCAGGGATTTCAGGGGCCCTCCCCCACCTGAATGGGACCTAAAACTTGCTCCTTTGTGACCCACTCTACGGATAAGCAGCTGCCACTCAGGCCTTTCCTGATCTCTACAGTCTTCCCCTTTCCCCATTTCAAACAGGGTTGGGTGGGCCAGCCAATAACCACACTTGGGGGTACACTTAGGGCTTCTACATGCCCCACCCCTGGATGTCAAAGGGGCAGAGAAAAGACACCAGGCTTGTCCTCATCCCAAAATGGAGGCCTTCCCTAAGGCCTCTGTCCTCCCTCCTGAACCCCTAGCTGCACCCTCTCCCACAAAGAGGACACCAAGGACCATCCCACTCCTCCAAGGAAGGGACAGAACAGTGCCCTCTGCCGTATTATCATCAACTGCAAACATTTATTGAGTTCCTGCTGTATGCTAGGACTGACATGCATCAGGCTGTGTAATCTGCACAACTACCTTTTAATGACTCCACTTGAGCGGCGGGGAAACTGAAGACGTATAAGGAGGCGTGGATCCACAGCCAGGACTAGGGTGAGGCATAGCGGTTGCCAAGGGCACTTACTCTCAGGCGCCGACCCTGCACTTGCATGGCTTAAAGTTTGCACCTGAGGCACCTCGCTTGCCTCGCCCTGGTCCCAGCCTTGGTCCAGACTAAGACCTTAGAGCCTGCCAACTCAGCCCACCACCTCCTCCACATGCCTGGGTTCTGGCTCCGGAGGCCAAAGGCTGCTTGCTACATCTGACATTAGTGCCGGGGAAGGGGTGGGCCTCAGGCACTGGCACTCTGACCTTCTGGGGGCCCTAAGAAGGGCTGTTTTTGCCACTGGGAGGTGTTCATCAGCCAAAGCAGGACCTTGTTTCCTGGCTTGGATGCAGGGACTCAAAATTCCTACTTCTACCCCTCAGCCACCTTCAGTCCCACAGTAGCAGACAGCTGGCTCTAAGGCAATGCAGGCAGCTGCTGCCAGGGTGGTTGGTGGCTTTAGCAGGTGCTGGGCAGGTGTGAGCAGTTTCTGGGGGAACCTGCTGTTGAGTGCACAGTCCACCCTACCCCAGGCTCCCAAGGCAACCTCGCTGGGCACCAGCCTCTGCCCCAATAGAGTCATCAAGTCCAATCCTTTAGTATACAAAGAAGCAAACAGCCCAGAGAGGTCAAGTGATTTGTCCAAAATCACAAAGTAATAAAATGGTGGAGTCAAGACTAGAATTGAGTTTCATCCAGGGCTCCCACCCTCCCTTTGCTGCCATGTTCTGTGTGTCAAAGATGATCACCAGCACACAGTTCCAGGACAAGCTGAGCCCAAATCATCATCTTCACAGAACCCCCTAACAAAGCTCTGTACACATTGGAGGATTTTGTGTCTGAATCAGGCCTGAGTCCCTGCAGGGGATGGTGAGTGTGCAGATTGGGGGTGGAGGCAATGACTCCAGCCTAGGGCTCCTGCCTGGGGCTGGAGCAGTAAGAAGTGAAGCAGTTCACAAGAGGGACCTTCTCTCCTATCTCTGAGCTTGGGCCCCGACACAGCTTTGGACCCCACCAGTCTTAAATTGTGCCTCTTCAAATGCCAGGAAAATGGAGGAAGGAGACAAATAAGCCATAGGTGCTTGCTCCAAGTCAGGGCCCACCTTGGGGGGCTCTCTCTATGTTGCCCATCAGCTTATTACTATAACCCCAGGAAGCAGAGGTGATCCCATTCAACAGATCTGAAACAGGCTGGGGAGTAGAAGTTATTTGTCAGGTGGCTTAGACTGAAACCAGGGCCCATCTGCCTCCAAAACCCCTGCCCTTTCTACTCTATCTGATACGAAGAGGGGGCTGGGGCTCCCCAAAAGGCCGGAGGATCCTCCAATGCCACTCCCATGGAGCAGACAAGAAGAACAAAGGGGTGGGCTGGTACAATTGGTCACAGGAAGCTGAGCACTCAACGGTGGAAAGGATGGTTGGGGACAGGCTCTCCTGGGGCTCAGCCTAAACCAGGAGCCCCAAGTAAGTGCTGCACAGAGCAGACCAAGTCTGGTGTCAACTCCAGCCCTGAGGATGGGGGTGGGACAGAGTGTCCCTTCAGGATGAGTAAGACCATTGCTCAGTGCCCCTCAGCTCCACCTTTCAGGGGGTTGAGTCTGCAGCTCTTGGGCCCAGAATGGCTTAATTTGCACAAGAAGACACCCATCTGGGAATGTCTACACCTGGGAGGGGTGGGATGAGCAGGGAGGTTCCTAGTCAACAGACACAGACATAGAACCTGTGTGAAGAACCCACAGACATGGACACTCATGAGAGCTGGCTTGCCGTCAGTGTGAGGGGCCGGAGCACAGCTACTCCATGGTGGGGGTCTCACCTTGCTCATCCCTGCCCTGGACAGGTGCCATTTCCAGTCACCCTGGAGCAGGGCAGTCTGTGTTCGGGGCCAGGGATAGGGAGGACTGCTGGGGGAGGGCAAACTTCTCTCCCCCTCCCCAGCTGCAGCAGCCCGCCCTGCCTAGCCAGAAAACCCAAACTCAAGTAAAAGGAAATAAAGAGAAAAAAGAAGCACGTGACTAGCCATGACCGGGAGCATGTTGGGGGCTGAGAGCAGGGTCCCAGTGCCATAGACAATGGCAATAATTGCACACTCACCATCCCCTGCAGGGACTGGAGTGAACAAGGTGGCTCAGGCCAGAGGCTTCCGGCAGCTGCCCCAGGCTGTGTGCTTCTCCAGGGCCGAGGAACCAGTACCTCTGTCCTGTAGCCCACTCAGAGCTCCTCACTATGCCTTGGCCCCTGCATGGGCCCTGGAAGGAGTTGAGGAGGCTTTTGGAGGGGGCTGGATTAAAGCTGGGGGCTGAGATAAGCAGAACAGTACAGATAGAGCTGAGGATGTTGGGGTGGGGGGTGAGGGGTGTGGCTGGCAGGGTTGAGGGCACAAGGTTCTTTAAGGCAAGGGAGCTACAGTGAGGAAACTGGAGCTTGTCTGGAAGAGCCCACCAGCAGCAGAGCCAGAGAGGACACCTCCCTCCCAGTGGATCAGCCCAGTGAAGCGTGGTTACTCGGAGCTTCCCTATGGACTCCTTCCCGGCTTGGTACTGGAGGCAGGCACTGGGGAGGCACAGGTTCCAGCCTGGGCACCGGGTGCATTAGTCTAATTGGAGGAGGCTCAGGAGGGGGATGAGTTGGGGTGGCTATGGCACTGGTCTAGGTAAGAGGGTGAGGAAGGAAGGAGCCGGGGGGGGGGGGGGGGGGGTGACAAAGGAGGAGAGGGACACAAGCAATGTCACAAGTAGGACTGAGCTGGAGGACTTGGTGACAAATTAGAAATGAAGCGTGAAGGAGAAGGGAGAGCTGAGGGAGATGCTAAGGTTTCAGCCCTGGGCTTGGGGACTAGGGAGAGGGGGAGGACAGGGCCCATGGAGGGAGGGGCAGCAGGAGATGTTTGGCCTGGAATGAGCAGGCCCAAGCTTGTATGTGTGTGGACATGTGTTCCCAGGCCGCAGCCCAGGCCAGCACAGGGCCTTCACCTGGAGAAGGGGTCCCCCATCTTATAGGTTGAATGATTTGAGTCTGCAGATCTGTGGCCCAGAGCAGCACCAGATGGAAGACGGTGGGGGCCCTAGGAGTTTGGGGCGGCTGGCTCCTGCCTAAGGCCAAAGTTGGCTGCTCCCAGGAACCAGGCCATGCCTCTTGGTTGGTGGTGGTGGTGGTGGTGGGGGTGCAGGGGTTGGTACCTGAACCAATGCCAATCCCTGGGCTCCTAAGGGAAGCCCCTCCCAACACAGGCAAAGGGGGTCAGAAGACCAGACCTCTTCTGGGGATACCTGGGGGGCCCCAAAGCCTAGCCTACCCCATCCCCAAGGCAGAGTGAGTGAGAGCAGGGTATTTCTTAGCCCTAAAGAATTAAGACACCATCCCCCCAACCAACTGTTCCATTCTGGGGGGTGAGAGGTGAACAGAGGGGTCCAGGACCAGCCTGGAAAATAGGGGTGGGGCCTGAGGAAGAAGCCACCAGGACAAATTATTTTTAAAAAATATATCTTTATTGATTTCAGAGAGGAAGGGAAAGGAAGAGAGAGATAGAAACATCAGTGATAAGAGAGAATCATTGATTGGCTGCCTTCTGTACACTGGGGATTGAGCCTGTAACCCGGGCATGTGCCCTGACTAGGAATTGAACCGTGACCTCCTGGTTCATAGGTCAACGCTCAACCATTGAGCCACTGCGGCCAGGCCACCAGGACAAATTATTGGGGTCAAGTCCCCATGGAGCCCCTTCCCCAGGACTGCAGAGATCTGTGTGAAGAGAAGCCTACAGGTGTGCATGGCCCACAGGGGCAGGGAAGCAGGTGCCAGCTGTGTGACTGGATATGAATGAGAAAACCCTGTAAGACAGATGGGTCTGTGTTCAAAGGCACAGAGAAGGGCCTACTGGGTGCATGTGCTGAAGGGAAGGCTTTTGTGTGACCCAAGGTGGACGCTCAGCCTGGGGAGCAGGAAGCTGCCATTGTGCTGGCCCCCCGGCGCCCCCTGCTGGCCACTCACACACATTTTTTTTTTTTTTTTTTTCACCCTGGCTGATGTTGCTGAGGAGCTGATGGGTGGTGCAGGAGGAGCAGGGGTCATGGTAGGGCCAGCCTGTCTGGGTACAAGTGACTGGAGCCTGTGGAGGACAATAGTAGGACAATAGTAAGGGGCCCAGGCGAGAAGGAGAGGCCCTCTGTGCCCTTCAGCAGCTCCTCCCACAGGCCTGTGAGTGGATGCCCGGAGGCTCTGCTCCAGGGCAGTCCTATGGCACAGGGGCCCACCAGCCAGCTCCCTGGACAACCGTGAGCCAGGCCTCAACAGGTGTCCCACCAACCAGGGATGCAGTCCCCCTACTCTGCAGCCTCCTGAGGAATCCATGTGGCACCCCCCACCCCCAAGGCTATGGTTCTCTGTTTCACCAGCACCCATCACCCCCTTACCTACATATGCTCACCTGTGCAACTATTTACAACAATCACACATGTGCGGCAGGCCATACACAGACCAGTGCTGCATACACTGCCATGCCCTGTCATCACCAGGACACACATGCCGACTCACAGCCCTCACACATGCTTACATGGGCAATATGCAGATATGACCACACAGCCCTCTCGCACGTCTGACTCGTAACCTTCCCCTGGGCACCTACTCGTTATCTGGCGACACCTTCCCTGAGTGGGGAACATGAACGCTTGCAGCTCATGATGGTTAGTGGTGCAGCTGCACCCTGAGTGTGGCACATATACTCCTAACATGCACATGTGTGCAATATGAACACACACCCAGAGGCAGTGCAGTCTCCCAGCTAGGTCAGGATTAGAAGGGGAGGTCACGGTGCAGAAGGGTTTGTTAAAGTGAGGATTTGCAGCGGGGGGTGGGGGGGGGTGAGGGGGGATGATGGGATGATAGAGAAGGGATATAGAGTGGATGGGATGTTTTAGATGGAGGACTGAGGGGCAGCATAGTAGGGTGGCCAGACAGCGGTGGGTGCAGGATGTGCTACACAGAGTCCCTTTAAGGAAACAGCTATCAGCCTCAATCATCTGACTGGTCTCTGAGCAATCACGCATTGATCTTCGATCAGTCTGGCTTTGAATCTCAGGAAGCCCAACACTCCCTCCTGACACCCCTGGGATTAAAAATGGCCTGGCCAAGCAGAGGGGGCACCTCACAGGTTCCTGGGGCAGCAAGAATCAAGAATTGCTAGGGCAAGCCCCATGATCACATATATGACCCCCTCCCCCTACACTCATAAATAAGTTCAGCTCTGCTAAGTGCATGAGTGGGGGGCAGAGATCAGGAGGACTCAACAGCTCAGCCCGAATGGAAGCTCAGGGAGAGCAGACAAAGGATGCAGGGGACCCGCCCCCCCAAAGGAGGTGGGTTGAGGGCTGAGTTACCAAGCAGGTTAGGGTGGCCAATGGGACATAAAGGGAGGAGGAAGGGCTGTGTAGTAAACGGGAGATGGGGGAAGCGGCAGTGAATCCACCATACACAACTGTGGCCCCCACAAACCAGGGGGCCCAGGAGCCACAGCCCCAGTGGGGGACCCGCAGTGCTCTGTGCAGGCTGCAAGGGCTGGGGGCTGGTGTATGCGCCTCCACGCCTGAGTGTGTACGTGTGCGAGCGTGTGTGGCGGAGACAGAGGAGGACACTGTGTTCTGGACGTGGGCAGAGGCCAGGTGCCCAAGCTAGGAACTGTGAGTAGCTGTTTGAGGCAGATGCTACCAGGAGAGGTATCTTAACCGCCCTTCTTGATTTCCTGGGGACCGGGGGGGTGGTCAAAACCCTCAGAGTCAGGCTCCCCCGGGGGCGTTGATTCAAACCCCTGACCCTGCTCTGGGGCCGGCAACCAGCAAACTTCCCTCGCCCTGAGGCGTGGGGCGTCTACACTCGCCAGCCCCGCGCGCTAGCAGCTGCTCCTGGACTTGGCAGAACCCAGGCTTCCGGGGAAGCGCGCGGGGAAGCTGCGCAACAATAAGAGGCGGCCCCCGCGTCCCGCCTCGCAAAGTTTGGCCTCGGGGGGCTCCCAACTGGGTCCGGCAATGCGGGTCAGGGACACCCCCCTCCCCAATTCCAGAGCAGCGAGCGTTCGCGCACACTGTCCCCCGCAAACCTCCCCCGAGCATGCATGTGACTCACCGGAACCGCGGAGCCAGGCAGCGAGGACTATGCCCAGGAGCGCTGGCCACAGGCCGGGCCGGACGGCCATGGCCGCTGGCGGGCAAGCCGGGCGCGGGGCCCCGCGGGCGGGAGGGCGACTTTCAGCGCCTCAGCCCAGAGCCCCTGCCCGGGGCGCCCTCGGGGCCCATGCCAGCGGACTGCGCTCCCACGGGCGGCCGGTTACGGGGCGCACGCGGCGCGTGGCTCCCCTGGGCACCCGGAGCGCAGCAATGCAGCCAGGGCGGAGCGCAGCGACAGCCTCGCCGCGCACCCAGCCAGCCGCCGTGCGGAGCCCGCAGCCCGGGAGCGGGCCGGCGCGCGCCTCAAAACCCGGACTGGAATATCGGAGCGGGAGGTAGCAGGGCGGGGCGGGGAAAGAAAGGAGGGGCCGGGCCGCCTGGCGCTGTGCGCGCGGGCCACCGCCAGTTCCGGGGGTCCCTCCTGGCGGTGCCCTAGGCTCTCCCGGGGGACGGGTTGGGGTAGTGGGCGAGAAGGTCCCCCACCGCCCTGCGCGATCTCCAGGGACAAGGACAGAAGTCTGAAACCCGGAGTGGATCGGTTCTCGGATCCGGCCTCTCCCGGGCCCGCCAGCCTGCGCACAGGTGGCTCGGGAGGGGCCCAAGACTGCGGCGACCGAGAAGTAGCCCCAGCCTGCAGAGAGCGGCCCGGGGCAGGGGTGCCCGGGGCAGATTCCACTGCAGTCCTCTTCCTCCATCATACCCCATTCCCGCCTCCCAGCCGCGCTCCGAGGCCGCCAGCGCGCCGCGGTATGCCACCAGCCCGCGGCTTGGATAGGGGACTGCGGGAGAGCGCCCGGATTCCCGGCCAGCCCGCAGAGGTGCCCTGGCTGGCCAGAGTCGGAGCCACCCGCAGTCCCAAGCACGTAGGCTGGTGGACCTCAGCGTTCCCCAAGGTTTCCCTAAGCCACGGTGCCGTTCGCCTAAGGAAAACAACAGCAGGGCGCAGCATAGCTGACTGGGCGCGCGGTGTTTGCGCCCTGAGCGCGCACAGCGCTGGAGATGTGGGCGTAAAGAAACCAGGTGGGCTTTGGGAGCTAGAGAGACCTGGGGTACGGCTTAGGCGCTTCCGCCTTCTAGCTCTTTGACCTTGGGCAAGTCACGTTGTCTCCTGAAGCCTTCCATTAATGACCGCTGCTGGAGGCTCCTGTCCCCCACCCCCTTCCCTATTCGGGTTAAAATAAACAGAGGGTTGCCTTGAAAGAAAAAAAAAACGCGCACCATGTGCATGGGGCGAGTGGTCAGAAAAAGAGGCCCTACGCTGGGTCGGGAGGGGGTTGAGAAAGGAGAGGGCAGAGTCGCAAACTAAAACGCCTACAGCGGCCAGAAGATAATACATATTGGTACTGCACGCTGGGCGGTATAAGAATGGTCTTGGCTTCCACAAAGAGATATGAGGTCTACTATATTTCTTGAAACACGAGGCCCTCTCTCGGTCTGTCTTTTGTTTCCCAGTATTGATAGAAAAGAGTTATGAGAAATGTTTTTGCTTTTCTCTTAACTCTATATAAAAACCACCAGCCAGTGTCCAGATACACATTTGCAGGCACTCGGCTTCAGTGCCAGGGAGGAACACCAGCACTGGGAACTGGGCACAGGATCCCAGCTAAATTTAGAGACAGCTGGCTCTTCTGCTCCAGGTGCCGTTTGTGGGGTGTGTGTGTGTGTGTGTGTAATATGGCTCAGCACTGGCCACATCTTCCAATTTTCCCATAGACTTCAATAGAAGCCATTGCATGTGAAATCTTCTGACCTAAAATCTTTAACTGAAAAATAAAAATATTTAAACTTCATGTGAGCCCAGATGAAAATGTCCATAAATATGCACCAGCCTCTGGTTTTTGCACTCTGCTTTGGGGGTTGCTTGTTTGTACTCCATGTCAGGAGGGCTTGATCTAGCCCACTGGTGAGTGTGTGTGTGTGGGGGGGGGGGGGGAGCAGTGTTTGCCTGGGCCCCACCATGCTCCCAGGGAAGAGGTGGGTAGGAGAGGTGAAACAGTAGCAGAACCTGCATTTGGGCTCCTAGGCGGGGAAATGATTAGTAACCAGGATTTGAGCACTGGTAGGGGGTGGTTGAGGCTGAAGGACTGAGATTGGGGGCTGGAATATGAGATGATATCATAATGGTGTGTGCTGGACTCCGCTATGTTCTTTCCTGCATTTATAATTTGGTTTGTTCCTTACATACAATCCTGATAAATAAACATTCTCTTCCGATTATACAGATGAGGTAACTTGGGCTTGAGGGAAGGAAAGTGCCTTATGCCTAAGGCCAACCTTATTCCATGACTCCAGGGCTAGCTGAGATTGGTCCCTGGGAGGCTTGATTTCAATGTCCACCCTCCTTACATTTCCTCCTGCAATTTCTGCTCTAGGATTAAAATTTGGGAGTAAGGTATTAGGTACAGGAGAGCAAAGATTCTCCTTTTCTGTTAAGTTTGGTTGGTCTGTTCACTTCTCTGTTTCTCTCTTTCGCTATGTAGCAGTTATGTTGTGGTAACAAACAGTCCTCAAATATCAGTGGCTTAAATCAACAAAGGTTTATTTCTCACTTGTCCGTTATGGGGCTGCTGCTCCAGATCACCCTCACTCACCGGCCCAGGCTGACGAAGCAGCCACTCTCTGGAACCCTGTTGGTCAGTGAAGAACAGGAAAAGGGAGCTCTAGAAGTACACCCACCAGCAATCAATGGCTCAGCCCAGAAATGACACATGTCACTTCCAATCACAATCCATTGGCCAGAACTGGCCCCCGGCCTGACCCCCAAAAGGTCAGAAAGTGCAATCCTGCCATTTGCCTGGAAGGCAGCACCTGAAATGCATGGAGAGTGGTGCTCATGATGACCACAGGCTTCAAGCCCAGCACGACCTGTGCCCTGCCAGCTCTGCCCTGGCCTGTGGCCTTCCTTGTGTTCCTCCAGCAACCAAGCTCATCTCCACCTTTGTACCTCCCGTTTGCTTTACTTCCTGGAACACTCTGTCTCCAGATTGTCACATGTTGGTCCCTTTTAGTCGTGCAGATCTCAGCTCAGCTGTCCCCTCCCAAGTGGTACTCACGGAGTGTCAGGAAAGGGGGCAGGATGTCCTTGCAGAGATGGGGAGTACACATCTCTCACTTGAATTCTGCTTAAGAATCAGGAGGGCTGTCAGGAAGGACTTGTCTCAGACCTGAAGGTAGGTGGCCAAATGGAAGGAAGGCTCCTGGCATCTCCAACCACCTCCTTTTCCCTTGAGCCACCGACTTGAAGAGAGGGAGGGGCCAAACCCCATCTAAGTGGTACCTGCCAACAAGTGTCTGTAGCCCTCTTGCAAAATCCCAGTGACAGGGCACAGGTTTCACCTGACCCTTCTGCTGGCCAGGAGTTTCTTCTCTCTAGGGAACAAGAAACTGCTTCTCATTGGGTTCACTTTCTGGAACCCCATCAAGCATGTCTGCTACCTCTTTTGCTTCTGTTATTTCAGACCTTTTCTTCTTTTACTTCAGAACACAAAGTCAGGGTCTATCATGAATTTTCTTCCTCTGGGCCAAATAGTTCTGCTTCTGCCACTGGCAATGCAGCTGGGTTCTGGGGCCCTGGCTTGGACACCCTGGAGCACTGAGGTGCTCTACAGCAAGGCTGCTCCTCATAAGGCACTTCTTGGAGGGGGTTGGCACATCTCCTGCCCACGTGGCTGATGCGCAAGCAGTGTCCCAGTCAGCTGTTGGCCATGCCATCGCACTGTTAATGCCCACTGGACTGAGGGACCTCAGAGCCTGTGGCGAGGCATCACTGACTTAGAGGTGTGCCAGAAGGTCCCGTGATGCTAGTTACCATGCAAATCTCCAGGCCACTCCCTATCCCAAGATGATGCCTGGGAGGCATCTAGCAATCTGTACTTTTATCAAGTCCTCCCCCTCCCCCGGCTATTTCTACTGCTGCCAGTGATCTGAAGACCGCACTTTGAGGCACACTGCCCTAGGTCTTTGCCATAGGTGCTGCCAACAACTGGGTGCTCCCCGTCTGCTGTTGAGTTGCTGGCTTTCTGAATTTAAATGCAGAGACTTCATTTCATCACGTTTCTATTCCATTGTAATACGACTAATTCCTCTTCTCCATATGGAGCTCTTTCAGAGCGTGGAGGCTGCAGGCAGGGTCCTTGTTATTTTCTTCAGCCTCCTGTCACCCTCAGACAAGATTAGGAGTCATACATATCTTCCACCAAGGCCTTACTAAACAGGTGGCTGAGGGCAGGACCAAGGACAGAGCCTACCTTGCAAATTGCTCCAGGGCAGTAAGTCAGCTGCTCTTTTCATCCACTTGGGAAACCTCTACCCACACCATCGCTCAACTCACATCTCATTGCTGCACCCACAAAATAAATGGAGATGCCCTGCAGGGCCCCAGACCAGGAGCTTCCAGCATTGCCCTGATCCACCAGGCCAATAACCCAGCCCAGCAGGAAGGTAGTTCATCAGGCAGGACTTGCTTTTGGCAAGCCCACATTGGTTCTTGATGGCCCTTGCCCTGATCCCAACATTCAAACCTACCCAATGCTCAGCATCCAGCTTCTGTCTTCTGGAAGCAGCATCCCCCTGTGTTCCCTCCCCGCTGTCAGTGCTCGAGATTCATGTGGTGTTACCCCACCCCCGTTCCAGAGGATGGCGCGTGCTTCAGTCCTGGCCACTCAGCATTCACATCCCTGAACCACAGGGATTCTTTCGGGGATGCACACATGACTCAAGCCAAGCCATGGAGGCCCATCTCTAAGACTTCTGTTGGAACTAAGGAGAGAAAGAATTTTTTCTCTTGCTGGACTTGGAGCAGGGAAAAGGAGGTTCTGGAGCTGCCGTTATGGGAGGAGAAGAGCAGATTCTGAGCCCTGGTTTATCACTCAGGATCCAGCTGCTCCTGAAGCTGTCAGATATGTCCCTGCTTTTCTAGTTACATGAGTCAGTATATTTCTTTTTTTATTGTTTAAGCCCATTGAGTTTCTTTTATTTGCACCTGAGAGAATGATACAGAGCTATCCTTTCTAGATGCCTGTTCTAGGGCCTTTCCCGGGCGAAGGCAGGCATTTATTAGTGCATATTGTTTACAAGGCTCAATGCTACCCGGTGGGGGAAGCTGAAGCCTGTGGGAGAGGACACAGGTATCCTCCCAGTTGTAAGTTAGGGTGTAACGCCCACACATTCTTCACTTGCCTGATGACCTGGCAAGTGAAGAATGTTTGAGGACTGAGAGGGAAAAGAGAACTAGAAACAAACCCTTTCAGAGGACCTCCAGCAACATCTGGACCAGTCCCTTTTGTACACAGAACCCCAACACCCAACTCCAATACCCTGAATCAAACACACGCTCACACACACACAGCATGCCAACACCAAGTCTCTGCTCCTAACATAAACGCATTTCCCACACCCAACTCACACATGTGTATGATATACCTGCAACTGAACACAATCACTAAAAATGCATAACTTCCCTGTATATATTTACATACATGTAAAAACATTTCCGCATGCCCCTACTTCTTTCCTGCACAGATTATTCACATCCATGCTTGGGCCTCTGCCTCAGAACAGCACCTGAGATTGTGGCTTGTAGCCTTCAGGACCAAGGACAGTGCCAGGCATTTCTTGAGCCCTTACCCAGTGCCCAGCACAGGACTAAGCTCCTTACCTGATTTATCTCTTTCAATCCTCACAGCCCCTTATGAAGTAGATGTGATTATTGTCCCCATTGTATTGATACAAAAACCGAGGCACAGAGAGGGGATGTAACTTGCCTAAAGCCACTCAGCTGGTCAGGGACAGAACAAGGATTTAAATCTAAATGCTGCTCTAGAAATGCTTGCTGAGTGATTGCAGGAATATTCAGTGTAACAAATGGTTTTATTGGAGATGCATGCTCCTATGATATATATGCTATCACACACACACACACACACACACACACACACACAGAGAGAGAAATGCTCACACCCAGAGACAACCTTTCCAGCTCCCTGAGCTCTGTGGCATCTCAGACTCAGGTTTCCCTGGCTACGCGGCCCCCATTTCTAGTGGGCACTCGCGGGCAGGTTTGGAGGTGAGGTGTTTCCTGCTGAGGGGCCTTGTGAAAAGGAGGGGGCGGGAAATTATCAGGAAGGGGCAGGAGTTGTTGAGGAGGAGGAGGACGGGATTGGACCAAATGGAAATCTGGCACCGTGCCCTCTGCAGATGACCTGATGAGCATTTTGCAGAGTTAATTTCATTAGCGTCTCTGGGAGATGAACAATTAGCAAGATGCTCTGGTGCCTCTAAAAGCTTAAGAGAGGAAGAAGGATGCCTTCCTGGCTTCCCCACCAGACTGCAGTGTCCCCCTCTGCCTGCTCTTTCTCCAGGTTCCTCCATCTCCATCTCCCATCCACTCTCATCTCACTTTCCCCTCTCCTGCCATCATGCCTTGACTCCTGCCCCCAGCCCACCTCCCTCCTCAGCCACCACATGGCCCCTCCCTCCCTCCTCCAGGCTCCCGTCTGCCCCGTGGTGACCCCTTACTGAGCCGATACCCACAGCGAGTCAATCGGTCCCCTCTGTCCTGATCATTCAGACACCCAGGGCTGGGCTTGGTACCAGTCCAGTCCTCCAAAGAGGCAGAGCCTTTCTTTGGCACCCACAAAGGGCGGGCCAGGTAGGAGGTCTCTGTTTTTAACTGAATTTGTTACCAGTTCCTTGGCAACTCCCAGACGGGGTTCCAACCCTTGACAGCTTGGAGCTCCAGTTCCAATTCCAGGGCTGGTCTGGTGGGCAGGGCGCGAAAAACTGCCTCTTCTCCCAGTGCCCGGCACATTGAATCCCCAGGAAAGGGGGGAGGTTGGGGCTTCCGGAAGGGAGGCTCCAGTCTGTGGAGAGGGGAATCTGTGGCTCTATCAAACAGATGGAAATGGGGTACAGGCACAGGGTCAGTGCTCTAGACTCAAGCCACATGGTCCTGGTCTTGGGGACATACTCTTCATCATGTGTCCTCTAAGTCCTGGTCAGCATGATGGGCCCTGGGCCAGCCACCAAATCTCCTTTTGGGGAGCCCTGGGGCAGCTCTGATACAGGGGTCTCTGATGGCCAGGCCCACAGCCTTTGTGGGTTATCCCAAGTTCTCTGGGACTGGGAGGGCTCCAGACAGGCACTCTCCTCTCAGACTAGATGGCCCCGGACTGTTCTAAACCCTCTTCTGCCCCAGAGTCCTCCCTCAGCCAGGGTGTCAGAATCCCTTCGGAGCTTGTTAAACCCAGATTCTGGACTCCTTCCCAGGCCTACTCTGGGATCTCCAGGTGGGGCCCAGGAACCTGCATTTTCATGGGGTTTCACTTGGGCCCCTAAGACTGGGAATCATGGCATATAATGCCAGAATCACAGGCCCTTACAACCAGACACTCTTGCTCTACATCAAGAATTCTCAAAAGGGGCAATATTTCCCCCCAAGGGGGACAGAAATTGGTTCTTTGAAGGTGGAGGTGGGTGGAAAAAATCTGACTTTCTTCATATAACGCACAGATCTACATGAACAGATATACAGGGTGTCTGTGCCATTACAATCTCAGAGAGGGGGCGATTAGGAAAAAAACATGTTTTCTGGGCTACTTATGGGCAATAGTGAAAAATAGGTTGGAAAACACAATAGGTTTTCCTAAGAAGCATGAGCATAACATACACCCCTCACTCCACACCCGGACACACACATGCACACACAGATGCACACAGGCCAGTGCACCTTACATGGAAAGGCTTCTCTCTCACGTATATGCAGATATACATGCTCCCGTCCTCACCCTCCCACACAGACACTGGGAGGCTCCAATAACACTGCACTAGTGAAGGAGACTAGGTGAGGATTTTAATAAGCTTTCAAATAAATAAATATAGAAAACCCTTTCCCGGGGCCTCCTCACTTCCTGAGAACAGAGAAGCCAGGCAGTCGTCTTCATGCACGTGGGCGGTTTCTGAGATGCTGTGTGTTCTGTTCATGGTTGTGAAGAAGAATGCGTGTGCCCCGTGTGTGGTGTGCAAGTGTGCGAAGAGGGTGCTGAATGGGGGGTGGGCGACTGGTCAGGAAGGGGTGTGTGTGCACATAGGGGTGACTCTTGGGTTCGCAGCCAGGTACTTGGTCTCTAAATTCTCCTTGTTCATCATCGCTTACGTTTGCTAACACATTGTGCACGCTGCAAAAATATGTGCTGGCTGAATGGACGGGTGGATGGATGGATGGGTATCGTTTACAAGGCATCTTGAGCTCTTTTCTCTAATTAAACCTCATAAGTTGTCCCATGTCCTACCTATTACCATATTATTGTGCTCATTTTACAGATGAGAACACTGAGGCTCGGGGCATTTAAGGCAGCACCTGCAGCATCACCGTCCAGTAAGTGACAGTTGAATGAAGTCTTCTAATCAGTTCCAGGCTTTGCCCAGGGCACATTGCTACCCAACGGGCACTTGGGAGACCTCAGCGGGGTGGCCCAGGCTGAGTTCTCTGTAGCCACCTTGTTCAGGGTCACTTGCAGAAGGGTTGCTGAAAAGGCAGCCATGTTGAAATCCGGAACCCACAGCAAGACCCTCCTAAGAGGTTCCTGACAACCCCTACCCACATTTCTCTCTGCTCCCCCCTGGTCCTCAGAGCCCACTGCCCAGGCCCGTTGAGGGCCAGCTGAGGGCAGCGAACGGCAGATGGGTGGTGCTCAGCCAGCGTGGCAATTCTGACTCAGTCCCTCGGGGGTTGGTACATACTGTGTGCCAAGGTTAATTAAACTGGTAATTAGAAGGAGAGATGCTTAATCTATCTGGTTAATAAAATAACCCCCTTCCATGAGCACGCGGATGCTGTCACTCCGCCGGGCGGGCCGGAGGAAGCAGAGATGCTGCAGCCCTGGCGCGATGGGGTCAGTGGAGCAGAA
The DNA here is from genome assembly GCF_028538775.1 of Myotis yumanensis. Taxonomy (NCBI): domain Eukaryota; kingdom Metazoa; phylum Chordata; class Mammalia; order Chiroptera; family Vespertilionidae; genus Myotis; species Myotis yumanensis. The sequence continues at coordinate 37,821,337 of NW_027223756.1, read as the reverse complement.
CGCTCCGGCTTCCTCGGCCTGGCTCCCCACTCTCCCTGCTCCCGTAGTCCTGGAACTGATTCCTGGCTCTGCATCAGCCACCTGGGGTGGGGGTGGGGGGGAGTATGGAGGAGGCGGGGAAGCTGCAAGGAGGGTCAGGTCTGGGAAGGCAGCCAGAGGTGCTCTGCCCCAGGGAAGTTCCAGGGTGTGTCTACAGTAAGGCCCAACTGGAGGTGGGGCAGAGGGGCTGCTACGCCAGTGGGAACCCTCTCATGACCCTTCTTGCTACTTCCTTCAGGGTTAGGTCTGACCCTCACACTCTAAATGACAACCTTGATGAATATCTTTTAAAATTAATTTAAAATTTTACATATAAAATATGACTCCTTATTTTTGTAAAAAAAAAAAAAAAAAAAGCGGGGGGTGGGGGGGGGGTGGCGCTACAAATAACTCAGCTTCAAATCTCAGTTTTTTCCAGGGGGGGAACCGCTGGTGAAAGTCTGGTGTGTAGCCTTCTGGGCCTTTCGCTGAATGCACACAGGTGTATATGTGGATATAACGAGACACTGCTTTGTTTGGTTTTAGATTTTTTTTACAACATGGCCTCTTACTGTATGTGTCTTTATGCAGTGTGCTCTGTCCCACCCCCACCCCCCCAAACACACACACACACACACACACACACACACAGAACAAAAACCACACATTAAAAAAACAACAAAAAACAATGACATGGGGAGTTGTTTTCTTCAATCAGACATCACGGAGGTGGCATTTCCCAGAGAGGAAGAGGAGCCTCCCTGGCCCTCGGGACCTCGTGCTAAGCATGGCCTGGGACGTGCATCGAGGCATCCTCTGCATATGGTCTCAGCCCAGTGGGTCATCCTGCTCCCGACAGGGTCCTCGCCCGCGTCCTGCCGGCCCAAATGTCCCCTGGACCCTGTTCTCAGATCAGAGTGAGCCAAGGTCACAGCAGGCCCCTCCCCCTCCAGCCTCTGTCGCCAAGACACCAGCACCAGGGCAGCTCACAGAAGGCTGCCTGCATGTGAGGCTGCCACAGGCCCCCTCAGCAGCCACCCCCTGCCAACCTCGCAGTCCCCCCAGCTCAGGTGTGGAGTCCTCAAAGAGACAGGCCACCTTCCACTTCTCACCTCCCCAAACAGTCCTGGAGCGACAGGGCTGAGTGACACATCTCCCTGCAGGCTGCTGTGAGGACCACGCTTACCTGCATGGCTGCCAGGCAGGTGGTGGTGGTGGAGGGGGGGTGGCGCAGACAAGCTCTCTCCCAGCTCCTGGCAACAGTGGAGCAGGCCCAGCTGATGGGCAGTGGGCAGCAGGTGAAGGCAGAGTGTGCCCAAGCAGGGAAAGGGGTTTTATTAACCTCCTAATGATCAGTTTAATGGGCATTGAAGTCAGCTGAATTCAGAGAATGGAGCAGGTGGCACGAAGGCCACAGTGTGTGAGCTGGGGGTCTGGAGGGTCTCTAGCTACCAGAGCTCCAAGTAAATTCCTGGTCTAAAGGGGGAAACAGGGCACACTTTTTTTTTTTTTTTTTTTTTTTTTTTTTTTTTTTTTTTTTTTACAGAGAGGAAGGGATAGGGATAGAGAATTAGAAACATCGATGAGAGAGAAACATCGATCAGCTGCCTCCTGCACACTCCCCACTGGGTATGTGCCCGCAACCAAGGTACATGCCCTTGACTGGAATCGAACCTGAGACCTTTGAGTCCGCAGGCTGACGCTCTATCCTATGAGCCAAACGGGTTAGGGCAGGGCACACTTTTTTAAAGGGCAAGAAACATAAGACATGAGCTTAGTGCAGCCATCTATCCACCTATTTACTCAATAACTCACCTATCCACCCATCTCCCCCCATCCATCCACCCAGCCATGCCCCCGTCCACCCACCATCTACCCATCCACCCATCCACTCACTCATTCACTCATCTATCTCCCCACTGACCCATTCACTCATCCATCCATCCATCCATCCATCCATCCATCCAGCTATCCACTCAATCATCTACCCACCTACCATCCATACACTCATTCATTCAACAAGTATTTCTTCTCTGTTTTTATCCTCACCTGAAGATATATTTATTGGAGAGAGGGGGAGAGAGAGAGAGAGAGAGCATTGATATGAGAGAGAAACATCGATTGATTGCTTCATGTATGGGGCCTGACCAGGAATTGAACCTGCAACCTAGGTATGTGTCCTGACTGGGAATCGAACCTGCAACCTTTTGGTGAACAGGATGATGCTCCCACCAACTGAGACCCAGCCAGGGCCAACAAGTATTTCTCGATCCTCTACTATATGCCAGGCCCTTGTCCTCTGTGTAGATCTTGTTTTCTTGGACCTGATTATCCTCGGGGGGGGGGGGGTGGGGGGGGGGCGGGGGCGGGTGACAGGCAAGATAAGAACGAACAACAAATAAGCGAACATAGAAACCAATGAGATAACTGCAGCCGGAGAAGACTGTCAAATGGGTAAAGCGAGAGAGAGTGGCGGGAGGTGTGGGGGTGTCCAATCCAAACGTGACCAGGGGAGTGAGTCTCTGAGAAGGTGATGTTTCAGTGGAGACGAACAGTAACGAGAAAGTAGCAGCTATTTGAAGATGGGGGTGGGGGGGAAGTGTTTTGGGCAAAGGGAACAGCAAGTGCAAAGCATCCAAGACATTAGCTCAGTGTATTTGTGTGACCAAAGGAAAGGCAGCACAGTGGGGCACATGGGGATGGCAGGAGGGGATAAGGCGGCTGGAGTCCGAATGGTGGGCGAGGGCCCTTGAGACGGGAGGGGAATGGCAACTATTCCAAGAGCAAAGGAAGCCAGTGGAGGGTGCAGGCAGGGGAGTGACAGGGCGTGATCTTTATCTGAAATTCATTCTCCCGGCTGCCTTGAGGTGATGACTATACAGGCGGGTGTGGGACGGCCAACGATTCTAAGCGCCTTTCAGCTCCAGAATCCTGCGGTTTCCCGCCCTGCTCCTATTTTAAAACAACGTTAAGAACAATCTCGAACATTTGGAGGGTGTTTTCACTGTTTACAAATCACATTCGCAGAACAATTCTGTTTAACTCTCACAGCCGCTCTAGTCAATACGCTCCCAAGGAAGTGGCCTCCTCAGGCAGCCGCGGAGTGGAGCCCCCTGGGACCTGGGGCCTTAAAGAGTGCTGCTCTGCAGTGCCAGCTGGAAGGCGGACGATGCCACCACGGTCTTGTCATGAAGGTCTGTTGTTTGCCAGCCGGGCTCCCAGGCCCTCTCTTCTGGTAGCAGAACCCCATTTTCCTTTGGAGAGCCTTCGCCACCATCACTCAGTGTCTTTATGGTTCAAGTGGAGCCAGTTCTACCCTTAGCTCCAGGGGTGGCCAATCAGAGTTTCCCAGTATCCTAGCCACCACAGTGTTGGTCCAGGTTGGGCCCCCAGTTCGTACCGATGAGAACCGATCTTGGGACTGACGCTGGGGCTTATACAGGCGATGCTCCCTTTCAGGTGGGATTGGTCAGCTGTCAGCGGGGACCTGGAGAGGCTAACGGCCACCCATTGGTGAAAGCCTACTAGCACGGGAGCCCCCCAGAGGAGAGAGACTTGCTCTGCTGGAGCACCCTGATTCAGCTATGCCTGAAGCCAAACCTCCCCTGCCTTGAGGACTTTTAGTTGTAAGAGCCAATGAATACCTCTTGGAGTGTGAGCCAGATTGAGGTGGATTTCTGACCCTTGAAGCCAATGAGTCCTCATCAATTCACATTTGTACAACTCTTTTTTTTTTTTTTTTTTTTTTTTTTTAAATATATTTTATTGATTTCCTACAGAGAGGAACGGAGAGAGATAGAGAGTTAGAAACATCGATGAGAGAGAAACATCGATCAGCTGCCTCCTGCACATCTCCTACTGGGGATGTGCCCGCAACCAAGGTACATGCCCTTGACCGGAATCGAACCTGGGACCTTTCAGTCCGCAGGCCGACGCTCTATCCACTGAGCCAAACCGGCTTCGGCACACATTTGTACAACTCTTGAAGGGTTATGAAAACATTCTCATGCATAGGGCTTGGCTCATTCTTAGAGCAACTCTGTGAGGGTGGGGGGGGGGGGGGGGGATAGACATATTATCTCCATTCCACAAAGGAGGATGTGAAGCCAGGGGTGAGATGTGTGGCCAGAAGCAGGGCTAGGACTCGCATCCAAGCCTGTGGTCATTTCCATCCTGGAGGTCTCCTTCAGGGCCTTCTTTCCAGTCAAAGCCAGACCTCCGTCCACCCTTCCTTTGCCCACCACCCTCCTGGCCTCTCTTTCCTGGCCACTGCCCCCTTCAGCCTGGGGTCCTTGTAAGCTTCTGTCCGCAACTTCTCTCTGCTGCCCTCCCCAGCAGGCTAACCTCCTTAAGGAAGGTGACTGTGAGTGATTCCAGGGAGTCAGAGGGACTCAGCCCTAAGACCTTTCTTAACCAGCAGGTAGGCCAAGTGCCACGGAGGAGAAAGTGTGTGATGTGGAGTCACAACCCCACTCTTTTTTTTATAAGTGGTGTGCCTTTGGACACGTGCAGCCTCAGCTGCCTCATCTGTAAAATGGGGCTAATAATATACCATCTTCAGGTGATGAACATAAATGAGGTATACCAAGGAAGCAGGTGGTAGCATGGGCCTTGGCATCATAAGCCCCCGGAGGTCTGGCTGGCCCTGGCCCCTCCTCCAGCTGCTTTGCCTTCGGTCCTGTTCAGTTTCTTGGGCAAGTGCTCCCTGTCCAGGGCCACTTGGCCTCTTCCTCTGTGACTCACTCATTCATGGAGGAATTTATTAACTGCCTATTGTGTTCCAGGCTCTGCTACAGACAATGGGAAAGAGCAGTGAACAAGACAGGAGCTTGCATTTTAGAGGGAAAAGACAGACTGAAAACATGCAGAAGAAATATTTTCACATGGGGTATGTGCTACGCAGAACAGAGATGAGCAAAAGCCAGGGAGATGCGATAGGGCCTCGAGGACGGAGGGAGCACTAACCAGGCAGGGTGTGGGAAGCCCTCTCCACTGAAACCTAAATGAAGAGAGGAAAGCAACGAAGGCAAGAACTGATGGTTTGAGTGTCCCGGTCAGAGAGCACAGCAAGCGCAAAGGCCCTGCGGGGGGACCAGGCTGAAGAAACAATAAGGCCAGCATGGGTGGAGGGCAGTGAGTGAGGACGCGCTGGGACATGAGGTTGGAGAGGCAGGCAGGGCAGATCCTGGGCCTTGTAAGCCGTGGTCGAATTTGAGCTTCACTATGTGTGCAATGGGAAGTCATGGGAAGGGGCAGTAAGCAGGGAAGAGACAGATCTGATAACCATTCTCGAAAGAGCAGTCCGGCAGTTGTGGGAGGATGCAGGGCAGGGGCACAGGGGAAGCAGGGTCACCAGCCTGAGCCCCTGCCTTGCCTACATCCTGCTGGAACTGGCACCCCCCAGCCCAACTTAGCTGACCCCCACCAATGCGAGAGTACGGCAGCCCCCAGCTCTGGGCATCGGGATGGGGGGTGGGGGGTGGGAGATGCCCTTTGACAACCTTGAGCAGTCACTATGGTTTCTCCACCAGCCTCCTCAGCTTCTCCTCGATGACTCAGCCCCAGATAACTGCCCCCTGACCCCCGTGGAAATGGTCTTCCGTTCCTGTTACTATCACCGACAAGGGTACACTTCCTCAGACCCCAAATCATTTGTGCCAAGTGAAGATCTCTTCCCCCAAATGCCAGAGACGACTTCCCTTCTCAGTAGCATCTCAGGACTTGGAGGATCCTGGTCTCCCTTTACCATCCCCCCTCCCCCTCCCCCACCCCCGTCCTCCATGGCTGCAGGACGTGGGGACATTGTGCCCATATGCCCACAGGTCCTTGTGTGTGAGAGCTACTATCCCAAGGCAGGAGGCAGGGAAGGGCCCTGGTGGAGCAGAGAAAGGCCCCAGGCCATGGGAACCCAGCCACAGCCTGTCTGTTCCCATCAGGAGAGCCATCGGCCTCACCGGCTATTTCATCTGTGTTTATTTGTCTGTCTGCCCGTGTCTTGCTCTATCTTCTGATGTGTCTTTCTCTGAGCCATCAGATGCCCCCTCAGCTGGAGCCAGTATTTCTGCAGACAGATACAGCCCGCATCTTCCTCCCAGAGGCTGGCATACACATGCTCTGGCCACAGGGCCTGCTTCCTCTCTGGGAGCCCATCCACACCCCCTGAGAAAGCAGAATCAGCTCCGCAGCAGCACAGTCCTCCCCAGTTTGCATTTCTCCGTCCCACGCATGTTTAATTATATCCCTACCTTGTTTCCGAAGGAGTTCAAGGCACCAGTCCTCTGTGTGTTCTTCGCAGTGGCACTGGGTGGGCAGGCAGTGGCCTTGCCCATTGGCATCCAAGGGCACTGAGGTTCAGAGGGGCTTTGCCATGGTCATGCAGCCAGCGAGTGAGCTTTAGGGGCCGGGCTGGGACTCAGCCGCTGGCGTGGGTGGGATTGCTGTTGCAGGAAGTTTCCGGAGCTCTCCCTCTCCTGGAGGTTTAGAACTTGCTCTGCCTGCAGGTGTCCCTGGCCACGTGCTCTGTCATGGGCGCGGCGGGTAAAACAGGACACCTCCTGGCTCTCTCAGACCCTGACCCGAGCTTCAGTCCTTCTGTTGGAGGCTCCTGGGAGCAGGAAGTTAAGGGACCCCACAGGAAGTGGGGGAAGGAAAGGGGACTGCGAGCCGGGGCTGGGTGGGGGGCCAGGCAGGGTGGTGAGGGCGATAGTGAATGCCCAGCCTGCGCCCGGCTCTGCAGCCTCACCCGGAGAGGCTGAGGCCTAGGAGGCCTGGAGGAGTCTGGCGGGGCACGGTGGGGGAAGAGAAGGGGCTGCCCAGCTGACAGCAGGTGACAGGAGCCGAAGCTGCTGTGTCGCAACAAAGGAGGGGAGCAAGGGAAATGACGAGGCTTGGCACTCGCTCTCCCAGCTGCTCTGGGTTTGAAGCTGTGCCACTTTGCTGGCTCCAGCACAGCGAACAGGTGGCAGCAAGATTGGCACAGCCAGGAAAGCTCATCCTGTTGAGGCCAGCATGCAACAGAACGGGAGAGGAGCAGCCAGGCGAAGGGGGAGGAAGGAGAAGGACAGAAGAGGAGGGGCTTCGGGGAGGGGACCCTCCACTCGGATCCCCAGGCCCAGCCACCCCTAGGACAGGTCTTCTCTGCTTCTTCCCCACAGGCATCTCATGTGTCCACACGGCTCCCTCTGTACCAGGCACTCAAGAGCCTTCAGAGACCCTCAGGGCCCACAGGCTGGCAGGCCTCCTACCCTAAAGGCGCTCACAGGACACCTGCCTTCCCCTTCACCCTGCTGCCCATATCTTCTGGCCAGCTCACCTCTCTGGATTGCACCACTGGGCTGCCTGGCACAGGGGACACCAGAGCACCTGGGGTGAAGGGAGGCACCTGGGCCTCCCAGGTGGGCTCCCAGCTGCGGGAGTGGCAGGCCAGGTTTTCTCGCTCTGTCTGGATGGGAGCGCTCAGCACATGCTGGGTGTCCTGTGATTTGGCTGGGAATTGGCTCGCACCGCAGTGCCCTGGCTCACGACCACCTGGGCTCCACCAGAACCTCATGAGTTCTGCCCGAGTGAGGTGATGGTTGCCCCTCAGCAATTGCAAGGCTGCGTGTGGTGCTACCTAAACACCCAGTTGATAGACAAATAAACCAGGTGGCCTGGCTTCACTCAGTTCCCATTTGGTAGATGTCTGTGAAGGGTCTACCCTGGGCCAAGCACAGTTCCCATGGAGGACACGGCAGGAAAGAGGAAAGGTGCTTACATGGTAGAGGGAAAAGTCAAACAAACAAACAAACAAGAGAGTTTTAGATAGTGAATGATTTTGTAGAAATAGAGTGATATCAAAAGGAGCAGGAGCCCTAGCCGGTTTGGCTCAGTGGATAGAGCATCAGCCTGCGGACCTAAGGGTCCTAGGTTCGATTCCAGTCAAGGGCATGTACCTCGATTGCAGGTTCCTCCCCGGCCCAGGCCCTGGTCCGGGCATGTGCAGGAGGCAATCAATCGATGTGTTTCTCTCACATCGATGTTTCTCTCTGTCTTTCCCTCTCCCACTCTCTCTAAAAAACAATGGAAAAATATCCTCAGGTGAGGATTAAAAAGAAAGAAAAAGGAGCAAGAGAGGTGACTTTCTACATGAGGTGGCCAGGGAGGGCTTCTCTGAGGAGATGGCATTTGGGATGACACCTGCATGAGGAGCTGGTCATCAAAAGGGCGGGAGAAGAGTGTTCCCAGCAGCGGGAGCTGCATGTGCAAAGGCCCTGAGGCAGAATGACCGTGGCCTGTTTGAGAAACAGAAGGAAGAGCAATGACGTTGGGAGCAGCTAGGGCCTGGATCTTGCATGACCTGAAGGCCTGGGGAAGAGCCGTGTTTTACCCTAAGTGGGATAAAAAGCCTTTTAAGAAGAGGTCCATCTGGTGGCTGTGGGAGCACACGCTGGACCAGGTGGGGAGAAGAGGCATCGGGAGACCAGGCAGAGGCCGCTGGACTGGAGTGGAGGTGGTGAGGTGAGAAGCAGCTGGGTTTGGGTGTTTTGGAGGTTGAGTGTACAGGACTGCTCTGGTGTTGGACACAGAAGAGGAAGAATTGAAGATAAGTTTGGAGTTGAGCTGGGGGAGGACTGGGGACTCCCGTGAGGTTAGGAAGGGGACATAGAGAACATTCTTTCTTCTCCTCCGAAAGTACAACCAAAGGGGATTCCCACACTCCGCGTGGCCCAGAGCAGTGCGTGCCCTGCCACATGTCCCCACCTGGGAGGCAAATGTCCATCCTTACCCCACGGACACATCCTCCCAGATCCCAGCTCCCCCATGAGTTCTGAGCAAGTCACATCCCTTCTTGAAGATGGACGGCACTTTACAAACTCCATATGCTCAGTTTTCTTTTATTATTTTAATTTCTAACTACTTGGGATGGTTTCCAGCATTGGCTTCTGCTGCGATTCTGATGCCAGCAGACACACTTTGCTCTCTCCCCCTCCTCAGCCCTCCCTTTATCCAAACCACAGAGATTCTTCCAACCCACAGGAGAGCTGGAAATCAGGGAGGGAGATTCAGCCAGCAGGCAGGTGCCCTGGGGGTCTGGTCAAAGGTGGCACAGGCCCCAGAGGCAGTGGGGACAGCAGGCAGGACCCGGCCTGGCAGGTGGGAGCCCAGGGTCTAGCTCAAATGGGGGGTTTCTAAAGATGCTGTCAAAGGGGCTCCAGGGCCCAGTGGGAACTGCTGCCTTCCTGACCCCCGCCGCCCCCCCCAGCCCACACAGCCATCCCCCAGGCCTCTCCCACAGGCGCGGACACCCCCTCTTCTCAGACTAAACTCCCAGCACCCACTTCTTCCAGCAACAGACTTCCTTTCTGTCCCGAAGACAAGTCCCAGGAAATTTTTCTCTGCCCTCTGCCTGGAGGTCTCTCTTCTCGAAAACCCTTACAAAGGTCACCACTTTTTGTCCCAGTGTCACCTCTCCTGCAAACACCTCCGGGATGCCTGAACTGATCTGGCTCCTTGTGATGAGCTAACATCTCATGTGTTGCTTTGATGACATGTTCCCACAGGAGCAGGAAATGATCCGTCTTAGCTTTTTGCTGCTTTACTTCCAGTGAGTGGGACTAATAGATACTTGTTGAATGGATGAACGGCTTCCTGCCCATCTCCTCCGCCTGCCAGCTCCCGTTTGTGGAAGGGATTTGGGATGTCCCGGTAACCCAGGGTTAGGTCTATGGGAGAACAGGACAACTAGTGACTGGCCACCCGTGCCAAGAGCAGGACAAGTGACCTCATTTAATGCGTGACCCTACTTTATATGCGAGAAAAATGGATGCTCAGATGAATAAAGAGACCCGCCCAGAAGCACACAGCTCACCAGCACGGGAGCCACGGTTCAGATTCCCAGCTTTTCTGCCCACCACGCTGCAGATGGACCACAGACAGATGACCAATTTTCAAACAAGTGGAATAATAAGTGCACTTAGTACTCCATACTGTTACTGACTGCAAGTCAATGGCACTTTGATGACTCAGAAGGCGATGATTTCAGAGCCTCATGGGGTCCTTCCGTGCTGGGTCCTGATCCCACGCGTGGGGCCACTCCTGTGCACAGTGTGGGGCCAGGAGAAAGCTACCGTGACTCTGCTGTGCCCTGGGGCTGCCTTCTAAGCTACACCTCTCCTCCCTGCAGATCCTGCTTTCCTTCTTCTTTCTCAAGAAAAGGGGACAGCGCCCTGATGTGGGGTTTCCTATGGTGCCTCGTCAGGACCAGCAGGAGTCTCCAAAACCAGCCTCAACCAGGAGGGACGGCAGCTCACTGGGCTCCTCTGTTCCTTCAGCTGCTGTCATCCTTCTTGGCTCGTCTGCGAGGCCACCGCCTCACAGGCAAGCTGCACTCGCTGCCAGGTTTCGGGGAAGACTGACCTAGCGGGTTTGCACCCCCTTCCCGGATTCACGTGCATACAGATCGCTGACCGCCATCGAACACACCGTGCATTTTATTTACTTTGGTAACGTCTTCCCTGCTTCCTGTCCCCGTTAGACTGTAAGCTCAATGAGGGCAGGGTTTTGCCTACTTGGTTCTTGGCTGTATTCCCTGCATCTGCACCCAGCAGGCAACCAGTGTTTGTGCAGTGAGTATTCCCCGGCCGTGGGTCATTCACAGCCCGCCTTCGCAGTTGTGGTTATATCTCTGTCCCACTTGTCCTATGTAATATTCGTCTTTCAACCAGGCACCTTTTAAAAACTTAAGAAATGAAATGTGAAAGGAAGCTTTTTATCACTGTCATAGAGGGAAAGCCAATATTACTTGCCATAAATAGAAGACAACTGTTAAAATAAATGCCACAAAAATAAAACAGTGTGAGGAAATGTGAGCAAGAGCCTCTTGCCTGTGGAAGGCTGAGGCCTGCTCTCTCTCTCTGCTGGGAGGAGCGGTCAGCCAGCGCACGAGAGGCACCAAACCGAGACTTTGTCCTTGGCAGAAGGTTTCAGAGGGAACTGCATAGGGAGTAACTGTGTCACCATCCGAGTGAGACTCAACTCCATTCTTAGCTCCTAAAAGCCAACCCTGCCCTAGTCCTCGTCCCACACTTTGGGGAACGTCCATCTAGAGAACTCGGTGGGGTTGGGTGTGGAGAAACTGCTCCCCCGATGGCCGCTCTAGTGCCTAACGTGTCTTTGTGCCAATTGGGAAAAGGCGCTCTCTCTGGGTGGAGGAGACACCCTGTCCCCTGGAGCCTGCCTTCCTGCATCATCCTGCCCCCAGGCTCGCAGGGCCTGGGGGTCACGTCTCAGTCTCAGCACTGATCCTGTTTGCATCACTGTGAGTTTTGTCTGAGCCGGTCTTCCTCACCTGACTAGGAGCTCCCCGCTGTGGGGACTGTCTCGATTGTACACGTGTCTTCCATCACTCAGCAGAGTGTCCCAATATGACTGGTTTTCAGGAAACATTTGTGGAGTTGAATGGAGTTGGTGATTAATCAAACTCCAAGTAGCCAACATTTGCTGCTGTCCAGACTAATAATACCAAAAACTCCATCCGCCCCCTCAGCCGGGGCTTTTGCCTGAAGTTTTCCCAGCACCAGGGGGGTGGCTGGATACTCTCATCTCCCACATCCTTTGGAAGAATTCTGTCCTCCTGACTCCTGAGCTCACTGTCCCGATCTTTTCTCTGTCTGGTCCAGCCCGCAGGGAATTTTAGTTAGAATGCTTTATGTTGCAAGTGACAGGAAATGCAGGTCCACTTGTTTACATCACGGGGAGTTTATTGAGCTATATAGTTTTAGTCTGCAAGCAGTGTTAGCATCGAGTGAGGCTTGGTCCAGCAGCTCCAAAGCTGTCACCAGATCTTGCTTCTCGCCATCTCTGTGGTCTGACTTCCATGTTGTGAGTTTCACTTCAGGCTCCTCACAGAGCCTACCCTGACCCCCACCTTAAGCATCTCCAGGTTATTGCTTCCTGGTAGCAAAATGACTGCTCACCTTCCTATCTTATACTGCATCATTTAAGAGAACAATGAAGAGCTCGTTCAGACATCCACCTAAGACAAAGGAAGACCTTGCTTTCCCAGAAACATTGGGAATATTGTCATGCCCCATTGGCTCTGATTGGGTTACCTGACCGTCTCTAAACCAATAGCCACAGTCGGGGGGGGGGAGGAAATGCTGAGCAGCCAATCGGGGTTTGCCCCTGGGTGGGTGTGGAATCAGCTCACCAGTCACAGGCTGTTCCTAAGGGGAGTTCTGGGGAGGACTGTTCCAGAGAAAGAAGGGAAGGATACTGGGGGAAGCCACAGATATCCTGAACATGGGAGAGGTATGTCCGGCAAGCGGGCCACTGTGAGACTCATTGGACTTTTATGACAGCTTCTTTTCCTCCCAGGATGCCGTTGAGTGCTGGTATAAGCTGGGGCCAACCTGTGAGTGACGCGATGCTGGGCCCGGAAAGGACACGATTAACCGCATGAGACCACCTCCAGGTCGCCCTCCCTCAAAGACATAGACGGTTAGGACTGAAGGAGCCATCAGCTCAGGGGCCTTAACCAAGGATCCTTAGCATCCTTAGCAAGGATCCTTGGACAGATTTAAGGAATCTGTCAAATCCGTGGGCTCCTGTGTGTGCACTTGTTTGGGCAAAGTACCCACAGCTTAATGAGTCTCCCAGGGGTCTGCAGCCTACAGGGTTCCCTGAGAGGGGTAGCTATGTGCTTGAGGTTGAACAAGTGCTGGAAGCAAAATCCAGAAGAGAACCTGGTCTCCCAACTCCCCCGCCCCCGTGTCACCACCCACGTTCTCATTGTGTGCAAGCCAGTCCACATGCTCATCTCGTTTAATTACATCCTCCCGTGTACCTGGGATGAAGCTGCCATCCCCATCTGGCAGATGAGAGAATCCATGATTTGCTCGAGGTCGAAAGTGGCACAGCGGGTTTAAGCCCTTCTTTGCAGCACACGGAGCTGCTTCCTTTATTCTATTGCCATCATTCCTTACAGCCAGCTGACGGGGTCACAGAACTGCCCGTCTAAGGCCTCTGAAAGGGAGCCGGTTTTTGCTGGGCCTTAGAAGGACACAATCCTGGGGACTGCCAGGCACCCGGCTTGGCTTCCTATGAGCCCAGTGATTCTCAGCGCTCGATGTCACCTCCCAGGGCTTCGGTCCTCAACCTGAAATGGGACTAACAACCCATAATCCTTCCTTTGCAAGGCTGTTTAGCGGGTCTCCACGGCTCCTTGTTGTGGCAATTCCGTGTGTGTGGCCTGGCCTAATGCAAGTGAGAGGCTGCTCTTGGTCTCGGTAGACCCATAGCGTCTTTTAGGGGTCATCTGGCTGCTCACCAGGACCTGGCTTCTTCCTGGCATAGGGATGACTTCCCCTGGGCCTGCAGAGGAGGGGAGAATCATCCCAAGTGACAGCATGGCTCAGACAGCCCGCTCACAGTCAGGTGCTTTGCATGTATGACTGTCCTTCATCCCCTTAGCTCCAGACAGGTGCCGTGGACATCCCCATCCTGCAGGCCGGGAAAGGGAGGCTCAGGGGTGAAGTCACCTGGTCCAGGTGACAGGGCATTGGTGGAGTCAAGATTTGAACCCAGGTCTGTCTGAGGCCAAAGCTGACACATTCCCGCCTCCTTGGCTCACTGTGAGCCAGAGGGCAAAGTCTTCTGCTGTTTAATTGAGGCACTTGGGACGGCGGCAAGGCTGGCCTGGCTGTAATTTAATTTAGACTTGTTCCTTGCAAGCTTGACAAGGAGGTGCCAGGGGCCGTGGCCTGGTTGGGGCCAGCCTGGCCAGCCTCATTCTCCTCCCTCCCTCCCAGCCTGCTGCCTCCGAGTCTCATCCAGCACAGAGGTCACCGGCCCCACTGTCCACTGCGAGGCCCAGTGGCCCATGGGCTCAGGATGGGGGGTGACCCGGGAGGCTTCTGGCTCCAGTGTGCAGAGCCACCGCCACCACACACGGCTCCAAAGGCCCTGAAAGCCATAAAGCAGCCAAGGAAAAATGACAGCGGCCGAGGAAACGAGCCACGGAGGAAATTAACTCACACCCAGGGAGCCGCGCGGCTTTCTGCTGACAGAGAGGGCCGGCTACCTCATAAAACTAAACATTTAAACTCTCCTCTTTACAATAATTACAGGGCCTTGAATGCCTCTCCCCCCGTCGGGGTGGTGAAGGGCAGGAGCTGGGGCTCAGGAGAAGGAATGGAGAGAGTGTGGAGGCCAGAGCAGGGTCCTCTCTGCGTGGGGGCTGGCCAGAGAGCCAGGGAATGTTAGCGCTGGATGGGGACTTCGGGACCGACTATTCCAACCCTCTCATTTGACAGATGAGAGACCTGGAGGCCCAAAGAGGGTTTGGACTAAGTGAAGGTCACCCAGGCAGTTATAGTTAGGACGACTAAAAGCGGCTTCTCTCCCGTGGCAGTGAGAGTTGCTGCCCTAATTCCACAAACATTTCCCGAGGCCCCTCTGTGAGCCAGACCCTGTGCCGGAGCCCAGTCAAAAGAGCACGGCCTGTCCTTGGCCCCAATTAGAAAGTGAGCTCCTGAGGGCTGGGACCACATCTGTTCCCAGCAGCAGCCCTGAACCCCCGAGAGGGGCTCTGCCCTCACCCCTGCCCAGGGGGCAACCCCAGGAGGACCCGTAGCCCACTAGGAGCTTCCCAGCAGTGAAGAGCCTTGGGAGCCAAGGGCGTGCCTGCCAACAGGGTCGGGTGTCAGACTGCGAGCCTTAGATGGCAGGGCTTCTCCTCTCGGCCTGCGACCCCAGCTTCGGTCTCTGTCCTGCCTTCAAGGCTGCCCATCAGCTCTGCTGTGGAGGACCCCTGCCATCTGCGCCCCACACCTGCTCCCCAGCCTCTCTACCCCCCTCACCGCCATTCCTCACTCGGACTCCTCTCCCAGAAACAGTTTTCCTCTCTGGCTTGGCAGCCTGCCTTCCGTACTTCAAACACTCCCCCTCCCTCGCAGCGTGAGGGACAGCTGCTGTTTTTTCTGCAGCCAGCAGTCCTTTTCTGTGGGACCCCCCCACCCCTTGCTCAGTTCTCAAGGTTTGGAAGAAGCTGGTCACTCAAGGAGGAGAGGGGTGGCACATACCCCAGGCCTGGCCAATCAGCATATCTCATCACAGAGAAGAGTTTGGAGATGGACAGGGAACCCAAATCCTATTTGTGGGGTTGTGGGAGGGGTCCTCTCTTTCTGCTCGGACTGCTGAGCTGAGGGTGCAAGCCCGATGCTGCAGAGCACTTGCAAATGAAGCCAACACACAGGAAAGTGACCTGGTGGGGACTCACAGCTTCCTGAGGATTTTTTGAGCACCTGGATGCCATGCCTGAAGTTACATGAGCCAAGAAATAACATTGTTTATAATAATAATTATTAGTATATTATTATACAAATTATATTCTATATAATTATGTTATTTATTATATAATTGCTAGAGGCCTGATGCATGAAAATTCGTGCAAGGGTAGGCCTTCCTTCTCCCAGCTGCCGGCACCGGCTTCCCTCTGGCAACCTGGACCCGGGCTTCCCTCCTCCGGCCGCCCGCAGGCACCTGGGACCGGGCTGGCTTCCCTTGGCCCTGACTTCATCAGGAATGATGTCCGGAATGATGTCCAGAAGACGTCTGGTCTAATTAGCATATTACTCTTTTATCATTATAGATTATGATTTACATATTGTGAATAGTAATTTCACTATTATTATTTTGCTTCAGTCAGTCTGAATTTAGTTTCTCTCACTTGCAGCCAAAAGATTCTGAATAATATGGCAGGTTAGGGAACCAGCTGAAAGGGTAATGGTCTTTCCCCCGTTCCTTCCATGGAGCCGCCTAGGCCCTGCCTGAACCTGAGCTTTCAGCTCTGTCTTTTTACAGCCTCTACAAGTGAAAGGCTGGGTCTTTGAGGTGTTTTCAGAGAGTCTGCTGTCTGTCACTCTGGACACAACTGCCTTGAGCAGAAGAGTCCTGCTGTTTCTGCCCTGCTTCTTAAAGTCCATATCGTGACTTTTCCCAGGCCCTGGCTGCCAGGAAGGTGAGAAAGAATTCAGCCAATTTAGCCAGGCCTGAAGTTTGATATTTTCTCTGGTGAATCATTTACATGAGATCTGTTAGTACAGACTTTCTTGT
The DNA here is from genome assembly GCF_028538775.1 of Myotis yumanensis. Lineage (NCBI taxonomy): Eukaryota > Metazoa > Chordata > Mammalia > Chiroptera > Vespertilionidae > Myotis > Myotis yumanensis. The sequence goes on along the minus strand of NW_027223756.1, from coordinate 37,805,227 downwards.
ATTAGCAGGCACATTGGGCAATTGAAGAGGAAATTAGGAGTGAACATAGCAGCTCCTTCGCTACCACCCAGCCCAGCATCACCCCTTCTCCTCATTCTCTGTGCCCCAATACTTTCCCTCGGGAACCACCCCTCTCAGGAGGTGGGCACCTGGGACAGGCACCTGGCCGAGGCTTGCCAACCCGGAGCCTGTGATCCCCGACACAGTGATGTTAAGGTGAACACATGACCCTGAACAAGCCAAAAGAATTTCATTCTGGGACATTTGTCACATGCATTAGAGACGAAGCCCTCTCTTTTTTCCTGGCATACTTGGCCTGTAGAATATAAGCCTCGAGGTACTGGGGACACCGTGGAGAAAGATGCTGCCAAAGATTAGAGCCAATGCAGAGGAAGCTGACCTATGTCGGGGGAGGGAGCAGAGTCCTGATGAAGTGTTTTTACACCTGGATCCAGCCATGCCTGAAGCTGCACTCATACCTTTTGACTTCTCAGTTCCCTTGTTTTCTTGAGCCTATCTGAGTTGAGGTACTGACTCTGATGAACAAAAAAGTACTGATTAATACAGAAAAGTATTCCAAATAAGTAATTTTAAGGAAATAACAGTGACAATAGTTTACAAGAGGCCAAAGTCATAGATATGCTGGTATTTCAGACAAGATAAATAGCAGGATTAATAGGTCGAGAGGAGACTGGCGCCTCTGTGCAAGCCAGACCCTGAGCCAGGGGAGCAGAACGTGCTTACACTCTGACTGAAGTGATGGCATGGCTTCCGCCACCTTGTTTCCCAGGTGGCTTTGTGCAGCTTTGTTGACTGGCTCAGGTTTTTCCTGCCTTTCCTGTCAGAAGGGAACGGATGAGACACCATTAGTGAGCAGGAGCCTGAAGGCAGGCTGCCCACACATCTCCATGCCCGGAGGGGAAGAAGTAGGGAGCTCTCGCTGTAAGTCAGGTCCCCCATATGCCCTCCTCCTGGCTCTCCCAATACAACTGTACAAGCTGTGCCCTGCACAGCGGCAGGGAGCCCCATCCGAGGACCACATTGGGTGGGGGTGCCCTCCCCAGAGCATCAGCAAGGTGACCTGCCTGTTCCCAGTCCACTGCTGAACCCCCGGTTGTCAAAGAGGTCTACCTGAAAGACACATTATCCAGGAAAGAATTGCTCTCAGGACCCAAGTTGTCAATAAATTGCTTCTGGAGTTCTATTTACCTCTATTTCCCCTTTTTGCACAAAGAAGAAAAAAAACGGCACAGATGGCTTTGAAAAATTCTCCAAAGGAAGTTGCCAGGAATCCTTAACCTTCTAAATCCCCCCTCTTCTCTCTTTCTCCACGACCCCCCCCCCCCCCCCCCCGCCAGCCGCCTCTGCTCAAAACCCCTCACAGCAGCCTATTGAGTTCAATCCAAACTTTTTGCCCCGATTTTGAGTTCCTCTGGGCCATGCTCCCCAGAACTTCACAATACCAGGCACCTTGTCTGCTGTTGCTCCCTGAGCACATCTGATGGGCGCCTATTGAGCGGGCCCTGCTTCCCAGCTCTGGTCCCAGTGCTCCCACGGGTGCGGCCTGGGTGTGCGGGCATGAGCATCAGCGCTGAGAGGAGGGGCAGAGTGGAGAGTGGGTGTGGATGGGAAGGTGTGGGGTGGGAAAGGGTGCTCTACCGGCTTCTGGTTGCTGCTGTAATAAATTAGCACCAACTTGGTGTCTTGGAACACACCTATTCTTCTCTTACAGTTCTGGACGGCAGAAGTCCAAGGTGAGTCTCCCTGGCTGACATCGAGGTGTTGCCTGGGCTGCATTCCTTTCGGAAGCTCTCAGGGGGGATCTCTTTCCCTGCTTTTTCCAGCTTCCAGAGGCTGCCCGCACTCCTTGGCTTGTGGTCCCTTCCTCCAGCCTCAAGGGCAGCCTCCCATTGCCATCTCTCTGCTTCTGATGCTCCTGCCTTTCTCCCTATTTAAGGACCTTGTTGCCTCCCAGTTATCGTTTGCCTCCGGCGACGCTAATATTTTGGGGGTTTTGTCCCCCTGCTGTCTTAGTTTCCTAGGGCTGCTTAGTTGCAAAGTACCACAAACCGAGTGGCTTGACCACCACATATTTATTGTCTCACAGCTCTGGAGGCCAGAAGTCCAAATTCAAGATGTCAGCAGGGTTGGTTCCTGCTGAGGGCTGTGAGGGAGAATCTGTTCCGTGCCTTTCTCCTCCGTTCTAGTGGCCCCAGGCCTTCTTGCAGATGGCACACTCCAGCTCTAAAGCCATTGTGGGGAGCTATGGGGGTGGGCACGCCCCAGAGGAGGCCATCTGTCCTGGTGGCTGGTCCAGGACAAGAGCTGAGGAGAGAGGGGCCTGCCCCTCTGCCTGTAGAATGGCGTTTGAGTGGCAATTCAGGGAACCAGGCCCTCCTCCTCCCGGCCTTGGCCCCCTGAGCCAAAGGCCTGTCAAGGGATATGAGAAACATGGACAAGCCGGACATTCAACACTCAGTATAGGAGCATCCAGGTCTGTTTCCCTTCCTCCTCTTCTCACAGAAGGACCATGGGATTGGGAGATGGGAGGTTGGGATTAGTTGATGACCAGAGGGAAGGGCCCTTTCAGACCGCTGTCCAGGCTCAAAGAGCCACGTCCTTGCACCCCGCCTCAGAGTCCAGACAGAGGCCGTGTAGCAGACAGACACATAGCCCAAGCATCCCCATTTAACAGGAGGGAGCCAACCCAGCCAGGCTGGCAAGGAAACGTCAGGGAATTGATGTTATTTTCCCATTGACTACGTTCTGCTAGAAAGGATTTCGGTTACAGGGTGTAATCAAATCACACTTAAGAATTCCACGAAAAGATTACTTTTATAATGAGAAAAATGTACTTTTAAAAAGGAATCTGCAACAGAGCCTCCTTGGATGGCAATTTGGTGACACCTATGAAAATAGGAAAAGCACATGCTCTAGGATGCAATTCCACTTGTAGGAATTGGTCTTGTGGGTCTTGTGCTCGCGGGGACACACACACACACACACACACACACACACACCTGAGTGGGAAAAGACGCCAGTCGCAGCACTATTGGTGGTGGTAATAGACTGGGAACAATCTGTGTCATCAGTAAGGGAAGGGATAGGCCAAGCAATGGTACATCCATATGGTGGAATACCATGCAAGCTTAAAGAAGACCACAGTAGCTCTCCGTGAGAAAGATTTTCAAGCCCCACTTAAATGAGAAGAGCGAGAGGAAGTAACTGACGTGAAAATGAGGGTGGGGGATACAGAGATGGGCAGAAACTCTGCCTTCATTTCCTATGCCCACCATAGCAAATCTCCACACACTGGGTGCCTGAAAACAGCAGGACTTCATTCTCACTGTTCTGGCAGCTCCAAGTCTGAAATCCACGTGAATCCATTCCTTGCCTCGCAGTTTCTGGTGGCTGCCAGCATTCCTCAGCGTGGCTACATCCTTCAAGTATCTGCCTCCAGGGTCACATTGCCTCCTCCTTGTCCCTGTGTCTATTTTATAAGGATATTTCTATTAGATTTAAGCTCCAACCTAAATTATCCAGGATAATTTCCTCATCTCCAGATCCTTAATTAATTACATCTGCAAAGACCTTTTTTTCCAAATAAGATCACCTACACAGGTACCAGGGATTAGAGTACGGGCACATCTTTTTAGGGAACATCTCTTTTTTCTCATTATAAAAATAATATTTTCGTAGAATTCTTAAGTCTGACTCGATTCTACCCTTTAACCAAAATCTTTTCTAGCAGAACATAGTCAATAGTAAAATGAGATCAATTCTCACATCAGATTCCAGCTCCATGGGAGAGCAGAGGCCACTGGGAAGAGAAGCCAAGAGACCAGCGGTCGAGGTCAGTGAAGACTTGCTTTTCATGATAACCCTTTCTGTATTGTTTGACTTCTTTCCCAAGAACACAACTTACTATTTTGACAAGCTTCAAGCAATAAGTAATCCAACACACCAATTGTCTGGGCACCTTCAAGAGGTTGTTTGCACACGTCATCTCACTGACTGCCCTTAGCCGAGGTCCTGGTCAGAGCGGCGGCTCCCCAGGGCAGAGTTTGGCTGTGTCTTTAGTCACTAAAGTTTAGTGGGTTCCACAGCTAGAGCCATAGCAGGTGTCAAGAAGGACCTGCTGATGGGGTTTGAAATCCATATTCAAATGAAAAATGGTAACTTTCAGGTTCACTAAGAATGCAACTCACAATATTCATAATATTTCAGCGGACTCACAGCAAGTCACATACTTCAAGTCCCGATACTGAAAACTTAGTTCTCAGGGTTGCCCACGCAGTAGCAACAGCCCCTGGGTCCTTCGGGGGGCCAGCTTGGGATGTGGGGGGGTCTGCTGGGGCTGGATTCCCATGCCTCTCCCTGGATTCTCTGTTTGCATATTAAACATGTAAGAATTGTCTCTATTTCCTCAAAAAGTCGTCTCTCCGTCTTTTCTCTCTTGATCTGTGTTTTGTTTGCCTGTTTTTGATAAAAGGAGCTTTGAAAAATGTATTCCTTTTCTTCTTAAATCTCCACAGAGAACATCAACTGGGAAAACATAATGATAAATGGCAACTGACACCTGGCCTGCGGGTGGGGAGATCCAGGGCTGGTTGGGACTGTGACAAAGAGGACAGATCTCCGAGGGACGGTGTTACCCAGCCCAGCCCCGAGGCCAGGCCGCCAGAGCTTCCGGCTTTTCAGGAGAAGCCGAACATCACATTTTAATGTAAACTCTCCCAATAATTTAAAGTAGGAAAGTGATGTAAATTTTTCGTAACTGCTGTGTAGGCCAAATAAAACAGTCAGACTTCGCCTGCAGCCCTCGCGGAGAACCTCTGTCCTGATGCATTAGCACTTTAAGTCCTGACCAGCCTCAAGCCACGTCTTCACATCCACTTATACATTCGAGCAAGCCCTTGCACCATTTTTTTTTTTTTTTTTTTTTGCATTTTCTCTGTTCTTAGACGAGCAGCTTCACGTGGTAGGGACAAAATGGTCCGTGATAGCGTGCTGGGCGCAGACTCAGCCGAGGGAGAGCCAAGCAGAACCAGGGCTCCCGGGAGGGGGCGGCTGCCCCCATGGGCAGGATGGGGCAGTGCCTGCTCTCTGGCTAATGGCCTGGTTGTTCTGGACATTGCCTGTGTAGACTGTTCTGTTCTCAACCTAATGATACCATTTTTAGTGACTCATTAGGATCCTCATTAAGAGTTGTTAGCACATCAAAACAGTGCTGGTGAGGGCTGGCGGAGGGCGGCTTCCTGGACCTTAGCAGTTATCTGGATTTCTTTGGCAGCAGGGACAAAATGTCAACAAATGGATTCCAAAACGCTGTCAGTTCAGAGGTGCGGTTTCCGCAGCAAGCACTTATTGAGCACCTACTATGTGTGTGTATTGGCACGCAGTGGCTTTCCTTGGGACAAGTCATCAACTTGCACTCTCGTCCCCAGCTCAACCACCCCAGCTACACCAGCCTTTCTACTCTGCACACGTGGTCTTGTCCCTGCCTCCGGGCCTTTTCACTTGCTCTGTCCCCTGCTTGGCATGCTCTACCTCGCCCTTGGCTCCAAATATCCCCTTTCTGGAGATTTTCTGACTCCTTGTCTGCGGTTGCAAACCCTCGCCCATCACTCTCCAACCCACTGCTCTATTTGATTTTCCACGCAGGACTTTTTACCAGTTGAGACGATCCTATTTATTTGCTTGTGGTTTACTGTCTGTGTCCCCTCTCCCAAGAATGTCAGCTCCATGAGGGCAGGGACCTGTTGTGTTGGGTCCCTAGCTCCCACAAGATGCCTGGCACAAAGTAGGTATTCCATTACTATTTGCTTAACAAAAGGGAAATAATGAGGAAGACACAGCCCCCATCCCCTCAGTCCAGGGTCGCAATGACCTGGCACACTCTGTAGACTCTTCCTTGGTGCATTTCCGAGAAATACTTCTCATGGCTTTATTAAAGGAATCCGAGAGGTGGCAGAAGGAAAGATCATGCATGAATTTCTTCAGTTCACATTTCTTTCAGCAAGAGCTACCTGTGCAGAAGCACCAGCCCTGGCCCCCACTCCGGCCCTTCCGGTCAGTGCCTGGAGGGAGCTCAGGTGCCACGGCAGCAGGCAGAGCTCAGGCAGGGCATCCCAGGGCCAGGCTGTGCCAATAAATTATTTCTCTGAGTAATTAAGATGGAATTAAAAATTAATTCTTTCCTTCAGCTGATTGCATTTCAAGGGATAAACTAAGTGTTATGGCTTTTGTGAAATTTTTTTCTCCCTGAATTAAATTGGATCTTGTTTTCAGAGGTGGAGAAAGTAAGAACCCTGGGATTTATCCAGCAGCTAAAATCCCTGGGGAAGGAACCAGAGGATTCTGCCTGGGGAGTAGGTGAACATGAAGGTACTGGTGCTCTGCCCACACCATGGACTGGGCTCCCTGGGAGCAACCTGAGTCCGCCCTGGAGACCCAACAGTTCTGATCTGCTTTTGTCACTGTAATGTAGGGAGTCAAGCTGCCTTGTCTACTCCCCGTGGGGAAATGAGCTGGATCAGCCAGAGTCAGACCTGGGCACCAGCTGGGCCCTGCAATTTACTGGTAGCAGCTTGTCTCCGGCAAGCTTCTTCCTCCCTGAGCCCCAGCTTCCTCATCTGTGAAATGGGTGTAAACCACCTACCTTCCGGGGGTGTTGGGAGCATCATATAAGTAGTTTAGGTATTCCATAACGTGTGGATCTCTCCATTCACAACCTCCTTATCCTCCAAGTTGCAGAAGAGGTTTCTTTCCTTCCTTTCTTTAGATTTTTCATTCATTCATTCACTCACCCAGGTAATGTATTTCCACAATTTAAAAATAAAAAAGTTGCCCTGGCCGGTGTGGCTCAGTTGGTTGGGTGTTGTCCCATGCACCAAAGGGTCACTGGTTCAATACCCAGTCAGGGCACATGCCCAGATTAGGGTGTGTGCTGGAGGCAAGCAATCGATGTTTCTCTCACATCAAGTTTTTTTTTTCTCTCTCTCCCTATTTTTTCCTCTCTCTCTAAAATCAATAAAAATTTTTAAAAATAATAAATAAATAAATAAGCAGAAAATGATATATAGCGAGAATCTCCCTAACACCACTGTTTCCAGAACCCTGGCTCCTATCTGCAAAGGCAGCCAGTGTTATCTGTGTCTTGTTTATCTTTCTAGAGGTAGTTTATGCACCATGAAAAAATATGTTCATATCAGCCCTCTCCTTTTTGTTACAAGGGCAGTGTACTAGATGCATCCTTTCCCTTTGTTTTGTTTTATTTTGGTGGGTGTTTCCCCATTTAGCAATATGTTTTGGAGAATATTTCATATTGGTGCATTTCTGCATCTGGATAGGTCTCCATTGCATGAATGTTCCACAGTGTATTTAATCAGTTCCCTCTTGATGGATATTCATTTTGTTTCCAATTTCTTAATGTTCCAAAAAGACAGGACTAATAACAAGATTACAGGATGCTTCTCTTCACCCCACACCTTACCACCACGTAACTAACGTTCTGTTGACCACAGTTTCTTTTATTCAGTACATCATATCCAGCTTTCAACAAAAAACACAAGGCAAACTAAATGGTAAAGAACACAAGAGACAGAACAAGCATCCAACCAAACTCAGACATGGCAGAGATGTTGGAATTATCAGATTAAACTAATTGTGGCCAATATGCTAAGGGTTGTAACAGAAAAAGTAGATAGCATTCAAGAACAGATGGGTAACCACAGTGTGGTGATTGTGGGGAGGGAAGATGATGGGTAGAGGTGGAAGAGGGCATAGAGGGGATAAAAGGCGATGGGGGAAAAGAACAGATGGGTAATATAACCAGAGATGGGGATTCTAAGAAAGAATAAAAATAAATGCTATCAATTGAAAATACTGTAACAGAAATGAAGAATGCTTTTGATGGGCTATCAGTAGAGTGGACCCAGCAGAGGAAAGAATCAATGAGCTTTGCCCTAACCGGTTTAGCTCAGTGGATAGAGCATCGGCCTGCAGACTCAAGGGTCCCAGGTTCGATTCCGGTCAAGGGCATGTACCTTGGTTGTGGGCACATCCCCAGTGGAGAGTGTGCAGGAGGCAGCTGATCGATGTTTCTCTCTCACTGATGTTTCTAACTCTCTATCTCTCTCCCTTCCTCTCTGTAAAAAAATCAATAAAATATATATTTTTAAAAAAGAATCAATGAGCTTGAAGACATGGCAACAGAAACTTCCCAAATTAAAACGCAAACAAACAGTCCTGGCCAGTGTGCTCAGTGGTTAGAGTGTCGGCACCAGGTTGGTGCACATGCAAGAGGCAACCAATGATGTGTCTCTCACATTGGTGTTTCTCTCTCTGTGTCTCTCTGTCTCTGTCTCTCCCTCCCTCCCCTTCCTCCCTCCCTTCCACCGTCTCTAAAAATCAATGGGAAAATATCATCAGGTGAGGATTAACAAATAAATAAATAAATGAATAAATGAAAGTTTTACTGGTATATAAAAATATTGACCTTGTACCAAGTGACCTTGCTAAATTCAATTATTAATTCCTATGTCTCGTCTATAGATTCCTGTGGATTTTCTCCACAGAAAATCATATTATCCATGAATGATAATAGGTGTATTCCTTTCTTTTCAATTCTTCTATTTTTTATTTCATTAACTGGCCTCACTGAACTAACTGGTACCACCAGTACAATGTGGAAGGGAAGTGGAGATAGAGGATACTCTTGTCTCAGCTAATCTCAGGCATGCTTAACATTCATCGTTAAGTATGGTGCTTCCTGAATCTTCCTTGTATATTCGCTTTATCATATTAAGGAAGTTTCCATCTTTTCCTGGTTTGCTAAGAGCTTTTTAAAATTTTAAGTGAATGTTGAATTTTATCAGTTACTTTTTCTGCATTTATTAAGATGATTTGTCCTTTATTATGTTAGTGTGTGAAATTACATTTATTTTTTTTTTAAAGCCGACCTTGCCTTCCCTGAATAATCTAACTTGGTGGTCATGTATTATTCTGTATTTCTGGATTTGGTTGACTACTAACTGATTTAGTAGTATATGTCCAGGAAAGAAATTGGTGTGTTTATACGGGAGATTTTCCTTTCTTATGCTTTTCCTAATCAAGTTTTGGTATGAAGATTATGCTGGCTTCTATTCTCTGGAAGACTTTGTGTAGGATTGGTGCTATTTCTCCCTTACATATTTGGAAGAATTATTCAATGAATACATACCGGCCAGGAGTTTTCTTTCTGGGAAGGATTTTAGTTGTGGGTGTTATTAACAGGTGTAGGCATTTCCAGAGTTTTCTGTCTCTTCTTGTGTCCATTTTGGTAAGTCGTGTTTACATACCAATTTTCCATTTCATCTAAATTTTTTAAATCTATCAGCATAGAGTTGTTCACAATATCTTTGATCTTTTATTATCTGTAGGATCTGTAATGACATCCCCTTCCTATTTCTGATATTAGTTATTTGTATCTTATCTTGCTCTTTTTTTAAAAAAAATCAGGCTTCCTAAGGGTGTAACTTTTATTAGTCCTTTAAAAAATTGACTTACTGGTCCTCTCTATCTAAATTTGTTTTCAATTTTCATTAATTATGCTTTTATTTCTTTTCTTTTAAATTTCTTTAAAAGATAAATATGGCCTGGCCAGCATGGCTCAGTGGTTGAGCATTGACCTATGAACCAGGAGGTCATGCTTCAATTCCTGGGCACAAATCCAGGTTGCGGGCTCGAGCCCCAGTAGTGGGTGTGCAGGAGGCAGATCAATGATTCTCTGTCATCACTGATGTTTCTGTCTCTCTCTCTTCTCCCTTCCTCTCCCTTCCTCTATGAAATTAAAAATATATTTTTAAAAAAGATAAATAAGCTGTTCTTTTTCATCTTAAATTAATATTTTCAATCTTTTTTCCTTTTAAACTTTTCCTTGTTCAAGGCTGTACATTTCCTCTAAGCATGGTTATACCCACACAGGTTTTGATATTTTATATCTTCTTTTTAAAACATATATATTTCTATTGATTTCAGAGAGGAAGGGGGAGGGAGAGAGAGAGATAGAAACATCAATGATGAGAGAGAGTCATTGATCATCTATCCCCTGCATGCCCCACACTGGGGCTCAAGCCTGCAACCCAGACATGTGCCCTGACCAGAAATTGAGCCACAATCTCCTGGTTCATAGGTTGACGTTCAACCACTGAGCCACGCCGGCCAGGTGATATATTGTTTTCATTATCATTATGCTGAGCATGTTTTTAAATGTTCATAATTATTTTAATTTTGAGCCAAGGATATTTAGATTACTTTATAATTTTCAAAATTTGGAAATTTTCTTGAACAAATACTTTTATTGTTTTTTTGTATATAAAATCCAGTATAGTCAGGAATTTTATGAATTTTGTTGAGACTTGCTTTAAAGCATACCATATGGTTAATTTTGATAAATATTCCAGATGCATAATAAAAAGAAGGTGCATTCGGAAGTTGTGGGGCTCAGTGTATAATATATGTCAGTTAGGTCAAACTTGTTAAATTTGTTGATCAAATCTTTTATATTTTCACTGATATTTTGGTCTGCTTGTTTTCAGCATTAGTAAGAATAGTATGTTAAAATCTTCCAATGATGATTGTGAATTCATCCATTTCCCCATTTGGTGCTCTTTGTTTTTGCCTTGTGTAGTTCAAGACTATATAACTAGGTGCATATGAATATATAATTATTATACTTTAACCTGAATCATTAAGAAATGTACCTCATTATACTTAGTGAAATATTTTGCTTTAAAGCTTACCTTATCTGATCCTAATGTAACTACCTCAACATATTTTTGTTGGCAGCATTTTCTGGTATATTCTTTTGTTCTTCCCTTTTTTATATTTGAGGTTTATTTCTTGTAAATAGCATGTTTTTTCAAAAAAATATATAATCTGACAATATTTGTTGGATTTTAATTGGAATAATTAAAACATTTCACTTTCATTGGAATATTTGGTTCATTTACATTTAATGTAATTATTTATGCAATTGGGTCTAAATCTACCATCTTATGGTTTTTGTTACTTATCCCTTCTTTTGTATTAATTAAATATTTATTTTGTTTCATTTTCTTTCCTTTCTCTATTAGCTTGTTAACTTTAGCAAACAGCTTAAAATCTCATCCTTGACTTAATGAAGTCTAATGTAAATTAATAATTTTGTCACTTCCCAAATATACAAGGACCTTAGGGCACTCAATTTTAAGTGCTCTCCTCCCACCTTTATGTTCTTGTCATTTTTATTTTGATCATCTGTTTTAAACCCTAAAAGACATTTTTGTTGTTTTATAGAGTCAATAATAATTCAATTTTCCTTAATATTACGTTTTCTGTTGCTCTTCTTTCCTTCCTGTATCCCAATGTTCCCAACCGGCGTCATTCTCCTCCTGCCTGAAAACACTCCTAGTGACCTGCTGGTAATGAGTGGAAGTTGAGGTTGGGGTTATTTTCTCCCAGCACTTTCCAAGATTTGAAATAAAATCTTCTTGATTTCAAAGTTTCTGTTGAGAAGTCAGTTATCAGTCTTATTTCTGTCCTTTGAAAGCAGTTGGCATTTTATCTCTGGCTGCTTATAAGATTTTGCTTTGTCTCTGGTTTCAGTGGTTTTACACTGATACACCTAAGTGTGGTTTTCCTAGCTCTGTTTGAATCTATGACAAGTATCTTCTGTACGGTTTTCTGAAAATTCCAAGCCATTATATTTTCAAATATTGTTTCTGCCTGCTCTTCTTCTCTCTATGTTCTTTGCTCTTCTTCCTGGATTCCAAATACTTATTACACTGGCCCTTTCCCCATGACTCACATGTCTCTTATGTTCTTTTCTGCACTTTTTATTCTTCAGTCTGCGATATCATTCTGGTCTATCTTACAGTTCTACAATCTTCCCTTTGGCTGTTTCTAAACCCAATTATTTAGTTATTGATTTTAGTTATTGTGTTTTAAATTATTTTTTCCACTTTACACAGCTTTGTTGGATCATAGTTGATATATAAAGAACTGCACATATTTAATGTGTGCACTTTGATCAGGCCTGACCTAGGTATACACCTGTGAAACCATCACCACAATGAATACAGGGGTGGACAAAAGTAGGTTAATAATAATAATAAATAAATAATACAAGAATAAACTCTGTGTTTTGAGTACTCACAACTACACATCTACTTTTGCCTACCCCACACGTTTCTAGCCATCTCTCCACAATTTTCTCGTGCACTCATCTGCACCCTCCCTATCCCCTTTCCTAGGCAATAACTGGTTTGTTTCTTATCATTATAGATTTATTTGCATTTTCTAGAATTTTATATACATGGAATCATACAATATGTATTTATTGTTGGTCTGGCTTGTTTTTAACTCAGCATGGTTATTTCTTATATTCATACATGTTATGTTAATATGCATCATTCCTCTTGTATCAATAGTTTACGTCTTTTTAGTGCTGAAAAGTATTCTATTGCCTGGATATGCTACAATGGGCTTATTCATTGCTGGCCTTGAGATTTTTACAGTTGTTAGCTATTACAAATAAAGTTAATATGAACATTCACGTACAAGTCTTTGTGTAGACACATGCTTTCATTTCTCTTGATAAATCCCTTGCAGTAGAATGGCTGGATTCTATGGTAGTTGGGTGTTTCCGTATTTAAGAAACTGGCAAATCACTGTCAAAAATAAGTGTACCAATTTACATGCCCACCAACTGTGTATGAACGTTCCAGCTGCTCCACACCATCACAAACACTTGGTATGATCAGTATTTTTAATATTAGTCATTCTAAGGGATATATGGTGAAATCTCGTTGTGGTTTTAATTTGCATTTCCCTAATGACTAATGTTGAGCATTTAGTGCTTATTTGACTACTATATATCTTTTTTTTTTTTTTTAATTCTCACCTGAGGATATTTTTCCATTGATTTTTAGAGAGAGTGGAAGAGAGGGAAAGGCAGAGAGAAATGTCAATGTGAGAGAAACACATTGATTGGTTGCCTCTTGTACGTGCCCCAACCAGGGCCTGGACCAGGGAGGAGCCTGCAACAGAGGTATGTGGCCTTGACCGGAATTCAACCTGGGACCCTTCAGTCTGCAGGCGGACAATCTATCCACTCAGCCGAACCGGCTAGGGCTGACCACCATATATCTGCTATAGTGAAGTGTCCAAATAAATACTTTGCCCATTCTTAAAATTCAGTTGCTTCTCTTAATATTACTTGGTAATAGTTTTTAATATATTCTAGATACAAGTCTTTTTGTATTTATATATATGCTTTGCAAATTTTCTCCTGGTCTGTGGCTTGCCTTTTAGTGTTCTTAACACTGTCTTTTCCTCCCACAAAGAACAGTTTTATTAAAATATAATTTACATATTGTGCAATTCACCCCTTGTAAGTGTACAAGTCAATGATTTCTAGTAAATATCACCACAATCCAGTTTAGAACACTTGCATCACCCCCAAAGTTCCCTTATGCCTGTTTATAGTCACTCCTCACCCCAACATGGACCTCAGACAATCACTGATATGTTTATTGTATCTGCATTTTTGCCATTTCTAAAAATCTTATGTAAATAAAAACACACAACGTATATTCTTTTCCACCTGGCTTCTTTCACTTGGTAAAATGCTGTTGAAGTGAATGTATCACATTGCATTTATCAATAACTCGTTTCTTTTTGATTGCTGAATAGTATGCCCATGTATGGATTCACCATTTGATGGACATTTGAGTCCTTGCCAATTGTTAGAAATATTATAAATAATGCTATTATGATTATTCACATGCAATTCTTCAAGTAGACTTTCTTTTAGGAGTAGAATTCTGGGTCATGTCGTAAGTGTATATTGAACTTTTTAAGACAATGCCAGACAGAATAGTGTCTTTTGAAGAGTAAACATTTTTAATCTTGATGAAATCCAACTTCTAGATTTTTTTCTTTATAGTTCATGTTTTTGTAACATCTTTAGAAATCTTTACCAACCTCAAGACCACCAATATTTTCTTCTAGAAGTTTCATAGTTTTAGTCTTTCCATTTAAATCTATAAGGAATTTCAAGTTAATTTTTGTCTACAGTGTGAGGTTAAAGTGAAGTTTCCTTTTTTTTCATATGGTTATCCAAGTGTTCCAGCACAATTTGTTGAAAATGGTATCCTTTAGTCATTAATTCCCTTAGTATCTTTGTCAAAAATCAACTTATATGGTCTCCTGCTGGACTCAGTCTTCTGCACCATTGACTTCTATATCTATCTTTACATCAATACTACACAGTCTTTATGAGTCTTAAAGTAAGGTAGTGTAAGATTCCCTAAATTCCTTCTCAAAATGTTTTGCTGTTCTATGTCCTTTGTACTTCTATGTAAATTTTAGAATCAACTTTTCAAGTTCTACAAAAAATATTGCATTAAATTTATTGATCAATTTGGGGAGAATTGACATCTTAACCACACTGAGTCTTCTGATCCATGAACACAATATATTCCTCTGTTTATTTATAGCTCCTTTAATCTCTCAGCAATGTGCAGGTCTTGCATATCTTTTGTCAAATTTATCATCCTCTTTTATCATTTTTAGAACTTTCATTTGATTATTTTTGATATTTCAACAGTTCTCTGTTGAAATTCTCCACCTTGTCGTCTAATTTGTTGATTATATTAATTAGTTATTTCAAAGTCCAATCTTGATAACTCATATATCTGGATGCCCATGGATATGTTGCTAATGTGTGTGTTTTCTCTTTACTTTCGTCCCATTCTTTCTGTATTTCTGTTTTTCATTGACTATCAGACATAAGAGGGGAACATGAAAGATAATTTGAGACTCTGGGTGTTGTTATTTTCCTCCAGGAGAGTTTTACTTCTGCCTAAGCCTGGAGCACCATCCATCTCAGGTTGCATTTATCCAATCAGGAATTGAGATGATTTGAAATGGGCCTGCTGTCCCTGAGAGAGGGCCAGTTTAGTTCTGGGTCACTTACTCCTAGTGTATAGTCCTTCGGGGTCTGAAATGAAAGCCTAGGTTGTTTACTGGGTTCTTCAATTTTTAAAACTGTGGTGAAATATATATATATTTTAAATATATATATTTAAAACTGTGGTGAAATATATATATATATATATAACAAAATGTTTCATCTTAACCATTTTATTTATTTTTTAAATATATTTTATTGATTTTTTTATAGAGGGGAAGGGAGAGGGATAGAGAGTTAGAAACATCGATGAGAGAGAAACATCAATCAGCTGCCTCCTGCACACCCCCCACTGGGGATGTGCCCGCAACCAAGGTACATGTCCTTGACCCTTCAGTCCACAGATCGACGCTCTATCCACTGAGCCAAACCGGTTAGGGCCATCTTAACCATTTTAAAAATGTACAGTTCAGTGGCATTAAGTCCATTAATGTTATATGCAACTATCCCCTCCACCCATCCACAGAACTTTTTCCATCTTGCAAAACTGAAAGTCTGTACCATTAAATGACTCCCCATTCCCCCCTCCCCTCAGCCCCTGGCAACCACCATTCTCCTTTCTATCTCTGTGAATTCACCCACTCTAGGTATCTCACATAAATGGAATCATACACTACTTGTCTTCTTGTGACTGCTTTATCTCACTTAGCATAATGTCCTCGAGGTGTATCCATGTTGTGTCATGTGTCAAAATTTCCTTCCTTTTTAAGGATGAATAATATTTTATTGTGTGTACGCACCACATTTTGTTTATTCACTCGTCTGCTGGACACTTGGATTGTTTCTACCTTTGGGCAATGAACATGGCTATACAAATAGTACCCTTACTTCTTAAGAGACTCTGAACTCCAGCTGTTGTCTCCCCAGTCCTTGAAATTGCCAGGCTCTTCTCAGCCTCTCAGTCCCTGCTTTAGAATAGAATTCGCCTCCAGAGGTGGACACTGCCAGAAACCAGGCTCCCCTCTCAGAGCTTCCCTTCTCTCTGGGACTTGGAGCCTTGATAGCTCTCCAATAGCTTCAAACAGGTGGTTTTTGTAAAATTTCATCCAGTTTTGCTAATTATTCCCGATAGAATGGTTGGTCTGATACAAGCTAATCCATCATAGCTAGAAGCAGATGTGTCCATATAATTTTAATTTGCATCTCTCTTGTTATGCATGAGGTTAAGCATCTTTCCTGATATTTAAATGTCGTTTGTATTTTCTTTGAAATCCTTTCCCATTTTTCTACTGGGTCTTTCTTCTTCTTGATTTGTAGACATCTGTTACATGTCTGGGGATTTGGGCTTTTGTCTTTGCCTTAGAAGAGCTTTCTGAGGCCAGTTCCAACTTACCATGGAATCAAGTCACTTTTACCTCTGGGACTTGGTTTCTTCATCTGCGAAATGGGTGAGAGGGTTGATCTTCACCATGTGGTCTTAATTTCCTTTTGATCTGTCATCCATGGCTCTATTATCCCCTTCTATGTACATGAAACCAAACAATGTGTGTATGTGTGTGGGGGGGGGGGGGGAGGTTATTGAGACCAAAAAAGTCCTCCCAGCTTCCTGCCTCCACATCCCACTGTAAATGCGTATGGAGCGCTGCTCCCTGGCTTCAGAAGCATTGGTCCCTGCGACAGGAGGTGGAAGCAGGGAGCTCGGGGTCTGTGCCTTTAGGCCTCCCCGACAGCAGCCACGCAGCCACGCAGCCACGGCCACCCTCCCCAAGCTTCCGTCACCCACGTGAGCTTTGCACTATTACTGCCTTACATGCTTCCAGTGAGTTGACTCACTTGTTCTTAATCTACATACCTTTAGCCTCACCCTAAAAATACTGTGTGTGAAGCCACAGGTGTGCTGCGCTAGGACATTTTTTTAGATATAAAGTCACACAAATAACAATTATAATTTTAAATGCTTATTGTGTGTGTGGACCCCCTGGATCCTTTGTGAGCAGCCCCCAGCCTAGGCTCTCTGGTCCTGCGGCCAAGCCTACCAGGTGCAGGCAGAACACCCGAGCCTCCACGCACTGGCTGGGAAGCTTGGCCCCGGCATTATTCAGCCGTTACTCATTATCGTGGGCCACTGCCAACGGGTCCCCACGCAGAAGCAGAACCCTCCCGCTTTGTGGCTGAGGGTTGATTTTGTGCTGAAGTGCCTGCAGCCTTTGGTGAGAGGTGGCCTAAGCCGACCCCCCAGACAGAGGCAACTTGCTGCAGATGCCACCTGAGGTCCCGAAAATGTTGTGTTTTTTTCAGAGGCTGTGCTCTTGCGATGCAGAGCCTCTCTCTTTCTTCTTCTGTGGTTGGTTATTGCTTTTAGCCCAGAGCCATCACCAGACTCAGAGAGCAAAGATACAGCAGGAGCCATAAAATAAATTATAAAGTCCAAAATGGAACGCACTTAAAGTGAGCTCCGAGTGAAAAATAGGTAACGCTTTAGAGCTGTTTCATAAAAGAAACCACCAGCCCAATATATCACTGGATCTTTTAAACTGTGCCAACTGGATAGATTTAATTCTGATTTTCTTTTTTTTTTACGTGACCAGTGCAACTCATATGTTTGAGGAGGTGTGTCATCTCTGTGCCGGACAGTAATTAACTTACCCCTTCTTGTCTCTTTAGGAATACATTTCATTTCTTGTGCAAATATTAACAAAGACCCCTTATCCACGGTTTTGCTTCCATGGTTCTTTACCCCCAGGCAATTATGATTTAAAAATATTAAATGGAAAATCTAGGAATAGCCCTGGCCGGTGTTTCTCAGTGGTTAGAGTGTCGGCCTGGGCACGGGAGGGTCAAGGCATGTCCCTGGGTTGCGAGTCCAATCCCTGCCCCTGGTCAGGGTGTGTGTGGGAGGCAACCAATTGAGGTGTCTTGTCACATCAATGTTTATCTCTCTCTTCTCTCTTTCTCACCCTTCCACTCTCTCTAAAAAAATCAATGGGAAAACATACTCCTCAGGTGAGGATTAAAAAGGAATTAATTCATAAGTTTTAAATTGCATGCCATCTGAGTAGCATGATGAAATCTCACCCATCCTACGCTGTGCCACCCAGGACATGGCTCATCCCTTTGGCCAGTGTCTGTCCACTGTAGACTAGCTCCCCGCCCGCTAGTCACTTAGTAGCCTTCTCAGTTAGCAGATCGAATGTCGTGGTACCACAGTTCCTGTGTTGTGTTCAAGTCACCCTTCCTTTACTTCACAATGGCTTCCAAGTGCAGAGTACTGATGCTGACCATTCAGATAAGCTCAGGAGAAGCTAGAAAGTGCTGCCTTTAAGTGAGAAGACATGTCAGTGTAGGAAAAGGTACAGTATATACCAGGTTCGGTACCACCCATGGTACCAGGCAGCCCCTGGGGCCTTGGACCATAACTGGTGCAGAGATGGCAGAAGCGCAGCACTGGCTTACTGCCCGGCACTGGGTTTCTGGTGGCGAGTCACACCATCTGCAGAGAGCTCAGGGTCCGAGGGAAAGCCATCCCGGGGAACTTCTGGCACAGCCTTTGAGACACCTGAGGGGCAGATTTGAAGACCTCTGGCTCTGGAGTTTCCAGGAAAGGTTTGCTGGGCCACAAGACTCAGTGCTCTGGGCTGTCCTTTCAGAAACTTTCCCACCCTGGTCAGCACCCGGCCTCACACTGCCTGCTGTGGAACCATGCGAGTGACAGGCACAGCCTCACCACCGGGCACGGGGCTGATGAGGAACATAAATGTGAATTCGCTGGGTTCCACGTGTGACTGCACCATCCCTCCTTTTTTTTTTTTTTTAAATATATATATATATATATATATATAATTGGTTTTTTACAGAGAGGAAGGGAAAAGGATATAGAATTAGAAACATCGATGAGAGAGAAACATCGATCAGCTGCCTCCTGCACACCTCCCACTGGGGATGTGCGCGCAACCAAGGCACATGCCCCCGACCGGAATCGAACCTGGGACCCCTCAGTCCGCAGGCCGACGCTCCATCCACTGAGCCAAACCGGCCAGGGCCGTCCCTCCTTTTCTGGACGTGTAAGTCTGGTACAGATGCCAGAGTTGAGAATCAAGGGTTTTCCCACAGGGAGCCCACCTAGCTCCCTAGCTGCACAGGGCAAGCTCTTAGCCCGCGACGGGGTGTTGTGTCCAGTCGTGCCGGCTCTGTGGGAGATGTCAAACTTGTTCCCACATGGCTGGGGCAGGACACTTCTTCCTCTTTATGCCTCTGTCCCCTTCAATGTGCCCCTCGCTCCGTTCTGGAGGAGGGCTGGAGCTGAAGGGTTGGCCATGATTCCTGGGGCTCAAACCAGCGTCACTCCTATCCAGAGCCCCGATGGGGAGCCAGCTGACCGCTGACCACGCATGGTCACTGGTGATGACCAAGACCACTCAGGGCGCCTCAGCCTCCACGTGACCTAGCGGTCCTCCAGGAGGAAACAAGGAAGGGGTGCTGGGGTGATAGGGAGGCACGTGATGCCCTCCAGCGCAGGATCTCAGCCCCTCCCACCGCCCTTGCCCCCAGCCTCAGCCCAGCATCTTATCTCCAGGAACACGAAACCCCTCGTCCATCAGCATCTTCCTCTCATGCTGGGCCAGTGGCTCTTGAGCCTTTGCAGCCTGGAAGTCAGGTTCCACAGCAAGTGACTCATGCTGGGCTGTGGAGGCTGGGAGAGGAAAGACACCCTCAGGGCAGGGGAAGAAATTCGGTGGCTGCAGAGGTAGGTGAGTGGGAGCTGAACACACTGGTGAAAACTGCAATGTGTGAGCTCAGTCACAGAGCTGCTGGCCACCAGTGAGCCAGGGAGGAGCTGGTCGCTCAGATGAGCAACAAGGGCTGCTGGGAAGTTCCAGAGAGGGGAAGCCCCTTGGAAGGCTTGACCTTGGCCATGAGGGCCATCCAACCGGGTCTGGCTGGGAGCCGCCAGCAAGAGGCCAGGCCAGGAGCTTGTGAAAGTCTCTCCCTTCCAGGTCTGGGGCAGCCTCCCTTTAGACCAGGTCTGGAGTGGAGCCCTGGCTCAACAGAAACCCGAACATTGTGAGTGTGTCATGAGGGATCTGAGGCTAATGCAAGTAAAAGGGAATCACTGGATGGCTGTCAGGGCCTCCCGAAATCAGAAGGAGGCTGGGGGGGCCAGGCCGGGGGTGAGCAGGAAGAGGCAGGAAGCCTAGAAGATGATTCAAAGCCTTGTCATAGTGGCGCTGGAGCCACCAAAGTGCCAGAGCCTTGGGGAGGTGGGATGGGCCCTCCTGTTGTCCCCACTGTCCCCTAAGACACCTGATCAAGGGTCAGGGTCCCGGGAAAGGGCAGCTGATGGGACCACAGGCCCTAGACCTGCACCCTGGCTGCCTCAGGGGTGGGGGAGGGGAAACCTGGTTCCTTTGCTTCTGCCCTGCCTGAGTCACCCAGATTCAGAGGGGAAACTTGGGTGATACCCATAAAGAAGATGGGTTCTGAGCGGCCAGAACATGACACATGGCCACCACAGTCAGCAGCGCTGCTTTCCTGTTTCCTCCCTTCCCTTTTCTCTGCTTCCACTTTCCACTTAGCACATGTGTGTGGTAGCATGAAGCTGGCTTCTCAGTGAGGCCCCGCCTGCCTCGTCAGCTGCACTGGAGAGGAGAGGATGAGGAGAGGAGAGGAGAGGAGAGGAGAGGAGAGGAGAGGATGAGGAGAGGAGAGGATGAGGAGAGGATGAGGAGAGGAGAGGATGAGGAGAGGAGAGGAGAGGAGAGGATGAGGAGAGGAGAGGAGAGGAGAGGATGAGGAGAGGAGAGGAGAGGAGAGGAGAGGAGAGGAGAGGAGAGGATGAGGAGAGGAGAGGAGAGGAGAGGAGAGGAGAGGATGAGGAGAGGATGAGGAGAGGAGAGGAGAGGATGAGGAGAGGAGAGGATGAGGAGAGGAGATGATGAGGAGAGGAGAGGAGAGGAGAGGATGAGGAGAGGAGAGGAGAGGATGAGGAGAGGAGAGGAGAGGAGAGGATGAGGAGAGGATGAGGAGAGGAGAGGAGAGGAGAGGAGAGGAGAGGATGAGGAGAGGAGAGGAGAGGAGAGGAGAGGATGAGGAGAGGAGAGGATGAGGAGAGGAGAGGAGAGGGTGAGGAGAGGAGAGGAGAGGAGAGGATGAGGAGAGGAGAGGAGAGGAGAGGAGAGGAGAGGAGAGGAGAGGATGAGGAGAGGAGAGGAGAGGATGAGGAGAGGAGAGGATGAGGAGAGGAGAGGAGAGGAGAGGAGAGGATGAGGAGAGGAGAGGATGAGGAGAGGAGAGGAGAGGGTGAGGAGAGGAGAGGAGAGGAGAGGATGAGGAGAGGAGAGGAGAGGAGAGGAGAGGAGAGGAGAGGAGAGGATGAGGAGAGGAGAGGAGAGGAGAGGAGAGGAGAGGAGAGGAGAGGAGAGGATGAGGAGAGGATGAGGAGAGGAGAGGAGAGGATGAGGAGAGGATGAGGAGAGGAGAGGATGAGGAGAGGAGAGGAGAGGATGAGGAGAGGATGAGGAGAGGAGAGGATGAGGAGAGGAGAGGAGAGGGTGAGGAGAGGAGAGGAGAGGAGAGGATGAGGAGAGGAGAGGAGAGGATGAGGAGAGGAGAGGAGAGGAGAGGAGAGGATGAGGAGAGGATGAGGAGAGGAGAGGAGAGGATGAGGAGAGGATGAGGAGAGGAGAGGATGAGGAGAGGAGAGGAGAGGATGAGGAGAGGAGAGGAGAGGAGAGGATGAGGAGAGGAGAGGAGAGGATGAGGAGAGGATGAGGAGAGGAGAGGATGAGGAGAGGAGAGGAGAGGAGAGGAGAGGAGAGGAGAGGAGAGGATGAGGAGAGGAGAGGAGAGGAGAGGAGAGGAGAGGATGAGGAGAGGAGAGGATGAGGAGAGGATGAGAGGAGAGGAGAGGAGAGGATGAGGAGAGGATGAGGAGAGGAGAGAGAGAGGATGAGGAGAGGAGAGGATGAGGAGAGGAGAGGATGAGGAGAGGAGAGGAGAGGATGAGGAGAGGAGAGGATGAGGAGAGGAGAGGAGAGGAGAGGATGAGGAGAGGAGAGGATGAGGAGAGGATAAGGAGAGGAGAGGAGAGGATGAGGAGAGGAGAGGACGAGGAGAGGAGAGGACGAGGAGAGGAGAGGAGAGGATGAGGAGAGGAGAGGATGAGGAGAGGAGAGGAGTTGAGAGGATGAGGAGAGGAGAGGATGAGGAGAGGAGAGGAGAGGAGAGGAGAGGAGAGGAGAGGATGAGGAGAGGAGAGGATGAGGAGAGGATGAGAGGAGAGGAGAGGAGAGGATGAGGAGAGGATGAGGAGAGGAGAAGAGAGGATGAGGAGAGGAGAGGAGAGGATGAGGAGAGGAGAGGATGAGGAGAGGAGAGGAGAGGAGAGGATGAGGAGAGGAGAGGATGAGGAGAGGATAAGGAGAGGAGAGGAGAGGATGAGGAGAGGAGAGGACGAGGAGAGGAGAGGACGAGGAGAGGAGAGGAGAGGAGAGGATGAGGAGAGGAGAGGATGAGGAGAGGAGAGGAGTTGAGAGGATGAGGAGAGGAGAGGATGAGGAGAGGAGGAGGATGAGGAGAGGAGAGGAGAGTATGAGGAGAGGAGAGGATGAGGAGAGGAGAGGAGAGGATGAGGAGAGGAAAGGAGAGGAGAGGATGAGGAGAGGAGAGGATGAGGAGAGGATGAGGAGAGGAGAGGATGAGGATGAGGACGAGGATGAGGATGAGGGAGAGGAGAGGAGAGGAGAGGAGAGAGGATGAGGAGAGGAGAGGAGAGGAGAGGAGAGGAGAGGAGAGGATGAGGAGAGGAGAGGAGAGGAGAGGAGAGGATGAGGAGAGGAGAGGAGAGGAGAGGAGAAGAGAGGATGAGGAGAGGAGAGGATGAGGAGAGGAGAGGAGAGGAGAGGAGAGGAGAGGATGAGGAGAGGAGAGTAGAGGAGAGGATGAGGAGAGGAGAGAATGAGGAGAGGAGAGGATGAGGAGAGGAGAGGAGAGGAGAGGAGAGGATGAGGAGAGGAGAGAATGAGGAGAGGAGAGGATGAGGAGAGGAGAGAATGAGGAGAGGAGAGGAGAGGATGAGGAAAGGACGAGGAGAGGATGAGGAGAGGAGAGGAGAGGAGAGGAGAGGAGAGGAGAGGAGAGGATGAGGAGAGGAGAGGAGAGGATGGGAGGGGAGAGGAGAGGAGAGGATGAGGAGAGGATGAGGAGAGGAGAGGATGAGGAGAGGAGAGGATGAGGAGAGGAGAGGAGAGGAGAGGAGAGAATGAGGAGAGGATGAGGAGAGGAGAGAATGAGGAGAGGATGAGGAGAGGAGAGGATGAGGAGAGAGGAGAGGAGAGGAGAGGAGAGGATGAGGAGAGGAGAGGATGAGGAGAGGAGAGAATGAGGAGAGGAGAGGATGAGGAGAGGAGAGAATGAGGAGAGGAGAGGAGAGGATGAGGAAAGGACGAGGAGAGGATGAGGAGAGGAGAGGAGAGGAAGGAGAGGAGAGGAGAGGGAGAGGAGAGGAGAGGATGAGGAGAGGAGAGGAGAGGATGAGGAGGGGAGAGGAGAGGAGAGGATGAGGAGAGGATGAGGAGAGAAGAGGATGAGGAGAGGAGAGGATGAGGAGAGGAGAGGAGAGGGGAGGAGAGAATGAGGAGAGGATGAGGAGAGGAGAGAATGAGGAGAGGATGAGGAGAGGAGAACTGTGGAGCGGGGGGCCCACCTTGTTTGGTGTCCTGGAGAGCCTCCTCCATGGCAGTCATGGACGCCTGAGGTGTGGCTGGACAGCAGCTATTCACTCCCTCTCCTGTTCCCCTCTGGGCTTTGGGGGTGGGCAGTGACCGGGACCCCAGCCAGTCAGGTCACTCCATTCCCAGGCACAGAGATTGGCCTGCAAAGGGGTGTCTGGTCCAATTTCAGCCAATGACATTCAGGATCAGCCAGATCTTCCTTCTGAAGTGACTCCAAGAGGAAGGGAGCATGAGGGCGCAGCAGCCCTTTTGCCACCACAAAGGAACTCCCAGAGCCTCTGAGCCCGCCCCCCCCCCCCCCCCCCCCCCCCCCCCCCCCCCCCACACACAGAGCTTGAGATTGAAGCCAGCCCAGTGGAAGGCAGATCCCAAAGAGAGGGAGGAGAGAGAATGAGAGAGAGAAACTGGGTCCCCAAGACCCCATTTGAGCCCTGGATCCAGCTGTGCCTGAAGACCACTCTCCAGCCTTCAGCTATGAGAGCTGATGCATTTCCTCTTTTGCATGAGCCGGTTGGGGTGGGTGTTCTGTCACTCACATGCACACATGGCCTGGCAGTAAACACAGTGAGATGGAGAGACGCCCTGTGCTCCCGAAGGCTCAAGTGAGAGCAGGGTTGTGTGCGTGCATGCATGAGTGCAAAACATTTTTTTTTTTTAAATTTCAGCCCTACTCAGCTAAATGAAGCTAGGGGAGGTTGTTAATTCTGCTTAAGCCAGAGTTTTAGAGCAAGAAAGCCACATCTTAGGAAGCTCCCATGGCAGGAGGAACAGAACGGACTCAAGGGGAGTGTGAATACAGGAGGGGCAGCCCCCGCCAGAGCCTCCTGCCTGTGCTCAGCCACCCCACCCCCACCCCGGGAGGCCCTCCTTCTGCAGCTTCCCTGTTTTCTTTTAATAAGGGACCTGATTCTTCCTCCGATATGTAATCTCATATTTTAAATGCAGCTTGACTCAGCTCTCGGAGTCAACAGATAATACTATAAATACCTAGTATTTGTGCAGCTCTGTCACTGAGGATCCTCTTCCTTCCTCCACCCTCCCCTTCGCCGCCTCCCTCAGTGCCAGAGCAGAGCCACTGTGTGGGTGGCTCCCCCGCCCTCTGTGGCCGCCATCCACTGTCCACTCATTCTGGTCTGTGGGAGCCACAGCGACCCCTGAGCTGGGTCATCTCCCCTGGTGTTCACACAGCCCTCTGCCCCCACCTTCCACCTTGCTCAACTCTCACACCCCACTACCAGCTTCTCCTCTGTCCCCAGCTACGCCCATCCTCCCAGAACACCCTTCATTCCCGCCTGTGCAGGCATCCAGCCCTGGGAGCTGCAGTTGCTCTCTGCCGGCCTCACTGTACAGAGCATTCGCCCTTCACACGCGCTCACTTCCACCAGGGCAGGAGGATGTTGGAAGAATGGTTATCCTGAGCATCGCACTCCCCTCTAGTCACCATGCCTTCCACACGCCCCGCCCGGTGCACACACATGCACACGCTCTTTCATTCACAAACACCCACGCCCACAGGTGTCTCCTTGTGCACACACCTGCCCACACCCCCTGCCTCGGCACACACACACACTTCCACTGCTTCCCTCCCTGCAGGTGTGTGCCCACACACCCCTAACATGGAAGGGGAGGAAATTTCTGCAAGTTTTTATTCTCAGGGGGCTTGGGTGGGGGGATAAAATACAGGCTCCTTGGAGTCTGGAGGAACTCACTTTGGTTTATCCTACAGCCATCATCCCAGAGAGGGGCAGGAAGTCGAGAGAGGAGAAGGAGGGGGTGGAGAAGTGAGAGAGGGGTCCTGATCGTGGGTAAATCGTTGGCCCACCTTCCCATTCACCCAGTACCTGGCATCAGGACCTGGAGACCCCACTGACAGTTTGATTTGCTTCCCAGGTGCTTTACAAACAGGATTTCAATGCTGGAAAACCACTGATCCATGTTTACTGCTTAGTTGTTGGGTGCACGTCCTGGTCAGATGCTACACTAACGCACCCCAGGCTGGGTAGACATTACTATGACCCCATTTTGCATATGAGAATACCGAGGCTCTGACTTGCCCAAGGTCACACAGTGAATGTGGCAAAATTGCAGCTTGAACTGCAATTCAGTCCTAATCATAACCACCAAGCTGTAATGCCTGACGCTTTTGAAATTTCCATTAGATCTGAAAATCTCCACTTATTTTGCCAGAGCAGGTGGCTACAAAATAACTGAGCTGTTCTCTGCGAGAATAAAATTATCTCGTGTGTACGTGTTAATAATTTGTTGTTCTGAGCCTTTCTTTTAAAATTCACTAAATGTGAGCTTCCCGTGGCTAGAAATATATTTGAATCATCCTTCTTTCTCGGTGCTCTGCACAACATTACTTGGCACATGTGAAGTGCCCAGTCGATGTCCAAAGGAAATGAAGTAAAATAAAATCCAGGTAAGAGAAAGTAATAATAATAATAAATAAAATAGAACACAGGGTTTTGCTCTAAACGCTGTCCCAGATAAGCTCATAAATAAGGGGGAAGGGGAGATGGTCAATGACAAAAATCACACTGAATGAATAATTCCTCAGGGGTCAAATGGCCTGGCCACTCCTCACAGCTCTTTAATGACTTACCCAACTTTCAGAGTCTCTAATCTGGTTAGAAAGGCCACATGCAAAACCCACGCTCCTGGTTGCACCGTCTGCAACCTGATGAGCCACTTTCCAGATTCTGAACCACCTCCCCCCGCTCCCCGCCCAAGTGTATCTCTCACAGGCCGGGGTCCTGCACCAGCACACTTGTGCTCATTATTACACACTTCATGGATAAGGCATTCCTTGCACACTTGCCCCTATGACACAAAGCGGAAGGGAATGCAGCCTGGACACGAACACAAGTTCTCTTATCTGTGAGCCGGTGCCCTGCTCACCTGGCACGTTGACATGAGCGCTGGGGATGATGTACACAAGACACTTAGCATGAGCCTGGGAGCCAGGAGGCACCGGGAATAGCAGCTGGTCTCAGCCCCTTTCTTGCACATTTCTGCATGCCTCTGCGTAAAACAGAGGCATGCCCCGGAGCCCCACACCTGTAGAGATGGTCTCGTCTTCTTAACCTGGTTCTGCTCAAGTCTCAGCTTTTTGTAATTTCCCAGAGATGGTTCCCACCAGGGAGAGACCCGTTTCCCGACCCTTGAAGTGAATTCCTAAGCCCACTCCTTTCATCCCTGCCATGTTCCCTTTCCAATCTGCGCCTTACCTGACCCTGGTCCCCCTCCCAGCCCCCGGGACCCGTGACAGAGCCAGACAATGGGAAATGGGATTCAGTCATACACATGGGGGGAAAGATTATGAAAATGAAAAGTAAATAAATATGGATGTTGAGGACCTAATTCTGATAAGCGGATTTTCAAAATTAGCCATTTGCAAGAGTAGATTAAATGTGTTTAGTGTGGTGGGTGGAAAGAAGTTGATTAAGATGCACAGCAAACCCCGTTTCAGCAAATTCTGGGGTGAAGGCGTCGCAGGCCCCCGTTGCAGCGAGTTGCTTGCCAGGATAAATGCCGACTGCCTTTTAAGAGCACTCATTTGCCATTGTTGTGCTGGTAAGCAGGCCTCCTGGAAAGGGGCCACTCGCTGCCTTCTGTACATGAGGCGGATGGGCAGGACAGGGAGGGGACTGCTGGGGGTCGGCTGCAAATGGGGCAGCTCAGGGGGCGTAGGGGGACCACCCACTATCTTTGGGGATGCAGGAAAACACCAAGGACAAAAGAAAGATACTGGCTTTCCTATCACCTTCCCTAAGCACCCCCCTACACACACACACACACACACACACACACACACGAGTCCCCTGCAGTGAGAATTCTGATCCCAGAATACCTTGCAGCTCCTTCCATGGCAACAGTCGCCCTCCCTCCCCGCAAGCCTCAGCCTCCTTCCTTGCTGCTCCTTCTCCCTGCAGCCCACTCCTGTCCTCAGAGCCAGGCCTCCAGGGAGGCGCACCCTCCGGCAGGAGGCCAGTCTGTCCATCCTCACAGACACCCAGCTCCACCAGGGCCGGCACCCCAGAATGACCAGGCCCCGGGGCACCACATTCAAGGACCTGAAAAGAGCTCTAAAAAGCTCTGGCTGGGTTTCAGGTTTGAGGAAACAAAAGAGAGAAGGAATACTCTTTGCTGTCACACCCTGGCCGAGAGGCAGAGAGAAGCCAGTGATCTAAGTGAGCACATCCACATGGGCTCAAAGGGGATCCCAATGCCCAGACTCGGAAACAATCTTAGTTCCTTAGAGGACCTGGGGCTCCAAGTCATCATGCGACCTTATGTCACAGACCCTGAAAGATCTGCCCACTGCTGACCTCTCTGACCCCATCGTCCCCCCCACTTCCCTCTCGGTGCTCCTGCCACGTCAGCCATCTTTCTGCTCCCCTTGCAGCTATGCCATTCCTGCCCCCAGGCCTTTGCACTTGCTGTTCTCTCTGCCTGGGAAGCTCCACTATGTACAGCAGGCCAGTCACTTGGCATTCAGGTCCCCAGAGAGGCGGTCCCCCACCTTCCAGCTGTCACTCTCTACCAGCTCCTCTTTCTTGCCTTCACCACAGTATCACTCTTTTCAGTCATTTTGTTTCATTGATGTGTGTGTGAGTGGACTGCCTGTCCTCACCCTGTGCAAGCAGGGGCCTTGCCCATCAGAGAGAGCTGCGTTCCAGCCCCGAGAAGGGACTTGCCCGAGATCATGCGGGCGGGAAGCGGTGAATGCTGTGTCTGGCTCAGAGCCGCTCCCACCCCTGACAGAGCCCCCACCACCTGGTACCCGATGGGGATGGGCCGGGTCAGGGACAGGCTCACATCTGCGACAGGTCCTGTGGGAACTGCTCTCAGGAAGCTCGAAGACAGGATGCCTCCCGCCCCCGTGCAAGCAGGGCTCAGAGAAGCTGAACAGAGCAGGTGGGTTCTGCTTCTCTCCCATTTCACAGAGGAGGCAGGCGAGGCAGGTGAGGCAGGGAGATAAAGGGCCCAGTCAAACTCCCCAGCTTCTAAGTGGCAAAGATGGGGCTCAGACCCAGGCAGTCTGGGCAGGGGAGGAGGAAGTGAAGGGGCTATTGTGTTCTCAGGATTGTGACATGCTAGTCTACAGTAGAGGGTCTCAAACACTTCGAAGCAAGAGAATCTCTGGAATGTCCTTTGAAAGGTCGGTTTCACAGCCCTGCCTCAGTGGTTCTCGCTCTGCAGGATCGCTTAAGTGACAGGGAGCTACAGGGAGCCCCACAGTTTGATGGGGGCGGGGGTGTCCTGGCCAGAGACCAGAGGAGCCACCACTGCCACTGCCACGGTCCCTCCAAAGCCACCATCCTCCTCCACCTCCACCTCCACCCCACTTCCCACCCTGCTGCCATGGCGAGCTTGCACTGTCAGTGGATGAACCTGAAAGTCCTTGGGCAGCTCCCTGCGGGGTGATGGGGTGGAGGGAATGGAGGAAGGGAAGGCATCTGGTCAAACTCTCCCGTCACCCCCACACCTGGCTGGAAACCCCCAAAAAGGATGCTGCGCTCTGTGTGGTGCTGCATAAGCTGGCTGTTTGTGAAGAAGGGCCTGGGACAGAGAGGGCAGGTGTGGCTGCGACCGCCCTGCTCTGTCCAGATGTGCAGATGCTCCTCTGTTGGTTGCCGTGGCTCCTCTCACCGCCTGTGGCCACACTTCTCACAAGACTGGAGCTGGGTGGACGCAAGAGCGGGTTTGGACATCGGAAGTTCAGCAAGCATCACCGAGCACAGCCTCAGGCCAGGCTGCAGGCCAAGTGGTGGACAAGGGTCGTCATCTCTGCCCGAAGCTCTGGAGCACCAGGTGCTGAAGTTGCCCCCAACCCATGGATAGGGAAACTGAGGCCAGAGAGGCCACCTTCCTCCAGGCCTCCTCCCAGGCCTGCAGCAATGAGGACAGGGAGCGTCTGTGGGATATGTGTCCGCGTACAGCTGGACAGGCGCCAAGGCTCACCTGGCCACGTGCTATGTGAGCCGGTGGCTGAAATACTGAGCAGTTTCTGCCTCCAGCTCCCGGGGGCCCCCAGCTCCTCTGTCCTGGCCGCTCTGACTTCGGGGGCCTCCGGGGCCCTCCGGACCTGCCCCAATTCATGGCTGGACACAGCTCTGATGGATCAGCGTCTGGCCCATCCAGTTGCCAATTATTCTGACTGTCACCGGAGTTTCAGGAGAGGATTTGGCACAGATCTGACCTGAAGTCCTCCGTAAGCTACGAAAATCTCTGTCCCCCGGAGGCTGCTCGGCAGAAAGACCCGGATGGGAGCCTCAGCCCGTCATATATCTGGACCTGCATCTGCCTGGAAACAATCCTTTCTACGCCTCAGCTTCCTTCTCGATCAGAACCAACCGCAAAGGCTAACGCTTCCTGTCTCCCTCACAGACGCTCCTCCAGGTAACTTCGCTGGCAACCTGCGGGCTTTGCCGTGAGCGCTCAGAGCCTCCCAGGCCACGGAATTCTCCGGCTCCTTTAGAGGCGGCTCAGCCCCCAGCCCCACCCAAACCCCGTTTTCCCTGACAACCAATACTGCAGAATTAGCCTTCAGTTCTGAACAAGAGCAAAAATCATTAGAATTTTCCATCCCAGGCTTGCTTTCATTTGTATTTGCCAAACCCCAGCCTGGGGTCTCTGTTGTTCGTCATTTGTATTTTTCGTTTGTCACTGACGAGCTGCTTTCAAAATCCAGTTGCCCATGTTCCAGGGAAGTGCGGCCTCCCACACGGTGCTCAAACTGGCCGGCTCTGGCTCCCATGGAGGGGAGAGGGAGCTGAGATTCCAGATGGCTTAGGGAGCCGCCACGGGATGGAGGAGACAGAGGGAGAGATGTGAGGGAGGGGGAGTGTGGAGCGCTGAGGTAAACAAATTCGAGTCCAATTACCGTAGCAACCTTGCCCCCCCCCCGCCCCCATCACCAGGAAGGGAGATGGCTGGAAAAAATATGAAAATAATATGGAACTAACCACAGGATGGTGGAAGTTGCTACCATCTCTCCCCCAACTCCATGGGGTGGGGAGGCCACAGAAAATTCCAGAATCAAACAGGATAGGGAGGTTGGCAGAAGGGTCTGCAAAGCTAACAAGTACAATCTAGTTAAGAGGGAGGGGTCTGTGGTTAGGAAAGAGAGAGAGACTGAGAGCAGGCCCCTGGAGCAAAGATGCTGTCCACGCCTTGCCTGCCACCCGCGGCCCCTCCTGCAGGGCCTGCTGGGTAAGGAGGGCCCAGGTCTGTTCCAGACACAGGAGCTCCCTTCCTGCGAGAACATCTTTTTGTCCTTGAGCAGGTGGTGATAGATAGAGAAACCAGCTCGGAGCAGGGAGGTAAGTAGCCCAGGGTCACCGGGAGAATTAATATCATAATTGAGAATAACAGCTAGGCCTCCTATTTACTAGATAAAATAGCGCCAGGGGATGTGCTGAGAGACGGGAAAATAGAATTTGAAATCATTTTTTATTTCTCTGCAAATGTAGTTGCTGTTGCATTTTCCCCTCCTCTCCCTGGGAGAGGAGCCACTGTCTTTTCCTGTCTGTGCACCGATGCTGAGACCCTGTGTTCCCCTGGGTTTCACGTCCCCCCACCCGCTGGGCAGTTTCTCCCCGAAGGATCCCAGGATGGGCCGGGAATCACCAGGGGTGGGGCCAGCATGGCCACCAAGGCCACCTGCAAGGTCAGAAGTGCACCTGGGCACTGGGACCCACTGCCCGCTCCCCCTGCACCAGAAGCTCAGGATGGCGGAGGGGGTGGCGGCTCACATCCCAGCGCTGCTCACAGCAGGGCCCCTAGAAACTCAGTTTCCCCGTCTCTGTGAAATGGGGCTACTCTCAAAAGTCTGTTATGAGCATCTAGTCCAGTGACGGCGAACCTATGACACGCGTGTCAGAGGTGACACGCGAACTCATTCTTTTGGTTGATTTTTCTTTGTTAAATGGCATTTAAATATATAAAATAAATATCAAAAATATGTCTTTGTTTTAGTATGGTTGCGAATATCAAAAAATTTCTATATGTGACACGGCTCCAGAGTTAAGTTAGGGATTTTCAAAATGCTGACACGCCGAGCTCAAAAGGTTCGCCATCACTGGTCTAGTGCCACCAATGTGCCAAGAGTCTCAAACGCGGCAGCCCTGATCAGGTGACTGGGCCGCCGGAGCCGTGGTTACACACACAACAGTTGAAGAAAAGGGCGTTTAGAGCAACTTATGTGAGAACTTTCAAGAGCTAAGAAATTAATTGGAAAGTGTTAACTGTAGAAATAAAGTAAAAAAAGAAAATTACCTCTGCCCAATTGGTGCAAAGCAATTAGTAAAAAAGGGGAAAAAAAATTGGTCTAGAGGAAGAGGAAGATGTGCAAATAGCTGTGGCACTGAGACCCACGAAAGCACAGCCCCTCAGTCAATGCGCCAGAGCTGCAGGGAACTGCACGAGGGAAACGAAAGGAGAGGCGGGAACCGAGGCTGCAAACCAGCGCAGACCAGGGCCACGCAGGGAACACCCGGCTCCCAAGCAGCAGGACAGGTGGGAGGTAGTGACCATCAGACCTGGGTTCTCGTTTCTGTTCTGCACTTACTGGCTGTGTGCTCTTGAGCATGTCATTGAAGGAGATTTGAAGCAATGAGCTCTAAGATCCTTCCCAGCTCCCACATCCAGCAGTCTAGGCACTCTGGAATAGGAGGGTGGGGGGAAGGGAAAGGCTACACGAGGGGGGTTGGAAGGAACTTGGAATAAAATAGAAGGAGGCTGGAATCCCTCTCTGGGTATGGGGCCTTGGGCAAGTTCCTCAGCCTCAGTCTTCTCATCTGTCAAATGGGAAGAAGAGTCTCTGCAGAGGCCGTTGAGAAAGGTAAGTTGGAGGAAGCCTGTGAACACAGGCTGGGCCATGGTTACGAGCTAACGTGTGCTTGGTTCCTAGCCAGGTCGGCCCTATTCTGGGCCCCCTGTGCCCTCTGTAAGGGTTCGATAGAACTGGCACCTTCCCTTCCTCTCAGGCCCCTTGTAGCCGGCTAAGGCAATCAATCTATCTCATCCTCCGGCCACAGGGATTGGTTTGGGAAGTGGGCATGTGACCTAAGCCAGACCAATCAGGGAGAATCTCAGGAAATGCCTGGCCCCTAATAAGCCCTTTTCCCAGGTTAAACAGGGAGCATGTGGTTTTCAGAGCTGCTGAATGTTCTCACCGGGGATCCTGGATCCAGCCAGATCTGAAGACAGACTGCCACATGAGCCAGCATAGGCCCTTGTTTGCTGAAGCAGCTTGGGTCCTGCCTTATTCTCAGCCACGACTTAATGAAGCCTCTTCCATCGAAACAAATCACCAGCTCATTTGAAATCGCATCCCCTCTCAAAAGTGCCCCTGCCGGGCTCCAGGGTGGGAACTGTCGCCTCCAGCATGCCCACAACAGCCAGCACTGGGCCATCCACCGTGGCCATTGCCGCCTGGCCCAGCTGCTCCTCCGACTCGGAGCGCCACACGCTCACCTTGCTATTAAGCATTGCCAGGAGCCGGCCTCCTCTCCGCCCTGGGCCCCTGTGCAGCCAGGCTCAGAGCTGCATTAAATAAAGACTACAGCCCTGAAACTGTTCAAATGGATCTACATCAACGAGGACAGCAAGGGGATGCCTTTAAATAGATTATCTCCAAGCGCCAGCTAGGGCAGGCGAAGTTTGCCTTCAGCATTATTCTCTCCCTCGTTCACGTGTACCCCTCCCCCCGACTACTTTTAGCTCACCTTACCCCAAACCCTGTCATAAATTAATTCAGACAGTAATGACTTAGATTTAAGAGAGGAACAGAACGTAAGAGTGGTCAACATTTAAGCTAAAGGACAGGCTTGGTGATGATGGAATTTTAGGCATTTTAAAGCCACAATAAAACCACGAAATATATGACTAGGGACAAGGGAACTTCTCCACCCCCGCTCAAGCCACACCACCCAGGCCCCAGTATCCCCATAATTTCACTGCCCACAAACCCTACATCCCCCTTCCTCCTGGGAGGCTGTACCTCAAAGTCCATTCTGTGCGGAGTCCAGTTCACCCTCCTCAGGGAGGTCAGAGAGGGAAGGAGGGATGCCCCCTGCTTTCCCCAGGGCCAGGTTCCCTGCTTGCCCAGGGGTGAGATCATCATTGGGGACCTCCGAGGGCTGACACCAAGGAAGTCGGGGCTTCCCAAGGGCGAAGTTGCTACAGACCCCGCTGCCTGGCCAGGCACCCCCACCCCACCTCAGGAGCCAGGCTCCCCACCTGGGTTTGTTTACCGTCCTTGCCAAGTGCCAGGCACTCCCTAAGGGCCTCAGGTGCATGATCTCTCTTAATCCTCAAAACTAGACTATGAAGTAGAAACTCTTTTCTCTCCACTTACAGATGGGGAAAGTGGGGTGCAGAGAGGTCAAGTTGCCTGGCCAAGGTCCCCCAGTCAGAAGCCACAGCGCTGGGATTCAAGCCCCGGGAAGCTGGTTGCAGAGCCCAGAGCCTCACTCCTGCACTGCCGGCTCTCCCTGGAAAGCCGATATAAAAACGGCTTCTGCATCTATGCCATTGATTAGTGCCTGCCATATGCCAGGCCCTGAGCTAGGCAGATCACGGTGTCCATTTTCTCTCCATAACCACCCTGCAAGCTAAGCCCCGTTTCACAGGCGGGGACACTGAGGGTGAGAGAACAGACGTGAGGGACCTCCAGTCACTCAACTTGTGAATGGCCATGCCAGGATTTGAACTCAGGTCCTTCTGATCCCAACATCCATGCTCTCTGCCCTTTAGGATCCAAGTGCTGTTGGTTGTGGCAGCCTACAAAGAACTTTGCAAAAGAAGCTGCCAAGGTAAACAGCACCCAGAGGTTCCTTCCCCCCTCTCCCCGCCCTCCGCGGTGACATCCGGCATAACTCTGGTGCAAGGCCACGACCAGGAAGCGGGCACTGGTACACTGTGTGCGTATCGTTCTGCCGTTTTATCAACTGTGGGGATTTGCGAAGTCACCACAGCAATCAAGATACACACGTGTCCCCTCAACACAAAGATGTCCCTCGTGCTGCTCCTTTGCCGCCACCTCCATCCTCCTCAGCGTCCCCTGGCAACCACTAACCTGTTTGCCATCTCTCTAGCTGCATGTCGAGAATGGGATGTAAATGGAATCTTATGATACGTGAGCTCTTGAGAATGGCTTTCTTCACTCACAAAGTGTTTATTTTAGAATAAATAGCTATTGAGTATCTACCACATATCAGGCAGCTGGGAGCCCCTTTCAGGAATCTATCACATAAGACTCTCTGGTTGCACGTGGCAGAACCACCTCAAACTGTATTGTCGAAGGGAATGTATTGGCATTGGTCATGGGAAAGTCCAGAGGTGGGGCTGGCTCAGGCCCAGCTGAATCTAGGGGCTTGTTAGGCCCGCTCTCGTTCTCATGTTTTGGCTCTGCTCGCCTCTGGTTTCCCTCACTGGCTGGCTCTCTCCACTTGGCAGCTGCCAGTAGCTCTGGCCTCGAATCCTGCTTGCTCACAGACCCAGGAGAAAGGAGCACCCCTTTCTTTAGAAAAGTTTCGGCAAAGGTTCTGCCCCTGATGGGCCCGGTTTGATGCCCACCTGACCCCAGCCCAATCAAGGATGGGGATACTGGGGGGCGGGGAGAAGGGTGTTGCTATGCTCTGATTAATTCTTGGTCATGTACCCTCTCCTGGAGTCCAGCTTGATGTCAGCCCTGCTAAATCACAGGAATTGGGGTCGGGGACATAGGGAAAATTTAAGATGCCATTGTTAGCAAGAGGGAGACTAGGTGCTAGGCCCATGGGATGCATGATGGCATTATACTACCTCAGCTCAACTTGTTTGTTTTTCTTTTCTTTTCTTTTTTTAAAATATATTTTATTAATTTTTACAGAAAGGAAGGGAGAGGGATAGAGAATTAGAAACATCAATGAGAAACATTGATCAGCTGCCTCCTGCACACCCCCTACTGGGGATGTGCCCGCAACCAAGGTACATGCCCTTGACCGGAATCGAACCTGGGACCCTTCAGTCCGCAGGCCAACGCTCCATCCACTGAGCCAAACCAGTCAGGGCAACTTGTTTGTTTTTCAAAAAATATGAAGCAAGTCAGGCTTGGAAAGACTAAATGACCGAACCAAATTCAGAGCTTTAGTCCTGGGAACTGCCCTGCCAGGATTTGAATTCTGAGTGGAGATGCCCACGCTCCCTCACTTCCATGCTCCGATGCAAAATGGAAAGGCTCTGGTATGAGCAAAGCCTGGTCCCGGCTGTGGCCTTGGGCAGGGCCACCCTCTTTGAGACTCAGCAAATGAACCAGGTGACCCTCTGGGCTGCGGGGACCCTCAAAGGAAGGCTGGCCCTGAAGTGGGTCGTCCCCCCCCCCCCCCCCCCGCCCTCCACTCTCGGCGTGCAGGCTGGCACGGGAGCTGCACACAGTCCCATCTCCACGTGTGTGCAGGCCCTGGCACCCACTGCACGCGTGGGCTGCCACATAGCACCAGGAGAGCCAGGAAGAGACAGCCGCCATCCCATAGCGAGGATGGGCAGATGGAACAAGTGACTCAGCACGGAGACCAGCTGTGACCAGATGAGAAGAATAAACATGAAAGCCAGAGGCCAAACCTGCCATGGCCCCCCTCAGAGCCAGCAGGCCTGGTGGCTGGGCCAGGCAGGCGGTGACAGACAGACAAGGATGCGGACAGGGGAGATGGATGGCCTCACCAGGCCCAGCCGAGTGAGGAAAGCCAGACAGATGGTCTCATTAAGGAACCCAGCCCGAATTCGGGAACAGGCCTCCATGTGGGAGTGGGGGGACCAAGGCAGGCTCCTTCCTGGCAGGGCTCCTCCAGGCCTGGGTGGTTCCAGATGGGGCTTGGGTCCCTCACTCATTCTGTGTAAGGGGGCCACCGGGTGCAGGCAGCGCTGGGACCAACAGCTTAGAATCCCTGGCCACAGCAGGTGGACCATGAAGCCCTTGACCTGGTGTCCTGTCCCAGCAAAACCCCATCCCTCCCTCATCAAACTCCTCATCACTGACAACACTGTTTGTTGAGCAGCTGCCACCCAGACACTGTATACTGGGCATTCTAGGTGCATCACCTCCATGGTACCTTTGCTGTCCCCTCAACCTGGAGCCCTCTCCCCCCAGGTCTCCACACACTGACCATTCTTCAGTGGTCACCTCCTCCCAGAGGCCTTCCCTGACTACCCCATCTGAAGCTGCCCCAACACTCTCTCACTCAGGGCGCCATTTAGATTTGTCATAACCTTATTGCCATCTAAATTTATCCCGCCCGTTTACTTCCTGGGTTGTCCGCTGCTAAAACAGGAGGTCCTCCAGGATGCCACATCCTAGAACAGCGCCTGGCATATAATATAGATGCCTGAGAAATTTGTGTGGAGCCCAGAGAGGAGACCTGTCTGATCCTCCTCTCCCTGTCCCTGCTCACTTTTTCTCCTTAGCACGTCCTGTTTTCTCTCTTTCTACATATCTGTCTCCTTCATTCTCCATCTCCCAACAAGAACAGAGGCATCATGAGAGAAGCAACTTTGGTCTGAATCCCCAATGCTTTTTGGTTCAATGACTGGTGCTGGGGTAGATATGGTCCCCAAGGAAGCTGAGAGTGGGAGGAAGGGACCTGCCATGACCTCAGAGAGAGTCGGGGCCAGAGCAGGGCCAGAGCCAGACTTCCTGCTCCAAGTCCACAAGCTCCCCATCTGAGGCACTTTCCCCGATCCTGTTCCCCTGGCTGCCGGGGAAAGCACGCAGGCCCTGAGCTCATTGCAATGACCAGTGTGGTAGCTGAGTAGTGGCCTTCAAAGACACCCCCATCCTAATCCCTGGAACCAGTGAAAATGTGACCTTCCATAGCAAAAGAGACTTTGCAGCTGTGATTAAGTTATGGGTGTTGACATGGGAGGTGACCCTATGCAATCACAGTGTGCTCATAAGAGGGCAGCAGAGGGGGATTGGATACAGATGTAGGAGATGGAGCAGCTGCCCCAGAGGTCGGCCCGATGTGAGGAAGGGGTGCAAGCCACCGTGGGCAGGCGCCCCAGGAACCAGAAGAGGCAGGGAAACAGATTCCTTCCTAAGACTCCAGAAGAAGCCAGCCCTGCCCACACCTTGACGTTAGCCCAGTGGGACTGACTTTGGACTTCTGGCCTCCAGAACTGTGAGAGAATAAATTTGTGTTGTTGTTTCTTTTTTAAGTTACCAAGATATAGTTTCAGTGTCGCCAGATGAAAAACATCTGGAAACCTGTTTCACAGCCATGTTAATATATTTTTTTGACACCGAACTATACACTTTAAAATGGTTAAGATGGTAAATTTTAGCTGCTGTGTTGTTTTCTCTACCACAATGAAAATGACGAGGAGGAAACGTCACCCAGCTTGCGATCATTTGTTACAGCAGCCACAGGCCACAAATACAGACAGCGTGCAGCTGGCCAGGCCCAGCGTGCTGAGCTCATGACGGCTCAGGAAGGCCAATCCCGGCTCCTTCCTTGGTGCGCCTCCTCCAGTGGCAGGGAGGGGCCATGCCAGGGGAGCCAGCGCTGTGCCATTGATTGCCATGACAGAAAGAGAATAAGAACCACAAGAGCTGGCATTAGCGCACCCTTCCTGAGAGCCAAGCGCTGTACCACACACCTCACTTCCTCCCTGCGAGGCAGCTTCTACGACAAACCCTAACTTCCCCACAGAGAAGCAGAGGCTCAGAGAGGTGGGTGACTTGGCCAAGGTGGCACACCAAGTAGCAGAGCTGTGCTCTTAATCACCGTTTCCTGCCTTGCTCAAGGCTGACTCAGTCAGTGTCACGCACCTGCTGTCACGGGCATTTAAATGCCTTAATGCTGCAGCTTTTAAAAGAGCCATAGTATTGCCTTCTTTCTCTGTGTTTGTAACCTGGCATTCTCTTTCCATTAATCATAGACCAGAGAGTCTCATTCTGTCCTGTTACGCCCACGAGCATATGAGATTGCCTAGAAAAGTGCAAAAAAAAAAAAAAAAAAAAGCGCTCATGTTCTATGTACAGGTCTCTACGGCCCTACAGCAGAGCCAGAGATGGGGGTTGCAAACCAGTGCCAGCAGGCCACGCCTGGTCTGCAGAGGGGTTTGGCGTGGCCTGCACTATATTGGGTATTATTTTTAATTGGTGCCCAACACATAACATCAGGAGACTTCTCTTCCCATTCGGAAGTCAGGGCAGTGTTTTGCCTTCTGTGTAGGTTAGGACGGGCTGAGCTCTGCCGCAGTAACTAACGCCTCCGTTCCCAGGGGCTTCCCACACAGATGTTAACTTCTTTCTCACACCACATGTCCAGTGCAAGCAGCTGGGGGCTCTGCTCCACACAGTCACTCAGGGACCCAGGCAGATGGAGGGGTCGCCACCCTTTAGCGGCATGTGAGACGCATGGCCTTGTCAGCTGCTGCTTCAGGGGAAGAGGAGGCCGGAGAAGAGCACGTGGATGTTGCAGAGCCTCAGCCTGTGACACACATCTGGCTTCTGGTCACTTGTCATTGACGGGATGTAGTGATGTGGCCCATCACATTCCCAGGAGGTTGGGAGGTACAGTCTTCTGCGAACACTCGTTTCCCAAGTCTATTGGTGAACACTGTTCTACCACACCAAGACTGTGAGGGGTGCAGAGGTTGGGAAGGAGGGCCGCCCTTTTTCTACGGTTGGTTCAGGAAGGTGACACTTGATAAGGCAACATTTGAGCAGAGATCCCAGGAGGAGAGGGAGTCAGGTGTATGGAGATCTGTGAGGAGAAACTTCCAGATAAAGAGAACAGTGAAGGCAGAGGCTCTAAGTGGCCGGTGCCTGCAAGGGGGCCGTGGCTGGAGCAGAGCAGTGCAGGGAGGGCGAAGCTGAGACTTGGTGCTCCCCCGCTCCCCTATGGGGTCCCAGCGGAGGGGCGCAGGGGTGGGTGCCGACAGATCCTGAGGACAGAGCTAACAGGGACTGCTGAGAGCCCTCGGTAGGGCTCGGAGAGAGCAGGCGAGGATGACAACAGTTAACATGAGTGATGAATGTCTTCTCTTCTCCATGCTGACAGAGTGTCTCTGAGTCTACATATCATCTCATCTGGGGTCTGAATCTGAGGCTTGTTAACTCGAGGCCCAGGCCAGTGGGCCTGCCTGGACCCTATTCCCTTCCTGTCAGAAGACGCTGGTCCCTGCAGAGCCCTCTGTATTCCCGGGGGCGACCTGCAACACATAGGTGGTTGGCCCGGTTTTTACAGGCCAGGAGACGGGAGCCTTGATGAGGGACGGGGCCCTCAGAGACCAGCCAGACCCCTGGGCTCCGGAGGAGAGTGTGCTCTGCTCTGGATCCTGCCCAGCAACTGCCAGGGCAAAGCAGGCTGATGCCCAAGGCATGATGGGAAGACAAAAGACCCACAGGAAGCTGGTCCACTGAGGAGGGGGGCTGGCGTGTGCTGGCCACGTCTGGGGTTCTTGCCCCTCCGCTCCATCTGGGGCAGAGAGGGGCTGAGGGGCAGGGGCGAGCCCATCCAGGAGGTCAGTCAGTGGTTTCAGGGGGAGCTCCTGGGGCCAACGCTCCAGAGGGAAATGAGCCTCGTCAGCCTGTGGCCTCAGCGCACCCCTGACCTCCACAGAGCCTCCTCACAGGAGCCTTCCGTGTGTGGGTAAAGCGAGTGCCTCCCCTGCCCGAGCCACAGCACCACCCCCCGACAGGGCCTGGGGCCTCCGAGCTCTGACCACACCTCTGACCTGCTCCACGAAGACTCCTGGTGGCTCCAGGGCCACGCGTGACCAACACAGTCCCTAAAAGGCAGGGTAGTTCGATCCTAAAAGTCCAGATTTCCAGTTCCTCTCCCAAGCTTAGTGTGGCCACCACTCTGGGCCTGCCTTGCACATACCACCCTCAGGCAGAACCCACGGGGTCAGCCCTGCCGCCTCCCTCTCCGCTGGCTTGGCTGTGGCCGTGGAGTTCGTAAGCCCTCCTCTAATGTGACAGAGGGTCACAGCAGGGCCTCACCCCTGTCACCTCTAGAACTAATGGGTGAGGTCCCAGGAACAGGGTCACTCATACTGTGACATGACTATCCCCATGGGCAAGCGGCGTGAGCTACCTCTCCATCCTCCACCGGTCACTGGGATGGATGGGATGAGCCAGCTGGCACATCTGGGGTTCACCCCACCTACCATGCCATTCTGCCCTTCTGGGCTGAGTGGCTGAGGGGGAGAGGCAGCCACTGGATGGTTCCAGTATTCTCAGGGGGAGAGCAGGGGCTTACAGATGCGCACGGCCCAGGGCTCCGTGCCAGGAGGAGCCAAGGACTGAATGTCCACCAGGGTCAAGGGCGGAGGGGAACAACCACACAGTCAGAAGCTCCCCCCACTGACCGCACCTCCCAGACCCAGGGTGCAGGGCCTGTGCCCACGGCCAGCCCCACTCTGGGGCCTGGGAAGAAAGGGAAGACGAGGGCAGTCAGGCAGCCAGCCCAAAGACCTGCATCCCCACCCAGGGTCACCCCACCTCTGTGTGACGCCAGGAGAGGACCTGCACCTGCTGGGCATCAGCTTGGGGTGATGAGAAAGAGGGCGGGGCCTTGATGGTCTCACCGAACCCGTTTGAATCTGCAAGTCTCCATCTCCATCTCCAATAAGAACCTGTATAGACTTGCAATGCTTGTCATTTATAAACAGCCCCATACACTGGGCGCTGCTCAGCTGGGCACTGCACAGCCTGGCGACACGGCCAGCTGGGCCGGAGGAGGAGGGGACCCCTCGGCATAAAGCGCTCAGGCCATGCTAACATGCCTTGTGTGAGCAGTAACTACTTCCTGTGGCGATGAGGGCAGTACCGCTCCCACTGTGCAGACGAGCAAACCAAGTCCTAGAGAGGTTCTGGGACGGAGCCACAGACTCAGGGGCCCCCACACTGCCTGTGGGGATCCCCAGAGTGTGCCCTCCGTGGCCTAGTCGCTCAATGAGCAAGTGACAGGACCAGAGCTCCACTGCTTCCATGTCACGCCCCCAGGATTGGGCACACCCGCCTCCCCCTGCCACAGCTCCCACCCTGCCCCCAAGGAGAGGAACTCTGGTTTCATTAGCCACATTTGGGCTGCTCAGTGGTCCTGTCCCGCCCCAGGAGCTGGGCTGCTCACCCCAGTGTCTCACCTGCTACAGCATCACCCCCTACCCCTGCCTCCTGCGGGCACTGTGGGGTTACCAGAGGAACACAGGTAGGTGCATTGGCAACCCCTCGGCCCACTTGGAGGAGGCTTGCACCTCTCCCCTGGGGACACCAGCCAGCGGGATGGAGGCCGGAGTGACTGAGACCCCGATGCTGGTGTCCTCTCTGCAGCGCTCAGGTCAGCCGGAAGCCCCCCACTGACCCACAGCGGATCCCAGCGGCTGTGCATTCGTCTCGGGGACCCTGAGAAAGGCCAAGTACAGCATTCAGGGGTGTCTTTCTTCCCGGTTCTGAAAGTCTGCTGTTCATTACACTTAAGGGCACTTTTAGGGAAAAGGTTTTACAGCTGCCGAGGAAAGAGTAAGTAATGCAAGATGGGAAGCAACACATTGGAGGAGTCTTTCTGCAGTCGCTGTGCACTGACAGAAACAGATAGATGACCCGCAATTACACGCCCGGATCCCCCAGCCTCGCCCAGCTCCCTCCCGCCTGGTCTCCAAGCAATTTCAGACTTTCTGTGCATCTAAAGCAGAGATTGTACACGATTTCTCTCTGGCAGGAGCGGCTTTCAGGTGGGGGAGGAGGCCACGGTGTGTTTATTCGCAAACAAAGGCAGTTGGAGACAGCGGAGGTGCACGGCCCTCCCCCAGCGCCCGCCTTGGCTCTCTCCCCAGATCCCAGGCCCTCATCTGGCTGCAGCCTCTACAAGGTGCCAGGCCCAGGGACAAAGCTGTGGGCTGCTGTCTGGGTTCCCGTGTGGCTGCACGGCGGGAACAGGTGGCTCTATCAGTATGGGAACCGGGCCAACATGGCCGGTCGCAGGGCAGTCCCTTCACCCCGCAGGCCCTCTAGGGTCTTCTCAGTTGGGAGAGCAGCAGGATTTGAGGTGTCCAGTTTTAGAGAGAGGTCCACACATCAACACCCCCAGACTTGGTGGAGGAGAAACAGGACGCCGTGGGGGATGCCGGCGACAGGCAGTCCTGGGCACAGCCGGCAGGGGCTGCACTTGCAGGGGCCACCCCACGCTGTCCCCAGCCCCCTGTCCACTCCTGTGGCTGAAGGAATAGTCTGGCTGTAAGAGACAGCCCCAAGCCACAACATGAAGAGTTCCCAAACTCAGCCATCCATGGCCACCTTCAGGATTTGGGTCACACCTGTGTGTCACCTCTGCACTCATTTATGTTTAAAAAAACAAACTGTTAATTCAGTCATGTGGTTCCAAAAGCAAAGCAAGGCTAAGAGGCTAGGGGGCGTCTCTCCTGCCTCTGCCCCGTCATCCTGCTCCCCACGCCGCCCCCCCCCCCCCCCCAGTCCCATTTTCTGTCTGTCCTTCCGGCGTATCTGTATGGAAGTACAACAAATATAAAGACAGATTCTTATTTTCCCTCTTTCTGTGCAAATCACAACATGTCCAATAGGCTGTTCTGTATCTTATTTTCCCGCTTGACATATTGCACAGGTGTTCCACTTTGTACCTGAGAGACGTGCGTGTGCAGCAGCATTCACTGAACTATGACAGCGGGAGAACGAAGGCAGCACAGGTGCCCACCAGGAGGGGGCCAGCTCACTGAACCAGGGCCTTTCTATGCCATGGAATATTCCGCCGTGAAAAAAAGAAAAAATAGGAGGAGCCGGGAGATGAGGAAGCTCTCTCTAGGCCAGTGGTTCTCAACCATAAAATTATTTTCGTTGCTACTTCATAACTGTAATGTTGCTACTGTTATGAATCGTAATGTAAATATCTGATATGCAGGATGGTCTTAGGTGACCCTGTGAAAGGGTCATTCCACAGCCAAAGGGGTCGCGACCCACAGGTTGAGAACCCCTGCTCTAGGCTATAGAATTGATTAGGATAGGTGTAGGATCAATTCTCAAAAGTGGGGTTGTTGGGCTGAAGGATACATGCATTTGCAATTGTAATAACTATTGTCCAGTCTTTTGTGGCTTCTGGACTGTTAAGTCACAATTTGAAAGACCTTTTCATTTACTTAATATCTTACCTTACAGCAATTTGTTTTTTAAATTTCATAGATGTCTTTTTAAAAATAGATATTAGTTATTAGTCATATCTGGATGTTACTAGAATAACGAAGAAAAGAAATTGAGAAAAGTAATGGACAAGTCAGGGCCTTCCAATACAATAGAACAGAAATAATTCAAAGCAGTAGGAATGTTTTAGGCTGATGTAAGCAGAAAGGGCACTTGTAAGGGGTGTTTGGATCCCAGACCCTCGCTGGGGGGACTGAGCATGCTTAGAGGCTGAGGATTCAGGAAGAAGCCACCACTGCCCTTTCCCTTGGTTTTGACACCCCAACCTGCCCGGCCGGCCCTGGCTCCTTTCCCCCTCCCTCTGGAGCCAGAGGAGGCTGCCACCACCATCGCCCAGGGACAGACAGGTTCTGGGATTCTGGGTGCTCTGCCACTTTGCGACCCTGGCTGGTTGGGGGACCCTCACAGTCAGTGAGGCCTGCAGAGCAAATGTCCAGCATTTCAACTTATACAGAGGAAGGCTGGCTCTTCCTTAACAGGAAGAAGCTTCTAGTACTGGGTGGCCAGAAAGCATGAGAGTCCACTCACAGGAGGATGGACCACATCCCCAGAGAGACAGTACTACCCAAAGGTGGGGGGGCGGAGGGGGGAGAGGCAGAGGTGACAAAGCTGCACAGAGAGAAGGGTCTAGAGCTGTGATCCCATGGAGGACCCGGTGGGCAGGCAGACTATGGGAATGTGAGGGGAAGCCAACCCAGAGGCCTGCGAGCTCCAAGAGTGGGAGGGAAGACTAGGCAGAGGGTCAGGAAGAGGGTCTGAGGTGGGGGAACAGAATGGGGAGGCTGGGAGGAATATGAGGAGGGTAGAGGCTGGGTCTGGGACCTGACAGTAGGAAAAGGAAGTGTAGGAAGAGATGCTAAGCCTTAAGGAAAGGTGTGGAGGATGAGGAGGTCACAGGGAGATACCCAGGAGAAGGAGCAGAGTGTGTGCCCCCAAAACTAGGCTGCAGGGGCGCCTTCCTGAGTTCAGTAGAAAAGGCCCACA
The DNA here is from genome assembly GCF_028538775.1 of Myotis yumanensis. Lineage (NCBI taxonomy): Eukaryota > Metazoa > Chordata > Mammalia > Chiroptera > Vespertilionidae > Myotis > Myotis yumanensis. Next base: position 37,760,373 of record NW_027223756.1, on the reverse strand, counting down.
GGCCAGTAAGGTCCAACAAAAGACCTCTGCATTTTCCCTAAATTCCCAGGGCTACCGGACCCCACTTTGGGAAACTGGAATTGCATTTTCCCTGCACTTGAGCTTCCATCACACCCATGCAGCAATAGCTGCAACACAGAGTCCCCGTAGCTGAGGGCACTCGGTCCCTCAGCTCCATGCTCTCTCTTCCCAGTTCTTTTGCTGACCCTGCCTGGAGGGTGGTGCCACACCTTCTTCCTCATGCAAGGCGGTGTCTTCCACAAGGTGGGGGAGCCCCCTGTCCTCCCACACCCCCAGCAGTCATGTACCCCGAGCTGTGTGTAAATTCTCCATTATTCAGGGCTCTCAGATCTTGGCAAAACACACAGATCTGGGCTGGGCCCGGCACCGTTTCATCTGTAACTCCCAGCCTCTCCTTCTCTCGAGATGGCTTTGCATTTGATCTGCTGCAAATTTGCCTCTTTGTTCTTCAGACAGAATCATATTGCCGGGGGCTCCCGAAGGCCTTGGTGACACAGACTGCCAAGAAAATTCTCTTTAAACAAACAAATAAATACGTCCCCAGAGCAATAAGTGAGACACCTCCAGGTGGAAAGGTCACGACCCACCACGCGACAACAGCTCAGGGCAGAGAGTGAAGCGGCCCAGTCCGGTTGTGCGTGGATGAGTGCCGAGAACTCACGGGAAGAGAGGTGAGGCTGGTCCCAGTTGTCCTCCCCAGCTTTCATATTTCAGGCTTGAAAGCTGGTTGGTGATAATGCCCGGTGCTGACAAGGCTGCAGGGACACAGCTACCGAGGCATTGCTGGGGGTGGCATATGTTTCTAGGGACTTCCGGCTCCTGTTTTTTCATTTAGCTACTTGATCACTCCACAACAATGACTGTTGAGGCCTCAGGGAGCCAGGGGTAGAGAATCCAGCTCGAACTTGGTCTAGATGGGCAACTATTGGCTCCTGTAACTGAAAAATCAGGGGGGAGTAGCTGTTTCAGTTACTCCAGGATCCAGGGGGTCAAAAATGTCTTCAACGCCTGTGCATCTATTCATCTGTACACATCAAAATGGTTGAGATGGTGAATTTTATGTTATGGCTATTTTACCACAGTTTTTTAAAGATTAAAAAAAGGGCTGTGCACTATGCCCCGTCCCACCTTGGGTGGAGCCTGTAGGCGGCTGCTTCACCTGGACTGCCATCCCTCACACCTTCCAGTCTCTGCTCCAACAGCAACTCCTCAGGCACCCCTGAGGCCAGTCCAAAGCAACCACCCTCCTTGGACCACTCGCTCTCACCCTTCAAAGCACTTGCCACTTCCAGAAAGTGTCCTGTTTATTCACTGGTCTGTTTACATGCTTGATGTTGTAGAGACTGCTTCTCCCTGCTAATGTCCAGGAGCTGGGTGAGAATGGAGACTTTGTCCTGTTCACAGCTCTTTCCCGAGGGCCAGGGCCAGGCCTAGCACAGAGTACAACTGAACAAAAAAATGTAGAGGGAATAAATGAAGGCAAGCCCTCTTTGCTTCTCTTAATCCTACTCTCCTTGTGCTGGCACCATTCTCAGGTGGGGGTCTCCCTATACAGTGGCAAAATGCCTACAGGCAGCTCCAGTGTCCCACCATCAATATTACCTCATGGTCAATAGTACATCTTACAATATGACATCATCAATGCTGCATCTCCTCTCAGCTCCTTGTTCAATGGGAAGAAAGGGCTTCTCAGATGACCCAATATTGCAGCTCATTGGCGTTGACTGGGTCATGTGACCTTCCCTGAGCCAATCCCCGTGAGCAGGGATGCAGTGCTCTGATTGGCCAGGCCTGAAGCCCAGGTACAGGACTGGCTTTGAAGGCAATGGCATCAGTGAGGAACAGGGCACAGGAGGCGGGTGGTTCCCTAGGGGAAACCAGGGAGCTGATGCCAGAGGAAGGGGCACAGACGTGGGCAGGCACGCACCTCAGGCTGCAAGCACTTCAGACATGCCAGATTTTATATCAGGCTCCAAAGAGTCCAAGATGAATAGCACTTTAGTAACCATTTACTGAAAGAGAGCAAGTCCATGGAAGGGGAGACAGGGGGCAGGGAACTGATGGGGGAAGGGGACACAGATCCTGTGGTCCTAGGAAGTGTTTACGCAGGGAGGTGTGGGGCACCTGTGTCCCTCCTGTGAGCTGGGACCCCCTGAGTCCGTTGTTGAGAGGTTGAAATGGGCTTAAAGGTTGGGGACATGCTTGACCCAGAGATTCTCTGAATTAACTTAAAGGAGAAAAAAACTATATTGCGCAAGGACAGTTGTTTGCAGCATGTTCTTTTGTTGTTTTTTGTTTTGTTTTGTTTTGTGACAGGAATGGGGGGAAAAACTGGAAACAACCCAAATGTTCTCCAATAGGGAACTGGTTAACTAAGTTATAAAACATCCGCTTGATGAAATATTCTAGAGCTGTTAAAAATTATCGTTCTGAAAACTACAGAGCAACAGGGGGAAAGGCATCTGTTCCTATGCACAATGAGTGACAGCACAGAATACAAAACTGTGACCGTGACAAACACCCACGGAGCGCCCTGCCCTGTGGTTGGGACACAGACTCATAGAAGGCAATTCCTGACCTTCCCCCCTGTCTAACCACCCCCCCCCCCCCTCCCGCCCCCCAACACACACACACACTCCTGGTCCGATCACTGGGAGAGTCCTGAAAACAAGTAATAACCCTCGGGGTGAGAAAGACAATGGCCGAAGGGGAAGGAATTACTCTGGGTCTGAGAAGGCTGTCTGGGAAGTGCTCTTTTAGCTGGATTTACAGGCAGTGATGTTAGGACTGGAAGGACACGTAGAGAAAAGGGCTTGAAGGCAGCACACACACAATGAAAATACTAGTAGTTGTGCCAGGCAGAAGTATGGGTGATTTCCCACCTCCTTTTTCCAAAATTTCCTTCACGTTATTTTGTTTTTACAATAAAAGCCAGGAGAAAACTAAGCTCAGATAAGAGAAAATAATTTTCACTGCCAATATTCGTGTCTGTAAATCATGCATGAGTTCATAAGTACTTTATTTCCTCTACAAAGGAGGGAAGTGGGAAAATCTTTATTCAGCGTTTTGCATGTGCCTGGCCCTGTGCTCTGCAGTGAAGGGATGAGACATACCTCTAGTGGGAAGAACAAGGTATAAACATATGAAATAGCACATATTTTAAATATTTAAATAATGGCGTGAGATGACTTTGGCGGCCAAGGGCTGGGGCACTGCTCTGTGGGCATCAGGAGTGTGGACCTGGCTGAAGCAGGAGCAGCGGGCATGGCCAGAGCAGGTGGAGGTGTGCAACCAGACAGTCTGATTTTGGGTGCAGAGATGCTGACAGCCACAGAGTGGGGCTCACCTTTGCATAAGGAACAAGAGGCCAAGGGTCAAGAACTGGGAAGGTCAGAAGAGGGTCAGTCCAGAGACTGAGGCTGTGAAACATTTGCAGGCAGGGAAGGTCCCCTCTGGGGAGGCTTCAGATGCAGCTTCAAAGGGGCTGAGTAGACTGACACGTGGGGAGGACACGTGTCATGTCAGAGCCTTCGGCCCTGCTCCACGCCTACCACTGGCCAGTGTGTGCCCCACTCGGGGTTCTTAGCTGATCAGGGTCTAAATCCTGCTAAGAACCAGGCCAGTGAGAACGCCGCTGCCGGCACCCTGATTTGGCCACCACAGCTTGCACAGGACACAGCACAGCTCCGGCTACCAGCCCGTCCAGAAGGTTCTCCCCCAGCCCTGCTTCTTTGCTCACCAGCTCCTGAGCCAGCTCTGGGGTGAGGAGCCTCTCCTGGGCTGAGCTTGGGCACAGACTCAGCCTGGCTGCTGGGGACAACAGGACGGAGCGTCTGGCACTTTCAGTCTCCACGGGGAGGTGCGCCTCTGAAGTAAGGGTCTCCATGAACACAGGACAGGGTTCCGGTGGCCGCTACTGTTCGTCTCCAGGGGAAGCCCACCTCCTCTCGTGCGTAAGATGAGGAGGGGGAGACCAGATGCAGACCGAACACCATCCCTCATTGCACGCCCTCTGGCCCCCACGAAAAGATGATTTTTTTAAAAAGATGTCACTCAACAGGAAGGATAAAAGGGGAAAGATGGCAGCAACGCGATTCTGGAAGCTGGAAGGCAGGGAGGAGCGATACCTGACTGAGAGGCCCCGGGTAGTAGAGAGCAGTAGTCTGTCTGATCCTGTAGAAGGGACTCCAGTCTGTTCTTAGCCCAGAGCCCACAAAGCCTCCGGAACTCGCAGCCCCAGGAGCACTTGGAAATGGGGATGGGTGAACGTTAAATCAAGAGACAGCAGAGCAGTCTTTGACAACCTGGGAGAATCTAGGTTGCTGGGTAACGCCTCTCCCTTCCCGACCACAAGTCCAGGGCTTATTCTCTGGGTTGGAGGAGGTAAGGCACAGCTAAGAGCTTAGCCACTATTCTGAAAAGAGGGGTACAGAATGCTGGGGCCCCCAACGAGGTCCCTTCCCTTACTCAGCTCCAGAAGCCATCAGGCCAGACATCTCGGTCAGGCAGGAGACTGAAGAAGTTTCCCTAGGAAATCTGTCCAACCCCAAAGGAAAGACCTCAAGGTACCGACACTGGATTCCCCAACCACGGGTCCATGGAGATCTCAGAGTTTCTAACCAGCCATGTGGTACTCAACCGTGATCTGGTGAACCACACAGATCACCAGACATCTGAGGGACACTCCTCTCAATAAATAAAGACAGCAAAGCAGACAAGCAGGAAAACTGTGCAAGAAACAGAGACCATGCAGGTGAATAAAACTTTTAAAGATTATTATTAATACCCTCAGGAAGATAAGAGATTACTCCATTAAGCTCCAATAGCAAGAACATTTGGAGAATAGAGAATTAAAAGAGAGTTCTTGGAAATTAAAAGCAGAAAGAAGTAATTAAAGAAAAGAATAGATGGATTAGAAGCCAAATGTGAGGAAATTTCCCAGAAAATAGAGCAAAAAAACAAAGAAATGGAAAGAGGAGAGGAAAGATAAGAACACTGAAAGATCCGTTCAAGAGATTCAATGTTTGAATAATAGGAGTTAGAGAAAGAGGATAGAAGTAATGAAACACTTCAAGAAAAATTCTCAAGAATGAAGGACAAACAATTTTTGACTGGAATGACCCAAACTGTGGACCATGATGGATGAAGGGAGCCACACCAAAGCACATTGCTGCAAAATTTCAGAAGCCTGGGGACAAAGGAGTCTACAAGTTCCCAGAGACACTAGGAGGCATGGAGTAAAGCTCTCAAAATTCTGAAAGGAAATTATTTCCAAACTAGATTCTATGCCCAGGTAAACTATTTATCAACTGAGAGGAGAGAAAAAGACATCTGCAGGCACACAAGATTTAGAAAATTGAACTCTCTTCCGCTCCTTCTCAAGAAGCCCCCAGAGCCTGTACTGCGTGACAGCAGGGTAGGGAGGGGGTGCAGGGGTAGACAGAGCAAGAAAGAAAATAGCCTGGCCCAGCCGGCATGGCTCAGTGGTTGTTGAGCATCGATCTTTGATCCAGGAGGTCAGGGTTTGATTCCCAGTCAGGGCACATGCCCAGGTTGAGGGCTTGATCGCCAGTGTGGGGCTTGCAGGAGGCAGCCGATCCATGATTTTCTTTCATCATTGATGTTTCTCTCTCTCTCTCTCTCTCTCTGAAATCAATAAAAAATATATTTTTTTTAAAAAAGAAAGAAAGAAAATAACCTGAGGCATGGGATCAGGAGATCTGGCCCAGGGAGAGGGCCAAGGAATCCCTAGATGACAGAGACAAGGGACCCCCAAAGATCTGTTGAGCCCCAGACAGAGGTGGGAGACAGCTTGAGCACCTGTGGCCGCCCACAGCCCAGGGTTCCATAGACATAACCCCTTCCTCCCAGATGCACAGGCAGGTACCGTGAAAGTCAGAGGAGCCAGCCCTCTGCAAGGAAGCTGGTGTGTCTGCCTCAGAGTGAGGTGGTGACCAAGTCTGGTCCCAACGAGAACGGCCACTGAAGCTGGGCCTCTTGGCAAGCACCTTCTGACATCTGATCCCATAGGCCGCCCCACAGAAGAAAATGCAAATTGAGGTTTATCCTTCATCTTCATACACACCCATCAATGAACAAGCAGTGTGCAGCGCAGTGAGCAAAAGTGAGTTTCCCTCCCCGCGTGGAGCGCAAGCATAAAACATATGAGATGAGCAGATCGTTCTAAGTGTTTTGGAAAAAATAAACCAGGCTAATGGGATTGAGAGTGCCCTTGCAGGGGAGGTGGGGGCAGGCCTCTCTGAGGAGGGGACATTTGAGCCAGATGTGGTGAACTGGTTGTGCGAAGATCTTGAGGGAAAGACATAGGCAGAGGGAGCAGCAAGTGCAAAGGCCCTGTGGTGGAAATGAACTTGACGTGTTGAAGTCGTGAGTAGACAGGGAGTAGGAGAGCAGTAGGAGAGGTGTTAGGAGGGGAAGCACAGGGGCCTGATCCAGTAGGGCTGTGGTGGCCTGGGTGGACGGGCTATAGGTAACTGGAGACTCAGGGAGAGTTTTAAGCAGGGGGATGCCTTGACTTTACTTACATGGTGTCCTATGTACTATTAATATCCTAGGATGGAAGTGGCTAACTGCCTTCAAACATCCATTCCCCTTTCTATCTCACTACAGAGTCCTGGGCAAAGGACTTAGCCTTAAAAACTACATTTCCCAGCCTACTCTGCAGGTAGGTATGATAAGCACTAGGTCTGAAATTTAATGAAATGTGAGCTCTAAACTATGTCTCCTTCCAACCTGACGTGACCATTGAGACCCAGCAGCCATATTTCACCATGAAGTGACCTTAGGATAGAAGCCACATGCTAGAAAGCGGCATCAGACAATTAGAAGGAACTGGGTCTCCGATAACCACAGGTGCATTTATCAGGCTTAGAATGCCAACCCCCAGACTTGTTTTATGTGAGAAAATGAACGTTGCGAGGGCAGGCCACCATCTTTCAGCTCACCACCATTCCTACGTCGCTGTGGGTAGAGCTGAGCTCTTGCACGGACCCTTGGAATCATGGGTACTTTGGAGGTGCTGGCCTCTTGTCCGAGAGTGTCCTCCATTCACACTCAGGCAGCAGGCACCTTAAAGATCCCCAAATCTTCCGAATCTCGGGTTAAGAAAGGACAGGGCCTCTGGGGAGGGAAGGGCTCCCGGGACAGGGCACCCACATGCTTGCTAAGGGAGGGAACTCTGGGTGGGGTCTTCCCTTTCCTGCCTTCGTGGGGAGAGAGTAGTCATGTGTGTGTTTTCAATGTTTAAGCCTTTGTATTCTGATCCCTTACTTGACAACAAAAGCCTCCGGCTCTGTTTTTATACACATAGAACTCAGCCTCCAGAGTTGGAATTTGAGCTCAGTCTCCCCAGAATCACCTGGGGGGTCGGCTCATGATAAAAACCGATTCCCAGGCCCACTCCTCTGACTCCGGAGTCCAGCAGCCTCCTTGCTTTCCTCCCCCACATTTCCCTGCCTCCCAGACTGGCTCGGGCTCCAGATCCTCCACCTCAGCCCCTGCCTGCACCAATCCATCTGTAGCTGCTGCTGGCTCCACCCACCCACCCAGGAACCATCCCCTCGCCTGTCCAGTTCCCTCCCCCATGGCCACCCCTGGCCCTGGCCCCCGCCCTTCTCAGTCTTCTGAGTTTCCTATCACTTCCTACCCATCCTCTCCAATCCCAAAGAGCACCTGGGTGGGATTCTGTCATCAGAACGTGGAATTCCCTATTCCCCCTCACACCCTTGCTCCCTCTGCTTCAGTCATTTCTTTTCATCCCCAGAACATTCTATGCTGGTTCCCACCTCGCCCTGGCCCTGCTGTTCCCTCTGGCTGGCACGGTCTTCCCCCAGATTCTCATCATCTCTCAGGTCACAACTTAAGTGTCACCCCCCACTCTGTTGCCCCAGGCGTTTTCCACACATCTCCCTGCTTTATATTCTATACCACAGTACCTGGTGCTATCCTGTTCCTGTATTTGCTTACCTGTCTATTGTCCTCTCTCTTTCCCATGTGAACAGGGACCTTAGTGGGCATGTCCACCAGACACCACCCCCCCAGTGCCCTAGTGATACTTGGCACATAGTAGGTGCTTCATATCTACTATATTTGTTGAATGGGGAGCAAATGTGTGCAGCACTTGCCCACTCACTGTTCTGTTTAATCCTTGTGACTCAGGAAGACACTGAGGCCAGAGGTGAGTGTCCAGCTGGCCAGGTGGCTGGGCTGTGACCCTCACAGAGTTCTCACCGAGGCTCGGAGGTTCATACATCTACCACACCAGCCTGGAGGGCAGGGTGAACCTGTGTTTTGTGGCTTCCCTCCCTTGAGCTCCTGACACTGGGCTGGTGGCTGCTTCCCTGCCTTCCTTCCAAAGGAGACAGCGCCCAGTGTCCTGGTCCCTCCCTGAGTGATGGATCCAAATTCCCAAACAGTAGAAGGCTCTCTGAGCTGCTGCTTGGCGGGGGAGGTGGGGGGGAGGTTGGCCCGCCACCTCTATTCAGATGTTTCCCCAGCTCCTCCTGGTGTGAAATCATTTCTCCAAATTAGCAGGAATGTTAATTACCAACCCAACCGCCACCCATTAGGCAGGAAATGTGTGTCTCCTGTGGAAGCTCCCCCAGACCCCAGGTCATCCCTTCTCACTCCTGGGTGGGGTGAAGAGTGTGGGCGTGTCATGGAGGCTGCAGGTTCCTGTTCTGCACCCTCATCCTCCATTCCCCCCTGCCACCCCCTGCTGGAAGGGCACACACAGATGCCATCATTTCCCCGAGGGTTTGTGGTCCGGCCTCTGCCGTAGGTCTGTGTGTGGGATTTGCTACTGGGTTTTAAAGAAGACTTTAGGGCACGGGTGTTTGTAAAGCAGTGAGAGCCAGAAATCATTTACTTAAAGTCCAATTCTTCCACATTCTATAATTTGATGAGCTTTTCTAACAGCCTGTGTCCTGGCTGTGTGGCCCAAGGGTCAGAGTGTCGGCCTGCACACCGAAGGGTCACAGGCTCAATTCCCGGTCAAAGGCACGTATCTAGGTTGCAGGTTTGATCCCCAAACCCGGTCAGGGTGCATGCAGGAGGCAGCCAATCAAGGTGTCTCTCTCACATCGATGTTTCTCTCTCCCCCTTTACCTTCCCTCCCCTTCACTCTCTCTAAAAATCAATGGGAAAAATATCCTTGGGTGAGGAATATATACTGTGGGCGCTCTTGGCCTCTGCTCCTTCCCAGGCCTCCAGGGCCCCTGGCTGGCCAGCCCAGGGCCTGGAAACCACCTCGACTCTCAATCTCCCGGCAGATGTGCTGAAAGGCTCCAGCTCTGTGGGTTCGTTCGGGCTGCTCACAAGGTTATCTTCAGGGAATGGGAAACGGATAGAAACCAGGCGTGAAATGGCTCATCCTGCACAATGTGTACAATAAATATTAGACAACAACAACAGCAACAACAAGTTTGCCTACACCTTCCGCATTGTCTAAGGAAGCGTCAGAAGCACAATTATAGGCTGGTTGGTGAAAAAGCAACATTTGGCTGCTTGAAAATAGCCTCATTTGGCTCATTAGTGGGGCGTGTGCCCGAGGGCAGGGAACGTTCATTCAACTCAGGAATTTTTATCCTGGCAGCGGTGCTGAATTCAGGCCGGTTTCCTAAGACCTTTTTCCTAAGCACAGAGGGAGCCCTGGCCATCACAGTGTGGGGGAAGCTCACTATTTCTTTATCCGACGCACATTGATCGAGCTACTACTATGTCAGGCACTGTTCCCAACGCTATGATACTCGGGAGCTGGGAAAAACGGCCTGCCCCTGCCTTGATGGGGTTTATTTAGTCTGCTGTTCAGATGGACGAGCAAACAAACAAAACCCAAAAGATAATCACAGATAAGTGCTACCGGGGAAAAAAGAAAGGAAGCTAAGCAGAGGGTTGTCATGGAGAAAGGCAGGGTGGGGGACAGCGGGCGACTTTAACTGGAGGGCCTCACACTGTCAAAGGCCATGTGAACCAGCAGCTTCAACGTCCCTGCAACCCTGTTAGGAATGCAGTTCCCACACCCCGCCCAGACCAGCTGGGCCAGGGACTTTTGGGGGCGCCCAGTGATCAGGGCTCAGCAAGCCCTCCTGGGATCGTGAAGTGATGAGGGGTGTGTAAGCTGAGGCTTGAATGACCCAAAGTGATGAGCCTGGGGTACCAGGAAGAGGGCCTGTCAGAGGGATAGCAGAGCCAGGGGGTCAGCGAGCTGGGGCCCATGGTACGGGGGTGACGTGGGGGCAGCTAGCAGGGGCGCCAAAGGCCTTTGTAAGGCATTTGTATTCTGTTCTGGGTGTGCCACTGTCCTCACCCCTTCCTCCTGACCTCGCCTGTGTGGTATAAACGCCCTAGACTTCACCTTCCACCTCTTCCCTGGGCAAAGGGCAGGGAGCATCTCTTAACTCAGGCCCTGTCTTTCAGGGGTTTCCAGGTTTGATCCTGAGCCGAAATGAATTGACTGATCATTTCTCTCCTCGGGTCTAGGATGGCAGAGAGGGGAGAAGGAGAAATTCCTAAGAATAGGGAAATGAGTGTGAGGTGAGGAAAGTAGTAATTTCCGAAGGAAAGGCTAGGAGGGCCCAAGAAAAGCAATCCGTGGCGGTGGAAGTGGGGCCACGGGCAGGGCCGAGGAGTAATTCAGGAGAGATTTAGGCACCTCCCTTTCTTCCAGCACCAGCAGAGAGAGTTGAGGGGCCCCAGAGCCACAGATTAAGACACCTGAATGCTAGAGAGGCAGGTGCCAAGCCCTCATCCCACCCCCTCCTGCCGCAGGGACCCTAGGAGAGCAGCAGTGTGCAGCCACCACCAAACCCATCACAAGCCGCCTTGCGGGCCACACTGGTGACACCGATGAGCTCTTGGCACATTTCTCCTGCAAGTCAGTAGATGAGCCCTCCCAGCAGGCAGGTCACACCTGCTTGCAAAAAAGCCTCCTGCTGTGGTTGGAGTCCCAGCAGCTCAACTTAAAGGCTGGTGGCCTGCAAGCAAGTCAGATTGCCAAGCGGAGGTCCCGACACAGAGGGTGGGACACACCGAGAAGGACTTGCTGAACTGAGGAACCAGAGCAGGGCAGGCGAACTCCGTGAGGCCATTCACTCACTGTTGCCGTTGTCAGCGCCTTTCCTGAGCACCTGCTCTGTGCTGGAGACCCTTCTAGGCCCTGAGGGTCCCACATCCAGGAGCAAGACGGACAAAGGGCCTCTTCCCCTGGAACTTACCATTCTAAAGGGGTGACATCAGGAGAAGCAAAGGAAGTGATGGGAGCATGGTGAGCTCCTGTTAATGAACACATGGCGATGTTTGTGGTGGGACTACTTACGGGCGGCCCCTCAGAGGAGCTGAGAGACTTGCAGGAGGAGTGCTTCAGGCAGAGGGAACAGCAAGTGCAAAGACCAGGGCCTCTAACAAGGAAGCCAGGGCCTCCTCGCAGCAATGGGGATACATGTCAGAGGAGGTGACATCGAATTTCAAGCCACACTTGTTCTGCAGGGTTTATAAAGCACCTGCTAACCACAGAAGGGAACCTCTGCGCACAGAGGGAGAGGTGTATCTGGAAAGCAATGCCGAGCAATGCAGAGCCGGCAGAGTCACTGCAGGGCCACTGCAGGATGCTGCCTTGCCTGCTCCGCTTCTAGGCCTCCTCTTCTGGAAATAGCAGTGGGACCTCCCATCAGTCCCTGCGGATCTGGTGGGGCTTCCCTCCCCTAGCTGCAGGGGCACAGGGACCCAGGCCTGGGCATTCACTGGTGCCAGCCCCACCACACCTCAGTGATTGGTCAGGGATGGGTCAATGAGAGTCGCTGCAGGACTTTAGCTGACCACTGGGCCAACCAGTGGGATGAGGGACTGGACTGCTGGGGCCACCCTGCTGACTCTCGGGAGAAGTTGCTGTGCAAATACCCCGCACGCACTGAAGAGGCTCCGGCAGTCCTGCTGGAAGGACAGGCATTGCTTCGGGGCTACTGCTGGGCTCTTAGAGCTGTTTGGCTATTAGGAACTAGGGCAGTGATGACGAACCTATGACATGCGTGTCAGAGGTGACACGTGAACTCATTTTTTTGGTTGATTTTTCTTTGTTAAATGGCATTTAAATATATAAAATAAATAGCAAAAATATAAATCTTTGTTTTACTATGGTTGCAAATATCAAAAAATTTCTATATGTGACACGGCACCAGAGTTAAGTTAGGGTTTTTCAAAATGCTGACACGCCGAGCTCAAAAGGTTCGACATCACTGAACTAGGGCTTGGCTCTTAGGGCTGTTTGGCTATTAGGAGCTAGGCTTGGCTCATAGGGCTTGGCTCAGCTACTGGGGACTCCGCTCCTCCGAATTTGGCTCCACCCTTCGGGACTGGCTGTCAGCACTAAGTTCAGCCCTTTGGGGCGAGGCACAACTCTTCTGAACCAGAGGGAGCACTTTCAGGGCTAGCTTTGGCTCTTTGAGCTCGGCTTGGCTCTTTGGGCCTAGGCTTGGCTCTTAGGAGGTAGGCTCAACCCTTGGGGACCAGGTTGGGGTCTGTGGGGCTCTGCCCTTCAGGACTGGGCTAGGCCCTCAGCGATGAGATTGGGCTCTTTGGGGCTAGGCTCACTGAGGGTCTGAGGGTTGGCCCCAAGCTTCCGAGGCTATGCTAGACTTGAGGCTGGCACCAGTTTGGAATGAGGTCCCGCTGCACATGAACACATCACAGGCTTTGTGCTTGTATTGGCCTTGGCGACTTACAATGAGTCTAAAGCAGCAGTTCTCAACCCATGGGTCGCAACCCTTTTGGGGGTCAAATGACCCTTTCACAGGGGTCGCCTAAGACCATCAGAAAACACATATATAATTACATATTGTTTTTGTGATTAATCACCATGCTTTAATTATGTTCAATTTGTAACAATGAAATTGGGGGTCACCACAACATGAGGAACTGTATTAAAGGGTCGAAGCATTAGGAAGGTTGAGAACCACTGGTCTAAATTTTCTGAACACCAGACTGGCCTGCAGGGAACAGACACTCTTTCCAACCACCTCCTGCCCCCCCCCACCCCCCCCCCCCCCGCAATCCTTATGAATTCCTTCATGGTCCTGTCCAGAGAGCAGCAGCTGCCGTGGACTGGTTTCAGTTCAGTGTACACTTTGGGGCTGACACCAGTTTGGTTCAGTTTTCTGTGGTGTTTAAAGAGTCTTCTCTGCCTCCAATGGGACTCATTTCCTGCCTCCCCACCTCCCACAGGCCTCCCTTTTTGCACCTTGTAGCCTCCAGGGTCCTCTTCTGCCCTCCCCCCAGCCCAGTCTGGACAAGGACAGCCATCAATCCCACTTACTAGGTGTCTTATTTTATCCTTTATCTGGCTGTCTCGGGTGTCACTCTGCATCCTTAACACAGAGTTATGAGAGATTGAGCGCTCAGGCCGGGGCTGGCTGAAGGATTCATGGGTCCAAGGCTGCCCATTCGTCAGGAATAACCCTCAATGGCTTTGTGGGTAGGGTAGAATATGATTGACTGGACCTGCGGGTGGTGGCTTTGCTGTCAGCATACAGAAATATCAAAGTCACGGAGAGGGAAGTAGCAGTAAGGGTGGGAACATTTGGTGGGAAGGGTCCCATGTTCCTGAGAAGACAACCCAAGGCCTCCCAGGGTGCGAGGAACACCAGCTCCAGGATCACTAGTTACATTTTACCACCACACATGCAGTTCACTCAGTAATTGTGCGGCTTCCCAGGCAGGAGGACCCCGCAAGGTAAGGAGCCCAACTTGCCCCAAAGCAATCCAAAAAATCTTTAAAAACTTGTATCAAACCATGTCTTTACCCTGCTTAATGCCCCCCCCCCCCAGTGGCTGTCCATTACAGTTTAAATAAAACCCAGCTTCTGACCCCAGCTCCCAAACCCTTCCTTACGGCAGCCCGCTGCCCACCTCGCGCACCACACTCTGCCTGCTCTTCAAACACTCACACTTACTCCTGCCTTTGCACTCACTGTCCCCTCCACCTGGATGCACTCCCCCCGGGGGCTAGGTTCCTCTCTGCATTCAGGGTTCAGCACAGATGGCATCTCCAGAGAGGCCCCTTCCACACGCCTCCCCACCTCAGCCTCCCTCTGCTGCATGGCCCTCCTAGCACTGGCTGAAGTCACCTTGTTCCTTTTCTTGAGTAAAAGCTAACTAGAACTCTAGTCCCTGAGGGCAGGTGCTGCCTGCCTTCCCCATTGCTGGGTCTCTGGCCAGCGCTGGTGTGTTGCTGGACAGCGCAGGCTCTCAGTATATATACATTAAAATGGATAAACTGCCGTCCAGCTGCACCCTGGAGAACACAGCCCTAGGGCTAGGCGAGTCAGAAAGGAACCATCCGCGGACAGCGGTCCTCTGTCCATGGTGCTGAGGGCTCCGTGGGGCACCACTGCTGTGGCTTCTCCAAGAGATGGGGAAGAAGGCTGTCCATTCTGAGAGGCATGGCTGTTTTGTCTTGCCAGGAGGTTGCCATGGGAACACCTTGCTGTGCAGAGGAAAAACAACTTAAACTTCGAGATGTAGAGATATGAAGCAATCGTGGGAGTCGATGAAGTATTGACCAGCAGCTGTGGGGCCCTCAGCCGTGTGCAGGGAAGGACTTTTGGGTCACCCTTACCTGTCCTCAGCTCTATCTTGCAATTCCTTTCTTTGTCCCTTCACATCCAGGTTCAGCTGTCCCTGGCCGGCTCCCATCTGAATGGCCAGAGCCCTGGCCTGGGTCCATGCAGAGATAGAAGGTGCAGAGCTGAAAGAGGCCAAGGTCACACTGAAGTCATCCAGGCATTTGTGCCCAATCTGGCAGCAATCGCAGCGGTCATGGATGAGGTATGATGGTACGAATGCATGGAGCACCTACTGTGTGTACATCAGACTGAGTGCTTATATGAAGTCTTCAGATCCCTAAATTAGTGGACTGAATCCTCACACAGCCCAGGGGGAGTTGTCATCATGATCCCCATTTCACAGATGAAGAAACCAAGGCTCAGGGAGATTACATGGAATTTTTGGAAATTCCCACCCAGCAAGAGGTTGTTCCAGAATTTTAATTCGGGAACCCCAAATCCAGAATTCAAGCTCTTAATCGCACCACTATCTCAGAATTATAAAGACAAGTGAAGTAACTCCTACTTGTTGGATGGCTGCTGTGAAGTGTGCATCTCTGTTATAGCAGACTGGGGAGCTAGGGATTGCAGGAGCAAAGGCGTTCCCCCAAGTGGTAGAGTTGGGATCCACATGCCTATCCAGAGTCCAAGTTCATTCTCCCACATCAGTGGGGGCCTGGACCTGCAGAGCCACAGAAGGCCCTCCTGTCAGGCCACCCAGGAGCCCAGGATGGACTGCTGAAACCTGCACCACCCTGGCCACCCCCAAAGTTTAAAGAAAAGCAATAACCCCTTTCTCCAAACTCCCACCATTCCCGGGGCCCAGCTGACCACCAAGGATGCTTGACAACCTGACAGCAACAAATGTCCCCAGGCTGGGCTCCAAGGCACCATGGGACCACAGCTGGAGAAGGACAGCACCCATCCCTGCTCACCCTCATCTTCTCTGAGCCCAGCTGTCCTCGTCAGACCTGTGGGATAACTGTCCTCCCACTCAGATGCATAGGGGTGTTGAGGCGAGGGGGACAGTGCTCCCTCACCTGTCACACAGTGAACATGGCCGTTGCAATGTACGCAGATAATGAAATCAGATAAATTACAGTCAATACTACCCATTGTGAAGCTTCCTCTCTTCATTACCCTCTAACTGGATTCTCTTAAAGGCATTTCAAATGGATATTAAATTATAAAATTTGTATTTAAATGCTGTTTCCTAGGGATGTGACAACTGCACGCATGGCTTAGAGCCGAACAGCTATGCCAGAGCCAAAACGAGCCCCGACCAGAGGCTGCCCAGGCTTGCCGTGAGGACACCCTCCCCGGCTCTGCCTTCCTGCACCACCAGGGGGCAAGCAGCAGCGCTGGGGACTCAGGTGGGCTGAGCTGGGGACTCACTGTTCTTTTAGGCCATGTTCTGGCATCTTCCTTTCCCCAAATATCTTTCTCCAGACACCCTGTCCAGAAAAGGCAGGAGACATCCTGACAGACACCCTTCTAGATTACAGAAAACAAAGGAGGCTTTCTGGAAGGGTTCCCCAACTTCCTCTCTGATACTGCTGCCTTGACCCCACACATCCAGAATGGTGCAGAGAGCAGGAAAGAAATCAGATCCTGGGTGATGTGATTCAGCTAGATCAAGCATTACCTGAAACCTGCTCTATCAGTTGACTTTCTACTTACAGGAGCATATGCATTCTCATTTTTGTTTACGCCCATTTGAGTTTTGTCCTCCATCATTTGCAACAAAACATTCCTCAGTGATAGAGATGCTCTTGGAAAGGAACAGAAGAAGAGAGCGGAGGCTCCTGTCACCCCCATACACACCGCTGAACAAGCCTGAGACACTGGGCCCAAGAGCATCGTGGGATTGGGTCAGCTCTGCTTAGAACAGTCAGAGCCAGCCAGTTCCCCTGCAGCTCCCCCAGAAATCCCAGCACCCCAAAAATCACCCTCCTCATCCAGACCTGTTCGCTTTCTTGATGTGGCCTCTAGTCTCTGATCCCAAAGCCCTGGGAGTCTGGAGCTGCTGCTCATACATCAAAAATGCTTTTGCATGGAGAGGAAAATGTAGGTCATTTTTCACTGTGTGTGGCTGTGTTTGAGCAACACTGAGGGCCAGAGTGGGGCTGGGGGGCAGGACTAGATAAACGAGGTTGGTCTCAGAAGGAGCCACCTGCATCTGCCCACTCTCCCCACCCAAGGTGGGAAAGATGGGGGCAGGGGGCCTGGGAAAGGGGTTGTGTGATGTGTCCCCAACCTCTACACACTCACCGTAAATAGGAATGAGCTTGTGTCTGTTGGAACCCAAAGCATTGTCCCCAACCCTTAGCCGTGGGGAAGAAAGGAAACTTTCCTTGCTATTGTTGTCGTTTTTAAATCTTGTTTCGTGAAGGAGAAAAAGAAAAAAGGCAAGTCCATTAAGTCATTTATTCCTAACACTCCAGCAATCACCGGCTGCTGGGGCTTGAAGAAAAATCAAGAAAATTAGTACTTGTGAAAGGGAGCGAGAGACCACGCTGGCCCCATGCAGTCCTCCTCCTGAAGCCGGCTCCCTGCCCACCTCCAGCCGCTCAGCACTCCTTCCTCGCCCAGTCCCTGCTCCCTTCCCTGCCCAGCTCCGCCCAGCGCCAGGCCGTCCACTCCAGTCCTCACAAATCTGTGGTCTGCCCTCCAGAAGCTCCACAGCCTGAACAGACAGTGCCCCCCTCAGGCCACACTGGTCCCTGGGCTGTCACAACCCACATGACAAAGACAAACACCCGTGGAGGCTCAGAAAGAAGGACTCAGGCAAACCTTCACTGGTGACCCCAATTTCTTATTCGAACCCAGGTCTCCAGAGGTGACCGTGAAGAAAATGCCTGAATTAAAATGCTAATTACTGTCTCCAGCAATTGGTTACCAGGCAGTCCCTGGTATCTATTATTAACAGCTTCCTGCTACAGCCCCAGCTCGCCAAGAGACACGGAGGAGTTAAAGATTCAGGTGCTGGAGACGGGAACAGAAAACCATGCCTGCGCCAAGATGCAGCCTGTGGGCGTGTCACCCCCCTTTGCCCACGCTACAGAGAGATGACAAGAAGCCAGGCCACTAGGAGCTCCCCTAGGTGGGAACTTGGGAAGTGACTCAATCAACCCCAGGTACAGGATAAACTGAACTCCCGTGTTAAAAAATATCTGCAGAGACTTCCATGGCTCACAAAGTACCTCCATGTTTTCATAATTAAACATCAGGGTTTGGAGAGGGCAGGAGTTTGAGTTCTGATGCCCAGGTAGGGAGAGACCCAGGTAAGATGCCACCCAGGGCACTAGACCAACCCCGTCTGCTCCTGGAATCGGGGGAGGTTTGCTGCTTGAGAAAAGGTGGCCATGAGCCATCAGTTCCCAGGTGGCGCACATGCGGGCTCTTTGGCAGCCCGGTGCCAGGCCTGGACGCTCGCAGTTAAGCTGATCCCCAGAAATAAGACAGAGCTTGTCTCAGTGGATGCCTGGGGCCTTGGCAATGACCATGGAGGGTCTGCCCAGGCCGAGGGCTTAGGTGGCTGGGAGGGAGGAGGCAAGGGATAAAAGAGGAGTGTGAGATGCAGGGTAGAGGAGAACTGCGGAAGGACAGAGCTGAAATAACCCAAGCCAAATAAACCGTCTTCTGCTCACAGTGGGCAGAGAGGAACTGAGCTGCCCGAGGTCACAAGGAACTGCCCAGGTAGGGCAGAGGTGGATTCAAATCTCCTTAGACTCACAGTGTAGACACCAGAATGACATACACCCCACCTCCCCACACACCAGCTGGTAAGCCACTATCACTGACACCATCCCTCTGAGATGAGCCAATGCCCGATCTGATCTGTGTGCTCCTGGAGGCAGGCACACATCTGCCTGGTGTCCCTGGAACATGGGTCTGGACAGAGATTTCTTATGAACCGACAAATAAGAATGTGAACAGCTTCATATACCGGGGCCACCTCCTGCCAGCTCCTAGGAACCAGTTGTTAAATATTCAAGATATGTGAGCTGATTGTTAAACAATTGGTAGCTTAAAATCAGCCTCAGCGAGAGTATTTACACCACCGCAATCAGCAAATGCTACAAATCAGGGCTTTTCTCCCTACCCCCAGCGAATCACCAATAGCCAATCTTCTTAATCTGGCTTAATCCGCTTAATCTCCAAATCTTCCAAACACAGGAAACGTTGAAATGCCTCCGGCATGTTGTTCCCTCGTTCTGTTTCCTTTGGCGCACGAGTCCCTGCATTTCATCCACCACCTGGCAAGCCCCAGACCTCTCCTCTGTGGCCAGGCCAGGCCCCCTTATGAAGACAGTGCCAGGAGAGTTCATCCCCATCTCCTCCCACTGCCTCCCAGGCACCACCTGTTCCGCCTGGGTTCTGGCCCCAGGTCGGTATAAACACTCCCCGTGATGAATGGCCCTGCAAGCAGCATGCAGGAGCCCTCTGCTCCCTCCACCACCTGTTCGGTCCCAGCTGGAGGGAGGGGAGAGGAGGAGTGAGGAGGAGGGGGCTTCCATCTGAGTCAGAACCATCCATCCTAAGTAATTAGCTGCCAAAGCAAACCCAAACCCCCCTGAAGGGGAGCAGAGGTCCCCACCAGCTTCTCCAAACTCCTCCTGCCGCAGGCAGGCGTGCCTCGGAGGATGCTGGGAGAGCCGAAACCTGAGGAGGCCAGGCAACCATCTGCCAGGGCACAGGGTCTCTGCAGATCAAAGGCTCCGGCACTCCTTTCCAGACCATCCCCTCCCGCTTCCACTGCCGCCAGAGCCTGCGGGAGCCCACACATCTCTCTCAGGTGCTGCTCTGGCTCCTCACATGCCCTCGCCTCCGTCCAGGAAGGGAGCGTGTGCCCGGCAGACAGACACCGTGGGTCATCTGCCAGGGTCCTCTTCCTTCTCGCCTGCTCTTGTTCAGGTTGGCTTGTTTAGGGCGAAGGGGAGTGGGAGTCCTGTGCAGGTAAAGCCAATGATACATGAAGGGTGGTCCAGGGTTCTTTGATCCTATGAGAGAATCGTCACAGGCAGAGATGCTCTCGTCTGTCCGTCTGTCCGGCATTATGGCATCTGGATGTGAGTCCTGGCGCGTCAGCAGCTATGGTGTGACCCTGAGGGATCCGCACTGAGGTTGGGGCTGACATATCAACAAGGGCAACGTAGAAACAGGGACAGGACCCAGGTCCCTGGTGATATCACTGGACCTCTCCCTCTCAGGCCTGGAGGCACCCACCCCCCCCCCCAGACCTCCCACAGGGTGAGATACGGTCCTTCCCCTTGTGAGTTGCTGGACTAGTTGCCTTCGGCCAAAGGCAGGGAAAGCAAAGGGTGAACACCATCACCCAGCAGAAGCAGGCCTGATCTCGGGCCCCCATGCAGGTAACCAGGTCTGAGGTGAGCCTGATGCCCCGGCCTCATTCTCTGCACATTTTGATGCTTTCCTGAGGCCTTTCTCTGGTATCTGGCAGGCTGCTCTTCCTGTGTTACTGCGGCCAGAGTGCCAGGAAATACAGTCCCCAAGAACAGCCCGCAGCCAATAACTGACGGGAGATGGTGGGTAGTACCCCTTATCCCTCCTCCCTCTCCCCTTGAGTGGGAGAACCTGAGACCTGCCAGCCACACTAGCTGCCAGGATTCAGGGTTACTCTTTAGTGGCTCACACTCCCCTGCTCCCCACCACCTCCCTCCCACTCTCTCCTAAAATCAATGGAAAGAATGTCCTCAGGTGAGGATTAACAACAACAAGCAATGGGAATCTATTGCATGTGGTAAAAAAAAAAAAAGTTGGGGAGGAGCTTACTCAGCCCAAGACAGCAACCTTTTTCTGCCGACTGGGTGGGAGGGGGAGGGAGGACAGAGGAGGAGATACAAAAGTGGTAGAGAGGCCACTTTTGATGCCAGTCACCCAGGTGGGAGATGCTGGCCCCTGGAGCTCCCCCGTGTCTACAGGTAAATCTCCCATTTGCAAATCTGCCTCTTTCCTCTCTGCCTAGGACCAGACCCTGGCCTGGGTAGGCGTGCCATTCCTCAGCCCCTTCTCCACTGGAGGTGCCCTCTAAACCTAATGTCAGTGCCTGAATCCTGGTTGCCCCTGGTTACCTCCACAGTGCCAACTGTCCCTGCCTGCCCCCTGCCGGGGGACAGCTTTTCCCTCTGTGGTTGGGCATCACCAGGAGCCTCTCAGCCCTGCCCCCAGTTCCTCTGCCCCCAAGTGAGCAGGTATCATCCCAGACCCCAGCGCCACCCCATCCCCACCTCCACCCCATCCAGACTGGATGGTTGATGTGAACAGCTCCCTTGCTGGGCCTGGAGCCCCCGTCCCAGGGCCCAGAGCAATTATCATTTAGTGGCACTGAGGGACTGCACTGGCAAGCGCAGCGGCTTCCGCCGAGTTTCCCAGAGCACATTACCCACATTAGTGTTCACTCAGTACCGTCGGGAATCCCTCGAGAGAGCTGGAGGACTTGGCTGAGCCCTAGTTTACAGAAGGGCTTGTAAACGGAAAGATATGCACAGTGTTCAGGAGCCGAGTGACGGGCCCTACGTTTGCTAGAGCCTGAGCCAGCGTCGCTAACAAATGGGCGCAGTGAGGGGAGACTGGTGAGCCTTGTATGGAGACAAGCCTGTGGGCTGGGGCCACGCTGCCTGCCCCTGCTCAGGACCAGGCACTGCGGACCAGGGGGCCCAGGCTGGTGGCCCTAACCCACGGAGTAGGCAGAAACGACCCTACTCCTTGAGAAGAACCAAGGGAGACTGAGCACTGTGTGTTCCAGACGCAGGGCAGGAGCCAGGAAGTCAGCAAAAGACAAAGAGAACATAGGGTGTGCTGGGCACATCTTTCAGGCTCTCTCTGCCCCAGCTTCCTCATCTGTAACATGGGACATGCAAGTTCCCTCTCCCAGGGAAATGGGTGAAATCATGGCCATGACCACCTTGAGGGAGTCCAAGCCACATGCTGCTGGTTACCCCCATTGCCCAGTCCTCCCTCCCTCTGATCTTTAGCGGGGCCCTCGGCTGCCTGGAATAAAGATCTATTCCCAGCCTCCCTGTGGCCATTTTGCCCACGTGACTAAATTGTGACCACGACACTAAACACAAGCGTAATTTGCAGGCCTGGGGAGTGTCCTTAAAGGAAGGATGTGCACTTCTTTTTTTAAAATATATTGTTATTATTGATTTCAGAGAGGAAGGGAAAGGGAGAGAGAGAGAGAGAGAGAGAGAGAGAGAGAAACATCAATGATGACAGAGAGTCATTGATTTTCCTGCACACCCCACACAGGGGATCGAGCCCGAAACCCGGGCATGTGCCCTGACCAAGCATCGAACCTCGATGCTCAACCACTGAGCCGGGAAGGACACGCACTTCTTTGTCCCTTGCTCCTCCTGGGGGCTGGAACCAAATAGCCATCTTGGACCATGACATGGCAGCCACTTGAAGAAGGCGGCTTGAGCAGCAAGAATGATGGATGTTGACGATGAGAAATCTCTCTTCCAGCCTCTAGGCTCTTGATTGTTTGACAGAGGAATAAACTTCTATCTTGTCGGCACTGTTTTCCCGTGGGGTGGTGTCTGCCACAGCTGAACCTAATCCTGGTCGCCACAGACCTACATCCGCAGGTTCTCAAAGCCCAGGCCACCCACCGGAGCCCCCTGTTCCAGCCGAGGTCCTGAGGGAAGGCTCTAGCGTGCAGACCCGGTGGGTCCTGCTCAGGGTGTGCCCATGAGCAGCCCAGTAGAGCAGGCGGCCCTGGCTCTGGACCCTCCAACGCTGAGCTGCAGCCAGAAGGAGCCGGGCCGGCCTGCGGGATCTGGGATCTGGAGTGGCTGGAGGTTTTGGTTTTTGAAAAGACAGAAAACAGGGAAAGAGCTTAAAGCATGCGGAGGCGGAAGACAGGCGGGCTGGCTGGAATGACTTGCTGGCTGGCTTAAAAATCCTGCCTCTGCGAAAGCAGAAAGCAAGTACATCCTCAGCCTGCCTGCAAACAGCGAGGAGAACATGGTAGGAGGAGGCCTCGGAAGCAGACCGCACCCTCACGGTGGCTGGTGAGGGGTTCCCAGGACACCCCGCAGAAAGGACCCTTCCACCACCGGGGAGGACAGGCCACAGCCCACGGGGCGGAGTGCCATCTGGGTTCCAGCAGCCTGGCACCCTGTTCACCCTTTTCAGCTCTAAGAGTGCTCAGTTCACTTCCCTCTTTCAGCCCACGGGCTTCCAAAGCAGCTGACTCCCCCCAAGGTCCAGGGGCCCCAGGTGCTCAGGCCTGGCCAACCAGAGTGCCTGTATTCTCCTGGTCACCCCATTGGTCGGGATGAGCATGTGACCCAGGAGTCAAGGAGCCTCCAGATTTGCTGAGTCCGGTAAGAAAAAAGCAATCTCTGTTCCTGGATTGAACCTGAGAGGGTGTTCACCCCAGGGCTGCTGGCAGCCATTCTGCTGCCATGTGGCGCCTGGGAAGGAAGCAGGCATGGGCAGAGCCAAGAGACAAAGAGGCGTCCTGGTTCTAGCTGGATCCCTGCCTGAAGCTCATCGCCCTCGCGTTTATAGATGTCAATGCATTTCTTCCCCCATCACCATCCAGAACTACTTGTCTGTGTACATTCTGATCTAAATGGAAACCATTTCGCCCTGGCTGGTTTGGCTCAGTGGATAGAGCTTCGGCCTGCGGACTGAAGGGTGCCAGGTTCGATTCCGGTCAAGGGCATATGCCTGGGTTGCAGGAGGCAACCAATCAATGATTCTCTCTCCTCATTGATGTTTCTATCTCTCCCTCTCCCTTCCTCTCGGAAATCAATAAAAATATATTTAATAAAATAAAATAAATGGAACACCATTTCTCCTCCAAGTGGCAGAATTCCCCACAGCGTTCCAATGCCAGCTTACTAGTACACTGCCCCCCCACCCCACCCTGAGGAGGCCCGCTCTCAGCCCCCCTGGCTGAACACCACGGATCACACCGTATCCATGCCGGCTCCACCACCAGCCTGGGAGCCCTTCAAGGACAGGACCTGCGTCTTCTTTATCTTGGTATCCAGTAGGAGCTCACTAAATGCTGGTTGAATAAATAAACAAATGACTGCAGAGATGCAAGCTAATCGTTCATCAAGTTTATGGAGGACATGAAATTGGGAGCAGTTTCTAGCCAGAGGTTAGAATCATAAAGCAGATTGGCTTTTGCAAATGGGAGTGTGGTAAAGCTGAATCGGAACTGGATGGCGTTCATTAAGTAACTAGTTTGAAGAAGTCATAGCTGGGAGTTTGGGGAGCCGGGGATGTCATGGATTCTGTGCACATTCCCACATTCGCTGTGGGGGGCAGGCTGGACCTGGGGGAAGAAGCTGGCCATCCAGGGCTGGTCTCCCCCATCAAGGTCAATGGATGGGCTTGTGACACGGGAGACCCGGGCAGGTGTTTCTGCCTCCTGGAAGGCACTCTGAGCTCTGTATTTTGAGAGACATAGAAGATGCAGGGAAGCAAGAAAAAAAGCATTTAAAATAGTGAAAGGGAAGATAAATTGGATTTCTGAAGACGGGTTAGAGATGGAATTGCTGCATCTGGAAGGAAAAGAGAGAGAAAACCATTTATCCAATGGGCTTTAATGTGGGGTGCCACCCCCCGAGTGGATCCGGTGCCCCAGAAGGGGAGGGACAAGGAGGGAGGCGGTGGCAGCCCACCCTGCCCCCACTGCAGCCGCCAGAGCTGCTGCCACCCCTACTGTTTGCGCTTTTATCGTTTGCAATGAAAGACGATGATGTGTGTATGCGCTGTATTGATTGTGCCTCTTAGATTTTTATGTCATTGTGGAAAGCGGCAATTATGCCTGCTCTGGAGGGAGCAAACGGCCCCGGGGGAGGACAGTGCAGGGCCAGGAAACTCAGAAGGCATACCAAGACGTCCAGCTCAGAAGGGGGCAGGAGGCAAGCAAACCGGAGAAGGGGCTGGTTGAGCCTGAGAAGGGACAGCCACTCCATCTACCCCAGGCTATAGCCAGTGGTTCTCAACCTTCTGGCCCTTTAAATACAGTTCCTCATGTTGTGACCCAACCATAAAATTATTTTCGTGGCTACTTCATAACTGTAATGTTGCTACTGTTATGAATTGTAATGTAAATATCTGATATGCAGGATGGTCTTAGGCGACCCCTGTGAAAGGGTCGTTCGACCGCCAAAGGGGTCTCGACCCACAGGTTGAGAACCGCTGCATTAAGCACTTACGGTGTACTCAACTCATGGTGCCACACTTCTCTGAAAGCCCTCCAGTGGCTTCCCTTTTGCATTTAGAATAAATCCTCTCACCAAGACACGTGTCATCTGACCCTCGCCCACCGCTCTGGAATCACCTCCATCTTCTCTCCTCCTCACTCACTGCCATCTTCCTGGTCTGCCCACTTGCCAAGCCTGGCCTGCCTCAAGGCCTTTGCCCCTGCTCTTCCCTCTGCCTGAAATGCTGTTCCCCACACTCTATCCTGTCATTCATTACCTACCCATTCAGGCCTCAGCCCAAGTGGCACTTCCTCTCAGGGTCCATCAAGAGAACCCCATGTCATGTTCACACCAGTCTCTCAGTCACATAGCCTTTTCTTCTAGCACTTTTCACTCTCAGATACACAGACTGGGGCAAAAGTAGGTTTACAGTTGTTCATATGGAAAAAAAATACAATAATCAATAAATAATAATACAAGAATAAACTCTGTTCCGAATATTCACAACCATAAACCTACTTTTGCTCCACCCTGTATTCTTTTTCTTTTTTAAAAAATATATTTTATGATTTTTCACAGAGAGGAAGGGAGAGGGATAGAGAGTTAGAAACATCGATCAGCGGCACACCCCCTACTGGGGATGTGCCTGCAACCAAGGTACATGCCCTTGACCGGAATCGAACCTGGGACCCTTCAGTCTGCAGGCCGACGCTCTATCCACTGAGCCAAACCGGTTAGGGCCCCACCCTGTATTCATGTTTATAGGTTCATTGTCTTTCCCACCAAATGGTGAATGCGAAAAGAATGGGGAGCTTATCCCTTTTTCACTGCTTTGCCACCAGCACTAGAGGAGTTCTTGGCACACAACATGAGTGTAATTAATATTGATAAATATTATTCACACCAGTTAACAGTAGGGGAAACTGAGGTTTAGAGGGTATATTAATTAAGACTGTGTTTGCCCTGGCCAGTGTGGCTCAGTTGGTTGAGCATTGTCCCATGCACCAAAAGATTGCAGGTTTGATTCCGATTCAGGGCACGTACCCAGGTTGCGGGTTCGATCCCCGGTCAGGGTGCACATGGTAGGCAACCGATCGATGTTTCTCTCTCACATCAATATTTCTCTCTCTTCCTCTCCCTTCCTCTCTCTCAAAATCAATAAAAACCTACTTAAAAAAATAAAGACTGTGTTTGACTACAAGTAACAGAAAATCCAACTAATAACCAGAGGTCCAATTGCTCAGTGTTGTCCTCCAAGCTGAGGAACTTTCTGTCTTCTGCCCACTTTTTCTTAGGCCATGACTCTTAGCTTGTCCCTCATACTCACAACGTGGCTGCTGCTGCTCCTAACGTAAGTTGGCCTTCAAAACAGGAAGGAGAGGGTAAGGCAAAATTATGACTCAGCTGAGTGTGTTTTCCTTTTTATGGGGCCTTTTCCATTTCCAGGACACCCCTCACTAGGATTCCAATTCCAGCTCATTGGCCTGATCTGTGTCATTTGCTGCAAGAGATACTGGGAAGCTGAACATTCTGTGCTCCGAGACAGAGGACGGCAAAGGAGAGGGGGTTGGACAGGAGTTCTGGGGGAGCCTGACTCAGTGACTGACATCGAGGGGTAACGAGACTTGCTCACGGCCACAACGATAAACAGCAGAACTAGGATTTGAGCCCGTGTCTGATCCCAGGGTCCCTGCCTATTTGCCACACCATGTGCTTCCCTCCTGGCATCTGAGTAAGAGACCAAAGGCACGAGAGCAGATGCCAGAAGTGCCATCTGGTCTTGGGCCAACACACGCAGCTGTGCTGCAGCTGGCCTTTCTGTATCCCAACATCTCCCTCCTTCCCACACACACCCAGCGCTCCCACCACCGCCACCCATCAGGGCTCCCTACCCCACCTGCTCTTCCCGCCTCTGTCCCTTTGCACATGCTGCTCTTTGACCAGCGCCTCTGCTACCCCTGCCCTATTCCGTTCATCCTTCGAAGACCAGCTCAACAACTCTTCCCTTTCTGGACTAGGCATGTGCCAGGGACCTGCCCTCTTAGCAGAGAGGGAGACAGACAGTAAACAAAATAAGTAGGAGCATTTTATCAAGGGGTAGGTGATGAAAGCCAAACAAGGCAATGTGTTAAGAGAGCAACTGGGAGGCTGTGGGAGGCAGAATAATGCCACTCCCACCCCTCCACCCTCACTCCTGCCCAAAGACGTTCAAAACCGGTGAATAAGTTGGGGGGGGCGTGCCAAAGGGGAGTGAAGGTTACAGATGGGCTGGAGGTGGTGTGTAAGGAAGGGGTGGCTGGCTCCTGTCTCTGGTTCTTGGGAGGGAACCTCTAGGTTCTTGGAATTTCTAACGTGGTAGGAGTGTCGTTGTGATTCGTGGGGGCCTCTTAGATTACACCTGAGGGTTTATACGAATGAAGTGACTCGGGGTGCAGGTTAGTCCCGCCAGAAAGAGCAGCCATGTGATCAGAGAGTTGGAGCCCTGACCTCTGGGAGGAGAGAGGCCCTGCACATTGGAGTCACGCACGAGGCCAGCCATTCAATCAATCCGATCAATCACGCCTGCACAGTGAAACCCGATGAAACTCTGGACACCAAGGCTCCAGGGAGCTTCCCTGGTGGGTAACACTCTATACTCACACATTCCCGCGCTGGGAGGGTGACAAGCCCTGACTCCATGGGCCCTCCCCGCCCTGGTCCTTTGCATCTCTCCCGGGGTCTGGTTCCGATTGTACCCTTTTGTAATCATAAGTGCAGTGCTTTCCTCAGTTCTATGAGTCGTTCTAGCAAATTATGGAAGCTCAGGGGGAGTGAGACCCCCTGACTTGGCAGCCAGCTTGTCAGAAGTGAGCGTGGCCGGGGGACACCTGAACTTGCAGCTGGCGTCTGAAGTGAGTGAGGGCAGTCCTTGGAGGACCGTAGCCTTCACTTGGGAAGTTTGACCTCATTACACGTAGTTGGTGTCATTGAAGGTTGCTAATCGCTGGCCTTGAGTTGGGGAGATGATCCTGGAGTTTCTGCGGGCTCCTAACCAGGGTCCTTAGAAGTGGGAGAAGGAGGCAGGGAAATAGCAGCACAAGAAGGCCCAGCATTGCTGGCTTTAGAGAGGAAGGAAGGGACTGCGAGGCTGGAGGAATGAGGGCAGCCTCGGGAAGCTGGACAAGGCGAGGGCACGGTTCTCCCCTGCAGGGGTCTCCCAATCAGTCCTGCTGTCCCCTTGGTTTTAGCCCAGTAGTACCCAGGTTAGGCTTCCAACCTCAAGAACTGTAAGATAAGGAAAGTGGGTTGTTCTAAACCTCTGATTTGTGCTCATTTGTTACAGCAACAGCGGGAAACTAATACAGGGGCATTCCTTAGTGAGGGGGCAGGGGCAGGGGCAGGGGCAGGGAAGGCTTCTCTGAAAAGGTAACGATCAAGGTGAAATGTCCTCGTCGTCACTGGTTTTGCTTGTAGGAACCTAAAGAACTTCAACCTCGCCTGATTTTGATGCACTGAATCACTTACTGGAGACTCAGCAGGGATGGACTCCAGGAATTTTCTCCTCCCAGCATTTTTGTTTGACTTATTTTAAAAATACAATAACATTATTTTTGCATGTATGTGTATAGCTCATGGATTTTCACACGTGTAGATCTGTGCAACCATCACAATCAGGGTACGGAATTGTTCTGTCACCCCCATGAAACTCCTTTAGAGTCACACACTTCCCACAGCCCGAGCCCCTGACAACCACTGGCCCACTCTCTATCACTGGAACTTTTGATGTTTTTTTGTTTTTCTTGTTTTTATTTTATTTTGTTCTGTTTAGAGTTTTGTTCTTTTGAGAATGGCACATAAATGGAATCGCCTTTTGAGACTGCTTCTTGCATTCGGTGCAATGCCTCTGAAATTCGTTCAGGTTGTTGCATTCATCAATACAGTTGACCCTCGATCAGCATGGGCTTGAACTGCATGGGTCCACTTGTATGTGGATTTTTTTTTCAATAAATTCCTGTATAGTTTTCAGTCTGAAGTTGGGTGTCTGCAGAGGTGGAGGACTGACTGTATGCATTGTTCTGCACCATTTTATAGAGAGGACTTGAGCATTCATAAATTTTGGTATCTGCAGGGTATCCTGGAATGAATCCCGGCAGATATCGAAGGATAACTACATTATGCAGATTTTAGACTGCGTGGAGGGTTGACACCCCTAACCCTCATGCTCTTCAAGGATCAACTGTAGTTTGTTCCTTTTTATTGCACAATTGTATTCTATTGCCCTAACGGTTTGGCTCAGTGGATAGAGCGTCGGCCTGCGGACTGAAGGGTCCCAGGTTCGATTCCAGTCAAGGGCATGTACCTTGGTTGCTGGCACATTCCCAGTAGGGGGTGTGCAGGAGGCAGCTGATCGATGTTTCTCGCTCATCGATGTTTCTAACTCTCTATCCCTCTCCCTTCCTCTCTGTAAAATAATCAATAAAATATATATTTTTTTAAATTGTATTCTATTAAACATATGTACCACAGTTTACCCATTAACCTATTGGAGGACACTTGGATTGTTTCCTATTATTGGCAATTACCAATAGAGCTGCTATGAACATTTATGTGCCAGTTTTCATGTGAATGTAAGTTTTCATTTTTCTTGGGTAAATATTCAGGAATGGGATTGCTGGGTCATATAATTACTATAACTTTATAAAAAACTGCTAAACTATTTTCCAGAGTGACTGTACCATTTTGCATTCCCACCAGCAATGTGTGAATTCCAGTTGCTCTATATCCTTGTCAGCACTTGGTTTTGTCAGGATGTTTTTTATTCTAATTGGTGTGTGGTTGTCACTTTTTGCCCTAAGGGCTAATGATGTTTAACATCTTCTCATGTACTTACCCTTATATCTTTTTGGGTGAAGTGTCTGTTCAAATCTTTTGCCCAGTTGTGTGTGTTTTTTTAAGATTTTTTAAAATTGATTTTTAGAGAGAGAGGAAGGGAGAGAGAGAAGAAACATTGACGCAAGAGTGTAACATCGATCAGCTGCCTCCTGCATGCCCCCTATCAGGGATTGAGCCCACTACCCAGGCTTGTGCCCTGATGGGGAATCAAACCAGCAATCTTTCGGTGCATGGGACAATGCCCAGCCAACGGAGCCACACCAGCCCTCTGAGAATGTCTTCATTTTACCTTCATTCCTAAAGGATATTCCTCTTAAAAATCCTGAGTTGTCGCCCTGGCCAGTGTTTCTAAGTGGTTAGAGCATCAACCTGTGCATCGAAGGGTCTCGGGTTTGATTCCTGTTCAAGGGCACCTACAGGTCCAGAGTGCACAGGAGGCAACTAATCAATGTGTCTCATTCCCATTGCTATCTCTCTCTCTCTCTCTCTCTCTCTCCCCCCCCCATTCCTCTCTCTCTAAAAATCAATGGAAAAAATATCCTCAGGTGAGGATTAAACAAACAAAAACAAAAAAAATCCTCAGTTGCGATTGGGAGTTCTTTTCCCCCCAGCATTTTAAAATGTTGTTTCACTTCCTTCTGACCTTTGTGGTTTCTGATGAGAAACCCACAGTCATTTGAATCACTGTTCCCCTATAAGTAATATGCTGTTTTTCTCTGGTTGCCTTTAAGATTTTTTTCTTTGTCTTTAGTTTTCAGAAGTTTAATTATAATGTGTTGCTGGCCGGCGTGGCTCAGTGGTTGAGCGTCGATCTATGAACCAGGAGGTCACTATTCGGTTCCCGGTCGGGCAGGGCACATGCCCAGGTTGCAGGCTCAATCCAATGTGTGAGACTTGAAGGAGGCAGCCAGTCAATGATTCTCTCTCATCATTGATATTTCAATCTCTCTCTCTCTGCCTCTCCCTTGCTCTCTGAAATCAATAAAAAATATATTTTTTCAATGATGGTGCGTCTAGCATAGATTTATTTGTATTTATCCTGTTTTGGATTTACTGAGCTTCTTAAATCTGTTTGTTTCTGTTTTTCACCAAATTTGGAAAACTTTACCATTATTTCTTTAAAATTGTTTTTCTAGACCCCACTCTTTTTCTTCTATTTCCAA
Organism: Myotis yumanensis; assembly: GCF_028538775.1. Taxonomy (NCBI): domain Eukaryota; kingdom Metazoa; phylum Chordata; class Mammalia; order Chiroptera; family Vespertilionidae; genus Myotis; species Myotis yumanensis. The sequence continues at coordinate 37,729,506 of NW_027223756.1, read as the reverse complement.
GACTCCAAGGCCTTTTGCAATTGTCCCACAATTCCCTGAGACTCCATTCATTTGTTTTTCCAATCTTTTTCCTCTCCTTTATTCAGATTAGATAACTTCTGGTTGTCTATCTTCAAATTCACTGCCTATTTCTTCTATCATTTCCATTCTGCTCTTGAACCCATCCAGTGAGTTTATTATTTCAGTTATTGTATTTTTTACTTCCAAATTTCCATTTAGTTCTTCTTGATATCTTCTATTTCTGTGCTGAGACTTTCTATCTTTCCATTCATTTCAAGAGCGTTTGCCCTTTTTCTATTGGACCATCTTTGTAATAACTGGTGTAAAATCTTCGCTGTCTCAGCGAAGTCATCTCAGCATTGGCGTCTGTTGACTGTCTTTTCCCAAGGGAGCTGAGATTTTTCTGGTTCTTTCTGTCCAGTGCAATTTTGCTGTCTTTCTTTCAGCAGGCAATTGACCCAGTTGGGTTCCCACCAACCTCCTGTAGGCTGTGGTTCAAATGTCAGTTCATTTTCAACGTTTTTGAAGGGCTATTTGGATCTGTCCCATTAATGCACCAACTCATGGCCAATCTGGTATGTGGACAATGGTCTTTTCCTTTCAGTTCTCAGGGTTCTGTACACTGTTCAGGGTCAAACCTGTGCGGTGTGCGGTGAGCTCAGGGTTTCATAAACAACTTCACGGGGGGCTTCCCCTCCTTCCCCTGTGATCTTTCCGGGACTTTCCAGCCCCCAGAGG